>NC_140580.1:483207596-485607596 GCF_964204655.1 Triturus cristatus | reverse complement strand
TGCAATTCTGGGTGATTTTTTTGCCAGATAAAATATGAGAACATGGAAAAAACAGCTTTAAAAAGTGAGGTAGTTAACACACACGGAATGGTCAAAAATAATAAATTAAATAAAGGAAGAACCAACACTTTGATTAGGGATACTCTCCCTAGAATAGTCAAAGGAAGAGAAATACACCAAGAGAATAAATTCTGTACCTTCATAAGAAGGGGAGAGAAATTATGGTCGTACAGATCCTCGATCTTAGAAGAGAACCTCATCCCCAAATAGCATTTTAGTTGAGAATTAAGCCAACCAACCAAACTGGAAGTAGAACATTGGGAGTGCAGCCACAGAGTATTATTTCTGTCTTACCATGATATCGTCAGAATATAATTTTATTTTATCCATTTATGGGAGTGGAGGCTGAATACTTTTATTTACTCGGATTGCTCTAGCTACAGGCTCAATGAAGAAGGCAAATAAAATAGGCCTACTGGGGCACTTCTGTCCGGTTTCAACTTCATGTGCTCTGACCCATAAAGTGTAGGAATTGTCTAATTCCTGACTGGTGTATTTAAATCTCCACTAAAGCCATATTATATAGTGTAGAAACTGCACCCATGGCATGGACAGTTGAGTGTCCTCTGTGGATGACTGCAGCAATTGTTGTGCCATCCACTAGTCTGACAAGGAAAACATGGCTTGAGGTGTGCCATTGTACCCCGATTGCTGCAGGTTAAACCTGAAGTGTGAGATGTTAAAATAACCCCTTTTGAGAGGTAAAAGCCTTGCTTTAATATATTAGTAATTCACTGCTATCTAGGTCCTGTAGTCCACAAAGTAAGGTGTACAGTATTTAAAAGTGGCATGTATAGAAAATTTATCTTAACTTTTTCCAACAGTGATAAGACCCAAAGATCTTCTTCGGTATTGCAGGCGTTGCAGTCCAATGTAGAAAATCAGAGTGCATATTACAATACTATACTTCTAACTTGAGAAGGGGGCCAGATAAAAAATAATTAAACTATGATTTTTTAATAGTTAATAAAAATACAATTCAATGGTCAAGTCAGATTTTTAATGTTAAGGAGAGGTAACTTTTAGAGAGCTAACCTTCACATGCCTGAGCTTTTGGCAAGCAAACTTCTGTTAGCTCTCCAGCTGCTCCCAGCCACTGCTCTACCGTGAACGAGATGTGAAATTCCTCATATGAGCACACCAAAGGCTCATTTGAATGGGTAGAGATAACTCCTCTGAGCTCAATAAAATTTGCAGGGTGGGGCCTGCGCACCTCTTGTTGACATCCCAATGTCAAATCTGGCATGGCGGGTCTGTCTGAAACAAATAAAAAGGTTTTGCTCCCTTGAAAGGGGACAAACAGGATGCTAGGACAATTCTTGTGTATTGCCTGTCTGGTTGCCGAAGAACCCTGCATTTGTCCTACCAGTCTCATGTCTCTGAGTTGTTTGTGGGCACATTTCCTGCCACAAATTGGATTTTAGTGTTAGAGGTGGGAGGACACTAGGATTACCATAGTGCACTCCCCTTACACACCTCAGCACACAGAGCCCATGTTTAGTGTTGCCCCAAACTTGTGTCATCTTGAAAATACCCCTACACATGGTGTTTTGGACCTTCTTGCAGTAAAGCAAACATGAACTACTGTAAAGGTTGATCGGTATTCGACTGACAGTTACACGGTGTTGGATTAAATTTCCGGTTGGTCCTGTGAGGAGAAGAGTTTTCAGATTTGGATTTTATCACACTTTTCTTCTTCTAGACCCTAGTGAGGCCAACCATACTTGCTGTGTCCGACCTGCACACCATTGCGGTCAGCCTCAAATTGTGCCTAAATACTGATCGACAGTGATCATTGACCCCAATTGGAGCATTGTATTTCTTGGAGCTATTTTTCTCTTAAACCTTTAAAAAATATTATCTCCTGTTCCCTTTATTGAATTTTTGGTGTTTTGATGTCATTTGGTTCATTAAACTTTACTCTCTATTTTATAAATTAAAGTTGGATTTTCAATGTGTTGTGCTTTTGACTTTTAACAGTGTTTGTATGAATAAATGCTTCATATGTTTTCTATAAGTTAAGCCCGTTTGCTTGGTGCCGTAGCCACCAGGGGTTTGGCTCAGGTTAAAATTATTGAAATATTTGACTGGACCTAACAGGATTGGTAACTTTATTACTTGTGGTGGTCTACCAAATAATATTTCACTGTGTCACAAATGGTATTTTAAGCCCAGCAATATGAACTTTCAAGTTGTTTGAGTAAGGAAATGTGTTTTTAAGTGTCTGAGTAACAGAGGTGAAAAATGAGTTATGAGATCAATCATATTCCGGTGCACGGCACTACTCTTCATAACATATTTAGAGGCCCTTCTCTCCACTGTATAAGGCAACATGCCAAAGGGGTGTGTGAAATTTTCAAAATGTGCAACATATGTTGACTGACATTTACTAGTAATTTGAAGAAAATATTACTGTTACACAAAGTACTCTTCACCAGTATCTCAAGTAATATTGTTTGCAAAGGTATACCTCACACAGAAATGTCATGAGAGATATCAGCAGGAGACTGATTTGAGAAGAAAGTATCTCTTGACTTGGTATCTACTCACAGTAGTCTACGTCTGGTGAAAAACACATGAAATGTAACATTAGGACAAATGGTGAAAATTACACAAATTTCGTGTAAGTAAAATTTAAGAGTTAGATACAATTCTGCTAGTCATTCCCATTGGTAGGAAAATTTGCACAGTTTTCTTCTTGTATAACCTGTTTAATCACTGAGTGTTTGGAAGGGACCTTTAGACACTTGGAGGGAATCTGTAGCAGTACCCATATTTAAGAAAGGACAAAGAGATTCCCCCTCCAATTATAGGCCGATCTCACTGCTGAATGCTTCACCTAAAATATTTGTCAAGGTAATTTTAGCAAAACTAGAAGATGAGGTTGTGGATAAATACTTCTTTACTGAAGTGCAATTTTGGTTTTGCCCAGGTTTGGGAACAACAGAGCAAGCCTTCAACCTTACATTGACCCTAGGTAAATATGTCAAGGCCCTTCACATGGTGTTTATGGACCTCTCCTATGCCTTTGACTTAGTGGACAGGGATATTCTATAGTACATTCTGGGTTGGGCAGGGGTTGAACCCGTATTACTGCACATTCTAAAATGTTTACATCAAGATACCCACATAAGGTTTTGATATTGCCAACACGGAGAGTGTATTCCCCCATTCAGATTAAACAAGGTGTCAAGCAAGGTTGCATTTTAGCCCCTTTTCTATTTTTAGCTCATACTTTAGAAACCTTTTTAACAATATGCAATTGTGACGTCCATAAAATATGCTCTCGTTTAGTTCCTGTTTTATTGTATGCCAATGACGCAGTATCAATCACATGAACCGCAAATGTGTTACAATCACTTTTAAATGGTTTTAACCAATTCAGGTATGAGCTGAAGCTCATGGTGAACCAAAAGAAATCCTATGTAATGACTTGAAGCCCAAAGAATGCCAACTGAAAGAAATGTTTTATTCTGGGAACAAAATTTTTAAAAACTAAATATTTCAATTATTTAGGCCTTATGTTTAACAAGAATTTGCACTGGGATAGACTAATTACCCAGAGGAAACAGGGGATGCAGGCTTCTTGTGCAACAATTTCTAGTTTTGCCAGAAAGCTAGGTCATAAGCCTATTGCATAAAAGGTCATGCTGTACAAAAGTAAAGCTCTCAGCAAGGGCACATATTGAGCTGGAATCTGGGGGGAAAATGCGAAAAAGGCCATGCAGAGAGTAGAGAACACATTTCTGAACAGGCAACTTGGAACCTCAAAAGCTACTCGGAGTTTCATTGCACACAATGAACTTGGGGTAGGGTTCTTGGAAGACAGAATAGGCCTTGCCCCGATTCAATTATGGACAAAAATTTGGTTTATTGAAGAATTTGGTTTTACTTGAGGTATTGTTAAAGATTGCCCTGTGCAGAAGAACATGTTAGTGATTCCTTGGCTCAGGTAGATTAAAAATACTCTGTGTGACATAGGATTGGATGACTACTTCCTGGATCCTGTAAAGATTCCCCTTCTTTCTAGGAACCAAGTAAAGGCAAATTGTATTGCACACAAGAAGGAGGCTACGCTTGCAAATATGTTATACTCTGTTATTGTTCAATCATATGTTTCAGTACTAATTAAAGGGTGCAGACCTGACATGGGTCAAGGAATCAGCTCTCAGGTTTTATCTTACTCGGTTCCGAGTATTCAAGAACCACTTTTAAGTGGCTTTTCCTGTGCCTTGCACCTAATTTCCAAGGTTACCATGTTATCTCTGTGATGGGAGATCCCCTCAGTCTACGAAGCATTTTATCTCTATATTCTGGGGCTTATTTACAAGCCCCTTGGGACGCCTTGTGACACAACAGCAGCGCTGCATCTGCTCCATATTTAACAAACATGTTGTTTGACTGACTGACTACTGAGTGTTTACAGCTTCAAAATTAGGCTGTCCATTCATGAGAATATTGAGACGGTCATAATGCTTTTTTTCTCCATTCTTACTATTTATGTTTGTGCATAAGCATTCTTGTGTACCTTTCCATATACAATATCCATTTATTAATCCTACAATGAATTATGTTTGCAAGAAGCAGACACATAGTTTCACAATTTCTGTGAGACATTTCTGCTTCAACCAAGTCTTTAATGGTTTATGTAGGTGTAAGGAAAACAGAAAGAAAGCATATTTTGGTAGCCCAATAATTGTGATGTGTTTGTGATATTCCACCTGCAGTTTTAAAATCACACAAGCATAACTTATTGAGGCACTGGTTTGTTATTTGGATATTTCTATATGCCCAGTCAGATAAGCTTACAGATTGAGCTTTGTCTCTTCGAATTTTCAATCTGCATTGTCCTGCATGATGTAATATGTGAGTTTATGAGTAGTGCATTGCTGGGGCGTAAGTTATCGTTAGCTCAGTTAACTGAATTTCAATGGCTTTGTACAAATGAAATCTGAGCCTATCTATAACATCCCTGTAACCTTTGTTTGTTTTCAGTGTATACATATATATATATATAAAAACCATAGGTTGCAGGGACGTTATAGTTAGTTGGACATTTCACTCTTACAAAACCATAGAAATTCTGCCGTTATAGTTAGTTCAGCTAACTATAACTTGCGCCCCCGCAATGCACTGCTGATGACGTCACATATGACATCATTCATGACATGGTCAGTGACATCATTGTGTGTGTATAACTGTATAGGTGAGTAAATGGGAGTGTGAATGATTCTTTCCATGACAGACTAGGTATGTGAGTAACTCCATGGATGAGTGGCGGTGTGTGAGTGTCTATATAGGTGTATGAGTGCATATGATAGTGTTGTATTGATGAGTGACTGTATGTATGGGTGAATGAGTGGATGTGTGTGTAGACCTAGGAATCAGTGAGTGCGTATGTAGTAACTGGTATTGGTGTGTCGATGGTTTCGAAAATGGTAGTCTGTATTTTACAGTGGGTTTATCAAAGGTTATATTAGAGTGTGAGGAGGTGCATCAATTTTCACATGGATGTTGTCATCAGTGATGTAATTTGAGAGGTCATCAGTGATGTCATCACTGACCATGTCATGAATGATGTAATATGTGACGTCATCAGCAGTGCATTGCGGGGGAGCGATTTCTAGTTAGCTGAACTAACTATAACGGCGGAATTTCTATGGTTTAGTGAGAGTGAAATGTCCAACTAACTAACTATAACGTCCCTGAAAAATGTGCCTCAATCCTGTATTTTTTTAGTTAATTTCTAAGGTTTTAGAAATGCTAATTTCTAACTATAACATCCCTATTAAGTCCCATTGAATCCTAAAGGCCCCTGGTGGCCATGTACCCACCTGGTACCTCCAGTAAGCGCCACAGAGCTGCATTGTGAGGTGCTCCTAGGCTACTCCCCTTTTTACACCATGCTGCAAACGCGGCTTCTGGTGCACTGCTGCTCGGACGATGAAGTCCACTTGTGTCCTGAGGCCCTCAGGACTCACAAGGACCTCTTCGCCCCACCAGCAGGGCACCAGAAGCTGCGTTTGCAGAGTGGTGTAAAAAGGGGCATGTCCTCAGAACACCTCTCTGCCATGTAGCTCTGTGGAGCTTACTGGAGGTACCTGGTGGGCTAGTTGGGCCCCAGGGACCCTCAGGATTCAAGGGGAGTCAATCCCCCAACTTAAAACACACCATAGGGCACCTTTTCACACTTGTCACATCAGGCCCTGCCCCCCCCCTGCACCACTGTGCAAACGTGCCCCCTTGAATCCTGAGGGTCCCTGGGGGGCAACTAGCCCACCAGGTACCTTCAGTAAGCACCACAAGGGCTGCATTGCAGAGAGGTGTAAAAAAGGGCATTGCCTCGGACCACCTCTCTGCAAAGCAGCCCTTTGGCACTTACTGGAGGTACCTGGTGGGCTAGATAGCCCCCAGGGACTCTCAGGATTCAAGGGGAACTAATTCCCCACCTTAAAACGAGCCACGGGTGTGTTTTCCTAGTGGTGCAGTGAGGGGGCAGGGCCTCCAGCGATATGCCGGTTCTTTTTCTTTGCTTTTTTAAAAGAATTTTGGGGACCACGTGGCCCCCCTCCAAAGGCCAATTATGGCCCCTAGGACCCCATCCCCCGGGGCCTGGCCATCCTTTTTGTTTTTATTTTTTGGAAGGGGGCTGCATGGCCCCCCTCCTCAGGCCAATTATGGCCCCAGTGATCCCATCCCCCGGGGTCTGGCCTCTCTGTTGGGGACTGTGGGGGGAGCCCCAATTCCCCCACGGTCCCACCGGCTCCCCGCCTCCTGCGGGAGCCGGCATTGCTTTTCCACAAGGGGAGCTGATAACATGCAGCTCCCCTTGTGGTAAAGCAATCAGATTTGGATTTTAGAAGCGAGAGCAGGAATCCTGCTCTCACTTCCAAAATCCAATCCAGTGTTTGCCATGACAGGGCGGGAGCTGCACGACTCTGCCCTGCCATAGCAAACAGCTTTGACCCGGGGGTGGGTACCACGGGACACTCCCAGGGACATCAAGGACTCCAGGAGGGGGGCCACGCTGCCCCTTCCTAGCATGTTTGAAGCCCCGGGGAGGTGGTGGTCTCTGGGGTGCGTGGGGGGGCTCGTGCCCTCCGCACACATTTGTTTACTTTTTTAGACTGAGCCCCGTGGAGGTGGCACTCCCTGGGGTTGTGAAGAGCCGCATTCCCCTCCACATTAAATTTGAAAAGCCCCGGGGAGGTGGTGGTCCCTGGTGCTGCAGGGGGGGCTGCGTGCCCCCCAACTCATAAATGAAGCTCCGGGGAGGTGGCGGTCCCCAGGGCAGTGAGGGGGGATTGGGACCCACCACACATTTTTTTAAGTGCCCCCGGGACCTGGCCCACCCAGGGGCTTAAAAAAGGGGCTTAAATACATCGAAACGCAGGATCTTCAATGACTTCTCGTTTTGATAATGATGCTCATGGAAGTGACGTACCACTGGGTACTGCCTGTTGTTATGTCTAATGGCACGGATGTGCTCTAGCACTCTCTTTTTGGCATGATATATTGTGCTGCCCACATACCATTTATAACAGGGACATGTTGAAACATACACTTAGTACATGGTGTTACATATCAGTGGTTTCCTAATCACGAACTCTCTAATCGAATTTGGTAAAACAAGCTTGGCACAATCACAACTCTTACTACAAGCTTTGCAGTTTCTGCAGCATCTAAATCCTGGTTGGCCCTTGTCACTCCCCTTGTCATGGTCTGTGACATGATTGTGACTCAGGCCATCCCGCAATGAGTGACTTTTTCTAAAGGTAATCTGTGGGTTACTGGTGAGATTGGGTTTCAAGTTGTCATCAGTTAAAAGCACATGCCAATGTTTGTTGAGTATCCTACGAACATCATGTGCCTGCCCTGAGAAAGTAGTTATAAACCTCAAGGTCTCAGTTGCATCCTCCTGTTTATTAGGATGCAACAACTCATTTCTAGTGTCTTTCTCTACTCTGTCACAGGCTTCACCAATAGTGTTTTGACTGTAAGCCCGTTCTTTAAAACAATTACACATAATTACCTTCTCAATTGCATATGCTGCATCTGTGCTGCAGTTGCGTTAAGCACACAATAGTACCCCATAGGGAATGCTGAAGATAAGATTACGAGGATGTGAGCTGTTAGCAATTAAGAGGCTGTTTCCTGCTGTTTTCTTCCTGAACAAACTGGTCTCTAATGTTCCTCCCTTAACTTTAACAGTAACATCCAAAAATGCAATAGATGTTTTACTGATGTGTTCTGTGAACGTAAGATTACAAGTGTTCACATTAAGTTTGCTCACAAATTTCTTCGCTGTCTCAGCATCACCACTCCAGATAAGAACGATATCCTCAATGAACCGCAGCCACAGGACCACGTTGTTCTCAAATTCCATCATTTGCGTGGACACCTATTCCTAACACCAGCCCATGAAGAGATTAGCATAGGTGGGAGCGAAGCAGGTGCCCATCGCAGTGCCCTGTGACTGCCTGTACAATGAATCATCAAAGATAAAACAATTATTAGTGAGACAGAATTGAATCATCTCTACGAACATCTCTGAGTGGTGCAGCAGGGAGATAGATTGTGTTTTTAGGAAATGTC
The DNA here is from genome assembly GCF_964204655.1 of Triturus cristatus. NCBI lineage: Eukaryota > Metazoa > Chordata > Amphibia > Caudata > Salamandridae > Triturus > Triturus cristatus. The sequence continues at coordinate 485,598,941 of NC_140580.1, read as the reverse complement.
TAATATCCTGTATACCCAGTTTGTGCTGAATACTGGTGTGTAGGCTACACACATCTAGAGTAACAAGCGTGTATCTGTGATCCCAGTGTATACCATCAATCATCGTTAAAAAATGTATGGTATCTCTCAGGTATGCTAGAAGTGCTACTACGAAAGGTCTTAAATAATGATCAATGAACCAGGATATATTTTCCAGCAGAGAACCCATTGAGGAAACAATGGGTCTCCCTGGATGGTTCACCGCATCTTTATGTAGTTTGGGGAGTAGATAGAGAATGGGGATTCTGGGATAGGCACATTTGAGATAATTATACTCCTCCCACTCCAGTAAACCCCTTTCTCTCCATTCAACCAACATCTCCCCAAATCTATTGTTAGATTGGCAGATCTCAACAGCATTAGAAATATAATAACATGTAGTGTTACTTAGTTGTCTCACTCCCTCTGCTAGATATCTCTGTTTCTCAAGAACCACCACGTTCCAGCCCTTATCTGATTGGCGGATCGCAATCTGTTTGTTATTCTTTAAATTCTCTACTGCTCTTAGCTGCTCAAAGGTAAGATTTTTACTGTTTGCAGGGATTTTCTTGTATCTGATTTTCTTTAGATCTTTAAGGACTCCCTTCTCAAAAACTTCAATTGCCTTGCACTGAATATTAGGCAAAAATGTATATTTGGGTTTGAATTTACTCCCTGGGTTTATCCCTAATTCAATATCACAGCTTTGTAGTGCTTCCTCTCTAGACACATCAATTCCTCCCAAAGTGGACAAGGTATGGAGAACCAATCATCAATGTTCAAGTCACTTTGTAACCTCGACCCACTTTCAGTCATATTTTTAGTAGGTTGTGTTTCAAACCATTTTTTCAACTTCAATTTTCTAGCAAAGTAGAAAAGATCAATTCTAGTTTGTATAGTGCAGATTCATAGAAGGACAAAAGGACACACCTTGTGAGAGGACCTCCATTTCCTGGGTGGAAAGGGTTCGCTGGGAGAGGTTGATGACAGTCATGTTTTCACCTTTCTGCCCCTTGTCTCCATTCCCACGGGCATTTTGTCATTGCTTTTTCCTCCTCTCTTTGGCTTGTTTGTTCCTCTTGCTCTTCCTCTTCCTCCACGTCCCCTTCCCCTTTGTGCCCCCTGTTCTTGGTACAATTCTGTCCTGCCTTGGTTCATCATTTAGAACTGTAATAAAAAATTGCCCTTCCTTTTCTGTGGGTCTTGATTGATTTCCTGATTAAGACCAGTAGTTGAGACATCCGAAAGACTACCATCCGAAATGTCACTTTCACTCACTTCTCCTCCTGCTGTCATCGTCCAAACGCTCCGTCTGCAGCTCCAACTGCAATCTCTACCTCAAAGTACAAACCCTGTATAACCAACCAGAAAAATTGCACACAAAAAAGAACTGTCGAAATGGACTAAATTCTAGTGAGGAACTTGCAGTCCACTTGATTGAATGAACAGTATTGAATATTTTTGCAGTTTCCAGAATTTTTGGGTGATTTTAAACTTTTTACGGTTTTAGGTTTGGGCACTTCCTTTCAATTTTGGCGACAGGAGAGAGGAATCTTGGATTATGAGATTAGGATGTTGTAGGTGGCATCTGTGATTCCACGGTGGGAGCAATGTTATTGTTTATCCGTTGATATAAATTGAGACTGTTAGGGTCTAAGCATGTGTATGCGGTTGTCTATATACCCACTTGGGCTAGATAGTTAATATATGGATGTTGAGAGGGAATTGATGATTTCATCCCTCAGCACTGTAAATGTTGTCATCTGTATGGCGGGTTAGGAATGGAGAAGAAATGGGAGGCATCTTTATGATTGGGGCATTTATGAAATTGATGTTGCCCATTGAGACCAATAACGGACTGCTATTTACAAAACGTTACGCCATGGAATTATGTATATGTCAGCATTACCCGTTTGTGATAATATGACAGATTATGTTTGTTTGAGAAATATGAACTAACAAAATTGTACATATATTTATGAACTGCTACCTGCATTGGTACTGAATTGTGCATTTTTATCATGCCACCAACAACACTTCAAAATGGCCGCCACCTGTTGTAATTTTGGTATATACACGTTATAGGTGCTTAGTACTTCTTTAATTCTGATAAAGGGATGTGGATAAAATCACAAGGAAATGAAATGCAACTTGAAGCGTGAACAAGGGGCAAGCTGAAACACGTAGTTTTTCAGCCAGTGAAACTCTTTTCTGTATACTTGGGTGCCCGAGTGCTTTCTGCATACGAGCAGAGAACTGTTGGAGGAATATATATGTATATATATATATTCCACAGCAGGATCCCAGGGGTACCACCATCCAAAGAAAGGCGCAACAGCAGGAAACAGACTCCAAAGGGAAAGTTGAGAGTTAAATGATGATTTATTCAAGCATCAAGTGTCCAAATGATGCGTTTCGGCCGCCAGACATGTGGCCTTGATCACATGATGGATGGATGGGCTGTTTTCGTGGTTAGCAATAAAGGTTTCGCAAACCATCCTCCGTGGAGTGGCGTCTTCATGTTCTGGGGCACCTGGAGGAATGTTGTACGTGACAGGCTCCAATCCGTGGAAGATGCACCACCTGAAAACGCTTGCCAGCACGAGGGACGCATAATTCGAACCAGGAAAGCAGCCCAGTAGCCCACTGGAGGGATGTGAAAAACAATAAAGAATTTGGGGATTAAAAATATTTTCGCCAGGAAAACGGACCCTACTGGAAGGTTTAATTTGACTTCAACACCCAGCATGCCACTTACTGGCAAGTGACTGCGTTTTGGGATAAATATGTGTGAAGTACTCACCGGATCTTGCCCAGCTCCCCCTCCCCCTATGATTAAGGTGTTTGTAACACTGAAACGCGTAAGGGACAGTAATGGATGGGCTGTTTTTTGCAAACCATCCTTCGTGGAGTGGCGTCATCATGTTCTGGGGCACCTGGATGAATATATATATATATATATATATATTCTTACAAACGACTGTTCCCACAATTCGAAACAGACTCCAGCAAGCTTGGGATAGCTGTTTAGAGATTTTATTTCTGGCCACACATAACCAGGTAACGCTTTCCGACCGCGCAAGCGGTCTTTGTCACACCAGCAGTCGCCGCCATTTTTTGCTTTTTTTTATACGAAGTGCAAATTTTAAAGTGACAGTGCAACATTGTGAATAAAGTTTTAACAAGAGTGAATAAAGTAACAGTGCAACATTGTAACAACTGAGGTGACATGTGCAAACAAAGTCTCTGGACCAAATGGGCTATGTGTTGTGCAAATGAGCGTTATCACATTAATACCACATTAAAATTGTTGCGATATATACCGGCAAACAAACGACGTCAGTTCATTTTCAACTTTACAAAATGCCATTAAAATTTGTTGTTAAAATGCATTAAAAGTATATATGGGACTAATTTCATTCACCATATCACAGACAAGTGCCTGATTAATGCCACGTTTGTGCCGCCCAACCCACATTTCCGGCCTTATAAAACGGTCTACGTACAATCACAGTAGAAAGTGCCTTGTGCAATCTCCCTTAAGCAGAAAAGTGACCAATGCCTTGTGCAAATATCACATTAATATTAAAGTTTCATAGTAACATGAAAATACCTTCCAATGAATGATCATGTGCTAATGCAATAACAATTAAACTGTGTTCAAATTTCCCACAGTTGTTCAATCAATTGTTTCTCCTCACTATTTTGGGACAGTGCCCTCGATCCTTCAATAAACGACACGGTTGGTCACACACAAATTAAAAACGAAAGTGCTGTGCAAAAAACTATGTGCAATGATTTCAATAATATTAAATGGAGTGATTCAAAATTAATGAACTCAATTAATTACATATCACTGGGAGAGCTTCAGAGTTTTAACCATAAATGCATAATTTGCCCTCTCGCTCATCTAGCAATTAATCATCATCTTTCTTTCTCTCTCTTTACAGATGGACATGTAAATCTTCCTCGGTGTTATGCCTGTTGGGGATCTTACTATTAAAACTCAAGATGTATCTAGATTCGAGCTGTCTCAAGCACCTTTCTCTATTACCCCCTCTCAGTCTTTGTGTCACTTGATGTAATACAAAGTATCTCAGTTCATCCAACTTATTATCATGAACCTGCTGGAAATGTCTGGCCATGGAGTACGCCTGATCCCTGTTGTTAATCACTGTAATATGTTGTAATATCCATTGACACACTGGTAAAATTGTACTGCCTATGTACAATTTGAAACAGCTACACCTAGGAGCATATACTACAAACTGATTCCTACAAGTCAAAGGCGTCATGCTCTGCCACTTCTTGTCTGTAAACGGTAAGGGTACTTCCGTTGTGTTATATATATATATATATATCATGGCTGAGATTGGGTGGGGAAGTTTTGGAAAGAGTAGGATGAATTTGGCAGTCAGTGCATGTGCAGGAAACAAGTGGAAATGTCGACTTTGCACTTGCTGTTTAGCCAGTGCAGCTGTAAACTATCTTAGAGGTACTGGAGGTGGCCACAGCCACTGTACCTTTTTACTCCTCTCTGACTTGGACTAATTAAGTGCCCCTCCCCCTTTTTCCTTCTGATGCTTCCACTGACTGCGCATGGATGTTTTCAATCTGCTGTTTGATCTGTACCCTCCTCCTCTTGAGATTCCCTCCACTTAAGTTGGGTCTCTCATTTCTCTTGCTTCCATCACTCCATGTGGCCTCCCTTATCTCTGCACACAGGTCCTCTCAAGTCTGTATCTAAATACTAAATCTTGCCTCACCATTCAGGCTCTCTCCACTCTCTATTTCAAAGCTCCATCTTCGGGCAGGCTCTGCCCCACCTGTTGTTATGTCTCTCTTATCAGTCACTCTTGAAATGGACTCTTCCCTCTCCAGTTATCCCTTTCGCTCCATTCAGTCTGTCTTCATTCGAACCCACTCTTACCTTAGTCAGACTATTTAATCTCTCTCCATTGCGCTCACATCTCACTGTAGGTGGGGGTTTGCTCTCCAAATTCTCATTGATCCATTGGGATTCTTTCCTCTTTTAATTCAGACCATCTCATTTCTTTATTTGTCCCCTATCTCTATATGTGGCATCCTTTCTTTCTTACAATGGGTTCTATACTCTCCCTATTTGAGTATACGTATGTCAATTTAGGCATTCCTTTCTTGATACATTACCTCTAAGCCTTCCTTTCATTTTCTCTTCACTATCCTGTCAAATCCTTGCTGTTTTGGTTCTCTCCATTTCCATTGCCCCCAGCCTCCATGCCGATCCTTCCTCTGGCCATCCTCTCTTGGGCCCACTACTCATTTGGGCTTTCTACTCTCTCTAGTGTCACCCCTTCTCTCCGTTAAGGGCAGGTGGGGGTTCTGCTCTGGTTCAATCAATCTAGGCTCTCTTTAGTACCTGTACATACCTGTACATATATGTGCTTGAATATTGTTTATTTCTTTGTACGAACCCCTTCAACATTTTGTGTCCCTCCACTCCCATTTGTACAGTCTGACAGCCTTACTGCAGGTGCATGTGCAGAACAGACCTTAATGATGAGTCAGGATAATTCCACAGAATGCCTTAGGATAAGAATGATTCAGAGGTGTAGCCCTGAATTGTGTGGCAGGTCAGTGGCACTGTAGCCCAGGATTCTTTAGGGCCCTCAGCACCCAAATGATGCCAGTATTTTACTACATAACTGGGATGGGGAGGACCAATTTCCATGATTGCATTAGGCTCATGTCACACTTATTACGCCACTTGAATGATTGATATAGAGCATTTAATCTAAAGTGTGGGATAGCTCAGAGAGTTATGGTTTCACTCCTGCAATTTGTATATAGTCTGCATGTCAAAGGCTCAAGTTTTTGCATGTCTGAATTGCATTTCATTTTTCCAAAAATGAAGAAAAAAAGGGGGTCCTCTGGCTATATTATAATTTGTGGCCACATACATAATACAAAAAAACTGGCACATTGCAAATATACATCGACTGATACAGAAACAACCCAATTATTTAGACTATCCGGGCTTCTGAAGAAAATGTGAGCCCAGCATCTATTCTTTTACAAATCAAGCACTGAGTGATGCTATAGTTGGGTGAAGATGTAAGTTAAAATGTGACATTTTAAACAAAAAAATGCTACACTTTGCCAGCTATACCTTATACTTATAGTTATATAACTATAACTGAGGCCCTTGCAATGCGCAGTGATGTCATTATGATGTAATTTCATATGTAATCAGTAATGTTTTCAATGATATCATAGAACATGTCATGAATTATGTAATATGAGAGATCATATGTGACGTCATAAACAGTGCATGGCAAGTGCACAAGTTTTAGTTGCTTCTTTTAACAATGACTAGTGGATTTCAGTGGTTATTCAAGTGTTACATTTTTGCTTACATTTTCACCTAATTATAACTTTACTTTAACCTCTGGTTTTTTCAGTGAATTTCTGAGATTTTTTTAAATTTAGGCTAAGATAGTTTTACTATACTTAACTATAACATCACTTTACTCTTTGATTTTTAGTGATTTTCTAGTTTTTTTTTAATGCAAAATAATATATTATTACTATTATGGTCATCTGCTGTCAGCAGTACGGTCGCCCAGAAGCCTGACCTCCAAAAATTCTCTCACCCAGGACCCTCTGGGCACCCAACACTCCAACGTGCACATCATGAGGTTGGACACGGGACCTGTGCCAGGGAAACGAAACCCTCTTGGTATTTTTATTTATTGTTTAGGGTTCTGTGGGACACTTACAGGAATAGAGGGGGTCACACTAGCTCCCGCAAGAGTACAGTGTGATTGCAACAACCCAATTTGGTTTTTTTGCTTGGCCCCAGGTGGTCCTTCTTGGACCCCACATAAGGTCCACGGTATCAGAGTACCCCTACACTGCTCTCTTATGCTTTACCATTTTTTTTCTTCATTTTCCGAACACCGGACCGGGTCCCAGTGTCCTGTAATGGCAGGCACAACATTTCCTTCCATGTTGTGGCCAGCCAATCAGAGTCACAAACTCCTGTGGGACTCACATGAGTTTCTCACACTCATTTGTGTGAGGTAGCCAAGAGAAGAAAATGTCCTCTTGGCCAATTAGATTGCTCTAATATTCAAAGTTGGGTGCCTGTGAGACTTCAGCGGGATTCTCGAGGCTCCAACCCCTCTAAATATCTATAAATGTTAAACCTTAATTTTTCAGAAACTTTTGAACAGATTTAAACCAAATCACAAAAAGCACACTTTCTTGGTAATGACCTAGCTTTCTTGCAAATTTGGTGCAAATTCCATTCAGCTGTTTTGACTGTAATGATGTTGCCACATTTAAAAATCCAGACGGAAATTACATGGCAAAGTTGTGTATTGGGACCCCCGCACCTTTTCACAGCCCCACTTGATGAATCACCCCGAATCTTTCCTGGAAGGAGCAGAGGTGGATGAACTTTTATTTTTAAAAGTTTCATGAAGATTCATCGAACTGCACCAAAGTTGTCCAAAAAAATAATCAATTGCCTATGGTAACTAGGTTTCAACTATAACAACACAGTGTCTTAAAAATCCTGCATATTGTTAGGTGTCTCAGAATCTGGTATTCATTCGCAAAACATTGACCTGCTGTTTTCGGTTCCTGCAGAGATATTCACAGCAGCAGATAATGTGTGTGCTAACTAGTTCACAAAGACCTCAAAGATGCCATATCGCCCCAGCACCAGGGCATGTGTAACCAGTTCAGCCCAGCCTGTTTGCCACTGCCTGTTGTCACCACATGACCACCTGCACACTGCCTGCTGGCTCCTGCCATTTTTATGTACACTTTCTACACCGCCCTGCATCTGCTGCAGTCATCTGAGGCAGTCTGTGGCTATTTGAGGAATTGTCTGCCTGCATTGGCCTCAGGTCAGATCAGGTTTGCCTCCTCACCTTGACTCTCCACTCCTTTCAACTTTTGTGCAGACTCTTTATGCAAGATGAAGGATTGGAGCGGGGAGGAGGATGCCACCAAGCTTTCTGGCTGCATCAAATTTGGCAGCAGAGGGGCTGGCTCTGCAGTGGGAAACCAGTACCAACAGACTGGAAGACAGGTGTCATGGTCTCTTGAGGACCTACCAGGTAGTGTTGCCCCCATGAAGAGCCAACGAGGAGGCCAAAGTGGGGGTGCTGCCTTCGGTGCTGCCTTGGTTCACAGGCCATAGGCCCAACAAGCCCTGTCTCTCGAGATCTTCGGGTGAACTATGACTGAATTGAAACCACATTTTGCCTTCATCTTGTGCTGAATAACGAGACATTCCTTAGTACCTTTATGCTGTCCATCATCCTTGGACTCTGTCCTTGGTACGACAGCCCATTGTGGAAGCACCTAGGAGCACTAATGCTCCTGGTCATTTGTGACATCCGGGGCCAGCTTGCCTATAAGTTTGGGAAGCTGACATCGTGGCACGGGCGGATCGCTGCAGAGCTGGGAGAAGGGCAATGGATGCATACTCGCGTTGAGGCTTGTGGCTTCATATTAGCCATTCTATCATAAAACCAGAGCCTTTTCAGCTATAAGGTGTTGTAGATCCAGCGGGGGGCTCTTAAGCATGCATCACAAATCTCTCCTGCAAGTGATATTGAAGTCTGCAACTAAGGAAAATGCAAAAGCCTCTGATCACCAGCAGCGACAAAACGCCACTCGATGCTATCTACAGCACTCCATGCTCAAACACATTAAATACTCAAAGAAAATGAGAGCTCTTCACAGCAATCCTCTCACAATGGCCAAGTAGTTGGCTAAGACTGTAATCATCCCCTTACACACACACATGAAAAAGAAGTCACAATAGAAGGTTGCAGAACAAAAAATAAACCAAACTACGTAATATTCGACCAAGTTATGATTTTCAGTGACTTGGGGTTTGAGGAATATTTTAACCCCCTCAAGGAATCCCAGAAACATACCAACAACTTATACCAGGTCCTTTCTTTAAGTCGTAATCAGCCACAAAAGGAGATCGACTCAATGAATGAAACATAGGAAAGGCACGAAGATAGCTTATCATCCCATAATTTCAGGCGCCTCCTGCTTCATAGAGGGTATAACTACGGCCCAGAATCTGCAATACTGGTCTGCACCCCTCGCCTCAGGTGAATATCCAAAACTACTGTTTCAAATGAGCCCAATCAGAAGGCTGTTTACGGAGGAGGGGGAAGGAAGAGCAGGCCGTCAACGTGGCAATTATTAAAGAGCGCCAAAGCGAAGCTAGCTTACCCCGCAAATATGGTCAGCTATACTGTCAACTCTGAATGAAACCTCTAAAGCATTCAACTTCTAGCCCATCAAATTCGCACTTCAGAAAGAATAGCTCCAAACAATGACTAGCAAAATCTTGAAGCTGGAAAACAAATGTAAACAATATAAACCAAACACTGTTCCACCTGGCTACATTAGTAGGAGACATAAAGGAAGAAAGGTGCTTATGATCACCAATAATAAATTAAGTAACAGTTATCTAGAGATTTTGACAAGCATTATCCCAGAAGAAAAAATGTGGTAAACATCGCTGGCTCAAACTTGGAACTATTCACAACTTTTTCTCCAGCACAATAATTAATTAGTAATGTCTTTGACAATAGAAGCAACTGAGCCCAGAACTAATCCAAATACATTGTTGGCTCAAAAGACAAATGATTCACAGCAAAACAATTCATCAGGACAGCCCACGATAACAGAACGAGTAGAGCCCAGCACTGTTGCAATTTGGTCCGCCCCCACACAACCACAAGTGTGCGCCCGAAATGACAATTGAAACCTGAAAAGGAAGACTATTATAGGGTAAGCAGCCATTAGTACGCGTCTTTTTGTTTGCATGCCATTACAAAACAAGTGTAACAATGCATGCGCTGTAACAAAGCGTAGCCTCTACTACGCATGTTATTACTTGCGTTGTATTGCGTGTATGGCTGTGACTGAGGACCCGGCTCAAAGATGGCAGAGAGGAGGCAGCAATGACGTAAGTAGGGAAGAGGCGCTGGTGCCCGCATGCGTGCAATTCTGTGAGTGAGGACCCGGCGCCAAGATGGCAGAGAGGAGGCTGCGATGACGGAAGTAAGGGAGAGGCGCTGGTGCCCGGGGTGGATCTGCAGGCTCCTGTGCGAAGGATGGTGGAATTTTTGATTGACAACGCTTGCAGCCGAGGACAAGGGTAAGGCACAGAGGAGAGAGAGGTAAGAGGGGCTGTGTATTTTTAAAGGGTTTGTGTTTGAGGAGTAGTATTTTGGGGTTTAGGATAGTGTTGTGGGTCGTGCAGGGTAGTGTTTGTGTGTAGGGACAGGAGTGGGGGACAGGGAGGGTTGTGCTGGGGGTAGTGTAGTAGGGATTAGTGGTGCTGTGGTTTTTGTGTAGTGTAGGGTAGTGTCGGGGGGTCATGCAGGGTAGTGTTTCAGTGTAGGGACCGGACAAGGGGTAGGGGCAGGGTCATGCTGGGGGTAGTGTTTTAGGGTTTAGAGTAGTGTGGTAGTGTTTGTGTAGTGTAGGGTAGTGTTTTAGGGTTTAGGGTAGTGTTGGGGGTCATGTAGGGTAGTGTTTCAGTGTATGGGATGGACTGGGGTTAGGGGTAGTGTCGTGCAGGGGTTAGTGTTTTAGGGATTAGTAGTGTTGTGGTTTTTGTGTAGTGTAGGGTAGTGTCGGGGGGTCGGGCAGGGTAGTGTTTCAGTGTAGGGTCTGGACTAGTGGTAGGGGCAGGGTCGTGCTGGAGGTAGTGTTTTAGGGTTTAGAGTAGTGTTGTGGTGTTTGTGTAGTGTAGGGTAGTGTTTTAGGGTTCAGGGTAGTGTCGGGGGTTGTGCAGGATAATGTTTCAGTGTAGGGGACAGACTGGGGGTAGGAGTAGGGTTGTGCTGCGGGTAGTGTTTTAGGGTTTAGGGTAGTGTTGTGGTGTTAGTGTAGAGTAGTGTTTAAGGGTTTAGGGTAGTGTCGGGGGGTCGTGCAGAGTAGTGTTTCAGTGTAGGGAGCGGACTGGGGGTAGGGGTAGGGTTGTGCTGGGGATAGTGCTTTAGGGTTTAGAGTAGTGTTGTAGTGTTTGTGTAGTGTAGGGTAGTGTTTTAGGGTTTAGGGTAGTGTCGGGGGGTCATGTAGGTTAGTGTTTCAGTGTAGGGGACGGACTGGGGGTAGGGGTAGTGTCGTGCTGGGGTAGTGTTTTAAGGTTTAGGGTAGTGTAGTGTTGTGTAGTGTAGGGTAGTGTTTTAGGGTAGTTTTGTGGCGTGTGTTATGTAGGGTAGTGTATATGGATGTAGAAATTAGCGTAGTGTTGGGGGTTATTTAAAAAAAAAATGCGTTGTAAATCAATGCGGGAATTGGGATTCGTTGTAAAGACATTTCTTATGCATTTAAAAGCAAATGCGAAGTAATGGTGTTCGTTGTAGAAAAATGCGTTGTAATGGTACTTGGGAACTAAAAACACGTTGTAAAAGTATGCGTTGTTTTAGTTTGCGAAGTATCGTCATATATTCCTATTATAGAGACTCAGATCCACAAAGAAGCTAACATCAACATACCTTTTCTGGACACCCAAGGTGTTAAACCGGACAGCCACAGTAATAAAGAAATAACTAGCCACTATTAGCAAAAAGAAAAAAGAAGAGGCTGGGGAAAACAGATGAAAAATAAGACATGTATAACACACTTGAAATACAACATACCGCAATCGCGACATCGAGCATTCTGCCAAAAATATTTCCTATTTTTAATGCGCTGAATTCAATAAAATCTTCATGCACTACTAATACAATCCAGTGCACACAGACAACTGACTGTTCAAAATCAAACGTGCATCTTGAGATGGATTAAATAAAGTAATCACCCACTAAGAATCAAGTAATAGCTATTTCACACATCCCAGGCATGACCCAAATAACACAATTCACACAGACAATAGACTGTTCACAACAAACATGTTTTCTGAGTTAAACCCCGTATATTAATTCGCTGACAATTCAGTAACAACTAACCTACAAAATCCCAATGATACCACACTGTCAAAGATCCAAGTGAAAGGAAAGTTCAGCGTCGCACCTTTTTGCTCTCCCATACCAAATTGCAGAATTTTGGCCAGGTCAAATACACTGACGAATTCTCCACCTGTACTTACTGGTGAATACAAAGGATCACAACGGGCCAAAGCACCAATGATCTGCTTAACAACTACCTTTCTTCAAATGAAAAGTCTACTTTCTACCCCTTGACGTTGAACAAACACAGAAAGCAATAATATTTCACACAGCACAGGTATTGGATGAACTATAAATAAGAACTGGACTAGATTTACACAATAATTCCTCGCTACAATCAATCGACCTAGACAGGCCTGAAATGGGGGAAAGTAGCAAACAAATAATTTTAAATCCACAGAAAAGGTCACGAGGACAATTTGACGTATTGAATCTTGGACACATAGTGAGACTATGCATTCCCACCAGGAACATTGCCATTTAAATACAAAAATTCAATTAAAATTAGAAATAATACCACCAAAAATAGACATTGGAAACAAGCCAACTACGATCACCTGGGCAGCCAGGGCAGAGTCTAATTTGGTCTTTTCAAGAAAATAATTATTCAGAGAACAAAGTTGTCAAACCAAATATTGAAAGATACCCACTAATTCTTTTGTCTACTAAAGGGACATCTTAGCAGGATGTCAAACACAAATATTTGCATCCTCAGACAGCGACAGAAAAACCCTTGTTAATCAATCCTGAAAAACAGAGAGGCATATCAACAAGCCGGCGATAAAAAATTATTGCCGCTTTTTGCGTCCGTTTTTGGACAAAAAGCGGCGATAATTTTATCTATATCTATCAGCATGGTCACGCTAACGCGTGAATCCATGCTTCAGCGCCCATTTTCTTATCGCTTCGCATCCCTAATGAGATGCTAGGTAGGCGTTCCAGTGAGAAATACAGCGAAAATAATCGCTAACGAAGGATCTCCCTATTAACAAGGGAATCGCTAACCGCCCTAGCGACATTAAAAGTAGCGCTAACCTGCTTTATCGCCGGTTCCTTACGCCTGCTAAATCTTTGACTTAGCCATGTTTAACATGGGAGGTGGATCGTCATGCTGAGTCCACATCTCCCTATCACCGATGTTTTTCACTGTTGCTGCTTTTTTATCACAGGTTATCCGGCGTTATTGCCCCTTATCGCCGCTATTACCATGATTTCTATCACCTCGGCGATGCGCCTTGCTGATAGTGCGCTCACCGGGCGATAGAATCTCGCGATAGGCGGCGTTAATTTTGTGCACGCTAAACATGGCCAGCGATTATTATCGCTGGCCGTTGATGATATGCCCCAGAAAGAGCTCATGTAACAGTAGAAGTCCTCCTATGGAAAACATGGAGATCAAGTTTAACAAAGATCTCGTGGAGAAAAATACATTCCTGCAACACTCTGTAACCAAAGGGATAATTGAGCCTGGCTCCCTCACAATTTAAGTAAAAAAGCATGGCCAACCCCGCAACTTTCGGCTCAAACTGTAACACACCTTTGTGCATGGAACGTTGGTGAACTCAAAAGATTAATTGTAAAAAATGAAATCTTGGCTAATTTTTCCGAATTCTCCTGTAAATTTTTTTGGGAAACATTGTGTGAAGCATTTTAATGTCTCCCTGGATTCCAGTAATTTCATAAACCTTCTATTAGAGAAAAAAAACGGTGGCGTCCAAAAGGAGGCAGAGCTATAGTTAAAAACTTGTACAACAAGTATAAAACCACAGAGCTAGAAATAAAAAGCACCATAATCCAACAAATCTGTATCCGAAACTGTAGATTAGGCTGCAAAACCAGGCTGTTAAAATGTATTTAATATATAAGCCAACCCAGGATCAAAATTCAAATCCAGAACATTTTTTATGAAAATGCATCAGTAGTAACCAAGGTAAGATAAGACTTTTCTTAACATAACTGCATATTAACGGGTGATGTTAACACAGAGTTTATGCCAAGTAAGCACCTGCCCCAAGAGGTCTATGCCAACGTACAAAATGCCTATTGGAATTTTTGGGACTTTAAATGACAGAGTCCCTCCTTATTTTGCACTTGATTAGAACAAACATATAGATACTGGGGCAGATTTACAAGCCCCCTGCGCCACCAGTACGTCACTTTTCGTGATGTACTGGTGGCGCAGGGGCCTCCTCCATATTTACAAGGACAGGAAAAGCCACCCTGCGTGACTTTTCCTCTCCTTGTAAATACGGCCCCTTCACACGCAGCACTTTGCGTTGAAGGGGCGTTCCATGGGTGTTGCTGTGGGTGTTCCCACGCAACACCCATGGAACTAGACACATCTCCAGATTTACGAGAAATCGTAAATCTGGAGATGCGTCTGAATGCTACGCCACCCTAGAGGTGGTGTAGTGAGGTGCAACGAGGGAAATATTTTAATTTCTCCTCGTTTTTTCCGCTTTCAATGCATGCTGCATTCTACAGCACGCATTAAATGAGGAAAATGCCTGTAGTGTTTGTTTTTGTGCAGGAAGGTGTCCCTTTCACGACGCAGGCATCCTTGTACCATGGTGCAAGGGTGCCTGCCCCAGCACATGGCTGCAGTTTGTGCACCAGAGCATGGGGAAGTACAGAGATGCAACATATTCTTGTAAATAAGATGCATCCCTGTGCTTCGGAAGTGCCGCAGCGATGCGCAGCCAAAGGGCTTGCAGTGCCAAGCTGCTGCACTTCCTTGTAGATCTGCCCCACTGTATTTAAGCCCTTACTATACAGGCCACATCTCTTTTAGAGACCTCGCACTTTAAGCGCTCAGCTCTGTGCATCTCGTAACCACAACACACTTAACATCGGAATACCATCGGAATGTGATAATTAGGCTAAAAGCTTCATCATGGGCGAAGGAGGAGATACGCACTTAAGTGGGGAAATGACTGCGGCCAAGTAGGGAAGGTTGTGCCTCCCAGTAATTATGCAGCGCCACTCAGCCGCCGAAACATAAAAGTCAGGGTGCACTGAGGTATCTCACAGTTCGGTTTCTTCACCACCCATAGAGTTGCATTATGGCAAGGACGCCTTTTACAGCAAGAAAAAAGAAAAGTCGGATTATATTTAGCTATTAAATAAGGGGGCACTACCAAAAGGGACGAAGTCTATCCAAGCAGTTTTAGATCGTGTGGTTGGTAGTAGGTGTGGTTCACATTCTAGAATGTAGTCTACAATTTTTATAAGTTAAGAGGTTTAAAAAGTTTCACTTTAAAGATATATTTTATATCGTATTTGTAATGGATAAAAATAATGACATTGCTGCCGGTTTGCATTCTTGCTTCGTTCCCCCATACATTTCTATAATAATAGCCTGAACCCGGTTTGCTATTTTGCAGAGTTGGGAAATGAATATTCACCACAAGATGGTGCCAGACTCACGAGCCAGTTCACCGACCTGAGGTCAGAGATATTTTGCAGCCTTTGGCACGTCACCTGGACCTGCCAGCGGTGATTGATATTTAAATAGGTGCAAAAGGGGTACGAAACAACTGCTCATGGCTATTTCCTTCAAGCTTTTCTTAATGTTGGTTTGGATGAGATAAGATGCATGTAAATTACAGAAACTATTAAAACAAACTTTAAATGTTCCGTCGGATATAGAAAACATTTTTGCTAACATGTATACACCCCTTGAAAAAAAAATGACCACTCCAAGACCGGATTTTAACCAAATTTACAGTGTCGAGCCTATGACTCCTTATGGGAAGTTTTTATTGCAGTCCTCGTAATGGAAAATAAAAGAATCACAGACATATACTGGCAAAAATAAACAGTACCAAAGCCAATAGGTCTGACATTGGCAAAAACGCATTTTTTAAAAATATTTATTTTATTTTGCAAATGCATGAGAAATCCAAAAATAAAGGAGTGATCCCCATCCGAAATACATCGTCCTTGCCACTAATGATCACTCTTTTGCAATTGGCGCTGCATTTGCAATCAGGAAAAAAGGCCTTCACTCACAATGCATGGAAGCCAATGGATGAAATGGGCTGACCTATTTTCCTATACACTGGTGTGGCAGCAAAATGTGAAAGAAGTTTGAAGAAGCCAATGAATGAAGAGCGCTAAAAGAAAGCCCCTGTATATAGGTATTTATGTATATATTTGTATTATGAACGTTTTAGAAAGCATACTGTTTTTGGTCCAGACCTTGAAAGAGTAATACACTCTGTACACATTGTCTGATTATTTGCTTCTATGCGCAGACCAATTATAACACAAGCAGAGCAAATCGTGTTTTTTTTTAAAGACACTGGCCCCAGAATTTAAAACGAAAAAGCATTAGATATTTTTTCTATCAGAAAGGAATGAGAGCTTTTGAAATGAAAAACTTGGGTTGATGGGGGCTACAATACTAAAATGAATTATACACTGGTATCAGCTGTTGCTGCAGTTTGAGGAAACACAATAATATATATCCACATAGATAGCAGATAACTCCACTATAATATTTTTAAATGCGTTATAGAGTAGAAGAAATACCTACCTTATATTGACAAAATGCGAGTTATATATTAATTGGACAGTGAGATGCATGTCTGAACAATTATAAAAATAAAACAGAAATGTATCAAATTTAGGAAGGGTGTGGATTGACAATTTACAGCATTACAGTTCTATCAAAAAAGTTGCTTGTGCCCATCTATAATTTCGCAGTGTTTTACAGGATTCTTTAAAAAAATTAATCGCAGAAGAAATGTCAGGGCAGCATGTACTGCATTCTATGCATGTTGTAGTGATTTGTATGTGTGCATTTCAATCACGGCATGTTACAAAATAGCTTATACAGGCACTAGGAGACCCCAGCCTCTGCGTATTATTGCCATGAGTATTGGCAACTTCTACTATTTACATATCATCAAGAAAGGCAACACTGCCAAGATGAAGCAGTATATAAAACAAGTCCTTTGTTCTTTTGTAAATGTAGTTGACGCAGTAATAGATAATTGTGAAACTATGTAATGATGAAAGTTTGAGAGGTGGATTTATCACTGGAGAATGTCCTCAAAAGTGGCATGGGGCTGACATACTGGCCTGACTCTCGGATCGGATATGAGCGCTTTGCTCCTGCTGGGCTTCTCTTGGCTCTCACCAAAAAGTGGGAACAAAGCAACTGGTCTGGTGTTGGCTGCCAACAACTTGACTTAGTCATGGCTTGTATTGTTTTGTCATGATTTTTGTAAAACTTTACTGTACTGCAGTTGGGTAGACCTTTTGTGCAAAGCAGTGGACTCTTGTTGGATAAACGGCAGGTGAGGTTCCTTTCTGATGCAGTCACTCACACAGCTGCTGATACACCCATACAGATACTCAGACACCCACTCACACACCCATTCTGCCACTTTCACATTTACTAACAGACCCAAACAGTCACTCACACACTCATTCACTGATCCATACAGCCACTCACACACCCTTAAAACCACTCACACACCCACTCACAGACCCATACAACCACTCACATACCCACCAACCTATAGGCCACCCATACATCCACTCTCAAAGATACAGGTTACAGTTTGGAAATAAAATGTAAAAAAAAGAAATTCAGTAAAAGAATCCAAACTTTACAGGATTCTTTATGGTTAGGAAATAACACTTAAAAAAAGTAGACATTCCCTGAAAAAAACAAAGGCTATAGGGATGCTATAGTTCGAATATAGAATAAAAAATCCTTAGGAATTCACAACAAAAAAACAAAGGATACAGGGACGTTACAGGTAGGAAATATAATTTTAAAAACCTTAGAAATTCACTTAAAAAAGGGACATTATAGTTAGTCTCAGATTTCCCTTATATAAAACCAGTGAAATTCAGCAGTTATCTGAGCTAAGTGTAACTTACGTGCCCCCCAATGCACTACTTTTAATCTTGCATATTACAACACTCATGACATGTTTAGTGACATCACTGATGACATCTCAAATGACATCACCTCTTCTGGTCTGTTTTGCCTTTTCTGCTTGTTCTTCTGCCTTCTGTTCTGCCTTTCAGGAATGTTTTTCTGCCCTCTTTTTTGCCTTTCCTGTTCATTTTAGTGCCCTCCATTTTGCCTTTTCTGCTTGGTATTCTGCCCTCTGTTTTGTCTTTTTCTGCTTGTTTTTCTGCTCTCTGTTTTACTTTTCTTGCTCATTTCTCTGCCCTCCGTTTTTCTTTTCTGTTCGTTTTTCTGCCCTTCATTTTGCCTACTTCTTCTGTGTTTTGCTTTTTCTGCCTACTTTTTTGCCTCCTATTTTTCCTTTCCTGCTCTCTGTTTTGCCATTTTTTGCTCGGCGATTTACTGTGTGACACTTGTACAGATTTTACCATTACATGTTGTATGTATTTTGTCGGGCAACCCACCTGCTATGATGTGTATATTTGTCACGTGTTTCACTCACTGGCAACAATGTACTGCCAATCAGAGCATGCATATGTCTACAATTGTAGACACTCTCAGTGATCATAAGGATACCTGACACCAGATATGCAAAATTTCAACTTATTGTTCTCTCCTATTGTTTCTCTCTTTCGTCTAGGTTGGACGATCATTTTAACTTTGAAGCAGGTATTGCTTTTACAAGGGATACCTCCACTATATATCACAGTATAGGTGTGGGGTAGGTTCACTACCTCTCATATTTGGTCTAGAAGAAGAGCAGTGGATCGTTCCCAGACAGTAAGGCGTGAATATGTGGACTTGTTTATACTACACTCACAAACTTGAAGCTACTTCGGTACATCACTCACCCACAGTAGCACCAACCTCTTACATTTTTTTCAATCCTGTCAGGAGAATCCTTATATCAAAGAATCATTTGATGTCTCCTACATAGTCTTAATTTAGCTACTTTCACATAAACAATCACCCCACATATTCAGGACGACCTCATACTTGCACCTTTCATAATATGGCATGAACAACAAAGATCTCCGCCAAAGTGACCCTTCGAGGAGTCTATAGGGCCTTGCATTGCCAGCCTTTCGAGGAGCTAATGTCCAATGATGAAGCATGACATCCCCAGTGGTGTGAGAGGGCATCATGAAATAGTCCTGAAGGTTCCCTACCTATGTTTTGTCTACCATTTTTGCCTTTCTTTCCTACTTTCTGATAGGGACAGTACCTTCCCTGTTGAAATGGTGGGAAGACCATTGCATACTACTAAGGTGAGCAGGGCAAAATGGGCAGAGCTTCATGTGATTTTGCACATTTGTATACTCATAGTCATTTAAAGAGAGAACCATGGACTCTGCTCTCACAAGAAAGAACACACTCACCACAGTCACTACACGTTCCACTCCAATAGATCATCCATGAATTCACCTCCACAAAGCATTTCAGATCATCTTTCAATGTGGAATTGGAGAAATAACACAATTGCTTTGCCTTTGTCTAGCCCAGGAGGTCAGGATCATTTGTCCTTTACAGAAGTGGAACTTCCACTATCCACTTGCTATTTTTATGTCTGTAAGTGTTTCCCATTCAGGTCTAATTTATGTAGAAATTAAGCAGGTCCTCATGCCAGCTCCTCCTGTGACAGTTCTCCTGTCCAGCTTGCCTGCATGCACTATCCTCTGCTGCCTGTCTACCTGATACCCTCTGTTTGTGCCTCCTCTGCTCGTTTCTTGCTCTGTTTTTCCTTTTCTAATAATGTCTCTGCCCTCTGTTTTGCCTTTTTGTGCTTTTTCTCTGCCCTCTGCTTTGCCTTTCCTGCTCCTTTTTCTGCCCTCTGTTTTGCCTTTTCTGCTCATTTTTCCACGCTCAGTTTTGCCTTTTTTGCTTGTTTTTCTGCCCTCCATTTTGCCTTCACTGGTCGTTTTTCTTCCCTTTGTTTTGCCTTCTACTGCTCAGTTTTGTCTTTCCTGCTCATTTTCTGCTCTCTGTTTTGCCTTTTCTGCTCGCTTTTCTGCTCACAGTTTTTCTATTTCTGCATATTTTTCTGCCAGCAGTCTTTCTTTTTCTGCTCTCTGTTTTGCTTTTTCTGCTAGTTGTTCTGCTTTCTGTTTTTCCTTTCCTGCTTGTTTTTCTGACCCTCAGTTTTGCTCTCTTCTGCTCTGTTTTGATTTTGGTATTTGTTTTTCTACCCTCTGTTTTGCTTTTCCTGCTAATTTTCTGCTCTCTGTTTTGCATTTTCTGCAAATGTTTCTGCCCACTGTTTTACACTCTACTGCTATGTTTTGCCTCTTCTGCACATTTTTCTGCTCTCTCTTTTCCCTTTTCTGCTATGGGGGGGCTGCATGACCTTCTCCACAGGCCGCTTTTGTCCCAGGGGACCCCATCCTCCGGAGCCCAGCCATGTCTACCTGGGTGCCCTGGCACCACCCAGGGCACCCAGTGTGCTTTGATGGGGACCGCAGGGGATCCCTAATGCCCCTACAGTCCCAGGTGGCTCCCGACCCGGGGAAAAGTGAAGAAAGAGGCAAAGTGAAGGTCAGAAGTGAGCAGAAAGAGTCAAAATGAACGTGAGTAATGAGCAGATAGAGGCAAAATAAAGGTGAGAAACAAGCAGAAAGAGGCTAGATAAAGGTGAGAAATAAGCAGGAAGAGGCAGAATAAAGTTCAGAAAGAGGCAGAATAAAGGTCAGAAACAAGCAGAAAGAGGCAGAAGAAAGGTCAGCAATGAGCAGAAAGAGGCAAGATTATGGTGAAGGACGAGCCCAAAGAGGCAAGACAAAGGTGAGAAAGGAGCAGAAAGAGACCAAGTAAAGGTCAGAAACAAGCAGAAAGAAACATAATAGAGATGAGAAACAAGTAGAAAGAAGCAAAATAAAGGTCAGAAATGACAGAAAGTGGCAAAATAGAGATCAGAAGCGAGCAAAAAGAGGCAAAATAAAGGTCATATACGAGCAGAAAGAGGTAAAATAAAGGATAGAAATGAGCAGGATGGCAAAATAAAGATCAGGAATGGGTAGAATGAGGCAAAATACAGATCACAAATGAGCAGAAAGAGGCAACATAAAGGTCAGAAATGAGCAGAAGAGGCTGAATAAAGGTCAGTAATGAGCAGAAAGAGGCTGAATATAGGTGAGAAACAGGCAGAAAGAGGCAAACTAAAGGTCAGAAATGAGCAGAAAGAGGCAAAATAGATATCAGAAATTAGAAGATGGAGGCAAAATAAAGGTCAGAAACCAGTATAAAGAGGCATGTTAGAGATTAGAAATGAGCAGGAAGAGGCAAATTAAAGGCCAGCAATGAGAATAAAGAGGCAAAAATAGAGATTAGAAACCAGCAGAAAGAGATGGAATAAAGGTCAGAAACAAGCAGGAAGAGGCAGAATAAAGGTCAGAAACAAGCAGAAAGAGGCAGAAGAAAGGTCAGCAATGAGCAGAAAGAGGCAAGATTATGGTGAAAGACGAGCCCAAAGAGGCAAGACAGAGGTGAGAAAAGAGCAGCAAGAGACCAAGTAAAGGTCAGAAACAAGCAGAAAGAAGCATAATAGAGATGAGAAACAAGTAGAAAGAAGCAAAATAAAGGTCAGAAATGACAGAAAGTGGCAAAATAGAGATCCGAAGCGAGCAAAAAGAGGCAAAATAAAGGTCATATACGAGCAGAAAGAGGTAAAATAAAAGATAGAAATGAGCAGGATGGCAAAATAAAGGTCAGGAATGGGTAGAATGAGGCAAAATACAGATCACAAATGAGCAGAAAGAGGCAACATAAAGGTCGGAAATGAGCAGAAGAGGCAGAATAAAGGTCAGTAATGAGCAGAAAGAGGCTGAATATAGGTGAGAAACAGGCAGAAAGAGGCAAACTAAAGGTCAGAAATGAGCAGAAAGAGGCAAAATAGATATCAGAAATTAGAAGATGGAGGCAAGGTCAGAAACCAGTATAAAGAGGCATGTTAGAGATTAGAAATGAGCAGGAAGAGGCAAATTAAAGGCCAGCAATGAGAATAAAGAGGCAAAAATAGAGATTAGAAACCAGCAGAAAGAGATGGAATAAAGGTCAGAAACAAGCAGGAAGAGGCAAAATAAAGGTCAGAAACAAGCAGAAGGAGGCAAAATAGATATCAGAAACTAACAGTAAAAGGCAAAATAAAGGTCAGAAACATACAAAAATAGGCAAAATAGAGATCATAAATGAGCACAAAGAGGCAAATAAAGGTCGTAATTTAGCAGAAAGAGGCAACCACATAGTCTCCCATGGAGCCTCTCTTATACTCACTTACCCATACAGGCACCCACACACCCACTCACTTACCCAGCCACTCACACACCCACTAATTCACCCATATACCCACTTATTCACCCATTCATGTATCAATACTGCCACTCATGTACCCTCACACTCACCAATATAGCCACTCATGTACCCTCTCATTCACCATTTGCAGCCACTTACACACCCACTCACTCACCCATACAGCCACTCATACAGTCACTCACTCACCCATATAAAAACTCACACAACCACTCGCTTAACTATACCACCTCTCACATTTACAATCACTCACCTATTCACCACTTACACACCCACTCACTTACCCATACAGACACTTGAAAAGTCACTTACTCACTCATACAGCTACTCACTCACCCACTTATTCATCCATACAGCCACACCCACACACCCACTCTCATGGAGCTAAGCAGAAACAAGGAGGGTGTCTAGGTTAGAAGCTATATTTATTTCCCAGTGAATGAAGTAGTAATGGGAGAGTGCCACTTTGTGCCAAGGCTCATTCACAAATGCTAGAGAACAGAATGGGGAAAGAGACAGAAGGGATAACCAGATGCTTTAATGATCAAAATAGTGATTTAAACTGTATTCATTATTTTTCTCATGCAAGAAAAGGTATAGTGGAAGAATGTAAATAAGCAATGAAATGCAATATATCACTAATGTTGTTTTGAGGTGACGATTTGGAAAAAATCATTTTCAATGTTATCCCAAAGTTCTTTATTTCGCAAAACAAAACTGCATCCATTAATTCAGGCTTTCTGTGCAGAAGCCTAATTTCACAAGAATTTCATCGACTTTCCTCAAGTTATCTCTGGATTACATGCCACTGTGAAAAATAATATGTCTGAAAAAATTGTTGAAGGATAGAAAATGAATACTGATTCATGCAGTTGTTTATTTTATACAAAATCGTGGCTTTTAAAAACAAGACCTGACCTTTTTACATGAAACCTCCTGTGTGCTAAAGGTGCTGGTTGTGAATTTATCATGATAATTTCTAGTTCATAAAGTGATTGGATTCTTTCTATGCATCATTTGCTTTTATGACGGGGATATCCTGTTGAGTTAAAGTAGAATGATATAATGAAGGAAAAAGGTGAGGTAGAAAGTAAGAGGATGGACTCAGAGAGGAAGAGATGAGGTAGAAAGGAGTAAATGAGAGGTGTAAGGTTGAGACAGAAAAAGTAGAGAGATGGGGAAAATAGAATGTGAGCAGAAAAAAAAGGCTCACATTTTATTGCAAGGTGCTTGTGTAAAATAGGTGTTTTGTCTGTTGCATTTAATATTACATATACATTTTATATAATCTATTTTTACATAGTGGTACACAGGATATATATTCTGCCCTTACATTCCGAAAAGAAAAAAAAAAGGGATTTCACAATATGTTTTACTGTTGTGGGGTTATGGTGTTGAGACTATGACTCAAATACACTCATTTTTTTTTTTTTTTTAATCTTTCTTTACTGGTTTTTAGTATAACAGGATAGATTTAACAGTCCAAGCTAACATGTCCGGGTGTAAATTTGGCAGGTTCGAAAAATACAGATCATTTTAAGTTTTACACTTACTCATTGCAGGGCATTGCATGAAAACCCTTATTTTTGTCACAAGAAAAGTATTAGTTTATATGGACCTTAGTCAATGATACTTTTGAGAAGACAAGAGATTTCCACATGGACTAAACGTTTACCCATAGAAAGGTAGCAAGCAGTGCTTAATCTGAGCCAGTGGTGGCCAATGGCATTCCTTTTTAGGGACCAGCATTTATTTGTCCGCATCAGACATTTCCTGAGAACAAGAGAGGGTATACAGTGTATACACACACAGAGGGAGGAAAGAAGGAAGAGGAAGAGAAAGATGGAAAACTGCCACCAAGGGAGAAAGCAGGAGCCTACAGGAGTGAGATGAAGGGCAGGGAGTGCCTAGCAGTGTTTTTTAAAAGGCTGAAGGTGAATTTAGGACTATGCAGCCTCAGTATTTTGCAATTAAGCACTGGTAACAAGTATATTGAATCACACTCGCATTTCTCCTTTCAAGGGTGTAAGTTGTTGCTCTTGACACAACAAACATGAAAGCTAAAATTAAGCATTTAAAAAAATCTGTGTGACTTTACTTTAAAAATAATTGTAGCTATACCTAGTTAGAACACCATTACTTGTTAGGGCAATTTCAAATAATGTGAGATACAAAACTAACTGAAATATGTGCCTACCCCAGTGCAAGGGAGCATTAAGACAAGTACAGAGGACCCCTTTTTATGAATAAGAATAAATTCCAGATTCATGTTAAGACTTTTAATCATATGATAAGACTCTCTGATGTTTAAGACACGAATGGAATGGTAGCATTGACCATAAAGCATTGATAATCAAAGTACAGCCCAGATCCTAATACAGCCCTCCTGACCTTCACTTGCGGATCCAGCTGAACAACTGCATTGGGCTGCTGTTTACTTCAGAGAACACTGACATTCAGAAATATGTTAAATAGACAGTCAAGCATTTATTTACATGCTAATTGAAGTAGAAGAAAAGAAGTAAATAAGGTGTCCGGTACCACTTAACGTCAGGAACACATTCATTTTTAAAGCCATCTTGCAAGAAACATGTACGAATGAGATACATTTTCTTCAAAATTCCAAAAAGTGTATTTCATTAACATGCAGAAACATTTCACCTTAGTGCATCAGATTACAACAGTGCTTTCAGACATATTTTCTAAAACTGATAGTTGTTGAAAATGAACATAGAAACATTCATGCCTCCTCACACCCTGACAACAAAGCCAAAGTGAACTAAGTGGGAAGTCACTTGTCATGTGGAATCCTCTCGGTGGTCAGGGTTGTTATTATACATGGGCAACATTATAGTTTATTAAATCAAACTTAAGAAGGCTTTCTACAGTAAATATGCTGAAGTCATTTATTTCATGGTGCTCTTATATTTGATAATGATGAAAGATGAGGCAAAGTGAAATTAGACAATTGCCTAGGATCTCACAATTTGGACAAACGAGGGAGCCTGGATTGATCATAGGTTTTCTGGTTTCACATTCTCCAATTCTACTTCATTCCAATCCAATAATCAAGACACTTCCGTTGTACTCTCCCAAGGAGCAATAGGAAACAGAGTAGGCTTACCCCAAGTTGTGGTAGAGGGATGGTGAGTCAGATACAGCATGATTCAGTGTTGTCAAATCTATGACTCTTCTAGAGGCTTAACTATTGTCAAATCTATGATTCTTCTAGAGGCTTCATTTAGAGCACAGTATGGAATAAAACCATCGATTTAACTCCATAACTCACTGATTACATCATGTATATGATTTGCTTCTCCTACACCCACCTTCACCCCCTTCCCCCACAAAGTCTCACTCCCACCCCGCTGGCATCAATGCAGCCCTCAAGCACATTACAGACCATATTTTGTGGCACCTGGGGAAATGTTTGTGAGTTCCCATGCCCTAAGGGATGGCATTTGTCTCAGGAACCAAGTGAGGACTTAATTCACTGAGAAACTAATTGTTAACAGGCAAACCTTTGTCAAGTTCACCTCCATTTTTATATCCTTTTGAGGTGAATAAAGTCGGTTGCTCTGAAAGGGGCCATATTGTATGTCATGTCAAGATATTTTGGTATGCCTCAGGAATGCTGAAAGTGGAAATATGGTATGTCTTGTCAAGAGTTTTTTGTATACCTCAGTGTAGGTCCTAAGGCGGCCTCTTGGAGCTGCCAAGTCTACAGATGTATCATATATAACTTAAAGTACGATGCCTGCTTTGCAGAGTTGAATCCAATCTGCCCCTGCTGCTCGACTGCGCCCAGTAATGAGATATCACGTACAGGCACTGAGATACTTACACAGTTCTACTGAATTACTTCTGTTAAGATGCCAGTGCTTGCATTGGCAGATGGGCATGTGCACTCCATATTAGCTTAGTGTGCCTGCCCAGTGAGTACATGCTTAGCAGTCATGCTCCCAGTGTTTTTGGTGGCAATCAAATAATAATATAACTTGTTTCAATGCACATCATTATTAGGGTGGAACTTGTGACTCTGTCAATTAATTTACTGGGGTTGGGGACCTTGAAAGTTAGGGTCCATGGGAAGGTGCCCACTTTGTCCATATCTTAAAACAGTGTAAGTGCTTTTTTTGGATGTGTTTGTATAAGACAATCACTGTTAAAAAAGGTGCAATTGATTCAATAATGGGGAAACATAGTTTAAGGATGTCCCTTTTGCTTGCTGTGATAAGCGTTCTGTGAATTAATCTGTTCTCTAGCATTTTTTAATCTCTTGTGCCACTTTTGAGGAGCACTGGCACATTTCTAGTGTTTTAAGATCATATTTAAGTATGCCTTGTGGCTGTCTGCTCAAGTCTAGACACTGCAGTTCAGCAGACTATGCCACGGTCATTTCTGGAGATGACTAAGTGGTTCTGCTGGTCCTTGATGACTTGTGCCAGGTGAGGAGTGAAAAGGACAAATGTAAC
Source organism: Triturus cristatus (assembly GCF_964204655.1). NCBI lineage: Eukaryota > Metazoa > Chordata > Amphibia > Caudata > Salamandridae > Triturus > Triturus cristatus. Next base: position 485,572,236 of record NC_140580.1, on the reverse strand, counting down.
TCAAACTGCAGGGATTTTCATGCTCCTTGGCCAAGTTGAAGAAGTTAGTGTAACACTACCACCGTGTTTTTTGCAGGCCCACAGTCCTGGTAGAGGAGGAGTGCACAACTTTTCAAGGAGGCACAGGGACATGCACACTGCAATGTACAAAAAAAGTACAAACTACACTAAAATTGTGCTTGCTAGCTACCTCTATTCCACATTACTTTACAAGGTCACATACACTGGAATCCTGAGCATTGATATGGTCACAGATCACCTAAATGACTTGCAAGATCCCTGTTAAGTATCATTTTGGATACACTGGGCAAGGCTTATATAAATATTTACTCTGTAGAAATATATTTCAAATGTATTTTAAAAAGTAAATAGTTATTCATTGGTTTTTGTCCTCTACTTTGCTCTACTCAGGCTCTCATTATGAGCTGCTCAATGGGGGAGGAGTCATTTATCAGCCCTGTTAAAAATGGTGTTAGTTTTTCCTCTCCACATAGGGAATGCCATGTAAATGTTGGTACTTTCTGCACCAAAATCCACATGTACTGATATTTACTTAGCATTTTCCCTGGTAAAATGTGACCCCTGGTCAAATTTGGCGGGTTTGACCTACAGAACTTCACCTGAGGAAAATTGTGAAGGATGACATGATTACCAGTAAAATTATGATCCTAATACCTGTGCAAATATGTTTGCACTTGAATCAGAAAAAAAATGAATAGGACACTTATCATGAAAGCCCAAGTGTCACATCATTGCTTCACATGTTCCTTGAAAAATCCTTCTGCCAAGCAAGTGTATTTTTCCTCACTGTTAAACATTGTTTGAAATTCCAACAGCATTGAGATTTCTGTCCAAAGAATAGTATATTTTGTACATCCTAACAGACGTGCATGTTCACCACTAAAAGTAACTCATATTTCCCTATGCAAATCCACCACTAATCCTTTTTGGGTTCCCAAGTAGTGTGATACTTGCCGGAAAGCACTTTGGCACCTCATCAGGTGTAGTAAGCTCTATATAATTACGATTACATCCCAATAATCATATCTGTGTAAAACTATGTCACTATTCTTGACCTCATGATGATTATTTGTTATTTTGCCATCTGTGAGGATCCCATACCTTTCTTTTTCCTAACCATTGTTCCATCTAAAGTTTTTACTGTAAACAAAACAGTAAACCAGCAATGTCAAAAATTGATAAAAAAGAGACTCAATCAGAGTTACTATTTTAAATATGTTCCACTACTGGAGGAAATCTTGAACAGATTCTTCTTTTGAGAATTATTCACATTTATTAAAATATTGTCTCAACATCTCAAAAGACCCCTCAATTGCCAGTAGCTCCTCTTTAGCGAAGGAATTTACACTTTAGTTCTGCTACAGAAACACTTTGTGAAAAATAAGCTTTTAGATAGGCCTACCCAGCATCTGGATTTCTCTGAGGCAGAACACCTCACATAGCATGATAAAAAGCATCTGTTTCCACAATTCTGGTTCTATCCTTCTACTTCATCTTCATACAGTTTTCATGATATTTTTACAGTTTTATTGCTCCATCGTCTCAGCAATTTACTTACTCTTGGTTATTGTAAAACAGCATTGTTCTACCGAGGACTGACTAGGAATTTTAACACTCCTTGTTGGACAACTCTCCAATCATCCTAAAGTCACCTCAAGACTATGAGGCCTTTAAAAGGTCATAAAGATACCTCTCTGAAACCAGCCTGATTAAGTTATACTCAGATGTCCACTTACACATGTTTTCTGATTGGTTTGAGAAGTCTTCTTCCTGAAGCTGGTGGAGCTCATCTTCTGTGGCAAACCCTGTGTCCTCTCCACAGATTTTCAACCTCTACTTAATGCTTCTGTTATTACAACCATCCTCTATAGATCAGAGGTACAACGACCCACCTGCTACTGCAGTCGTCTATTGGGGACTACACATCATTATCCTTGGATGATTGCTAACTGCTTTTTAATTGGGGAAGACGCATTGTAGGATCAGAAGACCAGCTGAAGTTCCACAGAGAGATTGATCTGCTAGCTGAGGCATCTTTCTAGAACCATAAGGCCCCATGACCAGGAGCTCTTCACTGCTCACAATCAAAAACTCACTTCCTCTCCCTGAAAGTACCGCAGCAGCTGCTCCTTGCATCAAAGCCCAGTATAGCAGCTAAGAACAATACTGATTCCCATCCCAAGTGGATGTTGAACTTAAGTGATTTAGAGACTGCTCAGATGTTTCTTCACTGCTGGAAGTCTAGGTCTTTGGGTTCCATGTATACCAGCTTGAGTGTCCTCAAAATACTTCAAGAATCTGTGCCACCTGCAGAAACCTGTGCTGTTTCCTAAATATTGCTGTGATCTTGCTGTGCATCCAGCCCTGATGTCAAGACTGGTTATTGCTTAGTGAGTATTCTTTTGCCCCCCGTTCATCCACTGGGAACATATTTTTAAAGCTGCTCCATAAAAATCATGACTTGCGCAGGGAACAATTTTTACTACCCAGAATGTAGGGCTAGAATTACACAATTCAGCCTATTAAACTAGCCTGACATAAAAAAAAAGCACAGCTAACAGTCATTTTCACTCCTACTTACACCTAGTCAGTTACTCGTACTTACTTCTGCTTTATAGACATATGGACATTGACATTCATAAGTGCTACAAAAAATTAATACCTAAAGGTAAAAAGGAAAAGCTGTGCTTCAAACATAGTTCAATGTACAAGACCTTGGCGCTTCCAGGCTTAGAGTTTATCTCTTAAAGCATTTTACTCACTACCGCCACTAAGTAGTCAAATATATTTTAAAGGAACAAGGGAACACAATGAACGTGAGGGAGCTTGGGTGCGAGTATTCATAAAGGAACAGTGGTCCCTTACCGCACAGATAAATAGAACAGATCAACACAGTGATATAATAAAGACTGTGTCATGGAATTCCTTTGAAGAGATGAACATATTTATTTATATTCTAAATAACATGGAGAAAGTGGGGTAGTGTCAAGAAATGGAGTTAAAAGAGCTCAGGCATAAACAAAATATGGCCAAGATGGAATCAACAGTTAGGCCAAAAGCATAGTAAAAGCACCATTGCACAAATATATACAATATTTATGATGTACAATTGAGTGTCAAGGTGCTAAAGTCGACTGAGTTTAGATCCCTCAAGTAATAGTGGGATCTTCATCAGGACTAAAGGATTGTGTTGCTTGAGAAGGATGCCTGCAAATTAAGTTGATAGTGCAGTTGGTATAACCACAATGCTCCAAAGGAGGCCTAAGTAAGTCTGGGCGGTGAACTCTGCTCCGCTCGCGGAGTTTGCAGAGTTTTCTGCACTCCGAGTTCCGAAAAACTCCGCTCTGCATAGCTGAGTTTTTTCCCTCGCTTACATTTGTCAGCATCAAGTTGGAGAGTGCGAGCATGGAAAATCCACCTCCCGGTGAGATTTTTCCTCATTCGCGATCATCAACATCAAGTTGGCAAGCCGAGTGTGGAAAATCAACCTCCCAGCGAGATTTCTCAACGCGGGCGGTCAGATTTCTCATTGCGAGTGGTCCAGTATTCTGACAACCGGTCGAGTTGAGAAACCGTCCGTTCACGTTGCGAAAGCTACGGCTCGTGTAAAAATTCACTCAAGCAGCAGAAAGAAAGCAGCACCCGCTTGCACTGTTAATGGTGACGTTCGCAATGATTGCACTGTGCACACAAGCACCTGGCACTGAAAATCACCACAAACAGCATTTATCGAACGCACTCCACTGCTTGCGGAGCTCCATGTAGTGCGGCGAAATTCTTTTTGCCTAGGCTTTGGCCTATGCCCCAGGGTCAGTGATTATGAATGAGGAGGGGAGCCTGGCGATATTTGAGGATATACGCGTGGCATAACGGGTTACTGGAGCTTGTCAGCGGTCATTGGGTGTCCAAGGAAAACTGGGATATATTCCATACCAAGGAGGAGGAAGCCATTTGTTAAGGGTATCCAGGGATTACCTGGAGCCACTCACAGTAGGTAAATACCAGGAATAAGGAAGCCAATAGGAGCAATATGGCCCAGCGGGTTAACTGACAGGCGATTCCATGTAGCACAGGCTCTAAGTGGTTCAGATTGGAGTGCCAGGGTTGTCAAAAGTAAAAACTGCACCTCTTACATAACTACTGCAACCTAATGGCCCAAAGGAAACATTTATTTGCCCAGTGAACTTCTAGTCTCTGAATGTTCCTTCTGCAGCAATTTGCGTAGTGCTCTTTACATGCCTAACCCTTGTTCTCTGGTAAATATATCTTTCCTACCTAATTTAATTCATGCCTCCTTGGACAGACGTTTTCAAGCAGGAAAATATCTTAGTCCCTTCCAAAAATGATGCCAATGACCTTCACAGTAACAATTATATTATTATATTTTATAAAATATCACATCAATGATTAGGTCACTCTCTCTCTCATAGAATATCCACCTCTCTTTCTTCTTCTTGGTGTCCCTCCCCATCAGAGCTCCTAATGTAAAACCATTTCTTCTGGGTTCAATTCTGTGACTTTTCATATTAAGCTTGCAAAATGTCATAGGTCTTGATGAACCATGTTGAACTTGCAGTAACCACAAAGCCTTGAGAACGTATGAAAATCAGGAGTTATATCTGTATGGGGCATTCTTCTTCTTTGCTACAGTTGCACATTTTATACTGTCATGTCCAAAAATACATACTTGCCTGTTGCTAATAAATTATTGGATAAATGCTTGGAAGCTCCCATCATGTTATCCCAGTGTTGCCACTTGATTGACTGTGAATTTTGAGCAAGATATAAAAGATATAAAAGCTCATCTTGATAGAGTCTATGCTCCACTCCACACTGCTGCATTACATTAACTATTCTACGTTGACCCTAACTTCAGATTTGTTTTTATTGATTATAAGGCTTCTACTCTACCAGGCAGTTCATTCTCTTTGTTGCACACTTGGCAGTAAAATGAATTTCTTCCTGACAGACCACACTTGACCCTTTCTCTGAACCATTAAAACATGGTTCATTGGTCACCCAGATTTGATTCTGCTTCTGAATCAAATCCCCCCTTACTTTTCAGGTACTCTTAGCCAGTTGCGCGGACAGAAGAGGAGATGCTGTAGGTATCATGCACGCAAATAACTTCACTTCCAAACTTTTAACTATTAAAACTTGCCATTCCTTTGAACATCTTGCAGTCCAAGTAAAAAAAATACCACAACTTCCAATCTCACACCTGTTTCCTTTTCAGGCAATACCTGTATCACATTCTAATCTATATGACATTGAAAACTAAAGAACTCCCCTCAAAACAATCCCCTCTAATAAAAGTTAGCTAGAAATTATAAAAACTTAAATAAGTGTGATTTACATTTACATAAAGTCACACAGAATCAACATTGGTTTCTCTAAAAAACTAAAATATGATATAATATTTCAGTTCAATCCAAAATCAGAAATACGATAGATATCCTTGGCCAATGAAGCACCGAAAATCCTCTCAAAGCAAAATAACATTTAACCAATGGTTTGTACATTACTGCACTTACTTAAACAAAAGGGGAACATGCTAGAATGCAGCTGTTGGAAATCCAGCTGCTATTACGTTGTCCAAGAGGTATTTGAGAATGTTATCTCTAACTTTGCATAAAAAATAATGAATATCCAAAAGGATATGAAGAACAGCTCACAAGTGTCCACCTCAAATTCTTGCTATATAAAACATTCCATCAATCCAAAAACGATCACACCCTTCCCACTTTCATCCACATCACCAAATTATAGTGTAGCTCTAATCAGTACACTCTGCCTCTCAGCCTCAAGTTATGATCCCCTAGCCCCTTGTCCTACAATATCATTCATCGTCAGTCAAGCAAATGGCATTTCCCAACACATTAATGTCTCAATACCATGAGGGGCAGATCCTGAACACCTAAAACAATCTTCTTTCATGAAAAAACTGGCAAATGTGTGCCATTACCTGTCACTTATGTACCTATCTATTCCCTTCCATTCCTAGCCAACATCAGCAAATTATTGCTTTCTTCTTAACTCAAAAACTTCAGAAAACAAAATTATCTACTCTCAGACTACTAATAAGAATTCAGGTCAAATTGCTTCACAGGAGCATCAGACAACAACTGAGTCTGATAAGAAATTAAAACTTCATTGCTAACCCTAGTGGACTTGTCTGCCGCCTTCGACACAATTGATCATGACCTATAAATTGCTTGCCTAGGCACTGATTTTGGCATTTGTTGAAAAGCCCACACTTCACTACAATCTTTCCTCACAAACAAAAACCAGTGTTTCCAACTCGGAGAGTACACATCAAAGCACACCACCAATACCCACGGGGAACACCAAAGCTAAATACTTTTAAATATTTACATGCACCCTTTAGGTGATGTAATTGCCTTACTTGGTCTAAAACTCCAAACGCCTCCAGCTGATTCTAATTTATCTCTACTCATAGAGTCCTGAAACAGCTATGGATCATGATTTTCAGGGATAATATCTTGAATGAAAGAAAAATCTTTTGCCTGAATGTGAAAACCTGAAATCCTAACATTTATAATAAAAAACGTTTAGTTATTCATTTTAACTAGTCTTCAGACCATGAACCCTCTTCTGCTCCAGTCAAAACAGGAGGGCACCTGGGAGTTATCTTCAATTCAGATCTCTCCTTTATGCCACAAGTCCAAGCAGTAGCAAAACTCTCATTGTCTCTTACATAACGTCCCCTAAACTTTCTCTATGCTCAGCATATACAAGGAGATACTCTTCATTTATGCTCTTGTCCTCTGTAGACAGTTTTACTACTCATCATTTTTTCTCAACACCAGATTGAAGACACTGAGAAGACTTCAAATGGTCCAAAATAGAAGCATAACAATCATCTTTTGTCTTCAAAAATAAAAGCATGTATATTCCTGTCTTTTCAAATTAAACTGGCTGCCGATCAAACAAGTTATATTAAACACTAACTGCATCACCAGGAATGCAACAGAACATAAACTTCCAAATTCCTCACAGAAGTATTTAGACAAACAAAGACTAAAAGAAACCTTGGTTCAACAAAGACTCTAATCTATCCAACATCCAATAGAGAAGAAAAAGGCTCACTCTTTCAAAACCAAACTTATAAAGTTTTGACGAATAGATTCTTTCATAACACCTAATGAACTCCTGGGCCTGTATTACAGAAGTGTCCTGGGGGACAACGGGCCCTTGCACGCCCTTTGCGTGCCCCTGGGTCCCTTCGGCATTTTAAAAGGACCCATAGAAGCTTGGGATGCCCTTTCTGTAATACTGATAGCGCTGGAGCATATATTGCACCAGTGCTATCTCAAGTGGGCGTTCCCCCATCTGCATGGGGGTATGGCCCCATGCAAATGAGGGAATCGCTTTACCTCTGTGCCATCACCGTATTATGGATGCGGGCGCAGAGGTAAAGATGCTGTCAGGAGGCATATTAACTGTGCATCAGTGTGTCCCTGATGGCAACCCTCTGGAGGGAAGACAAACCTTGCAGGCAGGTGCAGTCCCTCACTGTACTCCCCTACAAGGAGATCTCTCTCCCCTCTTTAAAGTCCAGGCGGGTGCCACCTGCACTGTGAAACAAGGGGCAGCTTTGAAGCATCTACTCCATATTTCACTTGAATGCTGTGCCCGGTGGGCACCACAAGTTAGTGGCAGTCCATAAGGCAGCACATTCAACTTAATAGGGTGCACTCTCCCTGTTTGCAAACGGTGCTCTTGTATGAAAGGGCACCGTGGCACAAACAGGGAAAGTGCACCCTATAAGTAATAGGGCTCCAGATCAGTTTGTAATGTTATCCATTGCATTATCTCTTGGTCTCCCTCCTTGTTTTGCTCCTCCCCTGTGCCTTGGAAAAAGATTGTTTATGTTATACAGCACTAATAATAAATAAACACAAAGATATATGAAAATTATTAGCCAAAAAATATCAATCATTGTGCGCTAATGGGTAACTACAAATGTTTTGCTGCCTACAGCCAATCACTCCCAAGTTTTCTTCCTTGTAAGAGCTTAATTCATATATATTTTATTTTTAAAGTTACAATACATTTATATCCATTTTATAAGAAATATATGCACTGGTTTGTCCTGGCAGAACCTGGGCATAGACTCATATACTCCAAATGCAACTGCACTGCTCATTATATTTGTGCCTGAAAGAGATTACAGTTTGAGCATAAATTCCATGGGTGCTTACCCTTCACATTTTTGACTGTTAGAACCAAAAGAAAATTGGTAGGAAAAGCCCAAAATGCAGGATTGCACATATTAAATGTGGAGAACTATAGGGTTTATGCATTATTCACCATCACAAGTTTTGCCATTCATACTCAAAGTACCACCTCGGCCCCTAGTTACAGGACCTCGAAAGAGGAAAAGCTGGGAGTAGGCACGTTTAGCTGAGGCTTTAAGGGATTTTTGGGGTCTTTTGGTAATTGCACGTATTATTGGTCTTTTTGTTTGAATCGCAAGGGGAAATTAACCTACTAAGCAGACCGAATTAAACAGATTACTCCAGGGAAACTCTGACACTCCATTCACACAGCAGTAATCTTAACCTGCTTGATGCCCGCTCTGCTAGGACTGTAATATCCACATGTAGAACAGTTATGGAAAATGCTGGGTGGAATTAATTGCATTGGGAATTTCCAATGAAAGTGACATATGATACAGTGTCCATAAATGTTATGTCACATATATACCATCAGGGGAAAATATTAACTTGTTTTGCGCCCCGTGGGCATTATGAGCAGAATTTTTATCACTCTGTTGCACAGTGGTGGCTCCTCTGCTAAGGCGAAGGAGTGTCACCCCACCGCCAGGACCTGCAAGAAAGGAAAAAATAAAATGATAATAACTGAATGTTATTATCATTTCATTTTGTCCTCTTACTGCAGCAGTGCATGAGGGGGCGGGGAGGAGTGGTAGAATACTCCTGTGTGCAATGACTGTTTGGTCGGCCCTCTAAGGCCGCCCAAAACAGTCATGAGCAATCCCCTGTTCTATAGGCAGGCTGCATTGCAGCGTGCATGGAGAACATGCCCACCCCTCCATCCCCTGACTGAGCGCCTTGTCACGGCACTAACACCAATCATAACGCTGCATTGCAGTGTTGTGATTGGCTTAGGGGTGGGAGCCTGGCTGCCTGCTTCCTGTTCCGAGCTGGAGTTGGACACAGGCAAGCAGGAGAGAAGACGTGGGATCCGGCGGTGGCAAGGTAAGTTTTATTTTATCTATTTATTTTTCTAAAGCAGCGCCCATCCCTCCTCCCTCTTAATCCCGCCAACCCCACCTGCAAGCCGTGGCAGCCACCCCTTCTGTTACATACGTACAAGCATGTTTGAGGGGGGCAGAGTAGCTACCAAGCATTATTGTCAGAGAAACACTAAAAAAGAAAAGTTCTGACATAGATATATGTTATATGATGGTCTCCCCCCAATCTAACCCTTACAGCTATGTTTTTATCAGTCTGTCGTTTTCTAATTACAAAAAAATCTAAGCAAGCCATACAATGCTGGAAAAGGATAAGCTGTTCCATAAACTTCCTTTTGCAACTTGACATTTACACATGATCTCATGCGTCATAGACTATTAGTAATCGCATCAGTAAAGATGAATTCATTAAAACTCAAACAGTCTGAAAATCTTGAGAAAAATATCACAGAGGTAGGGACAGTTTTGCTTGCAAAACTCATTAATGCAACTTTTAGTATAAAGCACCCCCTTCCGTCGGGACAGTATTTTTTCCCATAAAGTTTCTTAAATTGCAAGGTACAACGTTCAAGGATTGGAAACAAAATGTCCTTACACGGCTAAAACAGGTTCTCGTTTTGGGCAATAACTATGCATCGTTGGACCCCAGATTTGATCCCCGTTTACCAAAAAATATGATTTTTACGAAACGTCTGCTTTGATTTGCATTCGTAGTAAGTCTACCTGGAGAGAGAGAACCACATACATTACAGGGAGCAGAATCTTTCGTTATGTGTGAAATTCTGTTGTATATTTAATGTCTTTAAATTATTTTTCATAAATGACTGATTGCTGCTGTTTCTGTCACCTTTTCTTAGAACTCTCTGAAGAGACCTGCAAAAATACATTTACCCTCATGTTTGGTTTCAAGGATGGATTTGCATGTGTAGGTTTATTTTACTTCTTTGACCAGTGTACACATATTTGCTTTCCGAACACGCTGTGAGACTAGTCCTGAGAAACTGAGGGGCAGATTTGCAACGCTTTGCGATAACTATCGCAAAGCGTGCTTAGCGCTCCTTTTCCTAACGCCCGCTATCGCAGGTTTTTATCGCGGAGATATCGCGTTATTAGCAACGCGTATCTCCAAGGTGATAAAAATTCCTGCAATAGCGGGGAAATTGCCGTTTTGCAGCGATGTTCCCTGCAAAACGGCGATAACCTTGCTGATACGACCCTGTGGTTGTATCAGCTGAATTTACCACCTATGTTAGGGGTGGCTAAGTCAGGATTTTAGCAGACGTTAGTCTGCTAAAATGCTAGGGCATCCTTGCTGATAGCGCAAAGCTGCGTTATGGATGTTCTGACATGTAGTGAATGTCAGGAACGCCCACTCTGCATCTCATTAGAGATGCAAAGGTAGGCGTAGTGAAAAAGTGTGCTAACATGCGAATATGCATGTTAGCATCCTCTTGCTGATAGGGCGATGGTTTTATCTCCACTTTACTGGCTTTTAAAGCCAAAAAAGCGGAGATAAAGCCCTTGCTGATATGCCCCTGAGATTGTCAGATACCGATCACATCCACCGAATCCATTGACATAGAAACAGGACCAAACACTTACGTCACTTTAGACAATACAAAACAGACAAACAGGAACACACCATTGCAGCAATCCAGCTGCAGATGGATGCTGAATCCTACAAATAAACTGGTAAGAGGTTACATAGGCAGTTAGCAGGGGGAGACAACCATTACAACGCAGTCATTACAGCGCATAACATTTACAACACAGTCATTACAACTCAACTGCCATTACAACGCAGCCATTACAACGCATGTGTTGTAAATGTAGTTTCTAAACATGCATTGTGATGGCATGCGTTATAAAATCATGCATTGTAATGGATGTTGCAATGTAAAAACTGCTCTGCAAACGTAAATGTTTGCATTGTAACGTATCCTATTCATTAGCAGGAGCACTAGACATGAGCTTCAGGTAGGGAAGGAGCTACCAGGTCAAACAATAGAGGCAGGGATAACACTCAAAACAATGGGTCAGAGCTATCCTTAGAACCAGTATAGGGATATAGAGAGGATTTAGGGAGATAAATTGTGCATTTTAAATATAATGAACAAACTTGATACAATTATAACAAACACTAGTGGATTTGACGATGTTTATAGGCTACTGATCTTTAGAAAAAGGGGAATGAGTGAGACAACCAATAAGCAGCTTCAATACATTTAAATCCAAAACACTTTAGGACCAGTTTTTACAAAGTTGTTTCAAGACAATGACCCTTTTTTCACCATTTTTCAGAAAAATTCATTCCGTCAAATGTGAACTAATGAAATATTTTCAATTTCATCTTCAGAAAAACTCTCATGTCTGACTGTTGATTAAAAGTTTGGTTTCAGTCTGCTATTAAGACAGTGCAAAATATGCTTGTTTAAGGCTGCACACCTGTGTGTTATGTTATGTTGTAATTATTTATAAAGCGCACAAATACCAACTGGTCTCTCGGCGCTGGATGCTCCTAGGACCAGAGAAACACCTGCTTATTAAAACAAAGCCGACTTATTAAAAACGCAGGTTTTTAATTGTTTCCTGAACGCCAATAGGGTAGGAAGGGCTCTAATCTGAGGAGGAAGAGAGTTCCTTAACTTAGCCGTGGCAACCACAAAGCAAGGTCTCAGTACATTGAGCTTGGTGGGTTAACTTGATGTGAGAATGGCAGGTCTCAGGTTGGTTTACTAATGTCCCTTCCATTCCTACTGAGATTGAGTACATGAGTGCCATTCAGTTGGCAGTATTACCACCTATTATACTTTGCTAGGAATCTGCTGTATTCTAAATGAAAACAAAATAGTTGTTGTCTCACCAAATATCAAGCAGATCTCATATGAGATGACTGAGCTACATCCATTGCAGAAGGCACCAGGCCTAAAGAACTGACAAAAAAGAGTTACTCTGAAATAACTTTGCAAGAAATGGAGCTCTACAATGCAAGGGCACATGTATTCCTTTAAAATCCTGAACACAAAGAAATCGTGGGTGATGGATAATGTCCAGCCAAGAGGTCACACCAATAGACACAGTACCACTTAATAGCATGTTATAATAACAGCAACCATGCTTTTAATTATGTCCTGAAGACCGTATTCATAAAGTGTGAAACCCATTAAAATATCAAATTATTAAATGCAACATTTGTAATGAATTTCTCCGAAATATCTTTGAAAAGAATGAACATATTCTCTATAAAGGTTGTCCTTAAAATTCTACACTAATTATAGCAATTATCCAGGCCTGGGTAGAGAATGAGGCAATCCTTGAATGGGTCACAGAAGTGAAAGAAGACAGTGTTTTCATTGTGCAATTATTTTACGCTGCTAATGTATTATACCCCATATCAGAGTTATGCTGTTTTCAACAGACTCATCCTTAGCTGTACAGCAGAATAAAATTTCACAAGCATTTTGCTTCCAAACTACACTAGTTCTCCGAGGCAGGACACAGCTCTGCTAAGCCTACATATGGGGAGCACTGCTGTACTGCCTCTGCCTAGAGACCATCCTGGAGAAAAAACACACAAGGTTTATGGTAAAACAAATTCTACATCGCTTTTACAATGCACCCTGCACAATGCACCCTGGGAAACTCATCATAGAGGTATTTGTGCCATACAACTGAGCTATCTCTCAGATGGGAATACCATCTCCAAAGGGCAAGATTCACAACCCATCAATTCAGTTTGGTATTTTCTAAAATGTGCCACCAGCTCTCCATATAGTGCCTGAGGGCACCCACTAAAGAGTCAGTTAGTATATCATTGTCAGAATACCAGTTTGCTTTACACATCAAGGAGTAACTTTTGCCATGATATTTGTTTCTCTATTGTTATTGGAGAGTTTATTTAAAGGTAACTTGTTTTCTTAAATTATTCATCATTTTGTACTGTGCAGTTCTGATGGGTGACCACATGATTCACTTACAGTTAATGTTTGGTTGAACCCTTTTAAGTTAATTTATTTATGACGGGTGACCTTATGCTGCACTTACTTATATGCCCGTGGATCCATCTATTCGTTGGATCTCTGACAAAATTTCGAAGGTCAGAAAATCGACCTACAAAAATATCGCAACACAAATATCGATGTCAAGAATAACGACATCCTATCTACAACATGGTAAGAGCAAAAATATCGAAAAAAAAATATAGAAGTCAAAAATATCGTTTTTAAAAATATCGGTTTTTTTTGTTACAATAAATATGTTCAATAAACATAATAATACTTATAAATAAAATAAACATAATTAAATATATTTAATAATGTTAAAAATTAATAATGAATCAATATAATTTAATAAAAAATGAATTAAACATATACATATAAAATATAATATATATACTTACTTAATAATGTTTTTATCATTATTGTAATAAATTATAAATTATTTAAAAATATTAAAAATTGCAAACACATTACACACATAAAACAATAACATAAATAAAAATTAAATAATTATGTATAACAAATTTACAAAATTACATTTAATTTAAAGATTGTTAAAATTAATTATATACTACATTAGCTAAAATAATAAAAATAAATATTATATAGCAGAGACAATAAAACTACTACTCCAGCTCCCAAAAAAACAACATAAAGGACATTTTTGGATAGCGCAGGGCTAAAAATTACTATATCCACTCCAGATAGTGTAACAGTAGGGAAAGTGTTGGATAACGTAGAGGTATAAATTACTATTCCGACTCCAGGGAGTGCAACAGTAAGGAAAGTGTTGGATAGCGAAGGGGTAAAAATAACTATTCCAAATCCAGAGAGTGCAACAGTAGGAAAAGTGTTGGATAGCGTAGGGATAAAAATTACTATTCCAACTCCAGAGAATGCAACAGTAGGGAAAGTGTTGGATAGCGTAGGGTTAAAAATTACTATTCCATCTCCAGAGAGTGCAACAGTAGGAAAAGTGTTGGATAGCGTAGGGGTACAAATTACTATTCCAACTCCAGAGAGTGCAACAGTAGGGAAAGTTTTGGATAGCGTAGGGGTAAAAATTAGTACTCCAACTCCAAAGAGTGCAACAGTAGGGAAAGTGTTGGATAGCGTAGGGGTAAAAATTAAGATTCCCACTCCAGACAGTGCAACAGTAGAAAAAGTGTTGGATAGCGTAGGGGTAAAAATTACTATTCCAACTCCAGAGAGTGCAACAGTAGGGAAAGTGTTGGATAGCGTAGGGTTAAAAATTACTATTCCAACTCCAGAGAGTGCAACAGTAGAAAAAGTGTTGGATAGCATATGGGTAAAAATTACTATTCCAAATCCAGAGAGTGCAACAGTAGGGAAAGTGTTGGATAGCGTAGGGGTAAAAATTAGTACTCCAACTCCAGAGAGTGCAACAGTAGGGAAAGTGTTGGATAGCGTAGGGGTAACAATTAAGATTCCCACTCAAAAAGGTGCAACAGTAGGGAAAGTGCTGGATAGCGTAGGGGTAAAAATTACTATTCCAAATCCAGAGAGTGCAACAGTAGGGGAATGGTTGGATAGCGTAGGGGTAACAATTACTATTCCAACTCCAGAGAGTGCAACAGTAGGGAAAGTGTTGGATAGCGTAGGGGTAAAAATTACTATTCCAAATCCAGAGAGTGCAACAGTAGGGAAAGTGTTGGATAGCGTAGGGGTAAAAATTAGTACTCCAACTCCAGAGAGTGCAACAGTAGGGAAAGTGTTGGATAGCGTAGGGGTAAAAATTACTATTCCAACTCCAGAGAGTGCAACAGTAGGGAAAGTGTTGGATAGCGTAGGGGTAAAAATTAAAATTCCCACTCCAGACAGTGCAACAGTAGGGAAAGTGTTGGATAGCGTAGGGGTAAAAATTAATATTCCAACTCCAGAGACTGCAACAGTAGGGAAAGTGTTGGATAGCATAGGGGTAACAATTACTATTCCAACTCCAAAGAGTGCAACAGTAGGGAAATTGTTGGATAGCGTAGGGGTAACAATTACTATTCCAACTCCACCGAGTGCAACAGTAGGGAAAGTGTTGGATAGCGTAGGGGTAAAAATCACTATTCCAACTCCAGAGAGTCCAACAGTAGGGAAAGTGTTGGATAGCGTAGGTGTAAAAATTACTATTCCAACTCCATAGAGTGCAACAGTAGGGAAAGTGTTGGAGAGCGTAGGGGTAAAAATTAAAATTCCCACTCCAGACAGTGCAACAGTAGGGAAAGTGTTGGATAGCCTAGGGGTAAAAATTAATATTCCAACTCCAGAGACTGCAACAGTAGGGAAAGTGTTGGATAGCGTAGGGGTAACAATTACTATTCCAACTCCAAAGAGTGCAACAGTAGGGAAAGTGTTGGATAGCGTAGGGCTAAAAATTACTATTCCAACTCCACAGAGTGCAACAGTAGGGAAAGTGTTAGATAGCGTAGGGTTAAAAATTACTATTCCAACTCCAGAGAATGCAACAGTAGGGAAAGTGTTGGATAGCGTAGGGTTAAAAATTACTATTCCAACTCCAGAGAGTGCAACAGTAGGAAAAGTGTTGGATAGCGTAGGGGTACAAATTACTATTCCAACTCCAGAGAGTGCAACAGTAGGGAAAGTGTTGGATAGCGTAGGGGTAAAAATTAGTACTCCAACTCCAAAGAGTGCAACAGTAGGGAAAGTGTTGGATAGCGTAGGACTAACAATTACTATTCCAACTCCAGAGAGTGCAACAGTAGGGAAAGTGTTGGATAGCGTAGGGGTAACAATTACAATTCCGACTCCAGAGAGTGCAACTGTAGGGAAAGTGTTGGATAGCGTAGGGGTACAAATTACTACTCCAACTCAAGAGAGTGCAACAGTAGGGAAAGTGTTGGATTGCGTAGGGGTAAAAATTACTATTCTAACTCCAGAGAGTGCAACAGTAGAGAAAGTGTTGGATAGCTTAGAAGTTCAAAATAACATACTTTTAAATAAAATAATTATTTAAAATAATTAATAATTTAATTATTAAATAACTCAAAATTACTTACAAATACCAATACATATTTATTAAAAACATAACTACCAATAAATAATTAATTAGCAAAACATTGTTAATAAATACCAATAAATAATAATTAAGGAATATTAATTACCAATTTAAAAATGATTGGACAATTAAATTTTGTATACCAAAAATTAATTATCAAACATTAATTACCAATTAAAAAATCTTAAACAATTACATATTTTTTTAACACAAAATAATAATTATTATACATTAATTACCAATTAATAATATCTTATTAATATATTAATTAGAAATATCACTAAATAATATTTAAACATATTTAATTACCAATTGATTATTAATCAACAATAAATTATTTTTCATAACCAAAAAAGTATTATTTTAAATATTTACCAATTAATAATTAATCTATAATTAATTAATTATCAATACCCAACTACAAATTTAATAATTACTTAATTAGATTTCAATTACTTCCAACACTATTCCCCTATAAACGCACGAAACACTCAAATAATAAAATAATACAGTTAACATAATTATCAATTAATCAATTATTCAAAACTAATTACCAATTAATAAAAACTTAATTACCAATTAATACTTAATTAACAATAATATAATTAACAATTAATCAATTATTCAAAACTAATTACCAATTAATAAAAATTAATTACCAATGAATACTTAATTAACAATAATATAATTATCAATACCAATAAATAAATATAAATATTACTTAATTACAATTAAATTACTTCCCACCCTCTTCCCCTATAAACCCACAACCCGCTACAGAATTTAAACGCAAAAATTATTTTAAATAAATTTATAATTCCTAAAAATGTATAATTAATTTCATATTATTAAATTACTTCCCACCCTAATCCCCTATAAACCCACAACCCGCTACAGAATTTAAACGCAAAAAATATTTAAAATTAATTTATAATTCCCAAAAATTTATAATTAAATTCATATAATTAAATTACTTCCCACCATATTCCCCTATAAACCCACAACCCGCTACGGTACTAAAACACAAAATTAACTTTAAAAAAACCATTATTAACATATATAAATTGTATACATATATTTTAAAAACAGTAGAACACTTAACAAAAAATAATTAACACATACATATTAAATACATAATAAAATACATAACAATATTATAAATATCGATATTAGTGACATGGATATTAGGAACATCGATATATTTTATATCGATATTACTAACTTCGATATTACTATCATCGATATAACAAAAATCGATATTACTTACCTTAGGGTCGATATTCTGTCCATCGATATTCTTGACATCGATATTCTGTCCCTACGATATTCTAGACTCGATATTATGGTAGGTCGAAATTAAATTATCGATATTTAGACTGCTCACCCTATTCGTTATCATGAGCAGGAACCAAATCTTCAAAAAAATAGAGCTCAGGGGCACAACACAGACCCCTGCAGCCCCTGCAAAACTGGTATGACCCAAACCCTCCAGGAATTCCTCAACCCTTTGGGCAAGGGAATTCAGCCCAAGGCCAATGAACATCTGTGAGATAAGTGAGACACGGAGGACCCTCATCACGTTCTACAGGTGAGCCTCATCATTTTGTGTTACGCCACTGATAAAGATGGAATTGTACACATAGTTGACAATAAATATGGAAACACAGTGACAGCTTTGTTGATGAATGCACAAACCAAATAACATAAAGCTGGCACACAGTGAGTACAGGTAGCAGTAGCTTTAACCACTAACATATTTGTGCAACATGTCCATAGCTGCATTCAGGAGATGGCCTTTATTGAAAGTTGAGCAGAGTTTGTTCGGCCAGAATTTGAAGTGTGTTTAAATGAGTAGGCTTTTCATAATTAGCTCATTCTTAACAATGCCAATTTTATTATAAAATAATCCACAACACTTCATTAGTTTTGCACACCAATTAAATTATGCACCAGCTGAAAAATGCTTAAAACGTAGGGTAGACATCATGAAGTCATAGATTGTGAATTTCATTGCTGATTGAGGTAAATATGGAAACAATATTTATCAAAAGGTTACTCAACCCATACATATTAGGATTTATTAAAAAAATATTGAAAACATAAATGGAGATATGAATGTGTAATTAAGCATGGTGTTTCTTTATGGTTCCAGAGAAATGATTTAGCCCTGTGAAGAAGGGCTTTGGGTATATCCTGAAATGCATTTGGGATCGTGGAGTGAAGACACAAAATAAGCAAAAAAATGAATGCTGCCATTAATGGAAGGAAAATTTCCTTAACAAATGGACGGTTGAATAAAGAATAACAGAACAATCATAACAAAGTGTGGAAAATTCAATTCATAACAAGGAAAAGTGCAAAGATTGATTATTTACGTGGTTGATTTGACACAGAGCCTAGACGAGTAAGGTGTTTTAAAAGTGTGTGTGAGGGGGCGTGGTTAGCCATAACAAGATGTCGGATGTGCCTTAGTGTGGCTCTGCCAGTCCGCCTTTCATCTGAACCTATCTGGAGCAGTGGTGGTGCTGAGTTCCCACCCTGCACTTCCACACAGACCCGAGGTGAAGCCGCGGAGCGAGGACGAGTGGCGGGGCCTGCGGTCGTACTAATAGTCAGAGGACACTGCCTGCTGCCTGCATGTGCTGCTCAGGATGGGACCCTGAGCCTGGGAGTCAGAATACGCCAAACCAGCTCTCACAGGCATCTAGGTGCATTCGAGTCGAGTGGGTACCCCACTTAATGGAAGAGTGGTGGAATAACCCCCCCCCAGTGACTGAACATGACTCAATGTGGCAGCTGCAAATCTCCGGCAATGCCAAGTGGGCCCAGATGGACTGAAGTAGGCCAAAGAGGGAAATCCCTTGACCATGTATGGCCCCGTGACCTCCCCTGCTAACTGCCCCATCTCACTGGAAATCTGCCATGCCCTTCCCTCTCACAGGCTTCTGCCCCCTGGTGGGGAGGAAGTACAAGAGAGCAAAGGACACCCCCTCCCAGCACTGTCCATGTTGGAGCAGTCTTTTCCTGCTGCTCTCCGCAGTGCTGCACACCCCTCAACGGAACTGCTCATGCCCCCCACCCAGGTGACAGGAGACATTAGAGACAGACAGCTGGGGGGGTGAGGCAGGTCCCAGTGACTTGATGCTGGGGCCCCCAACGAAGCAATACTGCAGGCCCTACAGAGTCTGGGCTACATAAAATTACCATCTTTCACTCCCAGATGACTGCCTTGCCATGACCTAGACAGGCTGAGTCTGCAGCCCTTGGCCCCAGAATTGAGACTACCTCTGGTATGCAGACCCATGTGGCACAGGGGGCTCTGGCGGAGCTCAACCTCTAGGGTGTCTGGACATTGGGGAGGAAGCCATAACTGGCTAACATGCCACGGGTGGCCATTCCCTCAGAGTCCACAGATGCAAACTTTCATAGGATCTTGGCCACAAGAACTGACATCAGGTAGGAACCAGGTGGCCACATAGACGCAGTGGTGGTAGAATTGAACTGGGTGCTTAACGAACAGCGGAAGCTTGCAGCCTGAGTGACTCAAACTGAGACCACCCTACAAACTCTGGAGCTGGCCAGTATAGACCTGGAGGAGAGATTTTGGGACCTAACGGGCCAGACCACAGTCCCTCAAAAACAGAGCAGAGGATGCTGAAGGAAGATTGTGCCAATGTAATTTCAGCATTGTAGACTTCCCTGAGGGCCCAGACCCATCACCTTCTTTGAGAACTGGCTATCCACAACATTGTCACCTATGGGTCAGTCGCCCTTCTTCCTCCTGGAGAGAGCACACCGAGTACTGGCCAGCCCCCCACCACCCCCGGTGCACTACCGCAACCTGTGGTGGCCAAAATCACGAGTGTCCCTAAATGGCAGCTCGAGGAGCCAGACACCTCATGTTTGGCACAGAGTGGATGCTCAACTCCTCGGACTTCACACTGACAGTTCAGTGCTGCAGGGCCTTGTTCCTAGGAGTGAAGAAGAAACTGCGCTCTGTTGGCCTGGCTTACTCACTTTTATTCCCGGCCAAGCTGTAAGTGATGGCAAATGGAGCTCGCAGACATCTTGGATGAGGTAAAATGGCACCAATATGAGTCCCCTGTGGAAGGAACTCCGAACACATTGAGGAGATTGGCTGCTGCAGGTCACAGTAGATGCTGACTCTGCCAAGGAAGCAATGGGATTATATAATCTGCTCCACCACCCCAGCACAAGCCTAAGAGGAGCAGTGGCAGTTGCTCACGGCGGCCACCAGCATGTGGGCATAGAATATTTTTCACCCTTTGATTCATGTGGATGGGATGGCGTCAGAAACTGAGTCTAGTGCCTCCGAACATAGTACCTCCTCAATCACTCTCCCACTGGTCATGTTGCAATCTGCTGATAACATCGGTTAACTTGATCATGGGTGGGGTGCTCGTCATGCTGCACCCGGATGGCTAACTGTTTAAAGACTTGATTGTTGTACTTGGTACATAAATATGTCAAATGTAGGGGGGCATGAATAGTGTTGCTCCTGGAGTCACACACTACTAAGGGGGAGGACCCGGGGACCCTAGAAAGGGAGGCATGAGGGGACCCAAACAAATATGTTGTGATGATGGAGCAGAGAGGAGGATACATGCACCTACTAGAATCGCTGCAATGCCTTGATTATAAAGCATATCAGGCCACAATGCATGCTGAAGGAGATAAGACAGGTCACTTATTAGCATTTCTCCTGAGGACTGAAACAGCTACCCCCTGATTACAGACATCAGTGTCTCCCCGAAAATGCTAGCCAATAGTCAGAAAGACATATATGAGACATTTTGTTCCTACTACCACACACTCTATACCTCCACCAGTACACCATCAGGAACAGATTTGAGGATTCTTAGGGCTGTTCCAGTTGCCCGTGGTGGAGTTAGAACTTTCAATGCCCCCCAATAGAACACAAACTCATGAGTGTTATCCGAGCTTCTTCCACATGATGGTACACCTTTCCATGACCCTAGGTGAAGTAATCCTGGGCTTGCTAATAAAACTGGGGTGCAATCCCTGTGAGACAACTTCTTATAGACTGCTTTTGATGTTAGGCAGTGACTTTAAGATATTGAATAAGGCCATATCCAACAAGGCTTCTTGAACACTTATTGTATCTGGTACATCAAGTTGAGACAGGATTTATCCCAAGCAGATCAGCAAAGCTCAACATTCATAGACTACATTGGATGCTGAAAGAGGCTTCGAGTTACTGGCCCTGTGAAACTTCTATGGTCTTGGATCTTGAAAAACAATTCAACACTTTAGACTGGGGATTCATGCTCACGTTCCTGGAGGCAATTGACATACACAGCAGATTACTGCAGCTCATCAAACGTCTATATGCAGACCTGATTCCAGAGTCAAGATAGGGCAGTGTACTAGGGCCCCTTCACACTCAGCAGAGGCATGCGCCAAGGCTGTCTTCTTTCGCCACTATTTTTTGCACTGGCAAAGGAACCCCTGGCACAAAGACTGAGGCAGTTGGGCTATGCCTTGTAAATTCCACTGGGTAACACAACACATGCAGTCTCCCTATATGCCAATGACATTGTCATTTACGCTAAATACATCCGATCGGGCATTGCTGATATTGCGAATATACTGGATTCCTTTAGAATCGCCTCAGAGCTGGGCATAAATTGGGCAAAAGCCTGCCTGTTCCCACTGCACCCTGATTGCCCCTTACAGCACATTGTGGTGGGCATGCACACGGTGCGCTGAAAGCCTTGCAAAGTTTGATATTTAGGCTTCAATGTGTACAATGTACCCTGAGATCTAATAGAGGGAAACCTCCTGAGAACAGTTGCATCCCTCTGCCCCCAAATTTCCTTCTGGTACTCTCTCCTGCTGTTAGTGCAGGGAAGGGTGGAACTCTCTAAAATGGTAATGCTCCATCATCTTTTATATTACTTCTCCACAGCACATTACATATGTTGCGTGCCATGATGGGTTTCTTCATTTGGAACAAAGTTAGATGGTGGGTGGGCTGTACAAATTACAACTCCTGACGGAGAGCGGTGGACTTGGTGCCCCAAACTTTGAACAGTACCATTTGGCAGCACCTCAGGTGAGAGGACACAGCAGATAGTACTAGAAATAGTCTTACCTGTCATGGCACCACCTTTGCCCACAAATGGCCTGCTGTGGGTGGCCCATAGTATTTTTGACAGTGCCTCTGCGCTTCATGCCGGACATGGTCCAATATGGTGCCAAAGTCTGATTGCAATCTCTTTGAGCCTTCTTGGAAAAGATCTGCCGAGAGGGTGTCCTGCAGTGGGAAATGGTGGGAGTCTGTACCCTAGGGGACCTCTTTTTAGACAAGACCCTTATCCCTTTCGACCAGCTGGTGGACACTGTGGGCCTCCCAGCAGGCTATTTCCTGGCCTATCACAGACTTTCTGGTGAGATAGTCAGACTGTGTTGTATATTGGACTCAGAACCCAACCCCCAACCACTGATATGTGCCATTCACATGTTGGGTGAAGGCTGACGTTTGGTTACCTGGCTGAGCAAAGCACAAGCTCAAACACTACAGGATCCCCTGGCCACTCTTAAAGTGACCTTGGAGGGAGACTTTGGCCACACACTCATGTGGAAGGAATTGGATATAATGGTACAATACCCAAAAACGTATCCTAAAATATACTGCACAGAGCGTACCTCACACAAGCCAGGCTCCACAAAATCTATCCCATGACCTTGTTGGACTGCCCCCAATGCCAGATGTTGGGGGCAGACATGCTCTACATGTTTTGGAGCTGCCCAATGGCACGCAGCCTCTGGACTGAAGTTAGGAACGTATTGATCCTCATGAGGGGCCTCACTGACTTTGACTGCATGCCCGGCTGCATACTTGGCCTTTACAGGCACAGAAAAGATAGGAGAGCCACTGACCTGATTAATTCCATTTGGCAGTCTTGCTAGTGCATAGACTAATACCTATGTCTTGGAAGGCCGCAGCATTGCTGGTGCTGACGCGTTGGCAAGCGGCAAAGCATAAATGGAGCAAATCCGAGGCTGTGGCACTCAGAAGGGAGGGAGGTAGTCCGGGGCCTAAAAAAAGAGAACCATTCCATACGACTTGGAGGATTTGATGACTGCTCTCCAAGAGCCACACAATAGCCCCATTGTCTCAGACTGATTGACACACACCACACAAGCCTGCTGTTCTTAGTACAGGAGTGAATCAATCTCTCTCTTTCCTCAACTGCCTCCCACCCTATGTCCACTCAACATGGATATGCCCTACTCCCCTCCATGGCACTTATGGGACATACTGCTAACACATTTGAAGAAGTGTTTGTCTGTTGCATCATGTCTGGATTGGACGGGTAACTTGGGGTGGACTCTATGGCAAAATACAAATCCTTAATATGTTCATTTACTCTAGCAGCTGGTGCATGGTCTTGCATATAGTTGAAGCAGTTGTTCTATTATTGGAATAGGTATTTCTTAATGTTCATACAAACTGAGTAGCACCTATGGTGCTGAATGTCATTTTACCTAAACCACTGTTGCAATCTTCTCAGCACCAGATACTGTGATGGCTGTATTATCTTGCTAAAACTCCAGTAATGATAGTTTAAAAAAATATGTGTATGACAGACATCATAGTAAGTTATGTAGTTTCCTGTTGTTCTATTTCAGCGCTGTTTACCTCTCCTGACATACTTGAGTAGGCTCCTGCAGAAATTAATGAGAAGTGCAGCAAACTAATTATTTCACATGCCTCCTTTTTATACAGATTTAAGTGCCTAGAGGATTACCACATCTGTGATGCGATACTTCACAGAAGTTTTATAAATATGTATTTTTTACCAAACTGTGCTTGTTAAAATCCCATTTAGCTGAGCAAAAATACCCAACTGTACATCATACTTTGTAGTAAAATCTTCACATCTTAGTTTTATACCCAGATTCACGTCTCCCTTTTAAATTAAAACAAAGGAAATGAACATATGGAACTTCAATCGATGTGCATCAACAAATTGTGTTCATGTGCCTGCCACCAGGAAAGGCTATGCTGACGGCGGATCATCTGTCTAATCAATGTAGGTGTGAACAGCACCAGTCCAGATTATGTGAAGCAAGTGGCTCAGCACTGCAGTCCATTAAACATTTAGGGGCAGATTTACAAGCCCCTTGTGCCACTTTTGCGTCACTGTTAACATGGGAAAAGTGACGCAAAAGTGGCGCAAGGGACTTGTAAATCTGCCCCTTAGTGCTGCACCAAAAGATTGGAGGTCATAGAATCCACTATTCAACAGTGTAAGATTCAGTGAGAAACATGTTGCTGGTTATGGAGCAAAAGTCTGTAATGACCTTTGGTGTGAGCTGCATAGGAGGAATATTATTGCTCAGTTCAAGACAACATTGAAAAAGCATTGAAAGGCTGTTCAATTTTTTTGACAGTGAACCTAAATTCGGCAGCTTTGCTTTTTTATCCTATGTTATTTTCCATTTGTTAATGTCTTGTCCTTGATTGCTGTGTTGTCTTTGCATTGTGGCAAGTGTACATGCAATGTGGTTTCAACTGGGGTCCAAAAATGATCATCATGTGTCCAAGAGCTTTCCTTTGCATTAGTAGGTATTATATTACCCCGGTTTAAATATGGGTTTATAGCAAAAGGGACTATGTATGGCACTCTTACTTTTAAAAATGCTCTTCATTTGCAGTCTGGGCAGAAGAATGGGGATTGATCTCCAAAGATGGCCAGGACCAGTATGGTCAGTAATTGATTTGAGCGGGTAGGTGCCAGTCAGCGACACTGGCACTCTTTTCTCCCCACCAGCACACTTTTATTTTTCCTCTAGGCACAGTCCTGAAACATATTGTGTATCAAAGTCATGTAAAGCCTGCTCCTCCCTAACCAGTAGGGTAACAATTCCCAGTGGCAACCATACTCATTTTCTCAGCACTTTCCGTGTGAACTAATACAAACAGTCTCACAGTGCCCCACTCTACCTAAACCCAATATGATAGAAAAACATTCACCTCTGCAGAGCTCCGGTGCCGACTCTAAGGTGTGGTTAGGAAAATGAGCAACCCCTCCAAGGGGGTCTCTCTAAACCAGTTCTGGGGCAACTCCTCTCCACTAGGATTGGTGCCTGGCCTCCTAGGGGACCAGTGGAAGCGGGCAGCCAAAGGTGTTAGCTACATTTGCCTGTGATAAGGTAGGCCTCTTTTAGATTAATTTCCTCGGCACTGCTGACAGGTTATCTTGTCAAACCAAAAACACCTCTCAACATTCATGGTCTTTGTCTCAGCTCGGGGAGCATGTTCACGCATCATCAATCTAGTTCTTCAGCTGCTAGGTGATAGTTGGACTCATAATATTGGGCATCTCGAGGTTTTAGGCAGAGAAACAGTCATTGAACTTGTAATACATATTTCAGAAAGTCCAAAAATGAGACCTGTAGGAGTTTCCTAGCCATAGAGAAAGTTTATTAAATGTAATGCTGTATCCCAAAGCTTTCCTATGGAACAGCCAACCATGCTACAGTGAAAATTACCAGTAAGGCCTATTCACTGTAAGGACATATTTAACATCACCTTTTCCACGTCCTTTTTTCAAATATCATGCACCTTGCCTTATAGGCTGTAAGGTTACTTAGTAGTGACTTACTGATGTTTTGAAGGACAGTTCAAGCCTGTTAAAAGGGCTAGTTGTTTGAAAGCTAAATTTGCAGTTGAAAACTGTGCTGCCAAGCTGCAGTGGGCAGATCTGTAGTCCTGCTTACATTGTCACTGTAATGGACGACACAATTGATGTTGTATTTCACTTGTGACTTTTAATTTACAGACCCTGGGTACACTTAGTACAATGTACTAAGGTCCTACAGGTAAGTTAGATATGCCAGTTAGGTGTATACCAATTTCATCATGTTGAAAGGGGTAGTACAAGCACTTTATCACTAGATACCATGAGTAAAGTACACTAATTTCTGCAGCCAGCAATAATATAGGATCCAGCAAAAGGCAAACAAGTCTGGGGTTACCCTGCAGTAAGGGCATATTCCCTACAGGAGGTTTTTTCTCCCCCTGCAAGAAGACCAGCTGAGATGGGCCCAGGAACATAATTCACTCCAAAGGGATCTGTCCAGTCACAAGCAAATATTAGGTGTCACCTAGTAAGCCCAGCCTTTGTCTTTGCGTGGGTTCATCATTCAGTGGTTAGTCTTTTTGCAAGCATCCCTCTCATGAAAATTTGTGTTAATGTAGTGCCCTAAGTGGCCAAGGGTATGCCCAGATGTGGGTCTTGGCCTCACTGTGCCACTGGAACCAAGCTACATATAGTTGAAGAACTCCAATTAGGGTGAAATCAGTCTTGGGTTTCTTGTGTTCCAATTCAGGGAGAAACTGGCCTGGCAGGTTGGACATGATGTTGTAATGGAGCAGAGTCAAGACTAATTTGCCTATAGCTGGGTCCAAACTCAGGTGGCATGGTTGGCAAAAGAACAACGGGTTGGAATTCCACCCCGAGTGATTGCCAGTGGTTAGACTTATTGCAAACATTCCTACCATCACATTTCATGTGTTTAATGTAACACCCTATGTGGCCAAGGGTATGTCCAGATGGTGGTTCCTTTCACACTGCGCCACTGGAACCAAGCTACATCTGATGGTAGAGCCCCAATCAGGGTCAAACCAGTCTTAGCTTGTTTGTATTCTGGTTTAGGGAGGATCAGCCTTGCAGTTTCGCCTGGATTGTTTCTATGAGACCACAGTCAAGGCTGATTTGCATATGACTGGGTCTAAACTGGGGTACGTGGTGGGCAAATAAATGATGGGTTGAACTGCTGCCCAAATTATTGCCAGTGCTCAAACTTATTACAAGTATTCACCCCATCACACTTTTTGTGTTGGACTAACTACTAGGGCTCTGAGTAGATGCATAGTATCTGAAACAAACTTGATAAATAGCTTATGGCAAAGATGGTAATGGTGGCAGAGCATTGATATCCTTTAAAGGAAGCGTGACCTTTTGGTTATTGCTCCCACTGTCGATCACGGATAGAGTAGCATTGCCTAAAATTGTGATGTTGATACACTTATTGTATTTTTTCACTAATCTTCCAATGATACTGCCCAGCAAGTTACCTAAAGAGATAGACAATATATTGATACCATCGATTAGGGACAGTAACAGGCATGGAGTGGCTGTCTGCCGACATCTGAGAGAAGTTAGGAATGCCTGACTTTGAACTGGATTGCATAGCAGCACAGCTACAATGCACTGCTAGATGATGTTCTGACAAACCTTTCCAAGAAACAAGCCAATTCCCTATAAAATAGGCTTCCAAACCTATTTGTCAATCCCATAGCCCCAAAACTAATAAAAGATCCTGTTGTGATCTGCTGCCTAATACTGCTGGGATAAGTAGCTGAAGAAACCAATTCCAGAAGCCCTATATGCCACAAATATACTACTCAAGAAATTGCCTGGGATCACTGGACTACAATGAAAACAAATACACTAGCTATGGGACAAAGCAGTCATCAAACCCCAGATGAACCCTATGAGAATTGATCACGCAAATCATTCAGAGAATTAAGACAAAACTACAAAGTGCTATTGGTCACTCCTGCAGTTATGAGAGGATGGTAGATAGGCTGCATGGTATTTGGGAAAAAAAGGCAACTGCAATGACAAAACACTGTTGAGGCTGAGGATCCATTGGAAGGTAATCTTGAAAGCCTTTTGAATATTTGGGACACAGAAATAAATAAAGATTTCAGTGGCGAGGACAGTGAAAAGGTGCTAAATTACTTCCTTAAAACAATATTTGCCTACTAGATTTAAATTATTGCAATGCAGTGTATTTAGGGCCATTTTGTGAATCTGCAGCCAAGGGGTTGCCGGATAATTATCGATTTGCCACATAATCCATCATCTGCTGCATAATTTGCTGTTTAACAAAGAAATTTCTCTAGCTCAAAAGGATCAAAGATTAATAAAAACACAGCAACATGTGTAGCCTTGCAATAGAAGGCCTTTTCCAGAAATAGACTGGTCACTATCAAGTCGACTATTGTTGTATTTGGGTGTTAAACAGTTTATAATGGGAGTGAATCATTTGCTGAGAGGGTGTTAATATGTGTAAAAATTGCAAACAAATGAGTAATCCTATCACATAATGTGCCTCATCATGCCACATAATTTGTATTTTGATCTGCATAATTAGTCATTCCTGCCATATAAGTGTGCCCTCCCCTATTGTATGATTCCAGTTGACATGATTAAATTATAATAGATGTATCCTACCTCTCTGAGAGTGAGCTGGATAGTACCGGGTGCTGCTGATCTTTGTTCAAAATGTAGCAAGCAGGAATTTACCACATGTTATGGTTGTGGCCAATCATCACAGAATACTGAGAGAAACTCTTGATGGTCATTGCAGAAGTGACAGGCAGACCTGCATTGCTTAATCTGAGAAAGTGCATGGGGCATATTATCAAGGCCAGGCGATAATTATCGCTCAGCGCTCTTAGCGCGAGGATAATTATCGCCGGCCAATGCTGAATTTTATCACGGAGATAGCGTGCTATCAGCAACGCTTATCTCCAAAGCGATAAAATTCAACGCGCAAGCTGCCAACTGTGTGATTATCGCTGAAAATCCAGTGATAATCGCACAACATTTGTCAAAAGCTTGCTGATAGGGCAAGGCAGACTTAGCCATGATATCCACCTTCCATAGGATATCATGGCTAAGTCGGTTGAAAAGCAGGCGCAAGGAAAGTAGCGATAACCGAGGTTATCGCTACTTTTCTTGTCGCTCTGCAGGTTAGCGTGTGGCTAGATAATAGGAGAAATGTCGCTTAGCGACATTTCTCCCGTTATCCTGGGGTGAAACGCCCACTTTGAATCTCATTAGAGATGCGAAGATGGGTGTTGGGGGAAAGGGCGGTAAGGCAAGGATTCACGCGATAGCGTGACCTTGCTGATAAGGCGATAAAATTATCTCCGCTTTCCATCCGAAAACAGGCGCTAAAGCGGCGATATTTTTATCACCTGGCCTTGATGATATGCTCCCATATTGGGTCTCTTTAATAGACCAAATAAGAAATTGAGAACTAAATTAATTGATTTTGGATTAGTAGCAGCCAAACGATGCTTTGCATAATCATAGAAATGGAAAAGAGTAGTGACTCACACGGCAGAGCAAGGCCCTGCACATAGAAAGTCAAATAGGGAAAGAGGAGAGGGCTAAACCATAGGCTTTGGATACCATGGTTGAAGCACTGAAAGAGAGACATTGATAAGTTGTATTTATATGGGTCATAGGAAGAATTAGGATTCCCTATAAAGGGGCAACCCATAACTTACAAGTATATTACACCTACCCAAAAAGAGATCCTTCATACACAGATGTAATGAAAGAGATAGAAAATAGCTGGTTATGACTGTAATCTAATATCTGATGCCCACTGATGCCTCTACGTCATTGCAGGTAGATGGCACATCTCTAAACTACTGACGTTTAAGTACTGCAAAATATGAGAATGTTTATTCACCAAACACATGTAAGTGTTAGAACCTAGACCCTATTTTGATGACAGCTAAGAGCTTTTAAATTGTTATTGTTCACTTTGCAAATGTTACTTACAGTACTCAAATCATGGCTAAACTGTGATCCCAAGGGAATTTGAAAATATGCATTGAAAGGAATTACACAAAGCTCTTGAAATACTCTGGCTGTAATTGCAAATATAATTATGTATTAAGCAATCTCTGTTTGGTAGCATTCTAGAATATAAACTCCAAGAGAAAAAGGAAAACCTGATTTAAAAAAATCTAAAATGCAGCTTTACCTCAGCACTAAAGCAATATTTTGGACAACTGTTTACTGTGAGGGTTTAATTACCTCGATTTGTACGCCACATTTTTATATATTAAATACCTTGCCTTGTACGTTTTCAGGACACATTTTAGGGATGACATTTAATATATGTAATACGTTTTGCTGCATGTTAAAGGATCTTTTTTCATGCCATTTTTTTTCTAGAGTAAGTTTAAATTGCAGCTCATCCATAGAACAATGGTACTCTCCAATGCCATGTGTTTTTGCGTGAACTGTGGGTGGTGTAAATACCCTCTGCCCATATCAAATGGCCTTTAACCTCTATGCCACTAGTACAATTTTTGTATCAGTTCACAGTGGCCTTACTGGAGGGTTAACACACCAATTAGGTGAAACAAATATTGCACATGCACTGTGGCACTGGTTAGCAACTTAGAAGCCCCACAGTGCAGAGTCCTAATTAAACAAAAATAAGGAACCGAGAAATACAAAGAATCTGGTGTGACAACGCAGAAAGGCAACTATGCTGCAATGTTAGTCTCAATGTATGATCGAATGAAGGTGAATTGATGAATTGCTAGTTTCACTAATTTTGCTCCAGTGTAAAAGCTTTCAAGGAAATCCCAATTAGCCGACTCTGATGGGAAATAAGAGAGTGGAGGTCTAGTAGAGACAAACACACCTTCTTCATCAAAACTGTTGGCGTGCGAGAGGGCAACATTGTACCCTCTCACAATGCTGACTTCAATGTTTTCTGTTCAAAGTCAATGCAAGAGTTGTTTATTATCATTACCATAGTTTTTTACAATACGCCCATTGTGGATAGAGTACGTACTCCTTGTGCATTCAAAGACAATCACCTTCAACCAAAAACTTTGATTTGGAGTAGAGATTTTGCTGTATATTCTTGAATACTTTTAAATACTGTTTCTAGCGTGTAGGAAGATTTCTCCAGCAGTCAGTACAGAAATGTAAATTTGAAGTAGTTAATGCATGTCAATGTAGATTATTGGAGATACCTTGGTGACATTTTTTGTTCCATTTAATACTGCATTTAGGACTCAGGATTCCTGATTACTGGTCTATGGATGAGAAATATCACAGCCTTCATTTAAATCATGACTGCATAAACAGCCGGTTTTAGCGCAGGTGGCGCCCAGTGCAACAATCTTTTTGGCATCCCAACACGTGATCTCCTACTCAGAGTCCCTTACTACCACCTGCATAAGTGCCCCTCTCTCTCCATAGCCCCACTCTCACATACATTTAATTTGCTTTGAAGCACTGGTAATGGCTGACTTTCCTAATCTACTCAGCTATCCACATAAAATACAGATCTGTGCTTTGCAGCAGGCATATTAACCCTATGTGCAACTTTATGGCGAGTCAAAACTGGCACTAGACAAAACTCCGATCCCTCTCTCTGGCAGGAACATTAGTCCCAAGAGTTATCTTGACATTCTTATTGCTGCCCGAAAGCTGGACAACCAAAGAGCTCTGCAGTAGGTGTTTTTAAAACTTAAGTTGTTGCTAAACACAGCACCCCTCGTGAGGTAAGTGCCCCACTCCAGGCCAGCGCCCACTCCGGCCGCACTAGTTGCACTACCCAAAAGCCGGCCCTGACTGCATGTCTACCCTGCCCAAAACTGAAGACCCGTACCCTTCCTAACCCCTCTCCCTTCATCTTGCTGTGGTTTGCCACTTTTCCCGTTCATGGTTACCACATCAAGATAAGGGCGGATTTGGCTACTATTCTGCTCCTGTGAGGTGTGCAACGCCCATTGGGCCCAAAGGGCTTAAGTCCACCCCCCCCACCACCACCCCCCCACCCCCCCCCCCCCCCGTCCTGTGTGGCAGCCCAGGATGAGAGAGCTTCCCGGACACACACAGCCGCGCCCGAGTACTCCACAGGTCTTTAAAAGACCAGTTGCTTGTTAATGAGGCTTTGTTGTTTTTCACCCCTTCTTAGAGCCCCTGCAGCTCCACTCTGTCTATTGCTTGAAGCATTAGCCCCCCCACCCGAAATCTTTTTTTAGCCCCCCCCGAAATTTGCCTTTAGTTGCGCCTCTGGCTCCTGTGTAAGTATCCCGTTTTCCTTACAGTCAGAGTGTGGGACGAGGGCCTCTTTTCTTTGCTCCCATCAGCACATTTTCCACACTACTATGGATGACCCCGTTGTGTTTCTTACCCAATAGATTGCCAGCTATACTTTCGACTAAAATCCAGTCAGTATCATTCCTCATTTGTTCGAATTCAACATGTTAACTGATATTTCATCTTGGTGAATTGTCTGTGTATAGAGCTATTCTCTGTTCGAAGCAAATGGCTCCCTCTTCCCCTTTTCATGCAATTGTCAATCCGTGAACCTTGGATGCAGACTAGCATTTCCTGAAAGTGATTTTATGGAACTATTTAAATGAGTAACTTCTTTTTTGGAACCAGATATGACAGTGAGCTCACATCCAGCTTAGCTATCGATAACGCGATAGGTGCAGTGACACCAGAAACCAGTGGCGCGAGTGGCGCAACACCTGATTAGTTGATGCTTGTTATTCTCAAATCAGTGGACGTGGGGCCTGACTTCCTTTCCTGCATTAGGGCCCATGGCACCATGGCAACGCTGCGGGAAATCACCCATGCCTACTTTCACTCCAGAGTCTTATATTTGTAACAAGGAACATACATAGAAATGATAAATTGTGTTTTTTCCACTGTTTTTTCCGCCCAGTACGTCTCAATTTTCTCTTTCCTTTTACTATTTATTAGGTGCGAGAAACACACCAAGGAAATAAGACGAAAGGATTCAAGTTATTGTTGTGAACTGAGAGCGAGAATAGGATTTCAGCTTAAACAAAGCAGAAAGCTCAATTCCAGCAAAGAACTGTCTGATGTTCTTGCTAACGTTCAAAGAGGCGTCCGGAGGGACGCTTCAGATTTAATTTCAGCAGGTTTCAACAGAAGTTCAGCTAAATTTGTGTCCTGAAATAGCTTATTTTGTGTCAATGTTAATCATTTCCTCTAAGTCAATGGAATCGTGAGCCGCTTGCATGTTCAAACATTTCATTTTGATGACACACTTGGATAAATTGGCACCAGCAGTATTTCTCTTAAAAAATAATATCGAGAGACGGGTTTCTCAGCATTTAAAACCGAATGGAGTGTGTTACCGCTGTAAAAATGTTTTGACGCGTATATTACAAACATTACAGTGCCTGGGTGATATTGTCTCACCGTGGAGCAGTGATTCCTGTTATCTGTAAACCAAATAGCCATTACATGCCTGGCAGGTCACTAACTAATCATGTAGGGGTACCTTTAGACTGTAAAATAAACACATAAAAGAACACATTTACAAAATAGCAGAACAGTTAAAACTTCGCTCAAAGACAGGGAAAATAACCTGCTGGTGCCCAGGACTTTGCTGGTGACTCATCTTACTTTCTCTGCATCTTGCCACACTTGAACTACTGATTTTCCCACTCAGTCCATGCCATGGGTGGTAATTCCACGGACCTGATAATCCTCGCCTCGGTGCCTATTCCAATCATGGAGTCCCACTCTGCAACTCTGGCCAATAGCTTGCTTAATCTCCACAACGGCCCCCACAATGCTAAGGATGCCTGGCCTCCACCTTGGGGGTGCCCAGGAGTGGACACCTCACAGGGAAAGCCAGGATGGGTTCCATTCGTACAAGCGCCTTGAGACCCTTGCGGGTGAGTAGTGGGCTATACAAGTATCAATTTACATTTAATTGGAACAATGCAAGACAAGTGTTCGCAAGATACTGTGAAATCCAAATTATTTAGATGTTTAAGAGGAAGACGACGGTTTAATGCGCCAGTGATTTAATGTAAGGCGCTATTGTCTAGCTGATATCAACGCTGTTTGCCAATGCTTGAGCTTAAAATGATGCATGTCCTTTACTAGTAAAAATTAAGGGCAGAACAGGACAGACACCAGTGCCACGGCGAGGATTCCACAATGCTCATAGTAAAGATAATCCAACATTTCTTAATGCCCAAACAAATCACACACAAGAAATCCAAAATCTTTTGAAGTAAACAAACACGTCTCACTGATCAATTAAATTAAAAGTTGGTGTATTCGGTATTCATAATGACATATTTTATATAATGTTATTTATTTATGTAACATACATTTTCCCTAGGTACAGTCATATAGGGTTCTAGAAGATCAGCTGTAAAGACATCTCACTGAATGCACCAAAGATTTTATTAGGATAATTATTATAGTTTTCAATCTAAAATAAGTACTGCTCGAATAGCAATACTACAAATACTACTACTACTTCTACTAATAATATTTATATTTTTGTGGACTGTACCTGATTTCGTGCATGTTTTTTTTTTTTTGCAGAGTTTTATATAGCACGAACTTGACCCGAATCGGGTATCAGAGAGCCTTACATTGCACCAGTTACTTTACATGAGGACACACATTCATTTGTGTTAGGCACGGGGAGATTGAGGGGCATATTATCAATGAGGGCATTTAAATTATCAGCAGTTTAGCAGAAAACTGCCGCTAAAGCGGCGATAATGGGCTTGATAATATGTCGCAGAAAAGCCCATGTTCACACCAGAACATGGACTTCTATTGGAATTCTCAAGGGCATATTATCAAGCCCATTATCGCCGTTTTAGCTGCAGTTTTCTGCCGCTAAACCGGCGATAATTTTTAACGCCATCCTTGATAACATGCCCCTAAGTGATTTGCGCAGAATCACAGGATGTTCAGGGTCATTGCAGAGACTTC
This sequence comes from Triturus cristatus, assembly GCF_964204655.1. Taxonomy (NCBI): domain Eukaryota; kingdom Metazoa; phylum Chordata; class Amphibia; order Caudata; family Salamandridae; genus Triturus; species Triturus cristatus. The sequence goes on along the minus strand of NC_140580.1, from coordinate 485,537,337 downwards.
AACCCAGTTCCCCAGATTCTATGTCGACCACCCTAGCCGTTAGGCCAACTCCTCTCCCCAAATGTATGATGCAAATATCTTTAAGTAAATAAGACAGGTCTTACCCCTCGTTCAAGAAGCATGTCTTTAAAATGGGTGCTACGTTCTTCTAATGGAACCAAAACTTCAGATGTTTTCACATTTCTTTCCTCCTTTTCAAGCTTGTCTTTTTCAATGCTTTGAAGAAGTTCAATTCTTAGAAAAAAGATACAGTACCGTCATTTAAACAAATCACCTGCCAAATTGGTTTCTTCTGATTAAGACAAAGGTATTTTGCAAAATAAACAGCCGTGGCCCATGCAGGTCAGAGCGGTGGGGCCGACTTGGGGGAGAGATTCGACAGACGACCACGAGGGAAAATTAAATAAATAATACATTTTCCGTCGTCTGTCGGAATACCCCACACCCACCCAGTACCATCGGCCCACCGCTCTTATCTGCACGGTCTGCTGCGGAAAATAAAAACAAATGGATGAGAAACGGGGGTTAGGGGTTGGAATGCTGCATTGGGGGGCGACTGTGGAGGCAGAAATTCCAACAGGTAGAGGAAAGTTAAAGAATTACATAAATATGAAGATTCTTTATCTCCATGAAAGGATTTTTCAAGAAACCAGAAAGGATAACTTGTACTAACATCTTATTAAAAACTGGACATCCTGATGCATTTACAAAGGTAAGCACATCTCATGCATTACATGTTGTACTTCTGGCAAACATCTGACAATGCTTAGATGGTAAGAAACACTGATTTTCAAAATCATGCCTTAGTTTTCAGAAAATTAAATCCAGTATCCATGACTAAAAATGCAATATTAAGGGGATGAGCAGCGTTTTATATGAAATTATGAATAAGAATGTCCAAAGACACAGCAGGCTTTATTTTCTTATTATTCTACATAGCATTTCAGAACATACATTCAACTTCTGATCACACCAGTAATCAAAGTGCAATCAAATGAGCATCTATTATAATGACCATGTTGTGATATACGCCATATTCTTTATGAATTTCATAAAACAGATAATCTAAACGCCATAGACTTCAGACGGCAATATAGAGGGTTTGTTAGGAAGGTAGCAATAGTACTAGCGGTAGCTTGCAAGGAATGGAAGCTTCATAAAATACCAGAGTCCCTAGTAATACCCCTACCTACCCATAATTGCCGGTATGAAAGCAATGGTTCTTACGGATTTATTGGGTTATGAGATATACAAACATTCAGAAGAGTGTGAATGCATTATCTCCTATAAGCTTGTGGGTTATTTGATGTGGAGGTTGGAAGCCCGAATCAGACAACAACCACAATCCCTGTTAGGATAAACTACAAAAAGTCACTACATTAACCTTTGCTTTACCCTCTGGTTTCTAGGCAAAAAGAAGCCAGGCTTAACTTAGAGTCAATATATTAAGCATTTATGCAGCACACAAACAGTAATGAATTGAAACGTAAGAAGAACCCAAAACTAATTTTGGGAAATAAAGTAGAACTGGAAATATGCATTTTTAAAGATTTAAGTGAAAATTGCACAGAAAATCATGGAGTCCCACTGCCTTGAGAACACCACCCATAATGTTGCATTAATTTGCAACTGATATTTTAGCAGTTTTATAATAAAATAAAATATCACAACTTTGACTTTGGGCTTTTATGTTCATAAGAAACAACATTGGGCGATGATGTACTCACACTCTTCCAAACGTTTATATATGTTGTATCCTAATGAATCCATAAGAACCATTGCTTTCCATACTGCTTGCTTACCAGGGCTTTGAGAAATACAGCGTTGCCTCACAGTGGTATACAGAACACTTGTCTTCTATGCTCACCACAGAGGTGCCATTTTCTATTAAGATATGGACGTTAATACCACAATGATGTTTACTACTCTGGTGGGCTGGCTGTCTTTTCTGAAGAAATTAAGGTTAAATACACAACACAACTGAAAACAGTTAAGAAATTAATGAGACTGTGGAACGGGATGATAATTCATTAAAAACGGTACTCCTATAAAAGTAAAAAAAAATGATTAATGAAAATGTATTATAATAACGTGCCCTTTAAGCCCTTATTAGATCTAAAGAACGTAGTAAAGGATGTCTGGAGGCAAAGAGCAAGAGCTAATATTATAGTTTGATCTTAAACTGTTAGCTGGCTGTTTGGGGTCAACTCTGATTAGCTACATGGCTAGCATAGGAATGTCTGGTCATCCCTTATCTGTCGATGTAGGCACACAGAATACTTCCATGGCAACTGGCTTTTCACTTCTGGTGGAACCCTAGGCTGACGAATTGTAGAACTGGCCTTTAAGACTAGAGGTTAAAAATCCTTTCAGAAAAAAAAATAGGAAGATGTGTTTTTGTTTATAAACTCCTTGCAACTAATTACAACGTGTAAGACATTAATTGAACACCAGGACCAACACAAAACACATTGAGGACTGCAAATATTGTCCTTGATTTCAAATAGAATGAACAGATTACCAAAGCGATTCAGGTAGCAGAATACTTGCTCAACATCTGCAGTGCAAGTCCTACTAGAAGCACATGTGCTGAAGCAAGAGAGAGGGTAGTTTAAAGCAGAACGTTGACGTTATGAGCAGAATACACTTACAAATAAGAGCAGTTGTGATAAGGTCAGTATGCTTTGCCATCAATGACAACTAAGGGCCTGATTATGAGTTTGCTATACAGGTTTACTCAGTCACAAACGCAACGGATATCCCATCCGCCAAATTACAATTCCATTATATCCTATGGAACTTGTAACATGGCAGGAGGGATATATGTCTCATATGTGACTGAGTATCCCATCCACCAAACTCATAATCAGGCCCTAAGAGAGGGTAATTGGTACATGACACCAAGGTCCATCATATGATTGTGTTTGTTTTAAATGCAGTGCACTGTCTAGAGCTGATACACTTATCTCAGAATCTCTCTGAGTTAGGGATTGAACTGCAGGTAGCACAGCACAGAAACGGGGAGTGGCAACTACTGCTCCTTATTTCTGAGATGTCCTCACTACAGTTCATGCATTATTTCAGTGAATTTCCAAGTTATGTGTGTGTGCATTAGAGAGCATAAAGTCTTAAAGACAAGCACGCATTTTGCCTCTGCACCACACAGGGCCGGACTAGCCGTAGCGGGCACCGGGCAAACCCCCGGTGCGCCGCACGGGTGGGGGCTGGTTTTGGGCCCCTGGAGGCCGTTTTTGTTACAGGGCCATTTTTGCAGCATAGCTGCAAAATCGGCCCTGTAGCAAAATCGGCCGAAAACCGGCCCTGGCAAAGAGCTCAGCGGCACCCCCAACCCCCCCGCAGTGGGGGGCGGCCGAGCACTCTGCCAGGGCCAGTTTTGATTCTCAGTCCGGCCCTGGCACCACAGCATCCATTCATGATATCATCCTGGAACTTATATTAGAATGATGAGGGAGGACCCAGACACTGATGAAAAGGAATTACAAAAACAAAACTAATAGAGAAGTTTTGACAGGTTTTCAGAATCTTCCCAGCCCACAGACAATGTAATTTGTGTATTGACCATGAGATTAAAATAGGAGTATACATTTCTTGTGTAAAACAGACAAGAAACCAAAATAGTGAAATGTTCTTTTCTGTTGGTGGTTTGATACTTTGCTCTGTTACAAATACACATGGAAGCTAATAGCAAACTAGAAAAGATAAGGAAATAAAATTAGAACACTATTGCACTTACATAAACACTACACAAACCCAAACTGAAAGACATGGAGAAATTACAAGACCAGGGGTCCCCAACCTTTTTTGTAATGAGAGCTAATTATGTTCAATGAAACTCATCGAGAGTTACTAATATTATTAGTGTCGTAATAGTGTCCACATCAGAGAAGATTACCTTAGTGGCCTCCATATGCAAGGCTACTACCTGCGAGCACAATTTATTGTATCAGGCATGGTTTCCAGCAGTAATGTAATGCAGAACACTGGGTTTTTGTTGCAGTAACCCCCACACTATTTGCCTAGTATCTGGTGCAACTTTCACTGAGAGTGTGCTAGGTTCCTTCTAATCAGATCCCCAGCACCAGTGTTCTTTCCCTAAACTGTTCCACAATTGGTATGACTACAGCCCCTCTGTAAGTCCCTAGTAAATGGTACCCCTGGTACCTAGGGCATTGGGACTGAAGAGGGTCCACTAGGGCTGCAGCACAAATTGTGCCGTGCAAGGGACCCCTCACCAAGACCATACAAACTGTCAATGCAGGCTGCGTGTCTTGGTGCAGACAAAACCAAAGACTCAACATGGCACACAGCCCTGGGTGCCATGCCCAAAGGCACTCCATGAGATTTAGGTAAGTCCCCCTGCTGCAGGCCCTTCAGCCCTGAGGCAGGGTGCATTATATCACATGGGTGGTCATTTCAGCCTGAGCAGATTGACACTGGAATATGTAAGTCCCTTCTTGGATATTGTGGGTGCACAGGGAAGTCATAGATAGTGCATGAGCTGGACACCCATCCTTACGTGTTCCTCAGCACCATGATGGTTTCACTGTACCCAGAGATATTTAGTACCAAATATATCATCTAAATAAACCAACACTGATGCCACTGTTGGATTTATTAATATATGCACATAGAGGGCACCCTAGAGATGTCCACTGAAAACAACTACAAGTGTGGTCTCTGACTAGTCTGAGCCAGCTTCCCACCACCAGATATGTTTCTGACCTCATGGGTTGAAAGCCTTCGATTTCAGAGGCCGGAAACAATGACTGCTCTGGGTGGAGGTGCTTCACACCCCCTTCAGGTAGAAATTGCATTCCAAGGTGGGAAGCTTCAAAGGCAATGCCACCTTTGAAATGCAACCCCGGCACCTCCAGTTAGTGGAGGATGCCAAACCCCCAGTCCTGACCCCACTTTTTGTGGGAGGACAGGTTGGGAAATTAGTAAGTTCAGGAGGTGTGCCCTCATTCAGCCAGCACCACCCTTAAGTTGCGGGACACTCGAAGACTGGGCGGATTTGGCCATGAGACGGGCTGCTGTACTCAGCGAAGCTTTTGGTCTCATTAGACGGTGTACTTATACTTCGATCTACACTGAGAGCCTTTTGTGGATCTGGCTTAAAAAAGGAAAAAGAATACTATTGGAAATAATTAGCCCTATCACCGTCGAACATTAGAACCCCGTGTGGTTTGGAATTATCACCACATTTCAAAAGTTGATGAGATGAAGATTTTAGCCTTGAGAAAGTCTTGGGACTACTAATCTTATACGACGAAACACGTGTTGGCTGTGAAGTTGTTTATGAAGGCTTCTTGAATAAAGAGGAAAAGAGGAAGACGTGATTCATGACTCTGCTTCGCGGGTGCCGCTCGTAGAGGAAGTCCAGTTTTCCATCACTTTTGCCTGCTTATCCCTGTGAGAACATACGCCCTGGAAGAGTGCTCTTGAACTTGTGGTGTATTGACAGTGGGAGGACTCGAAGGACGGGACTGCGAGGACCAGCAGCCCCGTAACAGCGATCAGCTGCGTCCTCTTCCCACCCCTGCTGCCTGCAGCTGGTATTTATTCAACCGAGCATACCGCAGCGCGGTCGCGCGCAGTCGCGCGCCGGGAGAAGCCCAGGACAAGGGCGGGACCGTTTGTGGCCATTCGTGGATGGCAGAGGACGGGGCGGGCTCTGTCCCCAACGTTTCGCCTGTTAAATGTTCATTGAGGGACGGTATTTGTGTGAAATATGGTGCCTATAGTCCCTGAGATTGATTTAACAGTTACAGTTATATTATTGTGAGACTATGAATTCATCTCCGGGTCGTTTAGGTCACAAGTCACCTCATAGAGGTTCAGTTGCTGGGACGTTAGATAGATTCATTATAAGAGCATCGTCGCTACTAGCTCATGAAATAGAACTCACGGAGAGGAGACTGTCGCTGGATACCGTTGCTGATAAACGGTCTTCACTGGGTTCCATCAGACATGCTAAATCCCCCATTCCCTCGCTTACAACTATACCTGGTATACCCGATGACACCATGATAGGGAGTAGGAGTCCCTCACCCCCGATTGAGACAATGTTGGAAGTTATGCAAAGGTGTTATCCAATTCCTGAGGAAGAAGGCATGCTTAGTAATAAGACCTCAAGCCGTTTTAACAGCTTAAATTTATTAGCCCTTCCTATCCCATCGTCCCCAGTACGAACTAGATCGACTTCTGTTATTAAACAGGGTCTGCTTAAGTCACCTTCCGCTACTGCCACGAAGGGGGTATGTTCTAAAAGGAAAAGGGGGAAGGAAAATGATAAGGGAACACTGCCTAAAAGCCGCAAACTTGGCCCCCCAAAAAACAACTTAGAACCACTGTAAGTAGAGGTCAAGGGGAAGTTTCGTTTGAAAATCTGCCTACCTCCTTGGCACCGGCAGATAATAAGCTTACTAAGCTGGGTGACAATTTTTGGCATAGACTAGATTCAATGTTAAATAAATCTATCTTACCGATCCATGATAGACTAGATCGCATTGAAAATAGGATCTCTTGTCTTGAATTGGCCTTTGCCTCTTTTCAAACTAGATCTGATTCGAGGGATAGAGTTAAAAAGAGTGATTCAAGATCAATATCTCATACTCAAGAGGGACCGCAGGTTAACGTAGGGGTAGCCCCTCCTTCACAGGTAATTTCGACATCTTCGATTGCACTACCTGGTCCATCGGATACTAGGGTGCAACCAAACTTATCTGGTGAGAAGGACGGGAATGGGCAAGGGATTGGAGGTAATGTTGTTACTACTAGACCTATGGGGCAACGAGGCCTCCAACCTTATGGTTCAGCAGATCGAAGGCAATTTTTAAATCTTCCGCCTGAATCGACCCCTTATGTCGTTGTTCTTACGGGAGTTCCAAAACTGATTGAGGGGAAACGGGAGGAGTATTTGGACCTAAAACACAAATGTATTCACTGGCTAAATCGACACAGGCCGCTACCAGTGTCGGTTTCAGCATAAATTATCTTCGCACGTCGGATGGATTGGGTGGGCCCCAAAGTTAAATCGGTGAAGGGAGACTGTGCTGTCTTAAATTTTAGAGACAGAAGGGCCGTGGAGCATATTTGCGCTTGGCCCGCAAGTAACTCGGTATCCCAGATCAACTCTTTACCGCTTACATTCTTTTACCCACCCTTATGTTATAATAAGAGTCCCCTGCGTTCGTTAATACCTGGTATCTCAGCTGAAAGGTTGGATGCAGGAATCCCTTTGTTTAACCGGTTTGAATGTCTGTTGGGCCTGGAACACTGTGATTGACGGTCCACCGCTATGCAAGATGAATCTCCCCCTGGAGAGCTAACCGACACGAATAATATTGTGCTACCGGTTGGATGTGTTGGTAATTTTGCTGCTACGATAGCGGGCTCTATCCTTGAGCAGGTCACTATTAATGTCGATCCACCAGCCCGGGGTGTGGCGGCCATCCTATTGGATGTAGTTGATGACATGGCCCCCAGTTTGTCAATAGGTCCCATCTCTACTGAGAATGTATTTCTGCCTTTAGGTCTATTGCCTCAGATACACCATGATTGTTCTGGCCTTACCGGCTCAGGTTACTATTTAGCCACCTGGAATATAGCCGGGTGGCAATGTAAGCGGGATATTTTGGGCTAGAGGGAGTTTGTTGGTAGCTGTGACTTATTTTGTATGCAGGAAACCTGGTGCAAGGAACAAATCAATTTTGATGGGTTTGTTTAATTTAATCTCCCTGCCCAGGAATCCTTGTCAGGCCGTGCGAAGGGTGGTTTACTAATATTATTGTCAATTAAACTGCCTGTGGTCGTTTAGGCATATCAAATGATTGGACACCACTCCCAAGTTGTAGTGGTTACAGCAAGAGAATGGTCGCAATGTTTTGATTATTAACTATTATAACAACTTATTTAATCAGACGCGATTATTTGCGGTCATGGAATTAATGGGGGCCCATGAGAAACTGTGCTCTGATAATTCTACTAATTTTGATGTTATATGGGTGGGTGATTTCAATACTCCTCTTTGCCCTTTATCCCTATTAGAGGCTTGTGGGTATGCTGCTGATAGTGATGAGCGGGAGGTTCACTTCCCACATAACTCTTATGGAAAGTTGCTGAACTCTGTTATGGCTAAATATGACCTAGCAGTATTACAGAGTGTAAACGATGTTCACGGTAATCCAGTTCCTACATTTACTGGTAGGGGCGCTGGTACTGTAATTGATCATTTAGTTATTTCAACGAATATTAATACTCTCTGTGGAACCCCGGTGACTTTGGACCTATCCGTTAGCGATCATAACTGTATTATTTTCTGTCTGTCCTTATGGGGTTATAAGAAACAGGGGCCAGAAACTATTGTAAATTATGTTGTTTTAAGTAGGCCTAATGGCCATAGGATTAAGTGGACTGCCACTAACTCAGACACGTACTTGAACAGAATTGTTACTCTCTGTCTACCCGAGATAAGCATGTGTCTTTGAAGCTAAGGTTGGTCACTTAGGTATCCTACAATGTTTTAGTACAATTAATGACAATATCAACAAGGTTCTGACTACCTCTAATGCAAAGCGACATAAGCAGAACAGTGGATGGTTTGACAAAGCTTGTACCAAGGCCCTACAGAAGCTAAAGAAAGCTCTTTTGTGTAGTCCCCGGAATAGGCCTTTCATTATTAATCTTAGGATAGCCTACAAGGAACAGCTAAAACGTAGGAAACGTGAACTCCAGGCCGAAGCATGGGACAAGTTGACGGTTGCGGTTGAGTTATCTAATAGTAAGCTCTTCTGGGATACTGCCCATTTCTAAGGAATGATGATGCCCCGATAATTACTTCTCAAGTTAGCAAGGAAAGTTGGGTCCTCCACTTTTCATCTATTTTTAACCATAGTGATATTTCTTGTTTGCCTAGTCAATCCACTGTCGTATGGCCTATTATCCCCCTTAATATTACTCCCTCTGAAGTAGTACTTGCTTTAAGATGTAGTACAGGAGGGAAAGCTCCCGGGCCAGACAGAGTCCCAATTGATCTTTACAAAGCCGACACAACTATATGGGGCCCCGTCTTATCTAATGTCTTTAATGCGGCTGCAGAGGAAAAGATTCCGTTGACTTGGGGGGGAGTCCATAATAATCCCCATATACAAAAAGGGCCTTAGGTCTGAAGCCAAAAATTACTGCCCTATATCTCTTTTAGACTCATCATTAAAAACTATGAGCCGGGTCTTATTGTTTAGACTAGAAGAATGGGCAGAGGATAATGGGATTTTGGCTCAATCACAATATGGGTTCAGGAAAGGTCGGGGAACCCTAGAACAATGTGTAAATTTAGATCTCTTTATTGGGAAATATATGTGCGCAAAGCAGGGATCTCTTTTCCTCTGCTTTGCCGATCTTAGTAGCGCGTTTGACCTGGTAGATCATGGTATACTATGGTCAACCCTTCTGGACCTAGGTGCCCCCCAGGCTATCATTTTCTTCTTGGCACGACTTTATGCTAAATTGTTTGCAAAAAATACGCTATGGCCCAGAAGGAGAATGTACAAGCCAAATTACGGTGAGTCTTGGCATTAGGCAAGGTTGTGTGTTGGCACCCCTACTTTTTTCTCTTTTCATTAATGCCATAGAAGCCGATCTTAAAAAGGTTAAGTGTGATGCCCCGCAAATTGAGGGACAGGAGGTACCTGTGCTGCTTTATGCCGATAACACGGTTCTCCTCTCAAGAACTCCCATTGGTCTACAAAAACTAATGAATAGATTCTCTGATTTTATAAAGGAAAGGAAATTAAAACTCAATAACTCCAAGACTTTTATTTTACTGTGCGGACGTAAAATAAGGAACTTGAGATCCTTCCATATTGAGAACCAGAAAATTCTTTTAGTAAATAAGTTTTGCTACCTTGGCATCTTGTTTTCAAGCAATGGCATGTGGCACGATGAGATTTTAAATGTCAAGGCCAAAATTCAATTCAATCTTACTTTATTTCGATTTACATTGTAAGTCATGAAAAGTATACAATAAAAACAATCAATAAAATTACAATTCTTTAAAAGATATAAAAAGGAACAAAGTTGTTTCCATATTAAAAGAAAGAGCTCTAGGTTACAAGTGCTTTCTGTAAACACAGCTGAGGACATTAAAATTGTCGGAGTTGTAAATTTATGTAGACTCAATGGCTCTTTGGTCTAGAATCTTTCGGTGATAAACAATAGATTTCAAAAAACTGGCTACTGTAAATGTCAGTAAGTCTCCTTCCAACATCTGCAAAAAGAGTAATGCTGGGCGACATTGCCTATATCCAGTGCACCTCAGAATGGGAACAAGTAGTTTTTTCCTACTTTCTGCTAAAAATGTACAGAAAAGAAGAGTATGTAGAGTTGATTGTGGGGAAGTGAGGTCACAAGGACAAACAGGTAGAATTTTAACCCAGTTGTTCTGAACTGGGAAGGATATTAGTCGATGAAAAATATTCATCCTGAGTCTTACCAATAGATAGCGCTCATAGTTTGTCATATTTAGGGTAAGATATGGCTGCAGTATTGGTACCGATTGAATCATTAGGCTATGGGTGACAGATGGTTTACTAACTTCACTCAATAGCCTCATCTCCTCCAGATGGGCAAGTGCTTTGATTTTTAAGATCTTTCTTGGCACCTCACGTATTGATGAAGGATTGTAAAAATACTTGTCCCAGCCCAAATCATGGAGGAAAGTTGCAATATACCTCAGCCACTTAGACCTATGGACATTATCCAAGGTTAGGCAGTCCGACAGGAGCGACTGGGAAAGGGTGGCTTTATCTGATGACCATATTTTACGCCATAGCAAAAGAGGCTCCACTTTTGCTAGGTCCGCCAGATGTACAAGTCCAAGTTCTAGATGGCATGCAAAAGTTCCCGTACTTCCCGGAACGGAGACAAGAGACCTCAAAAAGCAGTTTTCGACTTTCTGAATGGTGTCTATATTCACAAAGCCCCAGAGACCAGCCCCATATAAAGCCACTGATAAGCATTTGGCTTTATAAATCTGGATAATTTCATTTGGGGCTCTGTTACCCAATTTCCTAATAAAGTTAAAGAGGGCTGTGACTGTTCTCAAGAAGAGTAGTCTTCGAGTTTCCACTGCCGCTTTCCATGATAATTTGTGGTCCATTGTTATACCCAAATAAGAATATGTGTGGGTGAAAGCTATCTTTTGATTGTTCAAATAGATACCCCTCATTTTATTTCTGTTTGTGCGGGAGGAACTTGACCTCATGACAAAGGTTTTAGTTATATTTATTCTGAGGTCAAGGCTCGCCATGAATGTGGAGTATCTATTCAGGTTTTTTTGTAGTTCACGGGGGGTGCGTGCCAGTATGACTGAGTCATCTGCATAAAGTAATGCAGGTATTGGACGCTTGCTTATCATCGGGAGATCCTGGGAACCCTTCAGCATCTCTTTTTCCAGTGCGTTATTATATAATGTGAAAAGGAGAGGGGCCAGGACACATCCTTGCCTAACTCCTTTTTCTACTGGAAATGCATCCGTCAGCTCCCCCCCACCCCATAGCGGACTCGAGCAGTAGCTTTAGACAAATGTGAGCAAATTCAAAGGGGCCCCCATGTCAGCCAGTATTACCCAAAGTTTGGAGTGGGAAACACAATCGAACGCGGCTGACAAGTCCACATAAACCATGTACAAGTCTCCCTTTTTAATGTGGATATATTTGTCAGTCAAAAGGGAAAGGTTTAGCGCCTGCTCAATAGTACCCAGGCCCTGACAAAACCCGTACTGGAGGTCTGAAATAATCCTACCTTCGTCAGCCCAATCTTGTAATTGTTCTAAGATGACTCTCCCTGCCATCTTGCCCAGGGAGTCTAATAGAGAGATTGGGCGATAGCAGGATACTGAGTCCCGATCACCTTTCCTAAAGATAGGGACTAGTACGGATTTTGACCAAGATGGTAATAAACCCATCTTGCAAGTTGCGTTGAGGACTCTGGTTAGAATAGGGATCCAAAGGTCCCCTTGATCTTTAAATAAATCGATGGGAACGCCGTCTGGGTCCGGTGCCTTCCCGTTCTTACTTGCATTCAAGGCTGAGGCGGTCTGTTCCAAAGAAAATTGGAGATCAATAGGGTAGATTGAAGATGGTTCATTTAGAGGGTTAAGATTCAGGTCATCTAAGTCCGGAAGTTCAGATGGCTCCTTGCCTACTGAAATTTTTTTAGAAAAGTGTAGGACCCATTCCTTTTCCTCGATCGCGGAATCTAGCTTAGCGTGGTGTGTATTATCATTTAGGAAAGGGGACTTTACTATTTGCCAAAAAGCTGCCATTTTTTTCTGTGAGCAGGTTTCGTGCAATTGTTCCCAAAGCTGAGTTTTTAATTCTTTTTTCCTGGTTCTTAAGGCTTGATTATAAGCTTTCCTGAGTGTTAGTATCTCATATGGTAACCTTGTTGTTTTTCTCAGCGCCATTTTTAAATTGGAATATGCGACTGTGCAATCATGATTAAACCAGCCTTTTTGTTTATTTGAAGCATGTTTTGTTTCCACCCACAATACTTCGTTGATTGCCACAACGATCAGTTCAAAGCTTGCAATAACCTCTGAGTGGGTAGAATGTGGGTTAAGACAAGTCATAATAGATGAATTGGCCCTCGCAATCACTTGTTTAGTCACCTCCATAGGTACTACGTTCCCCCATTTGAGTGCATAGCCATTCAGTCTAGTAAGCGCTAGGTTATTTTGTGATAGAATGGTTCCCGTACCTCTCTTTAGTTTGTGAGTCAGGGAAAGAGAGATACTAAGAGGATAGTGGTCACTAAGCGGAACTAAATGTCTAATAAAAACAGCATCTTCAGTCCTCTCAACATTTGAAACCAGAATGTAGTCTATGGTTGTCGAGCATCCTCTCCCATGAAATGTGGGAGCCAAGGTTTGGTTCTTTTCATTCCTGACGTTTGCCTGAACCAAATCTAGTTCAAATAAGGTTTCATTTAGGTAGTTCCCCAAGGTTGAGTGTCTGAAGTGTGGTATTGGGTTATCGAATTCATCCAATATACCACATATGTTCTCATTAGCAATGTGGTGGCATGGACCTAGATTGAAGTCCCCCCCCCAGATAATCACCGGATCACTTATTTTCTTCATTATTCTAGATTTTAGTGTGGATCGCATCTGAGATACCACAGTGATTGTTTCAGCCTCGGGGAGATTATTGTAGAAATTTACTATGATAAAGCTGTCCCCACCATTTAAAATCAGCCTAAGAATCTGGATATTTAGATCAAGGCTCATGGGGACTACTTTTTTTTATGTTTAGGAGGTTTGAGATATAGATTGATAGACCTCCTTTCCCTCTACCTGACACAGAAGGTTGAGCTGAAGAAAAGAAGGTTTTATAACCTGCCATGTGTATTGGTTCAACAGTCCAGATCTCTTGGAGTGCTAAGATGTCAAACCTGGGAACGAAGTTCGTCCATATATCATTAGTAACCTTAGTGCGTTGACCTGCTATATTCCAAAATAAAAATGTTACATAAGATTTTGTCCCCTCTCCTAGGCATATCTGAGAGTTGGGAGAACAAAAGAGTTTTGGATTATGTTCTATGTTTGGAATGAGTTGAATTTTATCAGTGGTGGTATAATTGGGTAATAAATCCATAGATACTGAAGGGTTCTGGGCGTGCATTAAGTTGACATCCTGAGACATATGCGTGGCAGAACTGGTATTAGGATTGTCCTCCATGTTACTGGAGGGCACCTTTTGTGATCTATCAATATCATTGTTTTCTACTCCATATAAGTTCAGTCAATCCACTCCTTCCAGGTCTGTCAATTCTGCGTATCGATTATAAAGAGGTAAGGAATAGTCATCCTGATGACAACGTGAAGAACAAGGACGATAGTTCTGATGTTGGAAGGAGGACCTTGGGTAACCAGATTTATAATAAGTTGGGGTTATGAAACAATTACGCTGTAGATGAGATGGTGCAATGTGATGTTTGTGGTTCTCTGTAAGAGACCTTGCTGCATTAATCCTGTATTGGTGAGAAGAGTTGTAGTGATCTCTTTGATCTATAAAGGGGGGCCTTAAATAGTTCTCTGAGTATTGTGGCATGTATATAGCGCAATCATTTTTTCGATTGTAGGAAGGCCTGTGATGGATCTCCTGACGCTGGAGTAGGGGACTATTGCACTTATCCTGATTTTGAATTAGTAGGCTTGAATTGTTTTTAGCAGAAAAATGTGCTCTGGGATAAAAGTAGGTCAAGTCATGTATCTTGATTGAGTTAGAGGGTTTGAGAGAAGGATAATTTAGGATGTATCTTACAGCTCTTTTGTCTCTAAAGTTGATTGTTATAATGTCACCCGTGATATCTTTTTTCCTACTTCCCAGCCAGGAGAGACGCCTAACAAAAAGGATTTCTCCATTGATCTCTGGGGGAAGAGGGCATTTCTGTCTGAGCCAAAATATGACTTTATTTTTTAATTGGCAGTGGTCTTCTCTTTTTCCGTCCTCTAAGGGAGGGACTCCAGTTAGGACCACCACCAAAGGAACTGCTTCTGGGGGAAGGTCTACAATAAGATTTGTTTGGGTGGATGTCCTTACCAAATCTTCAAGCTCAGTATTTATTGCAATGGTTTGCTTAGAATTTGATTGGGTTTTAGATTTCATAACCACCTCTGCCTCCTTATCTTTAAGGGGAGCATCAGTACATATTTTTCGGGGAGGCATCATATGCTGGGTGTTTAGTTTTGCCGGGCTGATAGCACTATCAATCAGTCCCTCTTGGTTATTATTGCTTATAGTCGGTAAAATCGGTGAAGGGACTGGTAAAGACTTTGCTAGTTCCTTGGTTCCCTCCTTAATCTCCTCAATTGCATTTTCTAAGTTCCCCAATTGACGGGCTATAATTTTTAGTTTCTCTGTTAGCGGTAGTATGAGGGATCTAATCATTTTCCCAAAATTCTCCAGTAGTACAGTATCTGATGTTGGATTATGTGTAACTGGTATAGGAATTTTTGTTATGAGATTACTTAGTTTAGAATTTATTATGTTACTTTTGGACTTAGATTTTTTTGATAGGGAGCCCTTCTTTTTCCTTTTTTTTGATATGGGGTCTTGCGGTCATGAAGTTACCGAAATCCTGGTTTCGTTTCGCGGTATCTGCACTGGGGATAACGAATCAACCATCAAGACATCTTTTTCAAGTAGAGTATTGTTCAAGAAGGGGGATGAAATGTGAGTATGCTCATTGTCTAGATCTGGAGGAGGAGTAATGTCTCTAAAAAGTAGAGGTGTACCATCTCCAAAGGAAGCGTCAAGACCATAGCTTCCATAAGGAATAATACATTGTGATGACATCACTTCCTGTAAGGGGGGATCAAGTGAACGACTATTTTTTGCGTGTTCCACGGACCGACGTCTCTCAGCCCGTAAGTCATCTAAAGCCATTACCTTATCTATTTCTATAATTGGTCTGATAACAAAGTTGTCCAATGTCCCTCGATTAGCATGTCCTCTCCTGGGAGGCATTTCTTTCGAGGCAAGCAGACTCATAGTTAGTGATGTAGTTAGTACGTCTACCTCTACAGCAAGCAACTAGTACATATAAAGTATATGGTATACAACAACTATAACACGTGGATTAGCATATATCAGTTATTGTGTCAACCAAATCACTTACAGTTCAATGCGGGCACAAACAAGTGCAAGTAAAGACCTTATGCAGAGGAAGGGAACGTGGCCCAGTCCAGTCTCCTCGGTCCTCTGAGGACCTCAGAGGGCCCGCCCTTTGCCCGGCCTTAGCCCGCGCGCGGCCCCGCGACGCGGGGAGAGTGACCAAGTTAAATAGCGCCTCCAGGCGCGAGTATCCGCCTATCTACTTCCGGGACTGAAGCGGAGGAGTCTGGGGATTGTGGTCCCACCTCCAAAATGGCCAGATGCGCCTACGGCGTTTTTAAATTTGCAATCAAATTTGGGGATCGTCGCATATTTGATATGTTACACATTTATAAAAATACGTGTGTTTCGGTAGCGCTCTACGGCGCAGGGGTTTGGGGCTACTGCCCCCATGGGGATCTTCAGACTGAGGAAAATGCTTTTAAAAAAAAATTATTATGTCTGCCCTCGTCCGCTCCTACCTCATTAATTCATAATGAGTTGGTGCTGAATTATTTGTCCGACCTGATAGAGCTGAAACCATTAATGTTATGGAGGTCGATTTGGTCGAAGAAAGAGACTGGGTTTAATAGAAGCATTATTAAGGACTGCCTCTGTTTGGACAATTGTCTACAAATCCCAGGGTTAAAATTTGTGGTTACAACTTTTAAGGACTTTTTCAAGGTGAATATCTTAGAAAATCCAAACTACGCGTTTGATTTTTCGAAGTCAGATTTTAAACAAATTTTTCTAAGTGAAAAAGTTCAACGCCGCCATTTCAAGCATATGCAGCTTGCAACCGTGGCTTTTTATTATTCACAGGAGCATACTGTAGGGTTTCAACCATACCTATCTCAGGTTACTAGATCTTCGCATCGGTTCGTATTGACCCGACTGAGATTAGGTATTGTCCAACATTTGGTGGCTTTTCCAACGATAAAAAAATACCCCATTGCTCCTTGTCCATGTGATGGAGTCACTAAACAGAGTGTTACACATTTTCTCCTTACATGTAATTTATATATGCATTTGCGCATTGTCTATCTGAAACCACTTTTCAAAAAATATGAGTCTCGTACCCTGAAATTCGCTTTGACCCTGTTGTTTACTTTAAATCAGATTGATATATGTTTTTTTACTGCCACGTTTATCTTAAAATCTATTGCTGTTAGAAAAAGTATGGTCTTTTAACTTTTATGCTCAGATGATAGATTATTTTTTGTAAATTTTGTATTGTGACTCCCTCAAATTGTTTTTGGTTTAATTCGCTCAGTAAGTTGTCTATTTGTTGTTTTGTGCTTTTATGATTGTTTTTTTTAAATAATCGAATAAAGCTTACTTTGAATTTGAATAGTTGATAAAAATATACTTTAAAAGCTTACATTTACGTGTGCTGGGGAATTAGAATAATCAGCACCGCCCTTAAATGGGTCAGGTGTTGTGGACCCCACTTTTCAAATTCCTCCATCTTGTATTAGAGAGAATTAGCCTATCAGGGTCACGGTTGAATCCCTTCCCTCGGGAAGTAGTCACATAGAGGGTGTAGACAACCTAAAGGTAGGTAGCCCATGACTGCCACCTGGTGCCCCCTTTAATGCCCCTAAATTTAGGGCTTTAATTACAAGGTTCCTTGCAGCACTTTTGCACTGCCAGAGCGTCACTTCTTTGACGCACTTGTGGCGCAATGAGGCACAGCATATTTACAAGGCCACGCAAAGCGACTTTGCGTGGCGTTTCATGGCCTTCTAAATATGTGGCCCTTTTATGCAAAACACTGCATGAAAGGGACATTCCATGGGTGTTGTTGTGGGTGTTCTCAAATCACATCAGCTTTGCTGTGGGAGTTCCCATACAACACCCATGTAATCTGATGCATTCCCAGATTTACAGGGAATCGGACAGGAATATGCGGTATCTCGTAGATATGGCACATTCCTGCCCTTTTCTTTCTACGTAGGGCAGTGCAGTAAGATTCCTTGCACCACTGCCCTGCGCCGAAACCTCGTAAATGAGGCCCTTAATATTTATGTGGCACCCTTGACTCTGAACTTCTTATTTGATGGACCTAAGAAGAAAACGATTAAAGAAGTGCTGATGAAACTCGAGAACTGAGTGCCTGCTCTTGACTTTGGGTGCAGAACCTTGGCAGCCACTGCAAGACTCAACCATCATGGTGAGCTGTTTTGCCCTGCCGCTGTGAGGACCCTAGGTACCAGAACACTTCCAGCCCTTTCAGAATCACCCAAGAACTCCCTGCAGACCACAGGCACTGAACCCACAGATTACAGCTTACAGACTTGCAGCTCATTGGCCCAACCAATGCTGTAGCTGTCCAGGAAGGGATAGTCATGCTCTGAGAGGTCAGATCTGTCTCCTCACTAACTGTGACGACACCAGGACCTACCAGAGCCATGCCATACCAATCCCAGGGGTACTGCTCTCAAAGAGTCTCCTCTGGATTCCAACTGCCCAGGAAGCAAAAAGCCTTTGAGGGAAATAGGAACCTCAGTGACCCACTTCATGAGTCACCTAGCTGTCTGTTAATCACCTCTGCAACCTGCTTGACCCTGACCGTAAAGACCATCTTGAACATCTTGACCCACAGAGCCCTTCTGACCAACCAGCACTTCGCCCAGCCCGCCCGGCTTGGGTATCGATGAACTGGCTGTGTTCCCCTGCTACTGAGGCCCTTGTGACCTAAGCCCCCATTTGGGAGCTCTTGGACCTGCCTACAAGTCCTCCAGTGCAGCCTGTTTTTAGGTGGTCCATCTTCTTTATAGCGCACCAGCTCCCAAAGCCTTCAGCACCCTGCTCCAGGCAGAATCTGGGACACTCCAGACGATCCACTGGTGGTATATTGGGCCTTGGCCTACTGCTATACTAACCCTAGAAAGTGAACCCCTAGAACCAACTGCATGATTTTCTATTAGAAATGCATTGTGCGTAATTGCGCACAATTTTGAACTATTTTTGGAATGTTATCAATCTATAAGAAATAAAGTACTTACCTTTGAACAAAGTTCTTGGTCTGAAAATTTATATAAAATTACATGTTAATTTTGGGTTTCGGATTTATTCTTGAGTGTGCGTCTCATTTATTGCCTCTGCAAAGGACAACCAACGCTTAGCACTAGCCTCTGATATGCCTAGCTGCTTGCCCACATTATCAAAACAAAGCGTTAGTCTTACCTTTTTTTGCCTCTGTATACCAGTCTGGGACTCACATGATTTTTCAGTCAAATATCAGCTTTACAGATATTTTGGAAATTCAGCCATTTTTCTTAAAATATTAGCTTATGAGTTCTAAAAATAAACACATTTCCATCATGAATACATAATCTCACTTTTGGTATATGTATATTAATTCAACTGAGGAAAAGCTTCTAATTTAACAAACTGACTTGCTCACAGGAGAGCAACTTACAGGTAGCTGGAGAGCTATCAGCTGCTCACGAGCTACTTGTTGGAGAAGCCTGTAATAGACCAACGCCTACATGCCCACATGGGGCAATTACTCCCAATCTGCCCCTGGGCAGGACAGAAAATCCACTAACAAACAGGGAAAAATGAAAAAATGTAGGGCGGTTACCCATGGCCAGGCGCCACCCCAAAAAGGGAATCTTTATGCCTCCAAGGGTTGCATACGGGTGATTTGCCCAAATCGGCCCCTGCAGATGGGTCAAAAGTCCACTAGCCATGTGGAAAAAAACATTGGGATGGGGGCTACTAATCATGGGTGTGGCCAAGACCTCACCCCAAAAAATGCCACAACAGTCCTTCCACCCCCCGGGAGGCACATGAGGCAATTATTCCCAATCTGTCCTTAGTGAGGCAGAAAGCCCAAGAGACACCAGGCACTGTATTCATGCAGTATTTGTTTTGAGAGGGCATGGGCCCATGCCCCCTCACCCCAGGGCAATAGACAAACTCCCTCCTGGGGGCTGGACACATGTATTCACCCCTAATCAGTCCCCCGGGGTTGGAAGTCTACTAGACATTAGGGATTTCAAAATGTTGCCAAAACAAACATAAAGAAAAGGTGGCCTACCTTGGCATCGAGCCATATTCCTGCCACGGAAAGGGAAATAGTCTCTTTCTGCACCCTGGGGCCAGATTGGAGGTTTGTCCTAATCAGGGACTTTGCCCCAAATCTGCTCTGGGAGCAGGGGGATGTAGTAAGCCACTAGAGACAGTGGAATGTCCATTTGGGGCTAAAGAAAGTGATGTGGGGTTTTCACTCTGGCACTGGATGCATACCAGCCCCAAAAGGGACCACCACGGGGCAGACAGGTGGCCTGCCCTCAATTTTCCCTTATGGGGTGACAGCCCACGAGACCTCAGGGAATTCAAAATGGCATCAAAATAAAGAAAAAGATGGGATGTCTACCCTGGCAACGAGCCATATCCACATTCTAGAAGGGGCAATAGTGTCTTCCTGCCCCCTGGTGTCAGATAGGAAGTTTGCCCCAATTAGGGACATTGCCCCAAATCTGCCCCCTGGGGATAGAAAATCCACTAGACATTTTGCATTTAGGGCAAAATAAAGGGGTGATGCAGGTGGTTCACTGTGGGCTTGGCCATACCCTGACCCCAAGAGGGAGAAACCAGTCTCTTTGCACCCCCCCTGGTGCAGACAGGGGGATTTCCCCCAAGTTTGCCCTTGTGGGGTGCAGGAAACACACTAGTCAATATGTATTTCAAAAAGGTGCCAAAAAAAGCAAAAATATGGTGTGGCCTACCTTGGCATCGAGCCATACCACATCCCAGTAGGGGAAATAGTGCATTACTGCCCCCTTGGAGCAGATAAGAAGCTATTCCCAAATGGTAAGTTCCCACCAAATCTGCCCTTAGGTGGTAGAAAGCACACTAGACTCCATAGAGTTTGCATTTGGGGCAAAAAGAAACGAGTGCGATGTCACACTTAAAGCATAAGCCTACCACAAAAGGGTCAAACCACACTTGTAGCCACCCTGGTAGGCAGAGAGATTACCTCCAAATTTCCATGGGAGACAGAAAGCCAAATGGATGACAGGACTATTTTTTAAAATCAAACTATGGGATGGGTCTGGCCCTTCCTGGCATCAGGTCCCACCCTCACCGCTAAAGCCTCAGCAGTCATTTTGCTCAAACATCCCAACCCTATGTCCAGCAGGAGGACATTTGATTCCTTTGGGTGTTGGATTTACAGATTTCGCTAGGAGAGTGAGGGTAAATCCCAATATTGTTCCATTTGCCATATTGAATGCCTGTACTTTTTGGGGTTGTGTAGACCACCACCTGAGGAACTCTACCAGACCCAGACATTTTGGAAGACTAGAAATCAAGAGGAGTACAGGGTTGTATGCCTTGCATGGATTCCATGATGTTTTCTTGCCCACAATACTCTGAATACCTCAAACCCTGCCTAAAGTCATGCATTTTCTCTGCATTTCAGTTATGTAAAACTTCCGGAATACACAGCGATCTACAAAAATTCAAACTCCCTAGCATTCCCCCATTTGTGCAGATAAAAACCCTATCCTTCTTCTATGGGTGGGCCTAGCATCTACAACAGGAAAAGCCTCAGAACATAGTGCGGAGACATCCACATTTTCTGTCAAAAAACTAATCTGATATAGCATTGTGGTAGCTGCGGTAGTCTCAGCTGCAACCTAGGGAAACATACGAAACCCACTCATTTCTGATAACTAGACAATCGTGGGAGTCCATGGTGGTGTGCTTCATGTGGGTCCATACATTTTTCTTACCCACAATGTGCCGCAAGCCTCAAACTTTGCCTAAAACATAACATTCCCCTGAATTTCTGTAACATAATCTACTTTGCCTAAAACATAAAATTCCACTGCATTTCTGTAACATAATCTTCAGAAATCCCTAGGAATCCAGAAAATCCTTACCTCCTAGTGTTCCTCCACTTGTCCCAGTAAAAATGCTACCCCACTGGTGTGGCTGGGCCTAGTGATCACGACATGAATGGATCAAACCAAGGTCGATAGGACCCCAAAACAGGAACTCCCATTGACCTTTGTTTGATCCAGTCTTGTAGCTGGCACCAGGCCCAGCCACACAAGTGGGGCAGTGTTTTTATAGGAACAACTGGGGCAATGCTGGGTGGTAGGAATCTGGTGGATTCCTCCTGATTCTGGAAGTTTCCATCACATAAATCTAGGGGAAATGTGTGATTTTAGTGGACATTTGAAGTTTGCAGGGCATTGTGGGTAAAAAGAACTCTTGGGATTCATGCAAGGCACACACTGTGTAATCCTTGAAATGTCTAGTTTTCATAAATGTCTGTGACTGGTACCTATCCATGGGTAGAGGCCCAAGACAAGCCCAAATACAGCAGCTACCCCATTGGCTGATCTCTCAATGTTGCGCTTTAGGGCCAATTATGTAGAGGTCTCTTGGCCCACCCACATAGGTGAGGTACAGATGTTATTGGAAACTGTGTGTGTGGTATGACACGTATGGATCCCCACAGATTTTCTGCACAGATATGTGAGTGGAATGTGTGTTTTACCAAAGGTAGAGGTTTCCCGGTGCTAAAAATCAGTACAAGCAACATGCCTTAAGTGACTCCGCTGCTGGTGGAACTCCACAGAGTGTGCCCGAGTTTTTCCAGCACTTCACAGAGTTCTGCAGAGCTGAAGCCCAAGAACTCTGCCCAGGACCAGTGGTAATATGTGATATGGCCATGTTCTGTTTTGGTTTTATTTCCTTGCACAGGCATTAGGCCTACCTACACAAGTGAGGTACCATGTTTATCAGGAATACTAGGCCATAGGAAGTTTGTGGCTCCCCACAGAGTCCAGACCTTTCCATCACAGAAATATGAGGAAAATGTGTTTTTTTAGTAAACATTTTAGGTATGTTAGGTATTCTGGGTAAGAGAAGCTTATGAGAGCTACACAGACCCCACTCTGGATTCCCCTAGGTATCCAGATTTCACCAATGTACAGGTTTGCTAGGTTTCCCTAGGTGCCAACTGAAATAGGACCCAAAATCCACAGCTAGCAACATTGTAAAGAAAGGGTCAGATTTCAGTGGAAAAATGTGATAGGTCCCTGTTGCATTTAGGCCCATTCCTTGACCTGGGCACTAGGCCTACCCACACAAGTGAGATACCCTTTTTATTGGAAGACATGTGGGAAATAGGAATAATAGAATCAATCAGATTTTTCTGACTTTTCAACTTCCAAATGTAAGCCAGTGTGTAATAAAGAAGACAATTAAAAAATGCCCTCTCAATCACATGTCGTATGTCTATCCACAAATTCTGAGATGTACAACTAACACCTGCTCATAAACACCCTAACAGGTGCCCAATTGTAGAAGTACATAGGTTTCCATGATACACATTTTTGGTATATATATTTCACCATATGAATTTTCCTACACTAGGTACATAATGAAAAAGCTTTGTAAAGTGGATCTCAGTTGTTGAATATGGGTACCTCAGGTTCGTTGACAACCTACAAACTCTATATATTCCTGCAACAAGAAGGATCTAGCAAACGTATTGGTATAGTGCTTTTTTTCTACTAATTTTCAATATTTCTTTATTTCAGCAGTTAGTTTATTTGAAAAAACCTTTAGGGATTTGCACATATAACCTCTTATTGAATTTAGAATTTTACCTACTTTTAAAAAATGTATAGCTTTATTGGATCACCAATTGGTTTCACACGAGTTTGCCTAACAAACTGGTAGCAGGTCGAATGCACAGAAAATAGGAAAAATTGACTACATCTCAGAAAAATGCCAAAACTGTGGTAACATTTTTTTTTTATTTGATTCAACTCTACATGTTTCTGAAAGCACGAAAATTCTTTCATTGATGCCATCTTTAAGAAAAAAAAATCGGCACTTTTTTGCAGAGCATGTTTTTCCTATTTTCCCAAAAACGTAAAATGTAACTATATTTGCCCACAATAGTCTGAATAACTTAACCCCTTCGACGCGGGGGTAATTCAATCAATTACGTGTGGCGCGACCGTTATGACGAGCCCAGCTCGTCATGAGCACAGCTCCACTGTGCCTCATGAAGAGCTGGGCACGTCATGAGCACACAAGGGGTTAAACTCTGCCTAAAGCCATGCATTTTCCCTGCATTTCAGTTATGTGAAACCTCCGGAATACACAGTGATCTACAACAATTATTTCTCCCTAGCATTCCCCCATTTGTGCAGATAAAAACACTACCCTTCTTCTGTGGGTGGGTCTAGCATCTACAACAGGATAAGCCCCAGAACATAGTGCAGAGACATCCACATTTTCAGTCAAAAAACTAATCTTATATGGCATTGAGGTAGCTGCGGTAGGCTCTGCTGCACCCTAGGGAAACATACAAAACCCACTCATTTCTGATAACTAGACATAAATTGTGTAAAGTTGTTGATTTTCTATGCTTTATCTCTACGATGCAAAGCTATACTTTTCTTAACTTACAGTATGATACGGTTCTAAAGGTGAAATCGAGCCATTCCAAAAGTCGTTTGCGAATCAAGCTGTATGGCTTCTCGAGATTTCAAGGTTGTCTTTATGTGTGGGTATTACTTTACGAAGATATCATTACTATAACCACTGCTAGTGAATCATAAATTTTTAATGCCATTGCCATATTAAATCTATTTGCTAAGATATTTCTTGTATATCAGTGTTTTATCTAGAAGACAAAGTTCAGTATGTGTCATGCTTCAAGTATTTCCCCATTGGGTTTTAGATGAGCCTCTCACACAATAAGCTTTTGGCATAAAATCCAGGCCGACCTAATCAGATGTGACAAATCGAAGCAGTTCCTCTGATTATGGGAAGACGCATTCATAATCATGGTCCAAGAAAACTCAAATATCTCGATGGTATGGTCCCTCTAATCATATACCAGCACACCTAGTAAAAGTAAAAACAAAAACTAAAGAAGTTATCACATTCCATGCAGGCTTAGACTGTATTGTCTATATGTTGTTCTTCCGCATAATATGCATATCTCCCAGCTTCTCCCACTCTTTCAATAGACCAGAACAAGTTTCCATGGGGCACTGACGGAGCAGAATGTTTCCATTTGAGGCATAAAGGATGGATTTTTATGTCACAAGAGGAATATTGTACAAACTGGCCACTGTTTATTGTGATGTGATAAAGGAAATCATATTAAGAAAATTAAGATATCATGGCACTTCTGCGTGTTGCTACTCTCTTGTATAAAAATAGAAATTCACTGAAAATAAATGAAAACTATTATTCTTATCTGTGCCAACAAAAAAAAACAACTTTCAATCAAAATTATTACCCCAAAACGTCCATTGTTCAGCAGACTACTGGCAAAAAAATAAGCGCAAAGAAGATCTGCTTTTGGATGGATGATTGCTTCATTGATAAAGGTGCATCATTCATTCATACAAAGGTTGCAGCAGGCATATTCGGAAGAATCATGAGTCATACATTATCCCTTCTGCCATGAGATGCCAAGTTTCCCTCTGATGACCCTAAATCTATGTGGGTAAAATCCACTTCAGCAGCATTTTACTGCTATTGAGTTTTTACTTCATCGAATTTATGCTCTGCTTAAAAATGTCTTTTCGGCGAGTGAGAAATCCGCGTTGCCCCTGCTATTTTGTGATTAAAGAAAGGGGTTCTACCTTTAAAAGATAGTGATTAAATTCCATGTTAATTATTATTTCTCTGGCATTCGAAATCATAGAGCCCACTATGGCGTGAAAGTAATGTTCATTAGCTTTTGCTGTTTTACAAGCCTATTGTAATCTTGAAAATGATTTCTTAATATTATTGAGCCCTCTTCACAAATCGGTCGTTAATTACAGATAGGTGTGGTAGCTCCTGTTACCGCTCATATCAAAATTATGTGGCTAGCATTTTTTTTATTGCACTTCTGGAAAAACACATTCGATATTAACAATATGCGTGGTAGCTTCTGTAACCACACATATCAGAAATATTAGTTTGGTTTTCTTTTTTACTGAACTCGACCAATAATGCGTTCCTAGTTAAACTTTAACAAATTAAACCAGCTACAATTTAAAGCAAGAAAAAGTCCCGGTAGTTTCTGTGACATTCGTATTTTGGTGCAGTAGGAACCAAAATTCGCAGTTACTGTCATGTTTAAGGTAAAATATTAATGGCTGTATTTATCGCACACAAACAAAGTACTCTACAGTATTGGTATTTATGAGTTGTGATAAACATAGCACCTAACACCGGGCCACACATAATAAGAGCCTTATTAGTCCTCCATGTATAAAGGGCCTTTAGGTGAGCCTCCTTCAGCCATTTTTACTGTGTTGTGTGTCTTTTTCAGTTCAGTCCATAGGACAGCATACATAGGGGCAGATTTGCTAAAATATAAAGCAATGCTGAACAGAAACCAAAGTTGCTGTGCTCTGTTGCACAAGAGGGAGAGAGCAGCGCAGGCTAATGCCACACTTACATGTTTGCACCATGGTGTAAAGCAGTCGCCGCTCCAGCAGGTGAGCGCGGTGGGGTAAGGCGGGGCGGGCAGTGCAGGGCTATGTCAACAGACAATGGAATATGACTTATTTATTTTTCCCTATTCCGTCATCTGTCGCCATCCCTCCTCGCCCCAGTGCCCCACCTCTCATACCTGATGGAGCTGTGACTGGTACAAAGGTGTGTAATTAATTTGATTACACTTGGTTAATATATAATACATGGTGCATAGGTAACACTATGCAATCTTTCAAAAGAAGAGTTATGGATAATAAGCGAATCATAAAGAATCGAGATCCCACCGTTAGTGTGGTGAGACATTTTCAAGATGTACACCAAAGTAATTTAGAACCTTTATTTTTTTTAGTATGCAGAGTACAATGCAAACATCTTGGTGACGTTAGGACCAAAGAGACCTTGGAAGCTTAGAGTCCAAATACATCCCTGTGCTAAAAAAAAAATCCCTAATGGACTGAATGTCGATGAAGATTTAGCAGTACAACTATGAATCAGACAGAATGATATGTATCTATGACTGAACACTAAAACGAATTATTTTCTTTTTTCCTAAAATAATTGTCCATACAGTGGGATTTTATTACAGGATGGGTCACTTGAATGTTATAAGGACTGTATACTTTGATTTATGATTATTAGAATTAGATTTGTGACTTTTATAATCTTTAGTAGGTGACGAATTTGAAATGGAAGATATGTATATTATAAATGGTCTATTAGTGAAATTATCTCCTTATATTTCTACAATATGTTACGACATCAGCCGCGGTCAGTAGTAGGAGTAGCTGCAGGGCGGTGACGTGGGGAGGGGGAGGGGCAGGGTGGGGGGTAGTAAACTATGGGTTACGGAGATTTACAGGTAAATTAACATATAAATTAATAAAACGAATTTCGTTGCATGTACTGCATCCCCAAATGCGATGCAGTGCACGCAACGAAATTCGTTTTATTAATTTATATGTTAACTTACCTGTAAACCTCCGTAATCCATAGTTTACTAACCCCCACCCTGCCCCTCCCCCTCCCCACGTCACCGCCCTGCAGCTACTCCTACTACCGACCGCAGCTGCACGACATAGGGAGTATAGCTGCCTTAATACATATGTGTGGCCCTTTTTCATGTTTTGTTTATATTAACTATTGTAATTAAAAGGTAAGACGGAATAACATTGAAAATCCTTCTGAACATGGCTCATATCAGAGCCAAAATGTGATTGTGCCATCCGTAGGAAAAATACAAGCACTTCTCAATCACCAGAGCAACTGCATCCTGTGTTGGTTTAAAACAGTAGAAATACTAATCTATCTATCTATCTATCTATCTATCTATCTATCTATCTATCTATCTATCTATCTATCTATCTATCTATCTATCTATCTATCTATCTATCTATCTATCTATCTATCTATCTATCTATCTATCTATCTATCTATCTATCTATCTATCTATCTATCTATCTTTGCATGTATTTATGATCCTTTAAATACATTTTGATCTATTTTTAATTTTGACACCTTTTTTATGCACCTACCTATATTTACCTACTGGTGTAATGTGGGAATGTAATGGCAGATGATGTGGTGGATAGTTGTTGTCGGCAAGGCTAATGTATTGAAGATATAGTGACAGTCCACCTTATCACCATTGCCACTGTTAACATTTTCATCAAATTGAGAATCCTTTTCACAACCACCATCTCAACTACTACTACCACTTATCACTATCATCGCTCCCACCCCTGCCAACACCACTAATGTATAGCACACCATCACCACCACTGTTTCTATCACCACTTCTACCACTACCACCACTGCTACTTCTACCCTTACAACCACTGCTACTACTATCCCCATCATTGCTACAGCAACAGCTATCACTAGCATCATCACACTGCAAGGTTTGTGTGTATAGGAGCATTTTGCGTTTGACATTGCTTCATGTGTGTAAGCAAAAGGGTGATGTGGACATGATTGTGAGATTCATTTGATGTGTGCTCTCTGTAAAAGACGACATAAAGAATGAGATTCTGTAGTGGATAAACTGTCTTTTTTCAAAGATCGTCTCCTTAAAGGAGGATATTATTTTTAGTGGACGAGAATGCATCATCCAAACTTTTGCAACATGCTTCATCATAGGCTGATTCGGGCCCCCTTGGTAAGATGATACTATCAGGGTGGCCTCAAGCTCAGCCTGCAGGGGTCCAAAATAAATGTTACTGGATAAACGAGGAAACGCGAATACCGTTAAAACTGTCTCTCCATTTACCCAAAGGATATTCCTTTATTCAGGGGGACACAATGTAGGATTAAAAAGCAAAAAGAATCATAAATGAGAGTTTTTGGGTTTGCACTGCTATAAAGTGCCAAAATGTTTCTGGCCTTAAAGTAGCCCATGTAGGGCCATCAGGGCAAATGGGATCCCTATTCAAAATACTGCATGTACGTTCAGACAGAGGCAAGTCCACAGAGAAATGCACGAACAGTTCAAGCAGTACCACCAAGAAAACAACGAAATACAGTTCCAAAATTAACTTATAAAAGAGAGAACACTTTAAAACTCACATTGACAATGAAATCATCACAATCAGACATACATTTTTAAAGCAAAAAATACCTAGGAAATATAAAGCGCCATTGAAATATATTAGTTCATGATTATCCAAGACCTAGG
The DNA here is from genome assembly GCF_964204655.1 of Triturus cristatus. Taxonomy (NCBI): domain Eukaryota; kingdom Metazoa; phylum Chordata; class Amphibia; order Caudata; family Salamandridae; genus Triturus; species Triturus cristatus. The sequence continues at coordinate 485,508,507 of NC_140580.1, read as the reverse complement.
CATAATTCAACACATTAAAATTAGATAGTAACTAAGAATTACATTAGGAAAACGAAATTGATTTATTGTTCATAACTTACTTATTTCGCTTTGTTTTTGTGATGTGGTCATCGGTCATAATATCCCGACGTGAAACTTCACATTTGTTTGCTGAAAAACATGTTTACATGGAATATATCAAAGATAGTAGTTGAAATCATATTAAATTTCTATTCCATATCTTTTTCTTGTTGTAGCATGCGGTCTAATTTCAGAATTTTAGTTTCATTATATAACAGTTCATCACCTTCTGTTTAACTTCATTTTGTAAGACTATTTTAAATGAGACACTGGTTGACTAAACGAATGAAGGTGAACACATAGGTAATGCTCTGCACAGAAATTACCTTCTAGAGGTACTGATTATAGTGCCTAAGTGTGCTCACTTCTATATCAGTCTCAATGATTTAATACGAGCTGAGTCCAACAAAAGTTCTATTGCGTGTTGTTTGGAGTCATATTCTACTTAAATACGCCATATGTATTTACATTTCTGATATGGATGGAATCCTCAATGAAGACTTATTTTCAGGAAAGAACCTAGAGATGTTCTTTTTTCATCACAATCATTAATAAATAGCAGAGGCAGCAAATGAAAAACATTTAAAATGAGCAAATGGACAAGAACGTTCGTAGGATTGGAGTGGATATGCGGTATTGTTTGCAGTATTTAATTTAGGAAAACTATATGAACATCTGATTAGCTAAATATATAAGAACATGCTAAACACAATTAGCAATTTTTTTTAGCAGTTCAAACATTAGAGTACAAATTGATATTCAGTTCTGTCAATGCTTTTTTATTTGTTCGCAATTCCATTCACTGTGTTGTTTCATCAAACACTGAATCTTTACTTTTCTCTTCCCTGGACGATACAGTGGCAAGTCTAGCTCACCTATAATTAAGTGTCAATATTAATCTTTGGAAATTTACAATATCACTGCTTTGCAGCAGCGCTCTGTGGAGGGAGCTCCGTGGGGCGGAAAGGTGGGGCGGGGAGGGGCAGGGTGGGGGGTACTAAACACAGGAACATGGATAATTGGAGGTAAGTAAACAATTAAATAAATAAAACGAATTTCTTAGCGCGCCCTGCATCACAAAATGCAGTGCAGCGCGCGCTACGTAATTCGTTTTATTTATTTAATTGTTTACTTACCTCCAATTATCCATGTTCCAGTGTTTAGTACCCCTCACCCTGCCCCACCCCACCTTTCCGCCCCACGGAACTCCCTCCACAGACCGCTGCTGCTGCTTTATAAATTTGAGAGGAAAAATTCAACTAAGCAAGCTGCTTGTGAGTCATTGCCAATGCTAAAGGATGAAAGAACCATTATGTTAGCTACGTTTAGCAGCACAGACGTGCCTCTGTGTTTCACACAATCTAGATACTTTACATGGTCAGCTGGTGAAAGCCTGATATCCCATGGTAAGCACCAGATAAGCTGGAGACTTCTTCACTGACTCGGTTTCCAGCTTGTCTGGAGGCTCTATGCTAATGAGATCCTTTATCAATTTCCCAACCTCTCCAGGTCCCACACAGGAAGTGGCGTCAGAGGAGACATTTGTTTGCTTTGTTTGATTTCGAAGTTTCTAACTCCTCTTCATGCCCTGACTCTTACAATGTTCCTCCAAGGTATATGAGGCTGTGATGGCCTAAAATCCTGCACCCATCTCAAGATCTGGCCCCCTCTGAGGCCCCACCTCCTTCCACACAGTGAAAAATGTTTTGAAGAAGGCAGGTCTGGCAGTAGTGTTGTATGTGAGGTGTGGGTAACAATATGGATAGGGAAAACATTCAACTATTTAAAGATAAAGTACTGGTATTCTAAGGTTATCTCAAGTGATGTTGCAGTTTGGGATGGAAAAACAGTGAAGATGGTGAACATGTCTACTGTTTTAGAGAATGCATAATATTGTGTTACTGCATGAAAACTGGGATGCAGCCGAAGTGATGCACGGATGTTGGAGCAACATGTCCGTGTTTATTCGTGCAGTGGTGGTGATGCGCTGGTCCTGATCTGCACAGAAGCAGTGATGAGTCAGCTCCAATGAGTGCAGGGACTTCAATGTGGAGTTCTCAGCATCATTGCAAAGGCTGCTCTAGATGGAGATGCGAAGACCTCGACCTGAGTAGAGAATCATGCAGTGCTGGCTCTGACGGTGATGAGTCTGGTCAGTTCACACAGTCGTGGTGATGCACCGGTTCCAATCAAGCAACAGGGACGATTCGCCAGTCGCAATACACAGCAACAGTGCCGATTCAAGAGCAGATGCATGGGTTTCACTGGATCAAGCACCTTAGGACTCACTTTCAAAGGACGAGGACTCAGGTGGCAAAACTTGGCAGGGAAGACTCACAGATGGCAGAGTTCAGGTGCAGCAGCATAAGAGTTGGGATTCTTTATGTCCCTGAGACTTCAGATCAGGAGGCAAGCCAGCTAACTCTTGGAGTAACTCTGGGTTGAAGTGATGCAGGTCCAGTCCTTCTCACCCAGGTAAGGGGGACAGCCGGCAGCAGGGCAGCACAGCAAGGCAGGAGTCCAATAAAGCATCAGTTCAGCAGAGTGGCAGTCCTTCAGCAGCACAGCAGTTCTTCTTGGCAGAGTCTTCCCAGGTCCAGTAGTGTACTGAAGTGGTGGTGTCAGGCATCCCGTACTTATACCCCGTAGGTCCATTGAAGTGGGGGAAACTTAAAAGGCACACATTTGAAGTGCACAGAGATCCTGTCCATCTTGCCCTGGCTCCAGACTCACTACAGGGGGATATGCAGCCCTTTGTGTGGGGACAGCACAAGGCTTATTCAGGTGTAAGTTAGGCTGGGTCCATCGCCTCCCTCCCATTCTCCCAGGATAACCCATCAAGTCACACCTGCGCTCCCCTTGTGTGTGGTTGTCTAGGGGAATATGCAATGCCCAGTTCTCACCATCTGCAGATGTGTATCAGAGACAGGCAGCAGGCACGAAATGGCTAAAACAATAAAATATAAACTTTCAACAAGTAATAAACCAGATAAAATGAAGCGGACCATAGAATTCCACGCCTAACCAATGTTTCAAAAAGGTAAATAACAACAATTCAAATCCTATCAGCGTGAACTCACTACAAGCATCTACGACCAAGGTGCAACCTTCAGACCAAGGACACAACAATAATACAAATCAAAGGTGCACCACATTCAAAAATATCCCATAGGCAAAAGAATCCCATTCAAATTTCAAGTTGTATTCAATTCTTCACTTTATTTTCTTCTTCTTCTTCTTAAAAAACTTCAAACATTTACAGCAAAGATAGCCAATCTGTTTCATCTATACAAATCGACTTCTTCAGGGCAAATTTATTTTCAATGCTCTATTCCCCAATCAGAGTGCATCAAAGAACCACCGCTCGCAGTCAGCTGTACTAGTCAGTGTCAACCCAACCTGTTGTGTGTGCTAAAATTCATTATAATGTCCAAACTCCCACTAGGATCTATCAGTCAATATCCGTTAAACATCCTTGTGCTGATTACTGTGACATGGGAATAAGGGGCTGATCCTCCCCTATTTCCCATGTAACAGTAATCTTAGCATGAAGCCCACTGTCCTCCTTGTTACAATCACCAGCCATGCCTGTTGATTTGTCCACTAGCATAATTAATTGCTCTTTCCTGAAGCCTCACTCCTCCACCACTTAAAAGCTTAGAGAGTGGATGCAGAGAAGCTGGCAGTTTAACCTACATAACTGTATTACTTTGTTACATCAAAGGCCACCGATGTTGCTACTGTCATTAGGAATTAAAAAATCTGGGAATTGCACTAGTCTTGGCAACACAGGTAAACAAACAGGTGCGGTGGGAGTGGGGGCTTGCTACCATAGGGGCAAAGACTTTTGTTAATTTTTAGTTCGATTATCTATCTGTTTCTAAGCACCACATACTACACTTCAAAGCTTTGTAATCCTACACTGCACATGAGTGACATGTTCACACATCAAGAGTGACTAGTAGTTGCCAACGGGTCCACAAGCTGATCTGATGGCTGACAAGGGCCAACAATATGGTTTCAAAGTTTCGAACATGTATCAATATACTAGGGCCTGATGTAGACTTTGAGGGACAGAGAAAAAACAGTCGGTATCGCAGAGTAATCAACTCCCACCCAGGGGATCTCTCACCTGCCAAATTTAGATATTAGGTGGAACCACTGTGACAGCAGTTCTTGTCAACGTATTTAAAGTTTGACAGACAGTACCTTTAAAATGATGACACCATCTGTCAAACATATAACATTTGTTTTTGTATTTTAAAAAACAAAATCCCAAAGCTGGATTTTGTTTTTGAAAATCCAAAAGCTAATGACCCCCACACCATGGAAGATTTCTACCATGATGTGGGGGTTGTTTTACAGTTTCCAATGCCCCTTATCTCCAGTTATGGAAAAGGTTACCAAGGAATGGATAAGGTTGACTTTGAGAATCAAGGAGTTAAAGAATTAGCCTGTCCAAATGGAGGATAAGCTCATGATGCTTGATAATACTGATAATATTCATATTAAAATAGTGATTTGTTTAAATAGCGAACTTCATAAAATCTCAAGTACCTGAAGGTTGTGCAAGCATGCTTCATTGAAACCGAATGGCAGGTTTCTCTCATTCTAATGAATGAGGATTATAATTACTTCTTATTAGAGTGAATGTGTTCTCTTCTTATTACATGGACTAAGACATAAGTGGCATTACTGCAAAGTTATGGGTCTTTATTAGTTAAGCCCCTAGGAACAAGACCCCAATTTGTTTTGTGGAGACTGTTTGAGGAGACAATTCTTTATTGTAGTATTTTATACCCATCAGGCTGAATCAGATTATATATTTCAGATTATGAATGCCCTTTATAAGGTTCTCTTTTCTTAACTATCTCTTTAAGAAGAATCGAAATATTCTGGTCAGATTTCTAACACATAACAATAGTATTTCAAAGAATTGTAATCAGTCACAAGGTTATACTAAAGAGATTAAATCTGCGGGGTTAAATAAGGAAACACAAAGCTTATTGGATAGATTGGTGTACAGTTGCAAAGTGCCGCAAGTTACCTCCTTCCCAGAAGCCCCTTAAATGTAATCTCTCAAGGAAAATATTCCTATTTCTAAGAGAAACAAAAAAGTAATAATGATTATTGAGGATGATTTTTAAGATCAAAAATAAACAAAATTAAGATCAAAAGTTGACAATTTCACTGAGCAAGAAAACATCAAAGATGTCCAACACCAGCAAAATGGGAGCCAATGCCAGTCTTTAATTCAAATAAATGACTGAATGAATCACATCAGCTGTGATCAAACACAATCTACTGCTGAAAAGAAAGCCCCATTGAAAGACTCAACCAAAGTACACAATCCCATAATTAACATTAACAATTTTAAGGATGACAATTTCATGTTATAAAGGAACAAGTGTGCAAACAGAAAAAGTGAGTAAGATGTAGTTCAAATAAGGACCCCACACAGATCTAAAATAGTGCATGGAGGCAACTACACATGGGAAAGGAGATTGTGTTATATTTTCACAAATTGTGCACTCAAGACTTGTGCTAGCTCTCACTGCTTTTCTGACCTCACAGCACTACCCTTCACTCCTTCTGCACCTGCAATGTTTGACACTTTGGAATTATGCATAGCAAATGGAGATATTACAAGCCCAACCTCCTTCTGTGCTTTTACACATGGTAGAATTAAATATTAAAAGCCCATAACAATGGAGGACCCTATTGTTGGACTTGGCCCTTTCTTCAGGGTCATCCCCAAACTTTTTGCCTTCATCCTTCCGTTTTCTGAAACCGTTTTCATCAGCTTTTAGGCCTCTGTGCAATTGACCACTGCTAATCATAGCTAAGGTGCTTGTGCTCTCTCCTTTAAACATGGTAGAATAAACTTACACCCAATTGGCATATTTAATTTTCTTTGAAGCCCCATTTTGTGATGCAGCGCAAGCAACGAAATTCATTTTATTTATTTAATTGTTTACTTATCTCCGTTCATTCATATTCCGGTGTTTATTATCCCCATCCTGCCCCTCCCCCGCTACTCCGCCCCACGGAACTCCCTCCCTCCACGGGCCGCTACTGCTTCCAGCCTCCTGGGGATATGCCCGATGCCCGCTACATCCAGTCTGGCCCTGAGTGGGCAGCAGATTGGGAAGATGTCAATTTAGCTGCTTACGTGTAAAAGGGTTTATGGGATAAAGAATTACACCAAGTGTATTTTTAGGTTCTCATTATTATCTGGGAAAGGTGAAGTAAATAGTGTGCCTCCGCTTGAGAGTACCTGGGTATGCACAGTGAAAAACCTCAGAGGGAATAGGTACAAACTAAATATGCAAACTGGAGGTCTACTCTGGCAATAATATATTTATATATATATATATATATATATATTCACTCAAAAAAACATAGGTTTCAGGCACGTTATAGTTGGAAATTAGCATTTAAAAAACCTTAGAAATTCACTGAAAAAACCATAGGTTTTAGGGAAAGTTATAGTTAGTTGGACATTTCACTCGTACAAAACCTGTGAAATTCCCCCGTTATAGTTAGTTCAGCTAACTATAACTCGCGCCCCCGCAATGCACTGCTAGATATAGCACCCCTTTTTTCTCTGCCCCCGTTTGGCGAATCACCTCGAAACTTTCAAGATAGGAGCTGACCGGAGCAGGCCATAAGTTTTTAACATTTCGTGACGATTCGTCAACCGGCGCCAAAGTTATTGGGAAAACAAAAAACAAGTTTCCTATGGAAACTAGGTCCTAACTATAACTACCTAATGGCGACCGCCAGTGGGTAATACATATATATATAAATATATGTGTGTGTGTGTGTCTGTATATAAAAATGTTTGTATAAATATATATATATATATATATATATATATATATATATATTCACTGAAAAAAACATAGGTTTCACACACGTTATAGTTACGAATTAGCATTTAAAAAACCTTGCAAATTCACTTAAAAAACCAAGGTCGCGTGAGTTATAGTTGCCTGCATTAACTATAACGGGGGAATTTCATTGGTTTTTTACGAGTGAAATGTACAGCTAACTATAACATGTGTGAAACCTATGGTTTTTTAAGTGAATTTGCAAGGTTTTTTAAAAGCTAATTCGTAACTATAACGTGTGTGAAACCTATGGTTTTTTCAGTGAATTTGTACGGTTTTTTAAATGCTAAGTTATGTTTTTATTTTTTTTTTCAGGTTTTACACCGTGCGCGCGCTCTGTGGGCACTCGGTGCGCTTCGCGCACCGAGCACCCACGGTTCACAGTGCGCGCAGGGTGCGCGCACCTCGCGATTTAAAAAAATAAATAAATTGTTTTTTTCTCCCTTGGGGGTCCTTCTGTGACCCCCTGACCAAGGCTAGGGGGTCAGGAACTGTCCACTCTGCCCCCTTTTCAAGTTCTCCACCTTTGTTTTTCACCCCCTCAGACTGCGAGAGACAAAATGGCGGGCGACACTTCCTGGTTTCGACCGATTTGAATGTTTACCGACATCTAACAACCAATCAGAATTGCGCTCGCGCACGGCAGGGTGCGCGCACCATGCGCGCACGGTGCGCGCGTATAGATATTGATATGCTTTTAAATGCTATTTTCTCAGGAAATACTGAACAGATTTACACCAGACCTGAAAAAGGCACTTCATTGACCTTATGGCTACCTCTCTGCCAAATTTCAAGTAATTCTGTTCAGCCGTTCGGGCTGTAGCTGTTTCTAAAGGTCCTATGGAAAAATGCATGGGGAAAACGTGTTTTGGGACCCCCCTTTCTTCTTGGCCCCTGCTTGACGAATCACCCCGAGACTTTCAGGGTAGGAGCTGAACGGAGCGCCCCATTAGTTTTGAAAATTTCGCGAGGATTCGTCAACCGGCGCCAAAGTTATTCAAAATAGAATTTTCAGATTTCCTATGGAAACTAGGTTGTAACTATAACTATCTACTGGCGACCGCCAGTAGATAATATATATATATATATATATATATATATATATATATATATATATATATATATATATATATATATATATATATATATATATATATATATATATATATATATATATATATATATATATATATATATGTATGTATATGTATGTATATATAGATATAGATATGGATATAGATATAGATATAGATAAATATATATTCTTTTTTTTCCTGGTTGTTGCTCCTTCCGTCTCCCCTCGCCCTGCGCAGAGGATCGCTCAGAGCCGGCTGGGCGCGCCAGGTATAATCTCTTTAAACAATCCAATAAAGAGATCACTCGAAGGTATGAGCTTTACACCGGAGGTGGGTTTTTAATTCAGTTACACGTTTCGCTTGCACAGAATATATATATATATATATATATACACATATATATATATATATAAATATATATATATATATATTATCTACTGGCTGTCGCCAGTAGATAGTTATAGTTAGGACCGTGTTTCCATAGGAAATCCGCAACATTCTATTTGGAATAACTTTGGCGCAGGTTGACGAATCCTCGCGAAATTTTCAAAATAGGTGGGGCGCTCCGCTCCTACCCTGAAAGTCTCGGGGGGATTCGTCAAGCGGGGGCTGAGAAAAAAGGGGGGTCCCAAAACGTGTTTTCCCCATGCAATTTTCCATAGGGACCTTTAGTCCAAGGTACAGCCCGAAAGGCTGAACAGAATTATTTGAAATTTGGCAGAGAGGTAGTCCTCAGCTCAGGGATGTGCCTTTTGCATATATGGAGTCAATCTGTTCAGTAGTTCCTGAGAAAATCAAAAGTAAAATCATATATATATGTGGGCGGAGCCTATCCACACATCTCATCCTGAGATCTGATTGGCTGTCAGCACTTCATCCAAGAAGTGTTGGCAGCCATCTTGGGACCAATATACATGATAGCACCTCATTAAAAAGCATTGCAGTTAATAGAAGGCTTTAAGACTTTAGTTACATTATAAATCATTTGTTGATGGTACCATACTCATTTTAGGAATTGTGGTATGTTCTAAGTTGATTTCACCATGTGAAAAAGCCTTCTGCTGGAATATCATGATTTAGAGAAAAATATTTTCTCATGCTTTTCCCACAGAGGTTTGGAAGGGATCTGTAAGCTAAACTGAGAGCTTATTTTCTGTAAATTCACATTATCTTTCTCAGTCATGTGAGAATGAAGTCTGACATTCTCAGTAAAACATGTACATCCAACAAGGGCAGAGACTGTCAGTTGATTCCTTTGTGTTCTACTGCAGCTTCCCAGAGTGTTCCAAAGAACAACTAGAGCGCTAACAGTCCTACTTATGATAAACGTATGGCACACCTGAAGCCATCTTGCTTGGATTAAAGTGGTAACTCTTAAAACATTTAATTTAAAAAGGAACAAAATGAGGGGGTTCATTTTTCCATAAAAAGTATGATTAGTGCTGCAGAAAGAAAAATTAGGGCACATTTTGAGTGACTTCTCAAATCCTGTTCTATTTCATTAAAAAATTCTGACATGCAGACTGAAACATGCACTTTCAATACCAGCAGCAGTTTTCCCTGGTGAGCAGTAGCTTTACTACAGTGATCTAATGAGCAAAAAGAGTGCTAACATTCTGAATTTATGGCAAATGTGTGACACATCTGAATGCCTTCTTGATGGAATCAAAGTAAAAAACTGAAAGTATTTCCTACTGAGGAGACTGCAGTAAATGAGGAAATTAGGAAACTTCATAACAAATAAGTCTCCCGAGATGGCCACCAGAGACAAAAGAGCCCAAATGTAGCCCAAATATCACCCAGATGTATCCCAAGTATAGCCCAATGACAGAATGTCCCAGAGTGTTCTTAAAAACAACTAGAGCGCTAACAGTCTTACTTATGACAAAAGTATGGCACACCTGAAGCCATCTTGATTCGAATAAACTGGTAACACTTAACACATTTAATTTAAAAAGGAACACAATGAGGGGGTTCATTTTGCCATAGAAATTATGATTAATGCTGAAGAAAGAAAATGAGGGCACATTTTGAGTGACTTCTCAAATCCTCTTCTATTTCATTAAAAAATTCTGACATGCAGACTGAAACATGCACTTTTAATACCAGGAGCAGACTTCCATGTTGAACAGTAGTTTTACTACTGTGATCTAATGAGCAACTAGAGTGCTAACATTCAGAATTTATGGCAAATGTGGGACATATCTGAATACCTTCATGATGGAATCAAAGTAAAAAACTGAAAGCATTTCCTACTGAGGAGACTGCAACACATGAGGAAATTAGGAAACTTCATAACAAATAAATCTCCCAAGATGGCCACCGGAGACAAAAGAGCCCAAATGTAGCCCAAAATCCCCCAGATGTAGCCCAAATATAGCCCAATGACAGAAGTGTGCAAAACACTTATTATTTTGTGTTTTTGCAGTGTTATATAGTGCAGACTTGTCAGGTATTGGAGTGCTTTACATGAGCATTGGTTACATCACACAAGAACAAATTCATTTTTGTTGTAGACATGGGAAGACTAAGTGATTTGACCAGAATCACAGAATGTCGAGCTGAAGCAGAAACTCCAACCTGGTTCCCCAGTTGCAAAGTCTGCAGTTCTGGAAGTAACACCACATCCTCTCCCCTAAGTGCAACATTTAATCAAGTGGTCAACTGGATAAAAAAACATAAAGATAACAAATAATTTAAAAGTGCTTTGTCGCTATTTGAAAACTCAGAAAATATGTCCTTATTTTAGTCTTTTAGAGCACTAACCATAATTTTGATGCCAATAAGACCCTCTCATATATGTAATTTCTAAAGGAAATGCTCTAGGTATTACAGTTTTGATTACATCAAGATGACGTCAGGCGGTCCACACTTTTGTAATATATATAGAATGTTAGCAATCTAGTTGTTTATTAGGATACTGTTGAGAGGCAGAGGCCAGGGGCACGGACTCTGAAAATTGAAGTCAGGTAGGAGGGTGCAAAGGCAACAATTTAACCACACTGAGCAGGCAGGAAGGGCCGTGGCAGCACAACAGACTATGGAGGGCAGTGGAAAGGGGGGCAGGGGCAACACACCAACAATACAGTACTTGCAAGAGAGGCTGTGGCAATGTAATAGATCATTGTGGGCAGAAGGAAGAGGCAATGGTAGTACAACCATACATGCCAACAGACCCGATTCAGCCAGGAAACGTCCAATGTTTTTAAGCTCAAATGGGCTTTATTTGATCTGTCTCCTGTCTACAATCTCCTCTTTTTCAATGTAACTCAAAGGGGAAAATCAATACCCCAGTTTTTTTTCAAAATCTCCCTCTAACCAAGTTCAAAATGTTCGCAAGTATGGTACATTGGATCATGGAAGGAAATGGGGTAGGGACATGGACTTGGATAACAGAGGACAGGAGGGACATGGAGAGGTGCACCAAACTGACCCTGCAGGGCAGGCATCAGGGTTTGCAGCAGCACAATACACCACACAGGGCATGCGGGACGGGAGTGCAGCACAACAATCCATAGAAAGCAAGAGGGAGGGGACAGGACCATGCACATGGACAACAGAGAACAGAGGGGCAAGAGGCAATGGCAGCTAGCTGACCATAATGGACAGACAGGAGAGAAAGCTGCAGCATAACAGACCATAAAGGGCAGGAGGGACGGATCAGGGGCATTACAATGGAACAGGCAAGCCAGGAGGGAGGGAGTAGGGGTCTGCATTTGCAAACAGAGGGCTGGGGGCAAGGGGGCAGGGCAGGAGCAGCAAGATAGCCATGGAGGTCAGGCAGGATGGGCACTAGAAGCAAGACACACCATGAAGAGCAACAGTGAGACTGTGATGGCATACACAGACCATGGAGGGAAGGTGGAAAGGGGCCAGGGGCAGCTAACTGACCACACAGGGAAGGTGGGAGGGGCCATGGCAGCACAGAAGACCATGCATGGCAAGTGGGAGGGTTAGTGGCAGCACAATGGCTATGATGGGCAAGAAGGAGGGTGCAGGGGCATGCACAAAGGACGATGGAGGATAGAAGGGAGGGTCAGGACCTGTGCACAGACAAGAAAGTTCAGGGGAAGGGGCCTCACAACAGACCGCATGGGGCAGGCAGGAGGAGCAGTTGCAGCACAACAGACCAGGGAGGGCAGAAGGGTGTGGCAGTACAATGGACCATGTAGGACAGGAGGAAGAGGATAGGGGCATGGCATGTGGACAGGCAGGGTGGAGGTGGCAGGGACAGGTTACAGTCATCTGACAATGCTAGGCAGGTGGGAGGGGAGTGGCAGCTCAACAGAACAATCAGAGTAGATAGGAGTGGCAGGTCCATGGAACATGGTGGGCAAAAAGGATGGAGCAGGGACATGCACAAAGACATCGGAGGGCAGGGGGAAGGAGAATAGGGGCAGCAAGCTAAGCACAGAGTTTAAGCAGGAGGTCAATGATGGGGCATAGAATTGGGCAATGGAGGGCAGGAGGAGTGGACTGGTACATCATACTAAATTGAGGGCAGTGGCAGCACATCAGACCATGCATGGCAGGACGGAGGAGGCTAGTCCATGGATTCACACAACAGAGGATAGGGAGGAGGGGGATGGGGCAGCAAGCTAACTGTTCAGGGAAGGCGGGTATTAGGAACTTTATTGTTTTTAAAACGTGTGTCTGTGCGAACTACTTAAAATATGAACAAGTATGCAGCATAATCTCACTTTTATTCAGGAAGAAGAGGACGTTTGTGACTGTGACTCCGGGCTCACTTGGCAGAAACACCCCCTGACCCTCCACCCCCTATCGCAAAATGTAATGCCCGTGAAAAGGGTAGGTGAACACAGTGTTATATAGAACATAGTCCTGAGAGCACGATTGAAAATGAAAACTAGATATAGTGTATGGTATAAACTATGCACCAAAAAGTGTGATATAAGATGAACCGGGCGTGAAATATAATATGCAATACATTGTGCGCAATGTAAGATTCATTGGAGAGCGCGAGATAGCACAGGCACTAGCGCGTGCTATGCGATATGCGCCTTGGAGTGTAATATGCACAGGGCAGTGTTGTGTAACCTAACTAGTCTCTAAAGTTGTAATATAAAATATGTGCTGGGGAGTGTAACGTTGCATATGCACTGTGACAAAGATATGGATCCCAGATTGTAATATGTATGGCATAGCACTGTGCGTTATAACATAGGCATCGAGGAAGGCACGTTAGATGGGGCAATATAACCCATGCGAAGACAAGTGTGGCATGACATATTCACAGGGTGGTGTTACAGTGCACATGGGCTAGAGAGTGTCATAGCATATGCACTAGCTAGTGGAATACAACACAGAGGTGTGTGGCACTCAGCAGGCAATGGTGGGTGTAACACAGCATTGGGCTCTACCAGGAGCGTGCTGTGACTCTCAAGTGATGTTCGTCCCCTTTCCAGAGAGTAAAATAAAAAGTATTACACATCCGGCAGTGGATGTGTGTTTTATTAACCGTGAGGGGGGTTTCTTGCATAGTTTTGGTCGAATTTTTGTCGAATCCCCTTTGAATGGCTTGGTATGCATGTGTATTAAATGTGCCCGTCAATAGCTACCCATTTTTGTATAAATAAACGACAAGGGTGTCTACCGGGATTAGGCACGGTAGGGCATCAGACATGTCAGAGCTTCACTAGTGGTGTAAATACATTCCACGTGGATTCATTGTATGCATAGTCGCCTTTTAATGAATATCACGCTAATCGTCATGGTGATAGGTACGTACGGTTCGTCCAGCATGTCCTAGGTGTGTCTATAAATATATATTTTTTAAAAATAATAAAAAACAGTGGCTGGCCCTGGGGATTGGGGTCAAAAAAATATAATTAGGAGACAGGCCCTGGGGGATGGGGTCATCAGGGCCAATAAATTAGAATAAGAAGGGGAACCACACAGCCCCCCTTCTCAAAAAATTAAAATAAATAAAAGACTGGCATCGCGCCGGAGGCCATGCCCCCTCCTTGCAGCACTCTGCAAACGCGCCCCCTGGCGAGTTGTAAGTTGGGGAATTAATTCCTCTTCAATACTGAGGGTCCCTGAGGGCCAACTAGCCCAACAGGCATCTCCAGTATGCGCCAGGGAGCTGCGCTGCAGACAGGTGTTCTGAGGCCAAGCCCCTTTTTACACCTCTCTGCAACGCAGCTCTGTGGCGCTTACTGGAGGTACCTAGTGGTCTAGTTTGACCCTAGGGACCCTTAGGATTCAAGGGGTCTTAATCTCTCAACTTAGAACAGCCACAGGGCGCGTTTACACAGTGGTGAAGGGAGGGGACGGGACCTGAGGTGACGTGTGCAAACACGCACTATGGCACGTTTTAAATTGGGGATATAATTTCCCTTCAATACTGAGGGCCCCTGGGGGCTAACTAGCCCACCAAGTGCTTCCAGTAAGTGCCACTGAGCTGCATTGCAGAGAGGTGGTCCAGGCCGTGCCACTTTTTACACCTCTCTGCAACGCAGCTCTGTGGCACTTACTGGAGGTACCTAGTGGGCTAGTTGGACCCTAGGGACCCTCAGGATTCAAATGAACTTAATCTCCCAACTAAAAACGGACACAGGGCGTGTTTACACAGTGGTGAAGGGAGGGGACGGGGCCTGAGTTAACGTGTGCAAAAACGCCCTGTGGCCTGTTTTAAGAGGTAGTTTCAATCCCCCTGCCCTATTATATACTAGGGGCTTACAGAGGAGGTCATGCTAATCACAGGGGGACCCCAACGCATAATGTTCCCTAGTGTATGTAGGTGTTTTCACTGTATTCTAAGTGTCTTTTAACATAGCACTGGCTCTAGGACTGGTTAGTCAGACTCAGTTACCACCAGTATCCGTCTGAAAAAGTTGAGGGTACAGGATGATTTTGCAACAAGGCTTCTTTCTGCTCTTCTTTTTGTTTTTTCTGCACGTTATCCTTCTTCCTGCACTTTTCTTCGTCTTTGAGGATTTCTGTTGCTTCTTTCTGCACTTCTTTTTTTTCTTTTTGTGCATTTTTTCTTCTTTCTTCACATGTCCTATCTCTGTAGGCATAGTTAGAAATTAGCATTTAAAAAACCTTTGAAATTCACAGAAAAAACCATAGGTTTCAGGCACGTTATAGTTAGGAATTAGAATTTAAAAAACCTCAGAAATTCACTGAAAAAACCATAGGTTTCAGGGGTGTTATAGTTAGCTGGACTTTTCACTTGTACAAAACCATTGAAATTCCCCCGTTATAGTTAGTTCAGCTAACTATAACTCGCGCGCCCGCAATGCACTGCTGATGACGTCACATATTACATCACTCATGACATGGTCAGTGACATCACTCATGACATCACTGATGACATCTCATATGACATCACTGATGACATTAACCACAGAAAGCTGCTCCTAGAGTAGTGTGACCCTATTACAGTTCTAGAACTGTTGTGAGTTGGGACATCTCACAAAAAGTGACGGACTGGTCTCACACACCACCTGGTGTCATGCTTCATCATCGGCCAGTCCTCGCCCTCCAAAACCTTCGTTTGATGGAGGGCGGGCATACACCTGGAGACAGGGATGCACTTCTAAGCTAAAGAGTGGGGGCCCGTGAGGTGGAACGTGAAGTTAAAAATCATTATAGTTACCAGAATTTTTTTTTTAATGTGACCAATAACTATATGATGCTAAAAGCAAATGGACGGTGGGTGGGGTATTTAGTGTCCCCTAGCCGTCTTGTGGAAGGTCGACATGTTTCTGCCTAGTAGGCCCGAGCGGGTCCAGGGCATTCATCAGGACCTAAGTTTCAAAATGGGGCTCCGTTCTTACCAACAGGTGGCAAGAAAGTACCACTGCGCAGGTGTGGCGGGAGCCACACTCCGCTTTCTACTTGGCTTCCAAACGTCAAGCCTATAGGGAGGAGTGAACAAACAATTGTATAAACAAACAAATGTATAGACACTGTAGAAATGGGTCAAGACACACAAACATAAAAAACAAAAGCAAAAAGGAGACATCGCATGCGTAAGTTCCTTAAGGTGAGTGACTAATCACGTGACTTGTGCCACTCTATGTGTGTACACAAACACATCGAGAGAAAAGATACTCTCGTGGGTCTTACCCTAGTTGAAACAACTACTTGCCACATGGGGGGAAGGGACACTCCTGTTCTTTCTGGAGGGAGAGAGGGTAAAAAGTAGTGTTCACCAGAATGTCATTATCCGGTGTATTAGACCATGAAATTCTACATGCAAGAAAAAGAACACTGTCATTCACACAGTAACCGACCAGAGGGGTTAAGTTACGGTAAAATCGCATTCATACTCTTACTGTCTCAGGCAAAGTGTCCCGCATTTCGCCTATGGTGTTGCTCCTCGTCCTCCCGAATGTGGGAGTGAGGCCGCGGGGTCGGGTTAAAATAATGTGCTTAAGGATTCGATTGGAGTCAGCGTTGTAAAATTACGGCTGTGAGGGGTTCCTGGTGTGTTATTTCCGGAGTCCGGAGCGGACGTGAGGAAGAAACATGCAGCGTTGTGCCTGGTAGAGTAATGGCCGCTACAGCCGGCCAATGGTATCGACCCGGCAGCGGCATATGCCCAAATAAGGACGGCCAGTCAACGGACCCGCCCGAGGTTTAAGTTACGTGTGAACCAGCGCTTCCTGGGTCGTCTAGGTAACGCGGGGCAAACGTAATGGGAGTGGATACTGATACGTACGCCGTAGACCAATACGAGGAGTGGAGATGTACAAGTGCGTCCTAGATCGTCAAGGTGACGCGTGCTGACGTAGTGAAAAAAGAAACTCGTGCGTTCACCATGAACCAATACGAGATGTGTAAGGGTAACCATGCAGAGACAGTAATGTTTGTGTTTAAGAAGGGAATGGGAAAAGCGTCGGGGGTTACCAAGGTGACACGGGGGCAACGATCCACAGCGATCACCCGTTATTATTCAGAGCTGCAATCGCCTGAGCCGTGGATGGGCATGGTAAGGCTAGCAACAGAACAAAGTACCAAGGTAGCGCCCATGGTGGAAGTGTGTCCGAACGGAACCCATCTCACGGTTTTGTGTGCAGGAAGAGGGGGGCAGCCTTACAGTACCTAAGGGGGCACAAGGGATACCAAGTTAGAGGTGGTGGTATGGTTGGTTGAAGTGGCCATTGAGGATGTTAGCAATGGTGTAGAACAGTAGTTGCTGGCATGGGCCGTGGCAGAGGGAGAAGCTGACAAAAACTAAGAAACACGAGGGTCCAATGGGAAGATCAACCACAACCACCCCACGTAGTAGTAACAGGAGCAGAGGGAGAGTGGAAATGCCCTCGACGAGCAGGGAACAACCAACATAGTGAATATCAGCAAATACACACTCTCGCATGATGAGACGACCGTCCTCTCCAAGGGTCTGGGATTTGTTCCCACACCCAAAAATGATCACTTTGTCTTGCATACGGAGTTAGCCCAATTTTTCCGTAAAATCAAACTCCGTGATTTTTTCGGAGATACGGAAGAGGGCGCGGAAGAAAAGAAGTCAACTGGACTGCGAACAAAGTCCACTTTTCAACCACCCAACCAAAATATTTCATGTCACATACTTGCATTCGAACAGGCCGTGCTAAAAGACATTGGAGATGTCAACTTCCGGAACAATTGTGGGTTTGACAACCTCACTAGGAAAGAACGAACGGCCCTTAAAAATCTAAGTAGCAACAAAGACCTAATCATTAAACCAGCTGATAAAGGGGGTGCCATAGTCATTATGGACAGTGATATGTACCGAGAGGAATGCTTGAGACTTCTCTCTGACTCCAACAGCTACACCGTACATAGAACTGACCCTACTGGCCCATTGATGACAAGGATCAGAAGCATGGTTACAGAAGCACTCGGCAACGACTGGATCACTAAACAAGAGGCCAATTTCCTCATAAATGAGGAACCCAGAATGCCCAAGTTCTACACACTCCCGAAGATTCACAAAAATCGAATGCTTCCTCCTGGGAGACCAATTGTGTCTGGTATAGGATCAGCATTAGAGCCATTGTCACAGTTCTGTGACTGGTTCCTTCGCCCCATTGTTAAAGAATCTTCGTCTTACCTCAGGGACACGAAGGATGTCCTTTGCCTCCTCAGAGACCTCACGGTGGATACAACCAATAATTGGTTAATAACTATGGATATAGAAGCTCTACATACGAGCATACCACAGAGACGCACATTGGAAGTGGTGGAAAATATCATCCTTAATAGAGAGTGGGATTTTTAAACCCCACAACATTTCGTGATGGAATGTGCGGAACTTGCACTCACCGAGAACTTCTTTGAATTCGAGAAAGTCATCTACCACCAGATCACTGGCACTTCAATGGGGAGCACCTTTGCCCCCAGCATGGCCTGCCTGTATGTTCAACAATTTGAGGACGACTTCATCCACAATCCACACAACCCATTCCTACTAAACCTCAGGATCTGGAAGCGTTACATAGATGATGTGCTGATAATATGGAATGGGACCGAAGAAGAAGCACTAAGATTTGTCCAGTGGGTTAACACCAAAGATGCACACCTTAAATTCACCCACACAATCAATAAGAACCATGCTATCTTCCTCGATCTAGAAATCTCTATGACTAACGAAGGGATTATCACCAAGGTGCACAACAAGCCCACCGACAGGAACAGCCTTCTATTATGTGAGAGCTACCACCCCAAGGCCCTGAGACAGAACCTTCCGGTTGGTCAATTCCTTCGTGTTAGGAGGAACTGCTCTGATATCGACACATACAAAGAACAAGCATCCCACCTTGAAACGAAACTTGTTGATCGCCACTACCCAAAGAAGATGGTACGTAAGGCTAAGAAACGAGCAAGGAACAACCCAAGGGAAGCACTTCTGGAGGATGTGGTGAAAGAGAATACCGAAAGAACAGTATGCGTGACCACATTCACCCCTGTTTCAAACTCAGTGCAGAAGATAATTAGGAAAAGATGGAACATTCTGAACAGCACAGCATTTAAACGGAACAAAAACTTGCGAGACCAACTTGTCCACGCCAGCATGCCAACGACCGATGGCACTGAACAACAGAGGCTTTGGGATCAACCACGAGTGATGGGACATTTTACATGTGGTGGATGCACCTCCTGTAAGCTTACCACCAACACCAAAGAAGTCAACATAGGCACAGACAAACCGTGGCAACTCCGCAAATTTAGCAACTGTAACACCGAGAATGTTGTTTATCTTCTGACATGCCCATGCGGTCTCCAGTATGTTGGCATGACAACCAGAAAAATCAAGATACGCATCAACGAACACTGCAGCACCATAAGATGCAAAAAAACGAATACCAAACTCACACGTCACTTTTTTGAAAAAAATCACAAGGACACCGACCTCCGATGGACTATCCTTGAAGTCATGAACAAAAGTAGATTTGACCTTTCTAAAGCCCTTCACGTAAGGGAACAACGTTGGGTGTTCCGTCTGAGATCCCACGAGAGGGGCCTTAACGACAACATCCCATGGCTCCAACTGAGTAGATAATCCCTCTCCCTTTGTTCCTCTACCGTTATGGCCTGAACCTGGTCATCCTTCCCTTTTTCCCCCCCATGCCAGCAACTACTGTTCTACACCATTGCTAACATCCTCAATGGCCACTTCAACCAACCATACCACCACCTCTAACTTGGTATCCCTTGTGCCCCCGTAGGTACTGTAAGGCTGCCCCCCTCTTCCTGCACACAAAACCGTGAGATGGGTTCCGTTCGGACACATTTCCACCATGGGCGCTACCTTGGTACTTTGTTCTGTTGCTAGCCTTACCATGCCCATCCACGGCTCAGGCGATAGCAGCTCTGAATAATAACGGGTGATCGCTGCGGATCGTTGCCCCCGCGTCACCTTGGTAACCCCCGACGCTTTTCCCATTCCCTTCTTAAACTTCTGTAAATATATATATATATATATATATATATAGAAACAGTCCTTCTCTGCTCTTTGCTCTAGCAGAAACGTGAAGGTACGGGCCTCTTTCCTCCGCAAAAAAATCAGCAACAAGTGGATGAAGCAGGAATTTATTTCTCCCAAAGATTAAAATGTCAATAAATCATAGGACCAGTGTCCTCCATGACGCGTTTCACTCCACGCAGGGAGCTTGATCACATGATGCAATGCAGTATGTTGACGAAATAAATAGAGGAGCAACACCAAAAATTAAGTGAAAATAGAGAACAGACTATGAATATCAGTAAATAGGGTCTCAAAAGTATCCGAAAAAACACAGAATGGTGAGATTGCCAGATGTTAAAAGAGTAGAGTGAATAAAAACGTGGTGGTGATGTGTATAATAATCATATCAGAAAATTAAAACAAGTTACAAGAAGGCGGTAATCAAAATTGGTACATAGTGCATTTGAACCGCTTCAGAGAATACCTGAATGTACAAAAATCTGATGAAACAAGGACAAGTGTCATTTGAAAAATACCCACCACAAATTCATAACATACATCTGACAAATCATATCAATTTATATATCTAATTACGGACACTAAAAAAAAAAAAATGAGACCAGAAATCAACTAAGGGATAAAATACCAATGAGAGGTAGCTAAATATAACTAAACATAAGACATAACAGATCCCAAAGTTATTATAGGACCCGACTAAAATGTATATATACACAATAGACTAAAAGGCTAAAAATGTCACCAATTAAAAATCACCAAAAAAGTAAAAAAGATGATAAATAAAGCAATTGGTGTCAAGGTAAAATCTAAACCAAGAAATTTCAACAATATCAGTGCAACAATAAAAACTGTCGGACTTCATAAATAGCTAAGATCTCATGCTAAAAAGGTGTCTAAAAAAATCCTTTCTATACATTTTATGGTTAGTTAAATGACCTCAATGCATAAAAAATACATATATATATCCCTATAATAAATAGTCTGTAAAAAATCTAAAAACTAAGGTGCTGGTAAACAAACAGTGCAGAAATAGCGCTATACATGTAGCAGATAAAAAGAGCAGTAGCAGCAAGTCAAAATGAGAAAACATGTCAAGACTAGTTTTTAAAAAATGTATAATAGAATATGGTAGACAATGACTATAAAAAAAAGCGAAAAAGTTGGTGTGTAACAGCAATCATAAAAAGTTGTGCAGATCTTCATTCATGTTAAGGCCATTGGGGACTCTAGTATCTAGAGCAAGAATAAAATGGGACTCTTGTTGCCTCAATAACTTATCACGATTGCCACCCCGTCCGGGGTTGGCAACTGACCCAATGACCGTAAACTCCAAATCCTTTAATTTATTCTCATGAATGGATTTAAAGTGCCTAGCAACTGGATAATTATGATCACTGTTGACGATAGCTCTCACATGCTGGAGAATACGCTTATGCACCGGAAGTTTGGTACTGCCTATATATTCTAAATTACAAGTGCACTTAAGTTTGTAAATAGCATATTCTGTACGGCAAGTTAAATGTCCTTGGATAGCTATCTCCTTATCACTAAAGGCTGTTTTGTAGTAAGTACTGTTAGTTGCAAAAGTGCAGGCTCGGCAAGAATTACATTTAAAGAAGCCCGTCCTGGAAAGCCAAGTGCCTTTGGTACTGGATGCAAGCATGGGTCTCACAAGGGCATCTCTCATTGAAGGAGCCTTTCTAAAGGTAATAGAAGGGAGACTAGGGAGGATGGGACCAAGAATATTGTCTGTTAAGACAATAGGCCATTCCGAATAAATAATCTTACGGATGGCATTCTCTTGAGTACAAAACGTGGTGATCAAACGTACTGGCTGAACCAAAGGTTCTGATGTCACAGTTGCATTTTTTGTACTGGGCTTCAGTAGATTCTCCCTAGGTTTACTATTGGCCTTGTTAAGGGCAAGGGTCAAAAGATGAGCTTTATAACCCCTCTCCAAAAATCTGATGAATGCTGCCTTCTGACATTCAGTGGAGACCAATTCAGTACTGCAAATTCTTCGAATGCGGATGAATTCGCCATAGGGTATACTATTAATCAAATGCCGAGGATGTGCACTCGTGGCATGGAGAATAGAATTCCCCGCAGTTGTTTTTCTATGTAACTTAGTACAGAGTCTGTCATTGTCTATATATACCAAGACATCTAGAAATTCTACAGAGGAGCTGTCAATGGACACAGTAAATTTGAGGTTCAACTCATTCACATTAATGTCTTTAACAAAAATCATAGCATCTTCCTCAGAACCTTTCCAAATCAAAAATATATCGTCGATGTACCGCCAATAATGGACTACATGCCTCCACCAACGCTCGTGAGTGACCATGAGGACATTGCTCTCCCACCAACCCACATGGAGACATGAGTAGCTGGGGGAGAAACAAGCCCCCATGGCCACCCCGCGCACCTGATGGAAGTAGTCTTTCTGAAAAAGAAAAAAGTTTGTGGATAGACATATTTCAATCATTTCTAGGAGCATAGTGTTATGCTCCAACATGTTAATATCCCTATTCTCTAAAAAGTATTTAGTGGCATGTATGCCATGTTTATGGTCAATACTCGTATAGAGGGATTCAATATCCATCACTACCAATAGGTAGTCTGAACACCATGTGATATCCTTAACTTTATTCAGAAAATCCGTAGTATCTTTGATAAAGGATGGCAGCGAAGTCATATGAGGCTGCAGAAAAAAATCAACATATTTTGATAAGTTCTCATTCATACTGCCCTGTGCAGAGATTATAGGGCGACCAGGGACAGGAGTCTTATTCTTATGGACCTTCGGTAAAAAGTACAACATAGGAGTGATTGGATGGTCAATACAAAGAAAGTTCATTTCATCTTTAGACAAAAGACCAATTCTCTTCCAATGGAGGATTTTCTTACGAGTTGTATCTTCTGCAGCCTTCATTTCAAATCTGGATGAATGTCTATAGCAGGAGGTATCCGAAAGATGTCGCTCTGCCTCTGCTAGATAATCAGAACATGACCATAAAACTGTATTGCCTCCCTTATCAGATTTCTTAATGACAAGGTTGTGATTGTGCTGCAATTTAGAAATAAGGGCATGGTATTGTTTATTGCGATAATCGTTCTTCCGTGATTGGAAAGGTACCTTCCTGTTCAGTGCCTTGAGCTCAGTGATAACACGGTCACTGAAAACATCAACAGCGTCTTTAGGCATAAGAGGAAGAAAAGTAGAAGTGGGACGGAAGGGGCTAGAGGCTGTCTTAAGGCGGACAATATCAGGGGTGGCCATAGCTGATTCATCACCCTCAATCTCAGTATTCAGATCAATTAGTGTCTGTAGATTTGGGATGTCTTTAACTTGTAGAGGGCCCAAAGAAACGGTGGTTATCTTGACAGAACCAGAAGATTTACCTTCGAAAGTGTTCAGTTGAAAATATTTTTTTAATTTTATTTTTCTTACAAATTTGAATAAATCAATTCTGGTCTGATTGTAGGAGAAACGGTGTTTGGGACAGAAAGAGAGGCCTAACGACAAGAGCTGCAGTTCTGCTGCTGATAATACTGTGTCAGTTAGATTAATGACAGTATTCTTAGTAACGCTTGTTATTTCTTCCAGGCTCTTCGTGAATTCCCTCTTGAGAAAGTTTTGGCGGTGCCTGAGCCTCCTCTCCCGCCTGCGTTGGTTGATTGTTCCCCTTGCGCGAATTGAGGTTTGCGGGGGCGCAAGGCGTACCTCCGGTCCTCGCTCACAAAATTCAGTTCCTCCACTAGAGAAAAACTAGGAATATTGGAAGAAAGTGGCAGCGATGTACCCGGTTGACCATCATCCGAATCACTGTTAGTGGTCAGAGATACTGCATCAGAATCAACATCACTGATTTGTGCCTCATTATTGGGAGTTCCTTGTCTGTCACGTGTGCCACCGCCAGACAGTGCTTGTCTTTTGTAGTTATCATACTTGCGTGCGAATGTGAAAATTCTACCAGTGGCGTAGTCATTCTGATCACGGGCAAACTTGAAAGCTTTTCTTTCTTTGATCACATCCTCATGTTTTTTCATACGTGTGTCAATGTCAAGTTTCCCTTTATTGATCGCCTCAGTTTGACCAGTTGCATCCAGTAACCCACTAATGCGATCAATTTCCACTAGTAGGGCATTACGATCAATTTCAGCATATTTTATCAAAATGTTAATCATATTCATTGACGCTTGTAAATTGTTTTCTGCCCATTCTTGTAGCATACTTGGGTTAGGATTTTCGAATGTAGGAGCAATGAGCACACGTAGCCCCCTAGGTACACGGTTGGCGTCTCTGTATTTTTCCAAAGACTTTTTCTCCCACCATTTTGACAGTTCACTTTTGAGTAGTTTCTCTAGTGTCTTTAAGAGTGTTTTCACATCACTGGTTGCTGCAATGTGCTTGGAGCTGCTCGGTTCCTTTGTAGGTTCAGGAAGATTAAGGAATAGGGCATCCGCCGCTGATTCCCTATTACGCATAGCATCGCTGGAAAACATAATTGTACTTTAATAACGTGGGTCCTGCTCCGTTGTTAGCAAATATATATATTCCAAAAGCCTCGCGCTGCCACGCAAAGGTGAAGGATTCAGAGGGTGAAAGTTTAATAGACTAACGCATTTCTACCTGCGGACTTGTCTCCATGTGGAGATGCTGTTTTGGTCGTACCGCGGACGCACCGCCAAGAGCGCCCAGGTGTTGAAATAATGGGCCATAACGGGAAGGATATATATATATATATATATATATATATATATATTCACTGAAAAAAACATGGGTTTCACACACGTTATAGTTAGGAATTAGCATTTGAAAATCCTTTGAAATTCAATGAAAAAACCAAAGGTTTCACACATGTTATAGTTAGCTGGACATTTCACTTGTAAAAAACCAATGAAATTCCCCCGTTATAGTTAGTTCAGCTAACTATAACTCGCGCGCCCGCAATGCACTACTGATGACGTCACATATTACATCACTCATGACATGGTCAGTGACATCACTGATGACATCACTGATGACATCTCAAATGACATCACTGATGACATCATCCAGTGAATGTGTGTTTTTCTGAAAATTAAATATGTTTTATATATGTATATCTCAAGGTCGATGGAAGAATAAATGAGTATATAAGTGTCTAAATTGATGATTTGTTTTTGAAAAATTAATTGTATTACTGACTGATTAAGTGTATCTTTTTGAATACATGGCTAAGTGAGTAATGTTTAAATGTGTAAATACCTGTATCAGTCTCTCACTTTGTATATAAGTGGCTGCATGGGTTGGTGAGTAGCTACATGAGTGTCTATATAGGTTAATAGTTGGTTTTTTGAGTATCAGTATGAGTGTCTGAGTGTCTTCATGGTGCGGTGGGGGGTATTACGTAGTGCATAGATGCATGAATGAGTGACTCACTGTTTGTATGTGTTGAAGACAGCATGTGTGCAGGACTGTATGGGTGGATGAGTGTGTGCATGGGTGTGTTAGTGAGTGAATGACTGTCTCAATAGTGTCTTCATAAGTAACTACATATGTTTTAAACTAGTATATGTGACTATTGGTGTTTATAAGTGAGTATATGTGAGAGTGAGAGATTGGTAGACTTCCTGTATGAATAAGTATGTGTTTCTATAAGTGATTGTTTAAAAGACTAAGTATGTGTAAGTTTCTGTAAAAGTAAGTGTGGTGGTGTGTGTATAACTGTATATGCAAGTAAATGGATGTTTGATTCTTTATTAGCATGAGTGACTATGTGTGAGTAACTCTATGGATGAGTGGCATTGTGTTACAGGATGTTTAGGTGTATGAGTACATATGATGTGTGAGTACATGTATGAGTGACTGTATAGGATTGTTGGTGGATGAGTGGATGTGTATGTGGATCTTAGAATTACTGAATAGGTTGTTGTAACTGTTATTGGTATGTCCATTTTTTTGAAAATTTTAGTCTCTATTTTTGAATGTTTGTATCAAAGGTTATATTAGGGTGAGAGGAGGTCTACCACTCTGTCACAAGGATAATGTCATCAGTGATGTCATTTGAGATGTCATCAGTGATGTCATGAGTGATGTCACTGACCATGTCATGAGTGATGTAATATGTGACGTCATCAGTAGTGCATTGCGGGCGCGCGAGTTATAGTTAGCTGAACTAACTATAACGGGGGAATTTCATTGGTTTTTTATGAGTGAAATGTCCAGCTAACTATAACATGTGTGAAACCTTTGGTTTTTTCATTGAATTTCTAAGGTTTTTTAAATGCTAATTCCTAACTATAACGTGTGTGAAACCCATGGTTTTTTCAGTGAATTTCAAAGGTTTTTTAAATGCTAATTCCTAACTATAACGTGTGTGAAACCCATGGTTTTTTCAGTGAATTTGCAAGGTTTTTTAAATGCTAATTTTTTTTTTTTTCTTCTTCTTTTTTTTACATATTTTTATTTTAATTTTCTATCCTTTTTTAAAGACTATGGTTAAATTTTTAAAATTCTACAATATGTTTTTATTTTACATTTTTTATAAAATAAACAGGTAAAATTTATTAGCAATACATTTTTTCCTTTTTTTTTTATTTTTTTTTAGTGCGCGTACGGTAAGCTTACGGTAAGCGTACGGTTTACGCAATGTCCGTAATTTATCTACGCTGTTTGCGTATAGTTACGCAATTTGCGTAGCCGCGCGTACTCCGCGTGGGGCGCGTACGCGTGTACACTACACGCGCACGTTACGCGGAAGTGTCGGGGAGTGACTGTTATGCGCATGCGCGCAAGCGCGTGTCTTTTTTACGCGCATGCGTACTTTTGCCGTAAGCGCACCGTAAGCGTACGGTGGGTCATGTGTTCATGAAACACAACTTTTGATTGGTTGAAACTACTTTCAGTTCTAGAACTCTCCTACACCACACCCATTCCCCTCATTTCTGCTTGTGATCCCTTAGGAGAAGGAGCTGGGTTGTCTTTGTGATACGATGGCAGAACAGCAGAGCTCTTCTGAGAGTGAGGCTAGCAGCACTACCTTGAGGCAGAGAGCGAGGAAACAAAAGACCTCTTACGTATGGGAGTATTTTACTTTTCCAGAAGGCCAGCAAAAGGTAAATGCACCCTTAGTGACTTGCAAGCTGTGTAAGCGTGTACTTTCAAGAGGGAATCCTGACAGGAAGTATTCCTTTGGGAATCACACCATGATGAGACACCTTAAGGATGTACACAGAAGGACACATGCTCGACTTACTGAAGGTAACCCTTCAGTAAATCAACCAAGCACATCCACAGCAGCTCAGCCTGGACCATCATCTGCAGGGCCGAGTCCTTCTTCTGCAGGTCAGGTGAGCCCTTCATCTGTGGGGGGAGCATCTCCTTTTTCTGGTCCTCTGGAAATTAACCCTCGGTTTGCGAGGGTTGAAGTACGGTGCGCCACTTGTCATGATCTAATTACTTATAGGGAGACCAGTATTTCCCTAGTGAACTGTAAAATAGATCAGCACACTTGTCGTACCGTCTAATATTCCCAATCTTTCTTTCCTCTGTCCCTGCATGAACACAACGGCTCTTTTAAGAGCCAACCTTACCTTTCATCTATTTTTTATATATTTTTTAAAAAACTTTTTCTTTTTTTTTTTACCGTACGCGTACGGTACGCGTAATTTTTTTTTTTTTTTTTTAAAAACACTAAAAATCAATTATCACATTACAAGGTCCTTGAGAGACTACAATTAAAAACTGAAAATGTGATTGTAGAGAAGTGGAAAAAAGGGACCATGACATTTTTGACTTACCATACCCACTCAAAAAAAGATTTATTCATTTAATTTTTTTTTTAATTGCTTTAAAAATGGTTCTAGTTTTTGAAAATTTTCTATCTCAATCTGAAAAAAAAGAAAAAAGTATTAATATTTAATAAAACATTTTATAATACAGTACACATATTTACATATTTTTCAAAAAATATTTTTGCCTTTTTTTTGCTGTTTTCAGAAAATATTGCATTTCACTATAAATTGTGAAAGCAATTGCATTCATCATTTAACAGCAGGCAAAAAAAAAATTAACAATCTCAAAGATTGTTTTAAAAAAGCCCACAATCTCTTTTTGCATACACATAACTTTATAGAAATGCATAATATTCTTAAAAAATATAATCTAATATCAATACTTATTTCTTTAAAATACCGTCTGATATTTTTGTTTCAGAAGTATAATCACAATAATATATCTCAAATAACTCCACAATACATCTGGTTCCATTTCCTTTAGGCCAAATAGTAATTTTAAAATTCTTTTTTTGTTTAATTTCCAATGGTAATCCAATAAAAATCTAAAGTTTAAATTGTACAGATGTCACCGATTCTCTGTAACATTTTGGTTTCCGAAAGATTAATTAATAATTAAATAAGTCCACAATAGAATTGTTTACTTTTCCGCATGGCCAAATAGTAATTTTAAAAATCTTTTTTGAAAAAATTTCCAATGGCAATCCAATAACATTCCAAAATTTAAATTGTGCAGATGTTACCGATTTTTTCTAAATTTTTGGTTTTCCAAAGTTTCCTTAAAAAATGGAAAAATTCCACATTACAATTGGTTACCTTTCCATTAGGCCAAATGATAATTTGTTAAATCTTTTTATTTGTAAATTCCAAATGGTAATCCAATAAAATGGTAAAATTGTTTTGTCCAGATGTTGCCAAATCTCTCTAAAATTTAGGTTTCAGGAAGATTAGATAGGAATTTGCTAAATCAAAAGGCAAACGTTGCTTAAAAATCAATTGGGAATCATAACACAGTGTCCAGCCTTTTTCACATTTAAGATAAACTGTGTAATGACCAGAAGTTACAGTAGGTCCATCATGGAAAATTATTGCAACTGTTACAAAAGTTTTTCCTGAAATTGATAATTGCTGTCCTGTAAACTTCTTTATTAAAGTATCCAATTTTGAACCATCAGCTCTACATCGTTGCATCATTAAAATTACATACTGTCTGTATTCCTTTAAAATTAATGTTGAAAACATGTCAGATTTACACTCACCGCAT
This sequence comes from Triturus cristatus, assembly GCF_964204655.1. NCBI lineage: Eukaryota > Metazoa > Chordata > Amphibia > Caudata > Salamandridae > Triturus > Triturus cristatus. The sequence goes on along the minus strand of NC_140580.1, from coordinate 485,479,491 downwards.
TGCATGCTATGATTAGCATCTTTAACTAATTTAGCAAAAGTGACTGTTTTACTCTCTGGCAATGTTAAATAAATAAACCTTTCAGAATCAACATTAGAGCCACATATATTATAACAGTTTTCACAACTATGTTCCCATTTATAAGAGAGACCAAATACATTTTCAATGGGAACCCCTTCTTCTTCCAGTACCTGAAGAAAATAAATCAAGAATTCCTGTGCGTCTTGCTGTACATTTTGAGAAAACTGTGTTCGTCCTGAACATACATCTAAAACTTTTCTAATTTCAGTAGCACTTTCTATTTGAGTTTTATCATTACTCAGCTTTTCAAAAAGGAGACTCAGCACAGAACAGAATCTTTTTCCCTGATTTACTATTATCTGCTCTTGCAAACTTTCCAGATAAAATGCAACATTCAGCACTACATTAGCGTAGCAGTTGACACCAGAACTATTTTCAAAATAACATCCTACAACCTGTTTTTCATTTTCCTTATTCTTTTTGCTTGCAATTACATCACTCCTCTTTTTTTTCCTCCTCTCTACATCTTCATTACAGATATTCTCATTTCTCCTTTTACGAGAAACTACACGTTTCTCCAACACAGGATACTGACCTAAATGAGGAGCATAGCTTCTTCTTAATCTATTATACTCCTTTACACAATTTGTATCAGCACTAACTTTTGAATCATCAAAGTCTATCATGAATAAACCTGATAATGTTTTCACTCGTGACAAAGCAACATATGCCATACCTTCTTTGAACACAGTTGAACCAATGTTCACAAATGCACAATCTACAGTCAATCCTTGAGACTTGTGAATAGTTACAGCATATGCTAGCGAAAACGGAAACTGCTTCCTACGTACATATAAGTCTTTCACAAGCATGAAACGAACTGAACAACGACAAATGTCTTTAACTTCTTCTATCTGATCAAATTTTATTTTTAAACATTCAATTCCATCTTTTTTCTGATAATTAATAAAACCCACAACTCTTCCCATAGCTCCATTAACTAAACCTTTTTCAACATCCAAATTTCTCCTTAAAAATACTCTACAGTTCATGCAAACATATAGATTTTTTTCTAATCCAGCTGTTTTGGAAATGTTCTTCTCTAGTGAATCCAATTTATTTTTCAGTGTGCCTGTTAATGTGACAGTAATTCTTCCATCCTCAATTTTGTCCACTGCTTCCAATTTCCTGATATCTTCCTTTTCCAATTTCAAAAGCTCCTCATTGAATATTGAGCATTCACGTAGAGTTGGCATTAAGCAGATGACACTTTTGTTTTCTGCAATGTTCTTGTATATCTTCTCTGCAACTATTTCTTCCTTTGGAAATAAATTATGTAGCAGCCGACTCTGTAATGCTTTTTTGCCAGCTTCTGTGAGTAGTCCAATCCTGATATCTTTCAGAATACTTCCATATTCTTCATCGTTTGCTTGCCTCATATTAGTTGTAAGTTCCTTGTACTCAAAGAAGGACCAAATATTTGTATTACCTATGCTTCCCAATGACTTCTTCGTGTCTTCATGTGTCACAGTATTAAACACTGGTTGTCCTTTAACTGGAGTAAGTTGCAAAAGATCTCCAAAAACTATGACGTGTTTTCCTCCAAATAACACGTCATAGTCTGTCTTCAGAATTTGCTGCATTCTTAAATGCACAAAGGCAAGCATTAAGTTTGATACCATGCTCACCTCATCAATAATGAGAACTTGCATCTTCTTCAATACTCTTGAAACTTCCAAGCATGCTTCTCCAGTTAGCTTGTTGTATTGTATTTTGTTCTCATGCTCCACTGGTAACATTAGTAAACGATGTAAAGTGATTCCTTTTATGTTATATGCTGCTAACCCAGTTGGAGCAGTAACCACACAAGACAAAGTAGAATCCGTTTTTTGCTGTAGGTAGCTTCTGATGACTTTTATTAGGAAACTTTTTCCAGTTCCAGCTTGTCCGCTTACATACATCCTGATTGGATGAAATGATGTGCATGAGCACTCTTTTTTTTCATGTAGAAATCCGTGATCAATTTTTTTTCTGATCTCTTCATAAATTTGTTGCTGCTCTTCGTTCAGTTGTCTTTCCAAATTTTGTAAGTCTATAAATTCTCCTTGAGCTTGATTCATAGCCGTTTCCACTTCATTCATGGCTATTGATGCTTCATTTTCAACGATTGGTTGTCCTAGGGGATCTTGACTGAGTGTTCCTGAACTTTGGCTGTCCTGAGAACTGTCTCTAGCTATTTCTGCTGCAATTGTAGTTTCCTGTTCAATTTCTTCATTTAACATTTGCAGATAAGTTGTGAATGTATTGCATTGTATGCTGTCTTTGCAAGCATTAAAAGAATCTTCATAGCTTTGAAATTCTCCCAGTAGTTCATCCTCTGTACGCCATGGTTTAAACTGCTGTAAAAGAGCCAAGTAGTAAAATTCCTTTTTGTCAGTAGTGTCGCAACTCAGCTTCCGGTGATTTATCAAACTTCCTTTTGTTTGCTTCACCAAACATCCTTCCTCACCAATGACTTTATATTTTCCATTGTTGATGTCTTCTGCGGCTTTCCGTGAATAAATGTAGTTCTGCAGCACTTCATAGAGACACATGTTCTCCAGATGATGACTTCTCTTGGGATAATATGTGTCCAACATGTTTGATTTCAAAATATCTGTACTTTCTGGGTCATTCTCGGCCAAATATTCAATTTCTCCAACAGATTTCAGTACCCGATTTCTCATTGCTGCAAGGCCTAAACTTGCCCAAATTATTCTTCTTGATTTCGAGTAGAGACTTGCAGAAGATAACCTATATGAACATTCGTAGGATCCAATTTCTCGATGCGATAACATCTTCAAACTGAAACTGTACAGCTTCTTACTGACAGTTTTCTCGTGAGAAATCTCTTCCCACATTTCCTTCAATTCTGTTTTTTCTGATTTCGTAATGTAAGACGTTACATATCGAGCAACAGCAATGGAATTGTCAGCTACATACTGTATATCCATGTTAGCGTTCCACATGGATAAAATCACTGGGTTGTAGTCATTTATATTTTTTGATTCTTCTTTTCTTTTAAGGTTGAAGGTATTCTTAGGTGATTTTCTTGTGATAGTATGTCTCACAGATGACATAAAACTGTTAACTCTTCCATTTGAAAGAACAGGTCTAGGAAATCCAAATCGACATTTAGTGTAGTATTTATCTTTGCTCTTGTATTTCCGTCGACAGTGTTTTCCACACCGATGACTTTGGAAACGTAAAACTTGCTCCTTTAACTTTTTCTCTTCTGTGCTTTTTGGTATAGCACATGTTGCATATTCTTCAATGTAAGATAACACTGCTTCATCAGTATCTGTTCCAAACTTTGGGGCATCCTTGATCCACAACAGCATATGAATATGAGGAGCACCTCTTGCCTGGTACTCTTTTCTCCAAAAGAAATCCACTACTTCTCCTAGAGGTGGATTTTTTTTATTGCAGATGAAGGACATCATAGCCTCAAATCTATGATTGAAATATCTGCAAACATTAACCGGATCCAATGAGCACAGTTCTCCTGCTGTCTTGTATTCGATGTTTTTAATGTTTGAATTTGCCTCTCATAGAAAATCCAGTAAATCATCCCAAGCGTACTCCGCACAGCTTAGGGTAACGAACCATGTTGGTGTTCCTAAATTCCGTAATATGCATTTTAATTCACCATGGCGTCGGTACCAATATTCATTTGTCCCACGCTGACAAGCCATCAGATTGATCAGTTGTGTTTCCAAATGATCATCTCGGTGCTGCACTTTCTCCATAAAATCCTTAGCAGACACATTTTGCAAATGTACTCCACTTTTTAAAATGTGATTTACTGCATAAGACAATGCAGACAAGTCGCTTTCAAATAAAAGATGGAACAAATAAGGAATACTTTGTCGAAATCTGGGATCTTCAGCATATAGTCTTGTAGTCCGATACTCAGAAGCTGGAATCTGTTCCGGACGTTCATCGTATCGTCCTCCTTTTCCTTTAGGAAACAGCTGGGGAAAACATCGAGCTTCCAAGCTCTCCTCCCATACACTCACGGGAGTTCCTTTTGCTTTCTTCATCTGAAATAGATCAATATTGTCTCCCATAACTTCTTTTGAATGAAGAGGATGTATGCTAAAATGTTCATAAATTTCTTCTTCCTTTGACTTGTCCACTTTTTCAATTTGTCCAGTTGGTGTTTCTGTGTCTTCTTGTAAATCTTCTTCTTCTTCTTCTTCTATATAAATTGATTCATACCATTTGTTATTCCTTTTCAAATACAAATTTGCTCTTTGTACTTTCCGTACATCTACCAGCTCCTGCCAAATCTTCTTATTCTTTGTAGGTACACCATTAACCAGAATAATTAATGGTTCAGTTTCCAAAGTATCCGCATCAATAGTTTCCATATTTTTTTTCAAATCCAAGGGCAAATACACCACTCTACCTTTTAAACCTCTCAGTAAATCTGAAGGAGGTAATTTACCAGTTTTGGGCTCCATACGTACTATGGTCTGGAACGGATGAACACATTGAATGAGTATAGACTCATATGTATTTAATTCAGAAAGTTCAGCAGGAATAGCATCCAATTCTAAATTATTATGTACAGCTCTGGTCGGCATTCTATTTTCCTCTAACTTGTTGTAACAGTATTTACAAATACGCTGAACTTCACCCAATTCAAAACAATTTTCAAGAAATATATATGTGGCAAAATCCTTCCACTTATAATTATCTTCATTTTCACTCTTTCTGTAGAGATCAACATACCTGGTTTGTTTTCTATAATGAGTTCTGCGGCAACAAATACAAGTAATATTTGGTCTTTCATTAGAGATTATTGCAAATTTTGTTATGTGATCATTAAATGTCTTACTTACAGAGGGTTCTACATTCTCTTCCACTTCTTCCTCATTTACTGTGTCCTTCTCTGCACTGTTTTGTTCAGGACCAAAGTAACACAACTGAATTTCATCAACAACCTTCTCTACATCTGATACCGTTCCACGGAACAGAGCCCTATTCAATTCATCTAACTTTATTGCTGGACTTTTAGCAAAATACAACCGTCTCACAAACTTTCTCATTTCAGTATGATGAACAGCCAGCATCCTAAAATGATGGAAAACACTATTACACACTTTTCTAGATAGACAAGCCAGAGAATGACCCTGCAAACCAGTATTCTCTCTCACTCTGCATGGATCCAAACTTTGAAGCACCATAATCTTCTGTTTTACACTTTTTTTACTATATTCTCTTAGAAACTCACGAAATTTATCAATAGATTCCTGACGCACAGTGCAAATACTACTACAATTCCAAGTGTACACTGGGGCATTAGGACGTCTCCCCATAGCCTCATCCGCCATCACTTGTACCTCATCTCTTGGAACCATTATCTCCTTCTCCATTATGCAACCATTTTTCACTTCATAAGCACGACCTCTGGTGTCAACTGCATGCAGCAAACTATTACTTTGAAAATAACTCTCTTCATTAAAAAAAGGTTCACTACTTGAACTATGCATCCATTTTCCTAAAAACACTTTAGAAAAGTTTGTTCTGTTCACTACTCTTTTCCTTTTGCTATGTGATTTCAGTACATTAACCATTTTGTCTAATGTACGCATCCTATTCAAAATTAAAATGAATAGTTTCCTTTTTAATTCTAATGCCTTTGCTGCAATGGCTTCAATTTCTTTTTTTCTCTTATAAAACTTAGCCTTTTGCTTATATTTCTTCACATCCTTTATCAAATTGGACATAACTCTTCTCTGAAACATTTTTCTACGTATCTCTTTAAACACTGTTTTTCTGTTTAAGTTAATCTTTTTAGTTGCAGAAGGTATATTTGCATTAACCAAATTCTCAATTTTTTCCTGTGCTTTTCGATTGAAATCATTCTTTCCAGTACAGACATTTTGTACATTTTTCCTTTTTTTGAATATGTTCTTTAGAAAAATTTTTGTCTGCTTACCAGAAGATTTTTTCTTCTTCCCAACATGAGCATCTTCAACTAACTTAGGTCCTCCAGTTGTCTTCAAATATAGGTTTTTTTTGTGGTCTTTTTTTACTCTGGATTTAGTAGGCATCTTAAATTTTGTTCACTGCTCTTCAGCAATATCTGAAAAAAACTAAAAAAAAAATCCTTTATTTTAATTAAATATATTACTACATTTGTTTTCACATTAGTCACAAAACGAAATTTCTTTGCCAATTTGAAAGCACACTTACTACTCTTTTTTTTGGCAAGTGATAATCACTTTTACAGACTGACACATTATGAATCCACTTTTCAGATTTTTTAAAAAGCACATGTCCAAACTGCTTTTTCAGACCAGCACCATTTGTAACCTGGGTGACTGCCTACACTCCAGCAAGGGCAACCAGCCTTAGTGATGCTGAATGTATTTGCATTACTGACTGAAACCTCAATCCCCACTCGCTTGTGAATACTGTGCATGATTCCACATGGTAAGCAGCTGGCTGTGTGCTAAGAGTCTGCTTCTGCACCAAAAAATGGCTCCCCCTTTCCATCTAATGCAACTGTGAAATCACCAGAGCAATACGCAATAAATCTCTGCCTGTAATTCCTATTTGCACACAGAGTCATGTTTTCACATTAGGCCCTTAAACGAAATTTCTTTGCCAATTTGAAAGCACACTTACTGCTCTTTTTTTTGGCAAGTGATAAACACTTTTACAGACTGACACATTATGAATCCACTTTTCAGATTTTTTAAAAAGCACATGTCCAAACTGCTTTTTCAGACCAGCACCATTTGTAACCTGGGTGACTGCCTACACTCCAGCAAGGGCAAACAGCCTTAGTGATGCTGAATGTGTTTGCATTACTGACTGAAACCTCAAACCCCACTCGCTTGTGAATACTGTGCATGATTCCACATGGTAAGCAGCTGGGTGTGTGCTAAGAGTCTGCTTCTGCACCAAAAAATGGCTCCCCCTTTCCATCTAATGCAACTGTGAAATCACCAGAGCAATACACAATAAATCTCTGCCTGTAATTCCTATTTGCACACAGAGTCATGTTTTCACATTAGTCACAAAACGAAATTTCTTTGCCAATTTGAAAGCACACTTACTGCTCTTTTTTTTGGCAAGTGATAAACACTTTTACAGACTGACACATTATGAATCCACTTTTCAGATTTTTTAAAAAGCACATGTCCAAACTGCTTTTTCAGACCAGCACCATTTGTAACCTGGATGACTGCCTACACTCCAGCAAGGGCAACCAGCCTTAGTGATGCTGAATGTATTTGCATTACTGACTGAAACCTCAAACCCCACTCGCTTGTGAATACTGTGCATGATTCCACATGGTAAGCAGCTGGCTGTGTGCTAAGAGTCTGCTTCTGCACCAAAAAATGGCTCCCCCTTTCCATCTAATGCAACTGTGAAATCACCAGAGCAATACGCAATAAATCTCTGCCTGTAATTCCTATTTGCACACAGAGTCATGTTTTCACATTAGTCACAAAACGAAATTTCTTTGGCAATTTGAAAGCACACTTACTGCTCTTTTTTTTGGCAAGTGATAATCACTTTTACAGACTGACACATTATGAATCCACTTTTCAAATTTTTTAAAAAGCACATATCCAAACTGCTTTTTCAGACCAGCACCATTTGTAACCTGGGTGACTGCCTACACTCTAGCAAGGGCAACCAGCCTTAGTGATGCTGAATGTATTTGCATTACTGACTGAAACCTCAAACCCCACTCGCTTGTGAATACTGTGCATGATTCCACATGGTAAGCAGCTGGGTGTGTGCTAAGAGTCTGCTTCTGCACCAAAAAATGGCTCCCCCTTTCCATCTAATGCAACTGTGAAATCACCAGAGCAATACGCAATAAATCTCTGCCTGTAATTCCTATTTGCACACAGAGTCATGTTTTCACATTAGTCACAAAACAAAATTTCTTTGCCAATTTGAAAGCACACTTACTGCTCTTTTTTTTTGCAAGTGATAAACATTTTTACAGACTGACACATTATGAATCCACTTTTCAGATTTTTTAAAAAGCACATGTCCAAACTGCTTTTTCAGACCAGCACCATTTGTAACCTGGGTGACTGCCTACACTCCAGCAAGGACAACCAGCCTTAGTGATGCTGAATGTATTTGCATTACTGACTGAAACCTCAAACCCCACTCGCTTGTGAATACTGTGCATGATTCCACATGGTAAGCAGCTGGGTGTGTGCTAAGAGTCTGCTTCTGCACCAAAAAATGGCTCCCCCTTTCCATCTAATGCAACTGTGAAATCACCAGAGCAATACGCAATAAATCTCTGCCTATAATTCCTCTTTGCACACAGAGTCATGTTTTCACATTAGTCACAAAACGAAATGTCTTTGCCAATTTGAAAGCACACTTACTGCTCTTTTTTTTGGCAAGTGATAAACACTTTTACAGACTGACACATTATGAATCCACTTTTCAGATTTTTTAAAAAGCACATGTCCAAACTGCTTTTTCAGACCAGCACCATTTGTAACCTGGTTGACTGCCTACACTCCAGCAAGGGCAACCAGCCTTAGTGATGCTGAATGTATTTGCATTACTGAGTCCAACCTCAAACCCTTAAACTATTCTTTTTTTATACCAGTACACCTTAATTTATTGTGAAAACATAGTCCATATTATTTTACTTGTTCCTCACATTTAAATTTCTCCCAAAACAGAAAATAATAAACACAACTTCAACAAAAAGAATTGCATTTCTATTATTCATTTCTTAATTTACCATATACATCCCCTCTCAAACTCTAAACTCACCTTTAAAATTAGTTAGTTGTGAAAGAAATGTGGCACTCAAACAGCAGATTATCAGAGCCAGGATCTCTGTTCTTTACACCTCTCTCCTCTCAGCAGAACCAGATAATGGCAAACTTTCCCTCTCTTTTTCCACATATATACATGTTAATTTCAAATCTCAGTGCTTCCCCCTTTTTTTCAAATGTAATCACACATTTCTATTGGTTGAAAACCAACCCTTTTCCAAAAGTACCCTTCCCCCAACTTGACTTCTGCCTAGTACCCTTCCCCCAACTTGACTTCTGCCTGCTACCATAGCAACAGCTCATGGAACACTGCTGTGTGGAGTTAGGTCAGAAGTTCGCCAAACAATGTTTCAATTCCACAGAGCAAGAGTGCTTGACTTTTCAAACCTAACAGCAAATCCATAGTACTGTTCTTTGGTAACACATTTTTCTGTACCAATACAAAACATGCTTCTATTAATTTACAGATACAACCTAGTTTTTATTCTAGAATGGTATGAAACAGCCAATCAGTTCCTTTTTTTAAGAAAAAAATATGTATGCCTCCATTTCCAAACTGTCTTTCATTTCTTTTTACCATTCTACTGAATTACACCTCCTGAGTGCATCCAGTTCTCCTTTGAAGATGTTCACAGTGTGGATTGTAGGGCACAGCTATGTCTTCTGGAGTGAAAAGTTTGCAGAGAAAACAGGTATTGTGAGAGACCTTGCTTTGCCAAATGTAGACATTAAATGGATTGGTCAGAGAGGGTTAAAGTGGCACCAATTGATGCCATTGGTGAAATCCTTCATGCAAAACCAACACCCTGACCTCATAATAGTGCACTGTGGTGGCAATGACCTAGGCACTTTGACTGGGGTAGGTCTGGAAATGCTTATGAAGGACACCTTTGCACAACTGTTTTCACTTTTCCCTAAAACTGCCTTTGTGTTTTCTAACATATGCCAAAGGCAAAAATGGAACTGGTCCAATCATTTCTGTCCGCAGATTGACAAAGCAAGAAAGCACGTCAACAAATCTGTTTCTGCTTTCCTCCGTGACTATGGTATGGGTTCCATTTACCACAACAACTTGCGTTACGACATGCAAGACATTTATAGATGAGATGGTGTGCACTTCAATGATGAAGGGAACAGAGTCTTCCTCTTGAACCTTAGACTCTGCATCGGTACTTACTTGTAGGTACCACTTAAAAATCACTTCATAAACACAACGGCTCTTTTTAGAGCCCCCTAATATCTAAACACTTAAATCTGCATTTCATTTCTTTTTTTATTTTATTTTTTTACCGTACGCTTACCGTACGCGTACCCCGTGATTTTTTTTAAAATCAATAAATGTTTTCTTTGTACTTTTCTGTCCTTCTTTGACCCCCTTACAAATGTTAGCGGGTCTGTAACTCTCCTCCTTGCCCCCTTTTCTTGTTATCACTCTTTTTTTTCTGAGTGAAACACACGAAATGGCGGCCGCCGCTTCCTGGTTTCGGCCGATTCGAATGTTTACTAAGATCTAAGAGCCAATCAGAATCGTGCTCGCGCACGCCACCGTACGCGTACGGTAAGCGTACCGTAAGCGCACCGTAAGCTGGCTCAGATATATATATTGATTTAAAGGCTATTTTCTCAGAATCTACTAAACAGATTTACACCAAACCTACAAAAGGCACTTCCTTGACCTGAGGACTACCTCTCTGCCAAATTTCTAGTAATTCTGTTCAGACGTTCGGGCTGTAGCCCTGTCTAAAAGTCCTATGGAAAAATGCATGGGAAAAACGCGTTTTGGGACCCCCCTTTTATCTCAGCCCCCGCTTGACGAATCCCCCCGAGACTTTCAGGGAAGGAGCGGAGCGTAGCGCCCCACCTATTTTGAAAAATTCGCGAGGATTCGTCGACCGGCGCCAAAGTTATTCAAAATAGAATGTTGCGGATTTCCTATGGAAACGTGGTCCTAACTATAACTACCTACTGGCGACCGCCAGTAGGTAATATATATATATTCACAGAAAAAACCATAGGTTTCAGGCACGTTATAGTTAGGAATTAGCATTTAAAAAACCTCAGAAATTCACTGAAAAAACCATAGGTTTCAGGGGTGTTATAGTTAGCTGGACTTTTCACTTGTACAAAACCATTGAAATTCCCCCGTTATAGTTAGTTCAGCTAACTATAACTCGCGCACCCACAATGCACTGCTGATGACGTCACATATTACATCACTCATGACATGGTCAGTGACATCACTCATGACATCACTGATGACATCTCATATGACATCACTGATGACATCATCCAGTGAATGTGTGTTTTTCTGAAAATTAAATATGTTTTATATATGTATATCTCAAGGTCGATGGAAGAATAAATGGGTATATAAGTGTCTAAATGGATGATTTGTTTTTGAAAAATTGATTGTGTAACTGACTGATTAAGTGTATCATAGTGAATACATGGCTTAGTGAGTAATGTTTAAATATGTAAATATCTGTATCAGTCTCTCAATTTGTGTATAAGTGGCTGCATCGGTTGGTGAGTAGCTACATGGGTGTCTATATAGGTTATTAGTTGGTTTTTTGAGTATCAGTCTGAGTGTCTTCATGGTTCGGTGGGGGGCATTACGTAGTGCATAGGTGCATGAATGAGTGACTCACTGTTTGTATGTGTTGAAGACAGCATGTGTGCAGGACTGTATGTTTGGATGAGTGTGTGTAAGGGTGTGTTAGTGAGTGAATGACTGTCTCAATAGTGTCTTTATGAGTAACTACATATGTTTTAAACTAGTATATGTGACTATTGGTGTATATAAGTGAGTATATGTGAGAGTGAGAGATTGAAAGAGTTCCTGTATGAATAAGTATGTGTTTCTATAAGTGATTGTTTAAAAGACTAAGTATGTGTACGTTTCTGTAGAAGTAAGTGTGGTGGTGTGTGTATAACTGTATTTGCAAGTAAATGTATGTTTGATTCTTTATTAGCATGAGTGACTATGTGTGTGAGTAACTCTATGGATGAGTGGCATTGTGTAACAGGATGTATAGGTGTATGAGTACATATAATGAGTGAGTACATGTATGAGTGACTGTATAGGACTGTTGGTGAATGAGTGGATGTGTATGTGGATCTTAGAATTACTGAAGAGGTTGTTGTAACTGGTATTGGTATGTCCATTGCTTTCAAAATTTTTGTCTCTATTTTTGAATGTGTGTATCAAAGGTTATATTAGGGTGAGAGGAGGTCTGCCACTTTATCACAAGGATGATGTCATCAGTGATGTCATCAGTGATGTCATTTGAGATGTCATCAGTGATGTCATGGGTGATGTCACTGACCATGTCATGAGTGATGTAATATGTGATGTCATCAGCAGTGCATTGCGGGCGCGCGAGTTATAGTTAGCTGAACTGACTATAACGGGGGAATTTCAATGGTTTTGTACAAGTGAAAAGTCCAGCTAACTATAACACCCCTGAAACCTATGGTTTTTTCAGTGAATTTCTGAGGTTTTTTAAATGCTAATTCCTAACTATAATGTGCCTGAAACCTATGGTTTTTTCTGTGAATATATATATATATATATATATATATTTTCACAGTTAGATCCCACTGCACCTCCTTGCAGAATCCTCCGGGATTTGTGCTATATTTAGATTGCTTTTATTAGCAACATGACAAGATATCTATATCTATATATATATATTCACCAAAACGATCTCTTCACTTGGAAGCAACCTGAAAGACACATCGGGGAAACCAAGAAAGTTCATTTAGTGAAGCAATGGCATGACGCGTTTCGGCGAGCGTGGCTTTATCAAATGCCTTTTACACCGGCAGTTTGCACCAACCATCTCTTTGACTGCTCCATTGTTCTCCCATTGGTGGAACTCAAGCTGGGCTGGGTTTGTGATTGGAGCCTTGCTGCAGCCTTCATCAACGAACTACAATTCCCAGCAAGCACCATTATGGCCAACTGGGTAAGTATCTCACATCGGCCTAATTGAATATCATAAGGAGTGCAGGTGGTTTTATAGAATGTGGTTGTGTGCAAGCAAAATAATCTCGGTGTCACTGCAGCAATGAGTCTTTTCCTTGGACCCCATACGTCCAGCCACAAAGACCCATCTATACTCTACTCAATACAGGAGTCCTGGGAAAGCAATGGGGGGAAAATCAATGTAGTGGAATTTAAAGCCCCAGCTATAGGAAGATAACGCTTTGGCAATTTCCTCGTAGGAATGAGGCTCAGTTTGAATATTACAATATACATTTGTTTCTGTCTCTGAGTAGAGTAGCAACGCTATGATGTAATATAGGACGAATTAGGTCATCACATTTCTTTGCTGCAGTTTGAAAAACAGATTCCTATTTTCCTTCTTGTTGAGTTTGTGATGGTATTAGGCAAGTGTTGCTGCTCTGTACTCTTTTTTCATTGTAAAACTGAAAGGCTTGCAACACATTAAACATTGTGTAATATAGAATTCTCAGAGGGGTCTTTACGCATATATTAAATAAAATATTGGCCAAAAAGATGGTGTTTGAAGGATTTATTTTGACCTTTTACGATTTTTTTTCAACCCCTGACATTTTACAATCTGATAATTCCGTCTTTTGCTTCAACTTTCCAGAATCTACATTACATCACAAATAAAGAAGGCATTTTTGACAGTTTATATAACGACATAGATAGAATTGTTTCATAAGTAATATAAAGGTTTTTTGTACTTACTTTAACCATTCATAAACTATTCATACATATGTTTTTTCAACAAAAGTAAAATCTTGAAAGCAAACTACAAAAGGAGGAAAAAAGACTTAGGAATGTCAGCAAGTACCCTTTTTGCTCTTTTGACCTCTGTTTCTCCCTGACTTCCTTGGAGGACATTCAGAACCATATCTGGATCGTCCCGGATGCCAGAGAGGAGCGACAGACAATGATCTGTACAACGAGGAATTTGCAGAGATCTGCAATAATACTGGGCCTGCTTTTATTCAGACATTGTGTGGCTTTGAGACAAGTGTGAGTGCAAAGCGGTTTGTGCAAATGCCTCCTATTTAGTGCATATTGAATATTTATAAACATAATGCTATGGTTATAGATTATGAAGCTGGGGAAGCGCAACAAACAATCCGTAAAATTAGGCCTACTGAGTGCTTTGTGGACACTGGAATTTCCTCATCCATCCCGGATTAGAAACCTGTCTAAAGCAAAGTAGCTCCATTGCAGTGATAAAGTGGGTCGTGCTTTAGATGGAGAGCAAACTGCATTGAAAATCAATGCTGCAGAATTAAATAATTTAAAAAGTAAACAAAAAAGTTGGTATCACTTTTATCCATTTGTTTTACTGACATTGCAACGGAAGTTGCAATTAGCCTGTTGGGGTTATTTATTGCGCGGCCTAAACGTCACGCACTCATTAAATGAAAGACCTTCCATTTTCAGGTAAGCAGATCAGGAGTAAGGATTCGGATGTGGACCAGCTCAAAATAAGATCTTAACAAGTGGTTTTTGCTCTAGTTGATTAACTGCAGTTGTAGATAATAAATCTAATACTAGAACAGTGGAAAGTAAATGCTACACATTGATTGCCCTATGCACGGTTCTCGTTACTTCGGCCTTAATAGAATTTAAATAAAGCAATATATTGTGAAGCCTTTCATAGTAATAAAGACTCTAAAATTGACCACTAAAAAAGATAAGGAGACCCTCACAAATGTTGTGTCATATTGAGATTTTGCTTCCGATTTACGGATCTGCTCAAGAATCGGAAATCACATACACTAAATGTATTTACATTCATTTAGAATTATTTTGTATAATGGGAATGGCTTAGGAGTGTGTGGAGACATCATGATATTGCATTTAATGAGGGATAATACATTATATTATGGTAATGCCTATAAAATTGCATACATTTCTTGGTTGGCTATTATTTCCTGCCATAAAAAGGAATAACGTACTATGCATTTAAGCACATACGGATTATGAATATTGCCACAGAGAGTTAGTTGTATAAATTACAATATCTGTGGTGCACGTGCTCAATTCTATACATAATTATTATTGATTGTACATAATTGCGTATTGAAATTGAATACAAAACTGAAGAGGTAAGGAAAGTTTCCTTACACCTTTTACACACAATTCTCTTGTCGGATGCGAAGAAACAGTGACAGGCAACACAAGCTTCACTCCTTGTGGCATGTTGTGCCTAGGGCTTGCTCAAGGCTGTTAGACATGACAGAAATGATTTGTCAAAAAGTTTGGTACATACATTCATCTATATGAGTGAAGTGAATGGATTTTAAAAGAGGTCATCTTCCATCTGACCCGCATTCGAATGTGAACCACAGAACTGTGAGACTTCGCATTATAGTTAAAAGCAAATACATGTACAAGGTAATGAAAGTATTATAGAAAATGCTTAATGCTCCTGGTTGCAATCGAGTTAGAGAGGGTTGGTGTATGTCTAAATGTTAGCCACAGCTAAGGAACATGTCGGAGAAAAAATGCTGAGGTTTCTCAAGTCATTAAAATATGTTCTAAGGAACCTAAAAATTTTAAATGACAAAAAACTGAGAGATGATTATATATATCCTGTGAGTAAATCTGTAGATAGTGAGGAACTTGATAGTCTCGGATTATTGAATAACACATGGTGGAAAACCGACTGGTATCTGCATTGTTTCACAAGTTTGTCCTTGCATTTAGAGGTCATTTGGGATTGTGGGATTCTAACTAATATCCTCTTAGTGCGTGTCTTTAAGGGGTTTGTGTTTTAGGTGTGGGTATGAGGGTCGGAGCACCATATGTCCTATATGTTAAGTCATATCCTAAAGAGGAACCAAGTTAAAGATTGCTTCTCAACCATAATGATGTACAGTTTCATATGCATGCATGGATGAATGGAGATAAAACATAAAGATATAACATATCATATATACAAAAATGTCTTGAACTAAAATGAAAAGAGATATTGAATGCGGCTATTGCGGTGTTAAGAGGACCGGAGGTGTTTCTTCCGGGAACAAAGCCGTGCTGTTGCTCTGAGACTATTAGGTGGATTACTGAGGCTAAACGAACAGCGAGACTTTTAGAAAAGAACTTAGCGTCCGTGTTGATCAGTGCTATTGGTCGGTATGAACTCATATCGTCAATAGGTTTCCCCTTTTTTGGAAAAATAACGATGTTAGATGTATTCCAAGAGAGAGGAACGTCTTCTCCCTGAAAGATAGAGTTGCATACCTTGAGGAAGATAGGGACCAGTAAATCTTTAAAGATTTAAAAAAATTCCTTCGGGATCTTGTCCTCGCCGGCTGCCTTACCAGCCGAGAGAGCCTTTATAGCTCCCTCGACTTCTAGTGCATCGATGTCTGCATGAAGTGGCTCAGATACCGTCGGACACAAGGTTGACAAGTGGCATTCCTGCGCGTATTCCAATATGATCTGTTCTCCAGAGCTGCCTGAGCCACTATATAAGTTAGCATAGAATAACCCAAATTGTTCAACTACGTGCGTGGATCTAGTATATATCAGGCCATCCACCCCTTAATCATTTTTACATGGGTTTTAGCATTTTGATCTGCAATTTGATTAGCTAATAACCGACCAACTCTTTCACCGTACTCAGACTGTTTAGTCCGAAACTTGTGATAGTTATTAGCGACTTTGTCTTTTAGCCGTCTTTTAAGCTTGGCACGTGATTCTACAATCTTTTGGAATAACAAGTGTACAGTCGAGCTCTTTGTAACAATAGCCGCAGCGTGCTGATGCTCCAAATACAAGCATCGTTTTTGCTCCTGGTCCCACTGTCAAGAACCAAGTCTGTTTTGCCTTATAATAAATTGAAGCGTGAATCTTCTGTCAAAAGCCTTTGAACAGTCCCAGACAGTTGCAATTGATGCTGAGCCCACATTAGAGTCGATATACTCCCCGAGTGCACTACGCATCACCTCTATGTACTCCGAATTGTTAAGAAGATGTCTAGGAAAAGTGAAATCTCTAGTTGGTGCTTGTGTGCTTGATTGTTTCTCTGCTATTAGCATGACAGGGTTATGATCAGAGGTGGCTTTAGGACAAACTGCAACAAATGCGTTTTCCAAAATAGAATATTTGGCAAAAATCATATCAATTCTAGAATAGTGCTTTTGGGGAGATGAAAAAAAGGTGTAGCCTGGGACATTAGGGAATAGCCTCCTCCAAGAATCTTCCAACTGATGCAAATGTAGGAGCTCATGTATGGCAGTTCTAGTTTTACACATTCTACCGCGAGCAGATAGATTAGTGGTGTCAATCCTCCTATCCATTATGCAATTGAAATCACCCATCACCATCTTATCGCCAGGTCATTCCAACAGCTCTGAGCTCACTTGATAAATGACATCTGGGCAGTCTGTATTGGGGCCGTAAACCATACATATTGTAAACATATGCCCATAGATCAGAATTTGTGAAATTGCCCACCACCCCCTAATATCTGCATTTTAACAAAGCCACCCCGCAAATAGATACTGTTTGTGATGTGCATACCATAAGGTCATATCCCAAGTGTTTAAAAAGTGCTTTATCTTTATAAGCAATATGCGTCTCCGCCAGGCCTAGTATATGGGGCTTAAAGGTGCGTAGCTCTTCCATTACTAATCGTTGTTTCCCCGCTTGATTCAAACCTGCTACATTACAACACATACACTTAAGTTCAGGCATTGTGGAATATTCAAAATCCGGATCCTATTATAAGTAGTCAGGTTTTTGCCTCTGATATTTCTAGGTAGGAAATACAAGAGTCTCTACAAACCATTGACTCAGCTGTAACGTCTGATAATCTAAAACTACAACAAGATAGAATTTTACACTCCTGAGCGAATTTCCAAATGGGCCAATAACTCAATCGCTGCTAAGACCTGTTGCCCTAAATGTAAGGAATACGCTGCTGATCTACACCATATGTTTTTCATTTGCCCTAGGCTGAAGGATTTTTGGTCCAGCATCGCTCTGGCCCTGTCGACCTGGATCAGCTATGATATCCCGATTTCAGGGAAAGAGCTGTTGTTTGGACTATTTTCCGAATCTGGCAGTCTTACGAAACCATTAGCCTCTATAATTGCTTCTTGCACCCGTCCATGCATAGCCCACTCTTGGATACATGCCACACCTCCCAGTATTAACGAATTTTGGTCTCTGATGAGGGAGATCTTCGAAATGGAAACTGCATTGGCAAAAGCTAGAGGTCCCAGATCCCTATCAAAACTGCGCAGGGTTTGGTCCTGACTTCATTGGGATTAGCGATTGTATATATCCTCTTCTCTTATTTCTCTTTTTCCTTGTACGTTCCTCTTCTTCCTTCTTTGTCTTTCCCTTTCCTCCTCTTCTCTTTCGTGTTCTTCTTTTCTCTTCTTTTTTTTCTCTCATTCATTCTGCTCCATAAATGCTCCTCCATGCTCTGCATATGCATACTGATGTATTCTTAGTTGAAAATGTTGTCATATATATTGTCTCCGCTTACTTTTTTTGTGGCAAATAACATTTTTAAAAAAAGAATTAAAATGAAAAACAAAAATATTAAGCATAAATACTGGAGGTTCTCTTTCACACGTCCACGCATAAAGTATTTAACTAAAAGCTTCAGGCATTGTATGCAAAGAATTAATACATGATCTTAGGTGTGTATTGTTTACTGTTGCATCTGCTGGAAAGTGAAACATTCAGCATATGAAAAGATGTAGAAGAAGGAATTGTACATCATTCCTAGCACATTTCAATAAGGTTCATGCTGCATTCGACAGTGTGACATAGAAATCTATACAAGGAGAGATCTGATTATCTTAGAATGTGCCAAGAGTGTTAAGGGCCATTATCTAATATTTAACTCAAGCTTCTGAAACTCAATTTAATCATAAACAAGTATATGGTTGCCAGGTCAGAATCTTTACACTTAGCATTTATGGACCTGATGTCTGG
The DNA here is from genome assembly GCF_964204655.1 of Triturus cristatus. Classification (NCBI taxonomy): domain Eukaryota; kingdom Metazoa; phylum Chordata; class Amphibia; order Caudata; family Salamandridae; genus Triturus; species Triturus cristatus. The sequence continues at coordinate 485,460,702 of NC_140580.1, read as the reverse complement.
TTTCGACAGGGTGAATGGGGGGGAAACGTTCGGCTCTGCTGAGGGAGGTGGGGGTTGACTCAAGTATTGTGGCCCTCTTAGCCAATCTTCATTCAAAGACCTCTGCCTCGGTTTGTTTTTCCCAGGGCGCTGCTTGTACTTGCTCATTCCCTAACAGCTATGGCGTTGGTCAAGGGTGCATTCTTGCCCCTTTTTTGCTTACCCTATATGTGAATGGGCTTGAGTCTGATTCACAATCAGTCTTGGTGGATTTCCCCAAAGTTGGAGATAAATCCCTTCCTGTTTTTTCATACTTGGATGATGCGGTCCTTATGGCGTGCACTGCTCATGGGTTGGTTCTACTCTTGGCCAGGTATGTTTCATTTATGGGGAACCTTGATTTGTCAGTCAGTTTTTCAAAGTCATATGTGATGGTAGTCGGCCCAAAATCCACAAGCAGCAAGACCTTTAAGGTGGCTAATTCCACTCTGGGTAAAGTCATGGCGTTCCTATACCTGGGTGTCTTATTTAATGCCAAAAATTGTTCGGATCCAATAAATGAGGGCAAAAGATCTGAGCTTGTTAAAATCATTGGGCCGTTTCTAGCTCTGCATACAGGTTAGACTCATGGGTGCCAAAGGACCTTTTAAAAATGTACCAGGCTAAACAAATTTCCCAACTCCGACATGGCAATGAGGTCTGGCATGAAGCAAAATTAGATAGGATAAAATCGGCAGAGAATACATTTCTACGCTAGATGGCACAGGTCTCACATTCCACTCCAGCATTTTTGGTGCAGGCGGAGCTTAGCCTTGCACGTGTCAAACCTGATATCACTAAGCCCCTTATTGTGCTTGATTAATTCGAAATAGAGGATGACTGGAGTATGTCAGGAGATGTTTGAGTCCTGGCCCCTAGTTTAATTTCAAGGAGAAGTGGGTGTGAAAATAAGCAATATCCCACACCTTGAAGACTGGATTGTTCTCAGAATTCTAAACTAGTCCTACTAGATTGGAAGATTACAGGCCCACATTGGCAAATTAGAATCGATGGGACCTACATACAGACTGGCATAATTTGGTTGAGGATCAAGAACCCCCAAGAACCTTTGATCATTTCATCACCGATTTTGATGAGTTGTTGGGAGGGATCAAGTATTTTTTGCCTGAAGAAGGTGGTTGAAATAGTTGATACCACCGAAACGCATTGCGCTGCACTCTGAAGCACTAAATCAAACAGGTTTGGTCACCAAATTATGTATTACATATAATGATGTGCTGACCATGACATTACTGCATGATTAGTGCGCCTAAATGACAAAAAATATTTTCTGACTAGTATTAGCTCCCATTTTTTTAATTTAGGAGTATTATTATGTACATGCAATCTGTAATATGCGATTATTGAATTATGAGATAAATTGTTTCTTTGTGTTTTATGGTTTAATGCCCTTATAACAGAATGTTTTATAATTATTAATGAACTTGAGATTCACTCAATAAAACATTTTGTATGTAGCTTTGGGGATTTTGTAATACTTACTGCGGAATATTGCATTTTTTTTATATGAGTGAATGATTGTGTGCTTTTTAAGACATTCCAAAGGGAAATTGTTGTTTTGACTTGCAGGCGGAGCTTAGCCTTGCACGTGACAAACCTGATATCACTAAGCCCCTTATTGTGCTGGATTAATATTTGGAGCAGGGAGGAATTAAAGCTAAATCGGTTGATCCTTGCAGACTATTTGGCCCTCGATTAGGCACATAAAATACAGTGGCTAGCCTATGTTAAGGCAGCTTTTGCTTCCCTAGGTAGGTCCGATATCTATGAGGACCCCACTTCTCTGTCCATGCGTGAGTTGGGGTGTGTTAAAAAGGCTGTTCTTGGACCGTTTCTGTTTGGAGAGAGAGCATCTGGAGCTACAGAAACCTTCAGTGAGGGGTCGTATGCTGTTCAAAACCATGTAGGGGTTGGAGCCGTAGCTAGCCAAGATCCGTTCACAGCAAGATAGGTTTTTATTGACTAGGTTTAGGTTTAGCCAAATTCATCATGTTTTGGCATCTCCATGTGGGTGGGCGCGGTCTGAGGCAAGGTTGCCCTGCTACTGTGACAATAATTCTCCGCAGGACACTCCTCATTTTGTAATGTTTTGCTCCTATTTTAGCTGATTGAAGAAGCAGTTTTTAACTCCCTTGTAAAAGTCTGTGAATTTTATGCAAGTTAGGCCAGTCTTGTTTTATAAGTTGATGATTCCCAACGAATGTGTTACTTTTACTGTTTTATTATTTTTGCGTGCTGCTATGGCATCCAGGAGATCAGAACTTGACTAAGAGATGTAGTGTCTGAAGAGGATGTGTTTTACTGTTTTGTTGAACCACCTTTAGTAATGGTTTTTATAATGAAGATGTTGTTTGTACTCTTTTATGGTGATCTTATCAACTGAATAAAGATTTATAATTAATTTACTCCCGATTGTATGTGACATTGTGTACCCCCAACTGTCATTGCATTTGACTTATTTCTCAACTCCTATTCTCCTTGGCCAAGTCCCAAATTACCACTGTAGTGATGAGTAAACATGACTATTACACCAAACTATCGGCAAATCTCACCATATATACTGCATGCCCCCCCAAAAATCTTCAATTCTACTATGATCATAGTATATAGCCTGCTTCTTTTTGTCCCTGTCCTAATCTTACAGACATCAATCTTGATGACTCCCAACCACTTATGGAGCTTGTTAGACCTGTCAGCCTTAGGGTGGTCTTCCCCCTAAATCCTTGCCTTCCCCTCTCCTATTTTAGTGAATTAAGTTTTTGTTGGCCTGGACTCTGTGAACATTACCGCTGCTGACAAGTGCTAAAGTGATTGTGATCACTCCCTAAAACATGGTACATTGCCTTAAACTTAATTGGCATAGTTGATTTACTTACAAGTCCCTAGTGAAGTAATATACCATATACCTAGGGCTGGCAAATTACATTCTACTAGTGAGTCTACAACACTTATTGTGCCACACACTGCCCTAAAACATGTCTCAGCCTGCCATTGCAGCCTGTGTTCAGTTTTAAAGTGTCAATTCAACAGGGCAAAATAAAGCCCTTCTTAATACAAAATATAAGTGTACTGTGCATTCTGTTTAATAACTCCTTTGCTCAATATTACATATTCATCAAGTACATGCTATACTGAATATTTATTAGATTAGCCAAGAGCACATAGTATCCTGGACTCAAAAAGCACTGCTTAAAACAATTTATGATTCATGCTTATTCAATTTCAAAACTCATATATCTTTCTGTATCCTTTGACGTTTTATTATTATTTTCTTTATTATTTTTTTATTGTTTCTGGTGTGGTTATTCACAATAATATTTCAAATTGCCTACTCTAATACAGAGATCATTCCCATTTATTTGGATAACTTTTGTTATGTACATCAGAAATTATGTAACATCAATACATTGCTGTGTTAAATCCAATTAAAAAAGCGGTGTGCCCAATGTATTTTGAGATGCAATCCCTTCTTCAGGAGCTTCACTAAACAAAAAGAACAATATTGCAACAATTTGAAATTATTCACAACAAGCACATGTATTCTCTACATTCCTTTTGCTATTATGCCAAAACTCCAGTTATCTACAAGTGTTCTACAAGTGAATCCAGGTGTAACGAAGCCAACATTGACAGTGTGAGCAAGTTTATCAAGCCTCATTTCGTGTGCTTAATAGTTACCAATACTTCATGCATAGTAATGGATACCATGTAATTCGTGGATGGTTAGAGAAAAGGATGAAGAAAACTCAAATGAAGAAAGAATTCTAAAAACTACAAAGAACCCACTCTGTGCCCCAATCCTGTGCCTTATAGTGCAACCAATAAACTCATGCCTTTGTGAGTGTAAATTGTGAAAAATCTTCAAATCAAAAAGACCCTCTTAAACTTACTTAAATACATCTTCAAAGGGATTGTGCCTTGTGTCCAATGCTAGACACAACTGTAGGAAAAAACATAATGGCTTCTGTTTCCGAATCAGTTTGTGAGCTATCTGAAGCTTAAATAGTTAGCTGGTCAAACCTGCCTCTATCAAAGGTGCCTTTTTCCAACAAGCTGTCACAAGTTCTCGGTTGTTGAAAGAACCTTAGTGCCAACTGGGTTCTTGGCTAATCTATTAATTATGCAAAACATGCAACTGACAACATACTTATCAGTGAAGCATGCAATTGATGAATATGCAATATTGAGCAAAGTAGTTATAAAAGAGAGTGCACAACACACTTACATTTTGAATTTCCAAGTTATTGTCTATAGTATTGTAGCACCCCACACAAGAAGGATGTTGTTTGAGTCAATTTCGAGCATTATAGACAATCGAGGTAACACAAAATTGTACACATAAGAACACGCCAGAGAAAATATTCATTCATATAAGAAACAAAGTTGTGTAATGCCCAAGGAGGACATGAATTGAAACAGTTTGAATATCTGACAAGACGTGAACTAAATCAACATCTACCTGCATGAACATTGATACAATACCATCAGGTTAAGAGAATACAGAGTGGGCTACGCTGTCCATAAAACCCATGTTATTCAGATTCAAGTATAATAAGGAATTATTGGAGAAATGGCACGAAATTTCGAACAAATGTTCCTTGGATTTAATCTTTTTACTTATTGAGAAATTATCATGCACTATTAAAGATCTAGAAGAAGAAATTTATAACATCAAGAGTGAATTAGAACACAGAATGGAAGATGATGTCTGGAAGAACACTTTGGAAGGCCTCAATAAAAAATTGGAGATCTATGGAAAAGAGTTACAGAAAAGCAAACTTTGCAAGCTTAAGCATGACAGAATTGATTATAAGCTGAACGAAACATATGCATGGTAAGAGGTTTATGCTCAAAGAAAGCACATTAAAAAAACTAACACATCTTCAGTGTTAAGTATTGTTTCTGACAAGGACACAAATCCATCACGAGCACCAGCATCAAAAGTGTTGCTGAGACAGGCGAGATCAGCTACAAGTACAGAAACAACAGAGACAAATCAAACAGTGACTACAGTTTTTTTATCCATGGGACACGATTTTGGACAACCACCAAATTTGATCACACCCAAACAACCAACAAAAAAATTGAAAACCCACAGAGGAAAAGGAAAAACCAAGAAAGAACTCAAGGAGCCGGGACAAAGCTTAGTAATTAACATCTCATCAGTAACACTCACTTCTCAACAAATGGCAATGTTAAACAAAGGTACATAATTTGTCTCTTCATATGACACTAATGCTCTTGAATGTGAGTTTCCTTTTTCAAATTCATAAGGACTCTCAGATTGTGGCATTTTTTCACGAATGTATTACCCCCAAAAGAGAAGATTGAAGAAACAGAGTTCCTTGAAGTCAAACCTAGAAATGTTTTTCAGGCATCTACAACACACAAAACGCTAGATACATTTGAAATATTGGTAAGAAGGATCTAGGAGAGTTAAATTTCAGATTAAACAAAAAATCCAATCTAACTAAAAATGAGAAGAACATTTTGAAAACCTTAGCAGTAAACAACAACGTGGTATATCAATCAGTGGACAGAGGTGGTGCATTGGTAATGATGTATGCTACTTTTTATACAGCAAAGGTTGGAGGACATGTGAATGATCATCTAACATACATGGCACTGGAGAGAGATCCTCCTGTTGAACTAATGGAAACTCTTGAAAACATTCTAGACAAAGCAGAGGAACTTGAATGGAACAGTACATCAACAAATTAATTTTTAACCACCTCATACCCACGAAGACCAAAGCTGTCTATGTTACCTAAAATACACAAAAACAGCATAGATCCCCCATTTCGACCGATTGTGTCAGGCTGCAATTCACTGTTTGAACCATTAGGTAAATAGCTACACATCGTATTGCAACCCTTTGTACACAATTGGAGTACATATATACAAGACACCACAAATTTTATCGGAAAGTTGGAAAATCTTCCTCAAGAGGGCAGAAACAATTGCTTACTATATACCATAGATTTGATATAACTGTATACATCCATTCCTCATCAAGAAGGAGTAGAGGCTACAGAATGAGCCTTATTGCTGCAACTAGAACTCAAAGCAAATTTTTCTTGTTAGAACTGCTACATTTCTGTCTTCATCAAAGTTATTTTAAATGGAACGGGAAGTATTTTCTTCAACCAAGAGGAACTTCACTGGGATTCGCAGGGGCACCGTGGTACGCTGATACCTTTATGGCAAATATTTATTTGAGAATATTTTGAAAAACACATCATGGCAAGAAGATCTGGTGATGTAGTGTCATTTTATTGGCAATATCTTTAAATTGGAAAGACTCCATAGAAAGTTTTAGGAACCAGATTCGGGATCCCAGAATTCAATTAAGCAGTTCCAAATTATCATTTTTGGATGTTTGGAGTGAATTAACAGAAACGGCTTTGAACACCAGTGTATATAAAAAAACAACTCTAGATATGCAGAAATACAATAAATGAATTCAAAGAAAGATACATACAAAATATTTCCCTTCCAAAGTGTTAATGGAAAAAGTCTTGAGGATGGACCGAAAAAATTTGCTAAAGAAGAAACCTAAAGACAAAACTGAACAGTTGGTGTTTATGTCTATGGCCATTAAGAAGATAATCAATCAAAGATGGGAACTACTACAGAATGAGCCTGAGTTATATGGGTTATTAAATCAAAAACCTCTACATGCATACACTAGGACAAACAACTTCAAAGGGACATTGATGACAAAAAACCTTTCAGGAAAACAAGATGGAGTGCAGGCCAAGAAATGCCACAATTGTATTTATTGTAATAATGTTGTCACTTGAGACACCATTACACACCCAAGAATAGGAGAGGCTATCAAGCTTAATCATTCAGTTGTCTATAATGCCAACAACATGATATATAGCATCAAATGTCAGTGTGGTTTATTATATGTCAGGAAAAAAAGAAAGGATAGTTAAAATCAGGATAACGGAACATAAAAGCATGATTTGAAATAAGGACATCAATTCAAATCTGGCTTTACATTGGATTGAACATAGGCACACCTTAGGTCAGTTAAAGTTTCAAGCAGTCGAAGTAATATTAAACAAATCTGGAAGAAACTATTCTCAGTTACTTTCACAAAGAGAAAAATATTGGATTAAACATCTGGACACAATGTCTCCAAAAGGATTGAATAATATGATCAATATGAGCTGTTTGTTATAAACAGGCACACAGGTCAGGCTGCAGCAATCAATTATTTCAAATAAGAAGTGGTAAAAATGTTGAAAGCAGAGGCAGAGGTCGCTACAAACATATATCATACCATTGAATTGAAGGAACTACTCATGTATTGTTTGTAAAAAGAATTGTTTATCACAGAAAGAAAAAACATATGCACCTACTGTGGTTGTTTGGTGGCATTGGTCCTATACCAAGGTTTCAACATGGTTACCACTAGATTACATCTGAAATCGATTTGTGTTCTCTGTTTCTTTGCATCAAGAAATATGAAGGCAACATACAAGAATGAAGTATTCGGGGACATTGATCGCATTGATTTGACATTACGATTTAGGATGGCAGTGAATCGAAAGAGTTGATTTCGGCTGCTTTTATCCATTTTAGATTTTTTTGCATTGGAATAGCATCAGGGTTCACAGTAGAGGCAGCTTTTGGCATATATCATAGGGAAATAATAGGATGATGCATTTGTGGTCGACTGTCCTGTCGATTTGTTATTAAGATGTTGTGTAGTGGAGAATTAAAAGAGTTGATTTCAACTGATTTTCTCTCTTTGATATTAATTTCATGTTGGAATGGTTTTAGGGTTCACATTAGAAGCAGTTGTCCTCATATACATTGACTAATGACCACCCCATGAGGGGACAAGGTAACTTGACGAGGGCAGTCCCATTTGCATTTCTTGGTCTTCGCGGAGTTTAGATAATGAGCATTCACAGAAGAGCAGTCACGATACTGATGCTCTCTGATTGGCAACAACGAGACGAGAGACTGAATCTATGGTGAAACAGACAGGTATGAGTTTACGAAGAAGTGGGTACATTTTTTAGTTAGAAACACTGACACATAGAATGGAGGTTTATCAGTGCATTTCTATTACTGTGAGGTGTGCACTGAGACTTGTTTCTTCCACTTCAAAGCTGGCACTAGGTATAAAATTAGGGCCCTAAGATCCACTCTTCAGTTAATTTCTGGGCTTGCAAGGGTGTCCTACTTATTGTGGCCTTCTGTTTACTTAGGAGGACTTCCCTGTTGCACCAAGAGGACTGCCCTGCTGCCTGAAGTCTGCTCTGTGCTCTCATATACTGCCCTGCTGCTTGACACCTGCTTCTCTTCTTGAACCCAAAACTTTAAGAGATACTCTAAGGGCTACTTGGTTGGCCGCCTAATCTGAGCCTTAGGTACAGAAAAGGCATTTACTGTCTTGAACCCACAACTGGACCCAGCCTAAGTGAGTCCTGACCTGCTAAGTGGTGCCCCTCCAGTCTCATACCCTTGGGAGTGGTGCTAGAGGAGTCTAGATAGCCCTATTTCAAAACTTGGGAATTCATATTTATTTAGCAATAGAGTGCCATAAGAACCGAGAGGAGACCGGGATCTAGCTGCTCACCAATCTACCCAAGGTCAGCCTGACTTTATTGTAGCTTCCGCTATGTTGTTTACAGCAGTAAATCCTGTTCAGCAGCTCCTGTCCAGGAGGGTATCTGGCGTCATGGAACCCTTCTAGGATACAGCCTGCAGCTTTATCCCGATGAAGATTTTCGAGAGACTAAGTCTGAACATAAAATCTTCACTGGAACTTCATCCAGCGGCTCCCCAATGAGGATGCCTCCTTCCCGGACACTGCCGGCTGCCTTGCCCCACTGATATTTACCTTCTCAGAATTTTTTTCCAAATTAGCGGAGAATGGGCCTAATCCACTTCATGTATTAGAATTATGCTCCATCGCAATCTGCAATAACTTTTGACTTTGCCCCAGTATTGTACGACTAGATATCCATGGTTGGCGCTCTGATCTTTTAGGAGCTAATTGTTGCTTTAAACTTTAAAAATTCATAACCCCAGTTTTACTGATTAACTTTTGTCATTTCGAGGTCAAATAATTTATTATAATTTACTCCATTTTTCTAAATGAGTGTGGGATTTTTCTTGTGTTTTATTTTTACTTGGTGCTGTTTAGTGCTGCATAAATACTTTACACATTTCCTCTAAGTTAAGCCTGAATGCTTTTGTGGCAAACTACCAGAGGGTTCAGCACAAGGTAATTTAGCTAAATTCTGGGTTTGCCCTGACAAGGATTATGGCTGTTTCTTGTGAAGGGCTCAGACCTCCCTCAACTATTAACGTATTTTTTCACAGAGGTCAATACAGGTTGGCCATTAGACGGTGAAAAGCGTCCTAGAGCATGGCTCCTTGTTACTGTTCTGCCCTAATTACACTAAGCATTAGTCGTCTGATATTACCACCAGTGAGACTCCAATTATCGGAAGTACTCAACTTCCCAGTTCTCATTGATTTTCAGATATTTTTGTATGTTCAATTCACTTCTCAGGATTGCACTCACCAAATGCTGTCCATTCTCTCAGTGTAAGGAAATTCAACTTACAGCTCATTTTCTTAAACTCAAAGATCCACCAATTTACCACACCTTTAAATCAACAACTGACCCCACTGACACTGGATGAAACAGACTGTTCTAATTCTGAAGAATTAAGGCAGTAGCAAGAGCGATGGCGCTTGAATGAATCAAATATGAATCCAATGACAAGCTAGGTGTATTTGACTTGATATTGATCTTTTCTACCAACCTTAACCTGCATTCCAGTTCCAAGAATTAAAAGGTGTGAACGTTAACATTCAAAAAATTACATAGCTGCTGGAATATACTATGCAATCAGGTTCTTTTGGGATGGCAGGTAAATTGAAATAGTAGTGTACATTGTACATTTCTTTCTACCTGCTACAGTGTGTGACTCAGAACTGGATATATTTACTTTGATTTGAAATATAACATGGGAGAGGTAAGTTGAATTCTGTCCCAGGAACAGCATAACTGTGTTGGAAGAGTAAAGATTCTACATTTGTCATGATAGAAGATTAAATACTCTATAATTTTTCAAGCGGGATGAACATATGTTGGAGACAAATTATATACTGATTTTTCAAGATACTTTGTTATGAACACTTGACTATTCATCTGCAAATTTGGTAAATTGTCTCAATTTTTTTTAGTAGTTTCCTAATACTGACATGTAGCCTATACTGCTGAGAAAAATCTCCAAACCCTCATTGATTAATCTCTCTACCCAGGCCGCCATTATTTATAGGGTATCTTTTAAGATCTGCTTTTCGGTTACTGAATTCGATTCTCCTCTTCTACTCAACCAATTCATAGTTTACCATATTTACTGAATTATTATTGTGCCTACTAGTTCTCTCCACAGGGCTTCCGATTTTCAACAAGTTCATATAGACATCTTGAGGTAGTTTAGTAAATGCTGGTGAAGGTACAACTTCCACTTCTCAGGATTTATCCATTCTTGTTGAACTGGAACCAGGTCATTAAGAAAATGATCATTCAATTGTGTAGGATTTATATATTTATGTATGGAATGCAAACGTGTTGTAAATAAGATATTTCAATGTTATCCAATCTTAAATGTCTGGTGTAGGTGCAAGCATATTTGTTTAGTACAACTTATTCAGAGAATAAATGCAGAATGGAGGTGTTTCAAAGTATTTCCTAAAGCTTTGTTAAATTTAGCAAAGGTTCTTTAAAAAATATAGTGGGTGATAGCTATCCAAACAAGAGCTTTAAATGAAAAAAGCACCCTTCAAAGATGTCATACTCAATGACATCAGAGAAGACATCGCATATCATATTGTTATTCTCAATAGTGCAACTGAAAGCACTTAATGCCCTTCAACTCCTGATTGCACTCCATTCAACCTCTGGCCATGCTTGAAAGGCTGCAGGAGCCAGGGCAAGCCTCACACGAGACCTAAGTTTAGTCAAAAGGTTTCTGAACACCAGGCTCACTTTGGTGGTAGTGAGCGAGCAATGAATGCACTGTCACTGGGCTGTGAGACCTCAGTAAGGCCTTCAACCAAGATTTGAGCCATGCATACATACACCTACATTTTCACCGGCAGATCTAAGAATGCCATGTATGAGCGCTCTGGGTGAATTCAATTTGTTCTATATATTCATCTCATCCTCTGTTCATTAGTACTTTAGTTCATTTTTTTATAATAAAATGAGAATGTTTTTCAAAGAGATCTTCAGCCCTTGTTAACCCCTTCTATGCCCATGACGAGATAGTCTCGTCATGGAGCGCGGTTGCGCTGTGCCTATGACGAGACTATCTCGTCATGGACCCCGCCCGCTAATGAAAGTCCCGGCACAGGAGGGGGAAAGGGCGGGGCACTCAAGGGGTTAAAACTTAAACACAAAAGTAAGGGACTTATTTACATGCCTCTGTGCGCCGTAGGAAAGTCACTTTTATTGATGTTGTGGCGCAGTGCCATATCTACAAGGCCAAGCAAAACCACCCTGCGTGGCTTTTCATGGCCTTGTAAATATGGTGTGAGGCAATGCAGCCCATTGGAGGGTGTGCCAAGGGGGTTGCGGTGGATGTTTCGATGTAACACCCACGGCATTCGACACATTCCCAGATTTACAATGTTATGTAAACCTGGGAATGCGTCAAAAGTATACACCTCCATTGATTGTGTTGGTGCAGGAAGCTATCTCTTCACCAAAGTTTGTAAATGAGGCCCTATAACTCAAAAGAAGCATTTTTGTTGTCTGTCCCAATGCATTTCGGACCCTGTGGCCCTTCATCACGATGCCTCCAGGAAAGTAAAAGGCCTGTTAAACACAATTAGCACAACTTGTTTTCCCCTTGAAGACTTTGGACTGTGTAGGATCCATTCTTAGATAAAAATGTTGAAATTGTGGATGATTAGCCCAGAAATGGAGGGATGTGTCTGAACGTTTCTGTGGCAGAAACACGTTTGTCAGTTTCCCTATAAGAAACCAACAGCAAAGACCTTATGGGTTTCGGTGAAAAATTGGGAACAGGGTGGAGCGGAGTAACGTGGACTGTTTAATAATTCAACTATACCGTAAAACAACCTAACAAGAAACATAAGTAGTCCATTAAAGTGCACAGCTTTAAAGTGACAAAATAAGTCAAACCAAAATAACCGAAAGATACAAAACACATTACAACTTGAAGGCAGAAGCATTCTAAAACATACAGATAATTTCAAAATGAATATTAAACAGAATTAAAGATACAAAATAAGTAAAATTAAAATAATTGAAAAAAAATTCTGAGAAGCCAAAAAAAAACATCACACTACAGCACAAACCTATGGCAAATACATAGAACATGAAGGCATCCCAGTAAATATACATTCTCTCACAGAAAACCAGCTTTCAAGGGACACAGATTATGATTGAGGTATGACACCTAGGTATTTACAGAACAAATCTTTAATTGCCCCAACAGCAACAACATTAGTGGACAGATGAATTGAGCAATTGCTGTTAGTTAATGTAATCCTGATATCCTGCACATTGACAATTATAATTGAAGGTACAATATTGAATTAAGTGGAATCATATAGTTATATATACCTTGACACCTTAGATGGCATAATACCTAAAGCTTTGACCCAACATACCTAGCCACAAAAGGCCTGTTCATGTGCACGCTTCTTGGGGAACAATTGAAATATTGCCTGAAGCGATAGTACCTCCCAAACTTTTTGATTATGTCCAAAAGAGTTTTAAAAGTTGGCCACAAAATACCAAATGGAATTTCATCAGGCAAGTTGTAGCAAAATCTATGGCAGCAAATATTGCAAAATTCTTGTTGACACACCTCTGAATGTGGGAAATGTGGAATTAAGTATTATCACCCGTTCCTTTGTTTGAATTTAAAATTCGTTGCAAATCATGTACCCACTCATTCATGCATCTGTCAATTACCACATCCTGTAAAGCATTGTCTAGAAGCTGCACAATTTGCACCCACATTTGTGTATTTCCTGTGCGTGCTTCTCACTTTCCAACAAATTGCTAATCTATCCTTTAATGAAAAGTAAAACTAATCTGGCTCCAGAAGAATATCTTCCTGAGCGACTTAATCCTTGGAGTATTTATATTGTGTTCCTTTTGAATTACCATGAAACATTTACTTTTAAAAGGAGGCTATTTATTCTTCGTTGACAGGCAGGAACGGGTGTACCTTGCCAGATGCTATGAACCAGATTCACTGAAATAAACCGAGTCATGAGTCCATACGCAGGTCCTTTCCGTCAGTACAAAGTTAGTTTACTACTGGTACTCACAAGTATACTTTAAGAAGAAATGCCAACCAGGTGCTGCTGAACATAATCTCAACAAGAAGTACTTTGCCGTGTACAATAAAGCACCTGATTTTTGTGGACAGGTCTAATTCTAATTCCAATTCCAATTCAGTTTATTGATATAGACCTCTTCAGAGATCAACAAGTTGAAATTAATACAAAACTGTGCATTATTTTTTCTAAATATAACAGCCATATACATAATTTATTTTTAAAATAATAATAAAAAAGATTTTAAAAATGAATACAAATTGGAACAAACAAATTCATTTGGGGTGAATGAATTAAGGCAATCAGGTTCTTAACAGTAGGGAGATTGTATCTAAAACATAAAGGTATTAAAAAATGGTGCCTAGCTTCTACCAATAAAGCGATACCAAAGGGGATGATGGGCGGAGTGTTTGAGCAAGTCAAACACTCACCCCCAGTCAACTCATGTAGGTTGAATCCATCATCATTCTTTAAATCACTCCACCACCCCAGTTCATACATGGCCATATGCAAATATGGCAGACCCTGTGCCTCATGGGAACAGTCCAGCCCGAACTGCCAAGCCATGTCTGCCCTAGACCGGAAACAAGCATCCTGGGACCGGTTTCGGGTTCATAACCCTCATCAGCCAGGCTATCTTGAATCCAGTGGCAAAGTGAGCAAGGGACCCATGTCTGGGCATACCCTGCCAACTTAGGGCGAACAAAGCGATACCAAAGGGGATGATGGACGGAGCGTTTGAGCAAATCAAACACTCACCCCCAGTCAATTGATGTGGGTTTAATCCATCATCATTCTTTAGCTCACTCAACTACCCCAGTTCAGACATGGCCATATGCAAATCAGTCTGACCCTGTGTCTCATGGGAACAGTCCAGCCCGAACTGCCAAGCCAAGTCTTCCCTGGACCGGAAACAAGCATCCTGGGACCGGTTTCGGGTTCATAACCCACATCAGCCAGGCTATCTTGAATCCAGTGGCAAAGTGAGCAAGGGACCCACGTCTGGGCATACCCTGACAACTTAGGGAAAACAAAGCGATACCAAAGGGGATGATGAACAGAGCGTTTGAGCAAATCAAACACTTACCCTCAGTCAACTGATGTGGGTTTAATCCATCATCATTCTTTAACTCACTCCACCACCCCAGTTCAGACATGGCCACATGCAAATCAGTCTAACCCTGTGCCTCATGGGAACAGTCCAGGCCGAACCGCCAAGCCATGTCTTCCCTGGACCGGAAACAAGCATCCTGGGACCGGTTTCGGGTTCATAACCCTCATCAGTCAGGCTATCTTGAATCCAGTGGCAAAGTGAGCAGGGGACCTACGTCTGGGCATACCCTGCTAACTTAGGGCGAACAAAGCGATACCAAAAGGGATGATGGACAGAGCGTTTGGGCAAATCAAACACTCACCCTCAGTCAACTGATCTGGGTTTAATCCATCATCATTCTTTAGCTCACTCCACCACCCCAGTTCAGACATGGCCATATGCAAATCAGTCTGACCCTGTGCCTCATACCATTACGTTTTTGCTCTAGATATATAGAGCATAGGCTATTTCTTGGACTCTTCATCTACATAGTTAACATAATCCTGTCTTGTCACTTGTATCGCTCCTGTGTTTTGTCTAGGCGTTTAAAGTTAAGATCACCAGAAGAATGATAATGATGCAGCATCAAACGCTGTGCTCTAGAGTGTATCTCAAATATTTTTGCTCAGTCTTATACTCTAAAGTAGATATCAAAGGCCTATAGTGTGATAATTGTAAACAATGTGCCATGTCTAGGTCAAAACTTAGTTGTGGAGTCCTGTTTTTTTAAAATTTATTTCAAATTTGCAAGTGTTGTAGTGCATTGAAAGTGCTCTAGATCTGTCATGAGATTTTTATTAAAAGTATAATGATTTATTCTGACCTAAAAAAGTTTCATGCTTTAAGAGGACTCTAAGAGAGCCTTCTTCTGTATCTAATTACATTATCCAAGGCTCTTGAATAGGCACTAGCTATTGAATGCTCTAAACAAAGTGCTTGGACCGGTGTAGCTTGGAGAATACTCTCCCCTAGTAGGTATACACAATTACTATCTCTATAGGCTACCCACCCAATTTCCCGTCAAAGTGGATATGGTGTTTCCTCCCCCTAAAGGGTATCACTTTTAGTTTTAGAAATATTGACTTTTAAAAAAGTAGCTTTGGTATACACAAAAAGCGCGTCTATGCTACGCTGTAAACCAATCGGTGTAAGGTCAACAAATTACCACATGCTCAGCGTACATTGCAGTGAGTATGTTGCATGAAGCTATTTTTCGAGGGAAGTTCTTTATTTCTAAAAGACAATCTGATAGATTTCTTAGGAATAGTGAGAACAAAAGAGGGGCAATAAGTATCCCTGCTTCAGTCCATTCGAGGTGGGTCTCTTGTGGGTCGATCCCTTGACTCTCCCCATCTGAACTCTGCACCACGTTGATGAATGCCGGGTGACTATTAACCTCAAGAGAGCCTCCGGAATCCCTATTTTTATTAATTTCCTCCAAAGCTTTGGACAGTTGATCACAGTTCTTCTGATAACACACTTTAACTGCCGAGCCAGGTTCAGACTGTGATCTTGTCCCGATACCCAAGCTAAAGGTGGATACAAATATATGCGTAATTTTCTTTCAACGTCTCCAAGCTTCTAAAGGCACCCGGGGTTTATGGATCGCCCTGGAGGATACCCAGAAATCAGCCAAAATACAGCTAAAGTTAGTTTTTGGGGGAAACATGGGAAAAAAGTGCTACAAATGAAAGCGTCTGTTTTTTTCCCTGCAATCACCATTTTCCCAGCTTTCAGGGACTGAGAGACTTTTATCAGACAACTACATTTTTTACACAGTGTTAGCATTTTTACTGGGACATAGCCTATTTTTGCTATTTTTGTGCTTTTAACCTCCTTCCAGTTAATGGTAGAAATGGGTATGAAAGCAATAATGGTTCCTGGAAAGCTATACATTGTAGAAAAGTAGACAAAATCCTGAATTCAGCAAGGGGTCATTTGTGTAGACCCTTCAAGGTTTCTTTATAGAAAATAACAATTGAAAATGGAAAAAAATTGAAAATGAGTTAAAAAAACAGCCGTTTGTGCCAACGTTTTCACCTGTAACTTCTTCTACTTATGACAGATGTTTGAAAGCAATATATTGTTACATCTGCTGGACCTTTCTGATTGTGAGGATATATAGGACTTGTAGGTTCACCAAGAAACCCGATGAACCCAGAGCGAATAACTGAGCAGCATCTTGCAATGGTTTTTTATTCTGCAACGGGTATATAGCAATTCATTTTGGAAAATATATACTGTAAAAATAGGGATGAAAGACATCTATGTATTTCTGAAATTGGAACAAAATACAGAGTTTGGAAACTGTAGCTATTTGCACATTTCTGAAAGTGTGAGTACCCATACTAGCATGAGAATTAAAGGACTTTTTTAAAAGTTACTTCTTTTTTACACATTGTCTTTCATTTGGAAGGCAGAAATGCATTGAAAGTCAATATGTAATAACAGCTGCTCTACAGATTTGTGTTACCCTAAGTCTACTGATAAAAATGGTACCTCGCTTGTGTGGGTAGGCCTAGTGCCTCCGACAGAAAACGGCTCAAAACACAACATGGACACATTTCATTTTTATAGTGAAAACTGACCCTTTTTTGCAAAGTGCCTAGCTGTAGATTTTTAACCCTAGCTCTGCCGGCACTTAGGAAAACCTAGCAAACCTATACCTTTTTGAAAACTAAACACCCAGGGGAATCCAGAATTCGGTGACTGGCCAGGCTCTCACCAGGTTCTGTTACCCAGGATCCCTTGCAAACCTCAATCTTTGTAAAAATAATCTAATTTTCCTCACATTTCTGTGGTGGAAAGTCCTGGAATCTGCGTGGATCCCCAAAATTCCACACACCCCGCATTCCCCATAGTTTTCCAAGAAAAATGGTACCTCAATTGTGTGGGTAGGCCTAGTGCCCGAGACAGGTAACGGCCCAAAACGCAACATGGGCACAAAATTTCAACAGTGAAAATGGACCCCTTTTTTGCAAAGTGCCTAGCTGTAGATTTTGAACCCTAGCTCTGCCGGCACCTAGGGAAACCTAGCAAGCCTATACATTTATATGAAAACTAGACTCCCAGGGGAATACTGGATGGGGTGACTTGTCTGGCTCTCACCATGTTCTTTTACCCAGAATCCCTTGCAAACCTCAAACTTATTCGGACAAAACATGTGCATTAGATAGAGCTACGCTGCATCATCCCCAAATATTGATTTTTTTGCTTTACTCAAATTAACAGTAGTTGCAGTCTCCTATTTATTCTAAGTTTCATAGATTCCCCCTCTTGGTTGAGGCCCTTTGTTTGATCTTAGTTCCAGCGCTCCAGTTTGTAGGTTCCAGCCTTTGATTGACTACTTCTTCTATTTGACTCTTTCACTTTTTTTTTTTAAACTTTATTTTCAGACATGAAACAAACATATTTTGTAACAAGCACCTTGCTCATAGTATTGTATACAATCATTTTGCAAGCTGTACATGTCGCTCCTGACAGTTCAATAACAGTTGCAGCTATGACAGTAACAATAATGCAGTCCCGTGTTGCCACTTCTCCAAATCAGGAGGACTCGCCCTCAGCCCGCCCACACAACACTTTCCTTATGCACATCTCCTCACATCTGACATGACATTCAGTATAGATACGTAGAAGTACAACACTCCGAATATTAGTTCTGTCAAGACCCACAATATAAGTCCGGTCTGATCATTCCACTCCCTCTGGCACAATACCATTTTCTGCTTTAGAGCTGGAGACCTGCTTAGCAGCTGCTATATATTCCCGAAATGGACCCCATATATCTCTGGGGCAGGATGTTGACAGCATAAGACTGGCATAGGTCTCTGCATTGACATCACAATAAGCTAAACTGTGCAACCAGTCCTGCACTTTGGGAGCAGTCTTCCTACCCCAATGTATGGCAACCTCTCATTTGGCCAAGAGTATGCCCAGTGAGACAAGGCTTCTGACCAGTTTTGGCAACTGCACCGTGTATCCTAACAGTGCAATATCCGGGATAGGACTGTAATCGGGGGCAAGACCAAGCCAAGTGTATGAAATCGGCATCAGGTGCGGTGCATTTTAAACATGTATGGGGCCTAGTGGCATCGATCCTGTGCACCTAGGCAGGTGTAAAATAGGCGCGTCGAAGGAATTTAAAATGAAGGAGCTTGTGTCTGCTATTAAGGGATATTTCTTTGGTGGCCGCGCAGCATTTTGACCATTGTTTGTCTGTTATTTACCCGCCAATATCTTTCTCCCAGGCTTGTTGAAGTTTAGCGTCACACACTGGTTTCATATGGGTGCTAGCTTTGTACATTTTGGAGATGAGGCGAGCCCCGTCAGGATTCTCTATCACTAGTGTGAGTGGGGAAAATGAGTCCGGTTCAATGGGAAATGTGGGGAGCGTAGCCCGCAGGGCTGATCGTACACGGGTCATAATAAATTGGGTCATGAAACTGCAGTTAGCGTACCTTGAGTCTTCGTCAAGTGCAAATACATGTCTCCCAGGGTAGAGATCTCCTATTTTGTCAACGTCTAGTGTAGTCAGTGTGCGCTGCACCAGGCCCTCCCCGGAGATTGGGAGCCATCTAGCGTTTGGCAGAGGAAGGGAGGAAGAATATAGGGTTGTAGCGCTGGGGAGTTTCCTCAATTTTCCACAAGCTCAGGAGGTGGTAGAGGCAGGTTGAATGTAACGTGGGACTCGAGGAAAGCCTCTGAGAAGCACCGTGGACAGATTGTCGGGGAGAACAAGATCCGCCTCCGGTCGCAGAAACGGTATTCGCGCGTCTGGGTGGAACCAAGCGTGCGCTTAGCAGCATTGTGCTACTAAATATTAAAATTTAGAAGTCTGAGACTTTTTACCCTCCTCTTTTGTACGGCAATGTAAGGATGGATCAGCGGATGCGTGGCTGCTTCCCCCCCATACCAGACGGGCGATGTGTGATCGTAGTGTACGAAAGAAACCGTCAGTGAGGGGTATGGGAATGTTGTTGAAGAAGTACAGAAATTTGGGAAGGACCACAATTTCAAAAATTGCAAACCGACCCACTAGTGATAGTGGTAACCTCAGCCATTTATCGACCTGCGTTTCCAAAGTGTGAACGGCATGCCCATAGTTTAAGCGTATGATGTGAGTGGTGTCTAGGTGAATGTGTATCCTGAGATATTTTACCGAATCGTGGCACCATTGAAAGGGAAATTCACATACCCACGGTACCGTGCTCATGGTTAGTGGAAAAATAATGGACCTGTGCCAGTTTATGCCTAGCCCTGAGAATCTACCAAAGCAGAGAATTTCCCTAATGAGGGATGTTAAGTTGATATGTGGTTCCCGGACGTATATGATGGTATCAACTGCATAGAGGGAAACAAGGAGAGGGCCGGTATTAAACTGCAGCCCCCGATGCAAGGGGCGTTCTTGAAAATGCCTGATCAGTGGATCCATAGCCAATATAAACAGGAGTGGGGATAAGGGACAGCCCTGTCGAGTTCCACGAAAAAGCCAAAAGGGTCTGGAAAGTGTGCCATTTAAACGGAGTCTCGCCGTGGGGTTGCCGTAGAGTAGAGCAACCGTGACAATGAAACCAAATGGCATGCCCATGCGTCTCATCACTTCGATGATGAATGGCCACTCCAACGAGTCGAATGCTTTCTCTGCATCCAGCAATATAGAGGCCGCAGGGGGTTCCAGTTTTATTCTGTGTAGTACTACGAACAGTGTATGTAGGTTCAGAGAGGTAGATCGGTGAGGTACAAAGCCGGATTGCACTGGGGAGATAATGTACTCCATTAGTTGAGACAGCCTATTCACAATTACTTTAGCCAAAACTTTGTAATCCAGCTTGAGTAGTGATAGGGGGCGAGAGGACCGGCAATGTCTAGGGTCTTTTCCGGGCTTTGGGAGGAGAATTATTATGGCCTCTCATAGCGTGGGGGGAGTATCTGTTTTTCGAATGCCTCCACATAGACTTCAATGAGGTGCGGGTCCAGAAGGTCTTTGTACTCCTTGTAAAAATCCCCTGTGAAGCCGTCTAGCCAGGGGCAGTGGTGCCCCGGAGAGTGTGGATGGCAAGTGTGGCGTCTGCCACTGATATGGGTTCCACCAAGAAGTCTTGCATATCCTTCTCCAGATACACCAGCGCGATCTCTGAGAGGTAGTCTGTCTGGGCTGTACTGTCAGGCCCAACCCTGGAAGTGTAAAGTGTGGTATAATATTCTAGGAACTCATCGTGGATAGCGGATTTAGTGGTAAGTGTGTCACCCATGGTGGAATGAAGTTCAGTGATGTATGATTTACTGTACGGCGGCGGCAGCATTTATGCCAACAATCTCCACAGTCTCTCCCCCTCCCCATAACGTTGGGCGGTGTGATATTTCCCCAGGTAAAATATCTCCTGGATTGCAGTGTCTCTATAATCGGACAGAAGGGCTAGCCTTGTTGCCTGGTCAACAGGGTTTGGGGTCCCCGAGGATTTGGAGTCTAATGCAGCGATGTCATGTTCAATACAGGACATTGTGTTGCGGAGATCTCTGAGCACCCCGGCATGTTTAGAGATACAGACCCCTCTAATAACAGCCTTGAAACCCTCCCACAGTATCGCCCAGGAGTCCACCGAGCCAGTTTAATTCTTGAAATAGTCTTCGATAGCTTCTCATACTTCCGCCTTGAATAGTTCGTCCTGTAGGGCTCTACCCGGGAAGCGCCATTGCCGTTCGGACCCCTCTGGTTGTGGGAGTTTCAAATGTAGCACTATCGGGGAGTGGTCAGAGTATGTCCTAGGGAGCGTCGTGTGGGAATCGAACCAGTCGGTAAATTCAGGGGAAAGAAGCCAATAGTCCATCCTGGTCCTGGTGTTATCTTGAACAGAGTAGTGAGTGTATTCGGTTAGAGTAGGATTACGGCTCTGCCAGATATCTGAAAGTGTATATTGGTCACAGAGGTCCCTCAGGGCTCGCCGCGCCCGTAGTTTAGTGTCAGGGACTCGGAAGGTGCTGTCAATCCTAGGGTACAATAATAAGTTGAGGTCCCCTCCCAATAATAGCTTTTGAGGTGTATGTTTTGCAAGCTGGGCGCTCAGTGCGTGCAAAAACTCGGGGGAGTCCATGTTCGGGGCATAAACGTTGGTCAGTGAGACCCTATTGGCCACAGAGGGAACCAGTGACAATGATATATCTACCATCTGGGTCATGGACAATGTTACTAAGACTAAATGGGACTCTTTTGTGTATTAAAATGACGGTGCCCCTAGCGTAGTTGCTGTAATTTGCAAAATACCTATGTGCGCCCCAGTTGGCACCGAATCACGCCACATCTGTGGGGGGGGAGGTGTGTTTCCTGCAGGTATGCTATGTCTATCTGGTGCCGGAGTAAGTAATGAAGCACCTGTCACCGTTTACGGTTATCGTTGAGGCCTCTGAAGTTCCACGACATCAGGGCTAGAGCCTCGATGTTATCTAGTTGTGTCATCTGGGCAAAGTGTATAGTCTGTCCTGACAGAACTGCAGTGAGCATCGAACATTGCTAGTTATAGTGAGCTAAGGTGTGAGAAACCTCCCCACCCAGCCGCCTTCCAACACAAAGGAGGCCAACCCTCTGTGAATAATTTGATAATAAGTACAAATCAACTTCTAGCTGGGCTGATGTGGCCCAAGCATAGTACCCCAAGGTGAAGATAAACAAACTCAACAGATACACCATGGGGGGGTGGCAGCACGGGGTCGAACCAGCCAAATGACATAACAATGTAAAATACATAACATTTTCCCCAGTTGGGTACATTAAATGGATGAAATCAAGCAAATGAGTTAACCGGTGCCAGGATTGGAAAAGAGTTCTGCACTGGCATCCAAGCCGCTATGGGGCGGGGAAGGGAGGGACCCTCCTGCAGCTGTCTGTGTGTTTCCTTGCCTGTATGTCCGACAGAATTCCTGCGCCTCTGTTGGTGTGTCAAATATGCGGGACCTGCCGCCAACATGAATTCTTAGTCACGCCGGGTAGAGCATGCCATATTTGAGACCTAGGTTTCGCAGAGTAGCCTTCACCCCATTAAAATTGCGACGGGCCTCCTGGACCATTGCTGTAAAGTCTGGATTAAAGGACAATTTTGACCCTTGCCAGTCCACATCTCCGCGTTCTCTCGCAAGCCTCAGTGTAGTGTCACGGTCTCTAAAGTTCAGGAGGTGTGCTATTATTGGCCTGGGGGGAGACAGGGGTTAGGCCTGGGGCCCAGTGACCTGTGGGCTCTTTCCACTACGAAGCCGGTTGTGAATGCCTCTCTGCCAAAGAGGTCAGTGACAAATTTCTCCACAAAAAGATACATACGGCCTGTGGCTGTCGTCTCTGGAACCCCTATGATGCGGACGTTGTTGCGGCGACTACGGGCTTCCCAATCTTCGTTTTTTATGGCGACTTCTTTAAGTAAGCGTTCCCTTTGTTCCAGCCTCTTGAGGGACTGCGCGGTCCCGTCCTCGATGTCGGATATGCGGGCCT
This sequence comes from Triturus cristatus, assembly GCF_964204655.1. Classification (NCBI taxonomy): domain Eukaryota; kingdom Metazoa; phylum Chordata; class Amphibia; order Caudata; family Salamandridae; genus Triturus; species Triturus cristatus. The sequence goes on along the minus strand of NC_140580.1, from coordinate 485,437,732 downwards.
CCGCCACGTCTAGTCACAGATCGTGCACCTGTATTTTGGCCCCCAAGTCGGCAATGTTCTTATCCAAGGTATCAAAGCGGGAGTCAAGGGCCTTGAAACCTGCCCTCATTTCTTGCAGTAGGGAAGCTACCGCTGCTTCGGTGGTCGCGGAGTGATCCATGGTGTGTGTGTTATTGGCCAGTTCAGGTGAGTCCAGAGATGTCCTTTCCGCCACTTTCTCAAATGGGAGGGTTCTCTGTTTGGGATCCTTGCATCCCATGCCGTACTGGGGGTGCCAGGGGGTGATGTGGTGCAGGTCAGAGTGGGGAGCAGCAGGCCCTGGGACCAGGCCAATTGCAACAGCCAGCGAACCGTGTGCGGCTTTAAGACCTGCGTGCGATTGGTAGACACCTAGAAATGTACTTGCTGGGCACAGGAAGGCAACATCAGCGTGTGTTGGCAAAATGGCAACTACCGGACTAAGAACTGGGTCATTATGGTGTAGGGGTTAGACTCGCGTGTACCCCCTATTGCCAGCGCTTGGATGGCCAGCGGGAGGAGTTTACGGCTTATGCACGGGCCTGTATGAAGCCCTCAACATACAGGCACCGGGTCCTCGCATGTGCGCGGTGTCCTCTAAACCGCAGCGCTGTTCAGCCTGTGGCGAAGTGCACTATACTCAGGGGTAACTGCAGGCCCTGAAGTTTGTATGGCTGATTGCAGTGCCAGGAAGGTAGCAAGCGGCTGACGGGTCAATGTAGGGGCCGACTGCCACACTCACGTTGCGGGCCCTGGAACTCACGAGCCCCCCTCCCCCACCGCCGCCCACCCCCGATATCTGCTGTGCATGGGCCCTGTCCCCGCACATGCCTAGTGATTATTAGAGGGGGTCACAAGGCCGGGCCAACGGTCGGTCCAGCCAGGAGCGGGAAAACAGGTGGGCGGGGGAGCAGGATCCCCGCTCAGTCAAGACTCACCGCTCCGCCATCCGGCCTCCTCAGGCACTTCTGATAGGTGTCCCGGCCTCACACGCACCTCGGCTTGCATGGGGCGCCAGGTCGCCGAGACATAGGCTTCGCCCGGTTGCTCACAGTGCACTGTATCTCCGGTTACAAGGATGATCTGCGGCTGGAGAACAGTTTTTCGAGGTCAGTGCCTCGTACGGTGCCTGGCGCTTTGGGTACGGAGCAAAATTGGCAGCGTTAATGACAATGGGCCGGGACGTCCGCCGGAGCTTCTTTACCAAGCGGCCATCTTAGCCGCCGGCTTGGTCACGCCCCCCGACTCTTTCACTTTGTTCACTGCTTCTTTTACTTGCTTCTAACTTGAGTATTTTTGGTGTTATCGCTACTTGCAGGGATTTTTTAACAAAAGAAAAAACCTTTCTTACTTTTCTCTTGAGATCCTTCATATCCCACATTAAGACAGCTTGCTGCAAGGTACCAGTATTTTTTATTGAACTCTGTCATAATATCTTGTTGGATGGGATATCCATTAACTAGATTGTTTCCCTTTCCCAAGTCTTGCTCTTGCACTGGGTATCTGCTTTGCATGGTTGGCGTGTGGTTCTGATACTGATTATGTCTGTTGTCCACTTCTTCTCTGACCAGTAATTTCCATATCTGAAATTAGAGGTCCAAGAATAATGTAATCTGAAATTATACGTATTGAGGATCACCAGATAATTGACCTCAGAGATGAGGACATTATTCTATTCACAAAGTGGATTATTAATTTTTGAAGGGGATGCCATATTAATATAGATAAACACACCCTAGTTAGGCTAAAATTAAGTTCTCAGAGAGTCTCTGCATCATCCCTGGTAGCTGTGGCACAAGCAGCAGGCGATTCCTCAGAGAAGTGAATGTTACGTTTAAGCATTATGAACAATAAATTCTCCAACTCAATTTAGAAAAGTAGTGATAAATGTAAGTAGAATGCACCAAAATTGTCAAAATCAGCGAGAGATGGTAACCGAGATAGGTTTTTAAAAAGGTTTAAGTCATGAAATACAAAGAAAATGCAAAAAGAAAATGAAAAATATCAATTTACTGTTGACTGGGATCCAGGTGTGATTACAGTTTCAGAACTAAAAAGTGACATTCTGGTAAGTTGAGCAGGTCAAACTGGTCTAAGGTTTATCTTGGGGCTCTGACTACTTCTTGGAGCTTAAAGCCTTGGCCCAGAGGAAGGTCTAAGTTTGAAGACAGCAAGGGTCCCTCAAAGATGAATAGGTCTCCATCGAGACTTTAATTAAGCTTTTGGATTTGGTGCTAAAAGCTCCAATCATCAAAAAGCTGGATTTGGTAGCTGCTGAGGTTGCTTTTCCACTGGAATAGAATTTCTACAGAACACTGGTCCAAGGTTTTATCTTCAGACTGAGAATCCACAAGTGGGGCAAGATTGGAAGCTGAAATAGGACAGGGCAGATGCCATTATTAAATGGTCCCACTGAACTTGATTTCAGGATGACAAAAACTTTCTGAATCGGGTTAACCTGGTTTTCTTGCATGCCCTAAGATCCCCCTCCTTGACTTATCCTGGAGCTGGAAAAAATATTAAGTACCGCTTTTCACCAATTTCTGGAACAGTTCCCCTGGTCGCTTATAAACGACCCTCAGTTTCTCAGAGCAGGGTTCTATGCACCAGATAGAGTCAGAGTTCCTTCTCCTTTTCTTTTCCAGAAGCAGGAAAAAAGGAAACCAACTACATGGACCGTGAACAGCAGTTCTAGTCACTTACCTTCAGCATGAGTCAGAAAGTCATGCATCTCCTTTCCTCCAGTTTGCAGGTAAAGACAACTTCTTTCAAGATGTTATCTTCCCATACCCAGCAATGTTTGGAGGAGATGGTGGCGGGGTGCAATTCTTATTGTGTGTATGGTGATTGGAGAATTCTCACTACCCAATCCAAATTATTTTTTACAGCACCTAGCTTTTGGTTCATTGCAAAATTCCCAAAAGCCCAAAATCTAAGATTAAAACATTTCTTCTTCCTCCCAGGGGGCTTTGTCTTTCTCACTGTGGGAGAGTGATTCCATTTTTTAGATAAGGTGCAATCTGCTCTGAATGGGTCAAAAACTGTTTTTCTCTTCTACTGGAATTGGAGTCATAAAGTTTAGATAGGCCCTAGAAATAAATGGAAGCAGTTTAAAGGGAGAATTGATAAATCTGTATTTTGTTGGGTCATTTTTACTTTCCACCCTCCTTGATGACTTGTCCTTGTTAAGTGGCCAATCAACAACATTCCGGTCTTTCCTGTATCCAAGAGACTAGAAGAAATCATTAGGGAGCAGGGCTTTTTACTACCAGTCATTGATATGTTTTGAGCCTCTGCAGTGGGGATGAGAAGCAAATAAGTTCTAAACATTTTTGTCTATCAGGCAGTGCACAGTACACATTTCAAAATTACTTTTCCACTAAATGCATTACAAATGTGCTTCCAACAGAGACTTTGATGATTGCAAATACTGGGAAAATTACTTTGAATAATTTTGCTAGCATTCTTTCAAGCACAAATATGAAAAACATATTTATATACATCTAGATCTGTTCATGGAAAATGTAGCCTTACTTACACAGGGAAATAGCTTTGGGCAATTTCCCCATCACTTAGCTGCCAAGTTTTCAGATTGCTTATGTGTGACATTTCCATGGTTTCAGTGCACTTATGACTTACATTCAACTGGCAAATAGGTGACACTTGGAGTGACGCTTTCTCTCTAGTAACACAAATTGATGAAGTACAGGTAAAAATATATATCTCAGAAATTACATCCTTTTGAACAATAAAAAACTCTAACAGTTGCTTGAAACTGCTGCAAAACTCCAGAAATGGAAAGCCGCCACTAACTTACAGAACTTTTTAAGATGACTGGCTTTTAAAGCTGCATGAAGCTGGAAATCACCATACATAATTTATCGCATATACATAACAATCTTTTTCAGTGTGGAACAAGTTTTCTATTGAGCAGTTGGTTTCAGTCTGAAATATATTTAAGAAAACATGCCTCTAAACTAAGGGGCTTGAGAGATCATCAGATGAATGAACTTTGTGCAGTCTGAGAGACTGTGAGAGACTGTGACCTCCAGGGTGGCCGCCAGACTACACTCTGCTTGGTGAGTGTGTCTGTGACACTTGGAATGCCTTCTTGAACTTCTTCAAATTCTGTCTTCAGCGGGGTTTGGCAGCAGAGTGAAGGCACTGGTTGCAGCAGTAGAAGGCAGTTGTGAGTTAAGACAGACACACCATGGCTGGTAAATACACAGCTCTCCTTGGTCAGCTCTGTATGAATGAATAGTGCTGTAGTGCACTACTCCTGTCTGCATTTGCTAGACGGGGGCCAGGAGCAGAGAGCTAAGAGAGTCATCATTTGAAAGCTCTCCCAGTGGTAACTGCAACTCCAAACACCTGCCTTCTATCAGAAGAGCCCAGGGCTTGTGCGGGTTGCCTGGCACCACCAGTAGTAGTCTAGGTGGGTGCGGTGGAAGCACACAGAAGAGAAAAATGAACTGGTCATGCCTGCTGTGGAACTCCTGGATTACAATGAGTCTCCCAGCTTGGTAACCAGTGACGAAATTGGTCACTTGTAATCCAGCCGAATACCCCATTTCTGAGCCGGTTTCTTGTCATTGGCCACTAAGTGGGGCCAGGAAACTTAATGAAGTTGTGGCAGCGGGTGACTGTCAGTAATTTAGTCCATGTATTTATCTTTCAATATAGCGTAGTGTACCCAATAAGTTGTTAAAGAACTTTAATAAATAAATCAATGTCAATAACAAGTGTTCGAATAAAGCCGCCACATGGAATGCTTTGGTGCCGATTACGATCCTGTAAAAAAATTCCCCGTATGACTCGTATCCGGTCTTTTTACCGTACAAATCGTACAAGTGCCGTACAAACTGCCAATTACGATTCGCATGGGAAAAACTCCATACGAGTCGCATTGGGAATAATTCCCCACACGTCCTCTGGTCGGAAAATGTGTCCGACACCTCCCCGGACGATTTACCGTACAAACGTGAAAAGTGAAGTCCGACCGCGCAAGTACGATCCATCCCGTGCGTCCGATGTCACAACCGTATGGTAAAAACACCGTCCGCACCGAACTCCCATTGCAACCATGGAGACATGTGCCCACATACGCGCCGACCCAACCCCCAGCCCCTGTGAGTATGCGCCGTACCCCCCCAGCCCCCGTGAGTACGCGCCGTACCCCTTCAGCCCCCGTGAGTAGGCGCCGTACCCCCCCAGCCCCCGTGAGTACACGCCGTACCCCCCCAGCCCCCGTGAGTACGCGCCGTACCCCCCCAGCCCCGGTGAGTACGCGCCGAACCCCCGTGTATGTACACCCCTGTACGTGTCGAACCCCCCGTGTATGTACACCCCTGTAAGTGTCGAACCCCCGTGTATGTACACCCCTGTACGTGTCGAACCCCCCGTGTATGTACACCCCTGTACGTGTCGAACCCCCCGTGTATGTACACCCCTGTACGTGTCGAACCCCCGTGTATGTACACCCCTGTACGTGTCGAACCCCCCGTGTACGCGCTGGGGGTACGCACCGTACATACACGGGTGGGGGTACGACTCGAACGTACAGGGGTGTACATACACGGGGGGTCGACACGTACCCGCTTTTTCCAGGATCGTAATCGGCACCTTAATGTTTATCTCACCGTGATGTAGGACCAGGCACAACACTGCACAGTGGAGGATTTTGAGAGATATGGGCTAAGTTCAGTGTAAAAGCTGCTTAAGTTCCTGATGGCAAATATTGTCAGTTCACTCATTAGAAATATACCACATGCTCAATTAAAAAGATGTAATTTGGAGAAAACTGGGAGAAGCTCAAAACATCTGATTTGTAGTGCTGCATCCCTGAATGGTACCCTTGACCCCTCTCATTGGTGATGTACACTAAGTCTGGCCCAAACCTGTATCCTAGAATGGAGCAAGCTGATATGTGCAGAATTTCCAGACTCTTGAATGCCAACCTGTCTGGGATCTGCCTGGGAGTGTCCACGCCCCCCCATAGTCATCATTAGACCAAACAAATGGAATTATAGCCACCCAGGGAGGCGGTCCATGAAAAACCAATAAACCACAGAGATAAGACATTTGTCTCAGTGCTCATAACTAACCTCAGAGAATGTGATCCTAAGGAGTTAGATGGTCCGACTTGGGTGTAAACAGCAAATAAGTGAGGCATGGACATTGATTTTATGAGTGGAGTCCTTAACTAGTCTGCTGCATGGGGCTGGCATACCTCATTTCCCTGTAAAGTTAACTGTGTTTTGTGCAGGATCTAAGGTCGACGCCGCCCCTCCTAATCTGAATCTCGGTCATGCTTGTTCTTAGTTTCATGCATCGAGCTGTTAACCCATTAATGACACACAAACTAATTCACAGGCGTTAGTAAAATCAAATGCCATGCAACTGCTCTACCTCTGCAACTCACAACCTCTGGTAACCATAGCAACGAGCCTGATAGGCCTGCCAGCAGTCTAATTTGCCTGAGAGGCAGAGCCACACACAGGGCTGCTTTTGGAGCACCTCATGATGCCTATAGTGTGTCAGGGAGCTCTATATGTGTGACTAATGCATTTTTGTTCAGTGATGCGGGCCCCTGCACTACAATATCTAACCCCTGATGTGCAGTACTTGGCAGGGCTGCCATAATGGTGCACTAGCCTCAATATACATAATATGTCACATTTTTATATACTGAGCACAAGGTACTGTAAACTGCAGCCCAGCCAGAGCACAATGTTTCTCCTGGACAGCCATATGTATTTGTTATATAAATGAGTGTAGAATAAACAGGCTCTGCAGACGACATATGGCATTACATTTCCATTCCATTGGTGCATCTTCTGCGCCATCTACCATGGCCTTACAGAAAAGTAAATGAGTTGGGAAAACCAATTTTCACTGTACCACCCACCCTGCACTGCATCGCAGAGCCGAGGTTCAGAGTCCTAATACCAGCAAAAGTATGATCAAGACAAAATGCGAAAATGCATGGTAACCATGCCAAAAAGGCAGACTTCCTACACTTTATCTTTCTCAATCTCTATTTTTATTTCTAAGCAAGATCTTTTTGCTGATACCATGGATGCTTGTATTGCTGGACCTCCGTTGAGACGACATGTACAATATGCACATTCTGTATTTCCTAAAGAGTGAATATTCTGTAAGAACAGGCCCACCAAAAGTCACATAGTGATTTTAGGAAATAAAATTGAAAGTGCTTCTTCTGTTTTAACAGCACAGCACCAACCATGTTTCGAAACATATATCAAGAAGATATAGGGAGCACAAGAAAGCCATTGAGACAGAGGATTCGGGCCATTTTCAGCATACTCTCACACAGCGCAGCAAGCCACCTCAAAAGGAACAGGTAGGAATATGCTATATTTAACATTATACACACATTCCTGTCCTTTCTTCGTGTTGGCACACAATGTGCTGCTTGCGCCAATGCACGCACTCTTATGCCATGCTGCAAGGGTACTTGCGTTGCAGACAGGATTGTTTTTGTGCAGGACAAAAACAATCCTCAAAAGCATTTCCCTCTTCCTATGTGTGCTGCCGAATGCAGCACATATGGAAAAAGGAAAAAACAAGAAGAAATAACGATATTTCACCTTGTTAGACCTCACCTGGGAGGTCTAGCATTTTGATGCATTCCCTGGTCAATCAGTAATGGTAAATCACGGAATGGGCCAAAATCCACGGGTGGATGCGAGGAAACACTCACACTCCACCCATGGAACGCCTTCCTGGGGCAGAGAAACCAACGCAGCGATTTGCGCTGCGTTGCAATATTCTAGATTTATCAAGCCGCGCAGTGGCCTTGCATGGCTTGATAAATCTTATCTAGTAGTTGCGTCACCCTTGCACCCGACTTTGAGGGGGCGCTAGGATAATGCAACTGCTTGATAAATCTGCCCCTTAACATTTAAAGATAATTGCCTGAAGATGGAGATGAAGTTATTCTCACCTGTAGCAACATAAAGATGATGGAAGGATGCTGAATATTGTCAAACATTCAACCCCAGTCAAAGATCTGGGTTAAATTCATCGTTTTTTTGCTCACCATGCCAGCCCAGTTTATACTCAGTCATATGCAAATCAGTCCTGACCCAGCTCCCCATGTGAACAGTCCAGCCCTAACTACCAGGCCAGGTCCTCCCAGGACTGGATAACAAGGATCCTGGGACCGGTTTTTGGGTATCACCCCTCATCAGCCAGGCTAACTTGAATCCAGTGGTATGGCAATCACGGGACCCACATCTGTGCCTACCATTTCCACTTAGGGCAACTATAGTAACACAAAAAGATGATGGACCGAATGCTGAACATTGTCCATGTTATCATTGCCCATTAAAAATTACTCCACGTTTGGCACCTAGCCTCAGTGGTGCATGCAAAAACACAATAATCTGTATGGGATGAAACCCTCGGATAACATGCAGACTTTTGTGGACATTGTAAGACACTTGTGAGGCACACATAAACCAAAATCAACATTAAGGCACAGAATAACACAGATTGGGCAAGTGGAAGACACTGGGAAGACTGATGAGTAACAAGACATTAGCAAATGTAGTACTAGGATACAAAGGCACTGGGAGAGATGGTCCCTAGAGACATGGTCACTAGGATGGCATTGCACTGGTAAATTAAAGACATGCAGAGGCATGTTTATAACGAGACATGAACATTGGGAAATCCACTAGTAAACAAGACACAACACTCTGGGGAAACATAAGATAATTGTGAGAAATTGGGTTGTTGGTTGAGGGGGTGTGAGCAATTCTCAAGCAATCCTTGTCGTGGTGAACCACAAAAAGTCACTAAATAAATCTGTGATTAACTCTCCGGTAGCTTGGCACAAAAGCAAACAGGCTTAACTTTGAGACAATTTGTAAAGTATTTATTCAGCACTTAAACAAAAATAAAGTGAAAACACAACACAAGAAAAGTCCCACACCAATTTAAACAAATAGAACAAATGTGTAATATGTTTTTTTTTATCAAAACAACAAAAATCCAATGAATAGAACAGGAGTTATGAACTTTTAAAGTCTCAAGTGAAAAATAGATCAAACCAGGAAACGTGGTAAACTAGTCATGCGAGGCCGTAGCAAAGTTGAAAGTTATGCCAACCGCAATGGAACACACAAAGCTTACCTTCAGACTTAGAAGAATGTTTGAAGAAAAATGTATGAGAAGGTAAAGTTCTGTCCTAATAGTATACCTGGTGCCAGCTTTTATGTGGAAGCAACATCTGGTGTTCTCACCCCACAGACTGTCCCAGTCTAACTGCAGTCACAAAAGACTAGTGTGAAGTTCTTTGTGTGTGAGCTGAGGCAGAATCTTTAAAGTGCAAGTGGGGCTGTGTACAGCTCTGCCCCCTCACCCTGAAGGAATTGCCCATCCTGCCGAAACACTGAGTCCCTCGATTTTATGGTTGTCTGGGAGAAATACACAAAGGCCAACTGCCAACTCTCCGAGTCATTGACAAGGGAAACAGGCTGCAGGCACCAAATGGCTAGTAAAAGAAAATGCAAACTTTCCAAAAGTGTCATTTTCAGGATTGTGACCTAAAATCTGACTTTACCATTAATAAAGATTTTAAATTGCAATTCCCTAGACACCACCCACGACTACTTGCTCTCAAACAAAAGTGATCACTTATTAAGGTGCCGATTCCGATACGGTAAAAAGGCCCTACGAATCCTCGTACGGAGTGTTTTCTCCATACGACTCGTACCCGGTAAACTGTCCGTACAACCTAGGAAGTACGATTAGTACAGAAAGCCTGTTTCCGTACGAATCGTACAAAAGACCGTACGGGTAATAAAACCCTACGAATCAGATCCGGAACAGCCTGTACGTGCCGTCCGTACGTATGTAAGCAGCCTTTTACGGCCCAGCAAGTACGATCCGTTCCCTCGGCACTCCGTACGGCTCTTTTTTTACAGGAGCCAAAAACAGCCATAAAAGCTGATTCCCCAGGGGTACGAGTCGTTCAGGCCCCCCCACCCCCGTATGTACGCACTGTACCCCCACCACCCCACGTATGTATGCACCGTACCCCCACCACCCGTATGTACGCACCATACCCCCACCACCCCCCCATATGTACGCACTGTGCCCCCACCACCCCCGTATGTACGCACCGTACCCCCACCACCCGTATGTACGCACCGTACCCCCACCACCCCCGTATGTACGCACCGTACCCCAACCACCCGTATGTATGCACCGTACCCCACCAACCCCCGTATGTACGCACCGTACCCTCACCACCCGTATGTATGCACCGTACCCCCACCACCCCCGTATGTATGCACCGTACCCCCACCACCCGTATGTATGCACCATACCTCCACCACCCTCCGTATGTACGCACCGTACCCCCACCATCCACCGTATGTACGCACCGTACCCCCACCCCCCGTATGTACGCACCGTACCCCCACCACCCCCTGTATGTACGCACCGTACCCCCAGCGTGTACGCGCTGGGGGTACGGTACGTACATACAGGGGGTGGTGGGGGTACGGCGTGTACAAACAGGGGGTGGTGGGGGTACGGTGCGTACATACGGTGGATGGTGGAGGTACGGTGCGTACATACAGGGGTGGTGGGGGGGGGCCTGTACGACTCGTACCCCGGGAACAACTTTTCCCAGGCTACGAGTCATACAACTTCGCTTCGTAGGGGGTAGAGTCATTCCCCGTGTACGGGCTGTTTTCCGTACGATTCGTAAATCGGATAGCCGGTCTGGATTGTACTTGTACGCTCGGACTGTCATTTTACGAATCGTACGGAAAAGTGTCCGGGTACGTCTCGTACAACTTTTCCCGCTACGATTCGTGCGGAGCGGGCCGATCCGTACATACTTTTTCCCATACGAATCGAACTTCACGGGTCGGACGTGACTTGTACGATTCGTACGGAAAAAAATACAGATTCGAGTCGTACGGAAATATTTTTTAACGGTTCGGCACCTAAATGTTATAAAATAATCCAGTGCTATCCCAAGGAAGAGGTGGCCTCACAGTAGTGAAAAAGACATGTGAGAGTTTTTCACTACGAGGGCATGTAAAACTTAAAAGTAACTTTTTTAATACAATGTGCCCTGCACTATGGGCTGTTTAGGGCCTACCTTAGGATGAATTACATGTATTCAGAAGTTTTTTTTAGGCCTAGCAAGTGTTTTGTTTTGCCAAGTCAAGTTGGCAGTTTAAAACTGCTCACAGGGGACATATGGATGCTCAGAGACTTTGATATGCAGAAAGGCACCAGAAGAAATGCCAAGATACTAAGGAGAAATAGGACAAACATGGACAGATAATGGAAGACTAAAGAAAATAGCAGAAGACATGGCCAATGGGAGATAGAGTGAGAATAGAATATTATGGTGCCATGGCCTCTGGGAGATACTAACACTGTAAGGTCTGGTGAGCGAGAAAACACAGCAATATAGTGACTTGGAAAGGCACAGACCTGGAGAGACCTTAAGGATACATGGAAAGACAGTGCAAACACTGGAAGGATCTGGAAAGACAGAATTACACTTGAGAGAGACACCTTAACAGACCGGAGGCAAAGGAATAATTTGGTGAATCAAAGAGACACAAACACGCTTTAGAGAAAATGGAGTGCTCTTGAGTCCGAGAGAGAGATCAGAAATATAGGGGAGACACAGGTTGAAGTTAGGCACATATACATGAGAAGATACTGGAGTGAGACAAGAGGACACAAGAGCCTGAACTGAGACACAAAAAACAATGGGACACAAATAACAAGCAGAAAAACATTAGGGAGATATGGGATTAAAATATGGCACTAGGAGACAAACACAAAATATATGGAGAGTTTCATGTACATCTAGATTAGGTCACCACAGAGACACAGTAAATAGTGAACCACGGGCATGGGCAAAAGTATGCACTAAATGACTCCTGGGAACATAGTAAGTTTGAGGGGATATACTCTGGAGACTGGTACAAAGAGACAAACTGAGACATATACATGCAAGGTAATGAGGAGAACCAGATTAAGGAGGCTAGAATACTAGAAACTCGAATACTGTGGTGACATAGATAATGGTAAAACAGGAACAAAGTGGAGGCCCAGAAATTGGGACACACAGATAGGGTAGACTGTGACACTAGTAGAAGCAGACACAGGGGTACATGAGCTTTCAGATACATGGATACAAGAAACAGGTATTTCAAGATGTGGGGAGAAACAGAACAAGAGAGGAAGTCGGGACGGGAGATTAGCATACAGTGAGGCTTTGGGACAAGCAAAACAAATGGAGACCTGGAATAGCATTTTAGAAAATAATCAGATTACAATTTTTTCCATAATCCTTAGTACAGCTATCACCCATTACATAGCCCTTCATCACTTTTAGGAAACTGCTGGCTATTCAATTAGCAATATACAAAGACAGGTGTACCAAAAAGGAGGGTAGCAGCAACGGTCTTCAGAAAATGTCAACAAACTACTAACAACTAAAGACCTGCGCATTAAATTGTTGGAAGTATTTTATGTGCAAATATATTTTCTTGTATACAAAAATGCATACTAAAACATATATTTTACCTTACCAAAAAATTGCAAAAATGCATTTCATCCAACAATTTTCCTCAAACACGTTTGATTAAAAAAAGTGCTTAAATTCATCTAAAGTTATGACGGTCATTATTACGAAAAATCAAGAAATATTCTTGTTGCATATTTCAACTCATTTTAATAATCGACAAAGCAAAGGAGGTTTTATGGTTGATCTCCGAACTGTTATGAAAGAGCATTTGATGCTGGAATTGGAATTCTAATTAGTTCTTGTCTTCCCTGGAACCAATATTCCCCTTTGGTATCCAACCTAAAATGGGTGTTTTTTCTGATAGAGCCAAGATAATTTCACAGATTTGTCCTAAATAAGACACAGTTTAACTTCAAGAACATTAAAGGTGAGGGTATGCTCAAAACAAAACTAACCAATCCTCTCCTACTTGGAATTTGGCAATGAAGTCAGAATAACAGAATACAATAATTAAGCCTATTGTGCCGGCTCCAAGTGTAGTAGAGAAGTTGCATATTGAAAAACAGCACACGTTGAAAATTAGTGCACCCTACAAAGAAAGACGATAAACCACAAATATAAAAACAACTCTGATTCGTATAACTTTCCGCACTTCCCAGAGCATCTTCCTCCCCACATACCACTGAGTAACATGATTGTGGTGGGTGGAAATATTCTATCCACTTATGGCCTGATTACGACTTTGACGGTGCATTGTTGAATTCGCCCTGCAGCGACACCACCAAAGCCATGGTCAGACCACCCACCTGGCGGGCTTTGTTTTTGATGTTTCCACGGTGGTGCCTTAAAAATGGGTACCACAATGGGGTCGCCAAAAACAGTTCCTGCATGGCATGGACTGTAAAGTCCATGCCATACAGGAACTGGTCTGCATGCACACACAGAGGCACATGTTGTGCCGCCCTGTGTACATTCACTGGGCGTGAGGCACCAGGGGGCCCTGTAGGGCCTCCTTTGTTTCCTCTCCACCACGGTTTTCATGGCAGTGGAACCGCCATGAAAACTGTGGTGGAGAGGAAACTTGTAATATGTTTGGTTGGACCGTGGCTATCCCGCCAAGTATATTATTGCCTCCTGACTTCCGCAACACCACCAAGGAATGGCAGCTCCCTGTCGGCTGCGTTGGGGCAATGGAGGTGTGACTGCCCTTATTGTAATAGGGCAGTTGGGAGACCACCACGCTCCTGTGTGTCTGGCAGTCCGTGGACCCCCAGACTTGTAATCAAGGACTGACTGCTCAGTGTGGGAAATGTCAGACAAACCAAGATACCCTGATTAGCCGTAAAACTGCAGATATAATAAAATCAAAAAAGGATCCCAAAATCACACTTTCATCTTGGGTTCTGCTGTACTCCTCTATGCTAATGCCATGTGTGCTCTCGCTTATTAAGCCTCCAATATATACTGAACTGTTGTTATGTCACTTAAAGATTGCATAACAATTTAAAAAAAGAAAAAAAACATTAATGATCCTCAAGTTTGACTTCAATGGATAGTAATGGAATTTGGAGTGAAGTCAGAAGAGCCCCAAGAGGTTTACGTAAATTGATCAAGGAGATATAACTGACAGTTTTCGGGGAAAGTGGAAAATGCTCAAAACTTGCAATACCTTAATTTGCAAGGTATGGAAGAATGCGAAGATTATCAAGGGTAAATAAATATTGTCAGATTAAGCCAATGCTGACTTTATATTGTTGTGAATTCCCAATAATTGCATGGTGAATCTACTATAGACTTGACAATTGACAACACTTGACAATTAACAGACCTATTCATAAACTGCATTTTGTAGTACGTTAGTAGTACTACAGTACTAATGTACTACAAAATGCTCATCACATACAAAGGTCTCTGTCTCCACTTCTCCTATCTTTGCAGTGATCTACGCACACATATATATTTTAGTAGCAAATATGGGAGGAACAGGGACTGAAGAGAGTGGGTGGAAAACAGGGAATACTTATGACTAAAAGAAAGGGGTCAAGGGATGATTAAGGACCAGTTTAGTGAGGGATATGGAGGAGGTAGGGAGGGACAAAGACCAACCCACAAAAGAGTAACCCCCAATGCTATTCACAAACTGCCCTTCTATAGTTACGACAGCCACAAAGGACCCTAAATAGTTCTAATGGTACTCCAGCTCAGAGGGAGAATAAGTCAAGCACCACACACAGCCAGCCACTGGCACTGCAACACCCTCCAATTGAAACTAGTTGTGGGATGAGATTAAAAGAAATTCCCATAGTCTCTCACGTTAAATTTAATCAAATTATTTAAAAATACAAATAAATACTATTTAGGTGCCGATTCCGATCCTGTAAAACCCGGGTACAAATGGTCGTATGAAGTGTTTTCTCCGTACGACTCGTACCCGGGAATTCCACCGTACAAACCAGCAAGTACGATTCGTACAGAAATACCATTTCCGTACGAATCATAAAAAACACCGTACGGCTAAAAAATACATACAATTCCGATCCTGGACAGCTCGTACGCGATGTCTGCACGGAGTTAGGCAGCGTTTCACGGACCAGCAAGTACGATTCATACATACAGCACTCCGCACGGCTATAATTTTACAGGATCCAAAAAGTGCAGGAAAAGCTAAGTACGCTGCGATGCATGAGTAAAAGGGGGCCCGCTACGCGACGTACACGCCATCACCCACATCGTACATGTCATCATGTACGGTGCGTACCCCAACATTGCATATGTACGGACCGTACCCCCCACCCCCGTATGTGCGGACCGCACCCCCGTATGTATGGACCATACCCCCCACCCCCCGTATGTATGGACTGTACCCCCACCCCCCGTATGTACGTACTGTACCCCCCACACCCCGTATGTACAGACCGTACCCCCCACCCGCGTATGTCCGCACTGTACCCCAGGCGTACCCCCACCCGCGTATGTCCGCACCGTACCCCAGGCGTACCCCAATCCTCGCGTATGTACAGTCCGTACATACGCGAGGATTGGGTACGCCTGGGGTACGGTGCGGACATACGCGGGTGGGGGTATGCCTGGGGTACGGTGCGGACATACGCGGGTGGGGGGTACCCCTGGGGTACGGTGCTGACATACGCGGGTGGGGGGTACGCCTGGGGTACGGTGCGGACATATGCGGGTGGGGGGTACGGTCCGTACATACGGGGTGTGGGGGGTACGGTGCGGACGTACATGGGGGTGTGGGAGGCTGGGGGGTCATACGACTCGTACCCCGGGCACAAGTGTACTCAGGGTAGGGGTCATAGAAAGTTCGCTCCGTACGGGGCCTTTTCCATGCGCTTGTGTTTTCGGACGGGCGGTACGGATCATACTTGCGCGCTCGGACTTCAGTTTTACGAGTTGTAAGTAAACCGGTCCGGGGACGTCTCGTAGACTTTTCCCTAGGCGATTCGTATTTATTTTCCACGTACGAATCGTTCTTCGCCGTTTGTACGGGACTTGTACGATTCGGACGTAAAAAAATATGGATACGAGTCGTACGGGAAAAAAAAATCCAGGATCAGAATTGACTCCTTAATGTTAAAACATATTTATGAATACAATAAAATTAAATATAAAATATTTTATTAACCTTTTTTCACATGTAAAAACTATAGTAAGATGAGTGTTTATTTGAATTACCTAAATTGCATTTAATTTATTCTATACATCAGGGTTAATAATTTAAATTCTATAATTAAAATTGAATTGTTTTACTTTACAAGCGAGGTTTTTTTATTTATACTTCAAAAGATAATGTTATTTTAATTTACTATATTTAAAATAATTATTACTTTTTAAAAAAAATATGTTCTTAATGCTATCATGTTTTATTCTACATTTTTAAAAAAAATGTAAAATGAATTCCCATCAATAACAAGCATTTCATAAACTTTTTATGCTTACCATAGGGAGGTCTTCACCTCAATGGTGAAGAGCTCTGCCTACATTTGAAAAATTAAATACCAGTAGTACACTTTGCACTTGAAAATTCGGCTCCACCCCCCCGAATTCAGGGGTGGAGACATTTAGGGCAGCACATTGTGGTAAATTTATACTCTTCAATGGTGAAAAGCTAAAAGTAGTACATGTACTGCAAAGTGTAAGAGTAAACTTTCACATGTAAATTAACTCATATGTAAGTTTACCTTTGTGAATAGCGCCTTCATATATTATACATACATTTACTAACCAGTGCTTCCACATTGTGTATTAACCAAGTAATGTATGTTTTGTTTTGCTAACACGTTAATGTGAGATAGAAATATGAGTGGTTTTGATGTTAAAATGGAAAGTTATTCAGAAGTAGATATATTCTGTTTTGTTCACAGCATCCTTTTGAACTTGAAGGCTTTGGCTGTCATCCAAGGTTTTTGGAGCCATTGAAATCCTGGGACTTTAGCCAATGTTTCGCAGCAAAGCAAATTTTGATGAGTTTTTCCGGAGCATACTCAGAAAGCATTCTTCATTACAAAGGGCTTCCTATGGTTCTGGGATGTGTTCCAGTTATTGAGGTGATGCAGGTGTGAGGTGCAATTTAACTTCTGCAATGAGAGACCTCAGATGGTCATGCCTTTAAACATGCAATTTGTATGTGCTGCTTTGCACTCTCAACAGTATTAACACCCACCTAGCGCAGGGTCTACCTCAAATACAGTTTTTCTGTCTTGAGATAAAAACAGCTATTGAAAGGTTTCCGAAACTAATTAATGATAAATATGTCTTGATTTTTGTATTTTTGCTGTGTGTTTTATTATGTTTCTTAATGGCTACAATCTGTAGAACATTTTTCTTCATTTAAATTTATCAGATGAATCTACAGATAATATATATATATATATATATATATATATATGTATATATAATATATATATATATGTATATATATATGTATGTATATATTATCTACTGGCGGTCGCCAGTAGATAGTTATAGTTAGGATCGTGTTTCCATAGGAAATCTCAAAATTCTATTTTGAATAACTTTGGCGCCGGTTGACAAATCCTCGCGAAATTTAAAAAACTAATGGGGCGCTCCGCTCAGCTCCTACCCTGAAAGTCTCGGGGTGATTCGTCAAGGGGGGGCCGAGAAAAAAGGGGGGTCCCAAAACGCGTTTTCCCCATGCATTTTTCCATAGGACCTTTAGTCGAAGGTACAGCCCGAACGGCTGAACAGAATTACTTGAAATTTGGCAGAGAGGTAGTCCTCAGGTCAGGGAAGTGCCTTTTGCAGGTCTGGTGTCAATCTGTTCAGTATTTCCGGAGAAAATAGCATTTAAAAGCATATAAATATCTATACGCGCGCACCGTGCGCACACTGTGCGCGCACGGTGCCGTGCGCGCACGGTGCCGTGCGCGAGCGAAAAATCTGATTGGTTGATAGATGTCAGTAAACATACGAATCGGTCGAAATCAGGAAGTGTCGGCCGCCATTTTGTCTGTCGCACTGAAAAGGTAAGGTGGAAAAAAGGTGGAAAACGTGAAAAGGGGGCAGAGAAGAGAGTTCCTGACCCCTAGCCTTTGTCAGGGGGTCACAGAAGGTCCCCCAAGGGTGAAAAAAATATTTTATTTTTTTCAATAAAAATCGCGTGGGTGCGCGCACGGTGCGCGCACGGTGAAAAACCTTGGGAAAAAAAATAATTAATAAATACATAACTTAGCATTTAAAAAACCGTACAAATTCACTTAAAAAAACATAGGTTTCACACATGTTATAGTTAGCTGGACATTTCACTCGTAAAAAACCAATGAAATTCCCCCGTTATAGTTGGTTCAGATAATTATAACTCACGCGACCGCCACTCTATCACAAGGATGATGTCATCAGTGATGTCATGAGTGATGCCACTGACCATGTCATAGTAATATGTGACGTCATGAGCAGTGGATTGCGGGCGTGCGAGTTATAGTTATCTGAACTAACTATAACGGGGGAATTTCATTTGTTTTTTACGAGTGAAATGTCCTTTCTGTGCGTTTTAAACGTCCTCTACTTCCACCTAAAACAACACAACAGTAACAAAACATTTTACGCCACAAAAGAATAAGATTTACTATTCTAACAACAATGAATATAAAAGGTACATCAAATATAACATTACAAAATACAATTTACTATTCCCACTACACTTAACACAACAATATTTATAATTACCATAAAAAATGCAATTCTCACTCCAGTCAGTTCAACAGTAGGAAAAGTGTTGGATTGCAGAGGAATAAAATGTACTATTCCCACTCCAGTCAGTGCAACAGTATCGAAAGCATTGGATTGTGGAGGGTACAATGTACTATTCACACTGCAGTCAGTACAACAGGAGGGAAAGTGTTGAATTGCAGAGAGGTACAATTTACTATTCCCACTCCAGTGAGTACAACAGTAGTGATAGTGTTGGATTGCCGTGGGGTACAAATTACTATTCCCACTCCAGTCAGTACAACAGTAGGGAAAGTGTTGGATTGTGGAGGGGTAACATTTACTATTCCCACTCCAGTAAATGCAACAGTAGGAGAAGTATTGGGTAGCAGAGGTGTAAAATTTACTATTTCCTCTCCAGTCAGTTCAACATTAAATACAAACAAAATATCTTCTCCAAAATAAAAATATTTTAAAAACAAAGAAAATGGAAAAAATATATAAATATATTGAAAACAAATATATATTTAAAATTGTAAAAAACAGAAAAACATATTATAATGTTAAATACATATCACAGATAGCTACAAATATTATTATAAATAAAATACAAAAATGATTTATATACAAATAAATATTTTAATATAGAAATTTTTTAGTAACATAAACATTAATTATTACATAAACTGAGTTAAATTACTTCCCACCCTATGACTCACAACCTGCACCTAAAAAAATCAATTTTCATTAATTAAATACTCCGGATTAAATAATATACCCCCACAAAACACACAACACTAATAAATATTAAATTAAAAATTATTATTCATTCAAAAACAATTATTATTTACTTACTATTGATTTACTTCCCACCCCACACCCCTGCAAAACCCAGACCCAAATCGAAAATGTAAAATGATACATTTATTTGCACAATTACCATAATTAATTATCAATTAAACAAATATTATTAATTAAAAACCAAATTATAATTCATTAGAAGTGATTAACTTACCCCTATGATCCCCAAAACCTTCACCTAAAATTGAACTGTAAAAACATTAATTACACAAATAAAAATACATTTCAATTAAGTAACTAATAGTATTTGACAACTAATTATAAATTAAATAAAATTAATTTTCTCCCCACCCTTTACCCCTATAAACCCAAAGCCCACTCCCCAAAATATGTAATTAAACAATTAACTTAATTAATTATCAATAGGTAATTAATATTAATTCTCAACTAATTAATTAAAAATAAATTACTTCCTACCCTTTGCCCTTATTTACCCCACAACACCGCACCTAAAAAAAGAAAATACTCAATTACCATAATGAATTATCAATTAAATATTTAATTTTAATTAATAATGAATTATTAATTAGCTAAAAATAAATTACTTCACACCCTTTACCCCTATTAGCCCCCCAACGTGCACCTAAAACATTACATATTTACCATAATTAATTACCAATTAATTAATATTAATTAACAACTATTTATTAATTAATTAAAAATAAACAACTTCCCACTTTTTACCCCTATAAACCCACAACCCACACATAAAATTTACCAATAAAAATTTTAAAGCACAATTAACACCATTAAATATCCATTAAATAAATATAATTAAATACAGAATATTCATTAATTTATTATTATTAAATTACTTTCCACCCTATTCCTCTATAAACCCACAACCCACTACGAAACTGAAAGACGCAAAATTAAATTAAATTAAATATAACAACTGCTAGGAAGGTAACTTATATATTAAAAAATACAAACAATACTTATACCAAAAAATTACATAACAATTTTAAATATATACCAAAATACATACCACTAATTAAAAAATCATATTTTAAGCAACTATATTTTTGCAGACAATAATAATAATGAATTCTGGATTTTTAAAATCAATATTACTTACCTTTAAATCGATATTCTCAACAACGATATACTTGCACTCAATATTTCAATCGCACAATATTAATGTAGTTCACATTTTTTGCCTCAATATTCTGTCCTATTACCTATATATATATATATATTTATTCCCAACTTAGGGCCCGATTACGATGCGGTCTGGAACGGTCCGGAGCCCTCCAGCCCACATCGTGATAGGCTGGTCGGATTACTTTCCCATGTGCCGGCCTTTCCGACACAGAAAGGCATTGGGAATATGCACTTGGGTGTGGCCCCAACAGAGACCCAATGGGTGCAAGGCTGCCGAATGTTAATCCCTGCTCCTTGAGATGCGTGCCAACAGGTGCATGGATGAACTGCACCCCTGGGGCATCATTAGCATCACGGGCGGACTTTGTCCGCCCGCCATAGCCCCGGGAAATGGGACCGCCCGCAATGCATGCGGTAGTCCCGCAGATACAATTAGGATGTGCCCACCACACTGGCGGGTGCATCCTGCATTCCTAATATTGCGGCGGGCGGTGCTCTCAGCACAGCCTGCCGCAATGCCAGGAAGGCATGTCATGCAGTTCCATGTACAACGTGCCAGGCACCGCGCGGTGTCTGCCATGTTGTGCATGGAACTGCAGGGGGGTACCATAGGTACCCCCATGTGCACCCACCACCCCCCAGAATCCCTGGGGGCCCGCTAAGACCGGCAAAAAACGCCTGCCTTTCTGTGGCGGCAATGAGGCACATCCCCGCATGTATGCTAATATGAATGGTGGTGTCTCCCTGACACCGCCACCATGTTAGCTGCTTTTCCGCCCGGTCGACTCTGCGACCGGGCGGAAAACTGGCGGACGGTCTTTTCATCCGCCGGGGTCCCCCCGCCATGGTAATGTGGCAGAGGGAATTTTGAAGCGGGCGGTGTTTATCAGCGGGTGGTTCGCCACCGCCATACGGGCGGTGGTGATCCGCCTGCTATACTAATGGGCCTCCTGGTCTTTACAAAGAGAGCATGCATTCCGTTCGGAATCAGAGCTGAGTGGAGGGATTTTCTCCTGCAGTATTCCTGATGTCATGCCCTTCAGAAGCCAGAAGGATGTGTCAACGTGCTCTGCGGTTTCATTCCCCTGCCACAGCCATCTGCCAAACCAAGGTGTTAGAGAACATGTTACACTGCCCCCATCTTAACGGCGAATGCAAGCTAACCAATATAGGCTCCAAAATCAAAGGCACATATTGAATGCTCCTGCTTGTATTTATAAGACAGAATAACACCCAACAGTCTCTGCACATATGTGGGCTGTTGGGAAGGCAATATAACATGGTCACATAGTCAAAGGGTGAGGTACTCTGCGATTGAAAAGGGAAAATTGTATAACATCAAAAAATCAGGAGATTAAAAGGCACTAATATGAAGAAGAAGTGACAACTGCACCCACTTGTGGAACTCCATTGAATTTGGAGGATTTTTTCAGCAAACCAGTGGAATTCTGTAGAGAAAAACTCTGTGAGGTCAGCTTAGGCCTAGACTACACCACAAAAAAACTCCACGCATAATTAGAAAAATAGAGAATATTTATCTAAGCAAAGTAAGATCAAAACAACAACAATTCTATCAGTAGAAGTTGAGATATTAATTTTTAAAGAATAAATGCAAAAATAGTGCTTAGAATTCAATAGAGCTAAAAGGTAATTTGAGGTTGCAGTAGACCGGGATAAATCCAAGTTCAGGCCGACTGTGGCTGGCTACAGAACTCAGACAGTTTCCGCTAACAACATACCTTGGATAGAGCAAACCGTCAACGTTGAAGATTTGAGTCGAAGAGTCAAGGAGGCGCTGCATCGTTGTCAATCTGTGGATGAAGGCAAGCATTGGTGCTGATCTGCACTGTCAATAAAAGCTTTGTTGTTGAACCCCATTACACTGTAGGTGCTGCGTCAATATAGAGCTGCGTTGACCATCGATGTTAAAAGAGCTATAAATAACCCACTTCTAAGGCCCAGAAGAGAGGGAATGTTAGGCAGGTGTAGGAGTCCCTAACACTTCAGAAAACAGGAGGCAAGCCAGCAAACCCTTGGGGATTACTTAGAGGGAAAGCAGAGTCCAGCTCTCCTTCAGCAGAATTGGGGGCAGTAGGCAGCAGGGCAACAAGCTAAAAGGCAGTCCTTCCAGAAAAGCAGTCCAGTTGAGTCCTTTAAGCAGAAAATCAGTTCGTCTGACAGAGGTTCAGTTCAAGATCCAGCAGTGTCTCAAATTTGAGGATCAGAGACCAAGTTACTCTACCTAAAAGTGCATTTGATGTAGGAGGAGACTTCAGAGCAATTCCCTAAAGTGCATAAGGATCCGTTTCAACCCAGTTCTATCTGCTAGGCTGTCCGTGGGGGATAAATAAATAAATCAATGCTTTGTGTGTAGAAAGGACACTATCTATTGAAGTGTAAGGGGGTCATTAGTATAGCGAGCGGATCGCCACGGCCCGTATGGCGGTGGCGATCCGCCCGCTAAAAACTCACTGCCCGCTTTCAAATTCCCCCACCATTACCATGGCGGGGGGACCCCTGCGGACTGGAAGACCGTCCGCCGGTTTTCCGCCGGTAGGCAATCCTCCTGATTGCCTACTGGGCGGAAAAGCATTTTATATGGTGGCGGTGTCTGGTAGACACCGCCATCCATATTACAATGCAGGTGGGGACCTGCCCGTTGCCGCAACGGAAAGGCAGGTGGTGTTTGACATTGGGGGGCCGTAGCGGGCCCCAGGGATTCTGGGGGGTGGGGGTGCACATGGTGGTACCTATGGTATCCCCCTGCAGTTCTATGCACAACATGGCAGGCACCGCGCAGTGCCTGCCATGTTGTGCATGGAAGTGCACGACATGCCTTCTTGGCATTGCGGCGGGTGGTGCTGAGAGCACCGCCCGCTGCAATGTCAGAAATGCAGGATGCGCCTGCCAGTGTGGCGGGCGCATCCTAATTTCACCTACGGGACCCCCACACCAATGGCGGGCGGTTCCATTCCACGGCAGGATGACCCTCTAAGTGTCAGCCCCTCCCATTGCTCTCTGCCCAGGAAGACCCATCAGAATGCAGATGAATGCAGATGAGTGTTCAGAATGCAGATGAGCCTCACCTTCCAGTGTTTGTGGCCGTCTAGAGGGAATGCACAAAGTATAGCTGTCACCCAACCCAGATGTGTATTTGAGACAGACTATAAGGCACAAAAGAGCTAAGAGCAAGGAAATGTACACTTCCTAAAAGTGGCATTTCTAAATCAGTATGGTTAAGTCCAACTTTAACAGTAAGGAAGATTTATCATTACCTTTCCAAAGATATAAAACATGAAAAATCTACTTCCCTCTGATAAGGAGTTACATCTTAAAATTGTATTAAGGAATTCCCAATACTAGCTTATGAGAGGGGTAGGCCTCACAGTAGTAAAAAACAAAATAGCCGTTTGTCACTGCCAGGACATGCAGAACATGAAAGTACATTTCCTACCTTTTACTTACATGGCACCATGGCCTTACTGCCTACCTTAGGGTGACTTATAGGTAATAAAGGGAAGTTTATGGCTTGGCAAGTAGTTTGAAATGCCACGTCCAAGTGGGAGTAAACTGCACACACAGGCAGTGCAGTGGTAGGACTGAGACAACATTGAAAGGCTAATTCAGTAGTTGGCACAATAAGTGCTGCAGCCGATTAGTAGCATTTGAAGTACGGGCCATGGGTATATAGTATACCACTTTACAAAGGACGTACAAGTAAATTAAATAGAGTCCTAAGGCCAACAAAAGAGTTCATCAAAAAGAGGAGGAGAAAGGCAAAATATTTGGGATGACCATTTAAAGAGGTCCATTTTCCAACTAGACCTATTACTGATGAGAAAAAAAACTGTGCGATAAAACATTCAAAGACCGGCTTTTTAATGAAAAATAGGCATGACTGTGTGATCTGTAATTGTCATATTTTCATATCACAAAAAAACCAAATCAATATTGCAGTTGTAAAGCAGGTGTTTTTGAGGGATATGAGCTATTTAAAGCTTGAGATCATCATGAGTAGAACTTAAAAATAATAAACATAAGAAATGCTTTTGACCTAGAATGATCTGATCAAGCCCCATTACAATGAATACATAGCCAAACAAAAATAAGATTTTTTTTCATTTGGCTGGCTATTGCTGAACTCTGCCAGTGTTAGCAGCTTGGAAATATCTATTTTGTACAGGTTATGCAGTTATATCACTGGAGTATGCCTTCCAGTTATACAAAAATAATTTAGCTGAGCACCAGTGCCAACATGAATTGATAAGAGGTGAAGTAATAAAAATATCATCCAATTTATGTATTTAAATTTAGACCTCATAGGGAGCTTAGCAGTGCTGGAGAAACCAAAAGGCATCCTTCCCTGCTTGCACCACAGTCTTGGAGTATTCCGACTGGCCAGTGTATTCAAAAGACTCCTGCAGTAGTGGGACTCTCGCTGAAATTCTATTGAGCCTCAAGACCTTAGGATGCAAACAACAGCTATCAGTCAAGGAGAATCCTTTCCCTTGTGGTGCCCTGAACCCAAGATAGCACACAGAGAGAGAGAGAGAATCTCTGGTGTCCCAGACTCATTCCTCACCTAAGATATGAGGCTATTGTATACCCCAATGAGACTTTGAGGCATTGCTGGTGGAAAGCTGTGACATGCAGTGCCTTTTCCTAACCACCAAGATAATGGGATCTTTCCTGTCAGAGGCTGCTGGTCCAGTGGAACACCAAAATGAATGTGCCCCCTATGTACCAGATTCAAGAAAGAGGTGGCAGATTAAAGGGAAGGCTTGCAATACTGAACTCCAGAATGACCAGACCAGGGCTGGTGTAACATGAGGACCCGTAATAGACTGGAAGGGCCATTTTCCTTGAGGGAGTCTCTACCTTCCCTGCAATCACCTTGTGCCATCAATGAAGACTTTGGCTAAGGATATTAGGTATAGGTAAAGGGTCTCTAGGGATATTGATATGGATTGTCAACCTCTGTAGATCCCCTTGAGAATGGGCAGGACACGTGCAGACCCACTGGTGCCGTATCACCTGCCTGCCCATATCACTTGCCTAATTTGCTCAGACCCTTTATTTGGCATTGCTTAGCCTGGGTGAGGCTTTCACCTTTGCTTAATCTGTGTGATCTTCTTTGCTGTGTTACTATTTGTAGATTTCTTTCTTTTTTATATCTCTATTTTCTCTGCTGCCTCCAAATTGTCACTATGAAACTGACTGTGCAAGGAATGGACCAACTAGGGTACTTAATGCCCACTTAAATAGACACCTCTGCTATTTTGTCCAAGTTAAAGGTTCAAGAAGAGGGAACTAGGGTTTATGAAGGATAAACTGACCAGATCCATTTCTGAGGTCAGCAGAGCAGTTCAGCTTGTGGATAATAAAGTGGAGAGCCTGGAGATACTGAATCTTTAGCTGTCGTGTCAGCTGTGATTACATTCTAAAAGATGGACACTCAAAAGCTTTAGAGATAGGCAGCATAATTTGTGTGATTTGATGTTGTATAATTGCATTCAATTACAGCAAAATGACATGAGGATCACAACCCTGCACTGAGCACAATTATCTTAGTGCAAAATGCGCTAAGAAAGTAGAGCTAAATGCAAAAGTACATGAACAGTAGCAGCCAGGAGTCACTCACCCTCTGTTTCTGTGCTCTTGTGGTAGACATCTTTGCCCCAAATTGCTCCAAATTACATGAGTGTGCATAATCACATAATTGTTTGTAATTCTGTATCACAAGAACAACACAAAATTACTGAAAACACTCTGATTACTTCAGCATAATATAAAGTTTGGCCAGGCCTTAAAAACATAGGGGGTCATTCTGATGGCAGATGAACTTCAGTCCGTCTGCCATCATCCCAGGGATGGGGACCAGCCGCCTATAAGGTGGCAGTCCCGCACCTAAGATTACAATGGGGCCACCACACCGGCATCCGCAAAAGGCAGTGTTAACTTTGCAGTGGATGCTGCTGGCTGCAGCATCCGCCGCAATGGGAAAAATGCAGGTTTTGCTTTTCCCTACCTTAAGTGGCAGGCACCAAGCTGTGCATGCCACCTGGTGCAAATAAATGTAGGGGGCACCATAGGTCCCCCAATTGCAAAATCCACCTGCCCCTGAACAAGGGGGACTTGCAACATGCCCCCAAAGTACATCCCCACCAGCCTTTCCATGGCGGTTGAACCACCATGGAAAAGAAAGGCTGGCTGGGATCCAGCATCCTGATCTGGCGGACAGTGCCACCATTCTGAGGATGCGACACGGTCCGACAGGCAATTTTAACGATTGCCTCAGTCGGAACATCGCCATCTGGTGGGCGGTAATTGGCCTTACGATGACGGTGAACCTGCCACCGGTAGCTTGCCGGTGGCGGGTTCACTGCCATCGTAATCAGACCCATAGCCTTGATGATAAGATTGAGAATGGGGAGAACCATTCAAGCTGAAATAAATTGAGGATCAGGGATATTCCAACAGCCCTTCTGAGGGGCAGGATGCATTTAGGAAAATCTAGGAATCAAAGATAAAAAAACTGGTAGATATGACAATGGCAGAAGTTGAGACCATAAGATGAATATGGACTCATCTACCACTTGAGACTTAGAACTGCTTGATTCTTGCGCTATCCTTCATATTTTATTAAATGGTGGTTAATACTGCCACACGTCAACTGTAAGGAGTTCTTTATGTGGGGAAGTCTGTTTTACACTTTTATTGCTTCTCCCTGGCCTTTCCTCCCCACAAGTTCTCAGGGCTTGGTGCGTGTTTGTGAGGGGTCCAATACTTTTACTGTTCGGCTGTCTACTTCTGCTCTAACGTTTCTGGTGCTATTCATTACTTTTAAATAAAAATTCAAAGTTATTATATTTTAATTTGAACAATTCATTGCTATTTATATAAGGTGCCTGGTCTTCGCATTATTGTACATCTTTGCGCAAGGATCAACCT
Organism: Triturus cristatus; assembly: GCF_964204655.1. Classification (NCBI taxonomy): domain Eukaryota; kingdom Metazoa; phylum Chordata; class Amphibia; order Caudata; family Salamandridae; genus Triturus; species Triturus cristatus. The sequence goes on along the minus strand of NC_140580.1, from coordinate 485,410,080 downwards.
TGGTACCTGTCGGGTTCTTGGGTGGAGAAAAGACAGATGCCCTTGTCTGTATGTTTATGAAAATAAATAATACTTTTGACACTTTTATGTTGTGTTTTGCCTTTATGCAGGAGCATTGTGTGCTAATGATGTCATGTTCTCATTTGCCCAGAATAATGTATAGACTCAGAGAGGCATTCTTTGAATATTTTCAGTGACAAACATTTTTTTAAATTTGAGTTAAAAAATGTCTTTAAACCCATCTTAATAGCATTTTCATATTAAGTACACATATATTTAATTGGTGAACATAGAAATGTTTATGTATAGGTCCTAAAGGAGACTTCTAATAATGTTTTTAATGTCCTCTTCTTGTTTCAGCTGCCCTCTAAATGAGTTCTGCCAAGTTCACCTTCCTGCATTCCCTGTAGTTAAAATTCCTCAACCCAAAAGAAATGGGGCAAATGTCTTCCAACAAAGAATATAGGGCTTTTAGGAGCAGTCTGCCTGTTGGAAGGTATCAGGCTGGAAGGCAGAGTTAGGGGGTTTATAAGAGAAAAATATACCCATACCTATTATGGAATGGAGGGTTGAGTAGTGAACAGATGCACCTGAAGGATACCACAAACGACTGCAAAACCCTTAGAGAGGCAGGTTTAAACTAAACAGTGCTCTGGTGTGTATCTGGATATTAATGGTGATCTGCTTGCTCCTTGACAGGCTGCCTCCTGTCACCCCAGGAGTGGATATAGGCCCAGAACTAAACGGAATTAGTTGTTCACATTGTTCCGCTCTTGGGAAGCAGAGATACCCAGTTGTAACAGGTCAGCTTCTGTCTGAAGAAACAGTGCTTCACATGGCTGTATGGTGATCCTGCGATCTTAGAAGGTCAAATGATCAGTGCCTTCTAAAATATATTTTCCCCTAATGAGAGTATTCGATTCAAATGTGGGATAGGACTAATTGTGGAAAATAGCAGGGAAAGCTCCATGGCTCCCCATCAAGCACTGCTGAGGTACTGTTTTTACTTTGGAGTCCCACTACCAAAGAATCATAACATATCTGGGCTTTCGGGAAGATTTAAAGATGAAGAAGATTGCAGCTGCATCTGCTTGGGAAAGGACTGTGAACCAGGATCTCCCTTCACTTCTTTTGTTCCAAGTACTGGAAGCTATTCTCATGATTCACACTAGCTGGCTTTTTCTAGTTTCAGGAAAGGAAAAGGGCAAAAAAGGGCATCTTGCAGAAGAACCAATGAGCAATGGGAATATAAATTGTGCAGGTACCTTCTGAAGAGTAGCTTGGTAGTTTGGCACAAAACCAGCAGGCTGAACTTAGAGGCAATTTCTAAAGTATGGAAGGAAGGGTTTAGTGAGGAGTATGGAGGGGTTAAGGGAGGGACAAAGACCAACCCACAAAACAGTAACCCTATTGCTATTCACTTACTGCCCTTCTATAGTTACTACAGCCACAAATGACCCAAAATAGTTGTAAACGTACTCCAGCTCAGAGGTGGAATAAGTTGAGCACCACACATGGCCAACCACTGGTACTGCAAAACCCTCCAATTGAAACTGGTTGTGGTATGGGCTTAAAAGAAAACTTTATTGCATTTAATGTTAAAATTAATAAAAATTATTAAATTTATTTTTCCTGGTATCCCTGAAATTTTTGCTTGCTGTTTTGAAGCTGTAGGATTGACCTGAAGGAAGAACTTGGGTATCTAGAACAACATGGACTTCAAAAATGATTAAGCTGCGGAGGACAAAAGCAAGGTGCTGAGTCCACCCAGTTATTAAGACAGGTTCTTTGCAGACAAGATTTCCTGCTTTGTCAAACTAGGAGCTTTTATCTGCAATGGTTAAAGCTTCACCAGGACTTCACAAATAAGGTGTCAGACCTTGTGGAGTTCTGCATGGCTTTAATTCCCAGCTTTGCACTGATGGGGATTTTCAGAATCAAAACAACTTTCAAAGACTCGGGTGCCAATTACGGTCCTGTAAAAACCAGGTACGAACTGTCGGACGGAGGCTTTTTTCCGTCCGACTCGTACCTGGTTGTAAAACATTACAAACATGCAAGTACGATTCGCACGGAAACACCATTTCCGTACGAGTCGTACAAAACACCGACCGACGAAAAGATACATACAAATGTGATCCGGGGAAAGCGCCGACGTGACGTCGGGACGCCCTCAGGCAGCGTTTCACGAACCAGGAAGTACGATTCGAACCGACAGCGGTCCGGACGGCAATACTCTTACGGCACCCAAAAAGTGCCGGAAAATCGAAGTACGCTGCGATGTGAGTGGAATTGGGAGCCCGGTACACGCCGAACCCCCCCAGCCCACGTGAGTACACACCGTACCCCCCCAGCCCCCGTGAGTACGCGCCGTACCCCCTCCCCAGCCCCCGTATGTACGCGCCGACCCCCCGTGTATGCATGGAGCGTACCCCCCGTGTATGTACGGTGCGTACCCCCATGTATGTACAGTGTGTACCCCCCGTGTATGTATGGAGCGTACCCCCCGTGTATGCATGGAGCGTACCCCCCGTGTATGCATGGAGCGTACCCCCCGTGTATGCATGGAGCGTACCCCCCCGTGTATGCATGGAGCGTACCCCCGTGTATGCATGGAGCGTACCCCCCGTGTATGCATGGAGCGTACCCCCTGTGTATGCATGGAGCGTACCCCCATGTATGCATGGAGGGTCCCCCTCGTCTATGCATGGAGCGTACCCCCCCGTGTATGCATGGAGCGTACCCCCCGTGTACGTACGAGTCGCACCCCCGTGTATGTACGGTGCGTACCCCCAGCGCGTAGCGGTGGGGGCACGCACTGTACATACACAGGGGTATGACTCGTACGTACACGGGGGGTACGCTCCATGCATACACGGGGGGTACGCTCCATGCATACATGGGGGTTATGCACCGTACATACACGGGGGTATGCACCGTACATACACGGGGGTACGACTCATACATACACGGGGGGTATGCTCCATGCATACAAGGGGGGTACGCTCCATGCATACATGGGGGGTACGCACCGTACATACACAGGGGGGTAGCACCGTACATACACGGGGGTACGACTCGTACGTACACGGGGGTACGCTCCATGCATACACGGGGGGGTACGCTCCATGCATACACGGGGGGTACGCACCGTACATACACGGGGGGGTATGCACCGTACATACACGGGGGTACGACTCGTACGTACACGGGGGTACGCTCCATGCATACACGGGGGTACGCTCCATGCATACACGGGGGTACGACTCGTACGTACATGGGGGGGTACGCTCCATGCATACACGGGGGGGTCGGCGCGTACATACGGGGGCTGGGGGGGGGGGTCGGCGCGTATGCGGGCACATGTCTCCATGGTTGCTATGGGAGTTCGGTGCGGACGGTGTTTTTTCCATCCGGTTGTAACATCGGACGCACGGGATGGATCGTACTAGTGCGGTCGGACTTCACTTTTCACATTTGTACGGTAAATCGTCCGAGGATGTGTCGGACACATTTTCCGACCCAAGGACGTGTGGGGAATAATTCCCAATGCGATTCGTATGGTCTTTTTCCCATGCGAATCGTACTTGGCAGTTTGTACGGCACTTGTACGATTCGTACAAGTGCCGTACTGTGCTCATGACGGAACGGTTCCGTCATGAGCACAGCTCAACCGACGCTCATGACGGAACCGTTCCGTCATGAGCGTCGAAGGGGTTAAATACACAGCTCCCTGCTCTTGGACGGTTCAGGGCCTATCTTAGGGGCCACCTATATATATTAAAAGGGAAGGTTTGGGCCTGGCAGGAGATTTATCTTGTCAGGTTGACATGGCAGTTTCAAACTGCACACACAGGCTCTGCACCGACAGACCTGAGACATATTTAAATGGCTACTTAAGTTGGTGGCACATCAAGTGCTGCCGGTCCACTGGTAGCATTTAAGTTACTGGCCCTAGGCAGATGTAGTGCACTTTGCTAGGGACTGATAAGTAAATTAAATATGCCAAGTGTAGATAAGCCAATGTTTTACGCAGAGAGCACATGTGCTTTAGCACTGGTTATCAGTGGTAGAGTGCCCAACGTCCTAAAGCCAACAAAATTAAATTCAGCAAAAATTGGAGAAAGAAGGCAAAACATCTGGAGATTGATCCTACATAAAGGGCCATTTCCAACAGTTTCCTTTAATGACATTTCTTGAGTTAGTACAGAGGTAGTTTACTAACCAATATGTCCCTACGCTTTCTGTCATTCTGGCTAGAATATTGCATGTTGATAGTCTTGGATCTACACCTTCAGCTACATCATAGAGCTATCCTGTTTCTCAAATCCCACCAGAACTACTACTAGGAAATACTGATAGAGCAAATCAAAGACTTACTATTCTTTTCTTAATATTTGAAAGTGCTGGAACACAGTGGGTGGGCTTGTATTCTATTGATTGATGTAGGACATTTTTTCCTGACACCTGAGGAACTAGAAGGGACAGGACTGTGGTGGAGAGTACATTTGTCATCCAATTCTGGTATGAATCAATCTCAAACCACCAATTCACAAGGCATAGTGTATCGAAAATTTGTTCCAAAGATTTTGTTTCAATATAAAAGGTACTTATGTCTGTCTGATTTTCCAAATTTGAATAAGAAACTGGATCAGAATTCACTTATTTCAATTGAGAGGTGTGCAATATTGTAACCATTCATCCTGACAGACATTTGTTTTACACACTTTATGATAATATTAATATTACTTATAAATGGCCTCATTTCTGTAGCACCTCCTGCTTGAGACTTTCAAATTTGAGAACAGATCAAGGTACTTTTGCTAGTGGAAGTTCTCCAGCTTGTATCTGGCAACTTCTACTTACAGGCCAACCTGACATACCAATTTGTACAGCTTAAAACCTTTAGGAGCAAATATGAACATTTGACTAAGGACTCCAACAAGGAATATATGTCCACACTTGGGACCACTTTGAGAAGAACCTCAAGAATTGTCTCACTAGACAATTGGTGACTTTATCTTTCCTTCTAAGAGTGAAAATACAATACTTCAGAAAGATAAATAAACAACCGTATATCCAAAATCATTCATTTTTGGCACTGCCCCAGGAAGTTCTTAGGTCACAGTCAAATCACTGAAGCTCATTTTCCACATGTTTTCATTTTATTTTTCACTGCATTTAGTATAACATCATTAATTTGTATAGTTTTATAGAGTATGGAGGTATTATCCACTTTTCTGCATTTTGTTATGTTTTTCTTTTTGCATGCTGTCTGTTGTTTACTTATACAGGTGTTGCAGCTTTTAATTTCCTACTCCAATGTTGCATTCATTAATAATAATAAATAATAAATACAATTTATAAAGCGCGACTACCTCCAACGGAGTTATCCTGGCTCTGGGTTGCAGATTCACAGCGAGAAGAACAAGAAGAAGACCTACGAGAGGTTAAAGAGCCACGTTTTTAAAACTCTCCCGAAGGCCGGTTCTGGCTTCGTCATGCGACGGTGAAAAGGTAGAGCATTCCAGAGCTTTGTAGCTCTAACCGAGAATGCTTTACCGCCTATCCTGGCCCAAAGGAAATGAAGAACTCTGAACAATTTCAGGTTATTTGATCTCAGGATCTGGTCTTCTGCAATCTATGTCTCACATAGCCCGGGCCCTGTTCCCTTGTGGCTCTGCAGGCCAGAGTGAGCACCTTGAACTCACTCCTCCTACTGACGGAAAGTCAGTGGAGGCTACGCAAATGCGGGGAGATGTGAAGGTGAAACGGCACATTCCTAATTATTCTGGCTGCAGCATTTTGAATTATTTGCAGCCTGAAGATCAGATAGGCTGGTAATCCTAGATAGAGACTATTCAAATAGTTCGGCCAGGATGTGACCAATGCGTAGACCACTGCCTTCCTGCAATCCATCGAAAGAAAAGGAATTTACTCAAACCTTACAGCTTCCGAAAGCATGAGGAGGAGACCTGGCGAATCTTGGTCTTGCATGATAGATCATTGTCGAATTTAAACACTAGATTTTTGGTGAATCCACAGGAATCGGTGGGGGGTACAGCTCTGAGGGTCACCAAAGCTTAGAAGGTGACGGAGTCGGTTGGTTGAAAAATAGAACCTATGTTTTCTCAGTGTTAAGTGTAAAGCAATATTCAGTCATGCAGGCCGATATGTTATTCAGGCATTGCTTAAAGTTGGCAAAGGCCGTCTCCGAGTGTTCTTTGAACGAGAACACCAGTTGAGTGTTATCAGCGTAGTAGACCACTCTCACTCCACATGTCTCGACAAATGTCGCAAGGGGAGTTAGATATACATTAAACAGTAAGGGGCTCAGTGCCGACCCCTGAGGTACCCCACAGACAAGAGGCTTTTGGAAGGAAACTTAAGGGCATAGAAACACTCGTGAGCGGTTCTCCAAGAATGATTGGAGCCAGGACAAAGTAGTTCCCCACACTCCCAGGTGTTTCAGTCTCTCCAGGAGAATCGTTTGGGCTACAGTGTCGAATGCTACGGACAGGTCCAGCAGCACCAGCATTGCTGAGCTGCCCTGGCCCACAGCTTCTCACATGGTTTCAGCAACTTACAGAAGTGAAAATCATGGAACTGATTGTTTGATTCAAGGAATTCAGAAAGATGTATCTGAACTTCTTTCTCAAGAATTTTAGCTGGTGCAGGTAAAAGGGAAATGGGCCTAAAGTTCTTGTGTTCTGCTGGGTCAGCATCCGGTTTCTTTAGGGATCGGCAGTATGTAGGCCGGTTTCCATGAAACTGGGTAGGTACCATTTGTCAGGGAGGAATTTCAGATCTGGTTCAGGGGAACATGGAGGCAGGGGGCAGCAGTTTAAAATACTGAGCCAGGAAAGGGATCCAGATTTACATTTGTACAATTCCCTGAAAGACACATCAAGTGGCACTGGGCGAAATTCAGACCAGGTGCCATGCAGATCAGAGGCTGGCCTTTGCACAGAGGAGGATGTGGTAGGGTGAAAGGCAGAGAAAAGTCCGATAAGTCAGCACAGAGGGTAAGACAGGGGGTGACTGTGCTGTCTAGATCCGTGAATTTAGTAAAGGATTGGACAATTTTAAATAGTTCTTTGACCGAGTTGTCCAACAGTTTAATTTGGTTAGAAATGTAGTCCCTCATAGTACTGTGCTCAAGCTTGTGGAATTTTTTCAACGCCTCTCTGTAGGAGATTTTAGCCACAGGGTCATAGGATTTTCTCCAGGAGTGTTCAAGATTCTTGCACAGACCTTTCTCTGCTCATAATTCCATGGAGAACCATGGGGGTTAGGGCTTTTTCCTAGTGGATGTCAATGATCTAAGAGGGGCCACACTATCTAAAGCAGAGGTGACCCAGCTGTTGAAGCGAGATACATCACCGCTTGGGTCACCCGTCAGCGGGAGGTGTGCATTTTGAAGCCAGTGTCCCATAGTATTAGAGGTGACCTTCCTCCAGTTTGTCTTTTTGTTGGGGATTGACTTGAAACTACAGCATATGGGCTCAAGTTTGAAACTGAATGGTACTAATAAGTGGTCTGTCCAGGTCAATGGTAGCGGGGCCTCTACTATAAGGTTTGGATCATTGGAGAAAATAAGGTCCGGCATATGGCCCGCTACATGCATAGTGGCAGTGACCCTTTGCACCAGGTTTAGACCTTAAAGGGTTTCTTCCAGCTGAGACGCCTTAGGGCATCTTCCATTTTCCATGTAGACATTGAAGTCGCCTAGGACAGTGAAGTTGGGGTGCTTCACACAAAGATCAGCAACAATGTCACATAACTCTATTGGTGGCAGGCTGGAGTGTCGGGAGGTCTGTATGTCAGAATCTCAGCCACCAACGAGGAGGGCGAGATTCTGACATAGAGGGGTAGTGCCTCAATGATCCCAATGTGCTCTAGTCTTCTACAGGAGATCTCCAAACTATCCCTCATAATAATAGCCACACCGCCTCCTATTGTGTTGCTACCCCGATTAACACAAGTCATCCAAAAACCTTCAGGTACCGCCAACGGCAAATTGGGGTAAGAGCTCTCCTTTAGCCAGGTTGCTGTTAAAAACATGAGATCCCAGGAGTTAGACACCAGGGCGAACCAGATGTCCTCTGAGTGTTTGGGGAGGGATTGAAAATTAATCAAGCAAGCCTTAATATGGGTGTTTTGTAGGGAGCTTTCGTATGTTCGAAATGCCATTCACCCTCCCTCCGCCAACCACCAGCGTAAAGAGACATGAGTTACAAAAGTACTCCTGGTTGACCATCCCCAGGTCTATCTTGGCCCTACCTGCACAGGCATCTTTATTCATATTTAATAGTTGATCTCTGGACCAGGCAATATTGGTCAAAGAGGAAAAACGGGCGGCATGGCTGGCGCTGGCCGCGGTCCGGACGTGGAAAGACGCAGATGGGCTTGCCTTTCGTGCACCTTTGGCGCGCCCGCTGCATGCATCCACTGCACGTCCACGTCGCGGCTCCCACTAAATAAGGAATTGAGGCTGCTCGGTCAACAACTAGACCGCTGATCCAAGATGGCATGAGAAATGTTCCAACTGGGAAGACTGAAAATGGCCGCACCTGAAGTTTCAACAAGGCGAGCCAGGAACCCCTCTTCACCAGCGTAATCCAGGTGAGAGGGCTTGTGCAAATGGCAAGTAAATCAAGGTTAAAAAATTGGAAAACGTCGACTCTCCTGCACCCTGCAACATGCAGCAGTGCAGGAGTCCCACTCACACCCCCATCAAGTTTCCCCCTGTAGTAAAACAACACACAGATAAAATGAATAAGCAGTCAGATACAATGAACATCAGCGATTTAAAATAATAGTGACAGGAATATTAAAAATGGGCAATAGGCCTACAATTACCCCCACTGGAGTCTGTTCATTCATCTATTTGTTAGCGCATGGCCTTTCTATAAGGAATTATTTGTCCCTCAGTACAAGCTACCAATTGTGAGCCAATATTTCAGTCATTGAAATTGTTACCCCTGCAGACTATGAAGGTAGGCTTTTACGACTAAGTACATTTTTCGTATGTTTCTCTGAATTTATGCTAAAACACAAGAAGAAACCTAGACTGTCACAAAGAACTGAACAGACCTCTATCTATGTTTCCATCTTTTAGCATGTGTTTGGGAATACTTGATGGTCTAACTGGAAGTGGAATATGCATCATGCTTGCATAGCATTCCGCCTTAATCTAACCAGAGCTCATAGTCATGTTATACTTAAGCTTCCTATCGCTTGCTTTTAGTGCCTAATTTGTAAACAAATAAATGCCAGGGCCCTGACTAGAAGGCTACTGCAGCTTACACCACTTATTGCCCCATCGTCGCTGCCAAAGAAGGTACCAAAAATTACAACGAACTATCTCACGCGCCTGCAAGTCTGACAGTAAAGATTATTCCAGGACCTCAAAGCTAAAGGAATGGCTGGGGAGGCAGGTATTAGATATTTTTTAATGTATAATGTATTTATAAACAACTGTTGTTCTGCTCATCTCTAAATTAGATGAACAGCATCACCATGTGACAGTGTTCTAAGTATGGTGTTGACAATTAAGTGCCGGTGCCCAGCACCTGAAACCACTGGCTCAAATTAAGCACGGCTTGCTATCTTTTTCAAGCCTTTGAAATGATTAGCTTTCATTTGTGTTTCACGCTTTTTGCTATCGTACTCGTGTCTCAGAATTCCTAGTGTGATTGATCTTGCTCAGGAACTTGTGCAACAATGCAACCATTCTACTATAGGGTCTGTGTTCGAAACTAACCAAAGACCTTAATGGGTACTTTTACTATATTCCATTAGTAGACGTGCTAAAAACTTTCATCAGAAGCAGATGAAAACCCTTTTGAATATCCTTTTGCTTTTAGTCGTGTAAACTGCCTACAGTTTTACATTTATTGTTCAAGGGCTCATATTGATTATTCAAGTTTTCCAAAGCTGGATTTCGTACACAATTGTTTCCTGGAAATCTGTCCACTCTGAACTGTTGTTCTTTGTAATTTATGGGATGAAGAGGTAGCCAGCCCCTGCCAAGTTTGGCATTGCGCATCTCATGCCCCCATTAGTGGCTGTTTCATGCTTAAACTTTATGGAAGAATCAAAGCAGCAGAAAAATAGCATTTGAATAAGAGAAGGCCATCTCTTGTATTTGAAGTAGGATATGTTGGATGAAGTCTTTGATTTTACCCAGGTAAACTTTTTTATTATAGTAATTTATGCTAATTGATGGAGGTAGATCACACAGACAATTTTAGTACACAAAACAAAAGTATAGTAATTATTCATCTCCACAGACGTCAGGGCCAGTGGCGCCTACCAGCACAATACACTGCAATCACAGGAGCCACCGCCGGTTATTTCAAATCTCTGAGCTGGCATTCACAAAAGCAGCCCAGCCGCAAACCCATCTGCCTTCGTAGGCATGGCAGTGGCCTCGTTTCTTGCCCCCACTTCTGCCCCAATTCATCAGCATCATCCAAATCCCAACATTCAATGTAAATAGTTATTTCAAAGTTTAGAATATTGACACCCTCACAATCACCACAAAACTTGACAACAAATGAGAAAAAAGAGAAGCTGAGAGGGGAGAGGATGTGGTCGCAGGGCTAGAGCTGCTGACTTTGGAGCTTGGAAACCAAGGTTTGAGCCTCTGGGTCGACTCCACATCCTGTGATTCTGGGCAAATAACTTAGGGGCATATCAACAAGCAGGCGATAAAAAATTATCGCCGCTTTTGCGGCCGTTTTCGGCCGAAAAGCGGCAATAATTTTATCGCCTAATCAGCAAGGTCACGCTAACGCGTGAAACCTTGCTTTACAGTCGGGATTCCTAACGCCCAGCTTTGCATCTCTAATGAGATGCAAAGTGGGCGTTCCTGACCTGGCATGACAGGAGAAATGTCGCTAAGCGACATTTCTCCTATCAGCAAGCCTAACGCTATGAAGCATAGCGTCAGGAAAAGTAGCGATAACCCCTGTTATCGCTACTTTCCTTACGCCTGCTTCAGGACTGACTTAGCCATGATATCCTATGGAAGGTGGATATCATGGCTAAGTTTGTGAGTCCCTATCAACTAGCTAACGGGAGATTATCGCTGGGTTTCCAGCGATAATCTCACGTTAGCCAGTTAGTGCTAGGTTTTTTATCGCTGATGAGATAAGCGTTGCTAATAGCACGCTATCTCAGCGATAAAAATCGGCGCTAGCCGGCGATAATTATCCGAGCACTAAGTGCGCTCAGCGATAATTATCGCCGGTTGTTGTTGATATGCCCCTTAATCTCCCCGTGCCTACCAAAAAATAAATGAATGTGTCCTTGTGTATCATAACTGGTGCTCGTGTAAAGCGCTCCAATACCTTCGGTCGAGTTCGCGCTATATAAATCTGCAACAAAAAAAAGATAGAAGATGCTGCAGGAGGACACTATGAATACATATATTTTACTATTTCTCAAGAGTGTTTACTATATTGAGATGGAGTAATGAAGCAAAGGGCCAGAAACATCAAGGTTATCTTTAGTGATGCTGGAACTATGTATGGGACAGCAGACGACTTTCTCTATCAAGAAAAACACGATGCTCAAAATGAGTAGACTTTTGTTGGCAACGATGTGGGCCAACAAAACTGTTCGCCTGACTAACACTTTCATACCCTATTAAAATAATATTTTTGCATATAAAGGGCCTGCTATGTGCATAATTTTCTGAAAGGCATTCATTTTTATGTTCCATGAGATTCACAAAATACCTTATCATTTGAATTTTTGTTGTCTCGGTAGTTAGCTGTCATATTTAGATGAACTGTAGTGTTGCATCTTCAAGCAAAAAACGAGCATTGGTAAACTTTGCCTTTGAACAAAAAATAATAGTACTGTAAGATAAATAAAATGCGATGATACAGAATCAGAGTATACATGTTAGCTGCTGCCACTGTCAGAACCCCGCTGTCTACTTCACTTCTTATCAACATCAACAAAACCTGATGTTCCTCCGATCAATCAGGTACATCAAACATGTCAGACTCATCCCAGGTAATTGGATAAGAGGCCCGACTGAAAGGGAAACGGGTGATATGACATTACTTTCGGCTTCTATAACTGGAAGCGTATGATTGGAAAATATTTGTATTTTAAATGAGGAAGATTGATTGATTGCTCAGTAATCACCTTGCTAGCCAGTAATTGCTATTATTATGTTATGAAACTAGTGCCTATTTACATTTTGATTAGAAAACTATTACTGGATTCTCAGAACATCTTGGGTCATGTTAATGGCAAAAAGCAGTCAGTGCAAAAATATGACAGGTAGTGAAAGGGGATGGAAATCAATGGAAGGCGCGAGTACCCGAACCAATGCAGGCCACAGAACTACCTTTTGTCATTTATTAAATGTGTTAATAAAACACACACTGGCAGTAATATTTCTATAGCTATGTGTATGAAGAGTTGTCCTTTTTAAGTTATTGCTAACATTTCCATTCTCTGTCTACTGCAGATTACCATGCGAGTGACATGACCAGTAGATGTCAACCCAGCCGTTTTTCTTAATTTCCCTCTTCCATTCCACTTTCCTACCCTCTACGGTCTACTGGGCTTCATTGTGCTGCAAATGCATTTCTGACTTCAGCTAAGTCACAGCTGGTGGGCATTTGCTGCTCTCAATGTAAAACGGGCCCACGGAGTTAGACGTGTTTGTCTTACATTACAAAATGTTTGGCCAAGAAATGTTAGAACAATATCGTGCTAGACCATGCAAAACATGCTACACATTCAAGGTTGTAGGAAATCTTGGAATAACCGACGTTATAAAATGCTAGGATGAAACTGAAATACGATCAGAAATACACTGTCCGATTCACGCTTGAAAGTTGTGTAATGATTAGGAGGATACAAGATAGAGCCTTTTACACATCGCGTCCTATTGCACAGTGTGTTTGATAATGTTGCTGATGACAGTAGGAAAGTTAAACTGGAGCAGATGTGAGAGTCCTGCAGTGCAAGTGAGAAGGGTTTTCAGGTTGAGTTCCACCTTAGCTTTTCGGTAAAGTTATTTCCGTCATTTCTGACGTCTTTATCTGTTTTAGGTTCAAATATCCTTTTCATCAATTAAATGGAAAAAACCCCATATTTTTTTCTGCCTGAGCGTGTGAAAATTGTGAAAGCTCATCTAAATATGTTCTTTTCATCAAGATCTGTTGAATACGCAGGTGTACTTTTTATGAGAAGCTTTGATTTAATTTTAGCATCATTTCTTACTTTGCTTATGTGTTTCGAACTTCTGACTGTTGCTGCATGCCCTTGGACCTGTGGAAGAGATAATTATGAATGTAGTTTGGTCTATTGAATTGAGCCTGTGTTGTTATTTGATTCTGTTTTGCATTTAGGTGATATAACGTTTTATTAAAAATACTGTGACATCATAAGCTTTCCATTTGGAGGGTGAGGTACGGATTGCAATGTTGTTCTGTGAGATATGGATTGTAATCAAAACGTAACTTGTAAATTTCAGTATTTTTCTGAGTTAATTTGAAGCCATTACCTGGATTGAACTGGGTTTAAGAGGATTTCTGGTGGTTTTAATCATGTGTAATCAAAGATAGCCATAACCTCACTTTAGACTTTTCCAGTATGTTTTAAAAGTTTGTTTATCATATACTGCATGCAACATTCACCTGCAGCCAATCCCACTACATATGGCTTTTGGTGTCCGCAATAGGGTTGTGCTATAGGACCTGGCCGACTGGTGCCTGGTCCACATTCAAACAGCTGTGGACCACAAACCCCCAGAGCCCCTAGTTGAAGGTTGTGCTCAACAGCGGTGAGGCAGAAGAACCTAACCTTTGACAAGCTCCTCTCCCCGATCAGCTTGGGTGACCATCACCAGCTGTTCAAAGCCTTTGGTGGTGAGCGGCAGGGACTGGCTTTTTGGACCTGTGCCATGTCCTGCGCTCCACCCACCATGCACAGCCAAAGCCTCTGCACATGGCCTTGCACAGTAGGAAATGGCCATAGGGCCTTTTTATTTTTAATGGCCAAATCATGTTTTTTAAAGGTCAGCAGACCCTGCCTTGGGTTTGCCAACGCAATGGCAAAGGTTCCAAGAATATTGGCAAGGGATTCACAGACACATGTACTCATTTCATTGAGTACAGGTCTGTGATGGTTACTGAGAACATAGCTTTTGGACAATAAACCCTGGAGCAAAATTGGCATTTTTCTATTTTAAGTTAAGGGGTCCTTTTGTCCTTTTGATCCATTCCCATCTTAGGCAGAGGGTCAGCTGATTCTCCCCCAGTCCTCTCAGGGCTTCTTCATGTTCTTGTCAAGACATATGAACCATCTTGTAATGATGCCAACAACATTTGTGTTGAAGTTGTGGCCAGCAAGGCAGAGAGCTTTGAGTTGCACCAGCACCATAGACAGTGTTGTCTTTAATGATATAATGCTAAATGTTGCAGTAATGTTATCAATGATGTCATAGAACATGTAATGAATTATGTAACATTGGAGGTAATTAGCAGGGTGCAGCGATGGAGCAAGTTATAGTTCATTTAGGGCACAGGTTATAGTTGCTTGAGATAAATATAACTTGGGAATTTCACTGCTTATGTTTGATTAAAACAGTATGTTTAAACTTACACTTTAACCTAACTATAATGTCGCTTCAACCTTAGTTTTTGAGTGAATTTCTAAGGTTCTTTTTAAATAAAGTAAGATATTAATACATTTACTAACTATGACTAGCTATAACATCACTGCACCTTTGTTCTTTTCTTTGAATTTCTATGTTTTTTTAAAGCATAAAGTAATATATTCATCAACATGTACAGCATGTGGTTGGCTGCAGCGGGGACCTGCTCCCAGCAAACCACAGGCACCCAAACTCCTTTTTATTTTGTTGCACTAATGATCTGCACTCCACCGTGATTTTCCAGGGTGCCCACTAGGGCTCACTGTGGATCAAGCACCAAAAGAGAAGGAAACCACCCAAAAATGTTTTTAATTCTGGCACTGAGGGGGAGCACTGATCCCTCCCATGGCCTATGGGAACAGGGTACAATTACCATGTCCCCTTTTTATTTCTTTTCTTTTCTTTTGCAGAACTCGGGGACCCAAGTCCTAAGATGGTGGCTATAATTTTTCCTTCAGGCTGAGGCCAATCAATCATAATGTGTGCTGGAGCTCACAGATCAATAGGTCCACCGCTGTGGCTCCGTGGTGAAATTGCAGTGTGAAATTTACATTGATTTTCAGCCTTAATTTCTCAAAAACATCTGAATAGATTTACACAAAATTAGAAAAAGGACGCTTTCTGGTCTATCTTTCTGACAATTTTGGTGTAATTCTGTTCAGGCATTTTTGCTATATCGCTCTTCACATGTCATATGGGTAATTGCATGGGGAGAAATGAATTTTAAGAATCCACTTTTCCTTGGCCCCTGCTTGATGTATAACCCTGAAACTCTCCAGGAAAAAGCTGAGGTGGACAAGACTGTTGTTGTTGGAGCATTTCATGAAGATTTATTAAACAGCACCAAAGTTATTAGCAAACCCAATAATTCATTCCCTATGGAAATGTGGTCCTAACTAGAGGTGAGAAAATTGGCTGGTGTTGAGAATGCTCTATACCGGAGCTGCTTCCACCTAAACTTGAGAACTACCGAGAGTTCTCTGCTTCTTTTTTGCATAATTTATGCGTCACTCTATGCCTGAAATAGTTTTGTTTTGACTTATACTGGGTGCTCCCTTGTGTCTGGAGAAAGCTTTACCTCTCTGAAGAGCTCTAGTTAGAGCGAAACATGTATCACAGGTTGCTTTTATTCCTTTTAGGATGGCTTGGATCGTATTTTACCAATCATTTTACAGCTTGGCATGGATAGCACTGTGCTAATCCTATGCTTAAAGACTTTAATGAATAAATGGCAAAAGACTTTGCCCTTTTCTATCTCGGCATGGATGGCACTGTGCTAATCCTACACTTAAAGACTTTGATAGAAAAGAAGACATTTGAGGTGAGAAAATTTAGTGTGTTGCTGGTGTTGAGAGTTCTCTACACAGGAGCTGCTTCCACCTATTCACTGAAAAAACCATAGGTTTCACACATGTTATAGTTAGCGGAAATTTTACTGATAAAAAACCAATGAAATTCCCCCGTTATAGTTAGTGCAGGCAACTATAACTCACGCGACCGCAATCCTCTGCTGATGCTAATACTGTATTTAGACACTTATATGCCCATGTCTTCTTCCATACATTTTTAGCTATACATATATTACAAATATTTTTTTTTCATAAAGACACATATGTCATCAGCAGAAGATTGCGGTCGCGTGAGTTATAGTTGCCTGCACTAACTATAACGGGGGAATTTCATTGGTTTTTTATCAGTAAAATTTCCGCTAACTATAACATGTGTGAAACCTATGGTTTTTTCAGTGAATTTGCAAGGTTTTTTAAATGCTAATTCCTAACTATAACGTGTGTGAAACCTATGGTTTTTTCAGTGAATTTGTACGTTTTTTTAAATGCTAAGTTACTTTACGCCATTCGTGGCGTGCGCGCCCACTTAACGCAGTTCGTTCCGTGCGCACACGGTGCGCTTCGCGCACCGTGCGCCCACTTTACGCAGTTAGTGCCGTGCACGCACGGTGGGCACGCGGTGCGCTACGCGCACCGCGTGCCCACGTTACGCTAGATGGGCCATGTACGCACGATGCGCTTCGCGCACCGTGCGCACATGGAGGACATATGATGCACTTCGTTTTGAAAGGTAATATTTTAATTTTTCGCAATTTTTATAAGCCATGCACAAATGGTGCCCTTCGGGCACCATTTGCACACGGGGTGGACAGAGTGTGGATAATTTTTTTTTTTATTTATTTTTTTATAAATATTAAAGTTTATATCATCTATTTTGAATAACTTTGGCACCGGTTGACGAATCCTCGCGAAATTTTCAAAACTAATGGGGCGCTCCGCTCAGCTCCTACCCTGAAAGTCTCGGGGTGATTCGTCAAGCGGGGGCTGAGAAATAAGGGGGGTTCCAAAACGCGTTTTCCCCATGCATTTTCCCATAGGACCTTTAGTCGAAGGTACAGCCCGAACGGCTGAACAGAATCACTTGAAATTTGGCTCAGAGGTAGTCCTCAGGTCAGGGATGTGCCTTTTGCATATATGGTGTCAATCTGTTCAGTAGTTCCTGAGAAAATTGCAGTTAAAGCACATAAATATCAATAGCCGCGCACCATGCGTGCACGGTGCGCGCACCCTAACGTGCGCGAGTGTAGTTCTGATTGGTGGTTACATGTCAGTCAACGTTAGAATCGGTCGAAATCAGGAAGTGTCGGCCGCCATTTTGTTTGTTTTGGATGCGAGAGTGAAAAAGAGAGGTGGCGAACGTGAGAAAGGGGGCAGGGCAGAGAGTTCCTGACCCCCTAGCCTTTGTCAGGGGGTCCCTAAAGGACCCCGAAGGGTGAAAAAACATTATTATTATTTTTTTTTAAATCGCGGGGTGCGCGCACGGTGCGCGCAAGGCGAAAAACCTTTAAAAAAATAAAAATAATACATACATAAAAGCATTTAAAAAAACGTACAAATTCACATAAAAAACCATAGGTTTCACACACGTTATAGTTAGGAATTAGCATTTAAAAAACCTTGCAAATTCACTTAAAAAACCATAGGTTTCACACATGTTATAGTTAGGTGGACATTTCACTCGTAAAAAACCAATGAAATTCCCCCGTTATAGTTAGTTCAGATAACTATAACTCGCGCGACCGCCACCCTATCACAAGGATGATGTCATCAGTGATGTCATGAGTGATGCCACTGACCATGTCATGAGTGATGTAATATGTGATGTCATGAGCAGTGGATTGCGGGCGCGCGAGTTATAGTTATCTGAACTAACTATATTTCATTGTTTTTTTCCGAGTGACATGGCCACCTAACTATAACATGTGTGAAACCTATGGTTTTTTAAGTGAATATATATATATATATATACATATATATTACCTACTGGCGGTCGCCAGTAGGTAGTTATAGTTAGGACCCCTTTTCCATAGGAAAACCTCAACATTCTATTTTGAATAACTTTGGCGCCGGTCGATGAATCCTCGCGAATTTCTCAAAATAGGTGGGGCGCTACGCTCCGCTCCTACCCTGAAAGTCTCGGGGGGATCCGTCAAGCGGGGGCTGAGATAAAAGGGGGGTCCCAAAACGCGTTTTCCCCATGCATTTTTCCATAGGACCTTTAGAACGAGCTACAGCCCGAACGGCTGAACAGAATTACTCGAAATTTGGCAGAGAGGTAGTCCCTAGGTCAAGGAAGTGCCTTTTGTAGGTTTGGTGTAAATCTGTTCAGTAGATTCTGAGAAAATAGCCTTTAAATCAATATATATATCTGAGCCCGCTTACGGTACGCTTACCGTACGCTTACCGTAAGCGTACGGTGGCGTGCGCGAGCGCGATTCTGATTGGCTCTTAGATCTTAGTAAACATTCGAATCGGCCGAAACCAGGAAGCGGCGGCCGCCATTTTGTGTATTTCACTCAGAAAAAAAAGAGTGAAAACAAGAAAAGGGGGCAATGAGGAGAGTTACAGACCCCCTTACATTTGTGAGGGGGTCAAAGAAGGACTGTAAAGTACAAAGAAAACATTTATTGATTTTAAAAAAAATCACGGGGTACGCGTACGGTAAGCTTACGGTAAGCGTACGGTAGAAGAAAAAAAAAAAAAAAAATGAAAATCAGATTTAAGTGTTTAGATATTAGGGGGCTCTAAAAAGAGCCGTTGTGTTTATGAAATGATTTTTTAGTGGTACCTACAAGTAAGTACCGATGCAGAGTCTAAGGTTCAAGAGGAAGACTCTGTTCCCTTCATCATTGAAGTGCACACCATCTCCTCTATAAATGTCTTGCATGTCATAACGCAAGTTGTTGTGGTAAATGGCACCCATACCATAGTCACGGAGGAAAGCAGAAACAGATTTGTTGACGTGCTTTCTTGCTTTGTCATCGCACCGCGTGCCCACCGTGCGTGCACGGCACTAACTGCGTAAAGTGGGCGCGCGGTGCGCGAAGCGCACCGCGTGCTCACTGTGCGCGCACGGTGCGCACGCCACGAATGGCGTAAAGTAACTTAGCATTTAAAAAAACGTACAAATTCACTGAAAAAACCATAGGTTTCACACACGTTATAGTTAGGAATTAGCATTTAAAAAACCTTGCAAATTCACTGAAAAAACCATAGGTTTCACACATGTTATAGTTAGCGGAAATTTTACTGATAAAAAACCAATGAAATTTCCCCGTTATAGTTAGTGCAGGCAACTATAACTCACGCGACCGCAATCTTCTGCTGATGACATATGTGTCTTTATGAAAAAAAAATATTTGTAATATATGTATAGCTAAAAATGTATGGAAGAAGACATGGGCAAATAAGTGTCTAAATACAGTATTAGCATCAGCAGAAGATTGCGGTCGCGTGAGTTATACTTGCCTGCACTAACTATAACGGGGGAATTTCATTGGTTTTTTATCAGTAAAATTTCCGCTAACTATAACATGTGTGAAACCTATGGTTTTTTCAGTGAATATATATATATATATATATATATATATATATATATATATATATATATATATATATAGAGAGTCACTGAAAAAACCATAGGTTTCACACATGTTATAGTTAGGAATTAGCATTTAAAAAACCTTAGAAATTCACTGAAAAAACCATAGGTTTCAGGGGTGTTATAGTTAGCTGGACATTTCACTCATACAAAACCATTGAAAATCCTCCGTCATCCACTGCTGATGATGTCACATTTACATCTACTACATGATGTCATCAGTGATGTCATCAGTGATGTCATTTGAGATGTCATCAGTGATGTCATCAGTGATATCACTGACCATGTCATGAATGATTTAATATGTGACATCATCAGCAGTGGATTGCGAGTGCGCGAGTTATAGTTAGTAGAACTAACTATACCGGAGGAATTTCAATGGTTTTGTACGAGTGAAATGTCCAGCTAACTATAACACCCCTGAAACCTATGGATTTTTCAGTGAATTTCTAAGGTTTTTTAAATGCTAATTCCTAACTATAACATGTCTAAAACCTATGGTTTTTTCAGTGAATTTCTAAGGCTTTTTAAATGCTATTTCCTAGCAATAACATGTCTGAAACCTATGTTTTTTTCAGTGAATTTCAAAGGTTTTTTAAATGCTAATTACTAACTATAACATGTCTGAAACCAATGTTTTTTTCAGTGAATTTCAAAGGTTTTTTAAATGCTAATTCCTAACTATAACATGTCTGAAACCTATGGTTTTTCAGTGAATTTCAAAGATTTCTTAAATGACAATTTTTAAATGTAATAATAGTCATATTTATTTTTTTGATACTGATTTTCTACATTTTTTTAACTATTTATTTTTACATATTTTATTTTTTAAATTACATTACATATTTTAATATAAATGAAAAGAAATTCAAATATTGAAACTCAGTTTTTTTTAATTTATATATCTTTTTTAAATATATTTAGATTATTTTCTTTATTGTTTTCTTTTTAAAATTTTTTTGGGGAGTTGCGCACCTAAAGCGTACCTTTCTCGATCGCTGCATGGAACCTACCCGACATTTTAGGATTGTTGTGTAGGATCCGCGTAGGATGTGCAATGGGCGCGTATTTTCCTGCGTGATTGCTATACGACTGGTACGCTACTCCAGGCGCATACGCGACACATACGTATTACTTTACGCGACGCTCGCGCGTTTGCTCGTGACATCATATACGTGTTCGAAGTGTTAGGAGTCACGCACCCAGCACGTGCACACCAGGGGGCCGCGCTGAGCACAGCGCTGGGTGCGCGGCTCCTAATTTGGCCGTAAAAAAAAATTTAGCACCTATCACTAATTTCTATTCTCCCCGGGGACCCCATCTCCCGGGGCCTATATACAATGTTGGGGACCGTTTTGCACACTTCTGTCATTGGGCTACATGTGGGCTACATCTGGGTGATATTTGGGCTGCATTTGGGCTCTTTTGTCTCTGGTGGCAATCTAGGGAGATTTATTTGTAATGAAGTTTCCTAATTTCCTCATTTACTGCAGTCTCCTCAGTAGGAAATGCTTTCAGTTTTTTACTTTGATTCCATCAAGAAGGTATTCAGATATGTCACACATTTGCCATAAATTCAGAATGTTAACACTCTAGTTGCTCATTAGATCACTATAGTAAAGCTACTGCTCACCACGGAAGTCTGCCACTGGTATTAAAAGTGCATGTTTTAGTCTGCATGTCAGAATTTTTTTATGAAATAGAAGAGGATTTGAGAAGTCACTCAAAATGTGCCCAAATTTTTCTTTCTGCAGCACTAATCATACTTTCTATGGCAAAATGAACCCCCTCATTTTGTTCCTTTTAAAATTAAATGTTTTAAGAATTACCACTTTATTCCAATCAAGATGGCTTCAGGTGTGCAATACGTTTTTCATAAGTAGGACTGTTAGCGCTCTAGTTGTTCTTAAGAACACTCTGGGACATTCTGTCATTGGACTATACTTGGGCTATATCTGGGTGATATTTGTGCTACATTTGGGCTCTTTTGTCTCTGGTGGCCTTCTTGGGAGACTTATTTGTTATGAAGTTTCCTAATTTAATCATTTACTGCAGTTTCCTCAGTAGGAAATACTTTCAGTTTTTTACTTTGATTCAATCAAGAAGGCATTCAGATGTGTCACACATTTGCCATAAATTCAGAATCTTAGCACTCTAGTTGCTCATTAGATCACAGTAGTAAAGCTACTGCTCACCAAGGACGTCTGCTGCTGGTATTGAAAGTGCATGTTTCAGTCTGCATGTCAGAATTTTTTAATGAAATAGAAGAGGATTTGAGAAGTCACTCAAAATGTGCCCTAATTTTTCTTTTTGCAGCACTAATCCTACTTTCTATGGCAAAATGAACCCCCTCATTTATTTCCTTTTTAAAGTAAATGTTTTAAGAGTTACCACTTTATTTCAATCAAGATGGCTTCAGGTGTGCAATACGTTTGTCATAAGTAGGACTGTTAGCGCTCTTGTTGTTCTTAAGAACAGTCTGGGACATTCTGTCATTGGGCTATACTTGGGCTACATCTGGGTGATATTTGTGCTACATTTGGGTTTGGGCTCTTTTGTCTCTGGTGGCCATCTTGGGAGACTTATTTGTTATGAAGTTTCCTAATTTCCTCATTTACTACAGTATCCTCAGTAGGAAATACTTTCAGTTTTTTACTTTGATTCCATCAAGAAGGCATTCAGATGTGTCACACATCTGCCATACATTCAGAATCTTAGCACTCTAGTTGCTCATTAGATCACTGTAGAAAAGCTACTGCTCACCAGGGTAGCCTGCTGCTGGTATTGAAAGTGCATGTCAGAATTCTTTAATGAAATGGAAGAGGATTTGAGAAGTCGCTCAAAATGTGCCCTAATTTTTCTTTCTGCAGCACTAATCATACTTTCTGTGGCAAAATGAACCCCCTCATTTTGTTCCTTTTTAAATAAAATGTTTTAAGAGTTACCACTTTATTCCAATCAAGATGGCTTCAGGTGTGCAATACGTTTGTCATAAGTAGGACTGTTAGCGCTCTAGTTGTTCTTTAGAACACTCTGGGAAGCTGCAGTAGAACACAAAGGAATCAACTGACATTCTCTGCCCTTATTGGATGTACATGTTTTACTGAGAATGTCAGACATCATTCTCACATGACTGAGAAAGATAATGTGAATTTACAGAAAATATGCTCTCAGTTTAGCTTATAGATCACCTTCCAAACCTCTGTGGGAAAAGCATGAGAAAATAGTTTTCTCTGAAACATGATTCATGATATCCCAGCAGAAGGCTTTTTCACATGGTAAAATCACCTTAGAACACACCACAATTCCTAAAATGAGTATGGTACCATCAACAAATGATTTATAATGTAACTAAAGTCTTAAAACCTTCTATTAACTGCAATGCTTTTTAATGAGGTGCTATCATGTATATTGGTCCCAAGATGGCTGCCAACACTTCTTGGATGAAGTGCTGACAGCCAATCAGATCTCACGATGAGATGTGTGGTTAGGCTCCGCCCAGATATATATGTGATTTTACTTTTGATTTTCTCAGGAACTACTGAACGGATTTACACCATTTACCCAAAAGGCACGAGCGTGAATGTTTTGGGAACCCCCTTTTTTCTCAGCTGCTTCTTGATGAATCACCCCGAGACCTTCAGGATAGGAGCAGACCAGAGCGCCCCATCAGTTTTGAAAAGTTCGCGATGATTCATCGACCGGCGCCTAAGTTATTCCAAATAGAATGTTGTGGATTTCCTATGGATAATAGGTCCTAACTATAACTACCTACTGGCGACCGCCGGTAGGTAATATATATATATATATATATATATATATATATATATATATATATATATATATATATATATATATATATATATATATATTTATATATATATGTATATATATATATATATATATATATATATATATTACCTACTGGCGGTCACCAGTAGGTAGTTATAGTTAGGACCACGTTTCCATAGGAAATCCTCAACATTCTATTTTGAATAACTTTAGCGCCGGTCGACGAATCCTCGCGAATTTTTCAAAATAGGTGGGGCGCTACGCTCCGCTCCTACCCTGAAAGTCTCGGGGGGATTCGTCAAGCGGGGGCTGAGATAAAAGGGGGGTCCCAAAACGCGTTTTTCCCATGCATTTTTCCATAGGACCTTTAGACAGGGCTACAGCCCGAACGGCTGAACAGAATTACTAGAAATTTGGCAGAGAGGTAGTCCTCAGGTCAAGGAAGTGCCTTTTGTAGGTTTGGTGTAAATCTGTTCAGTAGATTCTGAGAAAATAGCCTTTAAATCAATATATATATCTGAGCCAGCTTACGGTGCGCTTACGGTACGCTTACCGTACGCGTACGGTGGCGTGCGCGAGCGCGATTCTGATTGGCTCTTAGATCTGCGTTAAGTGGGCGCGCACGCCACGAATGGCGTAAAGTAACTTAGCATTTTAAAAAACGTACAAATTCACTGAAAAAACCAT
This sequence comes from Triturus cristatus, assembly GCF_964204655.1. NCBI lineage: Eukaryota > Metazoa > Chordata > Amphibia > Caudata > Salamandridae > Triturus > Triturus cristatus. The sequence continues at coordinate 485,385,962 of NC_140580.1, read as the reverse complement.
AGGTTTCACAAACGTTATAGTTAGGAATTAGCATTTAAAAAACCTTGCAAATTCACTGAAAAACCATATGTTTCACACATGTTATAGTTAGCGGAAATTTTACTGATAAAAAACCAGTGAAATTCCCCCGTTATAGTTAGTGCAGGCAACTATAACCCACGCGACCGCAATCTTCTGCTGATGACATATGTGTCTTTATGAAAAAAAAATATTTGTAATATATGTATAGCTAAAAATGTATGGAAGAAGACATGGGCAAATAAGTGTCTAAATACAGTATTAGCATCAGCAGAGGATTGCGGTCGCGTGAGTTATAGTTGCCTGCACTAACTATAACGGGGGAATTTCACTGGTTTTTTATCAGTAAAATTTCCGCTAACTATAACATGTGTGAAACCTATGGTTTTTTCAGTGAATATATATATATATATATATAATTATCCAGGTTACCACTATGTGGCCGGCACACCCAGGACTGCTCCTCAACATAGGTTAGCAGGTGAACTCCCCGTACTTCCAGCTGACGCGTTTCGGATTATGAAACCCTTCTTCCCAGGCAATTCGGAAATGACGGCAAACAACGCAAGCACTGGTGTAATCCCTCTTTTATTTCAATCCAGCATGTTAATCATCCCCAAAGCATTCTGGGACCAGTAGTGCATGATCTATATCACAAATGTGCGCCGTCAGATTTTTCTTTTTCCTTGTTTAAACAATCACAGAGGGATATAGTCCTGCAAGTCTTTAGTCAATCAAGAGGGCGTCTCCCATTTCACTCGAACTGTCCTCATCAAGACAGCAAGCGAACCCACAATGCTGCGGCGGTGGGATTTCCCGCAACACAGGCCACGTAGAAATCACCATACCGTGAGCCAATCCATCCAAAGGCGCACGGACCCCCGCAGCCTCAGTGATGGTGCCAGGCCGTGACCAAGGGCGGGTCACTTTCTATAATTATCCAGGTTACCCCTATGTGGCCGGCACACCCAGGACTGCTCCTCAACATAGGTTAGCAGGTGAACTCCCCGTACTTCCAGCCAACGCGTTTCGGATTATGAAACCCTTCTTCCCAGGCAATTCGGAAATGACGGCAAACAACGCAAGCACTGGTGTAATCCCTCTTTTATTTCAATCCAGCATGTTAATCATCCCCAAAGCATTCTGGGACCAGTAGTGCGTGATCTATATCACAAATGTGCGCCGTCAGATTTTTCTTTTTCCTTGTTTAAACAATCACAGAGGGATATAGTCCTGCAAGTCTTTAGTCAATCAAGAGGGCGTCTCCCATTCCACTCGAACTGTCCTCATCAAGACAGCAAGCAAACCCACAATGCTGCGGCGGTGGGATTTCCTGCAACACAGGCCACGTAGAAATCACCATACCGTGAGCCAATCCATCCAAAGGCGCACGGACCCCCGCAGTCTCAGTGATGGTGCCAGGCCATGACCAAGGGTGGGTCACTTTCTATAATTATCCAGGTTACCCCTATGTGGCCGGCATACCCAGGACTGCTCCTCAACATAGGTTAGCAGGTGAACTCCCCGTACTTCCAGCCGACGCGTTTCGGATTATGAAACCCTTCTATATATATATATATTCCAAAATCCACAGCTGGGTGGTGGCAGTTCTTTCCTCACCGTTTGGACAGCAAACGCGGACACGGACCAGCAATTTAGGTGCAATTTTTCTTTATTGGTTGTAACTTGCCGCCATAACGTTTTCGGCTCCTCCGAGCCTTGATCACATGACATATATACATATATATATTACCTAGTAGGTAGGTTTAGTTAGGACTTTGTTTCTATTCCAAAAGTATTTTTTCTTTTGCCAATATCTTTGGCGTCGTTTGACGAATCTTCGCGAAATTTTCCAAACTAATGGGACGCTCTGGTCAGCTCCTGTCTTAAAAGTTTCGGGGTGATTTGTGAAGCGGGGGCCGAGAAAAAAAGGGGTCCCAAAACGCATTTTCCCCAAGTTAATTTCCATAGGAATTTTTAAAGAGGTTACAGCCCGAACTGCTGAACGGAATTACACCAAATTTGGGCAAAAGGTTGCCCTTGGTTCAGAAAGAGACCTTTTTATTTAAATGGTGCAAATCCGTTATGTAGTTGCTGAGCAATTAAAAAAATAAAAATATCGCTATCTGAGCACCGAGGAAGGTTTGCAAACCCTCCCAGGCATGAGCTTCACTCTGATTGGCTGTCCACACTCCAAACCAAGAAGTGTTGGCAGCCATCTTGTGACTCGATAATGAGTCACAAGTAAAGAGTAAAAAAAAACAAGGGGCAGGGTAGAAACACCCTTATCCCCAAGGCCTGCTCAGGGGGTCTCACAGGGACTCCCAGGGCCCAAAAAAGCAGTTAAAACAAAAAAATAGCAGAATTCACGCTGGGTGTGCAAATACTGCTGAAAATTTTAAAAAATTGTAGAGCGGGTTCCCACGCTTCATTTTAATGAGGCCCCTGGGTGGGCCAGGGCCCGGGGACAATGCCAAAATGAAAAAGTGGGGGTCCTAAAGCCGCGGGGACATCCACCTCCCTGGGGCTATGCTAATTATGTGCGGGGGCACGCAGCCCCCCGCAGTCCCGGGTACTGTCACCTCCCTGGGGCTTCTTTCAAAATGAAGGAGTGGGGGTTCCCAACCCACCATGCTGCCCCTGGAACCACCACCTCCAGAGGCTTTTTTAATTGTATGCGGGGTGCACGTGGCCCCCTGCAGCCCCAGGGACTGCCACCTCCCCAGGGCTCTGCTTTGCTTTTCCCCGGGGCTTTGAAAATGAAGGGGGGGCCCGCGGCCCCCCTCCAGGAGCCCTTGATGGCCCTGGGGACCACCACCCCCCAGGGCCAGCTCCTGCAATGTTCTGGGGTGCCCACCCCAGGACATTGCCGTTTGCTATGGCAGAGCGGGAGCTTGGCTACCGCCTTGTCATAGCAAAATCTGCTTTGGTTTATGGAAGCGAGAGCAGGAATCCTGCTCTCGCTTCCAAAAACCAAAGCAGGATTGCTTTTGGGCAAGGGGAGCTGCATTTCCGCAGCTCCCCTTGCTCAAAAGCAATGCCGGCTCCCGCAGGAGGCGGGGAGCCAGCGGCACCGTGGGAATTGGGGCTCCCCCCACGGTCCCCAACGGTGAGGCCATGCCTTGGGAGATGGGGTCCCAGGGGCAAGAAGTGGCCCAGGAGCGGGGCCACGCGGCCCCCTCCCTTTTATAAAATAAAATGGGTTGCCGGGCCCCGGGGAATGGGGTCCCTGGGGCCGAAATCGGCCTAGGGAGGGGGGCTGCACGGCCCCACTCCTCAAAAATAAATAAACAATGGCCAAGCCTCAGGGCATGGGGTCCCCAGGGGCAGAAGTGGCCTGTGAGGAGGACCATGTGGCCCCCTCCCGCGATTTAAAAAAAAATACAAATAAAAAAGAGGCAATGCCCGAGGGGATGGGGTCCCCGGGGCAGATAAAAACCTCATGAGGGGCCATGAATCCCCTCCATTAAAAAAGAAAAAAAAGTATTTCTGGCCATGCCCCGGGAAATGGGGTTCCAGGGGCCAAAATTAGCCTCAGGAGGGGGGCCTTCCCGGTTTTTCCTAAAATTTTTTTTTTAATAAAAAGGGGTCAGGCCCTGGGGGATGGGGTCCCCAGGGCTACAAAAATGCCAGAAGAAGGGGGACCACACAGCCCCTCTTCCCAAATTTTTTTTTTAAAAGCTGCATCTTGCCGGTAGGCCACGCCCCCTTTTTACCACTCTGCAAACGCACCCCCTGGCGGGTTGTAGGTTGGGGGAACAATTCCCCTTGAATACTGAGGGTCCCTGGGGGCCAACTTGCCCACCAGGTACTTCAAGTAAGCGCCACAGAGCTGGATTGCAGAGAGGTGGACCGAGGCCACGCCCCTTTTTACACCACTCTGCAAACACAGCTCGCGGTGCACTGCTGCTCGGAGGATGAAGTCCACTTGTGTCCTGAGGTCTCTATCTACACTCGTCTTCCCTTTTTCTATACCTTTACTGCCTGTTATTGCATCTCACTTGCCTCTTTCTGCACTTTTCTTGCTTCTTTCTACACCTCTGTTGCTTCTTTCAGCAATTCTCTTGCCTCTTTGTGCACTTCTCTTGCATGTTTCTGCACCTCTCTTGCCTCTTTTTGCACCTCTGTTGGCTCTTTTTGCACCTCGCCTGCTCCTGTCTACACTTCTCTTGCCTCTTTCTGCAGCCCTGTTGCTTCATTCTGCACTTAACATGCTTCTTTCTGCACCTGTCTTGCTTCTTTCTGCACCCCTGTTGTCTCTTTATGTACCTCTTTTGCCTCTTTCTGCACTTTTCTTGCCTTTTTCTCCACCCCTCTTCCCTCTTTCTGCACATCTGTTGCCTCTTTCTGCACCTCATTTGCTTCTTTCTGCATGCCTGTTGTCTCTTTCTGCACTCGTCTTTCCTCTTTCTGTAACTTTCCTGCCTGTTTTTGCATCTCACTTGCCTCTTCTGCATCCCTGTTGCTTCATTCTGCACTTTCCATGCTTCTTTCTGCACCTGTCTTGCTTCTTTCTGCACCCCTGTTGTCTCTTTATGTACCTCTTTTGCTTCTTTCTGCACTTTTCTTGGCTTTTTCTTCACTTCTCTTCCCACTTTCTGCGCATCTGTTGCCTCTTTCTGCACCTCATTTGCTTTTTTCTGCACCCCTGTTGTCTCTTTCTGCACTCGTCTTCCCTCTTTTTGTACCTTTCCTGCCCATTTTTGCATCTCACTTGCCTATTTCTGCACTTTTCTAGCTTCTTTTTACACCTCTCTTGCTTCTTTCAGCAATTCTCTTGCCTCTTTGTGTAATTCTCTTGCCTGTTTCTACACCTCTCTTGCCTCTTTTTGCACTTCTCTTGCCTCTTTCTAGACCCCTGTTGCTTCATTCTTCACAGTCCATGCTTCCTTCAGAACCTGTCTTGCTTCTTTCTGCGTGCCTGTTGTCTCTTCATGTACCTCACTTGCCTCTTTCTACACTTCACTTGCTTTTTTCTGCACCTCTCTTGCCTCTTTCGGCACCTCTGTTGCTTCTTTCTGCACTTCTCTTGTCTCCTTCTGCACCTCTTAGTTGGAGGTAGTTTTAATCCCCCTGCCCTATTATGTACTAGGGCCATACAGGAGAGGTCATGCCAATCACAGGGGTACCCCAACCCATAGTGAACCCTAGTGTATGTAGGTGTTTTCACTGTATTCTAAGTGTCTTTCAGCATAGCACCAAGGCCTATTTCTGCTCCTCTGTTGGTTCTTTGTGCACATCTCGTGCTTCTTTCTGCACCTTTCTTCGTCTTTCTGGACTTCTGTTGCCCCTTTCTGTATTTCTCTTGCTTCTTTCTGCATATTTCTTCCTCTTTCTGCTCATGTCCTACCTCTGTAGGCATAGTTAGAAATTAGCATTTAAAAAACCTTTGAAATTCACCGAAAAAAACACAGGTTTCAGGGACTTTAAAGTTAGAAATTAGCATTTAAAAAACCTTTGAAATTCACTGAAAACGCCATAGGTTTCAGGGAGGCTATAGATAGAAATTAGCATTTAAAAAACCTTAGAAATTCACTGAAAAATCACAGGTTTCAGGGATGTTATGGTTAGTTGGACATTTCACTCATATAAAACCAGAGAAATTCAGCCGTTATAGTTAGTTCACGCAATGCACTGCTGATGACGTCACATATTACATCATTCATGACATGGTCAGTGACATCACTGATGAGACATCAAATGACATCACTAATGACATCACTGATGACATCATCCCCATGATACTCTGATGCACCTCCTCATACCCTAATATAACCTTTGATACACCCACTCTAAAATACAGACTACCATTTTCAAAACCATAAACACAGCAATACCAGTTAGTACATACCCACTCACTAATTTCTAGATCTACACACACATCCACTTATTCACCCATACAGTCACTCATACATGCAGTCAACCATCAATACGGCACTATCATATGCACTCACATATCTATACAGAGACTCACACACTGCCACTCATTCAGCAAAAAAACTCAGTTACTCACACACCCTGTCAGTCATGCAAATAATCAATCACACTCCCATTAAATCACCTATACAGTTATGCACACACCACCTCACTTATTCAAACATATACTAATACATACTTACACTCTTATACAATAACTAATACAAGCACACACTCATCCATACAGCCGTTCTCACAATCACTTACTCTCACAAATAGTCATTTATATACTCTAACACTCACATATACTGCCTTTCACATATGCAGTTACTCGCACATGTACCACAGAGACATCCATTCACTCACCAACACACCCATACACACACTCACCCACCCATATAGCCCTTCACAGATGCACTCTTGAACCCATACACCCAGTGAATCACCCACTCACACTTCTATGCACAGATTCCCACCCCCACCCACCCACACAAACACTCAGGCACCCATACAGATACTCAGACAACCAATCAATAACCCATATAGACCCTCATTTAGCTACTCACCAACCCATGCAACCGCTTACACACCAACTGACAAACCGAACAGTGTGAATGTCTGTATCAGTCACTAACCCATGCACTCAGTAAGACACATTTAATCACTCACTTATACAGTCAGTCATGCACCTACTAAATCATCCAGTCATTCAGATTTAAACTTTACAGAAACACACAGTCACGGGATGATGTCATCAGTGATGTCATCAGTGATGTCATTCGAGATGTCATCAGTGATGTCACTGACCATGTCATGAATGATGTAATACGTGACGTCATCAGCAGTGCATTGCGGGGGCGCGAGTTATAGTTAGCTGAACTAACTATAACGGCGGACTTTCTATGGTTTTGTATGAGTGAAATTTTCAACTAACTATAACGTCCCTGAAACCTGTGTTTTTTCAGTGAATATATATATATATAGATATGCTGCTTGCCCACCTCCCGTTTTATTTAACATACAGCCATGTGGGATGGGGCCCCCAGGGCTTTTTTAAGGCTTGGGAAGGAGGGCTGCATGGCCCCACCCCTTAGAAAAATCATTCGGCCCCAGAGATGGGGTAGTCAGGGCTGATTACGACTCAGGGAGGTTGGCAATGCACCCCACTCCAAAAGCCATTACATTGAGCCCAGGTGGATTGGGTCCCCAGGGCCAAAACTGGCTTGGGGAAGGGGGCCCAAGTCCCCTTCCCTTAATAAATTGATTGGGCCCCTGGGGTATGGGGTCCTTGGGATCGAAATCAGCTTAGAAATGAGGGCCATGTGCCCCCTTCCCTTAAATGTTGTACACTGCTTCCTACAGATGCCCCTCCCCCTTAATACATTATAAAGTGGCAGTGGGCATTTTTTTTCTTTCTGCGATCCCGTGGGCACTAGGAAAAATTAGCAGTTTTCTTTATTTTAACCCCAAAGGGGTCTATCTGTGTCCTCATCATGTGGCTTAGGGAGCAGGGAATCCCTACCCTGCTCCCTTGTATTCTTTTTTTTTTAAGTTCAGGATATGAATCTAAGTCCCTGAGACCTGTAATGGCTACCAGAAACATCTTTCTAATGTTGCTGACAGCCAATCAGAACACTGACTCCTGTGGGAGTCTGACTCCAATGGTAGCAAGATGGCCCAAGGGAAACATAGCTCCCTTGGCAAATCAGAACGCTCAATTTTTGAATAGGCACTCCTGAAAGACTCTCATGAGCCTCTCACAGGCTTAACAATCCAGATATACAAATATTTGTAAATCTTAATTACCCAAAAACTACTGAACACCAAATTATAAAAAGCACAATCTGCAGACCAAAATTTTACTTCCTGCTCAATTTGATGTAATTCCATTCAGCTGTTTTTTGGGTAGCATTTCCTTAAAAGTCTATGTGAAATACATGGAGGATTAGTGTTTTGAGAGCCCCCTTTTTTACCACCTTTTGCTTGATGGATTACACCATAACATTTCATGCAAAAACTAGGCAAAATTGAGCTCTTTAAAAAAAATATTTTGTGGAGATTCATCCGAGGATTAGGGGAGGGCGGTTAACCCCGCTCCGCGGACAGAGTTTGCAGAATAGTGAGTTCAGCAAAAAAACTCAGTTTCCACCTAGTAGTGGAGTTTGCCACCACCCACTATTACTGACAGCTTGACAACCCCCTCATGTCAGGCATACAGTTCCAATCCAAGGCCACCTATCGATCTCAGAAGGTCGAGGGGCACTAGGCTATCCACTGTACTCCACCAACCTTCCTGCCCTGCTGCCTCCTGTCTTCCCAGTCAGCCCTCCCTCACTCCCACACACATCCCCACCACCAGATGGCCTTGGGTATTTGCTACTCTCAGAAATGTTGAAAGAGCACAACTGTTTGCACAAGAGCGTACAGAGAGTCCAAAGCGAACGAAGCAGGAAGAATTGCCAAGTGCATGGCATGCACAACACGCAAACCGGGGTAGGCCCTGTGCGGGGAGAGGTGATGAACTACATACAAAGAGAGGAGAGGTCGGGCCTCTCAGTCAAATACTTGAGCTTAGCAAGTGCCATGATAACACCTCCCCTCCCAACAAAAGATGGGTGGAAAACAGGAAATACTGACCAGGCCACAGCCCACTCACTGGGGAACATTTCTGAACAGCAGCTAAACCCCGCCTTCAAGTGTACAAGTTCCATCCATGAGCACCTCCCACATTCCATGCTGCTTTTGTGCTTTGCATTCTGGGATTTGTAGTCCATTTGATACCACTGTAAATTGCACCTTATGTCCCTGCCGTGTAGTACTTTAGGCCAAAGTCAGACTTACTGGGCCCCCTGCAGCCATGTGCTCTCTGGCTCCCTGTGGTTACAATGGCCATGGCCGATAATCAGAATTAAACATCCAGGCTGGGGCCAGCAGCACAAAACACTGCTCAAAGACCTCAAACGGGAAAGGCCTTGAAATTACGCATTGGGTGAGTGGCATCACTTCTCCTGTGACATCCACTGAGGTGCGTGTCACAGTTTTGCTTGGTAGGGCCCTCCTCACCCACAGCTCTACCCCCTCAGCTGCATCCCTGCAGGCCCAGTCACAAAGACTCAATGTAGGAGGCTGCACCATTCACACACCACACACGAGTGAGGTCTCACATTAGTTTCAGTGGTTCCCCCAGCTTGGCTGATCACCTGCTACTGCTACCAGCAGCATAGGAGGCCTGGGCAGTAGAGCTGCCTATTCAGATCATCAGGGGCAACTCATTGATGTGGCATAAACTAAAGGTGTCTGCCATGGGAGCAGCCATCTTGGGAGAAACAGAGAGAGTGGCCAAAACAAAACTGACGGGTCTCTCTTGAAACATGCTTGATGTCAGCCTGATGTGATGGATCTGAAAACAGTAACTATAAAAAGTAGGTTGTGCATTTGGTGTGCATGATGCTAGTTATTTGGCTTCAGTGGTTTGCTGTGTTGGTATAAGTAAATGTATAAATAGGCAAAAACGTTATTGTCTGCTTATAAATCATACTGAATAATGGTATTTTTTGCAGCAGCAATGCAATGTTTGGTATTCCCACAATTTATCAAGTGGATGTTGCCTTATGAGTACTTTTTAACAATTTAAAAATGAATAACTTAATAGGACAATGGCTTTTCTCTCTCCCCCTCACATGATATTTTCCAATGTCAAATTCTTATTGGAAGTTTCACATTTCTCTTGACAACCCACAGCACTGTTGGATGCATTTGCAGAAGGTGAGTGACTTGAAACACAGACATTTTCTACCACACCATCTCTCTAGTTAAGTGGGTACAAGCAGTCCTCCATTAAAAGGCCATGCAGACCTTCTGGCTTGCGAGTGGGGAATTCGGATCGTATATGTTTCTACTCTTTTTGGTACTTCACAATCACTCCACTTTTTGTTTCTTGTCAAGGGCTATTTCACAAGCTGAATTCATTCATGGAGAAAATAGACTCTGCCAGACCTTGTCTATGGCTCCAGCATTCTAGGCTGAGGTTTGGTAGCAAAGAGTAATAGCCATATTCGTCAAAATAAATAAGTTAACCAAAGTATTCGTAAAAAATTGAGGGCGTAACACAGAAATGTACCAAAGACAGGACAGAAACAATGCACACACAAAGGTTCACCGATATAAATGAATGGCATGACTTGTCTCTTGGTGTAAACTAAGAAATCAGGCTAAAGACCACACAGCTGTTCTTCAGTTTACCAAGACCAAAAACTTCCATGTAATTGACTCACTCCACATGCATATTTGCATCCTAAATGTATAACCTACAACTATTTGCCACAGTGTTAGTGACTTTGCAGAGAAGAATGCTGACTTTTTGTGGGTATGTATCCACCACTTTCATATAACGATACACCCAGAAGAATACAATTCATGCAAACATGTAGACTTCCTCATGAATGGACAAAACACAGAGTCTTTGCAAAAATTTGTGCTATGTCTCCAAGACCATTTGAAAGCTGCAGAAACAGAATTTTGCACACGTTTAATTAGAATTTATATTGATATTGAGGACACTGCAATGCAACAACTTTGAATTTATAGGAAGCAGGCCTGATCATAGTGTATACTGAAGCATTTGTTGTACAATCACTGTAGTGGACAGTGTTCTGAATTTGGCTTCGCCCAGAAGTCATTCAGTGCATGCTATGTACTGAAGCAGGTTTTGACATTGGCACCACTCCTACATAGGATACATAGTCAAATTATTGATATATTTACTGATGTATACGGATAGAATGTGTGCTTTAAGCGAAACAATATGTGGACTGCTGTCAAATATGAAGATGCTCTCTGTATGCTTCCTGGCTAATGACAAGAATCTATCACTCAGAAAACCAAAGCAAATCTTCTGCCCCATTTAAGTTGCTAAAGTAGCACGTCTATCTGATGGTAAAAAATTCCAGCAGAATGTTCTAGTGGGGCTACTTAAAGACCCTCATTCTGAGTGGCTGGGAAAATGGACCACACTTTCCCCATCTCTAGAGTTACTGATACCTCGGGTACCTGTTGATTCAAGTGTAGGGAAAATCAGGCCCAATATAAGTTGGACCTGAGGGTCGACTAAGTCATTAGAAGTTCATGGGGAAACAGTAATTCTGGTTCCCATTCCCGATTCATTTGCACGTCCTCACAGAGATTTTGGTTGTTTGTAAAAAAACGAATTTTGCGTATTAAAGCCCAAATAATTCTCTGCTATGTTGTCCTGTTGATTAAGAGGATTATGGGTATTCAATAATGATCTCTAGCGCTCTGGTGAGCGAAATGTTAGTTAGTGTTTACTAGACAAAAATGAAGGGACATTTTTTGTGATGCGAGGGACACCATGCTGAAAATAAATTGAGAAAAAATATGGTGTATTCCCTTAAGAATAGGAAAGACACGTTAAATGCCGGTCAGATGAAAAAGCAATCTTTTTGGACTGAACTAGCTTTGGGATGGGTCAGTTTCACCCTGCATGGCTAATAAATCACAGGCTTCCTACAATAGTTTACCACAGAGTACTGAATGGTGTAATAAATACAGGAGGAAATTGGGAGAGCTGTCAAGGAAGCTACAGACATTCAATTCTGAAGCACCTTACTGATTGCATGACCTTTCCATGCTGTGTACAGTATCTGATGAATTGTAAGAGTAAACAGTTTTGTTTCTCTATTTATGTGACACATTGCCTTAGGCACATGACCCTTCAGCTTAAGTAGCTTAATGTATTTCAAGGGAAGACACAACATGCAAATTTGAACAAATAACTGATGCCTGTTCTGTTATCTTTACGCTTTTGTACGTCTTCTTAATTTGCTAACAATTTTTATATAAACGATGGGCCTCATTTATGAGGAATTGGAGTACTGCAGTGCTGCAAGCCTTGCTGCGCTGTCCTACTCCAATGTGAATGGGCAGGAAGGCACTGTATTTATGAAATACTGTTCAGGCCTGTCCACTACCCCAGTGCTGGTGCACAATTTTCTGCCTAGAGCCAATTTCGGCATCCTTGCAGCATGGTGCAAGCGTGCTTCCGTTGCACGCAGGATTGTTTCTGTGCAAGAAGGGCCCCCTTGCTGCTCAAAAACAACCCTGAAATATGTTTTCCTCTTTCTTTGTTGCTGCAGAATGTAGCACACTTAAAAAGAGGAAAAATAAAAATATTTCTCTGCATTATGCCTGCTCTGGAGAGGAGTAAGGTTTTGGCACTGCCCCAGGTTTACATAATTAAGTAAATCTTGGGCAGCGTCAAAATCCAAGGGTGTTGCGTGGAAAAACCCACAACACCCACGAAACACCTCCTTGACGCAGAGCAAGGCAAGGCAGCGACCTGCTCTACTTCGTCTTACTCTACATCTATCAGGCGTTGTGTGGCTTTGAGTTGCTCCATAGATATGACTGAGATGCTTGCGCCGCCGGAGCATCAAAAAAAGTGACACTCCAGCAATGCAAGCCTCCCATAAATAAGCCTCTAAATGCTAACCTTTTGCTACAGTTACGATAATACTGAGTTGATTTCTTTTGCCTCCAACTTCTGAGGGTCTCAAGCTTCCTTTATTAAAAGTAATGGATAAACTCTGGGGCCTATTTATGGGCCCTTGTGTCACTTTTGGGGCGCCGGTGCGTCACTTTGTGTGACGCACCAGCGGCATAAAAAATTTGCCATGATTACAAACTGATGCTTCTAGGTAGATGTGGCACTTTGTAAACCCCTGTGCCACATTATACCTGTGCCAGGTATAATGTATGCAGGAAGGGCGTTCCGACGTAAGAAAGGGTAATAGAAGTGATGCAGTGAAATCTACAATATTTAACTGCACCACTTCTGGGACGCAAATGCGCCAATATCTTCCTCCTCATGGCAGGCATAAGACTGACGCAGGGACAGTTAATATGGGTCTTGCCCCTGTGTAATGACCCATTGCTGGAGTTGCGTCACTTTTGCGACACACTTCAGCAAGCGTAAATTTTGTGCCTACAGATATGTCAGAAATACTGACGTATCTGTAACTCCTTGTGAGATGATGTATCATACTGTAAATATGACGCATTATTGGTGTCGCAAGGAGGGCGCAATGAAAAGTGAAGTCCTGGGTCTTTTATTTCACATCATCATGAGTTGCGCCTATATCTTTAAAGCTGATGCGTTTTCCTTCCAGCATTCAGCCAATTCATGGTCTCCTACTTGACCTATGTGGAGAGCCCTAAAAAAACTGAAGGAGTGGAGGAAGCAGCAACAATGTTGTGTCTTTGTCCATTCAAATAAGATAGCCTGCGATTTCTCAATTATTTATTCTCCCTGATTAGTTCTCCGATTGAAGTTACTTAATAGATAGACAAGGCCATTATGTAATTAATACACATACTAATTAGCTGCGCTATTAATGAACAGTGTCATCAGGGCTAAGGCCTACATGGGAATAGCAGATTCGAGCAGAAAGATGTGGACTATCTGCTAGAGTTTATAGCATTTCACCAGGACTCCTTAAAGTGCTGGGTATGGCATGACTATCCAAACTTCAGAGAAAGGGGCACACACAATTTGTTGTCTTGTGCTTTCACTGATTTTAGGGGGTTGTGTGCAAGCTGTCTGCATCTTTTTCCAGAAATGCTATATTATCGAATGAGCTGAACGGATGGGATAGTGGCATTCATAGGAAGATTCCTTAAGAGTATTTGCTCCTCTGTGTCATGAAATGTGAATAAAAAGTTATTTTTGTGCAAGTACAAATATACTTCGTATTATAATGAATACAAGGGGAGGTTGCAACAGAAGAAGATTTTACAATGGCTAAATTAAATTCAAAATAAACTTGTAATGTCTTCAAATTGTGGAGTTGGATCAATAGTGAAAACACCGTAGTTGGCAAGGTGCATGACAAATACAGCAGTAGGAAATGCAACATTATACAACCACATAAAAGAAATAAAATCGAATCTGAGTTTAAAAAGATCAAAATTCGGGGGCGTGGCTAGGCGCCCATGGGAGATGGCGGCGTCCGGGTGACAGCTCCGTCCGAACCGGAGGATATCGGCGGTTCACGTACTTGCTTCCAGTAACGGAGGGAAGCCCTTCGAACCGGAAAATGCCAGGCTCACTTTGACTCCCTTTTCGCTCCTAAGGCACAGCTACTCTAGGTTTTATAACTCATTTTACCTCCGATGCTCTCAGGTTTATTGGTGTCATTACCTCTTCCATGGTTCTTCTTCTCTTCTCTTTCTTCACTCTTTTTTCTCCCCATTGTATACTGGATCTCTTGCTTGTGTTTATCTCTCTTTACTTATCTTTCTCTCCCTGGGTCCTTACTTACCATTATCTCTGAGAATTGTTATGTCTTCTTATCACTCTTATTATTCTCTTGGCTTTTTCCTATTTACATGGCTTCTCTGATCTCTCTCTCATTTTTTCTTTCGCTCATGTTTCATCATGTTTGTTCTCACCTCATCCTCTCTTTTTCTCGTGCCCTTTCTCGGTCCGAGGCTTTTCCTCGTTGTCCTACTCCCTATTTGGTCCACTCTTTGATTAACCCTTAATGTCAGTTCGAATTGTTTCCTGGAATGTTAAAGGTCTGCATTCTCCTATTAAGAGACAAAAAATTCTTTCTCATTTAGCCAAATTAAATGTAGACATTGCCTTTTTACAAGAAACCCATTTGTCTGATGCTGAAGCTGCTAAACTTAAAAGAGGATGGGTAGGTGCTGTATTTTCATCTCCGGGTGATGGTAAGAGAAACGGTGTGGTTGTACTAGTCCGCAAATCTCTTGCTCATTTGCTCTTGGTTTCTGAATCAGATCCCGAAGGCAGATGGTTGTATGTCAAACTTTCCTCGAAGGGTGTCCCTCTTTCCCTACTTAATGTTTATGCCCCCACTGGTGGTGATCCTGTCTTTTGGCGCGCAATGGCTTCCCGCATCACTGAATATATTGATGATAATTTTATCCTAGCAGGTGACTGTAACTTACCCTTTGATCCTTTTTTAGACAGAAACTCCAAGGCATCTTTTGTCCCTAATAAGTCCCACAAGCTCTTTGCTCAAGCGATATCCCAACATAAACTCATTGATGCTTGCCGTCTTTGTAACCCTACTTCTAAAGAATTCACCTTCTATTCCCCGACCCATCATTCGCAATCGCGTATTGACTATATTTTTCTCTCCCATCATATGTCCCAATCCCTCTCCCATGCTGACATCGGTCCCATTTTATTTTCTGATCATGCCCCCGTTTTGATTAACATTGACATTTTACCCAAGTCCACTGGACCAAAGAGGTGGCGTTTTAACAACGCCTTACTCCTCGACCCCAAATTCTCCACCTCCTTTGTTGATTTCACTACAGAATTTTTCAACATTAATGACACACCCACCATGCCCAACCATGTTATCTGGGACGCCTATAAAGCAGCTGCCAGGGGCTTTATTATCAGCTTTGTGACTAGTAAACGTAAGAATGCCCGTAAACGCACCAGTGACCTCCTTTCTACAATTAAAAAATTAGAGCATTCTTTCTATACTTCCCATTCGCAAGAAAGTTTGACTGCTCTCATTGATGCCAAGTTGCAATTTAACAAGCAATCCACTGAAGATGCTTCATTGTATTTGTTGAAATCCAGTTCAAAATTCTATGGGAGTAAAAATAAAGCGGGGAAGGTTTTAGCCAATTATCTAAAAGTCAAGCAAAACAAACTGAATATTGAATCTGTCTATGACGTTAATTCTGATTTAAAGCATACAGATGTCGATATTTTAGAGCAATTCTCCCAGTTTTATTCCAAACTCTACTCTTCTGAAACGCACCCCACTGCTCACTCTCTTGCTACTTTTTTTGCCAATATTCAACCACCTTCCAATTTCCCTGTTGACCTATCTGGCCTTGAATCACCAATCTCTAGCGATGAATTACTTACCGCACTTCAGTCACTCAAGAAAGACAAGGCCCCTGGCCCAGATGGATTTACAGTTGAATTTTATTTGCATTTTTCTAAACTATTACTACCCAGGCTACATTCCCTTATTGACTCCTTCATTTTAAGTGGCTCTTCTTCAGGTACATTTTCAGACGCCCACATTTGTGTTATACCCAAAGAAGGAAAAGATACCCAGCATTGTAAGAATTACAGACCAATTTCTTTGGTTAACATTGATTATAAATTATATGCCAAATCTCTCGCCATAAGACTAGACCCTTTTCTTCCCGAACTGCTAGGCCCTGAACAATCTGGTTTCGTTAAGGGTCGTTTCATCACAGATAACACCAGACTTTTGTTTAATGTTCTTTCCAAATCTCCACAGTTCCAAGACTCATTAGCAGCCATTGCCCTAGACGCGGAAAAAGCGTTTGATAGGGTGGAGTGGACTTTCCTTTTCTCCGCCCTTAAGTGGTTTGGGTTCGGTCCGCATTTCATTTCTTTTATCTCCTTCCTTTACTCCAGCCCTAGAGCGGCGGTTTGCGCCAATGGTCTAGTCTCCCCTTTTTTCAATCTAGGCAGAGGTGTTCGTCAGGGTTGCCCTCTTTCCCCCTTTCTTTTCAATCTGGCCTTGGAACCCTTTCTCTCAAAACGTCGCCAAAATCCTAACTTACATGGGTTCCAAATTTCCCAAACCAATATTAAACTTGCTGCCTACGCGGACGATATTCTATTATTCATGTCTCATCCCGCCACTTCTATCCCCGCGTTCCTAGCTGAAGTTCACGATTATTCTCAGATCTCAGGATATAAGCTAAATAATGACAAGTGTGAGATTTTACCCCTCACCAAGTTCACTTTTAAACCGGATTTTGTGGCATCCAATTTTACTTGGAGCCCCTCGCACATCAAATATCTTGGTTTGCACATTACCCCCTCCCTCTCCGACACTGTTTCGTTATGCCTAAATAAGTGCATCCAGAAATTATCCGACCTTACTTCCAGATGGCACCCATTGTACCTTTCCTGGGGGGGCCGTCTTGACACGATTAAAATGATGCTCTCCCCATTAGTCCTTTACACCATTTCCAACATTCCAATCCCTATACCTGCTAAGTTTTTTAAGAAAATCAATACTATTCACTCTTCCTTTCTTTGGTCCGGCAAAAAAGCACGTATGTCCTTGTTCAGATTGCAACTTCCCAAGTCTGAGGGTGGAGTTAACTTTCCGAATTTTCCCGCTTACCACAAGGCATTCCTTTTGCGGCAAGCTTCCCATTGGTTGCAAGATCCTGATAAGCCGTCCCCCCTATGGGTTGTCATTGAACGTCTTTCTTTATCCCCTTTTACTTTTGCTGAATACCTTTCATTTTCTCGTAAGCCCCACTTCTCCTCCATTCCCATCCATAAGTTTACAGCCAAGCTGCTTCTTTCCACCTCTCCAGATCCCCCCTCCTCTGTGGCAGAGTTTCTCAATTCCACTATTTGGCACAATAACAGTATATCCATCAATCGTAAGCCCTTTTATTGGAAAACTTGGAGACAGAGGGGTTTGATCTGGGTATCTCAACTCTTTTCTAATTCTGATTTCTTGTCCTTCTCTGTTCTCAGCCAAAACTTCCATCTTCCTCGTTCTTTTGCTAGCAAATATCTTGTGCTTAAAAATGCAGTTATGTCCACCTATGCTCTTCTCTCTAACCCCCTCATGCATCCTCACCCTTCTAATCCTACCTCACAGCTTCATTCCTTCCTCCGTACTCACCCTACAGCCTCCTCAATATATCACTCACTTCATACGATCCTCACTCCTAGACCAAAATCCAAAGTTGAGGAACAGTGGGAATCTGATCTTGCCATCTCTTGGCCCACCTCTCTTTGGGACAAATTATGGACCAAACTTCGTAAGACATCTAGAGCTGCCTCTCTCACACAAACCCTTTTCTTTATTTACAACAGGCTTCTCTTTTCTCCTCAGGTGTTGAATAAGAGGTTTTCTTCTACCCCGGATCTCTGTTGGTCCTGTTCGACTCCTAAGGCCACTCTTTACCACATGCTTTTTTCTTGCACTCTTACGCATAATTTTTGGACACTAGTTTGGGCCCAAATCAATGCCATATTCCGCACTACATCCCCCTTCTCTTATGTCAATATTTTTTTAGGAAGCCTCTCTCCTTGCTGGGATGATACTGATCTCAATACGCAGATTGTTGATTTGTTGTTAGCTGTTGCATTCCAGCAAATCACTGTCAATTGGAAAAATTTTGCGAATATTTCTTTCATAGCATGGTGGTACAATGTTTGTCATAATCACAGGTTAGATACTGTTTTCGTATACCCCCTTAGCTTAACGGCTAAAAGGCATGATTTATGGCTTCCTGTTACCTTGTACCTAGATACCTGTGCTAAACGCTCCTCGCATATGTCCCCTATTCAGCAAGAGGTCTCCAAACCTCCTTGATTCACATGGCTTTTCATTTGCATTACTCTTTTTATATAAGCTACTATATTGCTCATTATTATCAGCACTGTCTTTTGTTATTTAGCCTCAAGTCTTTGTTATCCCATGATTAATTGTATACCTTCATTACCATGTTTTACTCCTCTCTTTTATTGAAGATATGTTTGTATTTTTTCTTATGTATTGACACCTTTATTTATCCAATAAAAATCTCTTGAACTGAAAAAGATGAAATTCAACCTTTCAAAAGATTTTTAAGTCATCGTCAAAAAAGAGTTTGATGCAAAAACAATTGAATGTGCCAAATTGCACTCATTCATGATTCCTTTTCTTTCAATCTTTGCATGAGTCACACGATCAATTCATAAACCTAACCATGATCTATCCATCATTTTAGGAAAAAAACCTAACTTCTGTGCTTACTACTTCCACCACCCAGTGTGAGATGATGACTTTAAGTGCCAGGAAAACCATCTGGGGAGCAATGAACTCTTCGGAATGGCATTTCAATCATTCTTTTCATTCATTTGCCTAATCTGTAAATTATTCACAATACCACATTCCAGACGTTTTAAAATGTTTAATGTAAAAACTGCATACAGTGCAAAAAATCCCAATATTGTGCTTATCGAACCAGAACTGTGTTGCCACTCAGTTAATCACGAAAGCGTACCATATTTAACAGCAATACTATATATGCTATGCTTCTAAGAGAGCTATAATTGAAAGGGAGCCTAATGTTGCTAATTGTGCCTCAATTGGCCCAGACTTTAATTAACTTTGTACAAAGCACATTTGCAAATTCCTCTAAACCAAGTCTGCATGTCCCAATGCTTTTTTGTGTGAAGATGTTTGATTATTAATCAAAATACGCCCTATTTGAAGGGTTAATGTTTGTCTATTGTGAGAAAATGTACCAAGACTTAAATCGTTTTTCTTGAAACTTCCTTACAAACTGCACATACTTTAAAAAAGCTGTCAGATTTTACTCCTGTACATTAAACTTTGAATCAGTTTTTGTTTTCTGAACCAAACTACAGAAGAGGGAGTTTGTTTCTGAAAAACAAAAACCTAATGACGCCCACAACCTGGGAGGATTCTCCATGGAGTGAGGGGTTATATTTTTTTCCTGTCTCTCACTGCCAGGGTTTTCCTGCAGTGATGAACAGCAAAAAAGGCACTACAACATCCACCCTATGGTAAAATGTCCTTCCTCCAATGCCCACTACTCTTTTGGGCTGTCAGAAGAAGTATTTCATTGACAAAGCAAACGTGGACTCAGTCGACAGAAAACTTAAGATCCACCTTTCTCTAAATGAGATAGTCATACCAGGGGTTTGACAGTCAGGATAATGTGTTGTGTTTGTGACAGAGTATTGTGTACCCCAAACTCTAAATAGGGCCCTTAGTCTGAAAATGTCAAGGATTTTTCACGTTACCTAATATGTGTAAACGAAATCCAATGGCAATAAAAGTTCCAAAATTGTCCAGAAATCTTAAGAACTTGCAATAACTATTAAAGGAGATGTTTTTTACTTCCTGCACCTATCCTAACACATCAAAGTCTTTTGATGGGCAGACCTGCATATCATTCATATTAAGCACTTGTCTATCGAACTTATTGTTTATAGATGTTGAAAAAATAGGTGCAATTAATAACCATGTTCTCACATCTCTTTTTCTAGAGCAAATTTCACGCTGCCCAAAACTATCTAAAGAAATGTTAAAACTTTATATAATATGGTCAACTATTCATATTCATAAAGAGATTTTGTGGGTTTTAGCAGGATAAGAAAGTGTACTAATGTGCCCAAACAGCAGTTGTTTAAATTTAAAAATGATGTCGTCCATGTTTCCCACGCCAAAAATGTATTGATACTGCAGCTGACTATACGTTTAGCACCTCACAATTGGAGGCCCATTAGCATGGTGGGCGGACTTTAGTCCGCCCGCCACCCTAGCGGTGCTGGGACCGGCTGCCAGTGGTGCGGCGGTCCTGCACCTGCAATTATGATGCCACCGAGGCGGTGTAATCCTCTATTCCCAATATTGTGGTGGGCCGTGCTCACAGCACCGCCCGCCACAATGCTGGGAATGCACTGTGTGCATTGTCATGTACAAGGTGACAGGCACAGCGAGGTGCCTGCCACCATGTCCATGACAATGCAGGGGGGTACCATAGGTACCCCTCCCTGTGCACCCCTCACCCCCCGAACACCCTGGGGGCCCGCAACGGGCCCCCAAAGCCAAAACCGTCTGCCTTTCCATGGCGGAGTCTCCGCCATGGAAAGGCAATTCCCCGCCATCTTACAAATATGAATGGCGGTGCCTGCAAGGCACCGCCACCATATTCCTGGGCTTTTCCGTCCGGTAGGTAATTGGGCAGATTGCCTACCGGCGTAAAACTGGTAGACGGTCTTCCCGTCCGCCGGGGTCCCCCCGCCATCGTAATGTGGCGGGGGGAAAGTCATGCGGGCGGAGGAGTTTAGCGGGCGGATCGTAATGACCCCCATAGTGTCCATAAAGTGCTTAAGTCCTGTGCCAATAGCCTTTGAGACCTGCTGCAGTTGGATCTCAGTGGAAATCCAGAAACACGAATTGAAGAAGAATGGAGGCAGCACCAGGGATGAAGTCACAATAGCCGATATGAATGTTTCAAATTAATGTTATTCTTCTTTAGATTTAAAACAACAGGACAACAGCCAACACGTTTTGTTCCTTTTATAGGAACTTCATCAGGGCAGAAAGATCTTATGTAACTCACGTCCCGCTTAAAGTATCAAGGCGATGGTCAGCTCAACGTTGTAGACAGTATAGGATCTGAATCAGGCCAGAGCGTGTAAGTAACCCTAGACAATATCGGCACAGTATTCCGACCAGAATCGATTGACTGTGGTAGTTCCCTCACAAGTGTCTGACGGGAATTTTGTAACTGCGTTCATGTGTCCACATGTACAAAGTTAATATGGTATTTGACGGATAGCATCAAACCGCTGTATCCTGAAATAGAAGTAGTTCTAATAGAACTTGCAGCAACAACATGCAGAGAGCCTTAAACTTTGTTCTGCTTCTGACGGGCAGCCAGTGAAGCTGTGGCACCACATTGGAGACGGGTTTAAACTTCGGGGTGCCTTTTAGCATCCTAGCGGCTGCGTTCTGTACCAACAGCATCCTACCCAGACCCCTTTCTTGGGCATTGATTAACAGGCTATTGCAGTAGTCAACCTTGGACTTGACCAGAGCACAGATTAAAGATCTCCCAGTGCTGACTGGGATGAAAGGTAACAAGTTCTTGATCATTTTTAGCACAGAAAAGGACAAGGAAACCACTGCATTGGCATGATGTATGGAGGATAGTCTATCATCAAAAATGACACCCAAGTTTCTAGCTTTCTTGACGGGGATAGGTGGTAATCCCAGCTCAGTTTAATGTATTTGAACATCACAATTGGTTGCCTACAAATGTACACACAGCCAACATCCATAACATTTGGCTTCCCACACTGTAAATGTTTTTTTAAAGGTGCAATTAGTGCATTTATTGCTGTTCTGTGGTTGCCATCATTTACCCACAGTCAAACCATTTATCACAAAAGTTTTCACAGCGTGTAGTGTATTAGCCTTAATCCGATTATCTTCAGTGCTTCGATAGTCCAATCATTGTAAATGCTTCTTATATATTTTTAGAGGGTTGTTTGGGAATTCCTGAACCGCAGTGTCAGAGCAAACATCAACATCCATGTTGAATTTCCCAAGTACAATGATTCTACCAAAACATGGAGTACTAAGACTACATAGCACAACAATGTCATTATCCTTGTTAGGTTCAGTAAAGGTTTCAGTAATTTAAACCCCTGACCTTGATCAGTGGTGGCTATGCACAGAGCAGGCAGGATTAATATACAAAAATGTGTAAAGCATTTAGAAGTACCAAAGCAATAAAAAAGTTGAAAACAAAACACAATACAAATCTCACTCCAGCTTATACAAATAGGGAACATTTTCAGGAATAAAATGACAAAAATCCAAGTTAAATAAAAATGGTGCTGGCAGCTGGTCACACTAAATCGGGTCAAAGTCAAATGTTGAGGCGCACCATTGTGGATCGCCTGTCATATACAAGACCCAGGTTCATCCCACTGCAAAGTTTACTTTCTTACTTAGAAATATTTCTGGAGAGAAGTGATCGCTGACAAGTTATCGTCTGGGCAAGCTGCAAGTTGGATCCAAAGCAGGGCTTGACAACAGTGGGTTCTTAAAGAGCAGGAGCTCGATGCAGCCATCGGCAACGGCAGGAAAGCTCAGAGCAGGTAGAGTTCCGCAGAGGAAGTCCTCAACATAGATCAGAAGCTGCTCAGCATTGGGCATGGTGGAGCCCTCTATGTTTGGCCTTAAAAACTTTCCTATCAGTCAGATCTCCTTCAGTCGGGCAACCCAGCAAGTTGAGGCTGACTAACAATTCGATGGCGTTGGCTTTGACAGCAGTCCCTGTCTCCACCAGTTCTCCAGACAGAAAGTTGTTAAAAAGTTTCCAAAGTCCCACTTCTTTCAGTTTGGGGAGAGTTTACACTAGCACCAGTGAAGAGTCTAGGACCTGGGCGAACACCACTTGGTGGTTAAGACTCTCTCAAATAGAAGCCACCAAGAGGGTCCAGGGCATGTCAAGTTGAAACTTGTCATCTGGGCTCCTTCACAAAAGTTGGCTTCTTGCAGTGTTTTTGCACCTGTAGTTTAACTGGAGGTCAGCAGATTGAGGTCAGTCCACTTTCTTGGTCCTGGGTACAAATGCAAGCAGGTCCCGCCCTTAGGGTCCTGTTCACAGGTCTCAACAGCAGGTACTGTCCTTCCACAGCTCCAGTAATATTCTGAAAAAAGTACCCAGTGTAACCATTTATTTAAACCGGTTAAACATTTTTGCCTGGCACTATCCTGTGGATGGGGGGTACATCTGGGCCCCTTCACAACCAATTTGGAGAAAGTTCCGACGGGTTCCAATGTAACCTACTGAACACAATTCCAGATTTCCCCTCTCTACCAAAATCTAACATTGGAGAACATTTCTTCACCTGTACAGCACTCCTGTGCCTAACATAGAGGAGTCGCCAGGGAAATGAGAAACCCCTCTTAAGTGGTCACTCAAAACCAGTTCTGGGGGCAGCTCCTCTCCCACTGGGATTAGAGCCTGGCTGGCTAGGAAATCAAAAGAGAGGGCAGGTCACAGGTGTGATCAACATCTGCTAGTGACAGGGTAGGCATCTTTTGAAGTTAATTAAGTTCCTCTGCACAGCACAGATGGCCATCCTGTCAGAGGAAGTGTTATAAAGTCATCCTTTTGTCCTGTTCACCCCCATTTTGTGCTGAATGATACTCGTGGTAACTGACTCTGAGTGTACCCTGGGCTCTGTTAACCAGGCCCTGGGTCAGTGCTATGTTTAAAAAGGTACATGTAATAGGGTACACTTACAATTGACAATGACAGACCCTTTAATTCCCTAGTAGATAATATGGCCAGGGGCTGCAACCTACCTAGAAGTCCCTAGTATATAATAGGGCATGGAGGTTTAAAGGCCACCAGATGTCCAGCAGTTGCATGTGTGTGCAGCAGCGTGCCTGCTGTCATTTTAAAACAGCCTGGCTTTGCAGGTTGTCTTTAAAAGTAAATTGTGTGCAAACTCAACTTTGGTGGTATGGGGACACTTTAAAGGCGATAATCTACTGTACTGTACATATTAGTCCCTCCCCCCCAGGTCTTACCTAGGTATCCCAGGGGTGGAGGGCCATGTAACTATAAGCAGGGACCCTATAAAAGATGATTTATATGTACTGGTGAGGGAGAAATGGGCCATTTCATTTTTCCCCATTGTAGATACTTAGCTCCATAGACTATCATTATACTATTTTATCTTGGTAGAACTATTGCTAGAAAAGGAGTAAATATCATTTAGGAACTTAAAAGATTGGTATTGATAAGTGCAACAACTTGCCTCTGATGAATTTATCATAACTAGTACAGAAGAGACTTACAGAAAATCCAGCCTTCTAGTGGTCTTTGTTGATTGGTCAGCCTTAATATGCTTAGCCTAGCTGCTTTGATTGGTGATGAGTTGTCTGGCTGAAGCAGAGATTATCTGCTGGAGAGAACTCTGAATCTGAGGAGGATGGGTCCTGCAGAAGGGGCTTGTTAAATCAAACTGAGCTCAAAGAGAGAGCAGATCAGTAAGGAATGCCAGGGGTGCCTACCCCCACATCTCGTGCCACAGCCAGATGGCAGGCTTAGGATAGGAATTTGCAGATGTCCGGGGGAGGATAGTAATGGAAATGAGCCAAATTGTGGGATGGTTTAGCTAGCTCTCACTTCTCTAATCCATGTTGAATTTTGAAATGGAAGTGCTTTATGGGGCAAGAAGATGCCACACTTTGGAGGAAGTTGTCATGCTTTTGGGTGGCACCGAGCATCTCACTGGACAGATATGCTCCCTGCTTGTAACCCCAGAACACTGAATAGATATGTATATGTGAGAGCTGCATAGTGTCTCAGATCTGCTGCCTGAAACTACAAGTAAAAGAAAGACTGCCCTGCTGGAATCCGGACCTGCTTCCAAAGGCCTGCATTCTGAGACACTGCGTCTGCTGCACAGTCTAGTCCTACAGCCCTGGGGACTGTGTCTTGCTTCAAGAAGGATTAAGGAGTGGACTCCCCACAAGCGACAAGTTAACAGAGCCCACCGACATCAGATGGAAAAGCTCCAGAAAAGTTCCTAAGTGTGAAGGTAACATTTTGCCTGGGGCCTCCCGCTTAGCATATCCGACCAGGACTCCATTGCGGTCAGCCTCAAACTTTGATTTTATCCTGGTCAAGCACAGCCAGATGTCCCAGAGTGGTGCTGTAGGTTTTTAAGCAGTATAAAGTGGTTGATCTTTATAAATTCATATCTCCAGTTCCCTACATTGGATGTTTGTCATTTTGGTGTCTATTTGCTCATGAAAATATTTGCTATATCTATAAATTGGTGTGGGATTTTTATTGTGTCTTGTGTCTTATGTATTTGATGTATTGGTGTTTTAAAATGCTTTACACTCCTGTCTCCTAAGTTAGGTCTGACTACTTGTTGTCAGCGACCAAGGATTGAGCAAGGCGCTAATTTACTGATACCTTTACTTGACCTTATACTGTGTTAGTGCCCTTATTGCTGGTGGTAGGTGCATACTTACCCCAACCAATAATCCACTTTCAAACAGGAAGAAAACACCTCCCCATAACCAAGACCTTTGGTAATTCACACCTCATCAAGGAGCTATTCACTCTGTAACTGTTGGGAACTCAAGCAAATGGGCTTCTGAGATTTAGGCAGATTAAAGGTGATTTGTTTAAAGTACATTTTTAAAATATGTGTTACCAGTCTGACTTTACCAATCAATTGGATTTGTAACACATCTTTAAAAAGGTCCTAGAATGAACTTTCTATCTGGTTTGTAGGCAGAGATAACATTATTAACTTAAATAATGTATTCCAATGCTAACCCTGCTATAGTGAAAATAGATTTTATAGCATTGTCACTGTTAGGACATGTTTATATTACATTTTTACATGGTCTACTTTTAAATACCATACACTTGTTCTTATAGGTATTTAAGGCTTTCTTAGGAGTCACTTATTAATATTTAAAAGAAGGCTTTATGCCAGTCAAAAGAGGTTGTTTTGACCAGTCGAATCTGCAGTTTATACCTGCACAGCCAGGTCACATTTGACACGCCATAGCATGGTAATCATGTTTAGCTTGCCAATTTAGTGGTGGCATTGCATATCCTGCAGTCCACAAGTGACATTTAAATTACCAGCCCTGGGTACACTTTACAACATATACTAGGGACTTATAGGTAAGTTACATTTGCCAGTTAGGAGTATAAGCACTTTTAACATGGGCACATGCACTGGGACCTCGATAGCAGAATCCCAGTCCACAGAGTAAAAAGGACCGCAGCATCAGTCCAAAATATAGGGGTGTTCATGCAAAAAGAGACATTTTCTTACATGTCTCCCTCCAGATAAACAGCAAATCAGCTGTTACCTTGTCAATACTCATCATCTCAAGTGTAAGCAAGGCCTTCTACACTGGCATGGTCAGTCCCAGGACTATGCTCCACTCTAATTAAATAAAAATGTACATTTTCTTACACTGAGTAAAAAACATGCCTAGAACATTTAAAAAACGGTGTTGAAAGTACGGCATTTATCTTATGTACATGTTTGACTGAATTTAATTTTGTAGGAAACATTAATGGCTCCAAGAATACTTTTCATGTATATAATTTTCAGGTAGGCACTAGAAACCAAAGATTGCAGTATATTAATGGTGATGAAAATCTATAGAAGATAAGTCCAAAAGACAACTGATTGTTATTTGGTCAAATAAAAAGTATTATAGTTAAAATATGTTGCAAAGTTCCAAAGTTTAGGATCATAACAAACCCAAATTCATGAGATGTGTGCAAATATCAAAAGAACTGTCCTAGTAAATAACCTTATTGTTCATACTTATACCATCCAAAAACATCAGAAGTGGAAACACACATGATCAACGCAACAAATCATATGCTCATTTATTGGGTTAAATAGCACTTTCTCTGTTTCTAGCCTTGCTTTGGATTATGGACCACACACCTATGGATTGTGCACATCAACTTTCATAATGTCATATCAAGTGCTTTGGCTCGAATGCCAATGCCAGCGCATTATGGTCTTTGTAGTATAATAAATAAATTGATTGCAATTTTTGATAGGTACTTCACTCTTTTGGAGTTCCTAAAGGGAATGTAACATATCTTAGGAAAAAGCAATACAAATTTGAAAATTTCACAAAATAGTGTGAGCACTTGTTCAATAACAGCCTATTTGCAAGAGGTCAGCTTGCCTGGTGTGCTGCCACCTTTGTCTCCCGAGGAAGCCACAATGGAAAATCCCAAAGCAACAAAATGAAGTACACAAAGAATTAAATCAGCCAATCAAAAGTGCAGTTTATGTTTTAAATGTCCGTTTGTTTATTTCGAGTCTTGCATTAATTATCCTTCATCTGATCTTTATGATGATGCCTTTTAACTTGAAGACCATTGAGTTGACGCCTAGCCTCATATCTGTTGTCCTGCGCCTGTACATCTAACTGTCCACGTTATGAGATAATTTTTATGGATTTTATATAGAATTTTTATGAAGATCTTTGGCAAAATTGTATCTGTGCAATTCTTTTATGCATATTTTATCTGAATAAAGATTCATTTGATTTGATCTGATTTATTAACCATACAGTGATGAGTCATACTGTTCATGTCTTGCATCTTCAATTTAGTTAGCTTTTTCTGTCTGCAGCCATGCTAGTGCTGTATAGACTTTGTTGTGCAACAAATATGCTGAGAGAATTTCGTGTACTTATTATCTACTGGCGGTCGCCAGTAGATAGTTATAGTTAGGACCGAGTTCCCATAGCAAATCTGAAAATTCTATTTTGAATAACTTTGACGCCAGTTAACGAATCCTCGCGGAATTTTCAAAACTAATGGGGCGCTCCGCTCAGCTCATACCCTGAAAGTCTCGGGGTGTTTCGTCAAGCGGGGGCTGAGAAAAAAGGAGGGTCCCAAAACGCGTTTTCCCCATGCATTTTCCCATAGGACCTTTAGTCAAAGGTACAGCCCGAACGGCTGAACAGAATTACTTGAAATTTGGCAAAGAGGTAGTCCTCAGGTCAGGCATGTGCCTTTTGCATATATGGTGTCAATCTCTTCAGTAGTTCCTGAGAAAATTGCAGTTAAAAGTACATAAATATCTATATGCGCGGACCCTGCGAACACGGTGCGCGCACGGTGCGCGCACCGTGCCGTGCGCGAGCGTAATTCTGATTGGTGGTTAGATGTCAGTCAACATTCGAATCGGTCGAAATCAGGAAGTGTCGGACACCATTTTGTGTGTGGCAGTGAAAAAGAAAGGTGGAGAACGTGAAAAGGGGGCAGGGTAGAGAGTTCCTGACCCCCTAGCCTTTGTCAGGGGGTCCGTGAAGGACCCCGAAGAGTGAAAAAAGCATTTTATTATTTTTCAAAAAATCACGGGGTGCGCGCACCGTGCGGTCCAAATCAGGAAGTGTCGGACGCCATTTTGTGTGTGACAGTGAAAAAGAAAGGTGGAGAACGTGAAAAGGGGGCAGGGTAGAGAGTTCCTGACCCCCTAGCCTTTGTCAGGGGGTCCCTGAAGGACCCCGAAGGGTGAAAAAAACATTTTATTTTTTTTCAAAAAATCGCGGGGTGCGCGAACCATGCGCGCACGGTGCGCACACGGTGCGTGCACGGTGAAAAACCCTTAAAAAAAAAACATTTTAAACTGTTTATAAGTTTATAGAAGATATTAACTATGCTGTTCAACTTTATCCAAATTCAAAAAAAAAAAGCTGAGCCATTCCATATTACAGGATACAGTCAATCTATAACTATATACATAGGTAGTTTATTGAAAAATAAATATATAAAAAATATAATAATACATACATAAATTAGCATTTAAAAAACCTTACAAATTCACTAAGAAAAACATAGGTTTCACACACGTTATAGTTAGAAATTAGCATTTAAAAAACTTTTCAAATTCACTTAAAAAACCATAGGTTTCACACACGTTATAGTTAGGAATTAGCATTTAAAAAACCTTGCAAATTCACTGAAAAAACCATAGGTTTCACACATGTTATAGTTAGCTGGACATTTCACTCGTAAAAAACCATTGAAATTCCCCCGTTATAGTTATTTCAGGTAACTATAACTCGCGCGACCGCAATCCACTGCACCAGCTGAGGTGAGCCCTCTCTTATCGTGTCTGAGACATCTGGCAGTTTGGCTGAGCAGTCAAGAATGGCTCCCGACCACTGTTCCCACTAACCTGCGCGCGCGGGCGCGCGCGCACGTCGGTCACCCTCAGCGCGCAGTGTCCTGCATTTGGCGCGCACACTGCGAGACATCCCTACAAGACCCTTCGCGCCGCCGTATTTTTAAACGCGAGCGGCGCGAAATCCCGGCGTGAGGCAGGGGGAGAGACATGGTGCTTGCAGGAGTGCAAAGCCCATTGTGCTTAAAGGGCTTCTGCTTCAGCCCCCCACCCCCCCGTCGTGTGTCGGCCCGGCTGAGCCAGCTTCCCGCACCGAGTACTTCACGGGTCTTTAAAAGACCATTTGCATGTCAATGAGCTTTGTCGTATTGGACTCCTCTTCCCAATGGTTCCCGGACTACCAAAAGCACTCCGGCCCTCATTTGCACTCTGAGAAAAGTCACTTCTACTTCCTTTTTTTCATTTTTTATATTTATATAGCGCGAACTGGAGCCAAAGGTTCTATGAGCAGCGGTTACATTACACATTCAGGCACGGTGAGATTAAGTGATTTGCCCAGAATCACAGGATGTGGACGCGACCCCGATGCTTTTACCCTGGCTTCCAGCACCAAAATCGGCAGTCTAGCCGACGGACCACATCCTCACCCTTCCTTTATGTCTTATCTAGATGGAGGCTCAGGAAAGCCTCAGCACATAGTCCTAAAACGCGCCTATGGTGCCTTTTGGTCTTCTTGCATCAAAAAGCTTCACAAGATGAGCAGGCAGACTCGTCATGGTCAGTGAACTTTCCAGGCCCTTAGAGGGCCACATTGGGGAAACTACATAGGACAACATCCTTAGCACATTCACTCTTTAAATGGAGGTGATGGCATAATGGCTGGCAGCCAATCAGTGAGGGTGGTGTGGAAGGGTAGGAGGGGCATGTGAGGGAAAGAGGGGTGTCACTCCGATGGTCACCAATCATGCCAGGGTCACCTCACTGAACTTTGGATGAAAGAGAAACAAGGCAGTCACCAGTCACTGCACTGACATCTCCTGTGGAGGAAGAACGTCGTGGGAGATAAAGGGTAGGTCCAGTCTAAATAAACACTGACTATGAATGATGGCCCCGCATAGCCAGCCTTTCACATCGCATCTGGTCTCACAAACAGCTCTCCCTGTTCATATGCATCCTATATTCACTCTCCTATGGGCGAATGGGCGAGTCGCACATGGATATCACAATGCACGTGTGCCTCTGGCACACGTTCCCTTGAGCATGGCTTGCAGCATGCATGTGTACACTGTACACTTGCACATAAGCAGGACTCGGAACATGCATTTGCACACGTGACTCTCCCTTAAACATGACTAACAGAATGCATGAGCTTCTCATACACTTATCCTGGAGCATGGCTTGGGGTGTGAATGCGCGTCGTAAGCACTCACCCCAGAGCATGGCTTCCAACATGCAAGTGTTCTGTACACCAGAGGCGCAACTAGAGCCAAATTTCGGGGGGGGCTAAGCAAAAATTTCGGGGGGGGCTGAATCTTTAAACAGTAGGCAGAGTGGCGCTGATTTCGGGGGTGGGGGGCTGAATCTAGGCTGCAGTGGAGCTGCAGGGGCTCTTAGAAGGGGTGAAACAACAGCGAGGCCTCATTAACACGCAAATGGTCTTTTTAAAGACCTGTGAAGTGCTCGGGCGCGGCTTTGTGTCTGCCCGGGAAGTTGTCTCATCCCGGGCTGCCACACACGACGGGGGGGGGCTGAAGCCCTTTGAGTTCAATGGGTGTTGCGCGCCTGCTGTACACTGACCCTTGAGAATCGCAGGAGCATACATGTGCGCCCTGTACACTCCCCTTGAACTTAGCTCAATGCATTGATGTGACTAGGGTGACCAACCGACCGTAAATTTCACAGACAGTCCGTAATTTCGTCCGTCTGTCCGTTGTCCGTGAAGAATTTAACGGACGCCATTTGTCCGTAATTTCAACCGGGCACCGGTCGCACCACCCTAAAGCCGGCACAGCTTCCACCCACCTCCCTTCTTGACTCCGATGCTGTTGAGGTCGGGTGTAACAGACTCCGATGCTGTACCAAAGCTCAGATACCCGGCAGCACTGGAGAGGCACAGCGGGATGGCAACCCTCACACCTTCAGCCCTTGATGAGCTGTTAAGAGGTGTTTGAAGGTGACTGAGAGGGAGGGGCTGCAGCTTCAGGAGCAGGGGAATCTATTCAGATGCAAACAGCCCTGAATGCGTCATGTCTCTGCAATTTAGAGGGGCCTCACCCATTCCCTTTCTGCCCAGGGCCCCAAACATCCTAGAACCGGCCCCGATTACCCCGAGGCAGCAGTGGTTCTCTTCACAGAGCTTAATTACTGTAACTAAATTGTAAGCAAACCTCGGTTCTTCAAACATGCAGTCTATAATGTAATAAAATAAAGAAATGGCACAATCGCACCCACACTGATTAACAATGTATGGAGGACAATCAGTTAAATCAGTTATCTTGGAGTATCTCCTTTAAGTACTGTACATCACAGTGGGGGGTGGCAAAATTAACATTTTGGAAAGAGAGCCTGTCTTCTCGTTGTCTTGTCCAGGAGGGGGTGAGGAGCCCTACCCCACCCTGGAAGAGATCAAGATGATAGTAGAATACTGCATGCCCACCCTGGTGGATCCTGTTCCCCCTCCTGTGATGGCTCCTTCCCCCCCCCCAGTGATGGCTCCTGTCCCCCCATGTGGTGGCTCCTGTCCCCCCCACCTGTGATGGCTCCTGTCCCCCCTGTGGTGGATCTTGTCTCCGCCCTGGGTGGCTTCTGTCCCAGTCCTGGAATGGCTCCTGCAGCGAGGGTGAAGTTCTTGATGGGCCTCTTCTCAAAAAGGTTCAGCTCAAAATTAATATGAAACGGTGGGCGAGTGAGTAAGTGAAGGGATGGGGGGGATGGCTGGATGAATTAGTGAAAGGGTGAATGGATGAATGAAAGATTGAATAGATGGATAATGAGAGAGGATGGATGGATGAGTGAGTGGAAGGATGGATAAGAGAAAATGTAAATAGCTGGATGTATCGGTGGAAGGGTAGGTGGATGGGTAAAAGGGTAGCCGGATGGGTAAAAGGGTGGATGGGTGAGTGAAAGGATGGATGGATGAGTGAAAAGGTGGATGATGAGTGAGTGGTTGGATGGATGAGTGAAATGATGGATGGATTGATGAATTGATAAGTACAAGGGTGAATGGGTGGATGGATGAGTGAAAGGGTGGATGTAAGGATGGATGAGTGAGTGAAAGGGCGGGTAGATGGACAAAAGGATGAATAGATGAGTGAAGGAGTGAAAGGATAAATGGATGAGTGATAGTGACAATGGATGGATTCATGAGTGGATGAGTAGATGGATGGGTGGGTGGATGGAAGGAAGGATGGCTAAGTGAAAGGGTCGATGGATAGAGAAAGGGAGGATGGATGGATGACTGAAATGGTGGATGGGTGGAAGGATGAGTGACTGGGTGGATGGATGAGTAACTGAAAGGATGGCTGGATACGGAAAGCAACTCTGAAACACATTCAGGCAATTACAAAATGTGTGCCCCTATCCTGGTATCTGTGTAGAAACAATCCCTTTTTTAATCATAGATCAATGGCATCTAGAGTATGTACATAATGCCTTGTTAGCTAATCACCGACCACAAAACGTATAATAATTATATAGAACAACCCTCAGACACTTATAGTGACACATGCAGAAAAGTAGCACAGGAAGGGAGACCAAAAAAGCTCATTCGATAATTATTGCTCCTGTTTAGACAGAGTAGTGCACAGTGACAGAAAATAAACCTGATTGGCACATAAAAGAGCAAGGTCCACTTAGGGAGGCTATTTTCTTAACTGCCATAACCCTGCCTGGATTTTAGCTTTTGTCTTATTCTTGAAACACCAAGACTGACGAGCTCTGCTCAAACTTCATGTTTTTGTTCTCACTACTTACACTTGAGATTTTTAGCTGGTCATAAACCTTCTCACTAAAAGAAACTTGTTCATGTGCTACTTCTGAGGCTATCTCTTTAACCTTAAAAACATGTTCCCTCTGACGTAGTACTTCTATAAAACACACACACAAATACACTCAACAACTCACAGATTTGCATTTTTTCTAGATACTTAAAAGCCTTGTTCAAGAATAATGTGTTAAGAGCTGCAAGATACCCCAGTGTAGGACATTATACAGAGAATGAAGCAAATGCAGAGGAAAAAAATACTCTAAATGCTGGGTTCCACCTCAACCAGCTACATGTGTGGAAATGCACTCTTTTTTCACTTTTTTAAGCAAAGGTTTTGAGTGATATTTGGCGCTGCTCCACATACGCTGTCTGGTTTCCGGCGCACATAGCCTTAGTTGCAGCGCACAGAAACCTTATACTCCCGCACACAGAGGAAAAAAATTAGAGGGAACATTGCTCCCGACATCTCTACACTTTCAGATTTGTACGTTGTCCCTCGTGACCCAATGCAAAGCTACTCTCTGCTGAACAGAACTGCAGGCAGCTTCTCCTAACGACGCATGCTATTCCTCTACACCCACCAATCACCCTTTGACCCTGTAGACAAGAATGATAATTTTCAATGGTGGGCACATCAGCAGAGGGATCAGCTCGAAAACTCTGTTTATCTGGAGAAGATATTACACCACAGGTGAGTGTGCAATGCAAATATCACTTTGATACTAGTGCAGAATCATGAACTGCGGCAACTTCTCTAAAGTCGCTAGAGTTATCATAGCAGCCAAATGGCTGTGCTATGTTTGCCACCTTTACTCAGTCCTGTGCGAGGGTTTTAGCTAGTCCCACATGAAATGGACAAACAGGAAATTCATTAGATATGGAAGGAGCATTTGAAATTACTTTGAAATTTTCAAACATCACAATCAGGAGACACATATGTTTTTCATTGCAGGTGATGGCAGCATGCGTCCGCCAGGAAAATATTACCATTAGACGACTTTTGAAGAGTTAACACTGAGTTAAACATTTGGTACTAGGATTATTCTCGCTGTTGTTAAGGCAAGTCCTCTGTTATGGGCAGGGATTGCACCAGGAGGAAAAAGTCCTGCTACTGGTGGATGAAATTTCACTGTTTGAGTCATTGACTACATTTGCAATAGAGTGTCACTCAAAATGTCACACATAAGACTGGGAAAATGTCACGAATAAGCACAGTACAAATCAAGAAAATGTCACATATAACTTGACTGGAAACACAGCAGCCCTGAAGGATAGCAATAGTTGTGCAAAGTGGTCTGGTAGCTGTTGAGGCTTTGCCTGTATAATTAAACCATAACAACAGAACAGGGGTTTTTGGAGTCCATATATGTGATCTAGAATGTGATGTATACTCAAGCCTCAGGCTGGACACTGAGTATTGTAGCAGACAGGTGTGTTAAACATACACAGAAGCCAAATGGCATTTGAGTCAGTTGCACAAAAAGAATGTGTATACTTTCTGAAAAGACTACATCTAGATAAGGAATCTGCTACACTACAAAGCTCTGCACATTGGTATGCCTGACGCTATATAAGTCACTTTGCAGTGCAAGGGAAGAAATACTACAGTGTGGGGATCCGAGCTGACTACAGCATAGTAACAGCATGCTTTTGTTTGTGTCAAATATTCAGTGTTAAATGCAAGGTTTGAGTAACCATTAAATTGAGTTACCATAACATTTTCTCAATTTTACCTTGCTCTACAATACTTTTACTAGTGAAGTGAAGTGAAGTGAAATAAGCTTTATTTCGATAAAACATATCATAAAAGCACATACATATATAACATGAACAAAATACGTAAAATCAGGAGACAAGCCATGAAGATGTAATATCGTCATATTTCCAGAACAAGCAAGAGATAAAAAATACATGGAAACAGAATAAATAAGACAATTTAAAAGGGAAATACAAACAGACGATAAGATAATCAGGCTGCTTAATTGAGGGCTACAAGGGCTTTAGATCTTATAAGCCAAGACCACCTCAAAAATGTCGATACAGCGCAAACAAATAAAGATCGTGTGTCTGATTTGAGAATGCGCAAGGCTATGAGATGGTCTCGCGTGCCCAAGTCTCTACACAAAGGTTTGAGCCAATAGGACCTTGGAATTTTATATTCAGGACATGCAAATAAAACATGTGCGATTGACTCAACTTTAGTCTTGCAAAAGGGACAAAATGGTGGTGTCTGGGAAGGTGGTTTCCAACGTGCGGTCAGCTCACGCACCGGAAGAGTGCCAACCCTAAACTTAAAGTAAAGGGCTCGATCGTAAGGCTTCTGGATAGTATCGAGGTAAGACTCATAGCGCACTTCATCTTTAAGCTTTAGGAACTCAGTGGTGCTTCTGCCACCATATGGGCTGGAGTTCCTTTTTGCAGTAACCCAACTCCAATATAGTTTCTTCAGTTCAGCTTTCGGGGGCGAGGTTCTATTCACCCAGCCGTCTTTAAGGCCAAGGTCATATAGCAAGCCCTTTACGTCTTTCAGCCATTTAATTTTGTGCCAGCAAGGCACAGACAATATTTCAGATAGTCCCTCCGCATACTTGGCTAGCTCGGGAGTTCGCCAGAGCTGAGCCCATAGGAGCAGAGGGCGTACTTTTGCCAAGTCTTTCATCACGTGGCACCCTAGATCCATTAGCAGGGGCACTACAGGAGTGCTCTGAGGTAGTCCCATCAGTCCTTTATAGAAACTAGAGTCGGACTTGGCAAGCTCGTCAATATTATTCAAGCCCCATAGCTCGGCGCCATAGAGTGCCAAGCTCACGCCTTTTGCTTTGTATATCTCCAGGGCTGGGGCTATTGGCCTGGACGTGGAAGAACGGTGTTCCCTGAGGAGGGCACTAGTGATCCTATTATGAGTTAGGAGCATCTTTTGTAAGTGGGGTGACCAACGCATAGTATCTGAAATGCGAATACCCAGGTAATCAAATTATTTTACCCTTTCAAGGGTAGCCACATTCAGGACTGGGGGCCGCCCTAATTTTTTAGGAGGATTCAATATTAGGTATTTTGTTTTGGTGGTGTTTATAATAAGGCCTCTACCGTTACAAAAGGCTTGGAAACTATCGAGGAGAGTTTGCAGACCCATAGGTGATTTGGACAACAAAAGAGTGTCATCAGCAAACAGGAGAGTTGGAATACGTTCGCCCGCCAGGGATGGCGCATCAGAGGGAGTTTTCATCAGATGGTCCACTACACCGTTCACATAGAGTGAGAAAAGGGTAGGGGCAAGAACACATCCCTGGCGGACACCCCTGTTCACTGAGATTCTCTCTGTTTTCTGTCCCTGTGGGCCCCACCGTACTTGAGCATAATTTCCCTCGTGGAGTTTTATTAGTAAAGCCAACACGTAGGGCGGAATATTCATTTTAGCCAAAACGCCCCACAGAGTGTCACGGGGGACAAGGTCAAATGCTGTTTTTAGGTCTATAAAAGCACGGTAGAGACTACCCTTTCCAAGAAAGACAACCTTCCAGTAAATAAGGAACAGTCTAAAAACCTGTTCTATGGTGCCTGTCCCAACCCTAAAGCCTGCCTGATAGTCAGAGAGGATATTATTTTCGTTCGCCCAAGATAGAATCCTCTCCAAAATCACTTTCCCAGCCACCTTCTGGGACGAATCGATCAGACTAATTGGGCGGTAGTTGGCTGGGTCATCTCTACCGCCCTTTTTGAAGATCGGGACAACCTCGGCCCCTTTCCAAGATTCGGGGACCGAAGCACCATTGGCAGTGGCATTGATTAAAGTGGAAAGGAGCTTCCCCCATCCAGATGGATCGAGCCTGAGGACATCGCCAGGAATGCCATCCGGGCCAGCTGCCTTCTGAGGGACAATAAACTTAATAGCATTGAGCACTTCCCCTTCGGTAAAAGGGTTAGTGCTCAGTGTGTCCGTGGAGGAGGAAACCCCTTTGAAGAAGAGGTTCCCCTCATCCTCGGGCCGGGAAGAGTAAAGTTTAGAAAAGTGCTCAAACCAGACCACACTAGTAATATTACATGTCAGAAGCTCGTGGGCTGGTCTGTTTTTAGTTCTAATTATGTCCCAGAAAGAGGCTGAGTCACGTTTTAAGGAAGACTTTTACTATACTTTTACCCTGACAGACATTTTAAATCCTAGCGTGTATCTGTGTGAAAGTTCAAGAAAGTTGCAAAAAGATGCTTATAGGTTAGAGGGTGTGCAAATGGAGTGTTTTAATGTGAGATTTCACAACATTGACAGACTACCAACTTTTTCAGGTCATGCCAGTAATGTTCATTTTGGTTGTAGGATTTTGGATGATTGAGAACGCTTTTTATTACAACATTTTTTACAAATACCTATATTAATTACATATATTAAAGCAATAAACATTTAGGAGAGTAGTTTACACAAATGTTGAGCAAATGTGAGTGCAACTTTTTAAAAGAAATGTTCAGCAACTTTGGAACTTTGAGGTTTGTGTAGGAAAGGTGAGCCCAGAAGGCAACTTTGGAGTAGATTTGCCCAAAGGACTGACGGTAACTCATAGGACGGCAAAGCATTTATCAGTTAAATTGGGTGTACTCAGTTGGAATGTGGC
The DNA here is from genome assembly GCF_964204655.1 of Triturus cristatus. Lineage (NCBI taxonomy): Eukaryota > Metazoa > Chordata > Amphibia > Caudata > Salamandridae > Triturus > Triturus cristatus. The sequence continues at coordinate 485,348,185 of NC_140580.1, read as the reverse complement.
AGGGATCAAAACACTGATGTCTGATGAGTTCTGTAAGTCCTGTGAGATAGTTTGCCTACAGGAGACCTGGGAACAGGAGAGGAACTCTTTCATTAATGGGTATGTGGCCTTTTTGGTCAAAGTGGCCCTTTCCAACATGGCAGAGCAAAAGGGGGGTTGGCAACATTTGTGATCCTAAGTTTGGTATGTGATATGGAGTTGGTTTCCTTGTGTGTCCTCCTAACCTTTCCACATATGGTTAGAGTGTTGATAATTAGCATATAAAATTCTACTTCGGCAGCTGTCGTACTGGATATAGAGTTAAGAAATCTTTGAGAGGTGAGCCTATTAGCTTGTTCTTTTTCGCATGTTAGTGTTGTAGCAGGTGATTTTAACATACATCCATGTAAGACATGAAGTTTTAATAAGAGTGTATATGGTCAGCTCATAGCACATGAGTGGATTTATTTTAATCATACCCCTCAGGGAAATATTTTGAATACTATGTTGACGGAATTTGACCTCATTATTCTTTTAACTAGGGAAGATTATGAATCCCCAGACTTAGTCCCCACATTTAGGGACAGGAGATATCAACTCCACTATTGACTATATTTTAGTTTTTCCTTATCTAGGTTTTGTCCTTAGAAAGTTTAAAGTCATGTGGAGTACTCTTGGTGACACCACCAACTTATAGCAGAGTTTGGGTGTTATAACTTTAAAGATAAGAAAGTAACAATATATGAAGACACGATGGAGCCTAAGAAGTTGGGCAGACCTAAAGGTTGGGGAAAGATTCTTCCTAATGAATTCCTCAAGCATCTGGGGTTGAATTGTAGTAGGGAATTTGAACCTTGTTTGCAACCTGACTCTCCGGACCAAGTCGTCTTGGATTCCTTCATCTAAATATGCACGGAGGTTAAGAGCTCACAAACTATGAAGAGTAAAGGACCAGACAGAGGAGAACCGTAAGGGCTTGATGGGGATTGTATTAAGGCCCAAAATCTCTCAAGCTGGCCCTTAAACAGAAAACACGGTCAAAGGATGCAGTTAAGTTGGCTAGACAATACCCTGTGCTGGCGCACAGGGAAATAATTAGTTTCCATTAAAATAGAGGCTTAGGAAGAACTTAGGGGCTCATTATGATGGCGGGCGGAGATCAGTCCGCCTGCCACCATAACAGTGATGGGACTGACCGACCGACGTGCGGTGGTCCCACCGGCCCAATTAGAATGTGCCAGCCATACTGGTAGTCGTATCCTTGCCTTTCACCAATGCAGACGGTGCGGCTGGCTGCAGCACCATCCGCAATGGTAAAAGGGCATGCACATGCGGTGCCTGCCACGTGGTGCAGGGAACTTCAGGGGGGTACCATGGGTACCCACCAAGTGTACCCCCACCCACCTACCCCCCCAGGGGCCAGCAACGGGCCTCCAAAGTCAATCCCCGCCAGCCCTTCCATGGAGGCCAGTATACCACCCACATCATAATATGGCTGGCGGTGCCTGCTAGGCACTGCCACCATATTACTGGCCCAGCATTGCCGAGCCGGCAATCAGAATGATTGCCGACTGGTGGAAAAGCGGCGGACAGACTTTGCGTTCACCGCGATACCCACCGCCATCATAATATGGCAGGGGTTATTTCTCATTACGATGGTGTAATGGTCGCCACCGCCGGCTCAGCGGTGGTGATCGATACGCCATCATAATGAGCCCCTTAAGGAGGCTTGTAGCAAGCGAGACTTTTGGCAAGTTATGAACCAGCCTATTTACAATGATGTAGCAGCACCACTTATGGGTCAAACGACCCCCAAACAGAAATGGGTTGAACACTTTGCACATATATATGCAAGTGTGAATAAAACACATGTTTCTGTATCTAAGGAAATGGGTCCTAAACCTAATATTTACTTGGCAGAAGTCAGGGATGGCATAATGGGTCTCATAGCAGGGAAAGCTCCTGGCCCGGATGGAGTCTCAGGGGATCTTTTTAAATCATGTATAGACCTCTGGGCCCCTCTTATTACTCTGCATTTTAGTATAGTCGCTTGAGGCCTTAATCTGAAATCTTGGAAACAATCAATGATTGCCACTATTTCTTAAAAGGGAAATCGAGCGGACCCACTGTGATACTGACCAATCTCGCTGATAGACGCTGAAATGAAAATATTGGGTAGGGTTCTGCTCAATAGATTAATGGATTGGTCTGACAGGAAATACATTTTAACCAACATCCAATTTGGTTTTAGAGCTGGGCGCGGTACAGTGGAACAGAATTTGAATTTATATTTACTGATTACTAAATACACTGTTGCCATGCAGGAGGGCATTCATTTGGCCTTCATGGACTGCAGCATGACATTTGGCACACTGGTTAGATCAAAAATGTGGGCAGAGCTAAAGAACATGGGGTGGATGAGGCCCTCGTACCCCTTTTGCACGATTTACACTCAGCACAGAAAGCTTCTGTAAGAAACTGACCCAGGGGAATGCACATCGAACTTTAAATTAGTTAGGGGGGTTCAGCAGGGTTGGACCCTGGCCCAAATGCTTTTTATTTTTTATATTAATCGAATAGAGCAGTTTTATTGAAAGGCCCTAGCATAGTTGTCCTGAAGGTAGGATAAAAATTGGTACCCACACTGTTATATGGGGATGATGGAGTTTTTATTGCACATACATCTAATAGTCAGACGTTTTTAATGGATCATTTTTATGATTTTTATGAATGCTTTGAGCCTGAAAATTAGTTATTCTAAATCCTATATTGTGTCAGTAGGCCCAAAGAAAATGAAATCCAGGTTTCACTATATTAAAGAACACCATATTGGAAAGGTAGACACATTTTGTTATATTGGTATCTTGATAGACAGTAAAATGAACTGGGATCCTTTGATGGCTACTGATGCTCAAAATTTCAACAGTGTTGCCCATAGCATAGATATCTTTCTCATAATGTTTAGGATATGGCCACATCAAGTCTATTTTATACTTATATAAAGCAAAATATATTCCAACTGCTGCATTTGGAGTGGACATTTGGCAATACAAGCCTTGTTCCCAATACAAATAGCCAAAAATAAATTTTTGGGAAGATATTATGATTACCATAATCTGTACCCTCAGAGACTGTACATGAGGAGCTTGGGATTGGGTACATAGAGGACTTTATAAGATTATGAGTTTATGACCCATATTATTTTGGCTCTCTCTTTGGACAAAAAGTGATTTAGACTTTAATAGGAAAATGTTAATGGACTGCATGGGAAGGGACCATTGCTTACAGATACCATTGTTTATGATTTTATTATGGGACCATGGCTCAGGATACTTAACCTGATACTTACGATACATAGATAAATGCGCCGGCTCTTCGATTTTTCTTCACTTGTGATAAGTTGCTATTTATATAGATATATTGGCACAATGAAAATCATTATTACAAACACGACCCCTGGTGTTTTTACTATTAAACATTTGGGGCTGGATTTGTCACACTGGAATTCTTATTTCGGAGCTTCCAGATGGGATTCCCTGTGAGATACTGATATGTCTGTTGAGACAAACTTTGTAAATATTCGCTAACACCAAAGATATAGGTGAGAATCCTTTATTTATAGTTGGCTCCTTTATGGTTTTCTCCTCGGTACTTCCTACGGGGGATATTTTAACTGTGATTGTGCATATATATATATATGCTCTATTAAAACATGATATTTGGTGCTCTTCATTCCAGATCACTTCTATTTAATCACTCAAACACATATCAAGGGTGACCTGTAGGGATCTGAGTAATATACATCCGTGTTTTGACTTCAACATGATCACTACCAAAGATTGATTTTGGTGAGTTCTTAACTCTCTCTATTTTTTTGATTACTTGCCCTAGTTCTTCTTTTCACCTTGTCTCCCCGTCGACTGTACCACCATATATATATATATATATATATATATATATATATATATATATATATATATATATATATATATATTCACTGAAAAAACCATAGGTTTCAGGGGCGTTATAGTTAGCTGGACTTTTCACTCGTACAAAACCATTGAAATTTCCCTGTTATAGTTAGTTCAGCTAACTATAACTCGCGCGCCCGCAATGCACTGCTGATGATGTCACATATTACATCACTCATGAAATGGGCAGTGACATCACTCATGACATCACTGATGACATCTCAAATGACATCACTGATGACATCACTGATGACATCACTGATGACATCATCCAGTGAATGTGTTTTTCTGAAAACTACATATGTTTTATATGTGTATATCTCAAGGTCGATGGAAGAATAAATGGGTATATAAGTGTCTAAATGGATGATTTGTTTTTGATACATTGATTGTATAACTGACTGATTAAGTGTATCGTAGTGAATACATGGCTTAGTGAGTAATGTTTAAATATGTAAATATCTGTCTCAGTCTCTCACTTTGTGTATAAGTGGCTGCATGGGTTGGTGAGTAGCTACATGAGTCTATATAGGTTATTAGTTGATTTTTTGAGTATCAGTATGAATGTCTGAGTGTCTGTATGGTTCGGTGGGGGTATTATGTAGTGCATAGGTGCATGAATGAGTGACTCACTGTTTGTATGTGTTGAAGACAGCATGTGTGCAGGACTGTATGGGTGGATGAGTGTGTGCATGGGTGTGTTAGTGAGTGAATGACTGTCTCAATAGTGTCTTTATGAGTAACTACATATGTTTTAAACTAGTATATGTGACTATTGGTGTATATAAGTGAGTATATGTGAGTGAGAGACTGGAAAAGTTCCTGTACGAATAAGTATGTGTTTCTATAAGTGATTGTTTAAAAGACTAAGTATGTGTAAGTTTCTGTAGAAGTAAGTGTGGTGGTGTGTGTATAACTGTATGTGCAAGTAAATGGATGTTTGATTTTTTATTAGCATGAGTGACTATGTGTGTGAGTAACTCTATGGATGAGTGGCGTTGTGTAACAGGATGTATAGGTGTATGAGTACATATGATGAGTGAGTACATGTTGAGTGACTGTATAGGTCTGTTGGTGAATGAGTGGATGTGGATGTGGATCCTAGAATTACTGACTAGGTTGTTGTAACTGGTATTGGTATGTCCATTGTTTTGAAAATTTTAGTTTCTATTATTGAATGTGTGTATCAAAGGTTATATTAGGGGGAGAGGAGGTCTGCCACTCTATCACAAGGATGATATCATCAGTGATTTCATCAGTGATGTCATTTGAGATGTCATCATGTGATGTCATGAGTGATGTCACTGACCATGTCATGAGTGATGTAATATGTGACGTCATCAGCAGTGCATCTAAAGTCCAGCTAACTATAACGCCCCTGAAACCCATGGTTTTTTCAGTGAATTTCAAAGGTTTTTTAAATGGCTACAGAGATAGGACATGTGAAGGAAGAAGAAAAAACGCACAGAAAGAAAAAAAAGAAATGCAGAAAGAAGCAACAGAAGTCCTCAAAGACGAAGAAAAGTGCAGGAAGAAGGATAACGTGCAGAAACAACAAACAGAAAGGCAGAAAGAAGCCTTGTTGCAAAATCATCCTGTACCCTCAACTTTTTGCTGATTGGTACTGGTGGTAACTGACTCTGACTAACCAGGCCTAGAGCCAGTGCTATGCTAAAAGACACTTAGAACACAGTAAAAACACCTACATACACTAGAGAACACTATGCGTTGGGGTCCCCCTGTGATTGGCATGACCTTCTCTGTAAGGCCCTAGTACATAATAGGGCAGGGGGATTAAAACTACCTCTAAGTCAAAGGTGCAGAAAGATGCTTCTTTAATTAGTAGTCACGTTTGCAGAGTGGTAGAGAAAGGGTGCTGGGCCTCCGACCAGCGCTCAGGAATTCCGCTGCATAGGACTGACAGGAGGCACCAGGAGGGCTTCTTGGCCCCCAAAGTCCCTCAGGAGTAAAGTGGACTTTATCCCCCATCCCATTGTCTGCCATGAGGTGCATTTGCAGAGTGGCGAAGAACGGGGCATGGCCTCTGATGACATCTTAGCAATCCTACTGTGTGGGACTTACTGGAGGTAACACGAGGGGTAGTTGCCCCCCAAGGATATCCTTGGGGGCACCTACCCCTCCTATTACCTCCAGTGAGTACCCCACAGCAGGATTGCTAAGTTCTCATAACAGGCCACACCCCCTTTGCCCACCACTCTGCAAACGTGCTCCCTGGCGCACTCTTGGCTGGGGATTGAAGTCCCCTTCACTGCTGGGGGTCCTTAGGGGCCAACTAGACTACCTCTTACCATCAGTAAGCCCCACACAGTGGGATTGCTGAGAGGTGGACAGAAGCCATGCCCTCTTTCTCCACCACTCTGCAAATGTGCCTCCTGGCATGCTCTTTGTTGGGGATGAAGTCCCCTTGCCTCCTGGGGGTCCCTGGGGGCCAACTAGCCCACCAGGTACCTCCAGTAAGCCCCACACAGCTGGATTGCTGAGAGTGGTCTGAGGCCACGCCCCCTTTTTATACCACTCTGCAAACGCGCCGCCTGGGGCACTGCTGCTCGGGGGATGAAGTCCAATGGTGTCCTGATGTCCTCAGGACACAAACGGACTTCATCGAGCCCACCACACTAATTATTTTCAAAGCCCCGGGGAGGTGGCAGTCCCCGGGGCTTGGGGTGGCCCATGAGGCCCCCCACCCTAATTTCAAGAAAGCCCTGGGGAGGTGGCAGTCCCTGGGATTGGGGGGCCCGCGAGGCTCCCCCAAACTTATTTCAATATGCCCCTGGAAGGTGGTGGTCCCTGGGGCTGTGGGGGGGCTGCATGCACCCAAGGGACCGCTGCATAATTTGGCTTGCCCCCAGGACCTGGCCCACCCGGGGGTTAAGCTCAAGAAAGCACGGGAGCCCGCGCTTGGTTTTTTAAAATAATTTCAGCCAGATTCACGCACCCAGCGCGAATTCAGCCAGAATTATTTTAAAAAATGCTTTTTTTGGGCCCTGTGGGTTCTTGTGGGACCCCCTGAGTAGGCCTAGGGGTTCAGGGTGTTTCTACCCTGCCCCCTTTTCTTGTTTTTTAACCTTTATTTTACTGTTTTCTTGTGACTCGGTTTTACCGTGTCACTAGATGGATGCCAACACATTCTGGTTTGGAGTGTTGGCAGCCAATCAGAATTGAGCTTGTGCTCGGGAGGGTTCGCAAACCCTCCTCGGTGCTCAGATATCAACATTTTTCTTTATGGAATCTCCCAGCATCTACTGAACGGATTTACACCATTTAAAGAAAAGAGTGCTTGCTGGACCAAAAGCTACCTTTTTGCCAAATTTGGTGTAATTTCATTCAACAATTCGGGCTGTAGCCGTGTCTAAAGTTTCCTATGGAAATTAACATGGGGAAAACTTGTTTTGGGACCCCCTTTTTCTCGGCCCTCGCTTTACAAATCACCCCGAAACTTTCAGGACAGCAGCTGACGTGAGTGAACCATTAGTTTTGAAAGAAGATTTGTCAAACAGTGCCATAGATATTGGCAAAAGAAAAAACACTTTTTGAATAGAAACAAGGTCCTAACTTTACCTACTGGTGACTGCCAGTAGGTAAAAAAAAATATATATATATAATATATATATACATATAGATAGATAGATATATATTCACAACATCATTTAGATGTATTCCCCTTTTTGTAAAGATGATAGCAGTTTGGTTTGGGTTCCATTAATTCATGTGCAACAAAGAAAACATGTACACACATTACTTGGCACATGTTGAGACTACCAAGGAATACACTTTAAAGTTAGAATGTAGGCACATCCTCATCAGATTTGTAGAGAATGATAGCACAACGTGTTGTAGAGAATGATAGCACAGAAGCCTATGGTGGATGGCATCGACTGGAGGGGGAAGTTTAATAAGTTCATCATTAATTAAAAAAATACCTACTAAAATTAAACACATTAGTGTGTATTGGAGGAATTGTGGCACAAGGCATAAAACATGGCGTATGTGACAATGGGCATTTCTAAGTCTGTAGGGCGACTAATACTCTTCCAAGTTGGTGCCCGTCTTGGATACATATTGAAGCACGATTCCAACGGCCTCAAAAGGGAGTGGCTGATTATAAACAGTATCTGGAACCTCATTTCTGGTATTCGAAAGCCATGCTCGGCGATACACACGGAGGCTACAGGACGAATAGTGGCATCCTCGTGCAAGGTGAGAAGTATGGGATAACAAATTAGATCTCCGAGAAGTAGAGTATTGGGGGCTGGATAGGGGGAGAGTTTTATGACATTGAGGTTTCTAACATGGAGATATTTAATTGTATTATCGGTGGCAGTTACTCAGGACACGGTAAATTGGATGCATGATAAAAGTGACATATAAAATACTTCGGGGAAGAAATTCAGAAAGAAGGTCATTAACATATGGATGTAAGATTATGAAGTGAGACCAACTGCATTATATTTTCTCAATCATATGAGCCACAGAAGTCAATGATAGAGATTCTAAAAAGTACATTTCGATTTTGTTACCAGGAACATACGAAATCTAAGGTTCATTAAATGAAATATACTTTCAATTGTTTGCTGGGACAGAAGTAGAACCGGCTTGGAGGTAGGATAGTTTCTGTTTGATATTATGGGATATGGACATAACTATTTGGATGTACACCGGTTATAGCAATAATGCTGATGTGGAGTGACATATTTGTCATTTAGAAACAAACATGGATAGCTCTAGAAACACAGGTATGCTTACATGAATGATTTTAACATATAGCTGAGACATATTCCACGGGTAGGTGGGTCTAGTCACCAGTTAAGACTAGAAGAGATCTAAGTTCACTACACCACATCCCTCCTGATAATTTATGATACATGATTTTGTCAGTTGGTGACTATATGTTTTATGCATGGCAATATATAACCATTGGGTGCATTGTAATACTATGTTTTACCGAGACCATAATTGATGTTAAATAGTGATCTTCAAAAATCACAAAAACGAGAGCAGGTAATGAGCCTTCTCTGAGGTTAGAGTACTGAATTCATCCCTGAAACTATAGGGGGAAATTAGTACCCATGCAGAAGAGGCTGTTTTGCATGGCTGGATTAGCCAGAAGGAGGCTATTTTTCTATGTAATCAACATCCTACGGTGCCCTATTTTTATACCCCACTAAAAGTATATAAACCAACTCGTCCCCCTCCAGGTCACCCTATAGTTTCAGGGATGAATTCAGTACTCGAATCCCTGTCCAAATTTAGTGATTTCTATCTCCGCCTCATAGTGCAAAAGATGCCGGCGTATCTGAGGCATACAAGTGAGGTACTCAACCTCTTTAAGGAGGTGGAGTTTGATTCTAGCAATGAATTGCTGATTGGACTCGATATCGAGTCATTGTATACCAATATTCCTCAGAGAGAGACCCTGAGGGTGATTGAGAATATACTGTTCACAGAGGAGTGGGACTAGAAAACACCTACAGCCTTTATTTTGTGCCTGATGGAACTAGCCCTCACAATTTTTTTTTCAATATGAGGATATATTCTATGCACAAGTCCATGGAACATCCATGGGGAGTTCTTGTGCACTAAGCTTGGCTTGTCTTTATGTCTCGCATTTTGAAGGAGAAAATATCTTCTCACAAAACAACCCTTTCTCTGATCATATAAGGGTGTGGAGAAAATATATAGATGATGTGCTGATAATTTGGAGAGGAAACAAGTCTACAGCAGAGGAATTTTTGGCATGGTTAAATGAGAAAACCCCTTTTCTGTTCTTTACAGGAACAATGACAACTGATTCTCTGGCATTTCTGGATTTGAACATCAAGGCGGAGAATGGTGGACTTCCAGTGCGGAAACGGAGTGGAAATTCTACCAAGCAGCATTATTTTTAAGCAGTGGGTTAGTGAGGTAGGGTTCAGGCAGGGTAGATGAAGGGAGGTTAAACCCAATTGGTCGCACACTGCTACACCTACCAGTCGTGTTCCCCCAATGAAAATGGTCCCTGAAGGTCAGCTTCGGCGGATACACCTATGCTCGAGTGTGAATGCAAGTATGCGTGGCGTGTGCCATCCCTGGACACGTGTTTCGAGGTAGTTGCCTCTCGTCAGCAGGGAGTAGGAAAATGAGTGTGGGGTTGCTGTGTAAGCTGCTAAAATCGTTATCAGGTCTAGTACCTCTCGTAGCGCGCAGGTGCGTAACCAGAGTCCGTCGACTCCACCGGCTCAAGGGAGCCTGAATATAAAGTTAAACCCAATTGGTCGCACACTGCTACACCTACCAGTCGTGTTCCCCCAATGAAAATGGTCCCTGAAGGTCAGCTTCGGCGGATACACCTATGCTCGAGTGTGAATGCAAGTATGCGTGGCGTGTGCCATCCCTGGACACGTGTTTCGAGGTAGTTGCCTCTCGTCAGCAGGGAGTAGGAAAATGAGTGTGGGGTTGCTGTGTAAGCTGCTAAAATCGTTATCAGGTCTAGTACCTCTCGTAGCGCGCAGGTGCGTAACCAGAGTCCGTCGACTCCACCGGCTCAAGGGAGCCTGAATATAAAGTTAAACCCAATTGGTCGCACACTGCTACACCTACCAGTCGTGTTCCCCCAATGAAAATGGTCCCTGAAGGTCAGCTTCGGCGGATACACCTATGCTCGAGTGTGAATGCAAGTATGCGTGGCGTGTGCCATCCCTGGACACGTGTTTCGAGGTAGTTGCCTCTCGTCAGCAGGGAGTAGGAAAATGAGTGTGGGGTTGCTGTGTAAGCTGCTAAAATCGTTATCAGGTCTAGTACCTCTCGTAGCGCGCAGGTGCGTAACCAGAGTCCGTCGACTCCACCGGCTCAAGGGAGCCTGAATATAAAGTTAAACCCAATTGGTCGCACACTGCTACACCTACCAGTCGTGTTCCCCCAATGAAAATGGTCCCTGAAGGTCAGCTTCGGCGGATACACCTATGCTCGAGTGTGAATGCAAGTATGCGTGGCGTGTGCCATCCCTGGACACGTGTTTCGAGGTAGTTGCCTCTCGTCAGCAGGGAGTAGGAAAATGAGTGTGGGGTTGCTGTGTAAGCTGCTAAAATCGTTATCAGGTCTAGTACCTCTCGTAGCGCGCAGGTGCGTAACCAGAGTCCGTCGACTCCACCGGCTCAAGAGGCTGTTTTGCATGGCTGGATTAGCCAGAAGGAGGCTATTTTTCTATGTAATCAACATCCTACAGTGCCCTATTTTTATACCCCACTAAAAGTATATAAACCAACTCGTCCCCCTCCAGGTCACCCTATAGTTTCAGGGATTAATTCAGTACTCGAATCCCTGTCCAAATTTAGTGATTTCTATCTCCGCCTCATAGTGCAAAAGATGCCGGCGTATCTGAGGCATACAAGTGAGGTACTCAACCTCTTTAAGGAGGTGGAGTTTGATTCTAGCAATGAATTGCTGATTGGACTCGATATCGAGTCATTGTATACCAATATTCCTCAGAGAGAGACCCTGAGGGTGATTGAGAATATACTGTTCACAGAGGAGTGGGACTAGAAAACACCTACAGCCTTTATTTTGTGCCTGATGGAACTAGCCCTCACAATTTTTTTTTCAATATGAGGATATATTCTATGCACAAGTCCATGGAACATCCATGGGGAGTTCTTGTGCACTAAGCTTGGCTTGTCTTTATGTCTCGCATTTTGAAGGAGAAAATATCTTCTCACAAAACAACCCTTTCTCTGATCATATAAGGGTGTGGAGAAAATATATAGATGATGTGCTGATAATTTGGAGAGGAAACAAGTCTACAGCAGAGGAATTTTTGGCATGGTTAAATGAGAAAACCCCTTTTCTGTTCTTTACAGGAACAATGACAACTGATTCTCTGGCATTTCTGGATTTGAACATCAAGGCGGAGAATGGTGGACTTCCAGTGCGGAAACGGAGTGGAAATTCTACCAAGCAGCATTATTTTTAAGCAGTGGGTTAGTGAGGTAGGGTTCAGGCAGGGTAGATGAAGGGAGGTGTAGGGAAGGAGTGGGGGGTAGAGTCAGGGGGAGTGTGGTATTGAAGTAGCGTCAAGAGGCCACTGGGAGGTGGGAGGTGGGAGGGGGCTAAGTTACAATGAAGGATTGATCAATTTCGGCAATTTTTTCAGAGAAAAATTTAGCAATTCCTTCACATTTTTTAGTGGAAGCCAACAAGTTGAGGGGGGCCGGGGAAGTTTGGTTTCTAACAATGTTGAGCAGTTCTCTGGGTCTGTTCTTGGAACGGTCGAGTTGCGAGCGAAATAAAGATGCCTTTCAGAGAATATTTGTTTATTGTAGGTAGATCTTGCGGTTCTAAGGACGGCGAGATGAATAGGGAAAGGGTGTTGTCTCCATGATCTTTCAGCGAGTCTAAGTGAACGTCTTTCATTGTTGAGGTCTGAGGTAAACCATAATTTGTGGAGGGGATATTTTTTAAAGTTTTAAGTTTGGGTGGGGCAAGTTGATCTAAAACCTCGGAGACAGTTTTATTAAAGTGCTCAGTGAGTTAATTTGCATTGAGAGAGGGTGGGGTGAGACGAAGTTGGGATTGGAGTTTGGACTCAAGTGCACCAGGAGGGATTTGTTTAAGATTTCTGGTCACAATCATGGTTTTGTTGTTTTTAGCTGGGGTTGATAGGGAAATCGTGAACAATATGAGGTGGTGGTCAGAACAGTCAAAAGGGATGATGTTGGATAGGGATGCCAAATCCGTGTTAGCAATGATGGCCTCGAGAATAGCTCCTTAGGAGTGGGTTGGGGAGTGGCAAAGTTGTTTGAGGTCACTAATCTCAAGAAGATTAGTGAGAAGGTTGATTGTGGAATCTTCGGGTTCGTTCCAGTGAAGGTTAAAATCTCTTAGGAAGAGATTTTTAGAGTTAGAAAGTAATGATTGCAGAATAATGTCAGATAGTTCTTCAGCGAAGGGCAGGGACTCACCAGGAGGGTGATAGATATTGTGTAGTCGTATTGGGGGGGGGAGCCCTTCATCTTAAGTTCGGCTCCAAGTTATTCAAAGGTTGTGTAGTCTGTGTTCTTGGCTAGGGAGAGCTGGAGTTTAAAAAAAAATAATAATTGCTAAACAACCCCCTATTTTCTCAGATCTGTCTTTTCTGACAATGGAGTAACCAGGGGGGGAGAGTAGGTTGAGGATGGGGGTTGAGTGATCTTTGAGCCAGGTTTCCGTGAGGAAGGCGATGTCGATATCTTCGTTAAGGATGGTTTTGGATATTTTGGTCGCATGTCGAACAGCCGAGCGGCAGTTCACGAGCATGCAGGTCAGGGGTTTAGGGTTAGTATTGGGGGCAGGGCATGAGTGAATGGCAGTAAGTTAAAGGGGGGGGTCTTGGGGAGCCGGGAGAGGAGTGGATTCTGCTGATCCCCATGATAACAGGGATGTTGGAGTGAGGGAGGGAAGACTCTTTAAGGGGGACTTATTTAGATAGGAGTTGCAGATGTCGGATAGGTCGGAAGTGGAGTAGTCACACAAGGTGCAAAGAAATTTGTGTGCTCTGTTGTGAAGAGGGGTGGATATCCAACGTTTGGGATATGGTGTTTAAGAAGGCCAGAGCATGCAGAGGAGGACCAAGAGGGGCGGGTTCTAGTGTTGAGGGATTTGAAATTTTTTAAATCCTTTCTAAGTCGGGTAAGTTCTGATCCAAGGTAGAGATATTGCTGTCAATGTTGCAAAGTGTCTGGGTTAAAAGAGTGAGGTGGGATGTGGTTGGGGCAGAAGGAGGGGAGGAGGTATGGTCTGAGTAGGCTGGGGGAGGAGGTTTGGTGTAAGGAGAGGGCGAGAGGTCAGGAGGGGGGATGAGAGTAGTCCTGAGGCTGTGGAAGTGGGGGAGGGTAGAGAGGGCAAGAGGCCAGGGGGGGTCGAGGTACGTACTGAGACTGTGGGAGCGGGGGAGACCTGGGGAGGGGAGGGAGGTGAGATCCTGCATTGGGAGGGAGGGAGGGAGGGGCAAGGCAAGTCATGAGCTACAATATGTGGGCATGACTACCTGCCGTGTGAAGGTCCGAATATTGGAACATATGAGCAACATACGGTGTGGTAGAACCAACATAAAACTCACAACCCACTATAAAGATATGGGGCACACAGAATAAAATCTTGCCTAGACAGTGATTGACAGACCAAACATCCCACCGACTATCACTGACACTACAAATGTTCTCTTTGTAAGAGAGCAGAGAAGGGTGAATAGACTGAATAGTAGCAGTCAAGGTCTAAACGATTCTATCCCTTGGTACCAACTGTATGGGATAATGAATGACTTACAAAAGAGAAAGTGAGGTCTGAACCACCAAATTAATTCGGACGTAATAAGAAAATATATACATATATCTGGAAGGAAGGGGAACGGAGGGGTAGATATCAATTTATTATCTAGAGTATACATACGACAAAAATAGGCTGGTATTCCATCAAAAACCGACCCCTCGAGGGCCAAAAAAATGAGAAATGACCCTTGTATATAGAAAGAAAAGAGCTTTAATAAATAGGGTTTAAAATATGACTGCCATCACTTTGCATATTTGGAATCTAGCAACAAAGTATAACTAGTTGAAAATATGAGTTTGCCTTGTGTTTCTTCACGTAAAGTGTGACAACAAGACAGCATTCCCACGATGGTCCGGGTTCGGAGAATTACTCGTAAACTCAGGTAAGATGTACTAAGTAATGCACTCTACGATTTCTCTTCCCCTTTTTATTAGGCAAAATGGGTTTAAGAGAGAAAAGAGTCCTCTTCAAAAGGGGCCCGGATTTTTTGTGTCCACAAAATTTCACAGGTGTCTGAGTACTTGTAATAGCATGATTATGCTTTCAATTTTTATGGATGAGAAACAGAGCACAACATAGAGGTGTATTGGAGATGGGAAATGGAAACAGTATGATGATGGTTTTTTGAAGGGGAGCGAACAGGACTTTGTATGTTTTGTCACCCTTACATAAAATAAATACCCTACTGGAAAAGTAGAAGGCAAGTCATTTATATACATATTTTTTTTTAAAATACAAACAAATTATTTTTCTTTGCAAAGACCAAAATGTGGGTCAAGACCTTTTAATCAAAGGGATCGCACCCTGAAGAAGGCCTCGATGACCCATAGGGGCTAGAGTGGAGGGCCAAAACATATTGGTACTTGCAGTGGGGATTTAGGGGCAGTTACCCCTCCTGCATATCCCCAGATCACATTATTTTTAGCCCTGTCAAGGGGAACCAAGAATAAAGGAATTACAAAGGTATCTCCTTTGACATTTTTATTCTTTTACTTTTCTGCAATAAAGATCCCTTCTTTAGGGAATACTCTTCCTTGTCACCAATTTCCTTCTCTTTTCTTTTCTCCCTCACCACTAAAAAAACAGCGCTCCGTTTAGTGCGTTGGTCTACGCCTGGACGTTTGCACCAGCCCTATGATGAAGCATGCCACTGCATGGTGGGTAAGGGCAGTATTAATAAATCTTTTGATTGTATTTCCTCCACTGGTTCTGACTTATTAACTATTCCTATGTAGTAGAGGGAACAGGAACTTTGTAATTCAAATTGGGTTAATATCTCTGGCCCTGTTTTTATTAGTCCTTCTCTCTTTTTGTGAGTTATACATAGTGATCTTCACCTGACACTGGATGAATATATTGTAAAGGAATGTTTGTGTTTCCGCAAAGGTAAACACATGAAATGGATATATGTGGTGGGTAGCACACTACAAATATTACTTATGTTATTTTCCAGCCCTTAGGAAGTCGTGGGGAACACCCTAGACGACGAAACACGTGTTGGCTGGCTGACTAAATCAAAGAAAGAAAATAAAAGATTAAAAAAAACAAAATGAATTTGTATCATAATAATTGATTTACTAAAGCTGATTAAGTATGTGCTCGGGAAACGTGGTATTGCTGTATCTATCATAGGATAGTGTTCCCCCCGCCCCCGAGTAAACTAGATATGTATCTTACGATAGACATGACAGTTTCGCAACTAAGATTTTTAACATTGTTTTGGTTAAACCGGTTTCCTCAACTCCTTGAGGGGTGGCATAGACCATCTGATTTCCCAACCTGTTCATGTGAAATGGGTGCTGCACTAGACACTTTACATATTACTCTTATCTATCCAAGTTAGGCAAGTTTACCATACAAGTATATTCATCCCCTTCTTTTATCCTTGAATTTTAAACAAGCTAAGCCAGCATTATTATATATGCCGTTTTTAGAGAATATTGTTGGATGATATTATATTACATGTTTCTAAGCTGGTGTGTATCATGCTAATTTATGATTCTTAAAGTGATATGGAATGTCGTTTCTAATTAAATCTGTACTTTTATGATTTGTGTTGTCAAACTGAATAAAGTCAATTTGACTGACATTGCGGTTTATGGCTGTGGTACTAGTTAGTGGGCCAGACTATCACATGCAAACAGCAGCCATAGGTTGCGTTTGGCAGACCAGACTGACCACTTTGGCAAATAGTAGTGGATCGTATGTGATCAACCTGTAACACAATCTAAACAAGAGATGCAGTCAGACTTTGTGTATGTGGAACCCTTGAATATAATTTTCCTATGGTTCTAATGTGAAAAAAATCTATTTTCAGAAAATGTTGAAGCATGTATGTACGTGTCTGGCATTAAAAACATCATTTCTTATGAGAGTAAGAGTAAAGTTCAATAAATGTCTATGAAAGTAAAAATAAATATTTTAAATCAATCTTTAACATGGATAATTTATGTTAGTAGAGTTCTGTCAATTTGTACTGCTCGTTTTACCGGAAAACTACATTTATGCCAATGTTCTAAGCATTTAATAATTAATTGTGTACTGCATTTGAGTGATAAACACCCATCTGCAGCTACAAAATTGGCAGTGTCATCAAAATAACAAAATGGAATAGGATTTGTCTCCAGAGTCCAAACTTAATCAAAAATCTGGCCATCGATCTTTGTTTAAAAGCACATCTGTGTACCGTACATTTGTAAATTGGAATCTAATGCACAAGGTATTTCACTAGTTCTTTGACAAATACAGAACACATACAGAAAAAGTAAAGTTGTCATAATGATTGCACAGTGTAAATGTAGTAGCAACAACATATTGCGGGGGAAGATCCTACAAATGGTTATATTGTTAATTTGTTTTCATAGAAACCAAAGACTAGATGTTTCAAGAAACAGAGATCCTTTTTTTCCCAACGTGCTGTGATGTGCTCTTATAGTTTGCGTTTGATATACTAATTGATCACAGTGTGAAAATGACATTATCAAGGATTTTCACTATCATCCCATATGAATACAAATAATGCAGGAATTTTACCCGCAAACCATTGTGAATGTCTTGGAGTGAAGCTCTGCACGGGAGACCCCTTTGGCTTGGGCATGCGATGTAAAAGGGCCCCTGTGTAACGGGGCATCAGGGAGGGTGTTGCCTACTCCTTGTGCATCCCATTTCTGGCAGCTGGCTATCACATAGGTGAAGCTCGCTCACTGAAAGCATCCACTGTGCAAACCAATATTGCCTGGTGAGCAAAAGAATGATGGATTTAACCCAGATCTCATGACTGGGGGTGAACGTTTTGATTTGTTCTGCATTCCATCCATCATGTGTGTCTTTTGCTTCCTCAAACTAATACTGCCCCCAACCTTTCCAGCGCCCCTATTCTAGCTCTGACGTTTGCCACATAAGTGGTCGCAAACCACTAATACATATATTCACGAGGGGTGAGATGTCTTATGTCTTCTTCCTTTATCTCACTTTACCAACAAATTTGCCCCAACATTGTGAGTTGAAAAACGAAATCTGACTTGAAACATATCATTAGACCAGGGGTCTTCAAACTGTGGGGCGGGGCTCCATTGGGGGTCTTAACTGATGGGGGGGGGGCGAGGGGAGGTGGTGTCAGGGTCTGGTTAAAAGAAGCATCTTGCTGATAGCAGTGCTTTGTTTCAAGCTGAAAACGATCAGCAGTAAGCTACTCTGCAAAGGGACATTACTAACATCTTTTGTCATTTATACCTGGCTGGCAGTGTGTGTCAAAAGGGAAGGGACTCCAAATATTCTTCACATCTCCCAGCCCCCATTTCGGTTATCGCACGGTGGATAAGTTACACATTAGTATTGCCTAGCTAACCAGAATAGTATGTTTGGCAGTCATGTATTTGATTGCATCTTTAACAGTTTTAACATAACTGCATTGTTTAAGTAAGTCTAGGCATATTTAAACATTACAAATTTAACAGAGGAATTGTGAAAAATTCGGGGGGGCCCCAATGATTTTTTATATTGAAAAAGTTTGATCATTCTGTCCGGTGTTTGTGCACTTCCAAATCCTCCAATGTAGCACACCGCAGAACATGAGTGAACATCTTAATTAAAATGGAAATCACAATGTTACTACAAAGTGGGAAGGATGCAGGGAGAATAATGTTGGAAAAAGACTGAAATAATCACAGTGTTTAGTTACATGCTGAAGCTTCCAGCTTGCGCTTATGGGGCGGATCTTCAATCATTTTGATGATATCGCCACGGTTCTTCAAATCCACGGGTTTCTCCCACACAGACAGCTGCATTTGAGGGTTGAAGAAGAAGACTCGATCATCCCCAGTCCAAACTATGCACCTATTTCAAAGAAAGCATGTGTTATAATAAAACAGACGCAAATATCAGGAAATAAAATGTGTAATCAAGTGCCAAAAACCGCTACATCACTGGTATATTCAAGTAAGGCAAACATTCAAATATTGTGAATTGTGCAAGCATATTGAACTGATTGACACAAAGAAGTTAATAATGAGCCCTGTTTATCTATATACTTTCATTAAAAGACAGACTTTAAACTTCATGTTCACAGTGTGCACATGAGAAGAGGGGAAAAACTGTAATTGTGCCAAAGAACCTGTGTTCTGCTTGCCAGGAAGAGCTCATGTCAGCAGGAACTCGTCATAGAAGAGTCGGATTCAGGAGTGTAGGTTTCATTATCTTTATTACTACTGACTGATGTGCTAACTAATTACAGAGGGCCTACTCGTGGAGCTATCCTCCACGAGTCCACCTTCAAACATACACTTACGAGAGTGCCCTTACTTCCTCTGCTTCTTGCTGGAAGGTACTAGCTGAGCAGTTTTCTGTTGGACAGCTGAATTGCTGACTTGCTCTTACAGAAATGTCGTTTCCATGGGGACATACATCTCCTCACTCACCAGAGAAATCAAAAGTACAATTCCTCAAGTAGTCTTTTGGGCCTCTTAATCGCCCTCTTCGACTTATTCTTGTGGGGGTTGTCTCGACAGCCAGCGGTGCCTGCAGTGCATTCTAAGTGATTTCGTCTTCACTCTCCCATTGAGTACCCCCATGTCGGATCGATGTTGGGTTGATTCTAAGGTGAGATATGTTCCGGGTTATTCGCAGATTGCTATTACTAGCGTTGACCATTGTCCCATTCTTTTGGAATACCTACATGGGGCAGGGTTCATACCTTGTGTCCGTCTTTTTGGATTGTTGCTGTTTTACCAATACTTCACCTATTTGAATGTTGGATTCCTTTGCATCTCTTTGTGCGTCCACATATTCTTTCATCTTCTCCTTTGCTCGTGTTCACGGGTAGTATTTCAGGGATGGGACTTCTGCGTGCACTCTTGGTTCAGATGGTGATTCCAGCTGGGTATTCTGGTCTGAAATTCTCGAGCATACATGAGTGTTGCAGACATTGTCCCATGGTGCTGTGTTACCTGTATGCTCTTAGCAGAGTATTTTCTGTAGTGGTTTGTGATCCTGTTCTGCTTGGTGTGAGGTTTTCTTTATGGTCCTCATGAATTGCTCCACAATGATGTTGGCTTGTGGCCAGAGAGGTGTTATCTTTCTGTGTGGGAATTTGCTACATGTGGCAAAATCAGTGAAGTCTTGTCCATTCAATAGAGGTCTACTGCCTGACTTTTTTGGGAATGCCACGTTCTGCAAACATCTCATCCAGTTTTTAAATTGGTCTTTGCATAGGTGGATGAGACCTGTTTTGCAATGGGAAATTTGGTGTGTTTGTCCACCACTACTAGGATTTACTTGCTCAATGCTAATGGTCGAGAAAAATGTTTATTGCAAGGGTGTTCCAAACATCTTCCGGGGCGGGGGACATTTAGAGTGGCATGGTTTTGATGTCTCGCTTGCCACTTGACATAGGTGACATTTTTTAGTGTATCCTCTAATAACTGATTGATTCCTGGGTACTATAGGCACTCTCACAGTGCTCTCTTTGTTGCCACTATTCCACTCTGTCCTTCAGGAGCGAGGTCAACGACCCTTGTCCGGAGCGGTCGAGGCACTTCTATCTGGTGTTTCATTCTGCAAGGAGTCAGAGTTAGTTCTTTGTGCTCTTGTAGGGATGCAGCTAGGTCTTTATTGATGGTTTCTTCTTCAACTGAATTTCCTTGCAGGTGACCCATTGTTCTTGTTAAATTTGTTTTTTCACTTCTCTCAAGGTGGGTTCAGTGTCCGTGGTTTCTTCAATCATGTTTAATGATAGTGATAGTGGTATAGTGGGTTCATTACAAAGTTTATATATTCTTCTGCAAGGGAGGGCTTGCTTTTCTTCCTGTGGAGTCAGTGGTGAAACATGTAATCTGGTGTTGTTATCTTTCACCAGTTTATGATGGATTGATTATAAATATTCTTGTGGATGGATTCCCCATCACTCTATTGTCTGGGGAATTTTTGTTCAGAGTTTCCCGAAAATCGTCACCAGTGCTTGTGATCTGTTATTTTGTCAAAATGCTTCCCAAAGGTGAAAATGTGACAATGCTTGCATGCCCAGACTACCAGCAGGCCCTCCTTTTCTGCTCGGGAGTATGAGAGTTTGAAGTCTGACAGACTGCAATGGCATATGAGACAATGAGTCTGTCCTCATCATGCTGATGTTGTACCAAAATAGCTACTTAGCCCACAGGGCTTACTTCCACAGTCAGTTCTGCCTACCTGGTTGGGTTGAAGTAAGCGATATTGGTGGCACTCCTGACTCTACTTTTAATTTCTTGGAATGTTCCTTCGCATTTCAGTGTCCAGTCCAATTTGTGATTTTTTCTTGTCTCTCAGAGCAGTGCTGATTGTCGTGTAGTTTTTGATGTATAAAGCGCAGTAGCTCACTATCCCTAGAAATGACCTGAAATCTCCTGCATCCTTTGGGGCTGGTGTCTCACAACCTGCTCTTACAGACATTTCCTTTCCTGTAAGACAGAACCCTACTAGAATAGTGTTTCAGCTGATTGAACAACCACTCCACGTCATTGAATCAGGAGTGGAAGCTCTACTGTGTGTAAGTCTCTGAAAGAGAAGAACTGGGAAAGCAGCTGAAAGCCTATAATGTTTGGTTCTGCTTATTAGCACTGTAAATACAGTTAAGCACAAAAAGAGATGCTTTACATACCTCTGACTTTCCATTAAAGTATTTGAGTTGAGCTCATGGCATTATCTCACAAGAGGTGCCAGTGTATGAAGGAATCAACAATTGAAATTGAACTAGTTTGGAAATTGAGGACTTTGCATCCAGGCAAAGAATGAAGGTTTTAAAAAAAAAATGTATGTCCTCCTTATCTTGACTGCTCAGATCGGTTGTGGCAAACAAAATGCTCAGAATGCTTGAACTCCTGTTGTTTACCTGTGTTGGAATTGACCCTTCCTGCAGGGAAATTCTCAAACTGTTTGCCTTCTCCTCCTATTTTGTGCTGAATTTGCTTCTGCTGGCCTTAGGGCTCTGTGCAGTTTACCACTGTTAACCAGTACTAAAGTGCTTGCACTATCTCCTTTAAACATGGAAACACTGGCTTATAACCAATTGGAATATTTAATTTATTTGTCAGTCCCTGGTAAAGTGGCACTATATGTGCCCAGGGCCTGTAAATTAAATGGTACAAGTGGGCCTGCAACACTGATTGCGCCACACACTTTAGAAGCCCTGTAAACATGTCTCAGGCCTGCCAACGCAGATTCTGTTTGTGCAGTTTTACTGCCTTTTGCTAGGACCAAACCTTCCACCTAATACATATAAGTCACCCCTACGGAAGTCTCTGGAAAGCCCAGAGGGCACGGTTTGATGTATTAAAAAAGTATAATATGTACTGTTAAGTTTTACATGTCCTGTCAGTGAAAAACTCTCAAAATTATTTTTCAATTATTGCTAGACCTTTCTCTCCCATAGAATAAAATTGGAATTGCCTTATTACATTTTTATAATTGTAATTTCCAAATGGGAAGACAAGAGATAACCAGTTAATGTTCGGTTTGTATGGAATCCAAATAAAAAATCCTAGCTTATAATGAAGTTGGATTTTAAATTACAATTCTGAAAATTCCACTTTTAGAAAATTGGCATTTTTTTGTCTTAGCCATTTGGTGCATGCAGTCTGACTCTGGTCACATGACTGGGCATAGTTGACAGTTGGGCTTTGTGTATGCCTCCTAGTTAGCCACACACAATTGGAGCTCAGTGTGACTGGATGGGCTATCACTGGCAGGATGAGAGGGAGGAGCTGGGAAAAGACTCACTTAGACATACATAGGCTATGTCCTGTCCCACACAAAGGGCTAAGTGACCCTGCATTGTCACTCCAGACAGAATGAAGGCAGGGCATTGGAGGGAGGGCATTTCTTGGACTTCAAAGCCACTGTCTGGATCGTTTCTCACCTTCCAAAACGAGGGAATCAAGATATAAAAGATGGACCTCAGACACCACCACTTTAATACACTTCTGGACCTGTAGGTACTCTGCTAGGAAGAAGGTCTGCTGTACTGCTGAAAGGACTGCCTCTCTGCTGGACTGCTACTCTGGAAGAGCTGCTACCTTGCTGTGTTGATCTGCTGCCCTTCTGTTCGGGGAGAGAGAAATTGACCTGCAACCCATCTTGAACACTGGACCCCAAAGTAACTCAAAGAGCTAGTCTGATGGCCTCCTGAGCTGAGCCGCAGGGACATAAAAGACTCCACAACAGCTCTTGGACAAGGCTTTTTGAGAGTTCCTGAACCCCAAGTGGTGCCCCAAAGTCTCTGGACCCTTGGTGTGGCTCAGCGGGCTCTTAATTCAAGCTTTTGGGCTCCTCAAAGCACGGTGCCGCTCACGTTGAAATTCAGCACGAGCCACTGACAGCCTGATCCTTTGCACAGCTAGCATTGATTGCCCAGAATGGACCACCAAGATCACCTGAGTGGACTGCCAATGCGAAGGTCCAGCCCACCCGCCATAATGCCTGTCCTGCTCTTTGCGCCATACTGACCATCGCCAGCGTCACTCCTGGCAACATTCTTCCACACGAACAGTACTCTTGGCACAAAACATGAGTAGTTAAACCTTCAGCTGGACTAATCAGGGACTGTATCCAACCCACGCTCCATCATGGTTGGCATACCTTTTGACTTTGAACTGGTCTATCGCGTCCAGATAGCTATTGTTGAACCTTATGCTTTTAGACACTATATTGCAGTTTATTCTTTAAAAATTCAGAACTCCGGTTCTACTGATTGGATTTTTATCATTTTGGTCTTGTTTTATTTATGAAATTAGGAGCAATGTTTCTAACTTAGGGCCTCATGTAGGTGGGCTTGCATTTACCAATTCATAAATACCGAATCATACCGAATCGGTATTTATGAAGTGGTAAATGCTATGTAGGTAATGAGTCGGTAATTATTACCGATTCGCTAAAATTCGGTAATTACCGAATCGGTATTTACCGATTCAGTAATGAGGCATACCTTCCCATTGATGGGAAGGTATGCCTCATTACCGAATCGGTAAATACCGATTCGGTAATGGGGGAACACATGCAAGGGTGGCAGGGTGTCACATTGACACCCTGTTGCACCCCTGAATCGGCCATGTGTGCACATGTGGCACACATACATGCCCTAAGGGCATGTACGTCTGCCACATTGCACACTTGTAGGCGCTATGAAATGCATTTCCACATCCATTCATTATTTACCACCAACTATTAGTTGGTGGTAAATACCGACTCATAACAACACCCACACACTCCCCCTACATCTCATTTCTGTATTCGGAATTTACCGAATCGGTAAAATTACCGATTCGGTAATTATTACCGATTCGGTAAATTCCGAATACAGAAATTGTCCCCCTACATACCAAAAGCCTAAATACCGGTCGGTAACGGTATAATTACCGAAAATCGGCCGTTACCGACCGGTATTTGGCTACCTACATGAGGCCCTTAGTATGGGATCTTTTTGCGTGGTGTTTTCCCTGTTTTACTGTTTGAAGTGTTACACAAATGCCTTACATGTTGCCTTTAAGTTAAGCCTGACTGTTTTGCGCCTAGCTACCAGCAGGTTCAGGACAGGATAATTTAGGGTTTGTTTGTGCCTTTCAATGTGGTTCCTGTTTGACTAAGGCTCACACCTAAGCCAACTAGGAACCCAGTTTCTAACCGCCTGCATTTTGAGATCAATGAGAGTGTGAACATGGATATCGAAGAGACAAGCGTGTACTGTCTCCCTGTTTTGTGTGGATTAAGGGATACGGTGACAAATGCTTTTTTGCACACAGGCTGTGGGGCTTTGAGGCTGTTAATTATCAATCCTGCATGGTATCCATTTAATAGTGGCTAAAGTCTTCTACAGACCATTGCTTGCACTCTCAGCACGAAGTAAGTCTTAATTACCTCAAAATTTCTAAAAATATCTGGAGCAACAATTGGGTAAATAAAAAGAAAAATATTCTTATATGATTTGCAAGAGGAAGTACATGGGCTCTACATCAGAATCGTTTTTTTAAATCAATGTCTAAGCACCTCATTATGAATGGCCCTTCAAAATGACAGTCGTTTTCCTACTCTCGAATGACCATTACTAGGGGTTTTGGTGATTAGTGGGTGTGGAAATATTGGGATTATGAGATGTTGAGAACAATAGACAGGATCGGTATCCTGCGCAAATGTTTGTGTGTGTTTCCCGCATTTACATGGAGATTTTAGCTGCTTTTTCCAGCGAAAATCTTGGTGTGAAACACACAGAACTGACAAGCCAAAAACAAGCCTTAAAAGATATCTTAACACTAACATAACGCTACATCACTCCTCACACCTTCCATCACTTCCCCTTTACATGTCCTTACAGACTCTCCTTTAATACGTTCTCTGTCAAAACGAAGGTTACACAGAGAGCCTAAAAATAGAGCCAGTTGTCAATTTTATTTTTCAGCAAAAAATGATCGTATGAAACGAGATAAGCAGCACTTCTGGATGGAAATTGTAGTTTCCCAGAAACTTCTTGTGGGGTCCAAAGAAACCACACTTGGTTGTCTTCTTTTGCCCCAAGGCATTATTTTTTGCTTAGACATATTTACTGGTGTATGCAATTCCTCTTCCAACGTAATTTTATCGTTGACATTTGCTGAACATGACCTTTTAGGAAGTGACTGTGATCAATGTGGCTGTTTATGAATCGCTCCCTCTGTGAATTTAGCAATATCTTACATCAAAAGCGCTATACACATACTGTCTCTTAAGAATGGCACCATCACCTCTGTTGTGGGTTTATGGCTATGCTCTTTAGACAATGTGGCATACCTTATGTCTATCCACCCGTGAAAATATAAAGCAGTCTTCCAATTAAAAATGTATTCTTTGATTTAATGTTCTTATTTCTACAATAAATTACTTTTTTATGCTGAATCCCAGCACTCTAATGGTGGTTCCCTGAGCATTTTAAATCATATTCATAACTATCTTTAAGACCTCTGCAGATGGCAAAAGTGAAATATAATGTCTTCCTTTGCTTGCAAACTTTTATAATCTCTATAATTCTATAAATTCATAGATTGGCAATCAAAAGAATATTTTTTTTATGAAGTATGAAATTCAGAATATGCACATAGCTCCTTTTTCTGACTACTTTGCACAAATTAGACATTTCTGGTAACAACATTACTTGTAGGGACATTTTTACATGCCGCTATATTAAATATGAACAACAAGGTCCATGTCGTGTAAAAGTCTTGAATGCTAAAGCACTTCTATCTTTAATATGCTTGAGAGGGTAAACTTAGTATGATTATATTTCATAGTTGGTGGTTTAAAAAAATGGTTTGTGATCATGTGATTTATCACATATGTTAATGTACTTTACCTTCCTACACAGGTTGTGTTTTAATGAAGAAAAAACGGGTATTCATTATTGTTTGATATTTATTGGATGATGTTTTAACTGTTGATTTATTGTGATAATATTGTAAGTTTTAATTAACTGAACAATAAAGTATTACTTGCTTACTTATATAAGTCATAGTTGCTTTACTTTATCAATCTACATTGTGTATAGAATTTTGCAAATCGAATTACCACCGTTAACTTGGCTAGTTATGTTTGCTACCGCCACAGTTTTAAAGTTTAGTTTGACACATCTACTGGTAGCAGTGCTACGCAGTTGCCTCCCTCACACTTTGCACTGATTCACAATTTCTCTTTCAGATTTTATTTTCTCTTTATTTGTGTCAGTTGTAATGTTCTCAGTGTGGGATGACGGTCCAGTTCATCTCCGCCCTGAGTGTACGCTAAGACACTGGCGCATGACGCAGTGCGCCTGTATAAATAAAGAGGCGGGGCCCAGCAGTGGTAGTTGGGACCATGCCGCTTAACTAATCACTTGTGTCTCGCATATCATTTACGCCCGCAGCG
Organism: Triturus cristatus; assembly: GCF_964204655.1. NCBI lineage: Eukaryota > Metazoa > Chordata > Amphibia > Caudata > Salamandridae > Triturus > Triturus cristatus. Next base: position 485,321,543 of record NC_140580.1, on the reverse strand, counting down.
CGCACATGGTCCCCGCATGCGAGTGCACTACACTGGCGACGAGGCGGTAGTAGACACACGCTGTCTCGCTGCACGAAGTTTAGCTCTACATCCCAATTCTAGGTGCATCACTACCTTCTTCACCCATGTAGGCCTGAGAAGATACAAGAGGCTTAACTTCTGGATTTCGAGCACTGCTGAGGTATTTCAGAACACCATTAGAGAAGTCCTGAGTGGGCTCCCAGGAGTCCTTAACATCAGCGACGACCTGCTGGTCTATGCCACGTCCCTGGATTATCACCATAAAAGGTTCCGCAATGTGTTTCAAAGGATCCGAGATGCCAGCCTCACGTTACACAGAGAGAAGTGCCAATTCATGCAAAAGATAATCTGATTTTTCGGATACACGTGCTGAGACAGAGGAGTAGCCCCAGATCCGTAAAAAGTCTGTGATATTCAAGATGCCCCCGCACCCTCCAATGTTTCTGAAATGCGGAGCTTCCTGGAAATGGTTAACTTCTGTGGACGCTTCATTCCAGACCTGACCAATGTCACGAAGCCACTCAGAGAACTCACGAAAACTGCCACTACGTGGCAGTGGGGGCATGACCAAGAACAAGCCTTCAAAGACACCAAAGCAGCCCTCTAGGCAGACACCATGCTGTCCTACTTCGACCCAGTCAGGTCCACCAACATTGCTGTTGATGTCAGCCCCTACGGCCTAGGTGCTGTACTCACTCAACAGCAACGCAATGAAGAATGGGCCCCAGCTAGCCTATGCAAGCCATTCCCTGATGGAAACTGAGCAGTGCTATTCACAGATCGAAAGGGAGGCTATCGCCATCCACTGGGCATGTCGGCACTTTCATATCTATGTATATGGCCACCCGTTTACAGTTTCCCCAGACCACAAGCCTCTCATCTCCCTCTCTCAAGGATCCACCTCGAAGCCCCCCCTGAGGATAGAGGAATGGATACTACAACTGCAAGGATATGATTACCAGGTAGACTACAAACCTGGTTCGTCCAACCCAGCAGACTATCTCTCGAGACACCTGAGGACAGCAACCAAAGCAGAGGAAGAAGAAGCTGAAGAAACCGAAGAATATGTCAGTTTTGTGGCCGAACGGTCCCGGCCAATGCCAATGACGTTAGCCATCACGGCAGTTCGAGCAAATGACAATACCAGCGAAGAACACGTTAGAGTCGTTGATGAGACGGAAAGGTGCGGAAGAACTTACACGGAATGTCTCCTTCTTCAAGAAAGTACATGCCGGGACACCTACCCTCCCAGTCCGAAGGAGTGAGGAGGCAAGCCCAAGTCTGAGAATAGCGGAGGATGGTGACACCGGTCCAGGGAGGATCCCCATGGCTGTCCCGAGCGTGCCAGGCCAAGAGTCCCCATCTCAACAAAGAGGCCCTGAAGGCAAACTATCCAGCTCCCCACCGAGATCTCTGGGTAGCTGTGCCCTGGGAGAAGGAGTCCCATCTTTGGTCCCATCCAGGGAAGAGCGTTCCCAGTATCATCTGTGGGGCAATCCTGCACCCTTCTCCCGTCTGGCTGGATTCCTTGTGTGAGGATCCACAGTCATGTGAGAGGCTGTGACCGAGAGCTGTGTCATGTAGCCGAGTGGGACTCATCCTGAACTGGTAACAGATTATTTTGATTTTATGGTATTGTGTTTAATTAAGGTGAAGAGGAATGTAATGTTCTCAGTGCGGGGTGATGGTCCAGTTCACCTCCACACTGAGCATACGCTTAGACGCTGGCGCATTGCGCAATGCGCCTGTATAAATAAGGAGGCGGGGCCCAGCGGTGGTAGTTTGGACCGCACCGCTGAACTAATCACTTGTGTCTCGCATATCATTTACGCCCGCGGCGCGCACATGGTCCCCGCATGCAAGAGCATTACAGTGTCAGTAGCACTTGCTCTATCTTGCATTTGCATCAAATAACTAATTCTTCATGATCGCTTTAATGTTTCTTTTTGTGTACTTTTTCATCACTTTACTCATGTTTTGAATTTACTTTGCTTTTATGTCATTTTCACGATTTTATATGATTTATATTTGGCTGACACGTAGAAATGAAAGGAAAGAAATGCTCATATACATTCACCTGTGTCCGAGGTATAAGAATATACATCAAAAAGCTCTGCAGTTCGGAAGAATTGGCAAAGGGTGTCTCATTCTGACATCCTGCTATGTGAGACAACAGATGTTGTCTTCTCTGAGAGTAGACACATCGAACTTTGTAACATTATTTCATAGAAATTCATTCTATTTCACAATGTCAATGTGTTATCCCAACAAGAAAGTCCGTACACAAATCCATGTTGCTTTGTAGAGTAATATTTTTGAAAATATGAAACACAAACATGCGTGAAATGTGTCCATGTCTCCCATTCATGAAGAGAGCATCCCAACCCTGGCTTATAAAAAGTCTGGCTGCCAACAGCGGAAAAAGAAACCCCATACATTATTTTCAAATTACCCACAAAAAAGAAGCGAGGGAAGCAGCCACAGGATGATGGTGACCATCTTCATGATGGTCTTAGCATCTGAGTGACCATTTTGATTTGCTGCCAAAACTGAAAGACCTTTTCCATATTAAAAAAGTACTAAGCCTGACTTGGAGTTGAGATAGACATGGGGAGTCAACAATAAACATTTTGAAGCAGTGTTTCTAGTGTACCTGACAGCACTCTGTTGAGAGGATGGTGTTTCTATGTCTTCAATTCTAGTAAGGCCTTTGAAGAAGCAGTAAGATGAATGGCTACATTGCACTGTGAGGGGGTGTTAGACCTGTCATTCTTAGGGTGGTCTCGACCCAATCATTTTGCTGCATACCATCCCTTTCTGCTGACTCTTTTAGTTGGCCTGAGCACTTTGCCACTGCTGACCAGTGTTAAAGTGCATGTGCTTCTCACCTAAACATGGTTACATTTGTGTATTCACAATTGGCATAGTTAGTTTACTTCCCTTGTAAAATGGTATACCATATACACTGGGCCTGTAATCTAAATGCTACTAGTGGGCCTGCAGCACTGATTGTGCCACCCACACAAGTAGCTTTCCAACCTGTATCAGGCATACTATTGCAGGGCCTGTGTGCAGTTTACTGCCACTTTGCCACTTCGACTTGGCATTTAAAACTACTTGCCAAACCTTAAGCTCCCCTTTCAATACACATGTCACCCCTAAGGTAGTCCCTACTTAGCCCATGGGGCAGACTGCTGTGCAAGTAAAGATAGGACATGTACTGGTAAGTTTTGATTGTCCTAGTAGTGACAAACACCCACATTTGTTTTTCACTGCTGTGAGGCCTCTGCCTCTCCTATGTTAGCAGTGGAAATTCCATAATACACTTTTAACTGTAATTCCTGATTAGAAAGGAGTCATTTTATATCTTTGGAATGGTAATCATAGCTCCTATTTACTGGTACTGGTACTGTTTTAGAAGTGCCACTTTTAGAAAGTGCCCCAGATTACATAACATTAGGGTACAGAAAGGAGTGGTCCTAAAGGATAGTCTAAAGATATAGCAATTCAATTAGCCTATCCTGACTCTAAACTAGTAGGCAAGTGACCCCAATCCAAGGGACAGGGGGACGTAACATTAATAAGTAAAAGGAAGGGTGTACCACAGTTACAACACAAAAATGCAAATATTTATGTTAAATTAATTCAAAATTGTATTGACATTAAATACATACATATGTATTATTATTATATAGCAGTCAATCCATAGTGTGAAATGCAAGTGCTACAAAAAAGTGCTTGTGCATACGTGAAAGGAGATCAGAAATGAATACAATATAATTCTGACCAACTGAAACCACAAACAAGTAGCGTCTTGGCCTGACGGACACCCTTTCTCTTTAGGTTAAATCACTTTCCATCCATAATGTACAAGTGCAGTGTTCAAATCCATATTGACCCTCAGTGAATAGCTAAGTCAGTCCAGGCTATAGGAGTGAAAAGGTTGACGTTTTGACCCAATATAGGCCAATTAAAACTTTGATGGTAGGTCTTCATCACAACAGTTGGGAGCAACCTGGAATCAAAATTAGTATTGTGAAGTATTTAACTTGAATACTCTGCTTCATTTGTTGTTAATCGATGTGCTCATAAGCCTCACTCTATTAGTCTTAGAAAGATCCAATAGACAAGTGTGCCTGCAGGGAGAGGCTTCTTTATAAACCATTAAATTGCACCAATAAATTGCACAATCAGTAGTCTGATTCAATCAGGATACTTTGTTGGAGCCACAATACATTCAAAGATACTTTTTATCACATTTGTCTGTATCCATGACATGAAAGAGATAGTATGATTTCAGGCATAAGGAATAAAATCAAAATCTGTAGTGTCAAATTAAAAACTCCAAAAACATTTAGTAATTTGTTGAAAAACAATTATTAACATCGGTTTAACACCTACCAGATAAAACATTCTGTAGCTCAGAATGTGTAGAAACAGGCACAAAGATTCTATCATTTCTGTAATGCCGTAAAACTAAACATGTTGCTATGAACATTCGGTTGATCACTGCTGAAAAGTTGTTCGTAAGAACGAAAAGTTGCTTTTTGTTTTTGTGGTTTTAACTGCAGCTATAATTATGTTTTGGGACCTGCCATTCATCTTGGATGCTGGCAGCAGGCGTTATGATGTCTCACCTCAACAGTAATATCTTAGTACAGTTATCACAGTTTAGCAGATTTGTCATGGTTGTTATTACTGGTGACTAGGGACGTCACCATTGGACAGTAATGGGGAAATTACAGACACAGGCTTTTACATCAGGATGGCAGGCTCCCATGTGTTATAACATTTAAAGCATGCAGTTGAATATTTAAGTAGATTTTTACTCCACAGCGTATAGACTCACTGTCCAATACCTTAACAAAGGGTCTCAAAGACACTGACATATGACCCACTTCCCTTTCACTCATCTACCATCAAGGAAAGATAATAATTTACCTGGAGTAACCTGCATGTCAAATTGAGAAATTGTTATAGATGTAGGTAGATTGTTAGTATGTATGCCCCCCAGCATCTAGTGAACAGGTGTGTCCTGTGAGCAAAAGAATGATGGAGTAAACCCAGATCGTTGTGACTGGGGTGAAAGTTTGCATTGTTCAGCATTCCATCCATCATTTGTTCCTTTTGCTTCTATCAGACATGACAGTCATACATGAACAAAAAAATGCATGGTATGCTTGCCAAATTCTGGAATGCTTTGGTGATCACAGAAAGGGTTGTACCGTCCATCAGCATCCATACTTGATGGCTTGAATTGAGCTATGACCTGCACGTTTACTTTGTCCAAAATGAGGAATGTTAAAGAAAAATGCACAGGCAAGGGATAATTAGGCCCTACAAATCCCCATGTACTGCCAAGTTTCATGATATGTTGGTCTCAAAGTGGGTGTCTGACTCTTAAACTGTGGTACACACTGTAGTGTGTGGTGAGTCTTTGCATCTGAACAGTGTACACAAGCTACGTATTGTGGGTTACAATGGTAAACCACTCACTGGAAATCAATGCCTGTTGTAAGAATGTTGTTAAGTCGTGAGTAATGTTGTCAGGGAAACCAGGACTTATTTAATTTTCAATCTCCCATATAGCAGCTTTTCCACACTTATACTCTTGATAGAATGCGGCAAGACCATAGGTGATAAAACTGTGGTTTGTTTACATGTGCTTTTCAGTTTGCGGTAAGCCACTGTAACCCACCACACTCTGAGAAGTGTACCAACATTACTCCCCCACTGTGTAGGACTCCTATGTTTCCCACAAGAAACATAGGCTACTCACTGCATGAGGAGCCAAAAAGTCCTGTCACACGCTTGCATCAAATAAAGCACACCCAGTTTGTGTGATGCTATATTTGCATGTCTCAGAAATGAATGTATTGATGTATATTAACAATGGCAGAGAATGAGAGAACACAAGTTCCTTGTCATGCTTGACTTGGAGATTTTTATGCTTAAAAAGTATTTAAAAAAATAAAATGTCCATCTAGATTTCGCAAGGTCATCACTATGCCGGTACGACAATAATTTTGCGTATATTGATTGCATTTATAATACAAAGTGCTACATTAAGACAGAACTTAACATCATTTAGCTCAAACATATATTTTAAAGCAGCAATATGCGATCTGATACCATGTGCAAACAGAAGTGGTTTTAGGTAATAACTTCTAAAACTTGAATAAAATTCACAAAACAATATAAAGTGCATAGTGCTTTGCTTGCTCTGGCCATCAAATGGGCAAGGGGTCAAATCTGAGGGTCATGTTTTCATGTTAAGGAAGGCAACTAAATGATGAGCAATTCCCAGTCTAAATCTGACTAGTACAAAACAGTGCATTAAATCAGAAGTATAAGTTAAATAATCTTGGCAGCCCTCCATTAACATAAATAAAACATGACACTTGATTTCCTTCTCTTACAGTCCAACTGGGCTTTCCTTTTGTAAGTCAGAAAAGTTTTTCAGATAGACTGTTTAGTAAGTGATGTTACTGATAAAGGGTTAGTCTGAACAGGAATCTTAAACAATTTATTATACAAAAAATGAATATAACTTAGCCAGGGAAACAATATAAACAATCTGAAATATTTAACTAATTCATCTTTGGACCAGATGGAACGCCAAAGCAACAAGGGGCGGAGTGTGACTATATCTGTGAGGTACTGTAGCCCTACCTCTCTATGGATAATCGCAGAAGAGGCAGAGTTAGGCAAATAGAGTAAGCATTAGAGGAAGGTATTTTCCTCAGTCTGAGGTGCCTTACTAATATAGTAACCCCACACACCATCCCTGTATGTGGCAATAGACAAAACCCTGGCCCTGTAGATTGCTATAATCTCCTTAATCATACGGGAGCCTAGCTTGGCTGAACATCTAAATATTCCATGAGTACATCTGTTCATCTTGCCCCTAACATTTGCAACTTCACAGGACCATGAGCTGTTGCCTAAGGTGATAGCCAGATAGCAAAAGGTATCAACAGTAACTACCTGCGTATTATCCAAAAAAAATCATGTACATTGCCTTGTCCCACAAAAAATTGTGTAGGTTTTGTTTTTGTTTACAGTCAATTTTCTGGCAGCAATAAAATCCACTGATATATTCATTAGATGGTGTAGCCCCTCTGGGGCCTAGCCAACAAGACAGCATCATCTGCATACAAAAGCACTGGAGTAGAGTGCCCAGCAACTAAGGGGGCATCTGCTTGCACTGCTTGTAAGGTCTGATCCATCCCATTAATAAACAGAGAGAATAATAAAGGGGCAAGTACAGAACCTTGCGGAATTCCGTGTTTAACTGCAAAGCTGTTGGTACATTCACCTCTTCGACCATAGCGTACTTTACACACTATTTTCTCATATAACCTTGCCAAAAAACAAATTATAGGCCTAGGTACCCCCAAAGCATGTAAAGTTGTCCAGAAGATGGTGTGGTCTACTAGAACGAAAGCGCTGCTCAAATCTGCAAAGCAGAGATACAGTCTGCCACCTTTGGCACATGTACATTTGCCTATTAATAGGTCCAGATTCACGCATTGTTCTATAGTCTTTCCTAAAACCAAACTGTACACTGTCCGGGCGAAATTATTGAGCATTCCCAAGCCCATTCTTCTAATCTCTTAAGTAGGACTTTGCTCATTACTTTCGCTGATGAGTCTAACAGTGAAATTGAGTGGTAATTCTTTGGTTCTGATTTATTACCCTTCTTAAAAATTGGGACTATAATAGACATTCCCCACGAAGACAGAATCACTGTTGTGGCAGCCATATTAAAAACTCTGGTTAAAATTGGGCCCCATAAGCCAACGACGATCTTAAAAACATCTAGTGGGACCCTGTCTGGACCTGGGGCTTTGCTTCCTTTACTTTCCTTTAGGGCCCATAAAACTTCCTCTATCATAATGTCCAGGGGTAAGGGGGACGAGTTAACTGCTCCTTATTTATAGTAGTCACCTTTGTGCAATCGGTGGGCTAAAAATGTCCATAAGGTGAACAACCCAGGCATCACAGGAAACATGTGACAACAATTCAGGGAAGGAATCATCCTTTGGAAAGGGCGAGTTTTCAGTGCCCCTAAATAATTTACTGTCTGCTGTATCGGCAGCCCGTGACAATTTAGAACAGGCTTCATCTCGAAGTTCTTTTTTCCTTGTGAGAAGCACCTCTTTAAAATTAAATCTGAGGGATTTAATCAATGGATTATCTCTTGTTTGCCTACAAAGGGTCAATTTAAGATCTCTGGAGGCTGTGGTACATGTGTGGTCTAACCATCCTCTACATTGAGCATGACCTATTTTGTTTGGGCAGGTCAAAAGTTAATCTACTATGTTAGTAATACCAGTAAAACTAGAAAGTAACATTTGGAGCAAATATCAAAACTGTCAATATAATATAGTTATGGTCACTCAGGTCCAGTCTAGCAATCCTGGGTATGGAGCACCACTTTAATGCGTTAGATGATATTAGAATGTGATCAATAACAGATGTAGCATTCCTCCCTATATAGGTTAGTATGGGGTCTTCATTTGCGTCACAAGCACATTTTAGTAACTGTAGATCAAGCTTGGTAATCAGAGAATTCAGTAGACCCCCGTAATCATTAAGAGGGAAATGTAAATAACCAGCCCCAGCCTCATCAGTGACCCCACATACCCGTGTAGCAGAAAGTGGGCATGGGTGAATATTAAAATCTCCTGCCCAAATTAATATGACGCTATTAGTAATGGACTGGAGTAAAGCCTTCAGTGCCCCTTCAAGGGCTGAGACCACCTTACCCCCGGGTGGTGTAAAAATCGTTATTATAAAAATTAAGCAAGACCAAGTCCCGGCCTCCCCTAAATGTTAACCATAGAATTAATGAAAGAGTGCCTATAGTTGTTTTTTTATTTATGCTAACCAGGAGTCATTTGAATATAAGGACCAGATAATCAATGTAAATATATGTGGAGTTAAGTGTAGTAAACTTTGCTTTCCCATAGAAACCTACCTTCACGATATTCTTATGCTTGATATTCTTGACACAATATATTGTCCACACAATGTTTTGTCCAAACACCATGTAAATGATGTGAAGAGATCTATACTGGAGTATGGTCTCAGTGAAAAAAGAGATCTATACTGGAGTATGGTCTCAGTGAAAAGATTTGGTTCATGTATTGGTCCGTCACTAACTGCGGATTTTATGGAACTTAAAGACTCGCCTGTGTTTGAAAGCTATTGGGACTGTATTACTGTTGTGAAGGACAGAAAGAGATACCATCAATTTAGGGTGGGCACACTACCTATTAATTCCTTCGTTGCTGAATGGAGAGAAGGACTTGACCCTAGTTGTCCTTTCTGTCCTACACAACGGGAAAGTATTGGGCATATTTTATTTATTTGTCCAGAGTATAAAGATCCTAGGCGGTCCTGGCTTAAACCTATTTGTTTACAGCTGGGCCTTCGGGCAGGCGGTGAGGCTTTGCGGCTTCTTAAAACTAACACCTCCCAACCTGTGATTATTGCTGTTGCAAAATTCATTCATTGGATGTGGATAATCCATGCACGTAAATTACGCTTTTTGTGAATATTTTAGATTCCATTTGCATAGCCCCCTTCTATATCATAAGCCTTTTAAACATTTTAAATGTTTTACTTATAATGGGATGTGTACTTATAACTGAAGTTAATAAGCATGTTACACTCCATGATGGATTCAAATTTTTTTTATTATATGGGTCGGTTTAGAATTTTGTAACACAGTTCTGGTGTGGTTTTTAAACAATGTTATGAATTCTTTTACATCATATCCCTCCTGAAAGAACCCCTTTTTTTCTTTTAAAACTGTCAAATATTTTAATGATGTCTTTTATGATTGAAAATCGAAATAAAGACTTTGAATTGATGTGCAGCAAATTCAATATATTGAGAAGGTCACTAGTTTAAGCAGATTTTAACATTTTATATTGTGGATCTTTCTCTGAATTGAGCAGACTGAAATTTTGTAAAAACACTTACTTAATATTTGCAGCTAATTTATCCAGTGGTGGCTCCTCCTCTAAGGTGGAGGAGCATCACTCCACTGCTCAAAAATAAAAATACAATGATAATAATTGATTATTATTACCATTTTATTTTTCCAATTGCAGTCAGTGGCAGGGCGTGGCTGGCCAGAGCAGGGGAGGAGTAGTTTGCACTCCCTAAGTGAGCATGACTGTTTGGTCAGCCCTTTTGGTCAACACTTTGCATGTTTCTGACCAGGCTGCATTACACAACCTGGTGAGGAACATGCACAGGCTCCCTTTCCGTGTCTGAACCCCGAACCACGGTGCTCAGGACAGCCTGTGTGCCCTGCTGCTTCCTGCTGCAAGCCCGGACTGGAAACAGGATAAAAGAAGAGGATGGAGGTGAGGCAGCGGTCAGCCATTTCAGTTTAATGGCTTTTTTTTCCACCCCTCAAAGGACCCCCACCACCACTCCTATCCGGTAGAAGCCGCTACTGAATTTATATAATTGGTTTTGTTGCACACCATGGCACTCATGGCATGATAATAACCACACTTATCAGCATGTCACAATTAGGTTTGTTTTGCATGAACATTGCAGTTCTAGGTGGCTTACTGTGGAAAACAAGCACTCATTGGTTTGATTTCCACATGTTATTCCACCAAAACTCATAATTCCTGCTATTTTACTTCCCCAGAATTACCAGTACCCATGCCGTAATGTTACTTCTGTGATGGGGAAATAAGCACTATTATCACAGGCTTCTGATAATGAGGGCCCATTTTTGTAGTTTACAGGGTACACCATGTCAGGCACATATTGGTACACCATGCCTGTACTTATTCCGCAATCTATTACTTGTGGTTTTTTTTAATTTATTAATTATGAGCTACACATTGTGCTGGCTACGAGACTGTAAAGTGAAAAGAATAGGACTGGGAGAGCCTGATCTGGAACAGCTGGCCTAATTGTGTGCTACTGCCTATAATACCACTGGAATATGTTAAAGGGGATGGTTGTGGAGAGAAGGGGATTGATTGGGACAGAAAACAGTAAAGGCATTTAAATATAGCTCTGGCTGTAATTGTTTATTATGTACATTTTAATATAATACTTTTCCCCTCCCCAATTATCAAGAGGCTGAGAAAAGAGCTTCTGTCAAGGGTGCCAGGAACGTTAAGGACTGGAGGTACTAAAACTAATTAATCAAATGCAGAAAATGAGAGGGGGTGGGTGAGTCAAAATGGTGCTCGATGGCTCTGACATGTTGAACATCACCACAGACAGGTGTATTCCTAATTGATTGCAGCCCTGAAGTATTTGGTGCCTTGAGGCACTTCAAATGTCATTTTGTTTCCAGGGTGGGTGGAACTCGCTTAATTTGCTGTAGTGTAATTACACAAAATGATAGTAAAATTATTAGGCCTGGGCTAAAATTTGGGTTCCGTTCGCGGAAATTGCGATAATTTGACATTTTCGCGTTCCGCGGAAAGCGTGAAAATGTCAAAATTTCCGCATTCCGCAGCTTTGCGATAATTTGGTTCTTGCTCGCGCTGTAAAATAATACATTCTCGCGCGCGCGCGATCGCCTTACCTGAATCCCTGCGTTCGCCGACAAGTTTTCTTGATCCGGTCGCGTTCTCCATGAGATGTTGTATTGTTTTTAGCCATTTGCGCTGTCTCGTGACAGTTCGCGCCCGCAGTGACGTCATGCATCGCGCGATCGCGTCTTTCTTCTTGCGATCATGCACCGCGAGACAACTGAAAACAAGATGGCCACGCCCGCGAGCAACTGCATGGGTAAGTTGGCGAGCCGCAACCATGCAGAAAATCTCGCGAACATGCAGGAAAAAAACTTCCGCATCTTCGCGATATTTCCGCGTGTTTGCGATAATTTTTAACATTTTCGCGATAATTTGCGAAAGTGGATTTCGCAAATTCCGCCCACCCCTGAAAATTATGTGAGATTACGTGGAATTTTGTGAGGAGTGTAACCCAGGATTTAGCGCTGTTTTCTTAGCGGTTTAGCATCTTTGTGTACACAATTTACACAAGGATGCATTTTGCGCTCAGAAATTTGAGCTAAATGCAACAGTACACAGAGAGCAGCAGCCAGCAGCTACTGCTAAATATGTTGTTTTATGCTCTTGTAGGAAGAATTTTGTGTCAGTTTACTCATAATTATGCAAAAGGGCATAATCATAATATTGAGTCAAAAGAGTAATGCAAAATTATTGAAATTATTCTGATTACTAGTTAAAATTTTGCCCAGGCCGAGTTTTTTTAAGCATTTGATATCGAATCACTTGAAGTTTGTCAGATAACAGAAAGCAATGAGTGAAAAAGAGACCAGTAACTTGGAACAGCAACCATCTCCAACATGGATTGTAGAGTGCAGCAGGACAGCGAGAGAAGAGCTGGAACTTGATTGTGGTCCAAATTCCGTACTTTTCTGTCTTGGGTCTCTCTTAGGGTGCAGACATTCGCATCTAATATCTTCTGACCAATTGCTATTAGCTGTTGACACAGTGGGGATGGGAGACCAGAGAAAGATGGCTCCTTTTGCAGCAGAAAGCAGGGATTGAGATTGTGAAGAGATAGGACTAAGGGCCTTATTACAAGTTTTGCAGTCTTCCTGTAGGACTGCCACTGCAGAAGTCCCAGGAAGACCATCAAGCCTGCAGTAAACCCACCTGCCAGATTATGGGGAATCCAGGGCTGGCGGTGCTGAGGTGTTAAAGTAGCAGGAATGTTTGACTCATGGGTGAGCCTAAAAAGTATACCTCCGCCGTGACAGTGCCTCCAGCACGTCTGTGCCTGATGTGGCATGCAACATGTTGTGCATGCTGCACAGTGCATGCACAAACATGCACTTTTGGGGGGGCACACCATGTGCCCCCCGCATGCACCCCCATGTGTGAGATTTGCCTGGGGGCCCACCATGAAATGCTTTGGTGGAAAGGTAGGTCGTAATATGCAGTGCCAGAATCAGCACAGCTGTGATTCCCACCCGCTTTCCCCACCGCTGTAGGATCCTGGCATTGGTCTTGTGGTGGTCCCACAACCACCATCGTAATCGGACAGGAGTCCCAACATGATGGTGGTGGTGCACTTGCCAGGCCCTAACCTTTCCTTTTACTACATGTAAGGCACTCCTAAGGTAGGCCCAAAGTACCCTCAATGGCAGGGTGCAGTGTATGTAAAAAGTAGGACATGTACTGGTGTGTTTTACAAGACCTGGTATTGAAATACCGCCATTTTCGTTTTTTTACTATTGCAAGGACTAGCTCTCCCATAGGTTAACATTGGAGTTGTCTTGTAACATTTTACATGTTTAACTTTCAATTGGTAACAGCTTGGAGTTTGAACTCTCTGAGCACAGGATTTAAAAACAAATCTTTTACTAAAGGTGTTTTTTAAATGGCTTGTTTGAAAATGCCACATAGAAAAGGCAAAGCGATACCAAAGGGGATGATGGACGGAGCGTTTGAGCAAATCAAACACTCACCCCCAGTCAACTGATCTGGGTTTAATCCATCATCATTCTATAGCTCACTCCACCACCCCAGTTCAGACATGGCCATATGCAAATCAGTCTGACCCCGTGCCTCATGGGAACAGTCCAGCCCGAACTGCCAAGCCATGTCCTCCTTGGACCAGAAACAAGCATCCTGGGACCGGTTTCGGGTTCATAACCCTCATCAGCCAGGCTATCTTGAATCCAGTGGCAAAGTGAGCAAGGGACCCACGTCTGGACATACCCTGCCAACTTAGAGCGAACAAAGCGATACCAAAGGGGATGATGGACGGAGCGTTTGAAGCAGTTAAATCTCATCTCTCCTTGGCTTGCACATCTGCAGTAAAGACATGTAGTAAAATTGTTTCATTCATGAAGTCTCACAGGAAAGTAAGCAGTTACTGATTAGGCTTGGTTTTCTATTGTTCATCAAGCGGCATTCACATATAGCCACAGCAAAGTGCTCATGTGGTTTATTTGCTGCCATTTTCCTTAGTTATGTGTAGTATTGAGATAATTTGTACAAACAAACTTTTTTAAATGCAGGTTTCCTCTTGAACACTAAACATCCAGCATGTTTGTCTTGAAACGTTCTCAGTATGTTCAGGGTCCCACACAGCTATGGCTTTTGTCTCACCAAACAACTTTAGCCCTCAATTGCGAGAACATGCTCATCATAAAGTAAGTCAAACAATGTTTTGGGACTCTCCCAAAGTATAGCTCTACTGCTATTAGAACATTCCATTCACTGAGGGTAGATTGTTGTGTATTAGAAAGGCAGAAACCGAAAGACAAACAATGGGTATTTGGAGCTGAAGGTCTACATCTGCTATTACTGGCACTGAGAAACTCTATTGTCTTAAATGAAGCTTTCAATATTCAATGTCACAGAGAGTGTATGAGACTGGCTTCACTTCACTTCTAAAACTCTTCAAATACATTTCCAAAAACACAGATGTAGTGCATTAATTTCTTTTTTTTTTTACATCAGTGTTCACAGCCTTTGTGCTCTATTTGGGAATCATGGGTCTCTTATATTGCCTGCTGGTGTCAAGTAGGCTAGAATGAAAAAAGGCAGAATAGAAGCAACTCTTGGCACACCACTAAGCAGACATGACCAGGGATAAGCATTTTATGTTCCTAACATGTTACCTTAGGTGCCTTGGCCATGCCACTAAGAGACATAAGTCTCCATTTATCTATAGTCACTTAAATTCCACTTTGCCTTTCTCCAAGAATCAGACCTTAATGAAAATAAGGATGAGAAAAAGTGATTATCTGCATGTGTGATGGTTATGCTGATTTTGTCTCAGACTTGGGGTACATTTGAAGGTGGAGAAAGAGCAGTTAGATGCAGGGGGTTTCATGTTTACATATTGGGGTGGATTGATGGCATGTAACTCCATCTGCTGGGTCTCTATAAAGCAAATATTATGCAGATAACATATTCCAATTATATCTAGCCAGTATTAGCGGCATCCACACAAGTGGCATTACTGATTGGCAGAAACTTTAACTGCATGATGAATGTGCAGATTGCGTGTACCCCAATATAGGGCCTATGCACAAGGAATCTCACTTGGGAATTCAAGCTCAGTGAAGGCCATGTTGATAACTATTGCTCTACTTTTGCATGAATGCAGGATCTACAATGGACATCCTGACTGAATGAGTGGCACTAAACGTTTACATGCTGGATAGTTGTATCAAGAACCTGGCAGGTGTGCATATGACACTAAGCAATCATCGGAATTCACAGACAAATGAGATGGGTCTTTAGACAGGGCAGCAGTAAACAGCTCTCCAGTCGCCCAGGAAAGTGGAGTTAATGCAAGACGGAAAGACAGCACGCTGAGCTACATAATAGGCTTAGGAGGGTCAAATCTCAGGAATATATGGCTATGTGGCACTCTAAGGGGTATAGGTTGGGTAGTATACTGACCAGGCTGGCCCACAGAGATAAACCGCACATTATGAGAATAGCTATCTAACACTCATCTCCCTCCTGCATGCACAATCAGAAATAAACAAGTTATTGGCAGGCTGTTACACACAGCTGTATTTGATTTCCTTCTGGAAAACCATGTAGTGCCTATGTGTTAAACGTCAATTTGCAGAGAACTTTCCCTGAACAGAAAGAAGAGTTAAATGACCGATTGAA
Source organism: Triturus cristatus (assembly GCF_964204655.1). Taxonomy (NCBI): domain Eukaryota; kingdom Metazoa; phylum Chordata; class Amphibia; order Caudata; family Salamandridae; genus Triturus; species Triturus cristatus. The sequence goes on along the minus strand of NC_140580.1, from coordinate 485,305,863 downwards.
TTTAGTCGAGATGAAGCAGGTAATATCACAGCTGGCCCCTGGGATGATACCTGGTTGTGACGGCTTGCCATCTGAGTGTTATAGGATGTTCCAAAAACAAGTAGTATAAACACCTGTTATACATGTGCCAAGCTGCTAGGGAGAGAACACATTGGTCTCACTATCCAGAAGGTTATCATATTGGTACTGCTGAAGACAAACATGATGCTTTTGATAGAACATTGTATTAACCTTTATTAATGCTAAGTTTGGGCTGCAAGATTCTTGGAAGGTGCTACCGTCCAGTATACAGACTGTATTCCACTCTCAGGACTGCTGCAGCTTAAACAGAGTGAATTCATCCCAGGCAGGAGCATGCCGCCAAACATAAGAAATATTTTTCATGTTCATGGGGCACAGGATCCAGACTGATTTGCATATGGCTGGGTCCAAACTGGGGTGGTGTAGTTGGCAAAAGAACGACGTATTTAACCCAGATCTTATGACTGGGGAGAATGTCTGCATTGTCAGCATTCCGTCCACCTTTTGATTGCTGTAACACTTTTTGCCCTAAGTGGGATGGGTATGCCCAGATGTGGGTCCCTTGCTCACAGTGCCACTGGATTCAAGATAGCCTGGCTGAAGAAGGGTGACATACCCTGAAACCGGTCCCAGGATGCTTGTTTCCGGTCCAGGGAGGACCTGGCCTGGCAGTTCGGTCTGGACTGTTCCCATGGGGCACAGGATCAAGACTGATTTGCATATGGCTGGGTCCAAACTGGGATGGCGTAGTGGGCAAAAGTACAATGAATGTCACCCCGATCTTTTGACTGGGGGAGAATGTCTGCATTGTCAGCATTCCGTCCATCATTTGTTTGCTGTAACACTTTTCGCCCTAAGTGGGATGGGTATGCCCAGACGTGGGTCCCTTGCTCACTGTGCCACTGGATTCAAGCTAGCCTGGCTGAAGAAGGGTGACTTACCTTGAAACCGGTCCCAGGTTGCTTGTTTGCGGTCCAGGGAGGACCTGGCCTGGCAGTTCGGTCTGGACTGTTCCCATGGGGCAGAGGATCAAGACTGATTTGCATATGGCTGGGTCCAAACTGGGGTGGCGTAGTGGGCAAAAGAACAATGGATTTAACCCAGATCTTTTGACTGGGGGAGAATGTCTGCATTGTCAGCATTCCGTCCATCATTTGTTTGCTGTAACACTTTTCGCCCTAAGTGGGATGGGTATGCCCAGACGTGGGTCCCTTGCTCACTGTGCCACTGGATTCAAGCTAGCCTGGCTGAAGAAGGGTGACATACCCTGAAACCGGTCCCAGGATGCTTGTTTCCGGTCCAGGGAAGACCTGGCCTGGCAGTTCGGTCTGGACTGTTCCCATGGGGCACAGGATCAAGACTGATTTGCATATGGCTGGGCCCAGACTGGGGTGGCGTGGCGTGGTGGGCAAAAGAACGATGGATTTAAACCCAGACCTTTTGACTGGGGAGAATGTCTGCATTGTCAGCATTCCGTCCATCATTTGTTTGCTGTAACACTTTTCACCCTAAGTGGGATGGGTATGCCCAGACATGGGTCCCTTGCTCACTGTGCCACTGGATTCAAGCTAGCCTGGCTGAAGAAGGGTGACATACCCTGAAACCGGTCCCAGGATGCTTGTTTCCGGTCCAGGGAGCACCTGGCCTGGCAGTTCGGTCTGGACTGTTCCCATGGGGCACAGGATCAAGACTGATTTGCATATGGCTGGGTCCAAACTGGGGTGGCGTAGTGGGCAACAGAACGATGGATTTAACCCAGATCTTTTGACAGGGGGAGAATGTCTGCATTGTCAGCATTCCGTGCATCATTTGTTTGCTGTAACACTTTTCGCCCTAAGTGGGATGGGTATGCCCAGACGTGGGTCCCTTGCTCACTGTGCCATTGGATTCAAGCTAGCCTGGCTGAAGAAGGGTGACATACCCTGAAACCGGTCCCAGGATGCTTGTTTTTGATCCAGGGAGGTCCTGGCCTGGCAGTTTGGTCTGTACTTTTACCATGGGGCACAGGATGAAGACTGATTTTCATATGGCTGGGTCCAAACTGGGGTGGAGTAGTGGGCAAAAGAACGATGGATTTAACCCAGATCTTTTGACTGGGGGAGAAAGTCTGCATTGTCAGCATTCCGTCCATCATTTGTTTGCTGTAACACACAGGAAAGGTAGGCAGAGGACTGAACATGGATGCTCAATAATGGAGTGACAATGGTAGAAATCTCTAGTTTCTTAAAAGGTGACTGTGGACCTACGACAAACCTAGAACATGGAGATTGAAACACAGCTCTAACTGCTGGTCTATCCAATTAAATAAAATTAATGGGCTAAATACTTAAATATAGGAGAAACAGTAGGATTCATAGCACACAGGATTCCTAGTTAAAAGACTGAAAATCAGTTGATTTAGGTCAAAGAAGAATGTATTAAAACAAATAATGTCTGGGGGCTGATGACTGTGACGTATGCCCTTTAATGCAGAACCAGTTAAGAGAATCTTCAAATGACTACTGTGGAGCTAGGTATAAGAGCGTGAATCTAAGATAAGTTTGTTGTGAATTGTAGAAGGAGTTAGATAAGGGTGACATGTTCTTTCTTCTCACTTTTAAAGGATGGAGCCAAGATTCATTAGTGATAGGGTCTATTAGCCCTCTGATAAACAGTAGTTCCAAAGAGAGGGTAAACAAAAAATGAAAGAGGAAGAAAGAGTAGCGGAAGGATCTTGGTGAAAATGTGGAGGGCACACAAGGATGTTACACTAGGTTAAATGGTTAAAACGGTGGAAAAAAGTTGAGCTAGCACAAAGTATAAACAGTTTGCAGTAACAAATTGGATTATTTATGATTAATGAAGATACATTGGGTAATGAACATTTTACATTAAAATGTGATAGCCTTGGAATATTGGTTCAAATGGCAGAAACTGAAAGGAGAATGTCCTTAAATAACCTTTTCCTTCGAGTGACAAATTTGTGAAATTGAATGAACAAACAGTTTATGGAATTTTGGCATTATATCTGATCATGTTGTTTTGCTAACATCCGGTAAGTAGTGCTTGAGGCATTCAATAAAAGTTGGGGGGAATAGCAAAATCAAGTATAGATTTAGAAGGTAGATAAGCAGTCATGCAGATTCAAATGGGAGGAAAGCTGCTATGTATAATCTGCTAACATAGAAGATGCATGACTCTGCTAGGAGCTTACAATCAAACTATGTGTTTTGTGTGGAATTTTTATTGTATTTTAGTTATGACTATGGGTACAACTAACTCTGCTCACACTCTAAGGATTAGAAAAACACTAGGGCAAGAATTAAAGAAATGATGGCCACACTTGTATTACCTAATACCTGGGGAATCAGGCACGTAGCAGAAAATGAATATCCTTTTTTCTAACCTTCATAAGCAACATTCCCCAATTGACTTGAACCTACCATATGCTCTTTCAAAGCTTTCACCAAAGCAATTAAAGCTTTGTTTGGGCGTATTAGTATAGAGGAAGTACCAGAGCCAATTCAAGAATCAGCTTCCACTGAGCCTTTGTCCCTCATTTGTTATCAGACAGGCTATATTCAATTTTGTCTTCAGAATTTGGACCTCTATTTCACAATATGTTGAAGGAAAATCTTGCCCACGGGTAGATGCTATAACAATAGTTAAAGATGTCATTTTTGATTTGCTTTAAAAATATGAAAGCTCCCATTTAATTGTTGTTCTTACCATTCAGCATTCTTTTTACATACAGGCCACAATATTCTCTGTAGGATCGTGAATAAAGGACAAGATGCAGGAATCAATGCACTAGTCTCACCATTATAACATATATTTGTTTCTGAGCATGCACAAACTCTGAATACATCTATGGTAATCCTACTGTTAGACTCAGAAAGCACATTCACTTGGGTTTCATGGCAGCTCCTTTGACAAGTGATGTGTGCAATGAGGACTCATCCATTATTTATAAATCGGGCACAAAACATCTATTCATGCCCAATTGCAGATCCACTTCTGTAGAGATATGCAAAAAGGGTGTCCATTATCCCCAACAGTAAATGAATTCTGGAGCCATTTATTTATTTAGCAGTTTTATATATTGCAAACATGGCCCAAAGACATTGGAGGGATTTACACGAGCACCAGATTACATTAAAATGTTGGTTTCATGTTTTCTTTTTTGTTTCTATCCACTGGGAGATGATTTACTCAGAATCACAGCATGTTGAGCCAATGCCAGGAAAATAACCTTGTTCCTCATTCCCAAGGTCAGAAACTCTGGCTTTTTCTCCTCCCCCTGTATAAGAAAATTAGCAAACTTTATTCCTCCAGTTGTCTCTAAAGCCTATGCAGATAATGTTACAATATATTCCTCTTATCTAGATTGAACAATCCACAATGCAGAGCATTTAGCTTTTGTATTTGGTGTGGTATCTGGTTAATAACTGAACCGGGAGAACTCTAAAATAATTTTAATAGGTGATATATGTTTAACAGATTTATGAGTAGTCTTTCAAGCTAGATAATTATAGGTCACTCTGACGAATAAATACAAACTGGCATTTAAAACTAATTAAGAACATATGTATGTAGAAGGCATGGCTTTAATAAAGAAATGGAACCACATGCACATTTCATTAGGAAGGAGGATAAACCAGGTCCAAGTGGAAATTTGGCCTAAACTTTTATATTTATTTTTCACTTCACCCTTCCGTTAAGAAAGTTTAGAAATTAGACACATTAATTTCAAGTTTTGTCTGACATAATAAGAGAACAAGAAGAGCAAATAAGTTGTTCCAGCTATCATGAGAATGAGGTGGGTGATCACTTCCAGTCTGGGTCGAACTATGAGTTCCTGCGGTGGAGGTGCGATGGCAGTTGGGGCCATCACACCAGTGATCTGACCGCTAAATTATGACTACAGCGGTCAGACCGCCATAGGGTCTCTGGTTGTTGTGCAGCAGTCTGAGGCCGCAGTATGCTTGGCACCGCCAAGCATATTGCGAGTTTCTTCACAGCCAGCGGTCTTATGGCGGTGCTCAAGTCATGGAAATGCTGGTGGTGAGGAAACAAGGGGCCTCTGGGCCTGGGGATACATGCAGGGGGCACATGGTGTACCCCCTATGTGCATGCACCCCCTTTCATGCACAGCATGCACTGCACAGTCTATATCATGGAGAAACAGGCTTTGGCCTTTCTAATAGGCACCACCTTGAGACTGCCAAAGGTCCGCCCACCAGACCATGAGGAAACTTGTAATCTGGCAGGCAGCCGGCAGTCACGTTTGGCAGTGCTTGAGCAGGGCACTGGCGTGCTGGTCCACTACCACACTATCAAACACGTAATCAGGCCCTCAGTATTCTCCAGATCAAAGTATACATTGTTCAGGTTTGGTAAACCAGTGTTTTTTTAAGAAGTTACATTTAAGTGTCTAGCTGTATGTTTCCATGAGTGAGGAAAAATTCAAAAGTGTCTTAGAATACCATGTTTTCATGCAGTTAGTATATCACAGGGGCAAATGTGTAGCCCTGAAATCTTCTAAGATGCTTTCTGTTGACTCTGGCGGCGTACACAGATAAGGAACCAGAAGCTGTTTTTGCATTACTTTAAATGAAAAGATCTAAGACAATGAAGATCGAGTTAGCATTTATGTATACGGTCTTTTTTAAATATCCACAAATAAGAGTAGAATATTTCTTGACTCGGAGAGAAACAATTCTCAGCAAGTCATCTATTAGGAAATTTGCTTTACGCAGACAGTTCCAGTCATAACAAAATTTTATAAATTATCCATAGAAGAAAGGATAAAGGATTTGTCAGCCTAGAAAGAAAAAGGGTTAATTGGAATGGGTCACATTCTGATCCGATTTGTGTATGTCACTTTTTCTGAGACCCAAAGAACTCCTTACACTGATTTCCTCTCATAGCACTGCAATACAGTACACATTTGTATTTTTTTTATCACTTCTGTCGATACTACAAAATGGAATACATCAGATTTGGCCTGGTGCCCCAGGTGTTCTGCTGAAATGGCTAACAGGATTCACATAATTGTGCCTTGCCCTGTACTGCATTCCTACTGGCACAACATATTTTTGGTTTTTGAAAGTCCACGATAGAAGACAAGTATAAACCAGACACAATTCTATTTTTTTTAATAAATCTAAAATCCCATGTTATTATATGCTGTTGCTATTGCTAGTCGTCTAACCCACCGATTAAGTAAAAACAAGAAGATACTCTCCGCTTGGGATTGGTGGAGGTGAGTACTGACACAAAATGACCTTCGCAAATTTGAAATTGGACTTTTTATTGTAATATCAGATAGGGGTTACAATGCTGCATTTCAATCTCATAATAAAAATTGTGAAGAAGATATTAAGCATATTTATTTATTTATTTATTTAGTTGGGAAGTTGTGGATAGCACTGTTACCATACAAATGGGGTCCTTGCACTGAGCATTCAGTATTCAACGTTTCAGTTAGGAAATGTACGGTCATATGTATCAAAATCCGTTATTGCGAATCTCAAATAGTGATTTTTTGAGAATCGCTATTTGAGAATCGCAAAACGGGATGTATTTAAAAATTCGAAAATATTTTGCGATTTCTTGTTATTCCTTAATTGCGATTAGCAAATTGAGAAATCGCATTTAAGGAATACCTTCCCATTCATTCCTATGGGCCAGGAGGCCCATAGGAATGAATGGGAAGTCATTCTCAATTTGCGATTCGCAATTAGAGAATCGCAAATTATGAATAATTTCAAGGGTGCAAGGGTGTCATAAGGACACCCCGATGCACCCCTGAAATGAGCATGTGTGTGCATATGGCGCACATACATGCCCTAAGGGCATGTATGTGCGTCACATGGCACTTTGAAGAATGCCAAAATGTGAATTTTTCAAAGAAATCGCAAATTACCACCAACTTGAAGTTGTTGGTAATTTGCAATTTCTTAAGGAGAAATCGCACAACTTGGGTGCTTGCTGCATAGCATTTAAGGAATCGCAATTTGCGATTCCTTAAATGCTTACGCAAAATTAAGGAATCGCAAAATTAGCGATTCCTTAATAATGCGATGCGAAAATGGCTCATACATCGCGTTTTGCGATTTTGTATTCGCAGACGCTGTTTTTTTGCGAATCGCAGCATTTGCGAATACAAAATCGTTTGATACATATATTCCCCCAAGTTCCAGGAGGAGGAGTGGTGAGATTTAAGAACTGTTCTAACCCTGAGCAGATTGGGATTGCTTTTCAAATGAGAAGTCAGAGAGTTCCAGTCTTTGGATGTCATCACGAGGAGGGATCTAAATAACAGACAAGCAGGATGAATGTATGGAGCATTGACCAGATTTGTTGCTGATTAGCAAAGTGGGAGGTATACAGCATTCCTGTGAAGATGAAGAGGCAAAGAACCACTGATCGCTATGTGGCAGAGTCAGAGGGTTTTGCTTTGAAAAATAATCTTTTTTCAAAGAGGCAGACAGGGAAGAGAGGCTCAGTGCATAGTGATCTGTCTTCTTTTGTTGAAACAGAGTAGAAGTTGCGCTCCAGTATATTGATGAGTTAGGTTGCCAATATATGCTATACTGTTTATATTTAAGTGAGGAAATAACATTGATATGTACATAGCTTTAAACTAATGTCGCGCAATACTTGAATGGATAAAAAAAAAAGAAAAGCAACGCATTAAAAGAAAGAAAGAAATGAGTGTGGCCCTGTAAGCATTCACATTAGCAGGATGTGTAAATTCACCCAGGCATACAAAGACAGTGATTTAGGTAAATACGGCCAATTTGTGAACATGCCCTTGAAATATATATAAGGATCAGCGCAGGAACTGATCCCTCAGAAGCAGGGCAAATGGCTGTGCTATATTATGTTTTTAATTTGGTAAGCAGGTTTTGCTTAACATTCCCATCTTTTCCAGCAGGCACAGTAACATTTTTAGATTGACAAAGTGTAACCTCTTATTGATCATATTATTTTATGCAAACCCAAGTTCTTCTTCATCCGTACTGCTTGAACATTTCGTTCCAGGCTCTACTGCATTTTTGTTGCTTCTGATGTAGCATCACAGTTTTTCCTTTTCATGCAAATGAATGTTGGAAACAGCTTTCTTTTTCGCTTTCCATGATTTTGGACCTTTTTTTCTCCCTAAAATCATAAATAACCAGGCTATACAAACTGCTTGACCACTTCTAAGACAACCCAATCGGTGATGTACTCTGTGTTGTTAACACAACGTAACATAACATTACGACATTACATCTAAGTATAGCAGAAGGTGTACTCCTCTGCTTTTAGTAGGCAGGAGCGGCCCGTGCAGGTAAGAGCGGTGGGACCGGCGCGCAGGGGGATTTTTTTGACAGACAACCACGAGGGAAAATTAAATAAATAATTACTTTTCCAGCTTTGTCGTCTGTCGAAATCCCCCCACACCCGGCCCCACCGCCCCACCGCTCTTACCTGCACTGGTGGCTCCTGTTAGTAGCGTACTATTATTTATGTTCAATAATAATACCACCTACGGAGAAATAATTTGGACTGCAAGTGGCTTGCTACAGTCAACCTGATGCGACCTTGTAATTTATCATGGAGATCTCACAGTTCAGCACAATTTGTATATTGTGCCCAGAAGAACATCTTACCATGGATGCCAAAAGAATGTTAATTAGATTCTCTATTCTTAGTTTATCCATCATTGTCGTACACATTTATTTTGTTTATTTGCTTAAAATCAAAATTGAGCAACACAAGAGAAATTACTCTTATACGTCTTTCAAATTTTGGAATCTATCTGTTAGTTTGTGGTCCTGTATTTTATAAACAGGTTCATTCCAACATTTTGGCTTATAAGAAAAGTTAATTCAAAGTACTTGTCTGAGCATTGTTGTTTAAGAAATAGTCACTGATCAGAATTGACACTACTTTTTCACATATCAGTCAGTGACTGAAAGTGCTTCTATTTATAGCACGTTTTTAATGTTTTACTGTATGTTCCCTTGTATTACATTTTCTATTCTGCCCTTGGCAAATAGCCCGTGCCTATTGTCCTTATTTTTCTTGTTTGAGATTTCAATTCAGAGATGATATGTAACAGAGCATGTGAAATCAATGTATGGGAGTCACACCAACAAGGCAGGTGTGGGCTATAGACATCCTTCTCATCTCTTAAGAGGAATGTGTTTTATTGTACAATGCAACAGGATGGTAGAAGGCAGCATTATAGTAAACTGAGAGTGGCAATTTTCATAAACTATTTACACTGGCTAACCAGGAGACATAGGAGATAACATATAAGAGAGGATGGAAATATGCCTTAGTGCTAGGCCACGCCTAGCTGCAGTAGAGGTTAGGTAGCTTGGTATGCGAAGTGAATGAAAGACCAAGGCCATCCACAAAGTTAAATTTAAAACTGAGTGTGTACAGTCTTTTTGGCAAATATGGTTTGTATCTCTCCATCTGCGAAGCGATGGGAGTGTCTGGAATACTGGTTGAAAAACATTGGAAGAGCAGCAATAAAAACAAGGACCTGGAAAAAGCAAGACTATTTGATAATGGGTTTGTTTGGGTTATTGGGCTACAATAGTGGAGCGTGTTTGATTGGTGAATTATGGGGTGATATTGTTCATTCAATTTGTTTGTGATTACCGTTGTAAGTTTAGTGGTCCTTGATGTAATTTTTCCCATCAACACTGACAGGTCGATTTCTTATGGCTAAACCAAGTAAAAGGCTAGAAGCCTATTGGGATACAATCACAAAGCCTCACGATAGAAAGCTTTTGTTCCAATTAAGAGCTGGCTCATTACCCGTCAAGTCTTTTACAGCGAGCTGGGGGAATTCATTTGATACATCGTGCCCCCTTTGTCATGCATCTAGGGAGTGTCTGTCCCATTTATTGTTTGTGTGTCCTGCTTACGCCATTCCTCGGCGCATTTGGCTGGTCCCTATTTGCCGACTTTTGGGTACTAGAAAAGCAGAGGTTGCTCTTAGACTGATATGCACTGAAACTTGGCTTCCTCTTCTTCTAGCTATAGCCAAGTATCTTGGTTGGGCATGGATAATACGAATGAAGGTGGTGGCGCCCTGCTAAACCCATGTATGCTACTTAGATATGAATGCGAAATTGCTTTGTTCCAACTTGCACCTTGCCATATTTGCTACCCTCCCAATGTGTACATATTGCTCTGTTACCATTTGCACTTTGTACTATAGCCGGATAATGAGCTTATGAATTTTATTCTTGTTGTTTTTACACTGTTTTATGGTCCTTTTAATGTAAGAAAATTCATTGTCTAGTAATTTTTATATCATTGGCCTTTTATTGTGTATTGTACTGTGTTTTTATGACATATTGTCGAATAAAGCTTTTATGATGATATTTAATTATATTTATGAAAAGAAAAAGGCCACCCTGTTGCTAACAAAGTTTGCATCTCCTTGTAATGGTTTAATATACCATAGCTATTAAAATGAATGGCCAGATAAATCACTTGGTCACCTCTTTGATTTTTTGGGATGGTCAAAACTAGGCTATAAACCCTTTAGACATCCATGATATATCAATATGATAGTGTTTCCGAGGATTAGAATACAAGCTCAAGAGAAATCTTTCTAGTGAACTCTAACCATGAAACCTTTACTAACGCCGTCCAATTGTAAAACTCCAAAATGACCTCTCTCTTCAGACTGGACTTAGGGTTAGACCAAATTGAAACACATAATCATAATGTAGTTGAGATGTATTCCATCTATTATATATCCTATTCCCAACTCTTTGAACAGATGAACCTTGGAGTACTGTGTGGTAAGCCCAAAGGATGCCAAAAGAAACGATTTCTTCCATTTGAATGGAAAGAGAATCACAGTAAACTCATCCACCTTATTTGATAGCAGCAATGCATTTGGTCACATAGACTATCAATACATTTAAGTGGTATGGTACCTAGAGAGGCAGCAAAGTCAAACACTATCCGCTGAGATTTATTAAACTGCAGCCTCCTATCCACAATGTGTTGGAACTAGCTTTTAGGGTTCTCAAAAAGAACTTCCTGATAAGAAAAACATGGGTCTGTCTCTGTTTTAATGTATATATTTTTTATTTTGATATATTCCATCCGGTTGCTAAAAAGTAGGTTTTAGAAAAAAATTATGTTAAATCAAAATCCTCCACAAAGAAAACATAACTATCAATAATTTCTTGAGTTCATTGAATCATTGAAAGGATACCACATTATTCTTATCAAACAAGACTGAAAGCAGTCTCTAAATGATTTGTGTATAACAGATGTGTATTATAAGCGGACCAAGAACATGTCATTCATGAAAACCTCTATCCAAAACAATGTAATTTGAACATTCACCATTCTCTCCATGCATCATGCCTCACCCTGGAGGTTAATATGTGATATGTTCTTTTAGAGCAATCTATGATCACTATTTTCACCCCATATCCTGTATTATTAACCAAGTTTAGATCTATTGATTGTTCCAAAAACACAGATTAAATACATGAAGGCAAGATGGGGAACACCCATCTAAACATTTGCAAATTTACTGACTATTATATCAAGGTTTCAGACATTGCTTAGCTGTATCTAAGATGCAAATTTACTAATTATTACACATTGCTCACCTATGCGTTGGAAATCTTTAAACCATATTGTGAGACTGATGGAATCATCTTTGATTGTGCTCAATTCTGGACATCCAGACCCTACCCATCCACTTTCAATGTCAATGAACGCTTGTACACGCACGCACAGTCAGTATAGAATAGATTCTGTCCGAGAGTCCTTCTTTTGTGGATAACATAGTTCTTTAAACATAGGATGTTAGATATGATTTGGGATTAGGTTGACTTGACCCCCCAGACTTCTCGTCTCCACATATAGAGCTAAATGTCAAGTCCCCGTCACCCCCTAGTTACACGTCAATTACACGTCATACTGCTGCGCGCGCATCTATGCCAAGTATTATCTTATAGATCCACCTATGTATTACATCATAACCAATCATGTTCCTTTTTACTCATTATTACACCCATTTTCGGTTACGCAGACCAAACGTCAATGTCCTTATCAATTGTTACGCCTACTGTATTCACTTCATTATAATGTATGTACTATAAAAGTTACTTCTTGTCAATAAAGTATGTACTTCACTTCCTGAACCCCCGTGGTGATGGAACTTGAAGCATCCGATTATAATCGATCACCGGAATAAAGCCCATTCCGAAACTCTAATATCACGGATTCTGCCTCTCATTTTACTGAGCTATTTTATAATGTTTCTGTATCAAATTCAGTCCCGGTAAAGGAATTTTTATTTACCACATGATGGCGCCCGAACAGGGACACTTTCTCATCTCACGCGCCGGCGGTGAGTTGCAGGCCCGGTCTCCTGCCACAGCTGGACGGACAATAACGCGTACCAGCAGGATTTCCTGTATCTCCCTCCGGTCAAGCGGGGGCGACTGAGACTGCGATCAACACCCAGACGAGGCGGTGAGAAGTGCGAAGTATCCCGACCAGAGCCTAGCTGAGAGAGCAAGATCCGAGGTATACAGAGACCCACCAGTTCGAAATCAAGTCCAGTTTCCGACGAGTCGAGTCGAGTCCAGTCCGGTTCAAGTTCAAGTTACCGAGGCCTTCCGTTTCCGAAGCTACCCGGTGAGTACCATTGCTGGGGAGGCATTTCTGACGTGCACATAGGTTGTGCCGGTCAAGACGGGTTTGGGTACACAAATCCGGTCTGCACTGTTTTAGCAGTGTATCTGTACTGTTTAGCAGTATATCAAGTATTCCGAAGTATTCCGAAGTGTCTAGTTATTGTCTAGTTATTGTCGAGAATTAAGCTTGGTGATTAGTTATGCAGACGATCATCATTGTTGTTTCAGTTAAAGGTTTAATGTTTTAATGTTTTAATGTGTTAAACGTCCTGCATATTGTGGTATGAATGGTTGTCCATTATTGTGCTTTTGTATTTAGTGTGTTCAAGATTAAGTATCAGATCAGATTGTCAATATGCCGCTCTTTTCGAAATTAAGACAGATCACTACTAGAAAAGGGGTACTTGAAGAAGCCGTCCCTATTCCTCCTAGGGATACTCCAGGGCACTTCATGTATCACAAACATGGCTTAGACGCTATATTATTTCTTGATTTATGGGTAGACTACACCAAGGGATTACCAGAAAGTCAGAGATGGCCCGCAGCGGGAACCTGGGATGCAGAGTGCATCATGAAAGTCGAGGAAGAGTTATGGAAAAGGAAAGTCAGACAGTCACAGAAAGACGCCGTTGAATTATGGCGTAAAGAATCACATAGACGAACAGAAAAAGCACGTAGACAGGAAGAGAAGAGTAAAGAGAATTCCAATAAAGTTCGAGAGAATCTATTAATTGAGGAAGGTATCCGAGTAAAATCAGAACAAGTAGACAGACAAAGAAATGCCCTTATGAATGGTATGTATCCCCTTCTGGCCGAAGGATTACCTAAGGCTACTCCAGAGATACCGAAAGACTTGCCACCCCCATTATTCCCAATCAAGGTACATCCTAAGGGGCATCCTAGAACCGCAGAGGATGTTTTTCTTTCCTCATATTTAGATGACGCAGCTCCCGAGTATGCTAATTCCGCCCCACGTAGACCGCATACCAGGGAGGTCCAACGCCAAGATCCAGCACCCGTATCCCTACAGCAACAAATCGAGTCACAAGTTCCGGCAAGCACATCTGTTTCTGCATCTGTTCCTACAGGTACTTCTATAGCTGAGTCCACGCCTATAGTTGCTGTGTCACGTTCGACGAATCCTTTCAAACCCGACGCCCCAGACGGGGCCACGGGAGGTGCTACCAATATTTTTTCTACGCCACCTAGAATAAATAAACTTATTTTCCAAGAGTCAGCGCATTCACGTACACCCAAATTCGTAAGTGATCGTACGCTTAAGGAACTTCTTATAGATTGTAGATATGACCCGGTGCTCGGTAAAGAGGACGAAATGATCCTGGCATCATTACGTATCAGACGAGCCGCAGGGTATTTAGCGAAGCTACCAGGAATGACTGCGTATCTAGATAAAATATATCATTTTGTTCAAACAGGGTGAGATCCAGAATGCATTAACAGAGCTATGGAATACCAGAAAGTAGAGATACAGGGGGAACTGTTACGTTTCCTCATAAACTGTGTGATCAGAAATCAAGACCGACCGGGGGTAGATCCGGAAGCAATGAAAATTCTTACAAAATGGAGCCAGAATATATCAGAAGGGAGACACGATAAGCAAAATTGTATAATAGCCATGTGCCGAAAGATCCGTAAAGAAATAGAACGCCTACACGAAGAGAGATTAGAGACAGACGAGTTCGAGCAAAGCGAGGAAGAAGGGTCAGGACTGCCCGCCGGACAGTCAGACACCATAGCCTATGTAGGTAGAGGAAGATCTTGTAATAGGAATCAGACTAGATGTCATACTGACTCAATACGTCCAATATGTCCAGATAATGACAGGAATTTCCAAATACCTATAATTAACATAAGGTCTAACGAGCATTCGTTCCAAACCGCCGACAAACTACTCCGAGAACGAAGGGGTTATCATTTTCTCGATTCTATGGATGAACAAGATTTAGCGAGGGCAGCTGTTCATTGGGTGGACAGTCCCGGAAAATATAGTGATGAGACAGTAGTACGCACATTTTTGAATCTCACCCCAGATGAGCAGAGGTTAGCTGGGATTTATATGATTCAACAACTCATTATACTATATCAGAGTCAGCATTCGGACCCTGGTCCCTTACCTGACATATTGACTGAATTGCTTATGAATAAATGGAGAGGTCCAGGTACAAAATTAATTAAAGAAATTCTAGTATCAAGAAAGCAGTATATTCTTTTTGTATGCTCAGAGCATGTCTCATTGCCTGTCAAGGAAAGAACCACGTATCACCTGGATAGACAGAATCCCTTACGAGAGGTACACCCAATAAAAGGCGAGGACAATCAGTTTAAACGCGTATTTGTATATACGCCCATATCGAAAATAGAATTGTTAGAAATGAAGAAAGTGGTACCCAGTCATGACAAAGACCCAGCGGGTTTTCACCGAGAAATTAAAGACATGTTACTCATGGGAGAGTATACCTACCCCGACATTATGACAATATTAAAGGTGTTGATGCCTGCTGGCATTTATGAGAAACTCAAGGAAAAAGAGTGGGAGGTAGGTGATCAAAAGATAGAATGGTCAGCATTAGAAGCAGAAGAAAGGGCCCGAGGTCCAGGTTCGGGGCTTGGGGACAAAACTAAAGCACTACCAGGTCTACTAGTACAGGTACTGCCACGTTTATTAACTATGAAAAAGGAAGATTGGGGTACAATTTCAGCCTGTAAACAGAAGCAAGATGAAGACACTAGCGATTACTATGCCCGATTCGAGAAATGTTTTGGTATAAATAGTGGCATAAAAGCAAGTAGCGAATCATACCCGCATCTGTTCGTAACAAAATTAGTGGAAAATGCCCTGCCCCCAGTAAAGAATAGAGTATTAAAATTCGAGAGTACCTGGCAAGGTAACACTCCAACACAAATGTTACAAATGTTACAGTACCACCACAATAGAATTAAAGAGGAACAAGAACATGAACACAGACGCATGAAAGACACGAAAATGAAAATGCTAGTTTCCCAGACAGTTCCAGCTGAAGGACATAAAAAGGGTATGACACATTCCGATTCAGCAGGACCTGTAAAAGGGACATGCAATTATTGTAAAAAGCCAGGTCATTACGTACACGACTGTCCAGTTTTAAAACATAATATCGCCATAGGTAAAACACAAGAAAGATCACGGCCACTAAGACAAGATCAGAATGAACAAGGAGCTACGCAGCATGCCCAGGCCATGCCAGCCGCACAACAGCCAATACAGTTTGTGCCAGCTGCACCACCGTTGCCTGCTGCTGCCACACAGACAACAACACGACAAATGTATCAGACTGCACAGTATGAATATCCGGAGTATCAACGTTACGCATGAACTAGCCTAGAGAGGGAAGTTGACTTACCCCTTATCGAGATTCCTGTAGATCAAGAAGGACCTTATGTACATAGTGAATTATTAGGTCAAGATAGGAAATTTTTACTCGATACAGGGGCAAGTCGAACAACTATAAAACGAAGTGAAGTCCCAGGGGCACCCCTCTCAGGCTCACAGAATATTTCCCTTGGTTTTTCAGGAAAACCTATTGTTAATGAAGTATCACAGCCTCTTCCACTTACGATAGGACCTCTGACCCGAACTACAGATTTATTGCTTACTAAATCATGTCCAGAAAACTTGTTAGGAATAAAAACGTTGAAAGCCCTAGGAGCCATAATATGTTGTTCTCCGGAAGGAGTAAGGTTGTTTTTACGTGATTTTAAAGGTCACTATGTATCTAGAGACATGGATCCCCGACTGCAGACTTTACCTACACATCTATGGGCACAAGGCCCTACTGATGTTGGTTGCATGAATATTACACCATATCGAGTCACCCTAAAGGCAGGAGTGGTGCTACCACGAATGCGACAATACAAGCTACCACCAGATGCTGTAACGGCTTTACTACAAATCATTGACGAGCTTATTGCCCAAGGAGTAGTTGTAGAAACAGACTCCAATGTATGTAATTCACCGATAATTCCGATTCTTAAACGAACAGATCCTACAGCGCCGCCAGTATATCGATTGGTTATTGATCTGCGCGAGTTAAACAAATGCATTGTGCCACAATTTCCTGTGGTCCCAGATATCTCGTCATTATTGACAGCTATTGATTCCGAAGCAACATTCTTTACTGTAATTGATCTCAAAAATGCCTTTTTCAGCGTCCCAATAGATCCGGAAAGTCAATATTTGTTCGGATTTAGTTTAAATGGGCGTAGCTTTAAATTCTCCCGCGCACCTCAAGGATTTACAGAAAGCCCCAGCATCTATAGCCAAGCACTGAAACGAGAACTTGACAGTATCCACATGCCAGTTAACACTGCTCTGCTTCAATACGTCGATGATCTGCTGATCACCGCCCGAAGCGAACCCGAATGTGAAAAAGCATCACTGACAGTTTTACAATTTCTAGCCGAAAAGGGGCACAAGGTGTCCCCTTCTAAGCTGCAATTCTGTGTCCAGCGAGTTGTTTATCTTGGACACTCGCTGGACAAGGAGGGAAGGCAGCTTACACCCGACCGCATTCAGTTGATAGCTAACATGTCAATACCCAAGACACAAAAGGAGGTGCGGGCTTTCATAGGCCTCACTTCATATTGTAGACAGTGGATCCCTCAGTATGCATTTCTAGCAAAACCACTCATTCAGTTAACCACACAGGAGGCAGCCACATCGACTGTTCTCCCTTGGACTCAGGAACACACACAAGCTTTTGAAAGCTTAAAGAAAGCTTTATGTCAAGCACCCGTTTTAGCAACGCCATGTTACAGAAAACAGTTTACACTCTTTGTTACAGAACGCGAAGGTACTGCCTTGTCAGTACTCACACAGGAACAAGCAGGAGCACACAAACCATGTGCTTATTTTTCTAGTACATTAGATCCCGTAGCTCAGGCTTTGCCTGCATGCCTAAAATCAGTAGCAGCAACAGCTTTAGCAATCAGACAAAGCGATGCCATAGTGTTAGGACATCCATTGACAGTTCAAGTACCACACGCAGTAGAGGTTCTTGTAAATAGAACGCAAACACAACACTTGACTATAGCGCGACTTACAGGATACGAGCTTACATTGTTTCAGCCACATATAGAAATCAGACGCTGTAACACATTGAATCCTGCCACACTTTTACCAGTAGTCGGAACAGACCCACTAGCCCACGACTGTATTGAAGTTATTACAATAACAACAAAACCCAGACAAGACTTAACCGATGTCCCATTGTCAGATCCAGACCTGACCTTGTATGTAGATGGTTCATGCATGAGAACAAGTACAGGAGAGTTAGTAGCCGCCTACGCAGTCACAACAGATACTGAGGTCATTGAAACTAATCGTATAAATACTTTGTCAGCTCAAGCCGCAGAACTTATCGCTCTGACACAAGCCTGTATTCAAGCCATGAATAAAAAAGTCAACATATACACTGACTCACGTTATGCATTCGGAGTTGTACATGACTTCGGCGTGCTGTGGCGAGAGAGAGGTTATTTAACTTCCCACGGTGCCCACATTCAGCACGGACCCCTCATTCATGCATTATTAGATGCAATACATCTACCCACTGAAATATCAATTATGAAATGTAAGGCCCATACGAAGGTTACTGATATCATTTCCCAAGGCAATGATCTAGCCGACAGAACAGCTAAACTGACTGCTCAAACTCAAACCCCCGACATGACAAAGACAATAGTCCCGACACCGACACATTGTATGACAGTTAAAGATCCTACTCTTGACGTAATTGACATACAGACACATGCTACACCAGACGAAATAAAGAAATGGACTGAATTAGGAGGGATCCAAACGGACCAAGGATGGATGATGAAGGAAAGGTCTGTATGGTTCCTTCCTGATTCAATGGTCCAAGTCATAATTAACACTATACATAGTCCCGCACATTTAGGAGAAAAAGCTATGCTAGACAGCATTCAACACATTTGGTTCAATAAACATTTACGAGCAGCAGCAAAACAAAAGGTCCGTACCTGTATGATCTGTTGTCAGTTCAACCCAGGAAAAAGCGTTCCCGTAGAACAGGGTGGATTTCATACTCCTAATCATCCTTTTGAAGTCCTCCAGATGGATTATATCCAGATGGAACGATGCAGAGGATTCAAATATGTTCTCGTAGTTGTTTGTGCTCTGTCCCGTTGGACGGAGGCATACCCGGTTTCAGATTACACTGCCCCGACTACTGCCAAACAGTTGGTTCGAGAATTCTTCCCACGATACGGTTTACCACGTGCTGTTTACTCAGATAACGGCCAGCCGTTCTCATCCGAATTAATGAAACACGTTTCACTTCTGTTAGGATATCAGTGGAAATTCCACTGTGTCCGACATCCCGAGGCAGCAGGTCTCGTAGAAAGACATAACCAGATACTGAAAATCAGAATGTCCAAAATATGCAGAGAGAAAGGTGTCGACTGGGTAGTAGCGTTACCAGTTGCACTCTTTTACATGAGAATGGTAGCACACTCTCGAACAGGGCTATCCCCGTATGAGGTGATCTTCGGTAGACCACCGAATATGTGGGGGACGCCTATACCACGCAAAATAACTGATATTGACTGTAACATGCTGACAGATTACTTGGCTTCCTTGATGTCTGCACTACAATCTTCTCGTTCACAGGTAGCTGCAGCCTTTCCCGACAACACTGAGGTGAAACCCCATGACGTTGTTCCGGGTAATCTTGTCTTTGTGAGGAATTTCGACCGAAAGACTCAGCTGGAGCCCAGGTGGAAAGCACCCAAGTTGGTCCTGTTGACCACAAGAACAGCCGTGAAGATCGAGGGCCGCAAGGGCTGGATTCATTCAAGCCACATCAAGAAATTTCATGGACTATCCTCGGATATAGACATTGTGCCCTGCACTCCCTCACAGACTGATACAAAACTCCCTTTTGTTGAACCGAACAAATCTGAAAATTACAAACTAAAGCTTAGGCCCACAAAGTCGAGCAATTTGATTGTTTAAGTCCTCTCCAAGGTGAAGCGGTTGAATTGTCTCTGACATGTATCCCTTGGACCTGAGTAGAGAAAATTCCCGAAAAATGTTGAAATGACAGGCGTATTGTAAATCACTGCGTAGCCACTGCATAGTGACATTATTAATTTTGTTTTTATTGAGTCTTTTAATAATCATTACAAGTATGTTGTTGCACATATATTACCCTATTTCTAGACATGTTTATAATGTTGCTGCTGAACATTCTTTTAGTGATTTACCTCCGCATGAATTGTCTTATAGACTTGCGCTGCGCAATAACACTTTCATTAGTATGTTACATCATTCCCATCAGACTAGTAATGCCACCAATTGTTGGGTGTGTGGCCGACTCCCTCCCTATCAGAATTATGAAGGAGTCCTGCCTTTCTTTCCACATCCATTTACACATAATGGCTCCTGTGGAGCATGGTTCAGTTTAATCAATTCCATAGACTCAGACACAGCAGTTTACCAAGATCATTGGGTATGGGGAAATCTGAACCTAGCTTTACTCAAGGTCTGTTACCCTGACAAGGAGGGTCGCCCCAAAAGAACAGGAACTGATCTAGAAAATGAAGTATATGGATTAGGTAATTTTACACCTAATCTCATGATTCTAAATGTCGTATCGGAAATTGAACTAGTCTTACCCACCATGTCAGTATTCCCAGCGAAGGGTGAATTGTGTGTAAGAAAGGTTGGTTCCATACATATGGGCCATAGTAAATGCACTACTATAGTAGAATTCAGTGATCAAGGAAAATCTTCATTTAGAGCTTCTCGCCACTCCTACTTTATATGTGGTCAGACTGCATATATGCGTCTACCTCTAGATTGGGATGGTACCTGCTACATTGCATTCCTTTTGCCACCTGTTTTCCTAGCTCCTCCTGATTATTACAGAAATATTCATTTAGTACACAACAGAGAACGGAGAGATCTCCCCATTGTCGATTACACTGAGACGGCATGGGACAAGTATGTAGATTTTAATAAAGGCATCTTTCCCTATATAGGTACTGTTACTAATAGTAAGCTGATACGTAGATTAACTAGAACCCTTGAAGCAGTAGTGAATGAGACTATTTCTGCCTTAGGCAATTTAACGGAAGAGCAGTCTGCTATGCGGATTGTTGTGCTTCAAAATCGTCTTGTCCTTGACGTCATCCTGGCTGATAGGGGCGGAGCTTGTAGGGTCATCGGATCAAGCTGCTGCGTATTCATACCAGAAAATTCGCCATCTGTATATAAAGCCATCACTCGCCTTCATAAGATTGTAAGCCAGATACACCAGAACCCAGGCACTTGGACTTGGTCCAGTTGGTTTTGGAATGCGGTATCAGCCTGGGGATGGAGAGTTTTATCCTTCCTAGGTATTGGCCTTCTCATACTATTCAGTTGCTGTCTATGTCTACAATGTGGACCAGCGATTTGTGGTCTGTGTGCCACATCGTGCATTCCACATCAAGATTTTCATTCAAGATCCCGGAAGAAGAAAGAAGAACAAATGATGCTATATGAACAGATCAATGGATTGATGAAGATTGATATCTCTTGAAGGGCAAGTAGGGGACAAGGAGGGAATGTGGAAATATGGATTTTTCTGGTCAGTTATGTCCCCTATCTTGGACCCCAACGGTTCCATGTGCATGTCACAAGTACATGTATGTTCCCTCCAGTTCCAGTTATGAAGACGCAAATACATGTGCGTCCACCGTCAACATGTCCTTTGACAGATCCGCCATGAATAGGCCGGATATTCCATTCCTAAATATGAAAGGCCACCGGCTTTATATGGTTCACTTATGCCACTTTACAGTCCAGGCAAGTAGGCCCTGATTCTGTCATCAAAACTCCTCTTGCCTTCTGCCTCTGAAAGCTCCAGTCCGAGCCTGCATCTGTGCCCATGAACTTTGTCTCATTCTCTGCGCGGCTCACGAAGCCTGACATCAGCCTACTCTCTGCCAAGAACTGTATTTCACCTTCGAATTATCTGCTTCCCCCTCAGCCGATGCATTCCTGCCTAGTAGTTTAAGTAAACATTCTTCCAGTTACCAAGCAAAAAGGCCCATCTTCTCTGTCCTCATGCAAGTAATTCATAGCCCTGTTACCATGGAATATTCCTACCCCCTCGCATTCAGTGTAGACACTTAGACGCCAGTACACGCACGCACAGTCAGTATAGAATAGATTCTGTCCGAGAGTCCTTCTTTTGTGGATAACATAGTTCTTTAAACATAGGATGTTAGATATGATTTGGGATTAGGTTGACTTGACCCCCCAGACTTCTCGTCTCCACATATAGAGCTAAATGTCAAGTCCCCGTCACCCCCTAGTTACACGTCAATTACACGTCATACTGCTGCGCGCGCATCTATGCCAAGTATTATCTTATAGATCCACCTATGTATTACATCATAACCAATCATGTTCCTTTTTACTCATTATTACACCCATTTTCGGTTACGCAGACCAAACGTCAATGTCCTTATCAATTGTTACGCCTACTGTATTCACTTCATTATAATGTATGTACTATAAAAGTTACTTCTTGTCAATAAAGTATGTACTTCACTTCCTGAACCCCCGTGGTGATGGAACTTGAAGCATCCGATTATAATCGATCACCGGAATAAAGCCCATTCCGAAACTCTAATATCACGGATTCTGCCTCTCATTTTACTGAGCTATTTTATAATGTTTCTGTATCAAATTCAGTCCCGGTAAAGGAATTTTTATTTACCACAATGCACTAGTACTATCGACCAAACCTTTCGTTTCACATTATTATACTGGAAGACGGTGGTTTTGGAAAAAGGTAGCCTGTACGCAGCCTTTGTAGATTTAAAATCGGCTTTTGACCTTGTCTCTCGTAACAAACTATGGAGAGTTTTACAGGATCTAGGGATGCCCCATGCATTATTATCACTCATCGCTAGACTTCACCAGGATACATATGCAAAAATCAGATGGGGTGGTCAGGGACAGGTTACCCCCTCATTTGGTGTGGAAAGAGGAGTGAGACAGGGTTGTGTGATGGCCCCAACCCTGTTTTCCATTTTTATAAACGGGGTAGTAAAGTTCCTGGAAGATACTCCAACGGATGCTCCAAAATTGGCGGGCGTAAGAATACCAATTCTTATGTTCGCCGATGACACGCTGTTATTAGCAAAAACACCGAGCGGCTTGCAGCGCGCCCTGTCTCTTTTTGAGGAATTTTGCCTTCTTCGGGGCCTTGAAATAAATGTCTCTAAAACAAAATATATGACATTTAATGCCCATAGATCGTTCGGCGGAACAATGCTGCTAAACAAACGTCCGCTGGAACAGGTAAAAGAATATACTTATCTTGGGGTTGTCATACAGAGGGACATGAAATGGGGCAAACAAATGGACATGGCCACACTAAAACATAGACAATTAGCCGGAACATTATTATCTGAGTTTAAGGCATCTTTTACGAAACCAGTTACCCCAGCTCTGACGATTTATAATATGAAAATTACTAGTGCCGTTCTTTATGGAGCAGAGCTATGAGGCGATAAAAACGTATCCAAACTGACCATTGCAGAAAACTGCTTCCTACGAAAACTCACTAGTCTCCCGTAAAGCCCTCCCATATTGCCTTTACTTAGCGATCTAGGAATGAAGGCTTTGGCCGATAGTGCCAGATTGCGCCCTCTAATGTATTGGCGAAGAATTTGGACAACTCCAGAATTGTCCTCGTATATTGAGGGCTTCAAAGATTTAATTAGAGTTGACCAATTTAGAAAAATCAAATGGCTATCGAATTTGAGGTTGATGCTTGAAAAAATTGGTATGGTCGATCTTTGGGAGAACCCAGAAAAAACACAGTTTCCTTCGAAAATGCAATTAAAGGAAAGGTACTGGGGTTGGGTAGAAGCCAGCACCTTCAGGAATAGCGACCCATCAACACTGACAGGTCGATTTCTTATGGCTAAACCAAGTAAAAGGCTAGAAGCCTATTGGGATACAATCACAAAGCCTCACGATAGAAAGCTTTTGTTCCAATTAAGAGCTGGATCATTACCCGTCAAGTCTTTTACAGCGAGCTGGGGGAATTCATTTGATACATCGTGCCCCCTTTGTCATGCATCTAGGGAGTGTCTGTCCCATTTATTGTTTGTGTGTCCTGCTTACGCCATTCCTCGGCGCATTTGGCTGGTCCCTATTTGCCGACTTTTGGGTACTAGAAAAGCAGAGGTTGCTCTTAGACTGATATGCACTGAAACTTGGCTTCCTCTTCTTCTAGCTATAGCCAAGTATCTTGGTTGGGCATGGATAATACGAATGAAGGTGGTGGCGCCCTGCTAAACCCATGTATGCTACTTAGATATGAATGCGAAATTGCTTTGTTCCAACTTGCACCTTGCCATATTTGCTACCCTCCCAATGTGTACATATTGCTCTGTTACCATTTGCACTTTGTACTATAGCCGGATAATGAGCTTATGAATTTTATTCTTGTTGTTTTTACACTGTTTTATGGTCCTTTTAATGTAAGAAAATTCATTGTCTAGTAATTTTTATATCATTGGCCTTTTATTGTGTATTGTACTGTGCTTTTATGACATATTGTCGAATAAAGCTTTTATGATGATATTTAATTATATTTATGAAAAGAAAAAGGCCACCCTGTTGCTAACAAAGTTTGCATCTCCTTGTAATGGTTTAATATACCATAGCTATTAAAATGAATGGCCAGATAAATCACTTGGTCACCTCTTTGATTTTTTGGGATGGTCAAAACTAGGCTATAAACCCTTTAGACATCCATGATATATCAATATGATAGTGTTTCCGAGGATTAGAATACAAGCTCAAGAGAAATCTTTCTAGTGAACTCTAACCATGAAACCTTTACTAACGCCGTCCAATTGTAAAACTCCAAAATGACCTCTCTCTTCAGACTGGACTTAGGGTTAGACCAAATTGAAACACATAATCATAATGTAGTTGAGATGTATTCCATCTATTATATATCCTATTCCCAACTCTTTGAACAGATGAACCTTGGAGTACTGTGTGGTAAGCCCAAAGGATGCCAAAAGAAACGATTTCTTCCATTTGAATGGAAAGAGAATCACAGTAAACTCATCCACCTTATTTGATAGCAGCAATGCATTTGGTCACATAGACTATCAATACATTTAAGTGGTATGGTACCTAGAGAGGCAGCAAAGTCAAACACTATCCGCTGAGATTTATTAAACTGCAGCCTCCTATCCACAATGTGTTGGAACTAGCTTTTAGGGTTCTCAAAAAGAACTTCCTGATAAGAAAAACATGGGTCTGTCTCTGTTTTAATGTATATATTTTTTATTTTGATATATTCCATCCGGTTGCTAAAAAGTAGGTTTTAGAAAAAAATTATGTTAAATCAAAATCCTCCACAAAGAAAACATAACTATCAATAATTTCTTGAGTTCATTGAATCATTGAAAGGATACCACATTATTCTTATCAAACAAGACTGAAAGCAGTCTCTAAATGATTTGTGTATAACAGATGTGTATTATAAGCGGACCAAGAACATGTCATTCATGAAAACCTCTATCCAAAACAATGTAATTTGAACATTCACCATTCTCTCCATGCATCATGCCTCACCCTGGAGGTTAATATGTGATATGTTCTTTTAGAGCAATCTATGATCACTATTTTCACCCCATATCCTGTATTATTAACCAAGTTTAGATCTATTGATTGTTCCAAAAACACAGATTAAATACATGAAGGCAAGATGGGGAACACCCATCTAAACATTTGCAAATTTACTGACTATTATATCAAGGTTCAGACATTGCTTAGCTGTATCTAAGATGCAAATTTACTAATTATTACACATTGCTCACCTATGCGTTGGAAATCTTTAAACCATATTGTGAGACTGATGGAATCATCTTTGATTGTGCTCAATTCTGGACATCCAGACCCTACCCATCCACTTTCAATGTCAATGAAAGATATGGGTCCATAGCATGAATGATCCCATCACCCTCCTTACAAATGGGAACAATTATGGATTGAGACCCAAACTGTGGTATCATACATACAGCTTCTGCATTCATCACCATAGTCAACATGGTGCCCATTGATCTGTAGTATCCTTCTACAGATCCATAGGCACTACATCAGGGAGTGGAGCCATTCCTAAAAGACTTTCTCTAAGTACTTTAATTTAACCCTGTAATTTGCTGTTTAAGTTATAGTTCTGGGTGATCTCCCTGTGAATATCAATTAGGCTTCTATTGGACCAATACATTGTATTAAGCTGTTCAACCCATGATTTGCCTGCAGTGTGGCTACCTGTTTTTGGATTAATGATATTAGAACATCCTGAGAAACAATTTAAAACTTTCCAAAAAAGCAGCAACGTCCTTTCGAACAGAAGTAGCAATGAAATACCACTGTTCTTTCTTTCTTATCGGTCTCTTCGGCTGGCCAATTACCTTTATATAGCCCATGCAACGTTTCATAGCAAGTTCAGGATCACTTAAGCGGTTTTTGAAGCGTTTCGCAAAATACAGCCTGCCACACTGCACTTCAGATCAAGATATTTCCCCCTTTAAAATGATAGAAGTAGCCTCTACTGGTTCACCCTTTTCAGTCAAAACTTCCAAAGGCTTAGCATGAAAATACGAGCAAATATTAATATTGCACCAAGTCTAAATATTAACATACCATATGACTGAAACCAAATCTAAATTCATCCAGCACTATCTCCTGCTGTGTTGCACTACTAGTTCCTTTCTTGAGAAAATTACTGACCTGCTTTGCTAGAGTGCTGGACGTCTAACACTATTCTATTCTAATGTGATAATGATCACTCAAAGAGCTAGCCATGGTCTCCTAATCAATTAATCTGCCTAACTAATTCCAAGAAACATAATCAATAGAACTGGGATTATGATGAGCAGAATAGGTAGGAACACTATGGCGCAGCTGAACAAAATTAATACTGCTGTTATGAGTATCCCGTCTTTGCAACATCTCAATAAAAAATACGATATGTTGATTGTTTTTAAGTGGACAAGATGGTAAATCCCTTCCCTAAGAGATTAACTATTATGTTCCTGTATTTATGCAACATCACATGTCAAGTAGCTGGGCTCCTATATAGATTTTCATGAAAAGGGTTCATACCAACATAAACAATCTTTGTAAATTGGACATACAAGAAGGTTTAAAATTGTCCTTGTGAAAATATATTAAATAGATTGCTTCTTTATCCTTCAGGTATATTTCTAACATCTGTATCTTTGGAGAACCTGTTTAACATACCAGTCAACTGAAAACACAACTCACATTTATAACACCCTTTTGTGTAATAAATACAATATAACATTTAATAAAGCTGACCCATGTAGGCCTGTCTGTCTTTGACTGAATGCCAGCTATAAGCTAAGAAATCATACTAAACCAAGCTGGGATTTGATCGGCTATTAATGACACACCCCAGGGTTGCCGACTTGACATTGAGACATCAGTATGTACACTGTGATCAGCCAGCCTGTACTGGCCCGCCACTTCAAATGAATTATAAACATATTGAACAATAACACTGTTCATACTGCATTAATCATTACCATCTAATGACTTTAGAGATGCAAATCTGTTTGCCATTGGACAAACTCTATTGTTACCACTGATCTGGCAATGTATATTTCCTTAATGTACTCTATAAAATCCAGAGGCTAATTAGAGGTTTATAGCTATAATGAAAAGTTTGATCTCTAATAGGAGATGAGGAATGCTGGATCACGTACAGTCTATTTAGGAATTCTACCATCATGTAAGGTCTTCTAAAGTTGACCAGCACACAATCTTCACCAAGATGTTGAGTGAAGATCCTAATCTGCCAACTCACCTCACTATATTGATGTGCCAAATATCCAATCTTTTCTTGTATGAATTAGTGCTCAGTCAATGCATTGTCTTATTTCTCAAAAGTGGTATATATTCTCTCAATAAAGTCACCTGAGTATTTGATGATATATTTATGAAATTTTAAAGCATTTAGGACAGGAACACCAAATTGGATAGCTCATCTCTGCCCATTAAATTTTTTCTAAAATTCCACCAAAGTCCTGGTTGATGCAAGTGGGTTAATAGGGTTTCCATTAATCTCAATTGGTGGCTGCCTATGTATTTCTAGCTCTAAGAATTGTATGATATGACTTTCCCATGCAAGCTCCAACATGTGCAAAGAAGTAGGTTCCTGTGATTAATTGAGGAAAAAGGCACAGTTTGCCTTTAATCAGTGGAAGGCTGATGGCCAGGCAGATGTTTCCATTTGATTATTTAAGAGAAAAATGCAAGAATTATTCCTATTTACTATAAGAATGGGAGCCAGTCTGAATGTTTCCAACTATATCAGTAGTGGTGCCCGTCATGTCAAGACATTCTGGATGTAAGTAGGACATCTTCATCCTATATGAAATGGTTTGAACATCCAGTTTATAAATATGCTATGTATTTTGCCTATGCTCTGTAAATGGTTAGCAATGGTTAGCAAGGAGATCCATGGTTAGGGTGAATAACGGCAGGCACAGGGGGCTTCCCTGCTGTATCCCCTTATGAATCAGCTAAGACTTTGAGATTACACCCCAGGTTCTCACTCGGGCCATTGGATATGTGTGAATATGCCTGATCAAAGCTAGCACACTTTCCCCAAACCCATTCGTTTGCAAGACTAATAATAAATTATCCCATGTGATATAAGAAAGTGCATTCTCTGTTCCATGGAAGTAATCTCTGACTGGATGTAATTTTCAGGCTAGCTTGAATCCAGTGGCACTGTGAGCAAGGGACCCACGTCTGGGCATACCCATCCCACTTAGGGCGAAAAGTGTTACAGCAAACAAATGATGGACGGAATGCTGACAATGCAGACATTCTCCCCCAGTCAAAAGATCTGGGTTAAATCCATTGTTCTTTTGCCCACTACGCCAACCCAGTTTGGACCCAGCCATATGCAAATCACTCTTGATCCTGTGCCCCATGAACATAAACTATTTCTTATGTTTGGCGGCATGTTCCTGCCTGGGATGAATTCACTCTGGTTATGCTGCAGCAGTCCTTGGAGTGGAATACAGTCTGTATACTGGTCGGTAGCACCTTCCAAGAATCTTGCAGCCCAAACTTAGCATTAATAAAGGTAAATACAATGTTCTATGAAAAGCATCATGATTTGTCTTCAGCAGTACCAATATGATAACCTTCTGGATAGTGAGACCAATGTGTTTTTCTCCCTAGCAGCTTGGCACATGTATGACAGGTGTTGTTACTACCTGCTTTTAGAACATCCTATAACACTCAGATGGCAAGCCGTCACAACCAGGTATCATCCCAGGGGCCAGCTGTGATATTACCTGCTTCATCTCAACTAAATTCAATTGGTCATTTAACTCTGCTTTCTGTTGAGGGAAAGTTCTCTGCAAATTGACGTTTAACACATAGTCACTACATGGTTTTCCAGCAGGGAATCACATACAGCTGTGTGTAACAGCCTGCCAATAACTTGTTTATTTCTGATTGTGCATGCAGGAGGGAGATGAGTGTTAGATAGCTATTCTCATAATGTGCGGTTTATCTCTGTGGGCCAGCCTGGTCAATATACTACCCAACCTATACCCCTTAGAGTGCCACATAGCCATATATTCCTGAGATTTGACCCTCCTAAGCCTATTATGTAGCTCAGCGTGCTGTCTTTTCTTCTTGCATCAACTCCAGTTTCCTGGGAGATGGGAGAGCTGTTTACTGCTGCCCTCTCTAAAGACCCATCTCATTTGTCAGTGAATTCAGATGATTGCTTAGTGTCATGTGCACACCTGCCACGGTCTTGATACAACTGTCCAGCATGTAAACGTTTTGTGCCACTCATTCAGTCAGGATGTCCATTGTAGATCCTGCATTCATGCAAAAGTAGAGCAATAGTTATCAACATGGCCTTCACAGAGCTTGAATTCCCCAGTGAGATTCCTTGTGCATGGGCCCTGTATTGGGGTACACGCAATCTGCACATTCATCATGCAGTTAAAGTTTCTGCCAATCAGTAATGCCAGTTGTGTGGATGCCGCTAATACTGGCTAGATATAATTGAAATATGTTATCTGCATAATATTTGCTTTATAGAGACCCAGCAGATGGAGGTACATGCCATCAATCCACCCCAATATGTAAACATGAAACCCCTCTGCATCGAACTGCTCTTTCTCCACCTTTCTCCACCTTCAAATGTACACCAAGTCTGAGACAAAATCAGCATAATCATCACACATGCAGATAATCACTTTTTCTCATCCTTATTTTCATTAAGTTCTGATTCTTGGAGAAAGGCAAAGTGGAATTTAAGTCACTATAGATATATGGAGACTTATGTCTCTTAGTGGCATGGCCAAGGCACCTAAGGTAACATGTTAGGAATATAAAATGCTTATCCCTGGTCATTTCTGCTTAGTGGTGTGCCAAGAGTTGCTTCTACACTGCCTTTTTTCATTCCAGCCTACTTGATACCAGCAGGCCATATAAGAGACCCATGATTCACAAACAGAGCCCAAAGGCTGTGAATCCTGATTTAAAAAATAAATAAAATGAATGCACTGCATCTGTGTTTGGAAATTATTTGAAGAGTTTTAGAAGTGAAGTGAAGTCAGTCTCATACACTCTCTGTGACATTGAATATTGAAAGCTTCATTTAAAACAATAGAGTTGCTCAGTGCCAGTAATAGCTGATGTAGACCTTCAGCTCCAAATACCCATTGTTTGTCTTTCTGTTTCTGCCTTTCTAATACACAACAATCTACCCTCAGTGAATGGAATGTTCTAATAGCAGTAGAGCTACACTTTGGGTGAGTCCCAAAACATTATTTGACTTACTTTATGATGAGCATGTTCTCGCAATTGAGGGCTAAAGTTGTTTGGTGAGACAAAAGCCATAGCTGTGTGGGACCCTGAACATACAGAGAACGTTTCAAGACAAACATGCTGGATGTTTAGTGTTCAAGAGGAAACCTGCATTTAAAAAAGTTTGTTTGTACAAATGATCTCAATACTACACATACCGAAGGAAAATGGCAGCAAATAAAGCACCTGAGCACTTTGCTGTGGCTGGATGTGAATGCCGCTTGATGAACAAGAGAAAACCAAGCCTAATCAGTAACTGCTTACTTTCCTGTGAGACTTCATGAATGAAACAATTTACTGCATTTCTTTACTGCAGATGTGCAAGCCAAGGAGAGATGAGATTTAACTGCTTCAAACGCTCCGTCCATCATCCCCTTTGGTATCGCTTTGTTCGCCCAAAGTTGGGAGGATATGCCCAGACGTGGGTCCCTTGCTCACTTTGCCACTGGATTCAAGATAGCCTGGCTGATGAGGGTTATGAATCCGAAACCGGTCCCAGGATGCTTGTTTCCGGTCCAGGGAAGACATGGCTTGGCAGTTCGGGCTGGACTGTTCCCATGAGGCACAGGGTCAGACTGATTTGCATATGGCCGTGTCTGAACTGGGGTGGTGGAGTGAGCTAAAGAATGATGATGGATTAAACCCAGATCAGTTGACTGGGGGTGAGTGTTTGATTTGCTCAAATGCTCCCTCCATCATCCCCTTTGGTATCGAGATTTAACTGCTGGCAGAGTGTGAATCATATGCGAGCATTGAAATCAGAGAAAGGTCACACCCAAGGTTCTGCTTCCTGACATATCTGAATATATTGGAATCAAAAATTAAACAGTGCTGAAGAAACTGCAAAAGACAATCACAAATGTAGAAAAAAGACCCCGCCACAGAAATAGGATATCCACTGTGAGAGACAATCACTCAGACTCAGGACCAATTAGCCATCAATAAACTTGAAGCAGCCAAGGGGCAAGCCACCAAACAGTTAGTTGACTTGGATGACATGGCAGAGAAGAACAAGGAGATGCATTTGAGGAAGTGGTTAATACAGAAGATGATAAAATTTTACATAAATGTAAAAACTGCTGTTGCTCAAAATGTATTCCTTTCATTTGTTGGTGGGCAAACTTGTGTCATGCAAGTAATAACAGAATATGGCTGCCAGAAAACAGGCTTCAAACCTGCAGGACTGGCTGGCTTCAAAGTTAAAGGTGTAACAATTTATCCTTACTTGATGTTGATTCTTACATAAAAATAAGATCAACTTTTATAAACTTTCCTCTAAAGGCTTGCAGAAAATAAGATGTTGATCACTGATGAAGTAAATATGGTGTCTAATATGATGCAGGCCTTTGTACACATTAGGACGCAGGATGGTTAAGAGCCTCCAATTATGAGTTATTTGATGTGAGAAATTGGGCTGTTGGTTGAGGAGGGTGTGAGAGATTCTTAGGCAACAGCTGCAGTCTCCGTCAGGTTGAACAAATAAAGTCACTAAATTAACCTGTGCTTAACCCTCTGGTAGCTTGGGACAAAAGCAGTCAGGCTTAACTTAGAGGCAATGTGTAAACATATTTATGCAGCGCACAGTGATAAAGTGAAAACACAACACAAGAAAAATCCCACATCAAATTAAAAAATAGAGTGAAATATAATAAATTACTTGACATCAAAATGACAAAAATTCAATTAAGTAGAACCGGAGATATGCAATTTTAAAGTTTGAGGTAAAAATAGTGCTTAAAATAACAAAGCGCCAACTGTTGCTATCTGGTCACATTGGACCAAGAGAACGACACACGTTCAGACTGACTGCAATGGAGTGTGGGCCGAATACAGGGACCAAGTTAGTCCAGCTGAAAAATGTACCTTAAATTCTAGTTGTGGAGCATTGCACCGTGCAGCAGCGATCCTGAGAATCAATGTGAGGTATGTGTCAAAGATGTGTTGAGCAGTGGCGGTTCCAATGAGCTGTGCAGGCTGTGATGTGGGCTTGTGTTGAGGCTGTGTCGCACTGCGTCAGTTCCAATGAGGCACTGCGAGGAGATGCATCAGGTTTGTGACATGCTGTGGGTACTGATTGTGCCCCAGATGGACAGGGAGAGCACTTTTAGCCCCACTACCAAGGGTCCAGAATTGGAGGTGAACCACTTGGGGGTTAGGACTCAAAGCAGGGAGAGTCAGGTGCATGGTTCAAGATAGTTGGAGCTTTTCCTGTCCCTGAGGCTCTGCTCAGGAAGCCAACCACCTAGCACGTGGAGTAATTGTAGTGGTCCTGGCATCAAGATGCAGGTCCAGTACTTCTGGGTGGCAGGGTGGTCCTTCTTCAAGCAGAGCAGCACAGCAGTCCTTCTTCTGAGTCTACCACAAGTCCAGAAGTGTACAAAAGAGTTTGGTCTGAGGATCCACTTCTTATACCTGGTGTCTACTTTGAAGTGCAAGAAGGTTCTAGAGTTCTTCCCCTACAGAGGGGTCTGGAATGTCCTTTCTCCTTTTTAAGTGTGCTGCGGCAGAGTCTTTGTGATGTACAAATGTGGTAGGTGACAGCTCTGCCCCCCTATCAAGTCAGAGCTAGCCCATCCTGCCAACACCTATTCCCCCTTTGTCTCACTGGCTGTGCGTAATACACATTGACCAACTGTCAGCTACACATAGTCATGTGACCCAGGACACAGGTTGCAGGCACCAAATGGTTGGGCTCGAAAATTCCAAATAGTGGCATTTTCAGAACAGTGACTTAAAATTTGACTTTACCATTAAAGAGGATTTTAAGTTACAATTATTCGGATACCAAACATGACTTTCCTACCCTTACCAATGAAAGGCTATCAATTATTAAATGTAATAGAGTAATCCAATGTTATCCTATAGAAGAGGCATCCCTTGCAGTAGTAAAAAAATTATGTATGATTTATTCACTAACAGAACGGGTAAAAGTAAAAAGTACATGTCCTCCTTCTTAAATACACTGCCCCCTGTCCTCAGAGCTTCTGGGGCCCTACCCTAGGGGTAACTTCTTATAAGTATTAAAAAGGAATGTTTAGAGCTTGGCAAAAGGTTTATTTTCCCTGGTTGAAATGGCAGTTTAAAACTGAACACACAGACTCTAATGGCTGGCCTGAGATGTGTTTAAAAGGCTACTTAGGTGGGTGGTACAAGGAATGCTACAGGCACAGTAGTAACATTTAATTTACAGGCCCATGGTACTCCTTTACTAGGGACTTACGAGTACATTAAATCTGCCAATTTGGTGTAAGCTAATTTTACCATGTTTAAAGGAGCGAGCACACGCACGTTAGCACTAATTAGCAGTGATAAAGTGCACTGAATCTTCAGGCCAACAAAAACAAGATAAGAATTAGGTGGCAAGCATGTAGCTCCTTTTGCAAACTTACTGCAACTATATCTCTTGAAGATGAACCAATATTTAAAAGGATAGTTCATGATGAGAAATACATTTCTTTAACAGTATTGAAAATGTGAACATTTAGTTACATTTTTTATCTGAAGAATTATGACAAACATGCACCAGGCGTCAGCCATCAAGGATGTGGAAACGCTAAATCAGATTTGAATTTGCATCCTCAGTGAAGTGCCATATATGCTTTCTACCTCAGGAGCACTTAAATCTTGCATGCAGAAGCATTTCCACAAAACTGATGAAGAACCTCATTTCTGAAAATCATCTCTGCCATGCTAGAGTCAAATAAGCAAACACTAGGGAAACTAAAAGCTGATGATCAACTAGAACACCATGACATGAACTTTGTTCTAAGTATTATGGCTGAAAAAAGAGTGGATGACCTGGAAAAACGCGTCTCAAAAACAGCAGGACTATAAAAGTCCAAACAGTTGAGTGTTTACTGCTACATTTGTTCCCACACAGGAAACTGAATGTGGAATCAGGTTTGGTAAATGGAGCAATGGGCTATGTAATGAAGTCATTTACATACCCAAATGGGGTTCGCATTGAGTTTATCTTAATACAGTTTGTTTACATAGCGGAACCACAGAAAATAGTGAGATGTAGGGCTTGGTTTCTGCTGTTTAAGGATATGTATATGCACAGGCAGCAATTTCCATAAGCCTCACATATGCTGTGATCATACACATGTCCCAAAGCCTCAGACTTGAAGAAGCCATAGTGGGCAATTGAGACAAATATTTAAAGGAAGGTTTGGCCTATGTATTATTATAAGGAGTATAAACACCCTCAAGATTAATTGTGCTAGATTTAAAGAACCCAAAGTGACAGTATACATCGATGTAATGGATAGGACTTTAGGGAAACAAAGAGATTGAACAAAAATAATAAAGAGCAAAGAAAGACAATCCTAGGCAAGGAAGAGAAAAAAAGCAAGAAAACACTGGAAGAGAAAGTTAGCATTTGTTTTTTAGGTTAAACATTACACAAATATAGCAGAGAATATGCTGTTTGGCCTAGTATTACTCTATGAACACCTAAGACTGAAAGAATGATAACAAGAACCACTTACTGGAGAGCTAATAAAGTGAAGACGAAAGTTGTAAAAAAACAGAAGTGCAGTACACAATATAACATGGATTTGAAAAGCGTATCTGCAGTAGGCCAGAAGCAGCAATACAATATGTGGGTTTTTGGAATATGGCCCTCTCTGCATGGTCACCCCCAAACATTTTGACTTTCTCCTCCACTTTGTCTAACTTCGTTTTTCCTGCCTAAGAACTGTGAGCACTATACCACTGCTAATCAGCGCTAAAGTGTACATGCTCTCTCCTCTAAACATGGTAACATAGTCTCCTATCCATTTACTATACTTATAGGTACATAGGAAAGTGCACTACATGTGCCCAGAGCCTGTTACATGCTACTAGAAGGCCTGCATCACCTAATGTGCCACCCACTTAGAGCCTGTGTGTGCAGTTTGCATAGACATTTCGACCTGGCAACGGA
Organism: Triturus cristatus; assembly: GCF_964204655.1. Taxonomy (NCBI): domain Eukaryota; kingdom Metazoa; phylum Chordata; class Amphibia; order Caudata; family Salamandridae; genus Triturus; species Triturus cristatus. Next base: position 485,270,279 of record NC_140580.1, on the reverse strand, counting down.
AACCTCTTGCCAGGCCTAAACCTTCCCTTTTTATCATATAAGTCACCCCTAAGGTAGGCCTGGGATAACACAGAGAGCAGGGTGCAATGTATTTAAAAGGTAGGACATTTTCTTTTAAGTTTTACATGTCCTCGTAGTGGAAAACATGCATAGTTGTTTTTCACAACAAGGTCTATTTCTCCCATAGGATATCATTGACATTAATTAATTACATTGTTCAAGTGTAATTTTACATTTTTTGAGTTTGGTGTCTCTGTAATCACAACTTAAAAGCATAACTTATGGTAAAGTCAGATTTTAAACTTCCAGTCTGCAAAATGCCACTTTAAAAAAGTTATTATCTGATACAGGTACCTACAAGGGAATTTGCTTAACTATGTAGAAACAGTTAACAATAGCATTTGTGAATCCCAAAAGTGGATTCCCAAATATAAATGTAAATAATTTGGTGTAATCAAAGATGAGTAAATCAGATACAGATGTCTGTATTCTTTATAAATAGAAAATGTATGATCATATTAGTGGATTTCAAGAGTACAATACAGTCTGTACATAAACAAAAGTGACAGAGATTTGACAATCATCCAAAAAAAAACATCTACCTAGCACTTAAGTACAATACCACTTTCTGATGTCTATTGCATACAAAAATTCTTCCTGCAATTAGGAAAAGAATTACATTCAATATTATTTTCGAAGAAAGTGGGTATGTTGATCGACGTTTCAGTCTTCTAACATCATGTATGTACAAAATAGAGAGAGGACCCTTTTTCATGGGGATTTATCAAAGTTGATTTTGTAAATAAAAGTTCTGAGAAAATACGCAATCTGAAAAAATGCATGTGGACCGTTAATCCAATTGTTGGAAAATTATAATTTCACTTTGTTTCTTCAGTCAATCAGACTTGACTGCTTGAAACCGAGCGCATTGAAACACTCATCTTGGATAGGCCTTAACGTCAGCAAAGTTCGGCATGTCAATTGATATAATCCTTATAAATGGTGACATGTGCCGTAATCATTTAGCGTCCTGACATGGTGAGCACTCCGGCTTCTTTGCTGATGCAACCAGGATTAAGGTAATTTTGTTCAGGAAACCACACTGGGTCCCTGTATCAAGCCGTGCTTCATCGTAGTTGGCCTGAACTATTGATCTTGTTCCGGTTCGTCATGACCAAATATTCAATTTAGGTGTGTATTGCTTCTCAGTTGTATGTTACAGTTCATTCTTAAAAAATCATATGACCACTTCCAATTTTGGAATTTTGTCATTTGGTTCTTGATTTATTTACAAAAGAATGTTTTTTTTCTAAACTGGTGTGGGTTTTTTGCGGTGTTTTCACTGTGTTACTGTTTGAAGTGTTCCACAAGGCTACCAGAGGGTGAGCACAGGTTGATGTAGGGTGTGTTGTGACTTACCTTGACTAGGATTGTGGTTCCTGCTTGGCAAGCAGAAACCCAATTTCTGACATGGGTGCAACAAAATGTGCTTGAATACATGATGGATATTTTTAGTTAGCTGAAGTCTTCTATCTGCAAAGCATTTTTGAATTGTACTTTGGGTACATTAAAAAACAAGTAGGGCCAGAAAATCTGTTTACCTAAGTAATTCAAAGGAACACAAAGTGCTGTCGGGATGTCTAACAAAATGTGTAATATGTGCACAGATTTTGCATGGAGAAACTTCAAACTGAGGGCAACATGGAAGTATATTGTGCAAATGTTGTTGGGATAAAATGAGGATGGCACAACACATTGTCCACAGTTTTAGGTAAAGCCATATATCTTTGGGTGGCATGATATGTACTACATTTGCCATCATTTTCCACCAAGGACTCATTATTACTGTAGAACAATGCAAAGTCTTCTTGAAGAATATTGTGTGCTAGACAGAATGCAATAATGGAACCATTTCAGTGAGATAGTGTTTTCCATGAAAGCTGAGAATGCATAACTATTTTTCCTAGAACAAAAATGTCCACCTTAAGACTAATTAAAGAAGCTTTACAAAAGTATAAACATTTTGTAGCCCCAAAATGAATATGATGTTGCTACATGGCTGCAAAGTAATGGCATAGAAAAACCTGTATAGGGATTATAAAAGAAGAAACAGAAAAACTTTGCATGTCTTTGAATGGGCTTATAGAAATGGAGTAAGGCAAGGGAGCAGAAATCACTGCATTGCCTCACTCTGCGCTCGGGAGAAGATCCATGGGTGCAGAGATGGGTGTTCCCAAACAACACCCTTGGATTTTAATGCTTCTCCAGATTTACAAGAGCGTGTCAACCTGGGTAAGTGCCAAAACCTTAGGCTTACCGAGGTGAGGCATAATGAGGAGAAATAACTTTATTTCTCCTCAATTATTCCTCTTTACCTGTGAAGCACACACAGAAAGAGGAAAACAGCTCTCAGGATTGTTTTTGTGCAGGAAGGTGCTCTTTCCTGCACAAAAGCAATCCTGCAGACAACACAGGCACCCTTGCACCATGGTGCAAGTGTGCCTCCATTTCTCTGCTGCCGAAATGCCCCCAGCGCTGGGGAAAGGACAGCAATGTACCGTATTCGATAAACAGGGTGCATTCCTGCCCTTTCCCTATGATGTAGGACAGCGCAGCAAGATGACTTGCCTCACTGCCCTACATCAAAATCCCATATATGAGGCCACCGAGTGAGTAGGACCCCAGTTTTTTCCTTCTGTAAAGTAGCAGTTGCAGACCTTGCAAAGTGTCTATGCACAAGAAAGTGGCCGAACCATAAAGTTGGGCTATAGAGCTCCATTGGTCAACAGTGTGTCCAGGTCCTGTCCTTTGCAAGAACTTTAACCAACACCCATCCACAATCTGTTTAATCTGCAGCAATCTATCTTTCTTTCTCAAGAAACTTTTAAACAAGAAAACACTTGTTTGAATGGAGTCTGAGTTGGTATAGCAAAAGAACAGTAATAAATAACTCAAATTACAATATTTCAATTATTTTCACAAGCTATTCAAAAACACATTCTGCCCTTTTGAATGTAAACGATCTCGGTTTAAGGGAAATCAATAGACTCTTGAATAATAAAACTTTTTAATGGTCTGCCATAAAACAAAAACAATTGTATTTTTTAATAAAAATTGATTTTTCTGCTAAATTTGTGAAATAAAATGGTAAATACAGTGCATAGGATTCATATTAAGTGAATAGCAAACAATTGGAATGTAAAAATAATAAAGTTTATTTATCGAGTAACCAGTCACCAATGCATGAAAACTGGCCACTTGAAAAATAAATTGTTACTCTTCTGTTGAAATACAGAATGTCCTATGTCAAAACCCAATTAACTCATTAAATCGTTACTTATATTTATATTTGACACAACATTAAAAATAACTCATGCAAGTCCCTTACAATTAGTAATACATTTAGATGAAATAAAGCATAAATGGTACCTAATTCTATAACAGTCAGTTTAACAACTGTTTCAAATGTCTATAGCAAGGACAAACTGACCCATATAAAGGTGAAGGCGTAAGCAAAAAGTAATTGTGCAAAATCTTTAATGAATGAATTATCATTCATTTTCAAGATGCTTAAGGTAAAATTATTTCCCCCTGTGCATACAATATTTATGACTGATTTCTTTCCAGCAGCTTTTGCATCTGTGTTATCGTCCTCTCATGCTCCATGTTGTTATCTTCTTGACTCTAAATTCGCCTCTCGGCCATTTCCAATCTGGTTTACCATCAATTCCCAGTCTGCTGTTTTTTTCCATGATCAACGTTGTAATGCTGTTGCCTTCTTCTTGCGAAGGAGACTGAGCTTATTCCATTTGGTCATCTGAGAGTGCCTTGCCAGGCATTCTGTGGTCAAAGAATAGTTTACTTTGTTTGCTGTACCCTTTTCCCATTGTTGTGTTTGTTTGGCCATTCCAATGCACCCCTCAGAGAAGTGAATGTATAGTAGGACTTGATTAACTTCGGCCTCCTTTTTATGTCATTGGACTCTGCTGAGTGTTTAGCCAGTTCTTTATTGTTAGACAAGAATAAACTTATGTGCCTCATTAGTTCTCTTTTACCACATCATATATTGAACACACACTTGCAGTCCTATTAGCTCTCAACACGGCTTGAATGTATCCCCGACATAAAGGTAGATCCTGCTTCTACGGCGTTAAGTCATGCACTGATACTAGATTGATTTCTTAGACAGAAGAGGGTCTGGACAAAACTGCAACTGTTCACTTCGGCCCATGCCCCCCATCAGCACGCCGGTCTGGCCGTCCGTTCAATTCCTGTTATCTAAGCTGTGCTATCACAAAATGACACTCAACCCAGAGAACAACTGCACAGCCCAGGCACGACCTACCTAATGTGCTGCCTGCCTCTTCCATTGGTCCCCAGTCCTGTAGGGACAGATCATGCAGGGGAGTCAAACCGCCTGCTCTACCAACAAGCCAGTAGGGGCATGTGCGAATGATCAGGGTCACCAGCAGTCCCTGTCACTGCAGGGCCCCTGAAGACTCACTATGTTGCTGTCACAACTCACTCCGCTTCATGCTGATTGCTACTCCTGGCCACATCACCATCGAGCTCAGTCCTGGCCATCCACACATTTCAATCATTGCTTATTTTCACCAACAGAAATAAGGATGCTTCTGGATTAATTTGACTAAAAGGTGCAGAGCTTCTCTCTCAAGGGGTCATGTTTTGCGGCCAAAGGCCATGCACCCAACAAAATAGCTATTGTAGATCAAAGGGAAATGAGTTTTCAGAAAGGCCTTTCATATCAATTGTTAGACTCACACAAGTTCAAAGACCCAAACTGTTCCCACCACAGTGACTATCAGGCTGCTGACAATTAGACATGCTATGCAGTGTCCCAAGAATATCACAAAAATTCACCTTCTTATAGATATCCAAGGAATGTGCCAATTTGGAAAGCCCATAGAGGAGCCAATACCAATATTATCAACATAAATCCTAAACTAGCGGATCCAACTGCCCACCACTAGCCAAATCAATGCCTTCTTTGGTCCATTACAAGCTTAGGAAAACTTCAAATCATTCCTGGGCAGGCTCCAATGGTTAGGAGGGTAACATTTGAAATGACAATAAAAATAGAAAGGCAAAATTTGGTTGGTGGATGGACTAGGTTACATGTTTTCTTATGTAACACTAAGGCATTTATCCTCTAAATAGCTGACGAAATCTAAGACTCTTGTGATGTTGTCATACTGTCAATTCAGGCACCTCAATAGTGAAATTTTTAACTTTGTAACAAATTGAGGTGCAGAGTTAGCTCATAAGCCTAAAGACCCAAGTGCCCACCATCCTTATTAGTTCTGAAACAGCCAGTGTAACTTAATTATCCAGCAAACACCTAACACATGTGGTCTTCCACAGTTCCTACCATAAATGCATACTCTTGACCTTTCAGCCCCTATTTCAAGACTTGAGCCAAAATTGTGGTGGAGATTCTGACAGTCCACAACCCAGACCATCCTCCAAACAGAAACCATAAAAGACCTCAGTCATTCGTAAGCCAATCTCAACCATTCAACTGCTTTTAAGACACTCATGTCACCTGTCTGCTTCACTCGACAGGCAAAGTATTCCATGACATGGTGTCACTCTAGTCATATTCAGACTATCTTATGATGAACTTATTTGTCTAGATTCTGGCTCATCGTAGCCTGTTCAGCATTATTAATAAAATAATAATTTCTGACTGTACCGCTACTCAGATTTCATAAAACTAGCATACCCACAACTTCTGACACTTGAAGTACCCCTCAGTGGGAAGTTACTGTTATCACCACAAAACGACACTGCATCTTGCCAAGATGCCATATGGGACAGAAATTCATTCATAAAATTAGTCAAATGCCACAAAAGGGCAGACTTTCGAACCAGATGCCGACATGCGCACGGTCTCTATTTTAAGAAAAGGCCATAATCATTTTAGACAAACTGGCCTATGATGCGTCAACATATTAATTTCCTTATGGCCAAATGAGGACAGCATTTGATAAGATCTGAACCCCACCATTATTAAACCAGGTGCTTGGTACAAAGGTAAGGCAGCATTGCAGTCTATGAGTATCACTGAGAGAATTCATATCAGCATAAAAACCACGTTAACATTCAAGGAATAAAGGAAAATAAGAATGGAGTGATATAAATAAAAAAAACATAAATAACACAGTAAATCAATTACTTATAAATAATCACTGTAAGTCATTCTACAAGAGGTATTTATCATTTTGAAGTGCTTGCATCACCGTAATCACCCAAAACATTTTAAAATCCAGACACCCTGCAGTGCACAGAAACAATAGGAAAGTGCACTTCTTACTGAGCAAAGTAAAAAAGAGAAAGTGATTTCAAAACTAGAATTTGCAAATGGTCAGCTTTGAATTTATATTGCTGAAACAAATAAAAAGTGAGGATAAGTTTAGGATCTGTGAGCTGTGAAAACTATGAAATACTACTAAAACAGATAAATTAAGGTATTTGGCAAAGTAGAAACTAAAATGTGTGAAAAATAATTTGAACATAAAAAGAAGCACAAGATAAAATCACAAGTTCACATTGCATATAATAATTTAATATTAAAGATAGGAAACAACTTTAAAGTATATAATGCAAGAAGCAGCCAGAAAAGTAAACATCAAAGCAGAGTCAAGAATAAACCACAAAGGGCCTAATCATGATGTAGGTTGGATGAGCGTCTGACCAACATCATAGCGGAATGAAACCACCCGACCATAGGTCAGCGGATCCACACACTGTATTTGGATGAGACCACCCTGTGGGCAGTCAAAAACATGTAATTTTACAATTGCAGCCTGTGCAATGAGCAGTAAAGACGCGCAGCACAAGCTACAACTGTAAAATGGATGTTTGCAAACATCCCTGCACTGTGTGTCAGGCACCATGCGGTACCTGCCACACGGTGCAGTGATGCTTAGCGGGGCACCAAAGGTAGGGCCAGGAGGTAGGGGGTTCCTGCTAGAGGCCCAAAGTCACTTTCCACCTGCCTTTTCATGGTGGGTGGACCGCCATGAAAGGGCAGGTGGAAAGCAACATCGGAATCCCGACGGTGGAGCCGAGGCTGGTTCCACTGTCATTATGGGATTACCATTCTGCCCGTCACCCTGATGGGCTCTGTGAGTCCATCAGAAGTAGAGCAAAAACCCCTGCAGGATTCCCTCCAACTGCATCTATTGTAATATGGCAGTCAGAGGGAAACCATTGATGTTGGGTGGAGAGCCACCGACTAGCTGTCAGATGGCTTTCCCCCCAGCATCATAATCAGGCCCTAAGTACTGAACAGAAGATTCTGTTAATACCTGGTATGCGAGCAAGATAGCAAACATCAGAACCAATAAGGACACAGAACTTGAAACTAGACCCTCTTTCCCCAGCTCTGCCTTTGAAGAAAAAATTTGCTAAACATATCTCTCTAATGCACTTAAAGTTATCAGTATTAGACTGTAAAACTGATGTAATTAATTTATAGACCATAGGCTGGTTACCATCCTGGTGAAAGTCAAGTAATCTCCACCAATTACAAATCCCTGCACACAGGGCCAGACTGGGAACCAAAACAGGTCCTGGCAAAGTACTCAACCAGCCCCCGAGCTGTTTGTTAGGGCAGGTGTCGGCAGATTTTGTTTTAGGGGGTGAAATTGCTGGCCCCGATATTAAAAGCGGCCTCCCAGGGGCCCAAAACCGGACCCCCACCCAGGCGGCCCAATGGGGAAACACCTGGTTCCCATTAAGGCCAGTCTGGCCCTGCTTGCACATCATTCAAGGAAAGGTGCAGTGCATGGAGAAGATGATTAGTGACAATGACTGCCTCCCTAAAAAAGAGCACATAAAAACCCATAATGCAGAACCAATGATAAGGTGCTCGCATGTTGTCACCATATGACACCTGACTCTCGTATTCTTTGGCGAACTGTTTTCAAAGCCATTCAGTATGTGTCACAAACGGCTTTGGACTTAGTTCTGCATTTTCTAACATCCTTGTGACCATTGGCAGCTCTGAAATGAAATTATATATTTAAACCGATGACTTTCAATTAATTGACGGTGCTCACCCTTCTCTTCTCCTGCAATTCAAGGAATGAATGGGTGAAGTTGCTGATTAGATGGAATCTAAACATGGAAAAAATGAAGTCATTCTTTTCTAAAAAACCTTCTCTTTTCATGGATTGCCAGCTGTTGGCCTGCAGAACTTGGTCCATCCCCTGTACGTACTCCCTCCACCTGCAACCTGGGCAACATCTATGATGTCAAATTATCTCTTAAGGCCCACATCCACAAGCTCACCTTCACTTGTTTTTTTATCATCAAGATGTTTTAAAAGCTCATTGCCCCATTCCTCTTCAACAGCCAAACTGGGTGCACAGGCTCCTGTTCTGCCTAACCTGAATTAGTGCAACCCGCTTTGTTTTGGGTTCCAAATATATCCTTGGCTAAAATTCAAGGTATCGAGAATTTCTATCCTCATCTGGGTAAGTAACTAGCTCCCAAATCAGAAGGGATGGTTGTTTAAGGCACTATGTTAATTCCATAAACTTATATTTGGAAAAGCACCTAGCTCCACAAGTTATCAGTTTCACCTGCTATATTGCTTCCAGAAGTCTCTGTTCTAGCATGATGTCTTTTATCCGTTCCCAGACATTGTAGAACATGCAGTGGTGGAGTTGCCTTTAAGTAATTATGTGTAAAGCCTGGATTTCCCCTCCATTGAAATTACATAATGAAAACTGTCTGCTAAAATTGACAATACTTTAAAATCCCTTTTCTTTACTTTTACTGAGGATGTTTTGCTTTCGTCTCCCTTTGGCACAGTACTAGGACACCCTCTTCCTTTGTAATCATGTACACTAAAAGTCACAATCTTTATCCTTATTCTTATCCTCATCCTTATCCTTACATTATCATTAACCATATCCTTATCCTTATCCTGTCTTGTGGCTGCCTCTGTTTTGTAGGCTTTGTAACCTGAAAAGCAGGGTAAGGTAGATCAATATAGACGATGTTACAATGACCAAGCAAGACAAGACAGCTTTGGCAAGATCTACTTCATAGTCGGTTTGGAATACTAGGAGATTACCATTAATGTACTTCTACTCATAACCCAATCTAACATGATTCTCGAACCAGCAAATAAGAAAAAGAAAGACACTTTAGTAGTGCAGTGTCTATTCATGCCCCCAAAATACATCTAAATGTCAAGTGGACCCTAAAGCACACATGCAATATTAACTGTAGATAGTTTCTCATTTTAGGACAACATTCTAGTAAAGAGCAGGTGGCAGTGACAGGCCTGCTTGGTGCTCTTTTTAGTGTGACACACATGTGAGAAAGGTTTTCAGTGTGCTGATCATATAAATGAACACACAGCCCGTTTAATTGAATTAGGATCCAATTAATGCTATAGCATTTGTGCTATATGCCAATGATATTTTTATCACTTAGTACAAACTGGGAATATAAGCAGGACTCTTTAAGGGAGTGCCCGAGAAGGAGATAGGGAGAGACAGTAAGGTGCAATGGCCAAAGGGAACTGCTCCCAATGATTTAGAGAGAAGCCAGTATGTGAGATCACTGGAATGAAGAAATGGACGGTAGTGACAGGAACCACCTGGATTTACAGAGTTTACAATTTCACATTCAAACATACATTAATCTTGAATCAATCCCTACACATTTACTGGAATATTTTATCCAACTAAATCATCAACATCATTGAACAGATTTTAGGCCATTCTGTAAAACAACTCCATATCTGAACACTCAATGCTATTCCTCACATAACTAGATTAAACAGCTAATTTATGAACCAAATAGCAATAATTGCCCTCCAAAAAAATGACTCACTTCGAGTCACAGCAATGGCCTATCTTTTTTCAAGGGTAGAACCTTAGTGGGTCAAATTCACTGAATATAAATATCAGCCCAATATAATCAAACTTGAAACACATGCAGTTCTCTTAAGCTACCAACATACAAACACAATAAAGTAATAGGAAGCCCACTGTGAAGATGCTGAAGTTTGGAAGCTACCATGAAAAAGGTCAGCATCCCAATACAACTTTAACTATTCTCCAACCCCTTCTCCGGATATCTATTTTTTATTTATTTAGCTCTGCTTCCTTAGTCCACTTTACTTTAATACAATTTCCACCAGTGTCTATGAATTACCAATATGCCATTTCAGCTAGAATTAGTAATCAGGTAACTTTACTATTTCGCACTAGATTCACTTCACCTGGTGTTTTGCCACCCTCGCCCAGATCCCACCCGCAGACCCGACCCCGACGCTGCAGCCCGCAGCCTCAGACAATGGATCGAGGACTGCGCCAACACCCTCGCCCCCCTCAAGAAGCCCCCCTACACCCACACCAGTAAGAGAGCCAGCTGGTTCACCGAAGACCTCCAGGCCTACAAGCGAACCTGCCGAAAACTCGAAAAAAACTGGATCCTTGAACAGACACCGGAAAGCTACACAGCCCACAAGAACGCCACCCGCAGACACCACCACCTCATCAGATCCGCCAAAAGGACCTCCTTCAAAGACCACCTAGACAACAACACACACAACAGCAAAGAGCTCTTCAGCATCGTAAAGGAACTCTCCAATCCCAGCGCCAACACCAACGACATCCCACCATTACAAGACTTGTGCGACTCGCTGGCCACCTTCTTCCATCACAAGATCGCAGACATCCATGACAGCTTCGACACCGTCACCATCCTGGCAACCGCCGAGACCCCCGCTCCCACGACAGCCACCCGCACCAACCGCCTGCTCACCTGGACCAGTATCAATGACGACGACACCATCAAAATCATGAACACCATCCACTCCGGATCCCCGGAAGACCCCTGCCCACACCACATCTTCAACAAAGCCAGCAGCACCATCGCACCCCATCTCCGGAAAACCATCAACATCTCCTTTGAGACAGCGACCTTCCCGGAGTGCTGGAAGCACGCAGAGATCAACGCCTTACTCAAAAAACCCAAGGCAGACCCCAAGGACCTCAAGAACTTCCGACCCATCTCCCTGCTCTGTTCCCGGCGAAGGTCATCGAAAAGGCCGTCAACAAACAACTGACCAGCTTCCTCGAGGAGAATAGCATCCTGAACCCGTCCCAGTCTGGATTCTGCAGCAACCACAGCACCGAAACCGCCCTCATCACCACCACCGACGACATTAGGACCCTACTTGACAATGGAGAAACCGCAGCCCTCATCCTCCTGGACCTGTCAGCCGCCTTCGACACGGTCTGCCACCGCACACTAAGAATACACCTCCAGGAAGCCGGACTCCAAGAGAAGGCCCTAGACTGGACCACCTCCTTCGTCTCCGGCAGAACTCAGAGCGTCCGCCTCCCCCCCTTCCGCTTTGAATCCACCAAGATCATATGCGGCGTACCCCAAAGCTCATCCCTCAGCCCAACGCTGTTCAACGTCTACATGGCACAGCTCACCCATGTCGCACGATGGCACGACCTCAACATCATCTCCTACGCCGACGACACCCAGCTGATCCTTTCCCTCACCAAAGACCCCCACACCTCCAAAACCAACCTCCACGAAGGAATGAAGGCCATCGCCGACTGGATGAGAAACAACCAATTGAAGCTGAACTCGGACAAGATGGAGGTCCTCATCCTCGGATCCACCCCCTTGGCCGACTGCACTAGGAGAACTCCCTACACCCACCGATCACGCACGCAACCTAGGGGTCATCCTCAACTCCACCCTCTCCATGACAAAGCAGGTCAACGCCGTCTCCTCCCCCTGCTTCAACACCCTCCGCATGCTTCACAGCATCTTCAAGTGGATCCCCACCGAAACTAGAAGAACGGTCACCCAGGCCCTCATTAGCAGTAGACTAGGCTACGGCAACGCCCTCAACGCATGAGCCCCGTCCAAACTCCTGAAATGGCTCCAATGCACCCAGAACACCTCTGCATGCCTGATCCTCGACATCCCTCGCCGCAGCCACATCACACCCCACCTGAGAGACCTGCACTGGCTCCCCATCAACAAGAGGATAACCTTCAAGCTCCTCACCCATGCACACAAGGCACTCCACGACACTGGACCAGCGACTCGCTGGCCACCTTCTTCCATCACAAGATCGCAGACATCCATGACAGCTTCGACACCGTCACCATCCTGGCAACCGCCGAGACCCCCGCTCCCACGACAGCCACCCGCACCAACCGCCTGCTCACCTGGACCAGTATCAATGACGACGACACCATCAAAATCATGAACACCATCCACTCCGGATCCCCGGAAGACCCCTGCCCACACCACATCTTCAACAAAGCCAGCAGCACCATCGCACCCCATCTCCGGAAAACCATCAACATCTCCTTTGAGACAGCGACCTTCCCGGAGTGCTGGAAGCACGCAGAGATCAACGCCTTACTCAAAAAACCCAAGGCAGACCCCAAGGACCTCAAGAACTTCCGACCCATCTCCCTGCTCTGTTCCCGGCGAAGGTCATCGAAAAGGCCGTCAACAAACAACTGACCAGCTTCCTCGAGGAGAATAGCATCCTGAACCCGTCCCAGTCTGGATTCTGCAGCAACCACAGCACCGAAACCGCCCTCATCACCACCACAGACGACATTAGGACCCTACTTGACAATGGAGAAACCGCAGCCCTCATCCTCCTGGACCTGTCAGCCGCCTTCGACACGGTCTGCCACCGCACACTAAGAATACACCTCCAGGAAGCCGGACTCCAAGAGAAGGCCCTGGATTGGACCACCTCCTTCGTCTCCGGCAGAACTCAGAGCGTCCGCCTCCCCCCCTTCCGCTTTGAATCCACCAAGATCATATGCGGCGTACCCCAAAGCTCATCCCTCAGCCCAACGCTGTTCAACGTCTACATGGCACAGCTCACCCATGTCGCACGATGGCACGACCTCAACATCATCTCCTACGCCGACGACACCCAGCTGATCCTTTCCCTCACCAAAGACCCCCACACCTCCAAAACCAACCTCCACGAAGGAATGAAGGCCATCGCCGACTGGATGACAAACAACCAATTGAAGCTGAACTCGGACAAGATGGAGGTCCTCATCCTCGGATCCACCCCCTTGGCCGACTGCACTAGGAGAACTCCCTACACCCACCGATCACGCACGCAACCTAGGGGTCATCCTCAACTCCACCCTCTCCATGACAAAGCAGGTCAACGCCGTCTCCTCCCCCTGCTTCAACACCCTCCGCATGCTTCACAGCATCTTCAAGTGGATCCCCACCGAAACTAGAAGAACGGTCACCCAGGCCCTCGTTAGCAGTAGACTAGGCTACGGCAACGCCCTCAACGCATGAGCCCCGTCCAAACTCCTGAAATGGCTCCAATGCACCCAGAACACCTCTGCATGCCTGATCCTCGACATCCCTCGCCGCAGCCACATCACACCCCACCTGAGAGACCTGCACTGGCTCCCCATCAACAAGAGGATAACCTTCAAGCTCCTCACCCATGCACACAAGGCACTCCACGACACTGGACCAGCGAACCTCAACAGCCGACTCAGCCTCTACACCCCCACCCACCAGCTCCGCTCCGCATACCGCGCCCTCGCCTCCGTCCACCACATCCGAAGAGTGACCGCCGGCGGCAGATCATTCTCCCACCTCGCCGCCAAGACATGGAACACTCTCCCCATCCACATGTGGCAGACCGAAGACCTCCTAACCTTCAGGAGACTCCTCAAGACCTGGCTTTTCGAACAGTAGCAGCATTCCCCCCCAGCGCCTTGAGACCCTCACGGGAATGTAGTGCGCTTTATAACTGCTATGATTTATTGATTGCACCTCATGCCTCACATACTTCAGTAAAAAGATGAAATGATGGACGGAATGCTGAACATTCACCCCTCCCCCAGTCAGAAAGATCTGGGTCTAATCCATCGTTTGTTTGCTCACCATGCCAGTTTGGTCTCAGACATATGCAAATCAGTCTTGACCCAGCTCCTCATGAAAACAGTCCAGCCGGAACTGCCAAGCCAGGTCCTCCCTGGACTGGAAAGAAGCTTCCTGGGACCAGTTTCATGGTATCAGCCCTCATCAACCAGGCGAGCTTTAATCCAGTGGTGCAGTGAGCATGGCCCCACATCTGGGCATAGTCTCCCACTTAGGATGACAAAAGCAAAAATAACAATTGATGGATGGAATGCAGAACAATGCAAACATTATCCGCAAGTCACAAAGATCTGAGTTTAAACCATTGGTTTTTTGCTCATCATGCCACCCCCGTTTGGTCTCAGCCATGTGCAAATCATTCTTGACCCTGCTCCTTATGGGAACAATTCAGCCCAAAGTGCCACACCAGATCCTTCCTGTACCAGAAACAAGCATCCTGGGACTGGTTTTGTGGTATTACACCTCATGAGCCAGGCTTGCTTGAATCCAGTGGCGCAGTGAGCACAGGACCCAAGTCTAGGTATACCCTTGCCTCTTAGGGCAGAATAATGCAAACATTCACCCCCCCAGTCGCAAAGCTTTGAATTTAATCCATTACTCTTTTGCTCACAATGCCACCCCAGTTTGGAGCCAGCCATATGTAAATCAGTCTTAGCCCTGCTCCTCATGGGAGCAGTCCAGCCCGAACTACCAAACCAGATCTCTGTACTGGGGACAATGTTTGACATTGTTCAGCATTCTGTCCATCAAGTGTTCTTTCTGCATTTGTCACATACTTCAGTGACATTGTTAAATCATACGTTTGTTTGTAAATCTTTATTTGATCTTAAAAATGAAAGATCATAAAAGTACAGAACATCAGTATTACAAAGCATAAAATATCCTTAAAATGTGCAGCTCAAAATACAAGAAATCCCAAAATCATAATCTAGCTAAAAATGTCTAGGGAGTGATTTTCCTTTTCCTTATACAAGCCAAAAAGAAACTAGCTATTGCAAAGCTAATAGACAAATTACTACATTTTTTAAGAAATCTACATTGTCTAAAATTATAATGCCTCAGAGTCAGTGAAATGTATCTTGCTCTTTCCGTTTTGTATAAATCACAAAATAGGATGATATGAAGTTCTGGTTGTTCCGAAACACCATCACAAGGGCAAACAGTCAAGTCACAGTGCTTAAACTTTCCCGCCGGATAACCCAGCATCATAGGGAACAAGTTCATGCAAAACATTACAAAACTATATCGATGCTGTAAATTCTGCATTTCCTCTAGGTAACAATATTCTACCTCTGCTAAAGCTGGAAGGTCAATGTATATCCTTACTGTTGGTCTGTCTTTATCTATCTCCATTCTTTCTTGGACTGGCTTTGCCAGAAATTATTCCTTTAAATCCTGCTTGGATAATTGAAGGCATTCGTTAGGGCTTCTCAACAAATCCTCCAGGCCCAAAGAGTTCAAAGTTGACCTTACATGATGCAGCCATACTATTCTGTACACATTTTCTAATTTAAGGAAATCCTTTATAATGGATTGTGTTAAAAATACTGTGTTCCTCCTCCAAGTTGAATGTCATAATGCTATTGGGGCAAATCTTACTAAGTCGCCGATATAGGGAAGATCCAGTTCCACAGGACAATTAAAATTGGAGCATGATACCGGGAGAGAAAGCAGCCACTTCAGAAATGTATCCTCAAGGTTGTGTAAATGCTTAATTGGGGACATCCCCCAAACCCCTGCTCCATAAGTAGTAGCTGAGATTATCTTGGAATTATATAGACTCTATAACTTTTATAGGTTTTGTACCCATTTTCTTGGCAAATTTAGTGACAGCTGCCAGGCTACTTTCCATCACTACCGCCATTTTTCACCATGTTAGCCCGGGTGTGACCTTTGTCGAACATGACTCCCAGATAGGAGAAAGAGTCAACTACCTCTAATCTGTGGACCCCTAGATGAAGAAATTGTGCTTTCCCGTGCCCTGTAGGGTCTGCTATTAATATGAAGGATTTAGATTTGTTAGATCCAGGGAAGTCATAAAAGAGGCATAGGCAGTTATCATACGTTGCAAGGCCCTACCTGTTCTGGCAACTAGGACAGTATCGTCAGCATAGGCAAGCGGTGGGAGAGTAATGGAGCCAAATTTCAGAATCTCTGATGTTGTACCTGCCAATGCTGCCTCAACCCTGTTCGTATATAATGAGAACAGGAATGGGTCAAGGACACATCCTTGCCTAACACACCCTTAAAATTCAAAATGAATGGGTGCATTCCCCTTCCTTGCCATACCGAACAGATGAGGTGGTCTGGGAATATAACTGGTGAATAAATGTGAGAATTGGCGGATCAACCCCCATGGTCTTCATTATCTCCCATAGTTTGCAATGAGTCACGCAGTCAAATGCTGCAGTGAGATCAATGAAGGCAATGTAGATTTTTTCCCTTTTTTCCCTGGTATATTTCTCTATAATGAGACTCAGGTTCAAGCATTGGTTAATCGTATCTGTCCTCATCTGGAAGCCACATTGGGCCAGAATCAGTATATTTCTCTCCAGGGCCCTTTCTTCCAGCCTATGTAATAGTAACTGTCCCCTTAATTTTGAGGTGTTATCTAACAAGGATATGGGCTTATAGTTGCCTCGGTCATTTTAGCTCATTTTTTATAGGTTGGAATAATAACGATAGTACCCCATGATATCAAGGGGCCATCCTTAGCTATAGCGTTAAGTACGTTCCACAATAAGGGGGCTCATAAGATGTGATCTTCCAAAAATACGTCTATTGGGACCCCATCTGGGCACGGGGCCTTTGCCTTGCTGCACCTTCCAAACCCCTTTATTATTTCTTCAACAGTGAAGATAAGGGGGTCTCCTTCTACCGAAGGGACTTGAGACTGATTGATCAAACAGATTTCCCTTGACCCAAAAGTCATCTCGAAATGAAACACCCAAGCATCCTCTCCCACATGAGATTCCAAAGTTGGGTCCCTGGCATCCTTAAAATAGGGATTATTTACCATACTCCAGAAGTCCCTGTTAATTGTTTTAAATTGCTGCCAAACTGCTGCCAATACATTTTAATTCATTTTAAACGTTTTTAAACTGTTGGTAAACGTTTTATTGTGCTGCTGTCCGGGGGAGCTGTGTTGAAAGCTCAGGGGTAGTGGGGCATCCCTTTTTTCCTCTTTCGCACTTGCACTTTAATTAGACGCCGGGTCAGCGCTCTAGGGGCTGGACCCCGATGCACGGCTGACGTCCATAAAGATGTTAGATGACGCGACTGCGCAGAGGTAACTGGTTGTAACTCAGAACCCTCATGGAAAGCCTGATCGTTTTTTCCTGCTTGCTGCTAGTTGTTTTAAATTGCTGCCAAACAGCTGCTAATTCATTTTAATTCATTTTAAAAGTTTTTAAACTGTTGATAAACGTTTTATTGTGTTGCTGTCCCGGGGAGCTGTGTTGAAAGCTCAGGGGTAGTGGGGAATCCCTTTTACCTCTATCACACTCGCACTTTAATTAGCCGCCGGGTCAGCTCTCTGGTGGCTGGAACCCAATGCACAGCTGATGGCTGACGTCCATAAAGACGCCAGATGACGCGACCGCGCAGAGGTAACTGGTTGTAACTTAGAGCCCTCGGGGAAAGCCTGATCGTTTTTTCCTGCTTGCTGCTAATTGTTTAAATTGCTGCCAAACTGCTGCTAATTCATTTTAATCCATTTTAAACGTTTTTAAACTGTTGGCAAATGTTTCATTGTGCTGCTGTCGGGGGGAGCTGTGTTGAAAGCTCAGGGGTAGTGAGGCATCCCTTTTTCCTCTTTCGCACTCGCACTTTAATTAGCCGCCGGGTCAGCGCTCTAGTGTCTGGAACCCAATACACGGCTGACAGGTGACGTCCATAAAGACGTCAGATGACACTACCACGCAGCGGACGCACACAGCGGGTGTCGAAGGCGCGGCAAAGGCAAGCCCGTCTGCACCCGTCCACGCCCAAATGGGCCCAGGGGTCAGAACCCGTTTCTTCTTTTCCAGGCCACTTCCACTACACTAGCTCGCAACTTAAACAGTTAAACAGAGTGCCAGGGCCAAAATGTGCCCACTCTATCTTGCTCAAGGAGCCTCAAGTTGGGTGTCTACACTGTCAGTTTAAATTTTCTCCATCCTCTGTCTCTCCCCCCTTTCACGGAAATTATACAAATTATTCCTGCTAAATTTCAGCTCTCCGCCTAAGCATACAGCATTGATTTCGATTCTTTTAAAAGATTTAGACCCAGAAGTCCTGTTTCTTACAGAAACCTGGCTCGATTCCTGTTCAGAGACTGATATTGTGCCAGCACTTCCCCCTGGATATTGAAACCAGAGGGTGGATAGAACTTTAGGCAAGGGAGGTGGCATTGCCGCCAATTACAAAGATCATCTGATCTGCCGCCTGTTTGGCAGCCCATTATTAGACTGCAAGAATGTTCATTTCTCAATAGAATTCACACTCACCCTTTCATTCTCAGGTATTTTAATATATAGCCCTCCTGGGCTGATTGGAAAATTTAGTAAATCCGTAATAGAAACAGTTGTCAATCTTGCCAGCACTGCTGCTAATTTCACTCTCCTAGGAGATTTAAACTTGCACTTTGATGACCCCTCTGCTCTGATTGCAACAGAATTAGCCCAATATCTCACAACCTTTCAGCTGTCACAGAATGTCCCGAATGCGACCCACATCAAAGGGCATCTCCTCAACCCCATTTTTTCTAACTTGGGCGACTTAAAGGGGGAGGAACCTATTACCCTTCCATGGTCGGACCATTTTTTGATCCCCTGCCTTTGGTCTCCATTACCCACTACATCTCATGTTCTGCCAACACAAACCCTTATTCGCCCCTGGTCCAAACTTCCTCTAGAGAGGTGGGTTCAAGAACTCGAAAAGACCAAGCCTAACCCTGACCCCAATCCAGTCGCAGATAACGAAGGATTCTGCAACTGGATAGAGGGATCACTCAATTTGGTGCTTCCCCAAAAATTGATCCATAAGAGAGGTGGACCCAACAAGTCTGCCTGGTTCTCCACCAAACTACGTAACTTAAAACAGCAATGCAAGAAGATGGAAAGGGTCTGGAGGAAAGATTTCACCCCAATAAGAAATTGGAGTATAGGGCGGCAATTAGAATGTATAAGGCAGAAATAAAAAGAGCCCAGGCCTCCTACTATGAGGAAAAGATTTTGTTAGCCATCAAATCTCCTAGAAAAACCTTTCACATTGCAAAAAATTTGCTTAAAGTTCCCGCCCCTCCAGCTATACCAGACACTTCTAGTCACCGCTGTAATAAACACGCTGAGTATTTCTCTACTAAAGTCCAAAATATTCTTCAGTGCATTCCCTCAAAGGATAGTGAAATGATAACCGAGCTGAACGATTCCGGCTTTCAAAAAAGTTAACATTCCTTGGAGGCCTTCTCCCCAATGACCCACAAATCATTTCAAGCCATCCTGACATAGATCAGAAGTGGGTTACCAATAGACCCAGCTCCTATTAATATCATGAAACTGGTAGCAGAGACAGTGGCCCCCTCTACTATTGGCCTGATCAATGCCTCACTTTCCAAGGGTACGGTTCCGCCCAAGTGGAAAAGTGCAATGATGAAAGCGTTACTGAATAGCCTAACCTGGACCCTGTTGATCTGGGTAATCATCGCCCTATCTCGCTCCTTCCTGGAATCAGCAAGATAGCGGAAAAATATGTTAATCTCATGCTCTCCTTGTTTCTTGCATCTCATGATCTTCTCCACCCCTCCCAAATGGGCTTTCGCCTAGGGGTGGGCGGAATTTGCGAAATCCACTTTCGCAAATTATCGCGAAAATGTTAAAAATTATCGCAAACACGCAGAAATATCGCGAAGATGCAGAAGTTTTTTTCCCGCATATTCGCGAGATTTTCTGCATGGTTGCGGCTCGCCAACTTACCCATGTGGTTGCTCGCGGGCGCGGCCATCTTGTTTTCAGTTGTCTCGCGGTGCATGATCGCGAGAAGAAAGACGTGATCGCGCGACGCATGACGTCACTGCGGGCGCGAACTGTTGCGAGACAGCGCAAATGGCTAAAAACAATACAACATCTCATGGAGAACGCGACCGGATCAAGAAAACTTGTCGGCGAACGCAGGGATTCAGGTAAGGCGATCGCGCGCGAGAATGTATTATTTTACAGCGCGAGCAAGAAACAAATTATCGCCAAGCTGCGGAATGCGGAAATTTTGACATTTTCGCGCTTTCCGCGGAACGCAAAATTGTCAAATTATCGCAATTTCCGCGAACGGAACGATATTTTCACCCAGGCCTACTTTCGCCCACGTCAAGGCACCGAAACTGCCTTGCTAGCGGTGGTGAAAGAATCTAGAAAGATTCTTGATTCAGGAGGCTCATCAGCCATAATTCTTCTCAATTTGAACGCAGCTTTCGATACAGTCAACCATCAAATTCTAGTCCACCGTCTTAGGAGTGTAGGGGTGACTGGCTCAGCCTTATTATGGCTGCAATCTTTTTTAGATGAAAGATTTTTCCAGATAGTTGAAGGCGAAACCACCTCAAAACCTATCCCTCTGCAGTGTGGTGTCCCTCAGGGCTCATTGTTAAGCTCCACTCTTTTTAATGTCTATATGGCTCAGTTGGCAGATATTGTCTCTCTCCCCCTTCAGGATCCATATAGTAACACATGCTGATGACACCCTACTGGTCGTAGCCCTAAGCCACACTGACCAGATGTCTAAGGACCTCCACTCCTGTCTCGAGGAAGTAGCAAAGTGAATGAGTCTGTCACATCTAAAATTAAACAGCAAAAAAACCGAGCTCATGGTCCTTGGCAACCCTCTAAGTTTTAGAGCAAGCACAATGTGGCCAGCCTGTATGGGCCCGGTCCTGGCCCCTAAAACCGAGTTTAAAAGTCTGGGCATATGGCTAGATCAGGACCTCAGCTTTAAAGCTCATGGCAGGAAGGCTGTTGCTTCCTGCTATGGCCTGCTCCGAATGCTCCGCAAAGTGCTCCTCTTTTGCTTCCCTTTCAAACCAAAAGCTGTTGATTCAGGCACTTTTTCTATCCAGAATAGATTTTTGCAATGCCCTTTATTTAGGTGCCCCGATCTCAGTGGTTGCGAAACTGCAGATTGCACAAAACTGTGCGGCAAGGCTGCTTATGGGAATTACAAACTGTTGCTTGGCAAGGCCTGCTTTGTGTTCTCTCCATTGGCTCCCAATACAGGAGAGAATCAACTTTAAGGCCCCCTGCATCACCCATAAGTCTCTGAGAGGGAGCTGTCCACCGATCAACAAGGACTTGATTCGCCCTTTTAGGGCAAACAGACAGCTCCGTTCTGACGATCTCCATCTGGTGGTGATCCCTAGGATTAAGAAGGCCAGAAGTGGTGGTCGGGTTTTTTCGTATAACGCCGCCAGGCTCTGGAAATCCCTACCTTTGCATCTGCGTAGGGCATCAAATCATCTTGTGTTCTGGAAACAGTTAAAAACCTGGCTTTTTCCCTAGGTACTCATCTGCTCCAGTTACAGCTCCAACGCTGAAATGAAATGAAATGAAATGAAAAGGGGTTTTATTAAGTGCGACTGCTGCCCTTAGGCGTCCAAGCGCTAATAGAAAGAAATGGACGTTTTAAGCTCCTTACGAAAGGATGACAGATTAGGGTTTGATCTGAGTTGTAGGGGGAGGGAGTTCCACAGCCTGGCGGCGTTGAGCGTGAAGGACCTTCCTCCTGCTCTTGACCTCTTGATCCGGGGGCTACCACAATGAATGCGTGGGTGGATCGGAGTTGTTTACCGGGACAGTAGGGGGAAAGCAGGGAGTGGTTAATTTTGGGGCCAGTTCTCCAGAAGGCTTGGTGGGAAATACACATGGCTTTGAATTTTACTCTCTCCCTGATAGGGAGCCAGTGTAGGGTCCTCAGCCCGGGCACCGCTAATACTCTGCGTGGAATCTGCAGCAACGTGCGTACAGCGCAGTTCTGGATCCACTGGAGTTTTTGCAGCACGTATTCCGGCGCCCCTAAGTAAAGGGCATTGTTAAAATCAAGTCGGGATTGGATAAGGCCTTGAATGACAATTTGTTTGGCTTCAAAGGGCAGAAGTGGCAGGCTTTTTCTTAGCATTCTAATGATCCCCAAACAGTTTGCAGATGTTTTTGTAGATTGGGTGTTGAGGGTTAAGGATTTGTCCAACCAAACCCCTAAGCTTTTGATATTGTCTTTCGGAATTGGGGGTAAGCCTAAGGTGATGGGCCATAGGCGGTCAATGGTGGACAAAGCTGGAGGGCCGAGCACCATGAGCTCAGTTTTATCGCTGTTGCGTTTAAGGGAGGATGCCGTCATCCATCTCCTAACCTCTTCCATACAAGTCATTAGGTTGACCTGTACTGGCTCACTGTTCTTCTGTGCGAGGGAGACCACTAGCTGAGTGTCGTCCGCATATGTAACGATCTTAATGCCATATGGATGGACGATCTCGGCCAGCGGCCTCATGTACACATTGGACAGCATGGGGCTTAGTGATGAGCCTTGCGGTACCCCGCAGTCCAACGGTTTGATTGTGGAGACGGCATCTCCGTCAAAAACTTGGAAGGTCCTCTCGCTCAAGAAGGATCCGAGCCAGGCCAGAGCATCTCCTGAGACTCCTATATCAAGCAGTCGGCACAGCAAAGTTTTGTGACATACCGTGTCAAACGCGGCGCTCAGATCGAGGAGGATGACTGCCACTGACCCCCCTCGATCCAGGATCCGCCTGGTTTCTTCTGTCACGGCCAGCAGAGCTGTTTCCGTCCCATGTTTGGGGCGGAACCCTGTCTGTGAGGCATCGAGTAGATGGTTCGATTCGAGAAACCTTGTGAGATGGAGGTTGATGTGTCTCTCTAGGATCTTGCTCACCCAAGGCAGAAGGGAGATGGGGCGGTAGTTATTATAGTTATTGGGGTCTAGGTTGGGCTTTTTCAGGAGTGCCCGCACCATAGCTTGCTTCCAAGTTGGTGGCACACTTCCTGTTGTCAAGGATTTGTTAAGCAGCTCCATGAGAGTAGGAAGAATAACTTTACTAGCGGCGGTCATAGTGCGGGCGGGGCTGGGTCATTAGGGGAACCTGACTTCACCTGTAGTATCACAGATTCTAGTGACTCTAGGTCGACTAGGGGGAAGAGATCCAGAGCTATTCGTGAGTGGCCCTCCACCCTGGTAGGTGGCTGAGGTCCAACCCTGGGGGGTTCCAAGGTTGAGGCTATAAATGTTACATAAATTTTGTTTATTTTCTGATAAAAGAAGTCCGCTAGGTTGTTACAGCGCGCGGTGGGGTTGTCATTTGGGACTACGGGAGGGGGCAGCTTGGTGAGGCTTTTTACTATTTGATAAATCTCTCTCGGTTTAGATCTGGCCTTCATAATTTTGCTACTAAAATAGGAGGACTGTGCCGTTTTTATTTCAGTTTTGTAGGCTCTGATGGCTTCCCTATACATGGCTTTGTCTGCGGTGGCATACCCCAAACGCCACTTCCTCTCAAATTTCCTGCAGAGTCGTTTTTTCCCTCTGAGTTCATCTGAGTACCAGGGGGCTGTTTCCCGAGGTCTCTTTAAGGTGATTTTACGAGTAGGGAGTATGGAGTCAATGGACTTCCGGATCCAGTTGTCAAATTCCCTGCTGTCTGATGAGGGATTCTGAGAAAAAGAGGGTCTTGAGGCTACCAGGGACCTAGTCCACTGTTCTAGTGGGAGCCTGGACCAGTTTCTCATTTTTCGTGGGAGGGGAGTGCAGGATACAGGTTTATGTATGGACCAGATGAAAGGGATAAGAAAATGGTCGGACCATGGGAGGGGAGTGATGGGGCCTACCCTGAGGTTGTTGCAGTTGCTGAATACAGGGTCCAGCAAGTGTCCTTTATTATGAGTGGGGGTTTGGACTAGTTGCTCCAATTGCAGTGCGGCCAGACTAGCGGTAAGATCATTTGCTGTGCTGTCTGAGCTATTGTCGAAATGAATATTAAGGTCGCCCAGCAAGGTAAAATTGGAAGGGGACAAAAGCTAGTTCTGCTACTAGGGAAGGTAGAGTTATATGAAATTGGTTCAGTGGGCCTGGAGGGCGATAGACAAGTGTTCCTGTGAAGCTGTCATTAGGGGAGAGTTTAAGGGAAAAAGACATGCTTTCACAGTCTGGGATGGGGTCCAGGATACAGTAGCACTGATATAGGGATTTGTAAATAATTGCAAGTCCTCCGCCTTTCCCCTGTGTGTGGTCCCTACGTGAAATTTGATAACCGGGGGGAGTGCTTGTATTAGGTCCGGTTCGGAATCAGGGGTAAGCCAGGTTTCGGTTAGAAAGACTGCGTCTGGCGTGAGTTCATTTATCATTAAAGAGATTTCCGTGCTATGCTTTGGAAGGGATCTACAGTTTAGAAGAAGCATAGTATAATTCTGTAGATCATTTATCTGCTGAGAGGTATTGAGCCTAGTGTTACAGTTTGGGCAGCAGGAGGGAAGGTCTAGAGGATGGTGGAGATGACAACAGCTGGTTTTTAAAGGGGGTCTTAAGTTGTGGAGGGACCCTGAGCTATAATACTTCCTACATGTTTGGGGGGGTCCAGGGAAGTAGCCTCTGTCCCCGGGCGTCCGCGGACGGGCGCAGACGGGCTTGCCTTTGGCGAGCCTTCGGCGTGCCGGTGGCGCGCCGGATGCGCGCGTGCGCTGCGCATCCGGGAGAGACACCTCATTTAAGGGAGTGTGGGAAGGGGCGTGGCCGAGCGTGAGTGGGCATCCAGGAGCGAGGGCTTCCCTGGAGATGGCGGCAATCACCGTGGCAGCGCCTTAGTCGGCTGATCGGTGCAAATGTAGCAAAGTAAGAGCTTTAAAAACAACAGATTATTGCACAAGTGGTCTAAAAACAGAGTTAAAACGCCAGCTCCCGGCTTCCGCCTCAAGAGCCCAGTCCGATACTAAGACGCACTGAGGGAGGGGCGCGATTTATATAGTGTGGGAAGGGGCGTGGCCGAGCGTCAGTGGCCGTGTCCAGGAGCGAGGGCTTCCCTGGAGATGGCGGCAATCACCGTGGCAGCGCCTTAGTCGGCTGCGCGGTGCAAATGTAGCAAGGCAAGAGCTTTAAAAACAACAGATTATTGCACAAGTGGTCTAAAAACAGAGTTAAAACGCCAGCTCCCGGCTTCCGCCTCAAGAGCACAGTCCGATACTACGCTGGGATGCTTCCGGGTAGCCATGCGCTATATAAATGTCATTTCATTCATTCATTCATTCATTATTGGTAATTGCTACACTTTCTAGTTGTTCCCAGGCCTCTTCTTCCAGGGTCATTTTTCTTTTTTTCCTAGTTTCTTTATATGCCTCGTGCAATAACTTTATCTTCTCTTGATCTCTGGGTGTGTCTTTCAGGGCTACATGGAGATCTTTTGAGGATTGAGAGCAGGCATGATCAAATCAACGCCTAACCGGAGCCCTATTTGTAGTTCTATTGCGGCACAGTGCATTTTGACTGCCTTTAGTAATTTCACAAAATCTAGAATGAGATGTTAATCGGGGAAGTTTACATCCAAATAATGTTGTATATAGTCCATGTTCTTAGTTACTATTTGGTGGATTACTTTTTCCTTATCTATACTATCCCATTTTAGCTGGTATCAGTTCTTTTTTCCTAAAACCAGTGTCTCTATGACTTTTGTTTTCCAATCCCCAGGGAAAACCCATTGCCATGGAAAAGGAGAGGATTGAGTGGTCACTGAAGGTGGTAAATGTTGACTCCATTTGTGTCAGTTTCCCACCAAGGGGTTCTGAAGTCAATACAAAGTCAATAGTTGACTCGTAATCATTACGTATAAAAGTCTTTATGAACTCCCCGAAAGATACAACCATTCTGTTTCTTATCTCCAGATTTCTAATGGCAACTATTCTGTTCAGACTCTGACCATATTCTTGGTGAGTAAAATGTTTTACCAGGACCCCTTCCACAGCCACAATACCACATACCATCTCGGTGGAGCATTTACACAAATGTGCATTAAAATCACCTACCCACACAATATTAAAAGTCTCCCGGGATCCACCCACAATTTTATCAAGCTCGTTTTCCAATTGTGCCACCACCAAATGCATATTAGCCCCAAGTTGTTATTATAGAGGTTTATCAGTAACCACTCCTGACCCCTTTTGCCCCCTATTAACAAAAAGGAAATACGGGGCCACCTTCAAGAATGTCTTTAGTCTTATTGGGAGGGTGTTGGATAAAAGCGTTAATAGAGCCCCTGGCTCATCCTGATTTTGCAGGTACTGCCTCTGTCTGGAATGAGCGATACCCGTCTATAGTGATTTGATCAGTTGCTCAGGTCTCCTGTAAGAAAATTATGTTGTGTTTTTGCCAAACAGCAAGCCAGTGCATTGTTAAATCATAAATTTCTATTGGAGAAAATCAGCATAATAATTAAAATTGTAAGAATGTTTGTATTTTTTCAGGGGAAAGGAACTATATTTACTATTTTTGGAGTCCTGTGGGACACTGTAGATGCCTCCTTATAAAGATGTAACCTGTTTGGAAAGTTGCTCTGCTTCTTGCTAGCAACTTTAAGATTTCTTCAAAGTGTTGAGTCAAGCACCTCAGGCCTCAGAGTTACCTGTCCATTTGTTAACTCCTAATGTGACTCATTAAATCAAACTAACTGACATTCCGAAAATCACTATGTCCACGCATAAAAATTGTTACTGGTTCACACTGTTACAATGGGCTTACTTCCTGGAAAATGAGAACAGGCAATGGTTGTTCCTTTGGTCCTATGCAAATAAACTCAATTAGGTTCTGGAGTTCAATGCAGGTTTTTACACACTATATCCTAGAATGTCAAACCTTGTTCAGAAATAGGATATATATTGGCCCAACTAGTAGAATTCTTGCTGTGAAAAGGTTTTCATGTGCAGATGCAAAACCTTTGACTGCGACAAACCCAAAATTCAGACTGACAACGCCTTCATGCATCAGCCAAACTTGCTATATAGGTCCCAGATGGACTGCCTTCAAGATACTTACAAGGTCATTCTGAGTTTGTCAAATTGGATGGAAATGGTGTTTGTGCCTGATTTGATACTACAGCTTACGTTCACATTTTTTGCTGAACGCAGGTTTTTCATTAACACATTCCTTCATGATTTACTAAGCAGTATTTCCGTCAGGAAAATACATCCCTATTTGGAATTTTGCAGTACAAGATTTGATAAATATGATTTTATTATGCAGTAAAATCAAAAATGCATGAGATTGCCAGCCCGTATTATGACTGAAGAACACAGAAGAGTGACTTATAATTGCCCCAGAGAAAAACTTCAAGGTGTCGAAACAGTGTTTGCCAGAGATCAATATTAATTTTAGGATATTTTTAAATAGATTAACAATTGAATGCCTTTAGCCTGTTGATTTCAGTCTTGATAGTGGCCCTATCTACATACCTATTTTTCTAATTTAACATTTTACATTTTGAATTCATCTTTGTTTGTTCCTTTAAAATGTTATTCCTTTGATTTGTATGATTATTTTTGTGACACTCCTCAGTTGACACGTGTTTGCCATATATTTGCTTTGGCGGATCATTTTGTTTAGGCGATATGAGTTCCCATCCGGACTTAGACTGCCTTCACTCACAGAATGTCATTTGGATCCTACACGTAGGTAAGACTAAGGATCTGATTTAGAATGTAGTCAATGGACTTACATTCCATCAGTTTGGGGGCTTGCAATTTTAAAATCCACCAACTTTAGGTTTGATCAAAATGGGGGCAGAAGTTCCTCTCCCAAGGTGTACGTATCCCCATGATAGGAATAACTTTTTAAGGAGAAACAAATCCCTAGAAATTCCAACAATGTCAGTCAGTGCTGGCAAAGTATGGTCGTTTGGAAAGTCCACCTCAGTGAGGGTACATGGTCAGAATCCACATATTGATCACTCTAAAATTCTGAAGGCATCATCAAATAATGTAAGGAACATTAACCATACATTTTCCACCTATTCGGACACAGTTTCCATGGATGGCTTATCATTATTGTGAATCCTGGTGGACCTGTCACCCGATATTGGGTTGCTCTTCTGCTGCCATGCCTGGCTGAATCACCTCTGGATATTGGCACAGGTAATAGCAGAATAGGAGATGTCACAGTCTCCTTGGATTAAGATAAACTAATTTGGACAGTCATAATGCTTTAAATGCAAATGAAGAATCCGCCATTTTTGGTGGCAGATTTTTTTGTTTTTGCTATTTTTGTAATAATGGTATATACATTAGATAAGTAGCTCATCCACCACACCTGATGAAGGCTTTATCCACATTTGAGTGTGTTTGGAAAAGTAACATGACATGAGTTACTAGCTCTTCTCAGCCTACAACACTCTTTCTCTGCCAAAAGAGGGTAGCAGGTCAATACCCTCAAACCTGGTCACTAGTGATCCAGTGGGCATGGATCACAAAGTTTTGGATGCTTTTAACTTACTCTTGTCCTAATCCTGGCTTACTCTTACAAATCAGGAGTGTAAGAATTTGGGGGTTTGATTGTGGGGAGTGAAAATCCATTTTCAAGCAACAACCACAATTCTTGTAAGGGTGAACCACACAAGTGACTAAATTAACCTGGTGCTTAACCTTCCAATGGCATAAACGCAGTCAGGCTTAACTTAGAGGCACTGTATTAGGTATTTGTGTAGCAAGCAAGCAGTAACAAAGTAAAAGCACTACACAAGAATTAATCCACAGAAAGATAGAGTAACATTTTGTAAATCAAAGTAGACTAAAATGGCAAAATTCCCATGAAGTCAAACATGAGATATACAATTTTAAAGGTTTAAGGAATAATAGCATGAAGAAGCAGAAAGTGTTAACTGTGAATATCCAGTCGCGCTAGCCAAAGTCACAAGTTCATGCAAACCGTGATGGAGTGTGGGCCTGATGCAGGGATCAGGTTAGTCCAGCTGAAAAAGTTACCTTCTCAACATCCAGTGTGCAGAGTACAAAACTTCAGGATTTCACAGGAGGAGCTCAACTGATGCCAGCCAAGAGTCCAGCACCTGGGGATCGGGAACTCACTCCAGTAGAGGCCAACAGGGCTCAGGCAGGAACAGTTGCATGTCCAAGCAGGGCCAGGTGCAGCTGATCATCTGAGCAAGGAGGGCTAGGCGCAAGAGGTCTCTTCCCATGAGACCAGGAAAGTGCAAGTCTTGACTACAACAACACACTCTATGCTAGCATCACCCAGAAATCCACAAGAAACTGAAGAACATCCAGAATGCCTCTACCAGACTCATCCTGAACATCCCACGCCACAGCCACTTCACCGGTCACCTGAGAGATCTCCGCTGTTCACAGTCATTAAAAGAATCACCTTCAAATGCCTCACACATGCCTACAAAGTCCTATATGACATGGCCTTGCGTACCTCAACCACCGCCTCTCATTCCATGCACCCGCCAATAAACTTTATTACGCCCAACTGGCCCTAGCCACTTTTCCACGTATCCGCAAGTCCATGGTGGGAGGAAGATCCTTTCCCTACCTCTCAGCAAAGACCTGGAACACCCTGCCTCTCCACCTCAGGCAATCAACACCACTGCCTCGAATCAGGAAGGAGCTCAAGACCTGGCTCTTCGACTGAACTGCAGTGCCTTTGACGGATCAGCAATGCCACCCCCAGCACCTTGAGACCCTTATGGGTGAGCAGTCACGCTATATAAGACACTTGATTGATTGATTACAATCCGAGTATAACATCTTCACCCTAAAAAGCATGTGCCCAAGTCCAATGCCAACTACAGTACCAGCTCTAATACGTAAATATTCCCTATGAGCTCTAAACTTAAAAAAGGAAATACCAGTGGAAAGCTCAACATACCAAACACTGTCTACACAGGAAGAGCAGGCTGAGGCTGACTCTGGGGCTTGGGTGTCAGTCCAGTGGGGGGACACCATAGTCTTGACACCCATTGCCCAGCGCATTGATATGACAACAAGGCCCAGTGAATCAGCCCCAGTGAGTGAGCTAATTGAGCTTTTCTCCACTTCTACTCTTACATCAAGTTACAATGACACAGCCCACCCAGTAGAGGTTTGCTATCTAGGAAGATCACTGAATGATTGCAAGACGTTACCTTGCTCACCCCAGCTATATAAATCATTTTCAAAGCTATTATGCAATAAAAAATTATTTTAGAGTAAAAGCGCAATGTCCACCAGGCATTCAGTAATGTGGTAGAAGGTTGGCTGCCGCTTTGTATGTCCCCCCTGGAACAGACCTGCTCTCCGAGCAAGGTTGGATGGAGCAACCCATACACTTTATTTTCTCAATTTGAACCAACAGAGCAACACAGCCATATTCAATAAGAATTGGTGTATAGCAATTATAGATTTACAGAGCAATCTTGCAGTAATAATAGACCTTACAAGCAAACCAGCTGCCCAAAAGAAGACATATTACTGGCATCTATCAACGCGATCTTGGAAGCCACAATGAACGCATTTATGTGGCAATCCCACAAGCTGGAACTACAAATGGTCAGTATGCGGACCACTGCCTGAGCTGTAGCAGAGATACAAGTAAAAAAATAGGCAAGTTAGAAGCCAGTCTGGCCACCAAGGTGACTCTTGCCAATGTCTTCCATTCATCAACAAATGTAGCTCACTGCCAGAGGTGTTCTCCTTATTACTCACTGACATAAAGAGCATTCAGGGTCTATCAGTCAATCTTAGCCCACATCTGCCAGTTAACCAACTAGAGAGCAGTGTCAATCAACAAAGCATGCTGGGTACTACCTTGATAAAGGGAGAAGAAAATCCAGGGAGGACACCATCACCAAACCCAGAGGCAGTAGGAACATGAGTTCAAAAAATACTCAACAGTGAACCAAACTCACCCGGGATTCAGTCTTCAAACTCCTCAACAGAGGATCACACTAGTGATAATCCGTTATCACGAAGAGTGAGAAGCATCTGAAAAAGCATGAAAAACATCTTAAGAAACAGCAGTGCCTACTCTCAGTCTAACTCTTCAGGCACTCTGGAACCACAACAGAAATTTAAAAAGAAAGGAAAGTGCCCCCAGGCTCCAAGGCCCAACCCAGTCAACCTACTGTTAATGCCACCCAAAAGTTGTTCCTAATTTTTCAAAACAAAACTCTCAGGATATTATAGAAACACATCAGTGCTTATGAAACCAAACTGCCTTGCTCTTCAAAGGATTTGGGAAGGGTGGGGTCAACAATCTATTGAGCTTAGATTGGAACCATAGATCCTCAAACGCATCAGATCGTATAGAGGCCAAGGGACACACAGCACCAAATCTTCCTACAAGAGATAAAGTCACCTCTGATAATCATTCAGGGAAACCAATCCCAGGCAGACTAGTGCTGCAGTGTGGTGCAGTTTAAGGGCTTGTGGTGCTGCACTGCGGCACTTTCTTGTAAATAAGGCCCTAAATTCTCTAGCTACAGCCAGGAAACAGCATAACAGGATAATATGGCAAGACAAGCTACAACAACAGAAAGCACAGTGACTACACATCTTCAAACTTCTGAGATACTTTATTAAGGCCGATCATCAATCTAAAGGTCAATTCTTCAGACAAACATAATGGTGTATCAGCTGTGTCATAGGTGTACCACATCAACACTCATGTACTGTAATCCTCTGGCCAGCGTAAATGATTTCCTCTGGAGCGTGCCACAGGAATGCCCGGTATGGTATCAACCAGCCCCCAAAGTTGATGACCAGCCACAGAGCAGCACCCACCTACCTTCGCCCTTTGTGGATCACAACTGGCTTCCCAAAATACGGAAGAGAATAAGAAATGACGGGGCCCCAGGACCAAATGGGCTCCCAGGCTCCATATTTATAGAGGAATATGACTTTTGGTCATCTTTGCTCTACACACTATACCAGCACTGCTTTATAACAGCCACTATCCCAGACTCCTAGCATGGATCAATCTTGCATACAATTTTTTTAAAAGGTGATTACACAGATCCCGCTAACTACATAATGATTGCCTTGTTAGACATCGAACAAAAGGCTTTCGCCAGTGCGGTATTACAGGACTTGAAAAGCTGCATCAGGGATGAGGGTATTCTGCCATTTTTCCAGTCAGGTTTCAGGAAAGGAGCATCCACCATTGACAACATTCTGGCACTAGCTTATTTGGTGGATCAGGCAACTCAATCCAGCAATCCCTTGCTTTTTGCATGCTTAGTTGATTCCTCTGCAGCACTCAACTGGATGTATCGGCAATTACTCTGTAACAAACTAACTAGCTGGGGAATCTCTAAAAAACTGCTGGAGGTAGTATTCTCCCTTAACTTACAGACATGGGTGAGAATCAAGAACACAACATGGCAACCTCAAAAAATTTTACCAATAAAGGCTTAAATCAAGGATGTGTCTTGGCACCAATGCTCTTCAATTTGCACTCTGCTGATCTTGGGCAATCATTAAAAAACTGCAAATCTGTCCATACCTAAAATTGGCAAGAAGTACTTATTCCTGATGTAATATGCAGACAGTATGATCATAATGGATTGCACCAAAAATGAATGCAAAAAGCACTGGACGCCCTCAACGTATGCAATATTAAAAACAAATTGGTCGTGAACTGCACAAAAACAAAGGTTGTCACTTTTGGACGATATTCAACTAAGAACAAACTACAATGGTCATTAGGTAACTTAAGTATAAAAAAACTACACAAAATATATTTACCTAAGTATGTGGTTTAGCAGCAATGGAAAGTCAAAGCTCCATTCATCTTGAATGGAAGAGAAAGGAAAGGCAGTGTCTCACGCCCTGAGCAAACTCAACTTGAAGCTGCACAGTCCAACCACAGAAGAAATACAGAGGGTAATACGAGCTAAACTCCTCCCAACCATCAGCTATGGCCAATTAGCCTTTCCTGGGGCCTTTACAACTATTAAAGAAAGGGCACAGTGCAGAGCCTTGACGCTAATTTTTGGGATACTCTAACATGTTCAAAAATCTTTATCACGCCTAGAGTTTGTCATAGGAAGACAGTCTCTTGGGAACATGGTAGCTTTTTTAGGTATCATCATAAAGTACGCACCTCAACAGTCTTTACAATGAAAGAGGTCCTGAAAGAAATATTTGCAATTGGGAGGAATGCATGGACAGACTATCTATCAGCTGCATGCACTACATTAAACCTGGTCTGGGCAACCTGGGAAGACAGCCCAATTCCACTAACACTACTAAAAGCTGCATTGAAGAAACAAGTCAGGCTCCTCTCTAGGTGAGAAGACATTAATAACATAGAAGAGTTCAAATCTAACATCAGGGCAATTATAATCTCATGTTTAGAAAACCCTATCCAGCCTTATTTGAACAATGCACTCAGGAAGAAAACACCAAAGCTTATTCCTTATACAAAATTAATGGCCCTACCAATTAAAGAGCTACATGCAAGTTCGAAATCATGCCCCAGGCCGGGCCAATGCAGACTATATCATCTCAGAAAAGAGACTCTGATACATCTAATATGCATTTGTTTGGCTCTTCTTAATGCACAACACACTTTAGTAAAAACTAAGGGTGGGCGTAGTTCGCGAAGTAGCACTTCGCGAAGCTACGCAAAGTGAAGTTCGCACTACGCGAGCTACGCGTAGCACTTCGCGAACTCCGAAGTAACATGTTCGCACTGTGCAAGATGTTGTTTTCAATGATTGCACAGTGCGGACAAGCAACCGGCACTGTGCAATCATTGAAAATGGCATCTTGCACAGTGCGAGCTGTAGTTTTCTGCTGCTCGAGTAGATTTTTACTCGAGCTGCAGCTTTCTCAACGCGAACTGGTAGTTTCTCATCGCGAGCGGTCGCGAGCATACGCGACCCCTCGCAATGAGAAACCTGACCTTCTCGCGTTGGGAATCTCGCCGGGAGGTTTATTTTCCATGCTCGCGATCGCGAACAAGGAAAAAGTCTCGCCAGGATGTCATTTTGCTTGCTCGCGGTCCCCAACTTGACGTTGAGGACCGCGAGCAAGCAAAAAATGACCGCAGCACTACGCAACACTACGCTACGCGTGTTCGCACTGTGCTACGTGCAGTTCGCGTAGCGCGAAGTAGCGCGAACTTCGCAAACTACGCGAGCGTAGCGTAGTGCTTCGCCCAGGCCTAGTAAAAACCAGTTTTCTTCGCATACGGGGCAATGTCCTGTAATGAATCCAAAGAGCTACTCTGTCATCTCGAGATCCCAGCAAATCTGGCAAAATTTGGAAAATATATAGCTGCAACCCAGACTTTGCTAAAAGGCCATCCTGCCGTAGCTGCTGGGGTAGGGCCTTAGCATCATCATGCATTATGCAAGGTATAGCTTAGCCAGAACACATGGCGACTCCGACAACTGCTACACTGCTCCAACAGCTATCACCATCTGTACTTCTCTCTCAAGTAGTGGAGCCGTGATATGGCACGTGAGGCTCCCATTTGGGCAGCCTATGGTACAGAGAGCACAGTTAAAGGACCAAAAGGACAGTGGAAGCACTGGCGATAAGAAGGGCTCCAAATGAATGGGGCTCGTGTATTGATGGCTGCATTGAGGATGTGTGAAGAGCCGTCAAGGACTGAAGATTTACTGGTGTAAGGAATGCTTCAACAATTGTTGGGCATGCAGATCATTGGGCGGAATATCAGCCAACCAAAGAATGACTTACTGGATAATATGAACTAATGCTGCTAGCCCGGCACTTCTCTTTCTCACGTTTTTTTTGCTCTTTTATTTTACATAAATATAAAACGTTCAATCAGACTATTGAGGAGCCCCTGAATTTTAAATCTGGATTTTATGCTGATCGTGTACATACAAGTAGTATCATATATTATATGCACTGTGAGGCCTCTTTTTGTAACAATCTTAATTAGTTGAACAAATAAAATGACTACTACTACTACAGGTCAAGGTGTGTTCTGATGAGTGACTCAGGAGGTCCAATATTTATATCTGGTGCCACCCTTAGAAATTATGGAAATGTCAGGCTCATCCCCACATCCAGTCCTGGAAAGTTCCTTCCTTTCCTTTTCTTCCTCTGCCCTGGATCCAAGAAGTCTAGGGTGACAAAACCCAGGTGTCAAGTTCCTTTGTGAGTGTGCTGGAGGGAGCCCTTTCAAATATAAGTGGGGTAGAGACAAGCTCCACACCTCCCATTGTGGCAGATTCCCCTCTACCAGCTGCACTCAGGTCCCATTGTTCACTGGGTCCAAAACCCATTCCTCCATTCCTGATGGGGGAGCAAATAAAAGGCCCAGGCAGCAAGAAACTTCTAGAAGACCTCATAAAGTTTAGGAGAGGAATGCCAACTTTTTAAAAGTGAGAAATAAAACTGGGACTATGTCCTAGACATGGCGTGCACTACGTGAAAGATCACTCAGATGAGAGTGTAAACAAAATCCAGTCAATGAATCGTCAAACATTCAAAGAAAAAGGCACTGCGAGTAACATTGTATCATGTTTCCATTTTCACATGAGTCCATCTTTGTGGAAGAATTGGAACGAGGCGTTAACGGTAGCTCGTCAATGTGTTTATTGAGCAAATGAAAAACACGAATTCTTTGCGTGGGATCGGGGGAGTCTATAAGCAAAGAAATCAATATCACTATACATACAGTGTATAAGGCTACATGCTATAACAATGACATAAACGGTCGTCAGAGGAACCCTGAGAAAAATTGACCAAGAATACGTGTTTGTGCCAGCAACCAATCATTAACTGATGTATGATAGAGCCCAAAGAAGGAGAACAGACTCAATAGGAAGACTCCAATTTCCTGTAGCTAATTGAATAAATAATGCGCTAATAGTGCAAATTTAAGTGCACACATGCATCAAATCCAAAGCTGATGAAAGTAGTGTTGGACAAACATGCGGGTCCAAAATGTTGAAAACAACCGTGACAAACTGTGCAAGTGACTGCAAAGTGAAAGTGTATGAAATCATTAAGCCAAGCATAACTGCAAGAAACGCATACCTCCAAGCAAAAAAAAGTATTCAGTTGCAAAGTACATGGACTCCATGCTACACACCAAAAGAAACACTAGAATGAGTGTTACGAAACTATGAGGCGTATTTGCAAAAAAAGTGACGATCGGATACAGGTGCTTACCGACTGGATGTGTTGAAAGTACAAATAGTGGAAAAATCCAATAGATCACTAACAGCCTCTCGGTGCCAGTGAGTAAGCTAGCATGCAATAGAGTTAGTCATGCGTGCACTAAAGACACAACGTAACAAGATTAAACTGGAAACGGATGCAAACAGCGGTTTGTGTCAGGAAGTAAAAAACAATGTGAACAGAATACTAAGCTCCCCGTGTACGCGGGAAACAAGAGCTTTTAATAAAGGTGGCTCGTGGAAAAAAAAGTGAATACCAAAAGTGGTCAATGGAAAAGAAAGGTTTATTTTACCAGGTCAAATTATCAGTTTAAAACTGCACACAGGATGCAGTGGCAGGCCTAAGACATGCTGTAAAGGGTGCATTAAGTGAATGACACAATATGTGCACTAGACCCACTAGCTTTTAGTTTACAGGTCCTGGGTACATGTAGTAACACTTTGCTAGGGATCAATGAGTAAAACAAATGTTCCAGTTCGGTGTAAGTTAATTTTACCATGTTTAAAAGAGAGGGTACAAGCACTTTAGCATTGATTAACAGTGGTAATGTGCAAAGAGTCTTTATGCCAAAAAAAACAAATTTGAGCAACCAGTAGGAGAGAAGTCAAAAGTTTGTGGGAAGAACACATCAAGTCTGGCAGGTCTAACAAGGACTATTCTAGGAGTACAACAATAGTAACTCATAGCAAAACTTTATAAATGTGATATCCCAATGAAGAGCAGTGCTGTGAGCAAGAATGTGTTTTATCAAGATACAATTCTGGAAATTCTTGCAATTATTACAACAGAACATTCAATGAGTCTATTCCATAAAGAAATCTGAACATTCCAGATTCCAGTGGCATGGTGAGCAAAAAAACGATGGATTTAGGCCCAGATCTGTGTACTGGGGTGAATGTATGACATTGTTCTGCATTCTGTTCATCAACTGTTGTTTTTGCATTTGTCACCCCGAGTGGGACGGGTATGCTCAGACGTGAGTCCCGTGCTCTCCATGCCACTGGAATCAAGCTTGCCTGGCTGAAGAGGGGTGAAACCCCGAAACCGGTCCTAGGATGCTTGGTTCAAGTCCAGGAAGGACCTGGCTTAGCAGTTCGGGCTGGACTGTTCCCATGAGGCACAGGGTAAAGACTGATTTGCATATGGCTGGGCTCAAACTGGATTGGCATGGTTAGAAAAAAAACAATGGATTTAGGCCCAGATCTCTGTACTGGGGTGAATGTATGACATTGTTGTGCATTCTGTCCATCAACTGTTGTTTTTGCATTTGTCACCCCGAGTGGGATGGGTATGCTCAGACGTGAGTCCCGTGCTCTCCATGCCACTGGAATCAAGCTATCCTGGCTAAAGAGGTGTGAAACCCCGAAACCGGTCCTAGGATGCTTGGTTCCAGTCCAGGGAGGACCTGGCTTGGCAGTTCGGGCTGGACTGTTCCCATGAGGCACAGGGTCAAGACTGATTTGCATATGGCTGGGTTCAAACTGGAATGGCATGGTGAGCAAAAAACGATGGATTTAGGCCCAGATCTCTGTACTGGGGTGAATGTATGACATTGTTCTGCATTTTGTCCATCAACTGTTGTTTTTGCAGTTATCATGAACAAGGCTGCTATTGCCAGGAAATGATTTTTGAGTGTCTCTGGGTTTAATGAACACAAGAACTCTGGATGTTGTGAAATTAGGTAACATCAGCATGGAACTATGTTTGATTCCTGGTATTATCAACAAATAGGACATGTTACAACGCAAACGTTTACAATAAATGCCTTTCAAATGCGGTTTTTACTAGGGGTGGGCGGAATTTGCGAAATCCACTTTCGCAAATTATCGCGAAAATGTTTAAAATTATCGCAAACAAGCGGAAATATCGCGAAGATGCAGAAGTTTTTTTCCCGCATGTTCGCGAGATTTTCTGCATGGTTGCGGGTCGCCAACTTACCCATGTGGTTGCTCGCGGGCGCGGCCATCTTGTTTTGAGTTGTCTCGCGGTGCATGATCACGAGAAGAAAGACGTGATCGCGCGACGCATGACGTCACTGCGGGCGTGAACTGTCGCGAGACAGCGCAAATGGCTAAAAACAATACAACATCTCATGGAGAACGCGACCGGATCAAGAAAACTTGTCGGCGAATGCAGGGATTCAGGTAAGGCGATCGCGCGTGCACGAGAATGTATTATTTTACAGCGCGAGCAAGAAACAAATTATCGCCAAGCTGCGGAAAGCGGAAATTTTGACATTTTCGCGCTCTCCGCGAAAATGTCAAATTATCGCAATTTCCGCGAACGGAACGAAATTTTCGCCCAGGCCTAGTTTTTACATCACAACATCCATTACAATGCCTGATTTTACGACGCATGCCATCACAACGCATTTTTAGAAACTACACTTATAACGCATTCCATTACAATGCATACCATTACAACACATATCATTGCAACGAATAATACTTTTAGGGCAACAGAAGTGTAAGGGTTGGATAGTGTAGGGGTAAAAATTACTATTCCCACTGCAGTGAGTGCAACAGTAGGGTAAGTGTTGGATAGTGTAGGGGTAAAAATTACTATTCGCACTCCAGTGAGTGCAACAGTAGGATAAGTGTTGGATAGTGTAGGGGCAAAAATTACTATTTCCACTCCAGTGAGTGCAACAGTAGGGTAAATGTTGGATAGTGCAGGGGTAAAAATTACTATTTCCCATTACTTACTTTATAATGCGTTGTAATGGCATGCGTTGTAGTGGTATGCATTGTAATGGCATGCATTGTAGTGACATGCGTTGTAATGGCTGCGTTGTAATGGCATGCGATGTAAAGGATGTTGCATTGTAATGACTGTGTTGTAAAGGTAGTGCGTTGTAATGACTGCGTTGTAATAGTTGTTTCCCATTATCAACAGCAAATCTCTGGGGGACTATATTTTTTTAAGAATGGAGCTAGACAAATTCTGTGCTATTAACCAATCATAGAATCAATATAGGTTTTAAAAAAAATTGAGATCTGAGTAAATGAATGTAGGTGTCACCCTGAGCAGAACATTCCATGAGTTTTGCCTTTTATCGGAGTGTGTTATACAGACCTCAAATTTTGCAATAAAGACTCAAATGTGAGAGTTTCTAGATATTCATCATCATCAAAATTGTTTATTTGGGTTAAATAAAAGATAGCTATAAAAGAGCACTCTACGCCACTGAATACATATAGAATATAAGGTTTCATAAGATCATCGATTACATTTTCTTGAGAACACCCCTGAGAAACAACCAACATTAAAACATATATGTTAATTTGCTAACATATGTAAAAATAATAGGGCCAGTGTGACCTGGGTGAAATTAAAATCATGTAAATGAGGTAAATTATCCTTCTTACGCTGGTGTTCATAAAACTGAGTTTTGATGCACTTTAATCCTGGTATCTTGCATGCATCCTCAAGGTTAATATAGGCTCTCAAAATTACAAGAAGAGGATGAAGGGCAGTAGGATAAGATAAACAACCTGTGTCCAGTCCTTCATCTACAATGTGGGAAGATGTACTCTGAGGTAGAGACAACAAAATACTTGAAAAAATTGTTCTCAACAACTTGTAACAAGCTATCCAATACCCCCCATATATTACAGCAGTACAAGACAGCTGACATACATTTAGCCTGGTAGATTTTTATCATAGCAAATCTTGCTGTGAAATAAAACATGGTTAAGACTGACCTTGATGAAGTATTTATTATTCTTGCAGTGATAATGGGGCTCAAGTCCCATCCAGATCAAACAGGACACCAAATATGAGAAGCACACCACCTTGCTTAGCTCATGTCCTTCTTCCACAAACTTTCTTCACTCATACCATGTGATTTACTGTAATTTGTAGGTAGGTTTAGACTATTTACAAAGTTACAAATTAATCCAGGAGGTGTTGAACACCTAAAGCATTTCTGGATAATATTAGAGAGAATACTCTCCTGCATAGCATTCTCCCTGCTTCCTTTTGTAAGGATCTTTTGTGCTCTTTTATTGTACTTTTTTATCTATGGGAACAAAGCATGATCTTGGATTCCACTCTGGATTTGCTATTAAGGGCCTTCAATAAGTCATGATGTACCCTAGAGCACTTATTCTCAAACAGCTACAATCTCTAATTTAAGATGAGTTTCCTCCAGTTTTTGTTAACTCACTATTGACCTTTCTAAAGATTTCCCCAACTGAGGCTAAAATATTTGCTTCTGTAGCATATTCACTAAAACAAGTATCAAAATTAGCAGCCAAGCTGCCAATTAGTTTGTTCTGAAAAATTTCCAGAATGATCTTGGACCATTTCAACCTACGCCTTTGGTCAGTTAGATTCACGTTGCTGTCACCCAACTGAATACTATATATTTTACACTTTCATTGCTCTAAATTCAATGCCACAAAATGGGATTATTGTCATTGAAATCACTCCAAGTGGCATCAAATGATGACTCAAAGGAGCAAGCATAGCAGAAACGAAGATATAATGAATAACTGCTGGTGAAGCCTTTCCAGTAAATTTAGCAATCTGGATACTTAGCCTTAAATATGAAAAAAAATGACATTCATGCAAAATTAAGTTCAACAATTCACCTGTTCTGGAATGGACCATATGCAGCATAGCATTGTGATCACTGCCATTGTACTAACGTATTGGTGACAGCTACCTTCACATAAATGCAAGTTAAAGTCTCCTATAACCATAGGAGAAGTGAAACGGTGTGCTTCATCCCTGAAGGTATCAAGAAAACCCTTTTGCGCACACAGATGCGCCTAGTTCTTCTGTGAAGAACTGGAATTGCAAATAATTAACTACCAATGTTATTGAGGTTTTAGAAAAAGTAAGCAATACCACTACCATGTAAAAACATCCACAATGGGATTGCAATTGTCTAGCTCACACGAAGAGAAAAACACAAAGTAATTATGGGTATTTTGGAGAGTTCATAGCAATTCTTGAATTAACTGGCACATTTCTGTGAGGGTCTCCCATTTTTAGAACAGAGCTCTGAGAGTGGAATCTATAGCATGAGCAGAACTCTGCATGTATCTCAGAATTGCAACAACTGTTTAATATTTCAGTACAGAAGAAAGGTAGCACACAATTCACTCACTGCTCAACCTGCTCATTTTATCTTCTTCCACGTTTGTAAAAAAAAAAAAAACCCAGACAGAAATCACCCACAAAATGTTCCACTCTTTAAATGTATTGTATGCTCTTGCGGAGTGCAAGGATTGCCTGCTGTGATTTATGTTGCAAATATTGTCATTCGACTGTCTTTTTTCAGTATATATCTTTGGGAAGGAATTTATCCTTCTATGCAATATTCTGATATAAAACTTAATGCCCCAGAGATTATTTATGATGGTATTGTCTAATATTCTTTTTTGCATACAGATAGATTTTGCATACGTACATTCATCCAACATTCACCTGCTCCTGTGGTGATATTGAGTGGGAGGAGGGAGAAGCTGAAGCCACTATGGTTCTTGGAACCTTCAGGGAAGGAAGGGGTTACTGGAAGATCCCACCTCCTCAGCTCATTGGCTGACATTCTCATGGGTAAGCCAATGACAGGAGGACCTTCCCTACTACTTCACAGAGTGTGAGGGACTCGATGAGAGTTGATGACCTC
Source organism: Triturus cristatus (assembly GCF_964204655.1). Lineage (NCBI taxonomy): Eukaryota > Metazoa > Chordata > Amphibia > Caudata > Salamandridae > Triturus > Triturus cristatus. Next base: position 485,228,516 of record NC_140580.1, on the reverse strand, counting down.
ACCTGACTCTGTCACAAGTGGTCAGTGATTGAGGTTTAGCCTTGAGCATTTCAGGGCTTACAACTGAAGTGCCCAGTTCCAAGCTTATGGTGTTGTCCCCCCTCTTCATGAGGGGGACGACCTTTAGGGTGCTTTGCCAACCTGAAGAGGTCACACCATCAAGGCTATGAATTCTTCAGCCCAGCAAAGTTTAGTTCAGGGTGACATGCACCTTATCATTTAGTACAAGTACAACTCCTAGCTGCCTGACCTGACCTAACCATGAAGACAGTCTGCCAGGCTGAACTCAGCTCAAACTGAATGACGCTTTTTATGCTTTGCAAAAAGGTTGGAGCAGCAGGGCCCCTCCGCTTTAAATGGCAGGCCACCACTGCATCATAGTCTTCAACACCTTTCTCATAATCAAACAGTAATGCTTTTTATTGTCTATACATTTTTCAGAACACATGTCTTTCCTCAATTTTTAAATAATTAATTATAACGTGAGTGATTTCCAAGAAACACCACTTTATTCCTTTTACATTTACTTGGTCTTATCTGTATATTTAGCATGGCATTGGTGCTGCATCATTTTAGGGAAGTAGGCACAGTGCAGGGAGCATTATTTGATGTCTATATGTACTTGTACGATGGGTAGTGGCTCTCTTCAAAGAAATGCCCTGGCCTATCAATATTTTAGATGTTGAAGCCTGATGGTATGTTTGCCAAATAGCAAGTAATATAAACACTGGGAAAAACATTGAGGATGTTTACAGCCATTGCACCACTGAGACTGAAGGCCACAATTTTCTAATAGACAAAGCAAATACATCTGTGTCAGGCTGCATATTCAGTTTATTGACGTGTTGATTGCAAATGTCAGACGTACCATTAGACTGTGATTTGAGGCTCTGCAAAACACTTTTGTCATATTCCAGATTTTTGATAAACTGGTATTGGCTTGTTAATCATGCATAATCATTATATAAATCTACTACAGCTTTACTCCTAAATGATTTGTCATTTATTTTCATAGGGACTATGACATCTGAGGAATGAGTGTTATTCAGAACAGGTTTTACCAGAATATTGGTTCTAATTATTCAAATCGATATCGACTATGGCTCTTTGTTCATTTTAATTTTAAAGCTGGGACATTGCCTCATACACAGGACACCACTATTAACAAATATTGGCATCTACTAGATAAAACACCATTGTGACGGTTCATTGTATTTTTTTGGCAACTAGGGTCGCGGGAAAAAGGCATAGGACAAAGGCATACAAATGAACTGAATGGTTTTTCAAAATTGGGTCAGAACACATCTGTCATGTACTGTAACAGGTGTCTCTATTGCTTATTTAAATAAACTACATTATGGAACTACAGGATGAAATGGTGTATTAATTATACAGAGAATCAAACTTGTGGCCTACAGATCATAGCAGATGCCAGCAACAAGAGTTTAACTCAATTTGCTATTCTGCAGGATTGCGTTTTTGAGCATGGAAGTGCAGTTGTAGCAGATTAACAGTTCAATTTCCACACAATATTGCAAGGCATCTGGTCTCAATCTCAATTCAGTCCTTGAAGTGGAGATTTGCCTACTAATGGCTGAAGAAGGATGAAACAGGAGACAGTTCTCCCCACAACCATACACGCACAATGGTTCTTCCTATCCAAGCAAACTGCTTTGCTTAAATCAAAAACTCACAGCCAAGCAGATCCCAAACTTCCTTGTTGTATTCATCTTAGCAGAAAGAAATTACTTCTTCAAAACATATAACTCTAGATGGCCTCAAAAGCGATTCTCAACTGTCTTCATCCCCATATACATCAGACTCTTTACATGCTCACTGTACAAACATCAATATCTTCTTTATGAAGTAAGCCCAAATCAGTGTGAATAACATAAAACATCTATTGTAATGAACATATTCCTGCCTCAGTCCAGGACACGCCATCTGCTCCACACAACTTCTCTTACTGTTTGTATTATTTCCCATCAGACATGAACACCACATCTATAATGGTTAATAATGCAAACAGTGAAAGGAGATGTGTGGTCTGAGGTGTGGTGGGTAGATGTTCATTTGCAACTTTTGATCCGTTTTCAAGCTTATTATGCCAGGTCTAGAATTCTCCACATGGGGACAATGGGGGATGACAAATGATTGAGAGGGTGTGGACAAAAAAGAAACACCCAATCTTACTTTGTGGGACTGGGCTCCGATTCATTGCTGCTGGTCACAGGTGTGTCAAAGGATTAGGGCAATCATGGGGGGGGGAACACAGCTCTCACTTCCACCTTGCGCAATTAGGGAATTGTGCAATTTTAACCAGCTGTAAATTCACTTTACTGTGGAGCAACATTGCACTAGTAGTGGTGAGGGTGCCTGACATAACAATTTGGGATGTGCTGAATGGAACTGGAACTGATGGCAGCTGACTCTGACTGTGTCCTGGGCTCTGCCAGTCAGGTCCAGGTCCAGTGCTATGTTAAACACAAACACATAGATTGAGGTGCATATTGGCATGACCTACCATATATTTCCCTAGTAGATAATAGGGCATGGCAGTTTAGAGGCCAGCAGCCTTTGTTACACTTCCATGAGGGCACTGTTGAGTGCCTTAAGTCATTTTAAAAGTAGCCTTGTCTTGTAGCACTGCAGCGCTGCTTTTAAAAGCAAGTTCGCTGCAAACTCGACTTTGGTGGTATGACCACTTTAAAAGTGTCAATCTACCTTATCTTTACATATTAGATACCCACAAGATCTCCTCTAGGTGTTCCAGTGGTGGGGGGGGGGGCATGTAACTATAAGCAGAGTCCCTATAAAATATATTTTATAAACTCTGGTGAGTAAAAACTGCCCATGTTATATTTCCCCAGTGCATGACATTCACTACAAAGTCAACTTTGGTGCTATGGGCACTGTGAAGTAATAATCTAAATTGTGTTTTGCATATTAGGAACCCCCCAAGTCTCCCCTAAGTGTTCAATGTGTGGGTGGATCCTGTAATTATGAGCATGGAGTTTATAAAATAGGTGTTATAAACTCTGGTGTAGAGGAAATGTATCTTTTCATTTTCTCAATTTTAAATAGTTGGTGTTATAGGCTAAAATTGCAATATGTTATGGATGCATAACTATTGCTAGGAGATTGTGTAAAATATCATTCAAAGACTAAACAGAAAGGTATTGATAAATCCAGCAACTCTTCATTGTTTAATTTATCATTACTTGCACAGAAAATAAGTTAAAAGACTTTCTTTTCTGTAAGCCAATATCCAGCCTCTTGCACTCTTTCCTTAATTGGTCAGCCCTGAGGGGATTAGCCAAGCTGTCTTGATTATGTGATAAGTGGCCTCACCGGGCAGAGAATTCTGTGGGGCACAGGAATACCAGAGCAGTAGGTTGTGCCCTAAAGCATTAGCTTCAAAGGAAGAACAGGTTGAGCAAGCTTGTCAGCTTGGGCCACCCCCTCTCCCTGCCAGATTTGAGCCTTTAGAAAGAAATTCACAGATCTGAGTGAGGAGAGTTTATGGAAATAAGCCATAATCTGAGTTTGGTTTCGTTAGCTCTTGCTACTCTGTTGAAATTTCAGCAATGATGAATTTTGAGAGAATAGTGCTTTCTGGGACACTACTATGCCACACTTTAGAGGAATTTGTCATCCTTGGGGGTGTTGCCAGCACCTCATTGGGCAGGGGTAGTCCCCTGCATGTTGCTTAAGAGCATTGGATAAATATGTGAGAGATGCAGAGCCTTTCAGTTCTACTGCCTGAAACTACAAGAAGAAGGAGGATTGTCCTAATGGAATCCAGAACTGCACCCAAGGGCCTAACTGATGAAGCCTTCACCAGCTGCACTATCTTGGACTACAACTCTGAGGACTTTGCCTTGCTTCAAGAAGGAGTAAGGAGTGGAATCCCTGCCGCTACAGGTTAACAGAGCTTAACTGGCCCTTCTCCAGCCAGAGTCCCCACTCCCATAGTTCGTCCAGAAGAGTTTTAAGGGGTTGAATAAGTCCTTTGTGGGAAGTGAAGTCCAGGCCTTTCAATGATCATCTAGGAGGTTCCAGACCCTTGGATTTATGTTTTGGACACTTGGAACCCACCAGGAGACCTTCTGGAAGGACCATCAGAAGTTTGGGAAAGTTTGAGAATTTTTTGGGGAAAAGCTTTAGGATGTGAATGATCTGACCGCGAGAGCCACGCCGGTCACCTTCAACTGTGACCCAGCCTGGATTCCAGGTTCGTCCCCCTGAAGAGCTCTGGAGGTTCGACTTCCAGAGTTTGAGTGGGAGATCCCTGAAAGTGAAGCCGGCAAAACCTCACCGAATCCAGACTGGTGGACAGCAGGGAGGGCCCTCTGTGGAAAAGATCCAGAAAAGGTTCTAAGTTTAAAGGTAACATTTTGACCGAGGCCTACCACATGGGGTATCGGAGCAGGTTTTTTTTCATTGTCGGCCTCAAACTTTCACTTTGACCTTGTCAAGCTCGGCTAGATGTCCAGAAGGGGAAACAACGTTTACATCCCAGATTTTACTCCGCGATGCAAACTCCCTACCTTGGTAATAAACTTGAATTTGACCTTTAGACTGTAGTAATAAATGTATGAACGTGTGCTATGTGCATGTTAGTTTGTGTGTATAGGGATGGGATGAAACTATGGCCTGAAGCGTCTATGTTTAAAAGAATCAAAGCCACTGATAGATAATTATCTATCTGATACAGACAACCCTATCCTCTCATACAGTGATAAGAGGCGATTATCTGTTGGTCATTATCAAATACAATAGGAATGAAAAGGAAGGCTTTCTTAAGGGACCCTGCAAAGTCTCAGAGGCAATTCTGGATCAAAGCATTATTAAATAAATCTAACCTAGACTCTACAATGTCAAAAAATTTAAACTTTTTAAAGAAGATTGTATAGTGTACAATTTGGTGGCGTATTCATGTCCACCATTTCATGAAAAAACCACTACTGAGCAATAAACGCATATCTACACATGCGGTGAGGTCTGCGTCCAGCAAACCTGTGGTTGCGCCAGCTGCACAAACAGCTGGAAATGTGAAAAGCATTTTGTGCCCAGTTATTTGTATCGTGGAAAGTTTCTTCAAAAATGATCACGTAAATTGCAAACCGGCATCGCAAAACTAGATCTTCACAATTGAATCCAGGCAGTTACCCATCCATCTAACCTAGTTTCAGAAAAGAGGCTATGCCTATTGTAGCAGAAGCATCTCAGAGATGACACTCACTGCCTTTAGAAGACAGTGCATGTATTGGGTCCTGATGAAAGCGAGTTACAGAAAGCAGAACCGATGAGGAGGGTGGATGGAACCTCTTAATAGGACCAGATGGCGACAGAACATGGTACAGTTAATCTGTTAGAAATCTATAGTGCCGCCATGCTGCCTCAGTGGCATTCATTTTATTCAATGTAAATAGCGTAGCATAACTTTCACACAATGGTGAAAACACGTGCACTCAATCTTTAAATCTGTCTTTCTCATAACAAACATTCAGAAAGGTATATCAATGTGATTTTCTAATTTAAAACATAGATTTTCTATCTGTGCCATCCAGCACTGTAATTATAATGCCTAGGATGAACGTTTTTTTCGAAGTACTTAAGCAATTTCATGTCCCTGCGTTGGTATCTGGCATCATAAGGCCACACCTCGGGGCTTATTTACAAGCCCTTGCACCACCGGTTTGGGAAAGAAAAGTGGCGCACCGGCGGCGCAAGGGGCTTGTAAATAAGCTCCTCGTGTTCTTGATATTTTATTTTCCTTTATTTAGCTCCGACATGTCTCTGGGAAAAGGGAATGGGGTACAAAAAGACAAATTGGAACCCCCAGATGTGAAGAACACAGAATACACAGAATACACAGAATAAGTGAAAGTGATGCTTTGCTATGCTTCCTCCACCCCCCCTCCCAAAAATCCTGGGCAGATAAGATTTCCCATCTAGCTGATATTTTTTAGAGGTCGCTGTCTTTTAAGGAAAATGTTGATGTTTAATTAATTAATGGCATGTACGTAAGAACAAGGAGACGTAGAGGTTTTTAGAGATTTCTTGACTTCTCGAACAGGTGTCATATTGGGGCAGATTTACAACAAGGTAACGCAGCACGGTGCAGAAAGTCATTTTGCTGTGCTGTGCTGCGTTAGTTTGGAAAGCACAGAGATGCGACATATTTACAAGAATATGTCGCATCTCTGTGCTTCCCCTGCGCTGGCGCACAAACTGCAGCCTTGCACCGGTGCAGGCACCCTTGCACCATGGTGCAAGGATGCCTGCGTCGTGAGGAGATTGTTTTTGTGCAGGAAGGGACACCTTCCTGCACAAAAACAATCACAAGAGGCTTTTTCCTCTTTCAATGCGTGCTGTAGAATGCAGCACACATTGAAAGAGGAAAAAACGAGGAGAAATGAAAACATTTCTCCTTGTTGCGCATCGCTACGGCCACCTCTAGGGTGGCGTAGCAATCATACGCATCTCCAGATTTACCATTTCTCGTAAATCTGGAGATGTGTCTTGTTCCATGGGTGTTGCGTGGGAACACCCACAGCAACACCCATGGAACGACCCTTACACGCACAGTGCTGCGTGTGAAGGGGCCATATTTACGAGGAGAGGAAAAGTCACGCAGGGTGGATTTTCCTCTCCTTGTAAATATGGAGGAGCCCCCTGCGCCACCAGTACGTCACGAAAAGTGACATAGTGGTGGCGCAGGGGGCTTGTAATTCTGCCCCATTGTGTGCGCGGTCCTCTTAAAACTTGGATACAGACATCTGATGACTGGGTCTAGCTGGGGCATTACACTCTAATGTGGATTTGTACATGGTATATTACACATATATTACACGTGTTGCCAAATTAAGGGATGAGGAGAAGATTGCTGGTGAAGGGTCAAAGTTAGGATTTGAACCCGTGTTTCCAAGTAAGCATTTGAGACACTAGACCATAACTCCTCCCTGAATTGTGACAGACGAAGCAAAGCTAATGATGTTTGTTGCACATTAAACGGTAATTTGGGATTTCAATCTGCACTGTAACCTCTTGATTTCTGCTCAATGATTGAACTATGACCCAGTGCACAAATAATAAAAGAATAATTATTCTTCATATGCAGTTTGTTATCATCTCTGCAGCACATGTACATTTTGTCTCCGCCTTCGTGGACTAAAATTATCTTGAATAATAAATACTGCCAACTGTACTTAAAAGCTCAGATAAAATCTGTGTCCTACCAAACATATCCCCTTTCAATTCTCCTGGCATCATACTCTAGTTCGAGCTCTCAGTACAGGTGATACCGCCAGAAGCCTTGGTGACATTATTGGTTCCCAGTGAAGGAAAGGATTTAAATAAAAATCCTCACATAAATCTGCAAAGTTGATGGGATATTGGATCCCAGTGTCTACACATCCTCAAATTGGCCATCCTCATCACTTATCACTTTCCACACAAACCACCTTGCAATCTGAGCAGCCCTAAAGTACTTACTTGACTAACTTTCCAAACCATATAAATTATTCACTATCTTCTCCCCGTTATTTAGTAGTTTAAAAGTCAGTGATGCAACCTAATGCTGCACTTGTTGCTCCAAGGCATCACTTAAAAAGACGATAGTAATATTAATGATAATAATAAAATACTACCATTAATTATAACATAACCTTGTGCATGCTTGTTGGAAAGTTTTATACCTATAAACAAAGGGATGAAGCTTCATTCGGATTAGAGCTTGAAATTATGAAGTGCCTCAAGCATAAAGTGGCAGTTTTGACTAAAATGCATGCACATAACTGATGATTTTTCCCTTTAATCCTAGTAATGCAGCAATGAGGAGAACATTTACAAATCGACTAAATAAGCAGTCACTCTTTTGTTACCTTAATTGAGGAGGGATATCTCAAAGATATCTTTGATTCATCTCAAAAAGCTTTGAATGAGAACCACATTCATCTGCCTGTGGCCAAAACAATCATTGATACTCTCTGCCGCCTCTTTTTGGAAATTAATATTGTATACATTCTTCCATAGTTTCAATACAGGATAGACAAAGTGAGGAAGAATCCTGATAGGTTAAAAGCGTAGTTTGAATTCTCCAGTAAACCTCAAACTCCAGAGAGCCTACAAATAGGAAGCGTTAGGGAAATTAACAGGACTCTCAGCAAGTCTTTGCCTTAAGAACATGTCAACAGTGCTTGTATAGAGTTAAAGACTCAAGGACATTCTGAGAGTTCTCAAAAAGCAGGTTGCCATCAATATTTCAGCCTAAAGGGGGTGTTGGAGAAGCTGTCAGCCCAGAATATAGATTTTACTTACCAAGGGATTTCACCTGGCCATTGGTCCTTTGCACTGCTTTAGATAAAATCCCTCTGGTTGCTCAATTTTACACTGAAGCAAGTAACTAAAAATACTCAGATATAAGTAAAAAAGGCTATGCATGTGCCAGTTTTACTTTGGCACTGCAATAGCTTCACATCACATTCCACATGCGCAAAAACACATTTTTGATCTTGCGACTTCACAACCAAGGACTAGTCAGATCAATTCCTTCACTCAAGCCTGAATGCTGAACCTGACCAAGTGGAGATTCTTGTATATTCATAGAAAACACTATACCAACGCTGGACATTTTATCCCAAGGAGCCATCGCCACTAATGGGCTTTTAGGCACCATTTCCTCCTGTTTCAACGTAACAGTCTTATTGCAGCATAGAGATCAGGAGGGAAGTTGTGGGGCTTGCCACAAGATATCTACTGTAGCACCACTTCAATTATTCAGTTGCTGAGTAAAGGATTATCAAAAGCTGTAATTCCTCTTTTCTAAAAAAAAAAAAGAACTGTAAAAGTGTGGTGCTGCATAAATGAACAAGTTTGTTGAAGTACAACACATTTTTTTCAAGATGCATTGAGAAGAAGGAAGTGGATTATGTTCACCTATGGCCCTTTGCTACATGGATTGAAAGCAGTTTGCAGTCAGCCAAAAAGCAGTACAGAAGGCATATCAGGATGTTTACCATTGAAAAGAGAAATACAGCTTCCAAAAACTACCACAAAAAGTCATGCAATGTAGGCAAAAGTCACACAAGAGTGTGGGTGAAAGAAGCTTCAAGAAAGAAATGCCCAAGCAGTTTCGACTGTTCATGGTCATAGAGGGTCATCCAGGACTTCATTTCTCTTATTTTGAGATTTTCCTTTGGCTGAGTATTGTATTCCTTATCGGTTTTGCTGCTTTGAATGTGTGCTTCAGTGTCTCCAATCCACATGTCAATCAATCAATCAATCAATCAATCAGTGGGCTTAAAGCGCGCTACTCACCCGTGGGGGTCTCAAGGCGCTAGGGGGAGGGGAGATCCGCTGCTCCGCGTCACTTGAAGAGCCAGGTCTTGAGGTCCTTCCTGAAGGTTTCCAGGTTAGGGCAGCGTCTGATGCTCACATGTCCACCCTTAATAGTATATCTCTCAGGCTCCTCCAAGTGACTCAGTAAGAAAGAAGAACATCTTTCATGTCACTACAGGAGTTGCTTTAACCAGATGTGAAGGGATGTCTGGGGTAGCTTCATATACTTTTACTTTCATTTAATTATTTTGGTGTATTTTAAAGCACTGGTATTTCTCAAACAATAGTGCTATAACTTATAAACAAATGAGGATAAATATAAATGATACAGTAAGGAGGATAACTAGGCCAATGGAGTCCAGTCAGACAAGTCGGTGTGCATTCGGTCACTCAGTTTATTGTATTGTATTGTGCTATAGCAGCTCTGGACAGATTTCTGTAAAGGCTATTTTGAAACCTCCAGTTTTCAGAAGTTCTTTCAATCTGAGGTGATTAGGCTTAGCTCTGAGTTGGGGGTCCAGGGTTTGTGGAAGTTTTGGATCAATCATTGCAAGGTATCGACCATCCATGTTTCTGGTGAACATCACACTGAGATTCGTCACATTAACCAGATTGAAAATAAAAACAGGGTATGATGTTATATGTCAAGGGAAATAACATTCAGGTCCTCTTTTGAACTCGTAAAATACAGATCTCATATGTAAAACAGTAACATAATTTTATATCATCTAACATATGGCGATGTGTTCTTTGTCTTCAAGTATCTTATTTTGAGGTATCAACACAGGAGCAATAAAACTTAAAATGAAATGATATATTATTGTGAAATTGCAACTCACAATTTAGAAGCTTTTAGACATTCCATGAGGTTGTAGTAGTGTATCAGTGCAAGTCCTAACTACCTTCTGAACAGTCTTTACTAAACCATTGTAGGAGTAAGATGAGCACATTGTGCCATTAGATCCGCCACAATGCGTCTGTAGCAGTTGGATTTTCCTAAGGAGGGACTCCATGAAAGATGCCAGGCATTGTAATCTTACTGCTATCATGTGACAGTGATCAGTATCTTCAGATTGTTATGGGTTTCACATGGAAGGTTCCACTGAAGAAATGGGCTCCTGTGACATTATACCTAGCACATATCAGCATAATCTATGGGTTGAGAATTGACATTTGGAGAGTGGATTATCAACTGTTGCATGCATTGTTGATGTCTCCGTCATTCCTGCTCTCACATTTCTCACAGGTTTGTGGGTTTCCCTGTACCCATGGCTCCCTCTACATAGATCCTCCTCTCCCATTCCTATGCTGTCCTTTTGCCCCCTTGTCCTCATGTCTGCCTGTCCACTTGATTTTCTGTAAAATCTTGTGATGGACTTTTAAGCACACCCATCCTTGGAGGCCCGTCTACTGAGTATCACGAGATTAAACTTTACAACAGCCTACGTCGAAAAAATAATCTTCTACTGCATGGAACCACAGCAAGTCAAGTGATGTGACCAGCGTCAATAACCACATAACATGTCACTCAGCATTGGCAATCTAAGAAGGATATATTCGTTTCATTATTGATTTACTCAGCATCATTTTTCCAAAGTGTAATTACAATTTAGTGTGATCTTAAGGGAATCCAAATCAAGTTGAACCCTAAATTTGCATTATACTGTTCTAATGTGTGCATTTTTGCAATCAGCTTGATATTAGGCATGAAGATGTGGAGAATATTTTTGTCTTACCATGGGGACCCTGGAACTGGAGTAGATGCAACAGGTTTATTCCCTTTAGGCAGGCAGTCTTCCTCTTTGACTTTTGTGATGACATGTTCCTTGAAGTGCAAAATAGTGTACAATGCATCAATAAAAAGACTTTCAACATAATTACTGTATTTATAGCGTTAATATAAGACAAATGCCATAACCATTTCAATCAAATATTGCTATTAGCAAGCTGAATACCAGCATAGACTTCTATAATTTTCTAAATGTGTTTTACTTGTAATAATTCTGCTTCAGTCATTTGCAACAGTCTTTCTTAGAGTTAACATTTCAACCTAGAATGATCTTAGGCAAATCATAAAGATACATTGAACACATCTGAATATGTAAATTGACCACAAATCTTACAGTGTTGTATTGTTGTTTAAGTTTGGTACATTCGGCCCAAAATGCCTTAAAATTATAGTGTCTACTTTTACAAACACATAGAGTACATATGTGGCTGTGTGCCATGTCATGTGTGTTTGTGCCTATGTGTGTTAATGTACACATGCATGTTTCTGCTTATATGTGTGTGGTGTGTTTAGATGAGACATTGAATTGGTGAATTAGACAACATTGTAGTGTGTTCATTTATATATTTAATATTTTTTCTTTTCAAAAGTCTTCGGATAGAAGCCACTACATTTTGCTGTTGTAGACAGTAGAGTAGATCATGAGTAACTATAATCATTCTCTTGCAGTAAAGGAAAAGTGTCTTTGGTGGGTAGGATTAATTCAGCTGCAGTTTTTTTTTCAATGGTTTCTTGACATTCTTTGTGGACAATGGCATCGAGAAAGTATCAACACTTTGTATTGGGATGTCTTTTATTTTTTATTGCACACTGCCAGTGTATGAAGGGTCCTGAGGTCTGACCTTTGCAACCAAATTTGCCTCACTTGACATCATATCAAAGTTAGGTGTTTAAGGAGGGTGTAAAAATTGGGATCAAGACTCTCCTGTGCTTTGAAGACTTTAGAGAGACATTAGTGTTTTATTTGTGCCACTGGATGCCAATGAAGTACTTTGATGGCCATCATAACTTAGCTTGACTTCTTTAAGTTAAGGTAGGGTCTGACCACTTGAGTTAAATACATTTTAGTGTTGCTGTATCTATGATAGGGCCTCTGGCTTAGAAAATAGTGCAATAGTAGCGTCTTGACAGCACCAGGCTCTGTTCTATTTAATCTTATAAGACACCTCTGGCAGCGGGAAGACCCTTCTCAGAATTATAATGTAGAAGTCAGTGTTTTTATCTATCATGGATATCTTATCAGAGGTTCTCATTGGTCCACACTTCTGAGTTCTATATTGTAAGTGGAAAAAGTGATGCATCTAACATGCTAAGATAGATGAAAGGTAGGTCAACATCAGCAGTGCAGATTTCTTTTTTAGAACCTTTTAAACATTCACGTTTCCTTTATCCAGCAAAGCATATATTCGAGGAGGATAATCAAGTTATTATTTGGATCACTAGGATTGTCCTATCGATCACTCAATCAATCAATCAATCAATCTCAGCCCTAGAATTATGCAGGATAAATTGGATTTTTATATCCCTTAGCGTAACCTTAGGTCAGGCAACCACACACTAGCAAAAACCATACACATAAAAAGAGTTAGAGAAGAGGGTCGCTCCTTTTCTTATTTGGCAGCTACCCATTGGAATAAACTTGTGCAAGAGCTTCGTCTCACTGAGGACCAAGTGAGATTCAGAAAGAAGCTGAAGACTTGGTTTTTCTCAGTACTCAAGTTTTGAAGTCCATGTATTATTGCTCTAGACCTGATGCTTTATGTCATATGTCAAAATACCCCTTTAACAGGATTCCGCTTATCCTACCGCTCTAATGTCCCTTGGGAGGAAGGTTGCACTCTACAAATACAAATACAAATCAGGGAATTGTGAAGCATACTACTCATCCGTGAGGGTCTCAAGACACTATGGTGGGGGGCAGCTTCAGTCGGTCAAAGAGCCAGGTATTGAAGGTCTTCCTGAAGATGTGCAGGGTGGGGGCGCGTCTGATGTCAATTGGGAGCTCGTTCCAAGTCTTAGCCGCGATGTAGGAAAGGCTCTTCCACCCATTCTTGCTCTGCGGATGTACTGGGCTTCGGCGAGGGCAAGGTCATTGGATCGGAGGCTTCTCCTGGGTACATGAAAGTAGATTCTTTCATTGAGATATTGGGGTCCGGTGCTGTGCAGGCATTTGTAGGCGTGGGTGAGTATCTTGAAAGTTACTCTCTTCTCGAAGGGGAGCCAGTGGATTTCTTGCAGGTGTTGGGTAATGTGTTTGTGTTGAGTGATGCCGAGGACAAGTCTGGCTGTGGTGTTCTGTATGGTCTGGAGTTTACAGAGTAGAAATTTGTTGATACCGGCATAGAGGGCATTGCTGTAGTTCAGCATGTTGGTTATGAGTGCATGGGTGATGGTCTTTCTTGATTCGGGGGATCCATTTGAAGGTCTTGCGAAGGATGCAGAGGGTGTTGAAACAGATTGAGGCGATGGCGTTGATCTGTCTGATCTTGGAGAGGGAGGAGTGGAGAATGAAGCCAAGGTTCTGGGCGTGGTCTGTGGGGTTGGGAGGGTCTGCTGAGGGCGGTGGGTCACCAGGTGTAGTCCCAGGCAGAGAGGGAGGGTCCATGGACGAGGACTTCTTTCTTCTCTGTGTTGAGCTTCAGGCAGCAGCTGCTCATCCAGGATGTGACATCCTTCATCCCTTCCTGGAAGCTGAGTCTTGTGGTGATGGGGTCCTTCGTGAGGGAGAGAATGAGCTGGGTGTTAGGATACTATGCTGAGTCCGTGCTCTCTGACGATGGAGGCGAGGGGAGCCATGTAGATGTTGAAGAGCATAAGGCTGTGCAATGATCCTTTTGGTACTCTGCAGTTGATCTTTGTGTGTTTGGAGAGGAAGGGTGGAAGTCAAATTTTTGGGATTCTGCTGGTGAGGAAGGAGTGGAGCCAGTCGAGGGCAGTTCCCTGTATGCCAGCGTCGTGGAGTCTGGTGGTGAGTGGGTGGTGGGAGACGGTGTCGAAGACTGCAGAGAGGTCGAGTAGGATCACGGCCATGGTTGAGGAGAGTACGGATGTTGTCTGTAGCGGCGAGTAGAGTGGTCTCTGTGCTGTGGTTGCTGTAGAATCCGGATTGGGAGGGGTCTAAAATGGAGTTCTATTCGATGAATTTCATTAGTTGGATGTATCGGTGATGCATAATTTTGACATTTAAGATGTTATAGATGTGTTTAGATCACATGAACAGACACATTAGTGAGTTAATGTGTGGGTGTTTTATAAAATCATACTGTCAACCGCAATGCTTCGATTTCTCCAGTAAAATACTGCTGTCAATTTATTGATTCAAAGATCAGACTATTTTCCCAAAGAAACTCTATGGATAATTGTAAATCTCTGCACAGGTCTACTAAATTTCTAATAAAGCAGTTCCAATAACTTCCTTCTGAAACTCATTTAGAGTAAACATTGAAAAGAGTCTAGATGTTTAGTGAATTAGATGAATAAGCAAACATTGGCAACGATTTGAAACCTATTCTGCTCCTTTTTAATTCAAAGTACAGAAAACAAATGTTGTGCAAGTGGATGCTAATAAATGTACAGACCACTGCAGAGACAAATGCTGAGTCAATGCATACTACGTAATATAGTTTGGGTAGCAGACTCAAAAACATCAGAGTCAGCCAATACTGCAAATACTGTAAAGATTCATACACATAACACATTATATAAATATAGATATATCCTAGATATATATAAACCATACCCGAATAGAGATGTTCCATATAGAATATGTAAGACTTTTAGGAAATAATATATTATTCTACATTTATGTAACATTTTCTATCCAAGTATGCTTTTACATTTTAGGATATATTGGTTGCTCTCATCCTCCAAAAGGAAAGTAATCAATGGCACCGGCTCATTTCTGGTGCAAAATATGTCACTATAAAACTAAATGCTGGATGGCAGCAAGCATCTTAAGATGCAATTAGCCTACCACCACACAAACCAATACAAAGGCATACGTGCAACTGGTTTTTAATATCTACATAACCTTAAAGGCCACATGATTGAGTTTTATCCTAAGTCTCACCTAAGCTCACTGTAAAATCAGCTAATGTTCAGCTCAAAAAGTAAAAAAACTTTCTCAACATACATACAACTTACATTTCAAACTCTGAACACAAAACAGAGTGATACAAGAAACATCACCCTAAATACACATACTGCCCTCAACGTATCTCTTCTATCAGAGATTCTGCACACTTTTGCCAGACTCGCACAACTAGATTGAAAAATATGATTACAACAACCTTAGTCATCAATAACCTAAACTTCCATAATTCCATTGCTTTCTATTTCACTGATACATGAAAATGTTCTGTGGGGAAGAAACTAAGAAGAAAGTCCATGCTAATACTAAGGACTTCTCATTTAAAAACCCAATAGTCACAACTAAAATCAACCTTGGTATCAGCTTCCTCCAACTATAAATATGTGCATTATCCCAACTAATTAGACCGCCTAAGTAACTATAACCCAGTAAATAGGAACAAGTTGCTACTTATCAGTAAATTAAAAATAAGGGCTTGATTCACAATCTGAATTTTGTAGCATGTATCATAGTACTACAGTAGTCTGCTTAATTAAAACAAAATGCAGTTCACAAACCTGCGGGTGGAAATGTCCACATCCTCCTCTCCCATATTTTGCATGGGGAGATCAATGTATGTGTAAATGTACTACTTAGAGGTAGGAACTAGCAGGAGTGATGAGTAGAATCGGGAATATCTATTACTAAATGGGAGGAATTTAGGGAGGGATAAGGAGGGTTTGGTTTAGTGAGGCGTATGGAGGAGTTTAGGGAAGAACTACATGCTATTACAAACACTCACCTACAAAAGAGTAAGACAACTGCTATACACAAATTACAAGCCTGATTCACAAAGGTAAAGTTAGACGTTTGGTCTATACTTAGACCATACGCCTCAGTTTACGAATTTGGGAATTCACACAGGGCATTTACTAGTTTTATCGTAATGTCCGCACTCAGGGCGGATATCCATCCGATGGCGGACATAAAGATAGTACTCGCAAATGCCCTTTGTGTATTCCTAAAGTCATAAACATGGATGTTTGGTCTAAGTTTAGACCAAACTTCTAAGCTTACCTACGTGAACCAGGCCCTACATTTGTGAAGTTACTACTGCCCTAAAGATGAGCACTAGTAAATGTAATCCCAGCCCAGCCTTAGAGTAAGTTCTGTACCACACAAGGCTGCTCACAAAAACCGCAACATGCTCCCGTAAAAAATAATGGGGGCAGGGCACACTATCCAAAGCCCAGTAGGACATTTTTTTTAAATAATTACATTATTCTAACTGTAAATTGTGCATATGTACATTTTTTGTCCTGTACATTATTGTATTGAATTAAAAAATGATGATGCGGTTCTGATGGCTAGAGCCCCGGTGCCCTTGCAGAATTCTATAGTGATCTACTCTGCCTTTATTGCAGACCTGGATTTACAAGTGAATAAAACAAAGACCTTTGTTTTGGCAGAGGGCGTGACTTAAAAAAAGATAGATGAAGTTCCTTATAGAGGGCAAAAGTATAGATCGTGTCAAAAAATGTGCTTATCTAGATATTCAGTTTGACACTAAACTAAAATGGAAAGAGATGGTGTCAAATAGAGCAATTCTGATGGTGGAAAGCATAGCTGCACTTTTAAATTAGCAAAAAACCTAGGTAGTAAGCCAAACCAGGAAATGATCCAAATTTATTTAGCAAAAACAATGTCTATAGCTACATATGAGGCAGCAATATGGGGCACAGCTCAAGTGGAAGAATTACAAAATATAGAAGACAAATTTGCCAAACGACTATTGTCTATTCCGGCTACGTGCTCCAATTTTATTGCCCATAATGAACTAGGATTGTCATATATTAGTGACACAATTAAAATGGCTCTGCTTTTGCTATGGTTAATGATATGGAAAGGAAAAGAGGTCCAACTTAGGCAGGATATTATAAGTGATATCCTGAAGCTCCACCATTCTGCAACTATTCCCGGTCTAACCTATGTTAGGCAGACGTTCTTTTAGATGGGTTTGGAGGAACTTTATGAATCTCCTAGTAGATGTGAATTTGATCCCAAATCAAGACAGAAATAACTTTTTATAGCTAAAAGTAATGATGCAAGATGGGAAAGGAATAAAGCAAAAATGCACAGTAATCTCATATCAGGTCTTACCATCTGTGTTTCCAATGTTATTTTGCAATCACGTTAAGTTAACCTTTCAATGTAATGTCCTATGTTAACCAATATTTGCCAGGCTATAACGTGCTGTAATGTCTTCCGACTTGTCCATATGGTTCAACAACTCAAGCAAAGTGATGTATTAAATCAATCAACCAATATCCTTATTTGATCCCTGCAAAGGAGATCATCAAAGACACATAATACACACAAATGTTCTTAAATATTCAAAAAGACACAAAGAAGTATAAAAAAGACATGCAAGGTCAGTAAAAAGATGATAAAATAACTATCAAAGCTAAAACCAAGCATTTAAACATCACTGAGTTGTGCAGGCAAAGTGCATTTTTCAAATAAGATACAAACATCAGAGTTGCAACAAACATAACAATGCCACTCTGCACTTGCTAAATTTTTGCTTCATTAAAGGAGGCAACAAATAACATTTAGGGCCCCATTACGATGACGGGCGGACTTTGTCTGCCCGTGACTGTAACGGACAACGGGACCGACTGCCAGAGGTGCGGCAGTCCCGCGGGGCCAATTAGGATGCGACCGCCAGGGGCATCTCTTACATTGCGGTGGGTGGTGCGGTAAGCAGCACGTGCCGCAATGTAAAAGCTGTATGTTGTGCATTGACATGCACAACGTGACAGGCAACGCGCCTGCCACCTTGTGCATGCCAAGTGCACCCCCACCCCCCAACACCTCGAGGGCCCACAAGGGGCCCCCAAAGCCAAAGACCGCATTCCTTTCCTGGCGGCATCACTGCCATGGAAAGGCACAAATCCGCACACATCATAATATGGTGGGCGGTGCCTGTCAGGCACCGCCACCATATTAACGCCCAGAACCGCACGGCAGGCAGTCATAATGATTGCCTGCCTGCAGAAAAGCAACGGATGGTCTTTCTGTCTGCCGCTGTAACCCCGCCATTGTAATATGGCGGGGGGTAAATGGAGGGTGGGCGGGGAAAGATGTTGGGTGGATCGCCACCGCCGGTCGGGTGGTGGCGATCCGCCCGACATCATAATGGCCCCCTTAGTGAGGAGAAGGTAAAATCTACAAAAAATAGAAAATGTAACAGGGTCTGGGGTGGCATCTCATCACAAACACATGTGTAAATATCAGATAAGGTGAATTGACCTTGTTGGAAACAGAGTATCCACCTAATTAAACCTAGCCTAAAGCAGGATAGCAGCTTACATTCCCAGATACCCTGTTTCACATTCAAGTACGGTGCTCCCCAGCATAGTTTGTGTGTGGCTGTAATCCTTGACGGAGGGCTTCAATAATTCTCTACCCTCTCTGAGCCGTTCTATAAGAGAGAGAGCACTCCCTGTTCCACCTCTATCATTTTTGCAAATATCTGAAGGTTTCTCATCAATAGACATAGAGCCAAGGTTGTCTCCTGAATAAGCCAGGGTATCCTGTTCCCGTAGTTACATAAAATGGATTCCAAAATAATTTCCTTATTCAGATTTTGTGTCAAATTGAGCACCACAACAACAGGAGAGCAAGAATAATCTGGTCCTCAATGTACTCTGAGCCCAGTTCCTGATGAATAGCACAATGAGATGTTGATAAAGGGACCCCCAAAAGACAGAGGTACAACCTATTTTCCTCAGATTGGGCACTACTCACATCCGTATAACCTCATACCCCATACCCCTGCACCATAAGTCAATATGGGCAGACACTTCCTCCTGTACATTTCAAGCACAGGATGAATGGGCTTATTGCCAATGGAGGAGGCACGGGAAAAATTGGTGCCATGTGCATGCAAAAAATGATTCTTTTTTTCATTAACACATAGGATCCAGGTGCACGCACTATCATACAATATGCCCAGATAAAGAAACTGGGTCACCTTTTCTGTGACCCACCCCCATTTCTAATACAGCAATTTGTGGGCTAAAAATGTTTTTTGATAAATTGGTTTCCAACTCTAATTGCTTCATAAAAAGCACAAAAGAGGAAATAGATATCTCTAAACTATTGGCAGTCCTGGCTAACAACACCACAGCATCATTTGCATATAGGAGCACAGGGACAAATCTGTCCTGAACGAGTGCAACATCAGCCCCTGACTTCATTGAAGCGACTTCCAGCTCATCATATAAGGTAGGGACATGATGGTTGCATTACAGATCCCTGACATACCCCAAATTTGACTGAAAAAGAGGCAAAACACTCATCTCCATCCCCGTACCTCAGAGGCAAACAGGTCCTTGTGAAAGCACTGCAAAAAGATCACCAAATCCTTCGCCAAGCACAAGGTAATTTATTATAAAAGAAGCAGGATAAAATATACATATTGTTTAATATTATCAATAGTAGGGATGTACACAGATTTTAGTAAAGTTGGATGAAGTACCCATTTTCACTCTTGGCAAAGTCTGTTTGTCTTCTTTTTTATTTGTAACATCAGCAAAACACAGGCAAAATAAAAGAAGGAGAAAAAAGGAGGGGGGAGAAGAAAGGGGGCAAATCAAATAGAAACCAAGATTCCAAGTATGAGCTTACAGGTTTGGTAAGGTTAACAAGTCCAAAAAGAAAGGGAAGATAACTCATAAATCATAAAAAACATGGGTGGAGGAGAGCTACATAGAAATACTAATACATTACAGACTGGGCAGACCAGTCCTGAGGAGTCGCCAACTCTGTCAACCGCCCCTACACTTGATCCCTAACCCTGCCTAATCTTTTTCTCAAAGGATCGTTCTCAATTAGCACCATCTCCAACTGACTTATATTCAATTCCTGCCACCAAATTCAGGGATCGAGAGTCCCACTGGAGAACCAAAATCTGCCAGCTTAGCTAAAGCAAATAGCAAAAAAATATAACCCAGATAGACGGATCAGAATGGCTTGTGAATGTCCTAGCATGATCAGCTTTGAATCAGCCATGATCCTCAACTAAGAGATGACCCCTAATTTTCCAAACACAAATTCCTCAAAAGAGACCTAATGCTGGACAAGATGCAAAAACATGAATGGCATCCACCCCCATACATGCACAAGACGATGAGGAGTATAATACCAGTCATTAATACATTTGAAATTGTGAACCTTCATGCGAGAAACACTCAGAGCTGAGTGGAACAGCCTGTTGCTATACCTAAGATCTGCACAAGTAACTGCCTGTTGAGGAGAGAACTTCACTTAGGAGCCCTGTCTTGAAACACTGCAACACTCAGGTGATGCAATGAACATGCGCTGAGCCCAATATCCTGCACTTCCGGAAACTACTTAAAACACACTTATTTCCAGTGTAGGATTGAGTAAGAGCCTTTCGTGTCTGTGTTCACAGCGCCGGGATGCCCCTGGGTAACTGCGCGTGTTACAAATTTTATATAATAATAATAATAATAATAACATACAAACTAGTTTATAGACCAGCCCTATGTTTCTCTTGAGTGGTGTGTTCCTAATAAGATCCAGACAGGGACTGTCCATACAACTCAAATCAGTGTCTTCAAGACTAAAAAGAAAATGGCACATTTGCAAGTATCTGAAAAAAGGACGTTGCTGGATTAGAAACCCTTTGCTGTAAGTTACCAAATGAAGAAAGGACCATACCTTCAAATAGTTGACCTGATGTCAAGAGATGGACTTCTACCCAGGCATCCATAAACCTCTCCTGAACACTCACTGGAAAATTGGGATTATGACCCAAATATGTGAACTTATTAAAAACGATGATATCAAAAAATATTCTCTTAAAGGAACCCAAAAAAAGATGGGAAACTTTTAATGTCTTAAATCGTGCATGTTTGAAAAATATCACATCAGATATGCCCGTGCGGGGATGATCGATTGTTCATGGCCACAGGTGGTTAGACTGCTGCTAGAGGTCTGCCGTTCACGAGCCCACCCGGCTCTTCAAATGCTGGACTCATCTCTCCCACTTAGCCACTCTGACATACCAGCCCCACCTCTTTACAGGGCCTTGTATGCATCTCTTGACGGGTGCTCCTTTGCTTCCTTCAGCCTACGGTCTAATGGTCCTCAGTGGATTTCGCTTGGTGGCTGGTCGGAAGGCAGCCCCGAAGATTGTCGCGGTGGTGCCAAGGGCTTTGATTGGCCTTGCAGGGGATTTGACGCTAGAGTATGGTGGTACTCCATTGGCCTTCAGCTGCAGCTGCACAGCTCATCTTGCTCTGAATGTTGCTTAAGTACGGTCTCTGCGGTATTCAGGCATTTGAGTTGGTGCTCCACCAGGGTATAGTGAGGATAGGGAGTATATGGGATAGGGAGGAGTGGCCCTGCCTCTCGGTTACATGGCAACATTGTTGCAGGGCTGAACTTTCAGCTGCAGTACTTCAACTACAGGACTGCCCCTCCTCTCTGGGTAACAATTTTGGCTGGATGGCAAAGAATACGATAGTGTCTGGCAAGAATTGAGATTATACAGAAGAGGAAACCCCATGTATTAAGTAGGCCTGGGCGGTAAATTCCGTTCCGTTCGCGGAATTTGCGAAATTTGGGTAATTTCGCGTTCCGCGGAGAACGCGAAATTGCCCAAAAATCTGCGTTCCGCGACTTCGCAAAATTTTTTGCTTGTTCGCGTTCTCAATATGCGTGTTCGCGAGATATTTCACCCCGAGCACGCAAATAGCGATCGCGAACAGGAAAAAAGTATCGCGAACAAGCAATTCCGCGTGTTCGCGGAATTTCTGCATGTTCGCGGAGATTTTTTACCGTTTCGCGGAGATTTGCGTAACGCGATTACGCAAATTCCGCCCACCCCTAGTATTAAGGAAGGGAGGCTGCAGAGGCAGTGATACTACAAGGATCTTGGGCAGGTTGCCCATTAAAGGCTCAAAGAAAATAGGCTGAGCATGGGCTGATGCCTCCCCCAAGCTGGAGAAAAGATGTCCAAAACTGGCCACGGAGAGCAGCGTCTCAGTGAAAACCTTTAGTGGGCAGCAAGGAGGTAAAGTACCTATATCTTGCATTTCCTCATCGAATACTCAGGAAAAAGTGGAGGCGAGTGGCATCACTGGTTTCCCAAGAGATAACGTGCTGCCCTACACTCAGCGTACAATTGATGCATTTTTGACTACTGGTCTGCTTTTTGGCCCTGAGGAAGCCATATCTCCTGGTAATAAGTCCGCCCCATCTATCTCCATCTTGTCTCCTCAAGGTGGTTTGACAGAGGTGCCTGTCGACAGTGGGCAGTCTTTCCATTGAGAAGCCGGACCCCCCATGACTCTGAGTTCACAGTCCTCATCACAGCTTCTTCAAGCCTCTCAGCTTTTGTGCCCCGGCAGTCTGGAGCAAGGGGCAGCAGCGTGGGATTGCCAAGAGGCTTGCTTTTCATTTTCGGTCCTCTCAGATAGTGATCAGGAGGAGAGCCTGGATCAGGCGGCTGAATCAGTGTTGGTCTCTAATCTGGGTATTAGTAAAAAACCTGTGGTCTTGGACTTTCCAATTATTCAATGAAAACAGGGAGTCAGGCCAAGCAACCCTCCGGGGGGATGTATGTCGTTACAACGCACACTTTTACAACGCATGCACTTACAACGCATTTTTTACAACGCAAAATCCATTACAACGCACTACACTTACAACGCATGACAATACAACGCATTTTTAAAAACGACCTTTACAACGCATTCCATTACAACGCATAATATTAAATTGCATTTAAGGTAAGTATTAGATAGTATAGGGGTAAAAATTACTATTCTAACTCCAGGGGGTGCAACAGTAGGGTAAGTGTTGGATAGTATAGGGGTAAAAATTACTATTCTAACTCCAGGGGGTGCAACAGTAGGGTAAGTGTTGGATAGTATAGGGGTAAAAATTGCTATTCTAACTCCAGGGGGTGCAACAGTAGGGTAAGTGTTGGATAGTATAGGGGTAAAAATTACTATTCTAACTCCAGGGGGTGCAACAGTAGGGTAAGTGTTGGATAGTATAGGGGTAAAAATTACTATTCTAACTCCAGGGGGTGCAACAGTAGGGTAAGTGTTGGATAGTATAGGGGTAAAAATTACTATTCTAACTCCAGGAGGTGCAACAGTAGGGTAAGTGTTGGATAGTATAGGGGTAAAAATTACTATTCTAACTCCAGGGGGTGAAACAGTAGGGTAAGTGTTGGATAGTATAGGGGTAAAAATTACTATTCTAACTCCAGGGGGTGCAACAGTAGGGTAAGTGTTGGATAGTATAGGGGTAAAAAATACTATTCTAACTCCAGGGGGTGCAACAGTAGGGTAAGTGTTGGATAGTATAGGGGTAAAAATTACTATTCTAACTCCAGGGGGTGCAACAGTAGGGTAAGTGTTGGATAGTATAGGGGTAAAAATTACTATTCTAACTCCAGGGGGTGCAACAGTAGGGTAAGTGTTGGATAGTATAGGGGTAAAAATTACTATCCTAATTCCAGGGGGTGCAACAGTAGGGTAAGTGTTGGATAGTATAGGGGTAAAAATTACTATTCTAACTCCAGGGGGTGCAACAGTAGGGTAAGTGTTGGATAGTATAGGGGTAAAAATTGCTATTCTAACTCCAGGGGGTGCAACAGTAGGGTAAGTGTTGGATAGTATAGGGGTAAAAATTACTATTCTAACTCCAGGGGGTGCAACAGTAGGGTAAGTGTTGGATAGTATAGGGGTAAAAATTACTATCCTAACTCCAGGGGGTGCAACAGTAGGGTAAGTGTTGGATAGTATAGGGGTAAAAATTACTATTCTAACTCCAGGGGGTGCAACAGTAGGGTAAGTGTTGGATAGTATAGGGGTAAAAATTGCTATTCTAACTCCAGGGGGTGCAACAGTAGGGTAAGTGTTGGATAGTATAGGGGTAAAAATTACTATTCTAACTCCAGGGGGTGCAACAGTAGGGTAAGTGTTGGATAGTATAGGGGTAAAAATTACTATTCTAACTCCAGGGGGTACAACAGTAGGGTAAGTGTTGGATAGTATAGGGGTAAAAATTACTATTCTAACTCCAGGGTGTGCAACAGTAGGGTAAGTGTTGGATAGTGTAGTGTAATATTATGCGCTGTAATGGTAGGCGTTGTAATGGAATGCGTTGTAAAGGTAGTTTTTAAAAATGCGTTGTAGTGTCATGCGTCATAAGTGTAGTGCGTTGTAATGGATTTTGCGTTGTAAAAAATGCGTTGTAAGTGTAGTGCGTTGTAAAAGTTGCGTTGTAAAGGTTGTTCCCCCTCCGGGGGACCCAGCGGAACAAATACAGGGTTTGTGAAGGGTGCATTTGAACAAGGGCTAATCGATCCTGCCCACTTATTCAATCCAGAAGATGGATTGCTATGGCATCTGGATGGGACAGAGCTTACTCCAACGAATCGCTCTTCCCTGGGGGCACCCCCTCATCTTAGCCATCTAAATTATCCGATTTGGAGAGGGGTCCTTCATCAGAAATTGGCCCCCTCCTCTTGCCAGTCCACCACAAGATTCACCAACCCTGAGGGCTATCTATAGCCTCCTTTTACAACACAGAGAGGACTATGGGAAGGACTCACTAGTTCTGAAGACTGCACATCTTACGACTCAAGTAGTTCTCTGGAAGCAGTCTAAAAATATGGATATTGTTCAGCCATGGCTTTGAGTAATCGAAGCTTCCCTGACAGCTCTTCAGGAGGTGGTGGAAACTAATCATTAGGAAATTACCCAACAGGAAATGCAGATCACCAATTCATATGGATTGTATAACCCATCTAGCACACCGTTTTCCATTTCAACTTCCCAGGAAGCCCTCTAGGTATCCTCTGGCCATACTGATCTACATTGGTAATGTCATCCTCTAACAAGAGTTCTTCAGGGCTTCAACTCCTAAGCAGCCATTGAAAGTTAGCAGCATCAAATTCTTTGTCCGATCAGATTTCTGCCACCAAACTGTCATGTTGGGCATCATATTCCAGTATCATAGAAACATGGGGCCTGTGTCTCACTTTTGGAATCCCAAGTCTTCGTATCTGGAAGGATAACCAAACTTTCTATTGTTATGACAGTGCAAAGGCTCAAGAGCTATTAACCAAGTGGCAAACAGGAGGCTGAAGACATTTTGTCTTGTTCCGCTTTTTTTTTCTCTCCCTTGTTCCTTCCTTTTTTCTTTTCTTGTCCGGGGGAAGTGGTGGAAGGAGGGGTAGGGGAGGGGTCGAGGAGGGGAGTTTAGAAGTCTGATATATAAGTAGGGAGAGTGATCAACATATCTGTGTAGGAAAATATTATAGTTAAAGAGAAGGTCTAGGGCACTTATAACGGAGTGGCTGGCTAAGTGTTGATAGATTAGTTCTTACTTTTTTCCTTTCTTGGTTGGCTCTCGTTTTTCTTTATGATTTTTCTTCTTGTAGCTTTTCTAGGCGGGGTTGCCAGGCCGCGGCATTACTCGACAGGCAATATGGGTGGTGGTCCTGTTCTGCAGCTACATATCCTTTCATGGAACAATAATGGGATTAAATCTCTACAAAAATGGAAATTGATATAGGAGGACTCAACTTACTTTAGCCTCAAATTCTCTGACTACACGGGACTCATTTGTCTTCAACTGAAAGCCTATTATTGAAAGAACTGGGTTATCAGATTCTATCCCTTTCTTGTTACTCTTCTGCATAGAGGGGGGGTGCACTTTTAGTTCGGGATAGCACGTTGGGGGTACTGCAACAAAAGACGGACCCAATTGGGGGCACTGACTGATAGTCACTATTCAGAAGTATAGTCAACGATTTACTATTTGTGTGCTATATGGCCCGAATACAGATGATCTGGAGGTCTCTGACTTTCTATTATCTGAGCTTCATTTTTGGACCCTGCCTTATGTCATCTGTGGGGACTTTAATGTGACTCTGTGTCCTAACAAAGACATGGTATCCCAGTACGTACCCTCGAATCAGCCCTCAGAGAATTCTGCTTGAAGGGGCAAGTATTGGGTCCGTAAGCAGTTTAACAGCTACATTCTTCATACGCACAGGTAGATCTCTGGAGGTTTCAGCGCACTCGGGATCCAAGATTTACATTTTATTCGGTGCCTCTCTAAGCTTCTTCTAGGCTGAATATGTTTTTGATTAGCAGTACTTTGGTCTCTTCTTCAAATATTATACATAACGCTCGGGTCCTTTTATATCACAATTCTTTATCATTGTTTGTGTCTTTAGAAGTGGGGACAATATCTGCCCCTCGTAGGTGGGCATTCGAATGTAAGCTTTTGTTGGAAGATGGTTATATCAGCTCTATGAATTCTTATTTAAGGGAATTGTTTGATTTGAATATCAGACCAGCTCTGCTCTCGTGGTTTGGGATGCTCATAGACCCTTGTGTCGAGGACGGACTCTCCAATTTGCCTTACGTCAATGCAAGGCGGCAATGACGGAGGAAATGGCCGTCGACGTGCTCTTAGTGTTTTAGAAACAGACCTGGGTTATTGTTTAATGGCCAATTATGGGCCACAGGCTGATATGCTCTGGGAGCAGGATACTAATCATAGAGCTTCTCTAAGTATACAAATTTGGGATTGAGCAGTTAAAAATGAGAGGGCACGGCAGATTACCTATTTTGAGAATAGCGAGGAAATTGGGCATATTTTTTCATTTAGGTTGAGAGATAGATCCAGCTCTAATAGTATTTGGCAGGTCATGGATGAGACTGGGTCTCTAGTTACTGACCCAGTAGGAATTTGTGAAGTCTTTCACAGGTTCTATTAGGACTTGTACAAATTAGAACTGTTCATCTGCCCCTGAGGATATATCTTGATTTAATCAGCAGCATCTCAAGCGTAAGGCAACCCGTATCCAGTGATCCAAGTTAGAGTTAACTATTACACTTAGGGAGGTCAATAATGCTATTAGCTGTCTGGCCAGAGGGAAAGCTTTGGGTCCTAAGCAGATACCATTAGAAATCTCTTAGCACCAGTTTTGAAGGATTTGTTTAATTCTTTTGATTTGCTGGATAAGGCTCATGAGTCACGGAGGGAGACAAACATGATTATCTTCCTTAAAAAGGGAAATGTTCCCACACTTTGTGGGTCTTACTGCCCTATCTCGTCTATTAATGTTGATTCAAATATCTATATGCGTAGCCTCACTAATAGGCTGCCTGATAGCATTGCTGATCTGGTGGATCGAAACCAGCATGGTTTTATCCCAGGATGGGATACAACATCTCACGTTAATACTGTTATTTCATCTCTGGAAGTAGCCTCAGCCGGTGGTGGGCCAATTGGTATGATATGATTGGACGCGGAGAAGGCCTTTGATGGGTCTCCTGGCCCCCCCTTTGGGGGGCCATGGAGACCATTGGTTTGGACCAGTTTTTGTCTCAGGAGCTAGATGTCTCTATTAGGGTCTCAAGACTAGGCTATGTAGTTGGGGAGCCCAATCAGATGTCATTCCTATTCTCCGTGGGACCAGGCAGGGGTTTCTCCTCTCCCCTTAGCTGTTCACCCTCTACATTGAACCATTTATTCAGTCTCTAAAATGAATGATACATCCCCTCAGACTTCATAATTTTGAGGTGAAAATTTTTGCTTACGCAAACAACATTGCTGTTCTGACCCCTTCCCTGGCTGGTTATTTTCAGGGAATGGTTGGAGACAACTCAGTCATTAGGAGCAGTCGCTTGTTACAAGTTGAACCAGGAGAAGATGCAGGGTTTTATCTAATATGATCTCTCCTGAACCGGACAGGAGATTAGTACAGTCTTTGTTATATCTTGGGGTCAACTTACCTCTCAACAGTCTGAAGATCATACAAAACAACTATGGTAACCTATTTTAACACTCAGCTAAAGTGTTTCTTAAATGGAATCACTTGAATTTGGGGCTTATAGGCACTTTAATCTCATTAAAATGAGTATCCTTCCTGAATATCTTTATTTTTGGTGTTATATCCCACTGTTTTTATCACTTGCTTTTTTATGAAAATGTAGTCATTATGGCAGAAGTTTATTTGGCCGGACCTGGAGCCCTGGTGTAAGGCTCAATTATTGTAGCAGTTGAAGGAAGAGGGTGGGCTCTCACTTCTGGTTCTTAGGCTCTACTATTTGGTATCCTTCGTCTCCCGTTGGGCGAATCAGCAAAGGCTGCTTGTCAGTTTCACTTGTGCAAAGTTGTTCTGTTTTTAAGAGATGGCAATTTTCACTGAATTGAGAGATCATTATTCCTTTAAACGAAACCAGCCAAGCCAGAGGTTGTATGTAGACTTTTTATCTTCAAGTTTACTTTCGTCAGAGTTTTGGAACATGTGTTTGTTGTAACTTATGTTACACATTTGTTATCATGGTAAGTTATATTGTACTTTTGAGCTCCATGAGGGGGCTTTAGAATTTTGTAGAGGTCTGTGGTTGTTATGGGAGTGGTGACATTCAATCTTTGACAGTTGTGTAGAGCTGGAGTCAGAAGTCATACTCAATCTCTTTGCCCAATAAATCATATTCTTTAAATATATCTAGTGATTGTGGTCTGCTTTGCAACATAATGTTGGCGACAAATTGTTTGCCAATTCATCAGAGAGATCACAGCGTGAACTTTAAAGCTACAGATGGTGAAGTCAGGGTGCTGTCAGTGAGATACGGTGAAGGTGTGTTAGCTGTGAGAAGGCAAGTAGTGCATGGGATAGCTCAAACGAGGAGGCGAGGTATGCTCAGCCTAGACATGACAGCGAGAACACACATCCAGAGGAGACGGTGAGAAGTGCATAGCACAGCCTAGCTGTGGCAATGATAAAGACCGAATAGGGGTGATCGCTTCTGTGAGTGCTCATAGTGCTTTGGAGGTAAGCTCTGCATTGTATGCTAAATATTGACACTGATGATCGGCAGTGTGGAGAGGGTAAGTGCTGCACAGCAAGGCATGCTAGGTGACGGCATCAACATCAGCATCAGCAGAAACATTTTAAGCATTTGAGACTTTAGCTTCTGTAAGTGTGTGTCTTAATATAGGTACATAGACTACTTCATGTAAAGTGGGTTTGATTTGTAAGGCCTCAGAGACACCTTAATAAAGTGTGTGCAAAGTTACAGTTTTGTTACCTGCTGTCTTTCATGTACTCATGCCATGTGCTCTGCTCGTGGGTGTAATAGAAGCCACTGTAGTAGCCACGCGCAATACCAAATTCACTCATAGAGCATTGTTACGTGCGCACTGCTTGGAGACAGAGCCCTTGTGCACAAGTATCGTTAGAAGATGCACATGCAACAGAAAAGGTTTTGTGTACAGAACACACAGGCCAAGATAGATTTATAGATAATGCTCTCAGCGATTTGTGTGCTGACAAAAAACAGCTTGAGCAAGCACTGAGGAGCTGGCTTACATGGAAAACAGAAGAATATGTCTAAAATTTCTCTTACTTCAGAGAGAGTTTATGTGTGATGATGACCTCACAATGTGTTTAGCATCTCCCTATTGAGAGAAGAGAAGAGAAGTGCATCTGGGTCAACAGAAGAGTAAGGGGAAAGATCAATTTTTGGAGAGCAGGTAAATGTTTTATAGGGATTAATCTTGTCTATTACATTTATTAGAGAAAGGTTCCTTGCAATTTCAAGTCAGCCTGGATAATTTAACGACTGCGTGAA
This sequence comes from Triturus cristatus, assembly GCF_964204655.1. NCBI lineage: Eukaryota > Metazoa > Chordata > Amphibia > Caudata > Salamandridae > Triturus > Triturus cristatus. The sequence continues at coordinate 485,198,608 of NC_140580.1, read as the reverse complement.
CATTGGTTAAACTGTGTTTTAATTTTTGTTTCCTCCAGTTGCAGTTACATTGAACTGTGCAGAAAATAGGAGTTACATATAATGTGCAGAAAATAGGAGTTACATATAACTGTCTTTTCAGTGTTCTCCATTTACAGTTACATTCCTGCTTTGCAATGGAGGTATCTTCTAGAACACCACCACCTCAATTCTTGTCCCAGGCCGGCGAGCCACCAATATGGTGGGAGGAGTGGTTGAATATTTTTGACAATGACCAAGAAGCGTCAGATGATCAGGATTTTCGTATCAGTCACAATATAGAAGCAAACAATTGCTTTACATTAGGGAAAGAGTACTGGATGTGTGGCCACAATGGACACTTTGCTCATATGTGTAGAGGCTTAGTGAAGGGTAAGGTGGCTTTTTTATCAGAAGAGTCGATCCCAGGAAATGTCAGCATGATAATGGAAAGGGTCCTGTATGTGGAGGATGATGATAATTGTCAGGGCAGGAGGAAAAGTACGAGAGCTGAGTTTGAAGTGTGGGGTAAAAGGGTTGAGTTGATGATTGATTCAGGATCTCTATACATTATTGTTCACCAGAATGTCCTGTCTCATTGGCTGAATGAGAAACTACTCCCCAGAGACATCAACCCGGGGGTTACTAAGGCTGAAAGATTGATATTATAGGGTACATGGTTGATCACATAGCTTTTGATGGCAGGAGCACAAACGTCAAAGTGTATGTGGTGAAGTCAGGTCCACCATTATTAGGGTGGATTCATCAATTTCATCTTCGTATTGTGATCAACACTCATGTTCCAAATCAGATTGTGGCGGTCGAGGAGCAGTCAATGGAAAACACCATCAAAGAAGCTGAGGATGTCTCTCGGGATGAGATGGGCCAATCGAAAGGTTAATACTCATAGCATTAGCTTGAAACAAGGGTGGCCCAAGTACAGCACAAGATTAGGGGAGGTCCAATAATGGTCAGGCATGAAGTAAATAAATTGCTGGACAAAATGTTGGAGAGTGATGTAATAGAGCCTGTGAAAACATAAAATCGTATCTCTCCAGTTCTCGTTACAAATAAAGCTGATGGTAAGCTTAGGTAGACTTAAGAGCCTTGAATCAGAATGTAGTGGCAGATAACTTTCCCCTTCCCAACATAAGTTAGATCATTATATTGTTAAAAGGAGGGACGTTTTTCACAAAACTCACTTTAAAGTATGTTTACCATCAGGTTAAACTTCACAATAACTTCAAACATCTGACTACTTTTATGAGCATGAAAGGCACTTTCCAGTTCACACAAACCCCTTTTGGGCTATACTCAGTGGCGAGTGTCTTCCAAAGGGTTATGACGGAGGTGTTCAGGGGTATGAGTAATGTCATATATTTTCAGGATGATATATTGGTCTTTGGAGACACTGTATACATTTTGCAAATTTACACTGAAACAAGTTGTAGATAGGAATTCAAAATCAGGTTTAACACTGAGAAAAGAAAAATGTGTTTTCCTTACCAAGGATATTGCATATCTAGGTCACACACTGTCGCCGGAAAGGATCAAACCTAAGAAATATTTGCTGGACTCCATAAGGTTGGTGCTCCCACCTCAGGACAAAGATCAGCTGAGGTCTTTCTTAAGTTTGCTAGAGTATTACTCTAAGTTTGTAAAATGCTTTGCATCCAAGACCAAGGATCTTAAAGTTTTGCTAAGAAAAGGTGCCTATTTCACTTGGGCTGCTATCAGAACATTTCTTTTGAGTGTATCAAGAAGGAAGAGTGTGAGGCTGGCATTCTAGTACCTTTTGACAGTAGAAGCAAATCTATTGTTACAGTAGATTCAAATGTGTGTTATATAGGAGCAGTCCTTACACAGATTCAGGGTTCTGCTGAAAAAACAAAAGCATTTGCATCACGCTCCTTGACATCCACTCAGCATCATTATTCAGTAACTGAAAAGAAGGCATTTGCAGCTATTTGGGGAATGGAATATTTCAAGACATATGTGTGGGTCGGTCAAATTAAACCACGTACAGACCACAAGCCCTTAATGAAGATGTGGTCCCCTGGAGGTGCTGGCAAGGGTTCAGCTAGACTTTCCAGGTTGCCTGCCAGGTTGCAGGAGTTTAATTACACACTGGAATACATACCTGGGTGAAGACATTTACAGGTAGACCGTCTTTCAAGCCTATCCTTAGATTGGGAATTGGTGGACATGGAAGCAGTGTGCAGGAGTAAGAGAGAGGGTGATGTGGCAAGTGTGAATGATGTGGTGCAGTGGTAATCAGGTTGGAGTAAGGCCTTATAACAAGATGAAGTCTGGAGGGGTGATCAAAATGGTGTTGAAAGGTGGGTGACAAGAAAGCACTTTACCTAAGCCTGTATGAATATATGGAAAATAGTTGGATGAGCTATCCTTAATGGGTGAAACATTTTGGTACAAGGTGAAATGTCATATCACTTGTTGGGGTTAGGAAAAATTGTTTTGTATAACCCATGAAGGAGGTCTTGTGCAAACCATGACCAAGAAGAGACTCAGAACAGACTTTTGGTGGCCAGGAATGGAAGAAGGTCTGGTGCACTGGGTGGAAAGATGTGTTGGTTGTATGGAGAGTGAGAAGAGGTTAAAAGTGGGAAGTCAGGTAGATTTTGGCAGTATTTGAGTTCCTGGCAACTTGTGGCACCTGGTGTGTGGGGTTTCATTAGTCCCAATCCTAGATATTGACATAATCAGAGGTTTGCATTTGTTCTAATAGATGTTCACTCAAAGTGGTTAGTTTATGTCAACGATAACTAAGGTTCTCACCATAGATGTTTTGGCAGAAATCTTTGAAGATGAAGGATTTACAGTTTGTTTCACAATGGGACGCAAGTGACCTTATGAGAGAAATTTCTTTGGCATGTGGAGTGAAACACTCATACACTGCTCTCTATAATCCACAAGCAAATGGAATTGTGGAAAGGGCCAATAGAATGGTCAAATGGGTCATTCAGTTGGTGCTAGCAAACAAACTGAGTGTGGAAATAATGGTTGCTGATATGGTTTAGGCATAACACACAACAGAGAATGCCACTGGAAATGCTTTCACTATTTTGGATGATGTGAGGTAGGAAGCCAAACACCGGGTTGATTTCATTTTTGTTAAAAGCGATGTTGAAGGCTAAGATGGAGGCCTTACTGGACACCAGTATTAGGGAAGGAGGAAAAGGTGATACAGGAAGTAACAGGGAGCAGGGGTAGGATTTTCCATTGTGATTTAGTGAAGATTAGAGCTGGATGGGCAGTCAGAGGTCTAAATAAGTTTCAAGGACCGTTCCAAGTCAAGGAAGTTCATAGGCAGCTTCGAACAATGGTGAGAGGTTGAAATGCAGAAGAGTGGCAAAATTTGGTTCAAAAAATGATTTGCATGAGTACTGTGAGAAAGAGAATGAGTGAGGGTAGTGGGTATTTGTTGTTGGATGAAAGGAATTTGACCACTCCCGATCCTCAGTCTGCTTCCGATCCTCAGTCTGCTCTGGTTCCATAACCACAAAGGTTTCTTCTCCATCTGAGGGGATTGAGGGTGGAGAGGGTATAATTTTGGAACGGGGTATGAGACTTCCGGAGATGTGAGAGCTCAAAAGCAAAGATGAGCTCCTATTTATTTAAAAGATTATGTAAGATAAATAATTATTTAAATAGTGTTTGGTGTGCAAATGTTTATGTGGTTGGCTGATGGAGGACTAACATTTTACACTGTGCATATTTAAATGCAAATATTTTTCTTATTGCATATTAATGTTGTATAATATGAAGGGAGGAGGATAAGTTGTAATTTTTATTACACAATTGTTATCTTGGTAAGTTATATTGTACTTTTAAGAACTTTAAGAGTTCTGTGGCTCTTATGGGAGCTGTGACATTCTATCGTAGACAACTGTGTAGAGCTGGCAGAAATAGAAGTCACCCTGAATTTCTATGCTCACTAAATATTTTTCTTTAAATATATCTAGCAATTGTGGACACTCCTTTTCACCAGCGTGCAGCTTATTTTCTCAATAATTTACCTTTTACTTACTATTCAGGTTTTTTCGGAGCAGTGGTATTGAGCAACAAAATAACACCTTTTTCTGCCTCTTGCTGCAAAGTATATTTTATGCATAAGCAATTTTAAAACACTGAATAGAAACACATCGAAAACCTGTTTATTTTACTTTTGTGTAGTTTGTTTGCTTGTCCTATTGCAAAGATTATTATTGTTTGGTGTGAAAAGGTATGTCTGAGTCAGTATGTACAATAGTCAGTATAGTAACAGTGTGACTCAGGAAAACAGAGCCTCTCTTGCATTGTCACCAAAGAATAGTTAGTCTTGATTATATGTAGAATACAGAGGGCTACATTTTTAACAATAGATGAGCAATGGAAAGGAATAAATGCAATATGCAAGATGGGTATGTATTCCACGATAACATTGTTATTTGCAAATTAAATAACCTTCGGAGGTACGCTTTCAAAACAAACTAATAAACGTGCTATAAAATGTAAATATGAAAATCAGAAAGTATATGCAAACATAAATAAAGTATGACAGAAATATTATGCTTCATATCCAGATGTGATGTTCTATGTTTTAACACAGCAAAGGCCATAAACAGAAGCAGGCATTTTGAAATGGCACAGAATGTGCTAATGTTCTTCACAAATGTCTCCTAAATGTTTTCTTTAATTGTGAATATCTGGGTAAATGTGTAGAGATCAAATTAAATGGATGTTTACAGCTTTCTAAATGAACAACTATGTAATCTCAACTGTAAAATGATCGCTGCACTTTTGCAACATGATTTAAAAGGTGTAAAACCCTGCTTCATTAGAAATGTTTTCTAAAATAGACTGACATACACAAATATTTAATGTGAGAATGACATATGTTGTGCAAAACTACTGTATTGGGAATTAATTTACATTTTAATTGGAAAGTATCTTAAATGTAAAATGATTGTGCTTTATTTTTCTCTGCTCACAAATAGAGGGGAGTATTTCAAAGGTACACAGGTGGCCAAAGGAAAATTGTGGAGTTTTGTTTCCTAACACCCAGTGTACAAAACCAAGGAAACAGAAACAAACAGTGCTTGAAAATGGTCCCAGATAGGTAAATCCCAAATGACATAAAATCATCAAACCCCGGGGACATTTCTGACATCGACTGATAGACCTAGACGTCCCATTGAAAGCCAATTAAGTGGGTTGCCGGGCAGGGGATAGCTTTAAATTGGGTAGTTCTGCCTTCTTGACTCTGGCCAAACATGTCTGCCTTTTTCTGCCCTCCTTGCCTATCCTGTACTCTTAATCTGCCTTTTTCTCTTTTAATTTTCAGTTTCTTACATCTTACCCAGGGTTGGTTAGATATTTTGTAGATCTATGGGGTTCTTTTCGCTCTTCAACCCTACTGTTTTTATTTATCTGCCTTTGTTCATTAAGTTGTGCTTGATCGGAAGAACGCAGTCTGAGTTCAGGACTCTATGGAGTTCTCAATAAAATCTAGGGAGGTGAGTGATTAACACAAACCTAAACCATGCAAAACCAAGAGAGAAAAACAGATAAAACATGAGCTTAAGCAAACAAAAAGTTTTTATTTGAATAGCCAAAATGGCATATCTCAAACTATACTTTTCATCCATGAAGTAATCAAGAGGTGAAAGACTTTCTGAGAAGCTGGATCCTAAAGTGATTGAATAGCCTGCCATTGATAGAGATCACAAAAACACCGTGAACAATAGTTCAGGATGTGGAGGTAGGAAGGAGGTAAGAATAGCGATTAATTGCTGGGTTTCAACATCCAAATTCAAAATTCAAAATGGGAGTGGGGAGTGAGAATGGGAGTGACTTTAAAAGGTTCAAGAAAACATGTGTTTTTCCACATGTCAGTTACTCTTAAGCCTTTGTTTTAGATTCTCATTTTTTATGCTTATTATGCTTTTCTTTGAGTTGCAAATTAAAAATGTTGTTAACCACTCACATGAAAATATATGTAATTCATGATAATATGACCATTTTGCCCATTTGTGAACCAAAACTATAAATTTACTACAAGCAAATTTCGTTCCACATTTCAAGCTTTGCGGAGTTGGCAGTCATGTCCACCACCAGGGTAGATTCCTTTCGGAAACTTAGTGGAATGTGACGGAGTTTATATTTTTATAAATTATTAATGTGGAAATACTAAAATATAAAGTTACATACAATTATCTCCTCAAGTTAACTGTGCATTAAATAATGTAAATATATTAATTTGATTATTCAATTAGTTATTTATCAATTTTTAAATATGAATCTTTGAACAATAATAATCCTCACTAACTTTTGTATTTAATATTTAGTAAGCCATGTAAAGTTATATATTTAATGAATCGAGTTTATTATTACATTTACAAAATAAGTATAATTATATATCATTTTAAGATTTAAAAAATGTGTATAATTTTAAATGTTGACCTAATTTAATTTATTCAATATCAATATCAGTTCCTAATATGCGTTGCTTCAATTTGTTGCCTCAATTGCCTTCTATGGGGGTGTCTTGCAGGATTAGTTGTTGGCCAAGTGTGGTGTTTGACTTAATGCAAGGCAGGGTGGCAGTGCACTTGAGACTGTTTTGACATGTTTCGAATGTAGTAACTTTGAAAAAATATTTTGTGGATTGCAATTGGCATACTATTTTGTGGTGTATGTTTTATATGGTTAAGATCAATGGGGTCACCCTGTATCCCTCGGAACCTGGGTTAATAGTTATAAAACTACAAGTGGTTCAGTTGGGTTAGTACCACGGGGTAATGGTTCAGAATGTGATTATTCCTTTTAAAGAAATAACCAGGTTCTGAACCAGTACCCCGTGGTACTTACCCAATTGAACCACTTGTATGTTTTATATGAGTATGTCATTACCAAATCTGTCCTTCCAATCACACTCATTTAATAGTAATTATTGCTCATTTGTCCACCACTCTCCTTGGCCCCTCCAATTTTTTTTTCTTATTGTTATAGTTGTGTGATTGGAATCTGTGCATTGAAAAATAGGATATCTGGAGGTCTACACCTTATAAGTTTGAGAATTGCAGTTTGCAATATGTGATTATTCATACTGTAGTACAACTTTATACTACAAAATGATAGCCTGATTCAAAAACTCTTTTTGTAGTATAAAGGGATAGCCACCAAGTGTTGGCTCTCTCGTTCACCATATTTAGAGTGCATCAACATCAAACCCCTGTGTAATCTAGGGGCCGTATCACAGCAACAGTGCATTTTCCCTCTTTACACCAGGTGAACCTTTTAAAAAGTGCGCTCATTCCAAACTAAGAAAACGCGCTGTATAAGGATGAATGTGCTGAGGGCAGTGCATTCATGTGAAAAACGGAGAGGCTTCTTTGAAGCCGCTCTGTGTTTAACAGTGCAAACGGGGGGGGGGAGCCTAGCGCTTGACCAAGATGGCCACGTGAGCTCTGAGCTCCCGAGACCCTCGCGCCCTCCGTCGACTATCCTGTCTCCAATCCTGTCTGTATGCATGGCATCGTGTAGATGACCTGTCAGGGAGGCGATTGATGCTACCCGCAGTCGAATCGCCCACCGGGAACCGGAGTTAAGCATGGCGGAAGATTGCGGCCTATCTCCGAGGGATGCCAGGGGCTAGAGTTGGCAGGATGCCCGACTTCTAGTTGAACAACAACGGCCAGGCGAGGTGTGAACTGTCGGATGGAGGTCCCCGTCCTGTCACTTTCTCTCCCTTTGTCTGCCCTGCCCCTGGAGAGCTCTTGGTGGCTTTATTATCCTTTGGACGCTCTACATGCTACTCTGGCGGCCCATTGCAGAACTGATCACTCCTGATTCCTCTCGTTGAGAGGGGGCCGTCTTATCTGAACCGACCCGCTTGGCACCAACCATGTCGGGCAAAGCAGAGGTGGATCGGCTGAAGCCTAAGTCTACCAGGCGGGGAGCCTATACTCAAGTCAATAATATGGACCGCTATGCTCTGCAGAAGGGATCACCGAGTGGGTCGAGCCAGTTGCCGGATACCCAGAAGGAGGCCTCGCCCTTGGCCCCGGAGCTCTCGCTGCAGGATGTCATGGGCGCGCTCGAAGGGATGCAGACCTCGATTGGGAGACAGTTTGATGCCCTGGCGCATAAGGTGGATGCCATTTTGGTGGATGTTAACCTGATCCGTGCGGACTTGGGCAAAACGAATGAACGGGTCAAAACCCTGGACCTCAAGACCACGGGCCTCGCCGATGATGTCACGGAATTGCAGACCGAGGTTCGTAAGCTGAGGACAGAGAGTGATCTCGCCGCCCGCCGGCTGGAGGACTTTGAGAGCCGGGCCAGGTGCAACAACGTGCGCGTTATCGGGGTCCCGGAGTCCTCGGATGAGGCTTCGGTTGACCTGCTCGTCGAGGACTTGGTGCTTAACCATCTGCAGCCTAAGGGTCTTGGAAAGTTCTTTGCGGTTGAAAGGGCCCATAGAGTGCCGGGTGGGAGGCCCAAGGTGGGAGCCCCACCGAGGCCGATTGTCGCCCGGCTCTTTCATTTTCGAGATCGGGACGCTATCCTGCAAGCATCGAGGGTGACGGGCCCGGTCCCCTTCCAGAACGCGTCGGTGAATTTCTATCCGGACTTCACCCAGCAGGTGCAGAGGCAGAGACAAGGCTTTCTGGGGGTGAAGAGGCGACTTCGGGAGAGGGATCTGAAGTATGCCATGCTCTTCCCTGCCAGACTACGTGTGGTGTACGAAGATCGGACATTCTTCTTTGAGTCTCCTGCCATGGCCGATGAATGGCTGGACGCTTTGCCCCGGCGGCGGCCGGGAGAGGACACTGCCGCGGATGGGGAAAATGGCCAGGATTGGGCAGGGCTGATTTTTCGGAGCCGGTCTGACTCGATTTGACTTTATATGATGACTTGATCAGAGTGCAGTATATGCGGAGGGTTGCGGGAGGACGAGGGGAGCTCTTTCCTCCCTTAGGGTGCTTTTTGTAGATTTTGGGTTTTGTAGGGCGACAGGCACACTGCAAGTTGGGGGGGCTTTGTAAGCTGCAGCAGGGGTGCAGGGTGGGGGGGATGGTTGGGATTTCGGGGTTGTTGTTGGGGGGTCTGTTTCTGCAAGGCGTAGTGATCATCTTCGGAATTGTCCCATGGTGGCTCTTCGGGGGGGGGTGGGCCTCCTTGTGGTTGGGGATGGGGGGTAGAGGTTTAAGTGTTATTAGCTGGAATGTTAATGGTTTGGGGGATCGCATTAAGCGCGGGATAGTCTTGCAACACTTGAAACGGTCAATGCCAGATGTTGCCCTCCTGCAGGAGACACACCTTATATGTAACACGTGTTTTGCTCTTAATAGGAAGGGTTACAAATTCATAGCTCATTCGGGTTTCTCCTCCGGGTCTAGGGGTGTGGGCATCCTTGTCAGGGCCTCGTTACCATTTGAGGTGGACTCCACCGTTGTTGATGATAGGGGGAGGTTTGTGGCGGTGGCGGGGAGGTGGGAAGGTAGAACTTTGGTTTTAGTTTCGGTTTATGTCCCTCCAGCCCTGCAGGCCTCCACGTTTGTAGATCTGGGTAGGGCCTTGCTGGATCTCCCGGGGGGTATGTTAGTGGTAGGGGGGGACTTCAATGCTGTTGGCTCTGGACTGCTGGATAGGTACCCGCCCAGAGACACAGGGGGGGCTCAGAAGTGGCTTCCAGACTTCCTAGACACACTCGGCCTGATAGACTGCTGGAGGCTCCGACACCCCACACAGCGTCAATACACCTTCCACTCTGGGGCGCATGGTAGCCTTTCTAGGATTGACTATTTGCTCACTTTGGCTGTGCACGCCCCCTTGGTGTCTGAGGCCAGGCACATGGCGCGTGGCATATCGGACCATTCGCCAGTGTGGATCAGGCTGGATGTCGGCCGGGAGGGAGGGGGAAGGGTGGCTCCTATCAACCCCTGGTACTTTCGAGATTCCAAGATGCGCAGCGCACTGGTAAAGACAGTAGATAATTTTTTCAAGGATAATCAGGGGTCCGTGGACTCGGCAGTGTCGCTCTGGGAAGCATTTAAGACCGTGCTGAGAGGGGAGGCCCTCTCACTTGTAGTGGCGGCCAAGCGGCGGAGAGATGGCGAGGTTATGCAGGTGGAGGAGGAGATCGTGGCTTTGGAGGGAGCGCTAGAGGAGGAGGTAACAGCGGCCTCACTGCATGAGCTGAGCTTGAAGCAAGCCGAGTATAAGGACCTTGTGACAAATGCCGCTAAGACCCTCAGTAGGGAACAGCAGGGCCGCCTGTATGATGTTGGTGATAAGGCCGGGAAGCTCTTAGCTTGGCTGGATAAAAAAGAACGGGTTAATAGAGTAGTGCCGGAGCTGATGGGAGAGGGGGGAGAGGTGATTGTGGAACCTGAGGGGATTGTCCAATGTTTCTCGGACTATTTCCGTAAGGTTTATGCCTCAGTGTCGGATAGGCCGCCCGAGGACTCGTGTGACCTCCTGCGGGATATCGCTCTGCCCTGTCTTTCTGCTGTAGATAGAGATGATCTTGATGGAGACTTAACGGTCGATGAGGTGGCGGGAGCTATTCGCGCGCTGAACTCGGGCAAGGCCTCGGGCTCGAATGGCTTGCCGATTGACCTGTATAAACTGTTCCCGGATAAGGTGGCCCCTCACCTGCGCGCCATGTTCGTGGAGGCGCGGGGGAGTGGGACCCTCCCGTTGGACCAGAGGCTGGCGACAATTGTTGTGATACATAAAGATGGTAAACCCCGAGATAAGTGTGCCTCATATAGGCCCATATCACTCCTCAACGCCGAGCCGAAGATCCTGGCTAAAATCCTGGCGGGCAGATTGGTCAGGGTACTTGGAGACTTGATTCATCCTGATCAATCCGGTTTTATTCCGCATCGCAACACCGCGTTGAACCTTCGGCGCCTTCATGGGGTGATCGCCAGGGCTGGCACGCTGCGAGAGTCGGCTATTGTGGCGTCTCTTGATGCCACGATGGCCTTCGATACGGTGGAATGGGAGTATTTGTGGGCTGTGCTAGCCAAGTTCGGCTTTGGCCCTGGTTTTGTGAGCTGGGTTAGGTTGCTGTATGAGGGACCCCTTGCGAGTGTGGTGGTAAATGGCCGGGCATCGACTCCGTTCCGGCTTGGGAGGGGGACTCGGCAGGGCTGCCCCCTGTCGCCTCTGTTGTTCGCTCTTGCTCTTGAACCTCTGGCGGCGTGGATACGCTGGCACCCGGATATACGTGGCCTTCGGTGGTCGCCCGAACACGAGGACCGCATTTCGCTATATGCTGATGACATCTTGTTGTACCTTGCCTCGCCCAAGAACTCACTCATAGTGGTCTGTGACGTTCTTACGTCCTTCGGTAGGAATTCAGGTCTCGTCATCAACTAGAGTAAATCGTATTTATACGTCCTGAGTGGTGAGGTTCTGCCGGTCCCGCGAACTTGTTCGATCCAGATTGCTCAGCAGGGCTTCGTGTACCTGGGGATCTTTATCTCCATGGACCCCGCCCTGCGGTATGAGAGAAACCTGCTCCCCCCCCTGGCGCGCCTGCGGCGGGATGTTGAGGGCTGGCGGAGGCTGCCGCTCTCCCTCGTCGGGCGCGCTGCCTTGTTCAAAATGATGTCTCTTCCCCGGTTCCTCTACGCATTGCAAAACACTCTAGATTGGGTGCCGGCCAAGTACTTTCGGGAGGTCGAAAGCCTCCAACGGACGTTGTTGTGGGATGGGCGGCCGCGGATAGCGATTGCTAAATTGACGCTTCCATGGTATGACGGGGGTATTGCGCTTCCAGACATCCGACGCAATTACTGGGCCACCCAGTTGTCCGCGATTAACCACGGTTTCTATGGCCCGGCCCTCAGCTCTGGTTATGCCATGGACAGATGGTTGTTGCGCGGGGGAAACTATCTTAGAGCGTTGTATTCGCGGTCCCTCGACTCATCCCTCAAGGGGCCCACTGGGGTGGCGGTGCGTGTATGGAAGATGGCGACTGACTCTCTGGGCTGGAAGGATAGGCTCACCCTAGCAGCCCCGTTGTTCGAATCTGAAAGGTTGGGTAGGCTTTGGCATACGAAAGGGTTTGACAAATGGGACTTGATCGGCATCTCCAGGGTTGGAGATATGCTGATTAAGGGTAGGGTGAAGTCCTTTGAAGAGTTGCAGAAGGAGTACGAGTTGGGGGCGTCTGAGTTTTTCCGATATGTTCAGGTGCGTCATGCCCTGCGGTCAGTCCTCGTGGAGGGTGAGAAGGTGCCTGAGTCCTCTCCTTTGGAGGACCGGATCCTTGATGGCCATATGCCGGAGAGCACGATCTCGCTCATCTACAAGAAACTGATAAATGTTCGGGCTGATTTGCTACTGGGGCTGCGGGACCAGTGGACTAGGGACGGACTCGAGTTGGATGATGAGGACTGGCAGTCTGCTGTTTCCTCTCCTAAGGAGGTTGCGATCCCGTCGCGTCTGAGGCTGGTGCAGCTCAAGATCCTGCATCGAGTGTATGTGTAAGTGTATTTTGGAGGCGAGTCCATGCGGTGATGGGGGAGGTGACGGGCATTGCTATGCAGCCGGAAGCGCGGTGTTGTCTCCTGAATGTCTGGGGGCCTACTGACCATGATGAGGCACAGACCCAGTGGGTGACCCTGGGTAACATGGTTGCTAAGAGGGACATCGCGCGCTTGTGGGGTTCCGGGGGGCCCCCCACGTTAACCGCGTGGAAAGAAAATATGGACTGGAGTATGCTCAGGGAGAAGACAGTCTATTGCGCCAGAGGCCGCCCTCGGAAGTGGCATGCCCTCTGGGGGCGGTGGAATGAATACAGGGGGGGAATATGTCTTGCCCCTGATCTGGATCCTCCCGAGGAACAGCTTTCTTCTTGACCTTTCCAGCTCAGTATGCAGATGTGATGGTTAATTGACTTCTTGGGCCTCTGCTTTTCCCCCTTTTTCCTCTTATTATAGTACTGTGACTGTTAGACGATTGGGGTCCGGCTCCCCCTGAGGGGCTACCACCGTGGGCATTCAGTGTTGTTGCCTTGCTGGGGTTTGTTGTGTGTTTGTAATTATTAAAAATGGAACCTTCTCACTGCTCCTTCAATGTACTGTGGACGATTCTTTGTATTCTCCTATCGAAGCTGCCGAACCTCCGGGTTGTCGGCTGAATAGCTGTGTCCAGACTCTTGAAGAAATAAAGGTTTTTAAAAAAAAAAAAAAAAAACAGTGCAAACGGGAACCCACCTGCACTTTGAAGGGGCATTAGAGTTGCTGCAGTGAGGGACTGTACACGCCTGTAAGGGGATGTCTGGGGCGTTCCATGGGACCCCCTTCCTCCCCTCCAGAGGGCTGCCATCAGGGGCGCACTGAGAGGGCCTGTCAGTTCGCCTCCTGACAGCTTCTTTGCCTCTGCACCTGCATCTATAATATGTCAAAGGGATTTCCTCATTTGCATGAGGCCACACCACCATTCAAATGAGGGCGCGCCCTCTGATGATAGCGCTGGCGCTTTATGTGCACCACCGCTATTGGTATTACAGAAGGGAATGCACAAGTGTCTGCGGCCCCTTCTATAATACCAAAGTGACTCGGGCAGAAAAGCGTGTGCAAACACCTGTTGCGTCCCAGGGCGCTTCCTTAATACAGCCCTAAGTAGGATGGATGGGACATCCCCCATCTCTATATAAATAAATATAGTTTGTACTTTTAGTTTATTCATTTTTTGGAAGCCTTTTACACAAATGTACAGTACTCATTCATAGTAGTTGTATGTACATTTGGGAGCAGGCTTACCTTTTGTGGCACAGCCACTATCTAAAGTCATGTTACTATCTGAATTAAACTTTGATAGGATGAAGCACTGATATGCACCTTCCAAACTCCCAACAACTTCCTCCACACTTTCCACTTTGTAGGTATAGCAGAGGCAGGAGTTTCATCTAGCACATGGTAAAATCCTGCAAGTGCTTCCACCTATGGCATTCCAGGGTAAAATGGAACCATCCAATCTTATGCATGGTGCAGGAGCAGCTGGGAGGAAGAGTCATGGCAGTAAGTCATGCCAGTTGAGTGGTTACAGTTGCCCATCATTTTCTCTAACCACCAGCCTGTATAAATCCATTGGTGCACTGTATGAGTTGAAGTAAATGTAAGCCTCCTTCAGGAACCCTGGATTCCCTGATGCCCAAAAGAAGGACCAGAGTACCTGTCTCTCATTGAAATATGAGCTGTTGTAATTGGGTGCTGCCTCTTCAATACCCCGGATTTTTGCTTTTCAGATCACCTGGTTGTTGGACTTTTTACTGTGGGTGAGTCTCACTACTTGTGCCTCACCCATGACAATCACATGGCATACGGACTGTGTGTTTTTACCACCAGTGTCCACCTTTTAAGATAAGGCCACCTCAATGCAGAAAGGGTAAGGGCACTTGGCTGGTTATACATGAATTTGTGTGCACATGCACATGTGTTTGGGCGACTGTCATGAACAGCCCTATAAGAGCACACAGGTAGCCTGGTGCAATGGGGACTCTACAGGATTACCTGTGATATGCCTTATAAGGGTTCTGTACACTGATAGGGCAAGTCAGTGTGCTTTACTTTTTTGCCTGCAGTGGCACCCCATAATACACATAGAGAGATAACTGCCTTAGAGTGTAGTTTCACACCTTGTTGGACTACAAATATCATTGATGTCTCGAATTGGAGTATAACCTGTGCAATAACAATGAATATAGATCTTCCAAAATGATAACTGTACAGTACAAACTTATAGATCATCCACAGTTTTCATATTTCCCTGGATCAGCTCAGTATCAGTGCAGAGGTCTTGTGTCACCTTGCTGTGCCCAGAATATGACATTTTCTTCAGCAGCAGAAACAAAGGTGGCCCACACAAATGGGGCAATTGGCAGTACTTCTCTCAGCTCTTGAGGAGGAAAGGGATGTGGTGAAATGATCTATATCAATCACCCAGCTGTCACACTGTATCAGGAATGGGCTTGCTCAAGCCCACTGTACAAAGGAGTGTGCCCAGACAACTGGAGCCAACACCCAGGTGGCTTCCTTTGAAATTCCAGAGGGCAAGTCGCTGGCACTGATATCAGTAAGGGGTGGAGCTGCCACCCTATGAGCTGATGGGACCAGTGGATCATGGATGACACCATCTTGCACTGTCCCAGCATGCTGTGCAGGAGGGTTAGGAAAGGGGTGGAGAGGTGATATTACACCCTAGGATTGACCTGGGGTGCCTGGCTTCTTGAACCTTCCTCTCCGCTTTAAAAAATCCTGTACAAGGGGAAGACTTTCTCTTGCCAGTGGATTTCTCTATGTTTTGCTGCTGGATCCTGGGACCATCATGGAGAATTAGTAGGAGGAACCCCTGACCAACAGACCAAGGACTCTGCCTAGTTGACCCCAGGACCAGTGGGCCTCCCCAAGGGCCAGTGAGGCTGGCCTCCTTAGACCCCCTGAGGACCAGTTGGGGAAAAGCCTTGAACTTTTCTACTCCAAGAAACAAGGACCCAGAGGAGAGCTGGTACAGGGAGGCAGGAAGTCCAGCATTTTGAGATCTGCACTTCTTTGGAGGTGAGGACGGTTTCTGCACCTGCCCATGGTGGTTAGAGTTCGCCTCCAGGAGTAGGAAGGACCCAGGATTGTCCAAATCAGCCAAAACGGTCCTGAGTGATGGCATTTTAATGTTTCGTAACATTTGACTCCTTCCTGCCATGGAGCATGTAGGTCTCTGCAGCAAGGCCAGTGAAATTCCACCAAGATGGGCAAGGGCGTAAAAAACCTGCAGGTTTCATTGAGGGGGAGAGGACGTGCATGGGGCCCACTCCCCATTTCGAAGTTTCGCCTGGGTACCACTTCCCCTGGAGGATCCTTGTTCCCACGGTTGAGACCCCATCCCCAGACCACCCAGTACCCATCAGTGCGGGGCAGCATCATTGCACTTCCCCAAAGCTACAACACTTCGTTGAGCACCGTCACCTTCAACAATGAGAAAATGGGAGGGGCCCAGGAACCCATCCCTGCGCCTCAGAGAGGAGTCAGAGTGCTGCTGTTCTACCCCACGGTGCCAACTCGACCCGTTGCCTATGCCTATGACATGGGGGAGCGGGAAGGACAGCCACCCCGTGCATGTCTGTCCGCAGAAGCATGCAGACAGATATGAAGTTGCCGGCTCCCGCTGCACCATGCTGGAGTGCTGCCAGGGCTGGGACCCGGCGAGGGAAGCAGGAAGTGGGCTCCGCAAGCTGTCCTCCAACTGTCCTCCAGCGAGGAGGCCATTCACAGGGTGCCCGACTGGGAACAGGCACCCCTCTTGAAATCAGGATCTGGCGTAAGGCTGCAGAATTAAAAGATAAGCAAATGGAAAACCTGACGTGGCTCTCCCTGGTGCAGCAAGAGAGCCGCTGCTACAATATTCAATTACCTGCTTGAAATCACCTCATAATGTCTTGTGGGGCCTTGTCATTTTGGCCACATTTCCACCTATATCTCCCTTTGTGGTGGACCCAGGACAACGGGACTGCCACCAACCAACTCAGGAGGATACCGCCTGTTCTCTACATGGAACGCCTGAGTCCCCTACTAAGTTGTGGGGGCTCCAAAATTATCACCTCCCCATAACTTCCTTTATGTCACTAAGCAATCCAAAGGCTGGATCATTACCTTTGCAGACTGGTGTGTTATGCCTCTAGGGGTCTTGTGTCTGGTAACATTCATGAGGGCCTGGAAGGCCATAAAGTGCTTTTCTGCTATGCAAGGTTATCTCAATGTGATGCCCTCTAGGGTTTGTTTTCATGTTTGCAATGTGGAATAACATGTATAAGAAACACACAAACACAGGGTTCTGTAATGACAACTGCTTTATTGGTTCCCAATAATTATTTCAAATGTTTTATTGAGGACTGCAACAATGACAATGATTCTACAAAAGGTATCTTAATGTGTTTGATGACAAAATGAAATGATTAATCTCACTTGATATGATTGGGTGACCCCTCTAGGGGGTGTACCAATAACTATACAATGTAATCTATGGTATGTTCCATCTGCCAATGTCCATATTTGCAACTTTCTGATGTCTGCCGCTACCGCCGCCTCTCCCTCTTCGTCCGCTTCCAGGGCAGGAAGCAGGGTGCAGAAAGCACCCGGCTCCCAGCCTCCCAATAGCCAAACACAATGCTGCAAAGCAGCCATGTGATTGGTCTGAGCACTGTGGATCAGCGCTAAGCCAGAGAATGGGAGGTGGGGCATGTTCTCCATGCAGGCTGTAATGCAGCCTGCATGGAGAACATGCAAAGTGTGCATGACAGTTTGACTGGTCAAAAAGCATTCTGCGCACTTGGAGTGGGCAATCCACTCCTCCCCTTCACAATGCAGGGCAACCCCGCCCATACCCAGCTGTGGAAGTTATTATCATTCTATTATTCCCTTTTGACCTGCTCAGTGGGGGGACGGTCCTCCGCCTTAGCGGAGGAGTCGCCACTGCATATTTGTAAATTATTGCTCAGTTTTTTGTAGTGTGTGTGTAATAAATGTACTTCTCCCTTTTCTAAAGAAAAAGTAATTGCTGGACAATCATGTAGTGTCTGTTATTATTGTGTGCCAGTGATTGATGATTATTAGCCCATGCTACCTCCATTGAGTAGGCCTTGAACTGCTCCACTTCGCTACCCTGTGAAAGTTAAGTGCTACAATCGGGTGTTCAGTTTCCAGTAAGGACAATTGTAGACCTATCACTTGTTCAGGTCACACAACTCATAACCCAATTTCTTACATGAGCAGTCCATAGAATTAACCTCTACAAAATTCCCTCATCCCAAGAGGTGTACAAGCAAGCCCAGGGATGTGCCCAGGTCTACCCATCATGTTGTTCATAGGCACAGCCTGCCCACCTTCTAAATAAGGAAAGCTAGCTACCTGTGTCTTTAACAAGTCATTGTGGGACATAAAACTGATCACATATCACATACAACACGATTATTAGGTAAGAGTCTAAGTTATTTTTGGAAGTCTAAGGGAGTTTAGAATGCCATTAAGTGCAAATGGTAACAGTTTTTATTACTACTACCTTTAAGCTGTCAAATATTGCTAGCATTTTAGCACAACTGCTCCCTGCCAAACTCACTGCAAGTTTTTAAGCCACATGTTAAATTAGATAAATAATACATATATACACAAAATCAGTTCTAAAAACTTGGATTTTCATACAAGATTTTGAAAATTGAGAGTCTCTTCCATGTTTTGCTTGCCAGGGAGAGATCAGAAAAGTGCCATATCAACGGAAATATAACATTCACCTGCTTCCTTCATAACTCAGGCTGCCGAGCCCGTGCACACTTCTTTGCACCATAGTGCAACGATGTCTGTGTACGTTTAGTAAGGGTACCCCTCAAGGACAAGATACTGTGCTTAGGCTAACTTAAACTTTTCCCGCTTCGGAGCTGTGCTGTATAGTGCAGAACACAAGCAAAGTGGAAAGTGTTTGGGCAAATAAAATAATTTCTCCTTTTTAACGCCTGATTTAAAGTGACATTCATTTTTGGTGCAAAACCCTCTATGCGTATGTTAGTAGATGAGGTGTGTAACAAAAACCATGAGTGGCCACATACTGAGTAATGCAAAACAGCGATTTATACATTACTTTCAGCCAACTTTCTAGAGTGTTCGAAATTATATCTAACATAAAACATTTTTGCTCAAGTTGCTTTATTTTTGTGATGCAAACAAAGGACAAAATGGTTCCTAAGTCTAGCCCTGAGAGTTTTTCTTCGCAAACTAATATGCTTGCAACTCAGTGAGCAGCCAAATATGTTGATATGGGAGTAATTAATCTAAACTGTAGTGATTTTAATGCATAGGAGTACCAGCAGAAAGTGATCAATAAACTTAAAGCATAACAGGGAATACATTTGGTATTTTTTATGATTAAATTCCCCAAATACACTGATTTTCATAGAATCTATGAATAAATGCCTTCAAACTTCAGTAAAAGCATCACCACTGGTCTCGATGGATAATGGCACCTTATTTTCACGTCTTTCTTTCTATGGAATCGCTAGGCAATCCTATGGCCTGCCAAGCATGTTCAATAGGATGTGTAGATTACTCTCAAGATACTATGAGGTATGGAGAGACGAATATGAAGACCTTTCACAAGCTCCACACTGCCATCAAACCCAACACATTGGATAAAGCAGCCATCCTCACTATTTACTAAATTGGTTAGCTCTGACTGGTAGGCAAAATGCAGAAATCAAGATCGGTTTGGCTTGATTCTGGTCCATCTGCAGCACTAGGTGCCCTATTACGATTCGGTCAAAAAAAGGCTCTGATCGCCAGTCGTATTCCTTTCTGACCACCTCATTATGATGAATATGGTCAGAAAGGAACCCGAACTGTCATTCCGACTGGCTTCAGATGGGCTCGGAGAGCCGGTCCGCCAGTTATAATGCGGCCAGTAATACAATGGGCAGCTATTTCTGCCCTTGGGATTACGATGTTGGGTTTCAGCAGCCTTTCCGTGCTGGCCTTTCTGACACAGAAAGGCCGTTAGAACTCGACTTTGGGGATGCCAGCATAGCCCCCTTGGGTGCACTGCCAATGGCTGGAGGCCGAGGGGGCACCTATGGTGCACCCCTGTTGATCCCTGCACCCTGTGGCAGGCACCTTGAGGAGCCTGCCACGGGTTCAGGGATTAACTGCATCTCCTATTTTACAATGGAAGCATACATTCTGGCCGGAATACAGACGCCCATTGTAAAGTATAAGAATGCGACCGAACAGTGTTCCGTTGCATTCTAATTAGTGGGTCGGACTGCTGACCGGGTGTCAGTCGGTCCCATGACCGAGACGATCACATTGTGTTAGGGCCCTCTATCCGGAGGCATGAAGAGGAGATGAGAAGTCAGTATGAAGAAACTAATGATTTATTCTTGAAAACTGAAAATATTTACTGATGTGTGGATTTTTTAATGATTTTAGAATATGCTTGAAAGAAACGTATTTGGATAAGTCTGTGTTGGACTCGGCCCTTTTTGCAGGGTCATCCCTGAACTTTTTGCTTTCGTCCTAGCCTTTTTCTGACATGGTGTTGGATGGTTTTAGAACTCTGGGCACTTTAGCACTGCTTTCCAGTGTAAAGTGTGTGTGCTCTCTGTGGTAAACATGATAAGATTAGTCTAAACCTGTTTGGCATATTTAATTTACCTGTCAGTCCCTTGTAAAGTAGTATCTCAGGTACCCAGGGCCAGTAAATGAAATGCTACTGGTGGGCTTGCAGCGCTGATTGCGCCACCTACCAAAGTAGCCTTTCAAACCTGTCTCAGGCCTCGGCCATTGCAGGGCCTTTGCACGCAGTATTACTGCCGCTGTAACGTGACACCTAAAGAGTGTGCCACGTCTGTGAACCCCCTTTTACTGCATGTCAGTCACCCCTAAGGTAGGCCCTAGCTAGCCCTATGGGCAGGGTGCATTGTAGGTAGTAGGTAGGACATGCACCTTAAGTGGGTGACATGTCCAGGTAGTGACCAACAGCCATCTTGATTTTTCACTGCTGTGAGGCTGCCCTCTCATAGGAATGCACTGGGGATTCCCTGATAAGTGGTTCAGTGGTAATTCCTGATATGAGAAGAGGAGCAGCGTGGTCAAGTTTGGCATGATTGGAGTTATAATAATCTATGATGCGCAATGGTGTGCACAGATTTATTATCACTATTTTGGAATGCCACTTTTAGAAGTTGACATTTCTGTGTGCTATGTGTCTGCCTGCTTGATGTGTATTGCATGTCTGGCTCTGGAGTGACAGGGTCTGGTGAGGTTTGTGGCTCCAGGGAGGGCAAGGTGAGTCAGCGCTAGGCTGAATAGGAGATCTGCATTTGGAGTAGTGGGAGGAGTAGTCCCCTGACCCTGAATAGGTCTGTGCCTGCATGGATGAATGCTGTCTCCGCCCCCCTATAGAGTGTCTGATGACCGAGCCCCCACCTGACAAAGGAGGGTGTGAGCACTGTACACAAAGTGCTCCACTACCCCCCAGACACAGTTAAAACTGGTTCCCAAAGCCCTGTGCCAAGGACAGAACAAAGGAAAATGTCCTATAAATATCGGGGCTGTGACCCCATGAAAAGTGTGCTCCCTTGTGCGACTTGGGGATACTTGCTGCTGCTGGGCCCCAGCTGGAACAGCCACATGGGACTGCCTCCCTGCTGGAGGGCCCTGTGAGGTGGCCTGCCTGGCCGCAGCTTTTTGCCCTGGAACTTTGGGATCCCAGCGCCTCGTAAGTGCTGTATCTATCTCCCTGGACAGGAGGGACTTTTGTGGCCTTCAGCGCTGGGCTGCGACGTGTCTGGAGGTGCTCTCGGTGTGGGGATTCCCCGTGCTTCCAGGAGAAGCGGGAGCCTACCCCGCATTGCGATGTCTACGGAAGTGAAGCGGGAGCCTACCCCGCTGTTGTGTGCCCTGCAGCGTGGTGCTGCATTCAGTGGGAACCTCAGTGTGGGGATTCCCCCGTGCTTCGAGGTAAAGCGGGAGCCAACCCCGCACTACCGATGCTTGGTGGAGTGGGACCCCACCCCGCACTTGTGTTTATTTAAAGGCAGGAGCCTACCCTGCACTTTTGAGCCAGAGACAGAGCGAAACTGCCACTACCAGTGACCCGGAAGCCGGGCGCCTGCTGCCTGACTGTGGGTGGGGGCAGCTGCAATGTGGGGCCATTTGTTTTAGATAAAGAGGAAGGGGTGAGGTGTACCCCCCCGCCCCCAGTGCATTACGCACGTTGGTCTTGCTGCCAAGGCAGCCAGTGGGCCCATGTAAGAGCCCCGACATTTGGGACAGAGGGCATTTGAGCCCAAGAGAAGGCCAGTTGGCCTGGGGGTCATTTTGGGTGCCTGTGTGTACCGGTAGGGGGCAAGGCCTTAAAGGAAGGCATAATGCAGTTATGCCAAAGGTGATGTATGCACCTCGTGAGTGTTACTACGGTGCACTTCAGTAATGTGATTTATGCATAATGTGTTTATGCCTAATGGGCTGCATACATAATGCGTGTATGTTGCTAGTGTTAATGCTGAGTTCATTATTTTAACAGTGGTTACTGGATGTGTTATGTTTACTACTTGTGTTTTGTGATGATTCTGACAGTGGCCCGATTGGCCCTGTCATGTATATAATCCCCTGTAACTTACTACCTGGTGCCCATTGGCTCAGTGTGTATGTGTGATTATGATTCTAATGTGTTATGGATAATACAAAGGCTATTTTTTAATATAACCTTGTGTGGAGTATCTTTTGTAGTGTGCCTAGTGTGTTGCTGCTGTGTGTGTTGAGCAAACCCTTTACACATTGCCTCTGAAATAAGCCTGTCTGCTCGTGCGAAGCTACCAAGGGGGTGAGTAGGGGTTATCTTCAGCTTGTAACTCCCTTGCCCTGACTAGAGTGGTGGTTTCTGCCTGGCTTAGGCGCAAACCCTAGCCAACCAGAAATACCATTTCTAACAGTCTGTTAATATAAAACTGGACAAGCTTGGAAATGTATTTTGTTCAGATTCCATCGCAAAACAGTAGAAATTATTTGTGAATCAAGTGGTCCCACTAGCAAGAATAATTATTCTGTTTTTTAGTCCTAGGTTTTGAATAAGATGCTTCTATTAAAATTCAGTATGAATTATGATTTGTTGATACTGAAAGGTAAAAAGGTTGTAGAAGCAAACATGTTTATTAAACCTAAAAGGTGAGTGGAGGTGGGTTAGAAGATTTCAATAACTACAGAGAAGACTCTGTTGGGGAACCTTGCTTTCTTCAGTATCAAGTCATAATATATACCCATGCTAGCAAATTGCTGAAACATTCATCTAAGAAAGTGAACATTACCACCATTCTTGTGGTGCAATTTTCTTAAAGTATGTAAGGCATGGTCTCCATATATTACTTCATTTTTGAGTTTTGAAACATCTCTCTGGCATTAACTATTCTGTCCATTCTTCATAGGGCTTAAAGTTGCTAGAAAAATGTAGCTTGTTTCTAAATAATACTTATTTCACTGCTTCAAGAATAGTGTGGCGCCGCGGCAAGGGCGACTGACTCCGGAATCTGGGGATCATGGTTCGATCCCCGGCGCCGGATGCAGATGAGCCCAGCGCCATGTGACTCTGGGCAATAGCTTGCTTAATTTTCCCGACGGCCCCCAGCGCCTGGAGACCCTTACAGGTGATTGTTCGCGCTTTACAAATGTGGATTATTATTCAATACAATCCAGGAATAGGAGTGTCTCGTGTCCATCTTCCTCATGAGCTTAGCAAGAGGTAAACAAGCACTATCAAACTGGAACTCTGCCACTTCAGAGATATAATTTCAGAAGCTCAAGCAATGGTTGATGGTCGTTTTGATGAATACAATTTCTTCAAATCCACTACACAACAAGGCTTTTTCTCAGAACTAGTGGGCAGAAGTTGCCATGGGACACTTGTGCAAAATATGAAACCCCTAAGAACAGATCCACTTACACTCTAGGGGGCATACCAACAACAACCGGCGATAATTATCGCTGAGCGCACTTAGCGCTCGGATAATTATCGCCGGCTTGCGCCGATTTTTATCGCTGAGATAGCGTGCTATTAGCAACGCTTATCTCATCAGCGATAAAAATCCTAGCGCTAACTGGCTAACGTGAGATTATCGCGGGAAACCCAGCGATAATCTCACGTTAGCTAGTTGATAGGGACTCACAAACTTAGCCATGATATCCACCTTCCATAGGATATCATGGCTAAGTCAGTCCTGAAGCAGGTGTTAGGAAAGTAGCGATAACAGGTGTTATCGCTACTTTTCCTGACGCTATGCTTCGTAGTGTGGGGCTTGATGATAGGAGAAATGTCGCTTAGCGACATTTCTCCTATCATGTCAGGTCAGGAACGCCCACTTTGCATTTCATTAGAGATGCAAAGCTGGGCGTTAGACATCCCCACGCTAAAGCAAGGTTTCACGCGTTAGCGTGGCCTTGCTAATATAGCGATAAAATTATCGCTGCTTTAGCGCCTCGTTGTAAATATGCCCCTTTATCAGGTGGTGGCAAATGCTTAACCTCTTGTTTAAACCTTTATTTATATACATAGCCCTAAATCTAGCTCCAAGGAATTTAGGAGCTTCCAAATTAAATGAATCAGGAATCTTTGTTGAGTCATTCAAATCATATTACCTCTTTATCTGGTTCACTCGGCTCTCCTGGTTTACCTCAAAGATCCTCAACGTGGCCAAAGGCCTAAATTAAGTCTGTTTTTCAAGATAAGGCACTAGCTCTGGCTGAGGGTGGCCTTTTTTTTGTATTAGCTATTGTTTTCGAAACCCGATAATAGATATTGTCCTAAGGCTTTAAAACATAACAAATAATTCTCAATATTCAGCTCTTCATTTACCAAGCTACTTGGTGTGTATTTTTTTTTTTATCAAGCAAAGTGTTTGTTTAAAAAAGAATCCCACTACTTTTCCCATTTCCTCTGATTATGCCCCTCATTTAGGAAAGCTGGACGATTTTGTGCATTTAAATAAAAATGTTCTTCACATTTCTAATCTTCTTAGAGGTGCCTATGAAAACAAGGGACTTTGCAGAACTGTCTGTATTTTTCTACAACTCTTTAAACCGACCTAAATGTGCTGAGAAGTGTGGAGAGTACATTTAACAAATATATTTGAATCACCACACGTTTCATACTGCTTAGGTGTTTACCACACCTGCATGCGATTTCCCAAGCACCACTTTGACACTTCCTGAGCATGCTTATTTGTGTTAATTGTTACAGTAATGAGTGTGTTTATTGTGCAGTGACAGATCACATGCATTTATACCCGATATTTTCTAGTTTTGTTTAAAAACGTTAGTGTGGAGATTAATTACAACTATATACAGTATAAACACACGCTTACATCGTAATAAACACTGCCCTACCTAATCCTTAAAGCAATTAAACACATATTAGTTACAGCTGTACAGGTTTTTTCACATTAATCAAAAGTGTAACGACCCAAGTGCTTGTTTCCTGCTAGTCCTCCTTTAGCGGGTCTTTGTAACTCACATCTATCACAAGCTCCATATCTCAATAATGATGGTTTAATATACTCTGCACTGGATCTTTGGAGCGTTTGTGACAGAAAAAAAGTAAATTTGCCGAGGATATTTGACGTTTCCCGTTTCCCGTTTCCCAGACATGACATAAACTCACTCAGCCATAACACCTGTTTGAAGGTAAACTCCATGCAGTTTTTAAATACGATTTCTGAATACATTGTGCCAATGAGACCCATCACCATGTGTCAGTACAAGTTTACCCAGACGTTTCTAGGCCTTCTACTCTAAGCATCAGGACCAACCTATTATGCTCAAGAGTGGCCATAGTAGCCAACCGGGGCCGTATAACTGTAAGTGCCCTGAGAGGGCAACCGGCATTTACGCCTCTTTTGTGCATTCCCTGGGGCACTTTGGTATTACAGAAGGGGGTGCAGATGCTTGTGCGTCCCTTTCAGTAATACCGATAGCACTGCTGGTGCACTTGAAGCACCAGCACTACTTCAGGGGGTGTTCCCTCATTTGCACGGAGTTGTGCTCTATGTAAATGAGGGAATTCCTTTGCCTCTGTGCCCACGTTGTAATACCGACATGGGCACAGAGGCAAAGAAGCTCTCGGGGGCGTACTCACAGAGTGCCACCTAAAAGGTGGCTCACTGTGAGTGCGCCCCCTGAGAGCAGCCCTTTGGAGAGGGGAAAGGGGATCCTATGGACTCCCAGACATCCCCTTGCAGGCAGGTGCAGTCACTGACTACAACCGCCTGCAAAGGGGAACTTTAATCCCTTGTAAAAGTGCAGGCGGGTGCCACCTGCACTGTGAAAACACAGAGCGGCTGCAAGCAGCTGTTCTGTGTTTTCACATAAATGCGCTGCCCCACATTTATAACTGGCACCAGCATGTGGGAGACTCCTGCCCCCTCCCTAACCAATAACAGAAAAAATCCCCAGGGGTAACTCTACCCATTTTTGCAGAAGTTCCTGTGTGCTCTACTGTAAACAATCCCACTGTGCCCCTCTCTACCTAACTCCAACATGGCAGAATCTTTCTTCCCCTGTGCCGAGATCTTGTGCCCATGACAGAGGAATGGCCAGGTAAATGAGCAACCCCTCATCTGTGGCCGCTCTAAATGTGTAAGCCGTCAGCTCCTCTCCCACTGGGATTGGACACTGGCTGGCAACGAGGACAAAAGGGAAGCAGACGTAGGTGTTCGCTACATCTGCCAGTGAACATGTAGGCATCCTTTGAAGTTGATTAAGTTCTTGGGCAGAGCCCAGATGGTCATCCTGCCAGGGGAGCAAAACACCTCTCTACACTTAAGGCCTTTGTCTCTGATCTGGGAGCCAGTTCACATCTCGTTGAAGAGCTACCCAGCTGCTAGGTGACAGTTGGAAGCTCATCGAATGGTCTTCTAGAAGCTTTAGGTAGGTTAAGGGAGACTTTTTAAAATTGGCTTTTGGAAATTATTTGTTACAACAAACTGGATTTGTATTACATGTTTCAAAAAGACAATGATATAACTTGTTATCTGGTTCTCAGGTGTAGGTTTTAACATTACTACCTTTAATATTGTATCCCAATGCTTTCCTATGTAACAACTCCCCCTGCTACATTGAAAATAGCTTTTAGGGCACTGTAAGGGCATGTTTAAAATTAAACCTTTACACGCCTACTTTAAAATCATGTGCCATACCTTATGGATATTTAAGACTGCTTAGGGGTGACTTAAATATTTAAAAGGAGGATTCAGGCATGCCAAAATGGATTATTTGACAGGTTGAAATTGCATTTAAACCTGCACAGCCAGGGTACAGGTGTGGTTCCTGCATCCGTGTTTTGCATTCTCACTTTAATGGTATCACTAGGTGTGCTGCCGCCTACCAGTGACATTTAACTTACAGGTCCTGGGCACATCTTATTCCGTACAATGGGCACTTATAGGTCATTTAAATTTGCTAGTTAGGATTAAAGCCAATTTCAACATTTTTAGAGCACATGCAATGGGGCCTGGTAAGCAGAATCCCAGTGCAGAGTCAGAAAACCAGCAGCAACAGTCAAAACAAAATCATCATGCAAAAAGTGGTATTTTCATACAATGATGCTTTCATTAAATTTTGAGCAGACTCATTGTCATGCAACTCACATGGATTCATAATGTAATTTCCTTTTACATTAAAAATGTTTTCCAACTATAAATTATTTAAAAGTGAAACATAAAAGTACAAACCTTATTGTCAATAACACTTGGCTTGTTATTTATATCTGTGTGCAAAATTAATGCTGTTGACGTAGACGATCTGCATATTTCTCTGCTTTTCTCTGTAAAGAAATATATGAAGAAAGATGACTGTTTTTGTGACTGAGAAACTATAGACCTAATTTACTAGCCCTCGCCAATATTCAGTGCAGTAGGGTTGAATGGGATGCGACATAAAAAATACACAGTTTACAATTACTCAAGCAATTAAAAAATCTGCAATGTACTTGTAATAGACTAGGCTGGTTTTAAGAAATTAGTATTCGCAGGCCTAATTTAACTTTTCATAAGTCTTCTGACTGCAGGTATCACTGTCTGATGATGGAGTCTTCTATGCAAAACTTTGAATTTGAATTGCACGGCCAGCTAGAGCTATTGGCTGCTTGGGAATTCCATCAAATGGGCTCTGGATCACTAATCAGGAACATATAGCTTTGCCAGGTGGCTGGGAAGTGGCCATGTAATGACTTGTGGACAACACACTGGGCACAATTCACGAATTGTTTTTTATAGAACACAAAGTAGTATTGCAGTAGAAATATTAATGTACTGTAAAATGCAGTTTATAAAAACACAGTCAGAAACCTACGCCTCTCTTATCTTTTCTGTGTGGAGCTGTCTAGCAAAATGATACAGGCAGGTATATGTTTTGGTAGTATTTATGTTATGGATTAGGAGGAGTGGCTGGAAAATGGGGAATGCTTACTACTAAATTGGAGCGATATGGGGAAATGTAAAAGCCACGTTTTGAGAGGAACATGCTCATGAAAAAACAAAGAGAATAGTAAGACAATTGCTATTCAGAAACTATACTTCTAACATTACTATTAGCCTAAAGGTATCAACAGTTTGAAATGTACTCCAGCCCAGCTTTAAAGTAAGTCAAACATTACTCACAGGTACTGAAAACACATATCAATCAAAAGCAATGGAGCAGGAAAATGATACCCAATCAGAACTAATGTTAAGTTAATTAAACTATTCCTATTCCAACATTTCAAATGATCTATTTATCTATCTATCTATCTATCTATCTATCTATCTATCTATCTATCTATCTATCTATCTATCTATCTATCTATCTATCTATCTATCTATCTATCTATCTATATATATATATTCATATATATATTTATATATATAAAATTAGGAAACAGAATTTTAAAAACCTTAGAAATTCACTTAAAAAAACAAAGGTTACAGGGACGTTATAGTTAGGTTCACAATTTACACACACAAAACCATAGAAATTCAGTAGTTATGCTCTCCAGAAACTATAACTTGTGCCCTAAGGTAAGCATAACTTGCACCCCTGCCAGGCAAAGTTTTCCATCAATAATGTCAGTGATAATATGAATGATGTCATAGTAGATGTTGTGAGTGATGAAATATGTGCGGTAATTAGAAGTACATGGCGAGGGCACGAAGGGTGGGAGTAGCATTTTTCTACCGGTCCCTTAGGGTGAGAGAAAATCAGTGTTTCCTGTCTGGGAAAGTATGGGCAGAGTATACTCTCATTCACCTGGAAGGGGAACCGCAGTTTTCCAGGGGTATGTTCCCCAGGACACTGTAAAGTAATGCACTCCTGCCCCCATCCCCATTATTATGAATTAAGCCCTGGGGGATGGGATCACTGGAGCCAGAAGTGGCTCAGGATGGTGGGCCCACTTACACTTACCTTCTCAAAAATGTCTAAATAAAGATCCTGTGGCCCTTGCCTATCCCAATAATTTAATTTAAAAGAATGGCAGGCGGCTTTCAAAAACATGTTGGGACCCCCTAGCAAGGGCAAGGGGTGAAGGGTAAGTGGTAAAACGCATTTGTCATTTTTTAGCCCTGCATGGATGACAATATCTAATCCTATGCTTTAAGGCTTTGCTGCAAATATGGCAAAAGGCTTTGTCAGTTTCTAGCTCAGCATGGGAGGTACTGAACTAATCCTATGTCTAAATATTTTGCTAGTAAAACAGACATATGAAGTGAGCAGATTCAGAGTGTCGCTGATTTTGTAGGGCACTTTGTATTCGAGCCGGGCTCCATTTAAACTTGGGAATTACCAAGAATCCTTGCTTGCTTTTGCATATATATATATATATATTTTCCGCAAATATGAATACGCAGCACACCTTTTGGCTTTAGCAGTTCTTTATTTAGATGCAACTCTCCTACGCGTTTCGAACTCTGTTCTTGATCACGGTAGTTTAAACAAGAAGTCCTTTTTTACTTTCTGCTTTTATACATAAGAATGCTACCATTCATTACAATGTATTCTGGGTATGGTAGTTGTTCAAGTAGTTTTTTTCTACAATGAGCATTATTGATCACTTCTGTTCTGCCAAATTGGGGCGGGATTGCGAGGATCATCATATTTTGAGAGCACTAACGGTTGTGTGAGACAAGTGCACACACTACCTGTGTTATATAACACTTAAAAGATCGTATTCCAAAGGCAGATAAACCGATCATGATTAGTGCTCATATGTTGATTCTTTGTTCAGTTACATGGGACATTGTGTGTATATATATATATATTTCACTGTAAACAGAAAGGTTAAAGTGATGTTATAGCTAGGTGAAAATGGCATCCACAGCATAACATTTTAAACAAAAAAACACTGAAATTTACCAGTTGTAGTTAACGTAAGTAACTCTATTTCACACCCCGGAGTAAGTATAATTAGATCTCATGCCCCAGCCATGCAAAGTGTTGTCATCAATTTTGTCATTTGTTATCCTTGCCGTCATTGAACAGGTAATGGGTCATGTAAGGTGTGTGGGCATAACCAGTGCATGACAAAATTGCAAGTAACAGTTCAGGTGGAAGTTATAGTTACTTTAGTTAACTATAACTGTCATCACAGATCAGTGGACTCCATCCCCCACCAGGCCTTGCGGCAGATACGCTGCCAGTGTTTTACCGTGCCAGGAGGTGCATAAAGGCAACTAGGGGCTTCCACAGCACGGGAGCCTATCATTGCAGATCAGGGGACTCCATCCCCCACCAGGCATTGCACGTCTACCGCGCCAGGGGGGTAATATCGGCAGGTCGGGGCTCCAACAGCGCGGGACCTGTGCGGACG
This sequence comes from Triturus cristatus, assembly GCF_964204655.1. NCBI lineage: Eukaryota > Metazoa > Chordata > Amphibia > Caudata > Salamandridae > Triturus > Triturus cristatus. The sequence continues at coordinate 485,168,221 of NC_140580.1, read as the reverse complement.
CATCTGGGCCTTGCCAAGGGTGGGCCTCTCTACACCCGTCATAGCCTGGAAGCGGCTGGGCCACCCCCCTGACATCTGGACTTTGCGGCCCAAGATCTGTTACTCAAGATTAAAAAGTTACTGTTCCAAGAAAGTCCCCTTCTGAACAGCTTTCTGACACCCCTGGTGGGCCATTTGTTGATTTATTGTGTTTGTACCCCTGTGCACTGAGTGACTGTGCAGAGATGGGAAAGCTCAAAATCTCTGAGGGGGGATCAAAGGAAGCCTGCAAGAAGAAGGCGAAGAAGAAAACTCCAACTTTAATCCCAGTTGCTACGGGGGGTGATAGACCATATTCACAGCTTGTTAACCGAATGTGAGGGTCTTCAAGATCCAACTTCCACCAACACTTCTCCCAAGCACGTTAACATACAGGTATCTAGAAGTCCTACAATACCAGAGAGCATACCAGCTATGTTTAAAAGGGCTGCCTGTTGGATCCAGGCACCTGATACCTTACATTTACAAATTAGCAGATCCGTTAGAAGGGCAATGAAGTGCAAGAGACCGTAGACGATCTGTCAGCTTTCCCCTGCAGTAACAGTTTACAACACTGTTAGAAGACATAGAAACACAAGATACATCTACTAGTCTAGGCAGTGTGGCACACAAAAGGCATAGAGGCTATTTTATGTCAAAATACAGATGCCCAGTCAGTAGCAAGCACAGCCATGTATCCAAGTAGTCATGACACTATTAGAAGAGAGGGTCTATCAAATTATACAAATGTTATATTGAATGAGGCGCCAACCCAAAGACCACTAACATTGCAAATAGCTTGTCTAGTGTGGGAAATTAGAGCACTTAAAGCAGCTGTTGGTAGTCTCTCTGAGTCCCTAACCAAGGTACTTATGGATGTTCAACTTGTCAGGAAACAACTGGTATCCCATCCAATTCGCTCAGTCAATGCCCAAGGGGGGGTGGACCATGTGAGCCAGATACCTGGGGGCCCCACAAGCCATGCCATAAGAAGAACAGGGAGGGAATACTCATCTTGGAGTGATAAGGTCAATCACCCAGACTCTAGACATCCTAGTGGAGTAGGTCAAAACAGGTTTGGCCCTCGGCAATCTATTAATCCGAATACAGCCCAAGGTCTCTTACCTAGTTTGGTTTGCCATCAGGCAAATATGATCCCAGTTCCACAGATTACCGGTAGGATTCCAGACATGAGACAAACAGTATATTTGGTCAATGTTCCAAAGCTTCCGCCCAGCTCACATAAAGAGGATGAGGGCACTCTGACAAACAAGTCGATTCACTGTATCCAGCATGTGAGGGGGTGCCGGTCTGTAATGAGGGATAAAATTATAGGGGCCAAAGGACATTCTCACCCGGGGGTTGCCACTGACGCCATTACACTTTCTCTAGTACATCGAGATCTTGTTGAAAATCTGGTGGCCTTTGATATATGCACTCAACATCTCACCAAATCTAATATTCGCCCTAAATACAATCTTCCTGAGGTGGTCAAATAGACGAACCTAGTCCAATCACCAACATTTCAAGTAGGTGTGTCACCTCTAGGAGAGATAGATTGAAGTTTACCCCCTGCCATTGGTACCCAGGTAAATACAATAGAATACACTAGTGAACAAATCGTACACCACGAGAAGTAGAATCTCCTTCAGAGACAAGCCGCCTCATCAGTGTAGAGAGTGTGGCAGGTTGCATACCAGGGACCACAGAGCCAAAGGTGGGCTGACATCTGATCTACAGTTGACATCACGTAGAATAGAGTATTTATCCTGGAACATCGCTGGGTTGAGGTCAAAGGGTGCCTCTCCCGACTGGAACACCTTCATTGAAATGTTTGATATATGCGCCTTTCAAGAAACCTGGTCCACAGAACCACTCTACCATCCGAGGTATTTAAACTAATATACTCCAGCTATTCAAGGCGGTAAGGGTCGTCCATCAGAGGGGTCTTACAATGTTGGTTGGACAAGTAATCGGCCCCAAGATACAGGTACTCCCAACAGAGAGTAATGAAATCCTTGCCATCAGATTGGTGTGTGGTCCCTATGGTAACATCATCATTAACAATGTATATGCGAGAGGACACAGTGGGGGGCAAAGGTCCGAAACCATTCTTGCCTTGCGTGAGCTCCTAGATAAACTTTCGTGTGCTGCCTCTGTTGTTATAGAAGGAGACTTAAATTCGACTTTTGAGCCCCTTGATAGCAAGGAAAATGACCTTGCGGGGTGGAAGATGAGCAGTGGGGTAGTCCACGTCTGGAAATACCTCCAATCAATAGTTGGGCAGAAGTAGCCATTCAACTGAAAGCTATATGCTTAGAATACGGCTTAAGGGCGGCCAACGGTAGAATACTTTCAATAGGCAAGGGGCCAATGCGATTAACAACAGCCACCACTCAAGCTGTATTGATTATCTTCTACTTTGTCTAAAATTATGGCATACCTTTGAGGATATGGTTGTGATGGACCGTGTTGAGAGCGATCATAATCCCCTATGCTCTACGTTTGTATATAGGGAATTACAAGAACAAACACCTACCCTCAATTCATTTTTCATTGGTGATTAGCAACCCACCAATGACATGCAGTGATTAAAATGGCCTATGATTCTAGAACAGCCAGAAATATTGCCCACTATCACCAGCAATGTGGAAATCATCCTTAACTCCAAGCCTCTTAAAGAAATAACATCGATGCATAACATACTGTTTGCTGAAATGCACACATATTTTCAAACACCTTCCAGAACCAAGGCAAACGGTACCCAAGCATGGCACCACTAGTTCAATAAAGAGTGTAAGCAAGCCTAAGGAACCCTGGGGGTTGCAATTAGATCTGGTGATTCAGCTAGAGTTCAAAATGCCAGGAACATTTATAAGACGTGATGGTAAAAGCTAAAAAAATCTGGGATGAGAACAGATGGCAGGACTTAAAGCTAGCATATAGTGGGAACAACACCCAACGCCTCTGGAACCTGGTAAAATGGGACAGGGGTGGAGTTGCACCGTCCCCTGACAATCACGTGGACCCCGACACTTGGGTTAATTACTTTGCTGGACAATATGCCATTGATGCTGTAGAGGACTGCGAGCCTTCCTGATTCATTATTATATAATAGACAAAGTATTTGACTTGGCAGATGTTAGTGCAGCTCTTAGTGCCATTACTGGTGGGAGAGCACCTGGTATTGATAGTGTTCCCGCAGATATCTTCATACGGGATAAGGTTAATGGAGCCAGTATGTAACGCTATTAGCAAATGCCATCACCCATGGTGCCCCCTCATCCCGGATTCTTGGCAGGGGGTGGAGATTATTCCATTCTACAAAAAAGGGGACAGGTCTTTGCCAGGAAACTATAGACCAATAGAACTAATAGACTTGATTAAGAAAATGGTGGATCGACTTGTCCTGGCAAAGGCCAAATAATGGATAGATGACAATGACATCCTAAGCCCACTTCAGGTGGGCTTTCAAGCCCATGCAAGCACAATAGACCAGGTCTTTCGTTTTACCTTAATACACTGGCAGACCATAGTTCTTGGCAAGGGCAGCATGTATGCTGCCTTTGTCGACCTAAAATCCGCTTTTGACCTGGTCTCACGTAACAAACTCTGGGTGGTACTACAGGAGTTGGGGACGCATACTGATTTGCTCTCCCTCATCGTCCGCCTTCATGAGGAAAAGTTTGCCCAAATACGTTGAGGAGTAGAGGGGAATAAGACTGACCCTTTTCCTGTAGAGAAGGAAGTAGGTCAAGGCTATGTAATGGCATCCAAATTATACTCACTTTTTATTAATGGATTTGCTAAATTTTTATACATTACCCCCACTGAAGCTCCAGTTTTAGCACGCAAAAAGATCCCGATTTTAATGTTTGCAGATGAAACGCTTATAATTTCTAAAACTCCTAGTGGGTTACGGCATGCGCTGCGACATTCTGAAGATTTATGCGGTTTACGTGGTTTAAAAATTAATGCAGCAAAAACAAAGTTTATTACTTTTAACCAATATAAATCGTTTAAGGGCAGTATGGTAATGGATGGGTCACCCCTTGAATAGGTAGACGCATTTATCCAACTAGGTATTACCTTGCAGAACGAATTTAGATGGAGACCACACATTGAAACTATAGCTTTAAAACACTGGCAACTAGCTGGAATTCTGAGTAAAATCTTTGACCAGGCCCTTTAGTCCGGCCCTTCAGATTTATAACGCTAAGGTGGTGTGCTCAGTTTTGTACAGTGCTGAAATACGAAGATTTGAGAAACTCACACAGCTAGTTGTATCTGAGAACAGGTTTTTTCGATGGTTTACTAGCCTATCCCAAAGCACACCCATGTTACCTTTGCGGAATTACCTGGGCAGAAAAGCTTTGGCAGATCTCGCTAGGCTACGCCCCATCCTTTATTGGCTTAGAATCTGGTGTGCGCCGGAACTGGCTGCCTTTGCAGAAGGCCTCAGAGATGTTATTGCAGCCGACCATTTCCATAAAGTTAGCTGGCTCCAGCATATCAGAAGCCTACTGGCCAGCATGGGTCTGTTTCATTTGTGGGAAACCCCGTCTAGCTCTCAGTTCCCACCAAAAGATTGAATAAAGCAAAGAAACTGGAACTGATTGAACAAGATGAAAACAGAATAAGTGATTGCACAATGTTGATGGGACGTTTTTTACAAATAAAATCATGGTTGAGCTTTGAGTACTACTGGGATGCAATCTCAAAGCCCCTAGATCGCAAATTGTTTTTTCAATTTAAAGCAGGCTGTTTGCCACTAAAGTCTTTAACCCCCAAATGGACCACACCCGGCGACAACAAATGCACTTTTTTGCATTGATTGAGAAGAAACGTATTCGCATATATTGTTTGTCTGCCCTGCTTATGTTGGTCCACGTAAAGTATGGTTGGCAAAGACATGCAGGAATATGGGTACCAGTTCATGTAGTATCGCCTTGCGAATCCTGTGTACTGATCCATCACACCACTATGCAATCCCAGTAGCAAATATTTAAAGATGGATGTGGTCTATATGATTTCAATCACTGACTGTAAACAATTGAACTTGGAATCATGCTACTGGTGGTTGTGAAATTACCATTTTATCACTGAGTTGTGGTGCTTTTCACTGATCCTGTTGCCGTAGCCACAAACTTATAACATTACTGCTCATTGTTCTCATTTTAAGATTTTGCTGTATTATAATGTACCAGGATTAATTGATTTTTAACTATTTGTATACATTTTTATAATATTTTAATTTACTGTCTTATTGTTTTACCAGTGTTTTATGCTCAATGCTTTTATATGTATTGTCAAATTAAGCTTATTTTGATCTATAACTGATTAATGTCAGTGTTTGTTCGGTTTAAAATGGTTTGTTTTAACTGACATTTTCACTTAATTATAACATCACTTTAACCTTCCAGTGGGCAATGTAGTTCATTCTTTCCACAGAGGATGTCATTCTTAAAAGACAAGGGTGGGCACTTATTCTTCAGTGTTTTCGCAACAGGGGGTAGTTGTTCATATTAATGTGATTGAAATAATGATCAGACATACCTCAAATGTTGAGATTATCAATAAAATTAAACATTTGAGTATTCGTCTTGGTGTGAAGATCAATTCTAGTGGAAAGTTGAACCCAGGAGATTAGATAATCTGATTTGAGGCAAGTTGAACCATTTCACTAATATGGCTTAGTGATAAAATCAAGATCAGCAAACCAGTCATGTTGATCACCCCATGAGAGGCCTTAGGATGTGAGGTGTGAAGAATCCTGCCCCATTAATCTGTCCTAGCTCAGTCTCTTAAATGAAAGCTAATTGCTTGGGCACCTGACTACATTCCTCAACTGCTAGCTTTTTTATGGTGTTCACATTAGGGATCTAGAGTGAGGGAAAGAAGGGTGACTAGTGCAGAAGTACATGGAAATATTTTTGGATGAAGATAAAGAGATAAGGCTCCCAAATTAGGAATTCTTGTTTTCTAAGAGATCAAGTTGATAATGGTAATATACCAGCACCGATTATGTGAATGGAAGAGATCAAATGTGAAAAGGTAAAGGAATGAAGTCAGCATTTGACTTACATGACATTATGACTTCAGAACTAGATGAAGTAACATCTAACCCACTGGGACATGAGAATATTGTACCCACCACGTGCACCGAGACGGGGTGGTGCCGAATTGAGGCAATGATAAATGGAGAGGTGGCAAGGTCAGCATTAGTAAGGTGAGGAGCAAGGGAATGTGAGGGAAAGTGATTGGTTAAATAAGAATAGAGTGAAGCTATCAAATTTAGTGATTTTTGATTAAGTCAGGATCTTACAATTGTTGAAGATAGAAATGGAACGTTTACTCCTAAAATATAATTATGAGGAAACAACTAGATTTTACCTTTGGGGCATTAGTTAAGAGGGAGAAATTCAGTTCCCTGAGCGTGTTTCAATTAATAGTGTCATACGTGATAAAGAGACAACCTAATTTGAGACTGACCTTTCAAACATAGAAGTATTAGTGACCAGCTGAGGGTCAGTTGGAACAGCGCCTGAATGATCTGTCAGTTTACGCTCTGAGTGCTGACATCATAATTCGGCGGTCACACCACAAACCTACCGTGTTGGTCAGAAAGCTTCCGACCGTGGTTCAAAAACTACTGACTAGTGGTCATATGCTTTCTGACCGACATCGTAATCGGCCCCTTAGTATGACATTAAATGAACAATGGGTGAATTTGTGGCAGTTCATTTGGTGTACAGAGACAAGGTGAATGGCACAACTCATGTATAATCTGTGTGGACACCTAATGAAAAATATGGGGTCATCTCCAGGGTAGGTTCAGGTTTCTTTTACTTGGCACATCAACCATGAAAAGACATGCATATGTATAGAGGGCCCTTTCAGAGTCCATGAGTTTTTAGAAAAGTTATGTTACAATTGAACTTTAAATGCACTATATAGGTGGTATTCAAAATAGGCATTTGTATGTGCTGTGTTGTCATATTAATCACACAGTTAATATGGGGCTTCATTGATGTCATTAACTGTGATGTCATAAGGTTTAAATTAATTTGGTATGACTTGCTGGAAAGATTCTATGGAGAAGGTCATATGTTGTCACTTCCTGTTATGATATTAGAATCAAAAGGTGTGTAATGGAAATTCACTACCCCTCACATTTTTGTAAATTGCGGTCCATAGTCTTGGAACCTTTCATGGTTGAGAAAAGAAACCACTTGGCTGGGTGTGACAAGATTCTGGATTTGCTTTGCTGCAACACATTTGTAAACCACACTGTGAATTGAAAGTAGGGGGAACTCGCATCCTCATTCTTTCAGTCTGCCATATTAAATGACATTATTTCCAAAGTCCTTTATTCTTCAAAAAATAAGTGGCGTAATATTATTTGCCCCAGCAATTGGTACAAAGTTAAAGTCATTGTACGGTCAGTGTCATTTTAAGGATTATGGGGCCCCCTGGCAGGACATTTTTGGAGTCACCCTGTATGGAACAATTTTGACTTTTTTTACTCTTTTGCTATTACTTTAAGCCCTCGTGATGCCAAACAATACTAAATTATATGTTAAGCTTTAACAGGATCACAGAATACAGTTAAAGTATGTGTTGCTTGAGACCCCAAAAATCATTAAAAGTGACAGTGTAGAGAAACAGAGTCAGAGGCAAAGGTAGGCATAGAGTGTTAAAGGAATGGAGTAGACAGAGGTAAAAGAGAGAGAAGATCCATTTCCCCGGGGTCCCTTTTCGAACGTAGAGGATGTAGGCAATTGCTCAACTTGATAATGCATTAGAACATCTGTGATGCAATAATTTTTTATTATTGTTTAGATTTTATAGCATGTACTTTCTTAAGGAGTGCAACAGAATGCTTGCACAGTGCACAGTTCAGAACTGTCACAATTTTCCCTCCTCCTGTTTATACTGGTCAGTGTTTTCCACTGGCAGGCAGTAGGGGCAGGATTTTATTGACATGAACGCTTGACTAGCAGAGTGGCCTTGTCAAATGGTTTTGGCAGCATACTAAATTTACTCTAATTACAATTCAGAGGCAATGTGTCAAAAGTGAATCATCCCCATCAATCATTTTTACAGGGAACTCGATGTAATCATACACTTCTTTCCGCTTTTCACACATTCTCCAACTGCTTACTTTCTGGGAACCTCCTTCTCAGATGTTGAATCAACAGACCATTTCACTATTAAGGTTGATGTGGGAATGAATGATTAGTACATGTAAAAGTGAAACATGCACAAATGATTTTTACAAGTTGCAAATGGGCTATTTCTATCTGCATAGTCAGCCAGGAAATTAAGCATAACAGTTCATAACATAGGAGAAAGATGCCCTCTTCTAATTAAGAATCTGCAAGTAATCCATGTGTTGGAAACAGCCCACTCCCACTCCGCAGGGTGGTGATGGACTTCCCCGAACACACTGTGGTAGCTTGGCTCGAGTGGTCAGGAAACAGGCGCAGTGCTAAGCATACAATATACCCATACAATAACCATGCGTGCATCCGTTCCAAAAACGACTCTACACCGTAAAAATTATGAAAATATCTTTCTTTATCTTTTTCTCTTAGTTGCTGATTGGAAAAATAAATAAGACAATCACAATATACAAATTTAAATAGTGCAGGTCAAATAAATACTGTCTGGAGATTCAATAAATAGGGATGATCATAAATACAAGGGACATAAATATAAGTGCAGGTAATACAGGCAATTAAATATTCTGAGGCAATAAATACTGTACCAATAAATATTGTACACCAACAAGTCCTGTGGACCTATAAATATAGTGCAGCAATAAATAGGTAAAAAACTCAATAAATACAGTATCCCCAATAAATAATTAACAGTATACAGCAACACTCATATGATCAGATGACACTTCACTTCTTAAGGGCTGATTTGGCCCAGGCACAGCTTGTAGGGTTGTGGAAGGCTTGAGGGGGGGGCTACTCCCTGGCTGGGACAAGGCTGAGGCCTAACCTGAGGTAGATCAAAAGGGGGGAATACCAGAGCCCTGGCTTTCTCTCTCCACACAACCTCTCTAGGTTAGTCCCAGTTCACCCCTTGCACAGTCAGGTGGGTTTCAGCACCTCCCTAGCCCCTTAGAGCAGTCTCTCAGGTCTCCACAGGGCCTTAGGCGCCCTCTACTCCACTTACTGCCCTTTTCTGATGTTCCGACGCCGCTGGAGTCGTGTCGACGCCGTGAGGCGGTTCCGGTTCGGTCTCGGCGGCCTCGGCACAATGTCAGTTCTTTGACGACGCCGGCAGGCGGTTCCGGTCCGATGTCGGTGGCCTCGGTTCGATCTCGACCTCCGATTCGACGGCGTCGGGCAGTCTCTTCACGATGTCGACTTCGGGCGGCTCCGGTCCGATGGCGCTCTCGGCTCCGATGACGTCGGCCGGCCTGGCCTCGCTGTCGACTTCCGGCGACTCCGGGGTGCGATCCTCACCCCCGACCTCCGGTGTTCCTCCTCACAGGTTCCGGGCGACTCCGGAGTGCGATCCTCACTCCCGACCTCCGGTGCTCCTCTACCTCGGTCTCCGACGACTCCGGAGGGCGGACTTCACTCCTCCGATGACGCCGCTCGCTCGACCTCGGTTCACTTCCTTCTCGACCTTTGGTATTCCTCTCGACCTCCGCCGGCGCCCTCTTACGACCTCAGGCGGCTCCGGGTACGACGTCTGCTACCTCAGTCAGCGCCGCTTCTCCTCCTCGGGCTCCAGGTCTTCGGCTACTCGACGCCAGGCTCCAGGGAAACCAGTTCTCAGGTCAGAATCTTACTGCTTTCTTGGTTCTAAGGCCTGTTCCTGCTGTCCAGGTCCTTAGGATGGTTTTCTTCTGACTTCTTCCCACACAGGGCTATAGGCTGGGATCCATCAGTAGGGACAAGTATCAAGGGTGGGTTTATGGACCCCACTCCAGGCACAAGTTTCCACCCCTGCTGCTTCACTCCTTCCTCCTTCACTGTTGTGCTCCTCTCCCTTCACCAGTCAGGTGCCAACTGCCAGCTCCAACTGCCAACTGCCTCTCTTATCCTCCCAACATTCTAAACGGTTTCCAACTGTCACACAGTTCTGGAATCTCCTGGAATGTTCTGGAAGGTGCTGGTAGGTTCCAGTGGATGCTGGTGATGTCACAGGAGGCCACCATTTTGTGCTCCAGGCCCTCAGACAGAAGTTTCAGGGGTAGCTAAAATGGCTCCCTGAATCCGTAGCAACACTAAAAAGTCTGGTGGTTCCCAAAAAGGAAAAATTCAAACAGGGTTTGAGGCAAAAGTGGGACAAAATAAATAATGATGAGGAGGGACCACCCAAAGGGCTGACAGGTCTAACACGCGTCCCCCCCAGCTGAAAGTGGGGAGAGCTACCCAACCCCTTGGGAGTTCTCATCACTAAGGCGGAAATACCTTGAGAGACCGTCTGCATTGGCGTGGTCCACTCCAGGCCGATGTTCCACCTGAAAGTCCATCCCCTGTAGGGAAATAGACCACCTCAACAACTTGGGATTCTCCCCCTTCATTTGCATCAGCCAACGAAGGGGTCTGTGGTCGGTCTGAACCAGGAAGTGCGAGCCAAACAGGTATGGCCGCAACTTCTTCAGAGCCCATACCACTGCAAAGGCTTCACGCTCTATTGCACTCCACTTCTGTTCCCTGGGAAGTAGTCTCCTGGATAAGAAGACCACGGGTTGATCCAGACCCTCTTCGTTGAGTTGCGATAACACTGCCCCAATGCCATGTTCTGATGCATCTGTCTGGACAATGAACTTCTTGGAAAAGTCTGGGGCCCTTAAGACCGGGGCCTCGCACATGGCTTTCTTCAATTTCTCAAAGGCTTGCTGACAAGCCTCCGTCCAGACTACCCGTCGAGGTTGTTTCTTGGACGTGAGCTCCGTGAGAGGGGCTACGATGGTACCGTACCCCTTCACGAAGCGGCGATAGTATCCCGTGAGGCCCAAAAATGCTCGGACCTCAGTCTGTGTCTTGGGGGGTTCCCAGGCCATGATGGCCTCGATCTTCGCCTGGAGGGGCTGCACCGTTCCCCTACCCACCAAGTGTCCAAGGTACACTACCGACCCCTGCCCGATCTGGCACTTGCTGGCCTTGATCGTCAATCCAGCTTGTCTCAGGGCCTGGAGAACAGCTTGCAGGTGACGCAAGTGATCCTCCCAGCTGTTACTGAAGACGGCTATGTCATCCAGATAAGCAGCAGAGAAACTCTCCATTCCGGTGAGGATCTGGTTTACCAGGCGCTGAAACGTGGCAGGTGCGTTCTTGAGCCCAAAGGGCATCACACAGAACTGGTAGTGGCCATTGGGCGTGGAGAAGGCTGACCTTTCCCTTGCTCCATTTGTCAAAGAGATCTGCCAGTACCCTGAAGTAAGGTCAAAGGTACTTAGATATTGGGCAGCTCCCAGCCGGTCAATTAATTCATCCGCCCTAGGGATCGGATGAGCATCAGTCTTTGTCACTGAATTCAGTCCCCGGTAGTCCACACAGAACCTCAGTTCTGGTTGGGCACCCGGTGGTGCAGCTTTTGGTACTAACACCACCGGACTGGACCAGGGGCTGCTAGAAGGTTCAATCACTCCTAGCTCCAGCATCTTAGTGACTTCACTATGAATGCTGGCCTTCACCTTGTCTGACATCCGGTAGATCTTGGACTTCACAGGTGGGCTGTCTCCTGTGTCCACGTCATGGACGCACAGGTGAGTCCTACCCGGGACAAGGGAGAACAACGAAGAGTACTGCCCCAGGACCTGGCGACAGTCCTCCTGCTGTTCAGGAGTTAGAGATGGGGAGAGAATCACTCCCTCCACCGACCCATCCTTTTCTTGAGACGCAAACAGATCGGGGAGAGGCTCGCTTTCCACGTCCTCTCCTCCGTCAGTCACCATCATTAAGATGACTTCGGGCCTCTCGTGGTGGGGTTTGAGGCGGTTGGCATGCAGCACCCGCAGGGGCTGACGAGGGGTCTTCAGGTCCACCAAGTAGGTAGCCTTACCCTTCTTCTCCAACACCTCAAAGGGTCCTGACCAGCGATCCTGGAGGGCACTAAGCTCTCCTGGTTCGATCACCCACACCTTCTGGCCAGGCTCCAACTCCACCGGGTGAGCGTTGTGGTCATACCACGCCTTCATTACTGCTTGGCTGGCTTCCAAGTTGTCAGAAGCTTGCTTCCACAACTTAGCCATTTGGCTCCGGAAGGCCAGCATGTAGCTCACCACATCCTGGGGAAGCTTTCTGGGAGTTCTTTCCCATCCGTCTCTCACCAGGTTGAGAGGTCCACGTACAGGGTGCCCATACAGAAGCTCGAAGGGGCTGAAGCCCACTCCCTTCTGTGGCACTTCCCTGTAGGAAAAAAGTAAACAGGGTAGGAGGACGTCCCATTTCCTCCGCAGGCTTTCAGGCAGACTTCTGATCATGCCTTTCAAGGTTTTATTAAACCTCTCCACCAGACCATTGGTCTGGGGGTGGTAAGGAGTTGTGAACCGGTAGGTCACTCCACACTCCTTCCACATTGCCCGCATATACGCTGACATGAAGTTGGTCCCCCTGTCGGACACAACTTCCTTGGGAAAACCCACTCGGGTAAAGATCCCCATCAGGGCCCTAGCCACAACAGGTGCTGTTATGGTCCTCAGAGGTATTGCCTCTGGGTACCGTGTGGCATGATCCACCAGAACCAGGATAAACCTGTGACCAGCTGTAGTCGGTGGATCTAATGGACCCACAATGTCGATGCCCACCCTTTCAAAGGGGGTGCTAACGACAGGAAGTGGTTCCAGGGGAGCTTTCAGCTTCACCCCTGTTTTCCCACTGGCTTGGCAAGACACACATGTCCGGCAGTAGGTATCGGACGACACTTTCATCTGAGGCCAATAAAAGTGTGGGACAAGACGGGCGAAGGTCTTGTCTTGCCCCAGGTGTCCTGCCAATGGTATCTCGTGAGCCAACTCTAAAAGGAAGGCTCGATAACGTTGAGGGACTACCAAGGCTCGTGACGATCCATGTAGGGGTGCCTTGGGTTCACTGTAGAGGAGGCCATCCTCCCAGTAAACACTGTAGTTCCCTTCAACGTTCCCTGCTGCCTGGGCTTCGGCCTGTCGCCTCAGCCCCTCAAGGGTAGGGCACTCCCTCTGGCCCTGGCAGAATTCCTCCCTGGACGGGCCTCCCTCCACGTGCCACTCGGCCGGGATGGGTAGGTCCTCCAGGTTGGTAACGTCCCCCTCCGCAGACTCCTGGTCCACCACCTCCGGTGGCCTATCCGTCCTACGGGGTGGAGACGCCGAGGCAGGCTCCTCCTGTCCTCGGTTCTTCCCTTGACTGGCAGCTGGCTGGGCCTTTGTTCCAGGCTCCAGCCGGAATGAACTCCCTCTTCGGGTAGTCCCGGACCTTGTGCTAACACAGGCCCAGTCAGGTGTACCCAGCATCTCGGTATGAGTCCGGTATTCCACCTCCTTCCAAGCGTTGTGCTCCATGTCATTGCCCAGCAGACAATCGACTGGCACGGCAGGGCTTACGGCAACTCGAAGTGAACCTGCAACCCCCCCCCATTCAAAGGGAACCTCAGCCACGGGATAGTGGCCGGTTCTGCCGTCAGCCATCGCGGCTGGGTGGAGTACATCGGGAATGACTTGCTCTGGAGACACCAGTTGGCTACGTACCATAGTCATACTGGCTCCTGTGTCTCTCAGAGCCTCCCCTCTTTGGCCGTTGATGGTGATCCACTGCCCATACTTTGCGGTATTTGCGGGCACCTGGATCTTGGGAACCATCTCCCGTTCTCCCAGGGACACTAAAGTGACACCCGCCCACTCCCTTCCCTTAGTTAAGGGCATCTCCTCCCCGAGCACTACACTAGCTACTCCGGGGGGCTTTCCTCCAGTGGGAGGGGGTGATCGTTTCTGACACTTCGGATCTCCTTTATAGTGTCCAACGCCACCGCACTCGTAGCAATGGACAACCCTTGGCTGCTGACTCTGGCCAGGATTAGGGTTTCTGGGTGGGTTAGCCTTAGAGGTGAATCCTGTTCCCTTCCCTTGGAAGTTATTTTGGGGGCCTTTGGAGAACTCCTTTTTCTTTTCCCCTCCCTCTTTCTTCTGGGGGGCGCCCTGTCCGGCCTTTTGAGTATCCCCTCCAGTCCCCCTTGTGGACACCCGGGTACTAGCCCAAATGTCCGCCTCCTCAGCAAGCTTCCGGGGACTGGTCAGCTTGCTATCCACCAGGTGTTGCCGCAGTTCAGGGAAACATTTCTCGAGTAGGTGTTCCTTCAGTACCAGGTCAAACAGCTCCTCGTAGTTCCTTACTTCACTGCCCTGAATCCAACCTTCCAGTGCCTTCTTTGCATAGTCCAGGAAGTCCACCCAATTCTGTGTGCCCAGTTTGTGACTACCCCTGAACTTCTGTCTGTACTTTTCCGGAGTTAGTCCAAACTTCCTGATGAGCGCCAGTTTCATGGTGGGGTAGTGGGTTTGCTCTTCCTCTTCGAGGGCCAATAAAGCATCCCTACCAGCTGGAGGCATGTACTTATACAATCCCCCTCCCCAATACTTCGCTGGAACCCCATGGGCCCTCAATGAGACCTCATAGGCTGCTAGCCACTTGGCGATGTCGTCACCCGCCCCATAGCTCGCTACAATGTCCTTTGGCAGGTAAGGTTTGGATTCCCTGGTGGACTCTTGGTTTTGGCTGCCACCATTAGGAACAGGTTGTGCCCCGATTCTCAAAATCTGAAGATCTATTTCTTTCAGTCGCAATTCATGGGCCATCCTCTGCTCCTCTTTCTCCTTTTCCAGCCTTGCTAAGTCCCATGTGAGCTGTCTCTTCTCTCTCCGGTCTGCTAACTCCACTTCGGATAAGCCCCCACTAGAGACAGTGCTGCCCTTCCTAGAAAGTGTCCTGGGCCCTGCTGACAGGTTCCCCACCTCAGGTTGGTACATCTCAGCCCCCTCGGGGTCAGGCTCTCCATCCCTGTCTTCCTCCTCAGCCTTGCTTTCCCTGCGTGCCTCCCCCCAAGCCCTTAAGCTGGTTTGGAGTGCACCCTTCTTTGCTCCTGGGGGACAGTACACCCCCTCTCGCTGGCAAAACTCCCTGAGTTGGGCCACAGTGTACGTGTCTAGATTTTCAAGAACAAACTCCATCTTGCCCACTCAGGTTAGAGGACAGGTTTTGTGTAGTAACAATGCAGGGGGGTACCTTTAGTAATACCTCCTCCCACCACCAGAGTAAATTTGGAAAAAACAAAAACCCACAATTAGGAAGGCCGCTGTGAGAAAACTCCCGGTGTAGGCCTATGGACTACCCACAGTTATTGTTGAGTATATGTAGGCACAGCTCTATCCCACCACTGAACACCAATTTATGTTGGAAACAGCCCACTCCCACTCCGCAGGGTGGTGATGGACTTCCCCGAACACACTGTGGTAGCTTGGCTCGAGTGGTCAGGAAACAGGCGCAGTGCTAAGCATACAATATACCCATACAATAACCATGCGTGCATCCGTTCCAAAAACGACTCTACACCGTAAAAATTATGAAAATATCTTTCTTTATCTTTTTCTCTTAGTTGCTGATTGGAAAAATAAATAAGACAATCACAATATACAAATTTAAATAGTGCAGGTCAAATAAATACTGTCTGGAGATTCAATAAATAGGGATGATCATAAATACAAGGGACATAAATATAAGTGCAGGTAATACAGGCAATTAAATATTCTGAGGCAATAAATACTGTACCAATAAATATTGTACACCAACAAGTCCTGTGGACCTATAAATATAGTGCAGCAATAAATAGGTAAAAAACTCAATAAATACAGTATCCCCAATAAATAATTAACAGTATACAGCAACACTCATATGATCAGATGACACTTCACTTCTTAAGGGCTGATTTGGCCCAGGCACAGCTTGTAGGGTTGTGGAAGGCTTGAGGGGGGGGCTACTCCCTGGCTGGGACAAGGCTGAGGCCTAACCTGAGGTAGATCAAAAGGGGGGAATACCAGAGCCCTGGCTTTCTCTCTCCACACAACCTCTCTAGGTTAGTCCCAGTTCACCCCTTGCACAGTCAGGTGGGTTTCAGCACCTCCCTAGCCCCTTAGAGCAGTCTCTCAGGTCTCCACAGGGCCTTAGGCGCCCTCTACTCCACTTACTGCCCTTTTCTGATGTTCCGACGCCGCTGGAGTCGTGTCGACGCCGTGAGGCGGTTCCGGTTCGGTCTCGGCGGCCTCGGCACAATGTCAGTTCTTTGACGACGCCGGCAGGCGGTTCCGGTCCGATGTCGGTGGCCTCGGTTCGATCTCGACCTCCGATTCGACGGCGTCGGGCAGTCTCTTCACGATGTCGACTTCGGGCGGCTCCGGTCCGATGGCGCTCTCGGCTCCGATGACGTCGGCCGGCCTGGCCTCGCTGTCGACTTCCGGCGACTCCGGGGTGCGATCCTCACCCCCGACCTCCGGTGTTCCTCCTCACAGGTTCCGGGCGACTCCGGAGTGCGATCCTCACTCCCGACCTCCGGTGCTCCTCTACCTCGGTCTCCGACGACTCCGGAGGGCGGACTTCACTCCTCCGATGACGCCGCTCGCTCGACCTCGGTTCACTTCCTTCTCGACCTTTGGTATTCCTCTCGACCTCCGCCGGCGCCCTCTTACGACCTCAGGCGGCTCCGGGTACGACGTCTGCTACCTCAGTCAGCGCCGCTTCTCCTCCTCGGGCTCCAGGTCTTCGGCTACTCGACGCCAGGCTCCAGGGAAACCAGTTCTCAGGTCAGAATCTTACTGCTTTCTTGGTTCTAAGGCCTGTTCCTGCTGTCCAGGTCCTTAGGATGGTTTTCTTCTGACTTCTTCCCACACAGGGCTATAGGCTGGGATCCATCAGTAGGGACAAGTATCAAGGGTGGGTTTATGGACCCCACTCCAGGCACAAGTTTCCACCCCTGCTGCTTCACTCCTTCCTCCTTCACTGTTGTGCTCCTCTCCCTTCACCAGTCAGGTGCCAACTGCCAGCTCCAACTGCCAACTGCCTCTCTTATCCTCCCAACATTCTAAACGGTTTCCAACTGTCACACAGTTCTGGAATCTCCTGGAATGTTCTGGAAGGTGCTGGTAGGTTCCAGTGGATGCTGGTGATGTCACAGGAGGCCACCATTTTGTGCTCCAGGCCCTCAGACAGAAGTTTCAGGGGTAGCTAAAATGGCTCCCTGAATCCGTAGCAACACTAAAAAGTCTGGTGGTTCCCAAAAAGGAAAAATTCAAACAGGGTTTGAGGCAAAAGTGGGACAAAATAAATAATGATGAGGAGGGACCACCCAAAGGGCTGACAGGTCTAACACCATGACTTTAGCCTCTATTTAATTTCTAATATTTAAGTCAAATTTAGTACAAGGTGGTAGGGACACCAAGCCGCTTCTGTGGTGCACATTAAAATCGTATTGCCCTGCAGCAACCATCACCGATGACATTCCAAGTGTCCACTCCACTGGTGGATCATTTTCACCAAAGTTACTCCAACCAAAACAACTGAAGCAAGCTTGGCAAAGATGGATGCCAGAGACCACTATGTAATGGCAGCCTACATCGTTTGTATTTTAAATTTCAGAAACAATATCCATGAAGAAGAGGTGTATTTCCAGAATGCAAAAGAAAAATTAAACTGATGTGTACGGAGTTTTGTACCTGTATATTGAGAGCACTATTTAAATTTCCCTCCTTGGGTTTGAGAAATGTATGAAAGAAGGTACTCCCTAAATGAAAGTTACCTGTCTATTCAAACTTAAATATATGGGAATCACTACCCGCAAGGCCAAGACAAGGATAGTTCAACATCACAGCTCAATAAGATGCAAGAAAATCAACACGAAATAGACCAGACATTATTTAAGATTCAGGCACACAGATGATGATACCAGATAGGTGAGGTTGGTTAAACCATAGTACAATGCACATATGGGTAATTTGGATTTGATGTTATTTCAAAGGGAACAAAGTTGGATATTTTCAGACTTAAAAGCCAAATACGCGGTCTGAACAATGACATTCTGTGGACCACCTTGTTAAAACTTTAGTTCCTTGATTGTTTACACATCTTATGGTTTCCTTGTAAATCTTACCCATGCTCTCACCCAGCTTTACAGTAGCCAGTTACATGAACCCCTCTTGATGGCTCCCTTGACTGTTGCCACAACCCCACATCCTGTTGCACTGTTGGGGTGTCATCATACATTACCCTACATGATAGAGATTCTCTGTCTTTCACTACATTCCTTCTGAGACCTAACATTGACTGACAATAGCACCTGCACAAAATGCTCTTGTCATTGACAACAGGCCACCAACCTTTAAACTGGATGTCAGTAGCAACGAGCTAGATCTTCTCCCCTCCTGTCTGACTCCCTCTGTGGTTTTTGTTTGTGCCTCCCTTCTTGCTAGATCCCTTTCCACCCTCTGTACCTGTTTGAGAATTTAATTTCTGGGATCCCTATGCTGCAGCCCATTTGTCCTACTTACAATGTATGCCTGTCATCCAGTAGTCTCTCTAGACTACAATCCCCATGATCCCTGGTGCCCTGGCCACATATCATTCTTCTCTGTTTAAAAATGACATGGCATCTCTGTTTCACTCTCACCGGGAATGCTATCAAGCTTATTGACAGACACTGCTGATTTATGTGGGATGGATACATCTTTGAATTTTTAACATTTTAGTTGTTATGAACACTATATTTTGGCAAATGATGCACAGCACCATCTGCCTTGTAGTCTTGGCACATGAGTGTGTGCCCACAAACTGGATCACTTCCTCTGCAAATGGTTGCCTGGAGCCACAGTACTCTATATTTTGTGATCCCTCTGCATGGCTTGTTTTGTATTTAACCTCCCCCTTTTTAGTCCTAAAGTTCTTGACCCACTGTGTTCATCCTAACTCTGGATGTTGGATGTATTTCAAATGTATGTCCTCGCATAGATACATGCAGTATCCATACAATGAATTTGTGGTGTGAGCCACCCTTGCTCCAACTCACTGCGCTATAGTGCCTTCATACATCCATAGATGTATTTACTTGTAAGTGCTTATTACATGCATTGGCATACAAACAGTAGCAATGCACTTCACTTGTCTTGCAGTGCTTAACATTGTCCCCATGTGAAACTTCTATATCGGTTGCATGCTTTTAACTCGGACCCCTCTAGCTCAGTTTCAACGAGACCCCATCTGATCTATCTTTAAAGGGACCACTCACTCTAAAATATATTTTTCCCCCCTAAGATCATTGTGCTCCCCACTGATTTGCAGTCATTGTTCCCTTGTTCGTTAACAATTTTCTTTTGTTGTATCACACAGCTTTGTGGTTAGGCGAGTTTTTAGGCTTGAGAGTGAGTTGAACAAGTTTGTTACAGGTAAGATTACCCCTTATAACTCCTTTATTATTAGTTTGCATATTGGTGATGGGCATTCAACACACCATTTGACACAAGCCTGTACATTTCACTTCAGCATTATACATTGTATACCTTTTGTCATGTTGTCCAAATTATTTTAATTATTTCCTTGTTCTTTACCCTTCAGAATCACAGTGGAACCTGTGAACTGTATGTTATGGTCCATCTCTTGTTCTACCTGACTTACCTTTGTGAGGCTGGTATTGGATTTTATTAGATTTGCAGAGTGACATTACCACTTTGGTACTGACGAATGCCTCTCAACCACAGATAGGGTCTTCTCTAGGCAGAAATATGTTGACAGTGTAGTAAGGATATTCTTTCTAATCACCTGTTCTCTCCTGCTTTTTGATCCTATCCACCAGGGGCACCAGAAAAAAATCTGATATCCAGCTCACCAGGAGATAGGTTTAACCATACCCCTTTTTCTTTCTGCTTGCACTCTGTCCCCCACTCTGAACCTACTGCTCATCTAACCCAAAACACCTCTGCTCCTCTCCATAGGAGAGTTGCAGCCCACACCAGAACCTTGTGACCCTGGTATGGGGACAGAATCCAATGATGAAGCTTGTCACCTTCGGGTGAGTGAGGGTTCTTGTCCTAAGAAAAACATTTTCCAACAGACAACTTTCTCACCTTTTTTCCACCTCTTTATTTTGAGATACTAGACATACTCTTTGTGTGAATTACAATTTTCCAGGGAGTGGTACTTTTCTGGATCAGTTTCTTTCTCCCATTAGACCCCTTGTGTGTATTAAATGAGACCATTTTTCCGGACACAAACCAGCAACCCTGTAGCGAATTATCAAGAAAATCTAACAGTAGAGAGAGTTGAGGCTCGCCATTGGAAACCTGAGGTTCTGTCTTCTCTATATGAGATTGGCTGGAAGAGTTTCGTAGAATGGGTACACAGCCAATTTATAGTGTTTCACCCTTGCTAAATCCTAAATTGCTCCCTTAATGTATTCAGTAGTTCAAGGGGTGTTGCTTGGTAGAAAATGTAATCCTGAATATCTGGAACATTGCTTAGGTATTACTGAAGTCTCTGAGTAGTTTTAAAGTAAAATGAACAAGGTCATGAACAGATAATGTTTTATGTTTCATGGAAATTTTCCTAGCAAGAGATTATTAATGAACATTTCAATGTGCCTGTGCTAGAAATAGGGTTTCTGGTTCACTACGTTATGCACCTAAGCAAGGCAGAAACCACCATTCTAGTCAGGGTAAGGGAGCTACACACACAATATAACCCCTGATAACCCCCTTGGTAGCTTAGTAGAGCAGTCAGGCTTATCCCAGAGGCAATGTGTAAAGCATTTGTGCAACACACATACACACCAGTGACACACTAGGCACAGCGCAAAAAGAGACTCCGCACAAGGTTATATAAAAATAGCCTTTGTATTATACATAAAACACATTAGGTCACAGTCACATAAATCAATAATCACCTTACCAACTAGGCAATAGTCACCACATTACATAGATCGTAGATCACTTTGCCATAAGGCAATTGTTCAAAACATAACATCAAGTGCACTAAAGCACATATTTATAATCTGCGCGTCACAAATAGGTTGTGAAAAATATATTACTGCACATATTCCACCAGCACATACATACCATGCATTTCCTGAAATGGGTACTGGTTAACTGGTTATTCTATCTTTGCCAGGGGTAAAACAACATACCTCCGAGCATTAGGGCATCAAATGCAAGTTCGGAGAGTACTTGCTAGCCTGACCAGGCAGGACACAAATTACATGCCTAAAGAAATCAAAGGCATAAAACAAAAATGTAGTAGTTCTGGCAAAAACCCAGGGAGAGACTCCCACATACCCAAGCTGCAACACTTCATAAGGCCCAGGAATTACCTACTTCTTCCTGAAACATGGAGCCTCAGCGCACTTGCGCTTCTAGTATATGTTTACGTGTAATTTCCCTGCCTCTCCTTACCCCAGGACCGGGGCCTCCTTCGAGGTTTCACTCGGTATGGCTGACAAGGAAGGTGCCCACCCAAGAAATGGGTCAGGACAGAGGGCTGACACGCCCTGCCACTGATGGTGGGAAGACATTGATGGGTCTCCCTCAGACAGAATGGCCCCCAATGGCAGCTCCCTTTAAGTGTGCCTCTGGGGTGGGAGGTGCTGCTCCTCTCTGCAGTACTTGGCCCATCGGCTTCCTGGCGGTGACGTCAGGAATCCAGGTGACTGTGTTGTTTGCCTGGCAACGCCAGTGACTCCTCTTACTTCCTGGACAGTGCTGCTTCGCATTCCAGGGAATCAGGGGGGCCACACTCCTCTTTGCCCAGTTGCAAAGCAGCACAGAGCAGTCGGGCAGCCACTCTCTGCTTTTTCTTGCTCTCTCGGGCTCAAACATGTGCTGCTTGGCCCAGAAATATTGCAAAGAAGCGTTGAAATAAGCCACTTGTGGGGATACAAGCACAAGGAAAAATGCCAGCCAGGAGCAACAACTGCAGGTCATCCCACCCCACACAAATCATGGGCAGCGCTCCTCACACAGCTTCCAGCCCTCCTCCCAGGCAGGTTACATTTAGATCCAGCAAGGATCTTTCCTGAAGTCTTTTATCTCCCTGAGGCTTCCAACATGTGGCAAGCACTTTTAAGCCCTTGGAGATTCTCCACAAGCAGGATACTACAGCAGGGCAAAAAGAGTCAGTCCTTTTTCTCCACTACTGACAGAGGCAGCAACTGCAGGCCTACCCACCCTTCACACAGAAAATGCAGTGCTGTTCACAAAGTCCTTCCATTCTTCTTCTTGGAAGGGTCCTCTTGTTTCTTGAAGTAATCTAAAGTCCTGGGGTGTATGGTCTAATACTTATACCCCATGTTGTCATTGTTCTCTTCCTGGCAAGGGTCTCGAAACCCAGTCCAAATCAGTCCTGTCCTCCGTGGTGCAGCATGACCACAGGGGGCAGAGATAGCATTGTGAAAAGGAGACACCGACTATTCAGGTGCAAGCACATCTCCTCCCACTACTCTAGATGCAACCAGGTCTATCCAACCAAGCGATGAGTCACCCAGACAAGGCAGGACACACCTCAACCCTCCTTGTGACTGTCTAGAGTGAATGATCATCCCCAGGTCCTTTCACTCCAAAACCAGACGCTGAATACACAGTCAGTCAGAGGCACACAGATTGGTTAAGTAAGAAAATGCCCACTTTCTAAAATTTTCAGTAGCCTGAAATGCATTGGGAACCCCTTTTACAGCTAGTATCTGAAGATTGTCAAGACTAGCTGATGCACTGCAACTATTTTCGAATATTCACATCGTTGTCATTAAAGTGACTGGATGAAAAACAACATTTACGTACAGTTCATCATTTCTCAGTGGTGATTCCGTGTACATGGACCTTTCATTATCGAACTGAGTACAATTTGAACTTTTCATATAAGCTTTTTGTTACATAGTAGATTTATTGTTCGCCCATGTTTGGGAGCTAGTAGTGCACAAAGTGTCTGGAGCACCTGCTCTAGGAATTCTTTCATTGTATATGCGGGGACGTGGGTGAAGTCCCTCACAGAGTGCACACAAAATACAATTCACTCACTACGATTTTGGTATTCATGCAATACACTTACTCATTTTGGTATTCACAGAATCCACTTACTCATACTAACTTTATGTCCGCACTCGTGGTGGAGATTCCGGCCCGGTGGTGGAGATTCCGGCCAAGTGGTGGAGATTCCGGCCGGTGGTGGAGATTCCGGCCCAGTGGTGGAGATTCCAGTCGGTGTTGGAGATTCTGGCCGGTGGCGGAGATTCCTCCACCGGGCCGGAATCTCCACCACTGGACCAGAATCTCCACCACCGGGCCAGAATCTCCGGCCGAGTGCGGACATAAAGTTGGTATGAGTAAGAGCATTCTGTGAATACCAAAATGTGTAAGTGCATTCTGTGAATACCAAAATGAGTAAGTACCTTCTGTGAATACCAAAATGAGTGAGCGCCTTCTGTGAATACCAAAATGGTAGTAAGTTTAGGATTTTGCAGTAAGTTAGTTCTGTGAATCGGGCTCGATATGTGCATTTGTGGTTTAATTTCTATCCTCCGTTTTTCTATCTTGTCCCAATTGAAAGTTACACATGCAAAAAAGGTTACAGTGCAGTCCCAGTGATAAGCCTATGGGGCAAACAGCCTTGCATAAGAGAAAAACGAAATACACAGTATTTCACTATCAGGCCATGTCTCACACACCAGTACATGTCCTACCTTTCACAAACACTGCACCCTGACCATGGGGGTACCTTGGGCCTACCTTAGGGGTGCCTTACATGTAAGGAAAGGGAAAGTTAGGGTGCACTTGTCAGGTCAGCATGGCAGTATACAACTGCGCGTGCAGACACCACAGACCACAGTGGTAGGTCTCAGACACATTTACAGGGCTGCATATGTGGGTGGCACAACCCGTGCTGCAAGCCCACTAGTAGCATTTGAGTTACAGGCCCTGGCTCACTCTATTCACTTTACTAGGGACTTACCAGTAAATCAAATATGCCAATCATGGATAACCAATCACACTCACAATTTATACAGACAGCATATGCACTTTACCACTGATCAGCAGTTGTAAAGTGCCCAGAATACAATAGCCAATGAAAGCAGGGTCACAAAAATAGGAGTCAAAGACAAAAAGTTTGGGGATAAACCTGAAAAAATGGCCTGGTGTAACAGTCTGTTTTTGGGGGGTTAACTTCTATGCTAGGTTTCAAGAGATACTTTAAAACAGACCTAGCAATTATTTTGCAGTCCTTACCTGTCTTCAGTACTTCTAATGTGAAAAAAGTGTGTGGCGAACAATATTAAACTATACATAGTACTGTAGCAGGTCAATGATAATGTGCTGCACTTGCCTTATGTTGTTGGGCCACTGCCTAGCCCGACTCCAGCATGGGGAGTGCAGGGAGTGCCAGCGGACCACCACGCTCCTCACATGCCCTTACATAATGTTGGCCAGTCTGCCGTTATGACTTCCTGCATATCCAATCTGCTCCTTTGAGGCTGCTGCAAAGAGGCACCTCTAGTGCCTCCATTCTGCAAAATAATCTTCTTCCGAGAATCTTATAGCAAGGATTCTTGGGACATAAACCTTCCCAAGCCAAGCTGATGGCCATTAATAGATTTTCAATAGGCCATCCTTATCCATCATGGCAATATCGATTATTGATGTTATTTCCTGCCTGCTGGGGTATAATTAAGGGTAGGTGGAATTCACGGAGATTGACCCACTCCGCGCTCCTCTTGGAGGGAACAGTTTGGAAAAAATCGAGGACGGCCGCGTAGCAGAGTCCACCCCTCACCCTTTGTCTACTTTATAGTCACCTTTCTCTCTTGCTACCCCTCTGTGGTTGTTCTGTGGTTCTAGCTTCAGCCAGCTTTCTATAGTCCGTGCTTCCTGATCCCATGGTCTGCTCTACCTGTTGGGAGTTCTTGTTGCTCCTTGAGTGGCACTCTTGTCTATTACTGCTGCAGCTCATTGGTAGCCCGGAGGAGCGATTGTGGCTGTGTGGGGCCTTGTGGTCTCTAGGAAGTCAGATGCAGTACTTGGGCCTGAGTACACCCTGAACAGGAGCTGGAGCCCAGGGGGTGGGGCAGGGTGAACTGAAACCTGCTTGGAGCTCCGTCAAGGAGCTTGTACCGGTACGAGCATTACAATATGAAACTGTGAAATTGTTTGGAACAGAGATGTTACTGTACAAATGGGAAGACATAAAAACACAAAGGATGTATGTAGTGCTGCATGATCCATTTCACTGTGTCTAGTGTTTGGGATGTAATCATGGGGTGGGGAAGGCACATTGTTGGGGTGAGAGTTGCTTGAGAAGTACAGATATGAAGTGAATCATGTCCTGACCTGGGGTGAGAAAGTATTTTTAGAAAAACTAGAGGCAAACTCGATCCAGCAGCTATTCAGATGACACCTGTCCTCTTAGCAATAATTACTAGCTTATTCTGTATTTATTCCACACTTTTCAATTTTTCAAGGCCAGGGCAGGACTCATTGTCATTGACTCTTACATGGGATGCATGGTCACATAAGCAGGCAGACAATAGAGGACCTCCGACCAAACCCGTAGCACGGCAGTGACATGATGGGTAGCTTTAAATGGAGATTTCACTTGTAATATTAATAGCAGTCCCTGTGCCTACTGTATCTATTTTGGGCAGAAACTGATCCTGAATCATAACTACTGGAGGAAAAGCCCTGCTGGTCACTACCGTGCATTCCATGTGGGCCTCAGTTGACTTGAGAGTTACTCCACTATTTGCAGAACTTGACGGAATCACACAGTTTTTTGTGAACTCCGTGGAATTCCATGGTTTGAAAGTCCATGAGCTCCACCCAGTCTTCGTGCAAATGCAGGTCAGATGTCTTTCTCATTGTGTTGCACACAGGGCCGGCTGTCGGGCGGTGCAATCGGTGCGACCGCACTGGGCGTTGACCTGGGGTGGGGGTGTCATTTTTGAAAATGTGTATCATCATTTTAAAAGCACCTGCTGCCTCGTTCCTGACGTCCAGCGACATTCAGACATCAATTAAAATGTCAAGAGACGTCCTGTGATTAATCGTCTTCCTGTAAGGAGACCGGAGGGTTGTCTAGTGGAAATCTTTACTCATCCTAAGGTAGCGCAGAGGGTTAAAATGCCTGCTGCTAAGAGCGAATACCATGCAGATAAAGAAGTGCATATAATGTAAATGGGTCAGTGGGTTACTGATTCTGTCAGAGAGCTCCTTTTGTTACTGGTCGTTTATAAGTCAGAATCCTAATATAGAACATTGAGCTGCTAACTGTCACCCTAGAGCTGCTGCAAACTGCAAGGTATATGTTAGAGCTATATGTTTTTTTGCCCAGTCTTTCATTATCCTAATCTTGTGAAAAGGGTTAATTTGGGTAGAAAACAATTCTTAATATGAAGGAGAACCCTTAACAATGATGTTGCATTTTAAATTTTGAATATGTGCCTTTCCTAAATAAGAACTTTAACTATATTGCCTACCAGTATTGAAGACATGCCACTCCTACACTACACCTTGTAGTACTGTCTGATATAACATTTCCTATTCACTGATTTACACACATATGATTGTCTCTGTTCAATGTGTGTGTGGTATAAAGTGCTCTGACACCTTACACTGGTATGACTGGTGCTATAAAACTGAGTGAATCTGAGAGACAGTGGTTATGGAGACTTGAGAGGCACAGTTAAAGGGTGCTAGTGAGGAAATCCATGGCAGCGGTGGTCATTGGGGGGGCGCCAACAGACATTGTCGCACAGGGCACCACCAGCTCTAAACTGGCCCTGGTTGCACATTAGCAATATTGTTGAAAGCTTCTTCACTCCCACTCTGTTTCCAGTTTGAGTAGTATTCTTCTTCAGTTGGTCCCTGGGAATTTCTTCTGTTCTGCTTCTGGATGCTCTGCCTGCTTCTTGGATCCCATTCTCTCGTTCCTGGTATGCCAGTGCTATCCTGGAGGTTTTTTGTCCAGTGGACTTTTTCCTCCAACGGGGGCTTCTTCTGGAAGGCATTATCTGCTTTGGCACTAACAAGTGTCCCCACTTAGCATGGACTCAATCCATGCACATGGCTGTGGCCATGCCTTGCACCAGACCTAATGCCACCAGTCCCAAAAGACAAGGGCTTTGGTAAAGAGCACTTGGCCCTGTGAGGGGGACCTGCATCGGCATGGTGCCATCCATAATGCCTGCTGTGAACAGTCTTTGCAGGGTGCAGAAGGATCTGGGTATGGGAAATATTCCTTGTGGATCAGCCCCGTTCTTTGCCCCACACAAACAGGCACATTGTAAAAAAAACCTTCACCAAGTGGAGCATGCTCTGTATACAGTGCTTAATGCAAAAAGAACAATTGATAGACAGAACGCAGAACAATCTTATACATTCACCCCAGTACAGAGATCTGGGCCCAAATCCATCATTTTTTTGCTCACAATGCCATTCCAGTTTGGATCCAGACATAGGCAAATCAATCTTGACCCTGTGCCCAAAGGGAAAAGCCTGGCCCGAACTGCCAGGCCAGGTCCTCCCTGGACTAGAAACAACATCCTAGGACCGGTTTTGGGGTTTCACCCCTCATCAGCCAGTATAGCGTGACTTCAGTGGCATGGAGAGCACAGGACCCACTTCTGGGCATACACGTCACACTCGGGGTGACAAATGCAAAAAGAACAATTGATGGGCAGAACGCAGAACAATGTCATACATTCACCCCGGTAGAGCGATCTGGGCCTAAATCCAACGTTTTTTTGCTCACCATGCCATTCCAGTTTTGACCCAGCCACATGCAAATCAGTCTTGACCCTGTGCCCAAAGGGAAAAGTCTGGCCCGAACTGCCAGGCCAGGTCCTCCCTGGACTAGAAACAACATCCTAGGACCGGTTTTGGGGTTTCACCCCTCATCAGCCAGTATAGCGTGACTCCAGTGGCATGGAAAGCACGGGACCCATGTCTGGGCATACACGTCCCACTCGGGGTGACAAATGCAAAAAGAACATTTGATGGACAGAAGGCAGAACAATGTAATACAGTCACCCCAGTACAGAGATCTGGGCCTAAATCCATCGTTTTTTTGCTCACCATGCCATTGCAGTTTGAACCCAGCTGTATACAGTGCTTGGCATGTGGCCTGGTCACTCACTAGCCCCTACACCCCTTGGCACACTGTGCATGGCAAAGGGCTGTACAAAGCCGGCCTTGAGCTCCAGGCCTGGACTGCAGTTAAGTTTACGACAAAACACCCCAACCCATTCAAATCAACTCTGTTTGGTCTGCTAATTCATATCCATCAAATGGTGACAAAGTATTAACAAATTACAGCGTTCCTGTTCCCTTTAAATTGGACCCTCTCGCCCCTCATGACAGATCTGCATAAAATGTAAAAGGCTAGCACTGTGTTTAAGTGCTAACAGAATGTGACATGTCAAATTTGAGTGAAAACATTATAACTAAATGTAAACGTTTTAGCCTCACCTTTAACATTACCCTGCTTTGTGAGAGATACCTAAAACATGACACCCTAGGGGTAACTTAAGCACGCTGAATGTTGCCACATGTTATGCAAATTCATCAGCAAAGACAAAATGGTAACGCCAATTGGAAAAAATAAAAATAAACAGCAACTTAACCACATCATTTCAATATTAAATTTTTTTGCAATTCATCAGTTTGTGAAACCTTGTAAAAACATTTGTCAAGATTTCTAGGTTTTGTTTCATGCTCATAGTACCAGAAGGAACAACTTCAGATGATTTGTTACCACATGATATATCAAATACCAATGTTTATATGTAACTGTGGTGCAGTGCAAAACTGCCCACTCTTTACACATCACTAAAACCTAAATACAAATAATACCTGACACAGAAAATGAACTTGCACTTTGCATGAGTCCTACAAGTCATAAGGATTCATGCACACATTGCATTTGAAGCTGCTCTTGCAGGAGTATCTTTACTGCAGAATTTACAGTTCTCATACATAATGTTTACTAAAGTTTAAAATAAATTCTTATGAATGTTTAAATTAGGAACCGTCTTTACTAAATAAGAGCTGGATTTAATAAAATAATCTAGAAATAATCATTTGCTGTTGATAAAGTGACTGACATGCAATGATGAAATGTACATGCTACATTGCAACGAAATGGATTACAGTTATGTGTACCACAATGCAAAGATTAAAATTCGTAATGTGTAACTGTTCCAGTACCCACCATCTTTACTTCCCTTATGATCCCTAAATGTGTACTATATTGTTGGTGTACCTGAAGATATCGTTCTTAGCTCTCAGTGATCCATTTATGTGTAGGATCCTAACATAGGTTTAACAACAACATTTTTTTCATGTATTCATTAATGTTATATGTGTGTATTTTGATACTGATATTGATAGGTTTACAAAAGCGCTCGAATGCCAATGGTGTCTTGGTGCTCGGGCCTACCATACTGATTAAACAGGAGTCAAAGGTGAAAACTTGTTTTATTTACCTTTCATATTTAGTAAGTGTAGAACCAGGTTTTAAAAAGTTTTCTGAAACTCAAGAAGTTGTTCAGGTTCATTTTTCCACAGATAGGCTGTAATGTGGGTCAACCTTCTTCCCCCCAATTAGATCTCCTGATATTACCAACATTGACAGTCCTGGAATTGGTCGAGCGTTGTAACCTATTGGGGTTGTGCCAACTAAGATTTCTTTTTAAGTAATCTGGTGCAGTTCCGTATAGGGTTTTGTGAGCAAACCAGAAAGCCTTGAATCTGACTCCATTCTTCACCAGCAACCAATGAAGCTCCATTATTGTCCCTGACACAAACTTCAATTTAGTCATTTTCGTGAGCAGTCCGGCTGTTGCATTTTGAAGGCACTGAAGTTTTTTCAAAGTGCTGATGAACGCCTATATATAGGAAATTGCAATTGTCTAATATTGATAGCAAAAGTGCTGTTCTTGCTGTTTTATGTAGTTCAAAAGGTATGTATAAAACGATCTTCCTTATTTTAAGCAGTAGAAAGAAACAGGTGGAAGCAAGGTTGTTTATCTGAGTATTGAACGACAGACTCAAATCAAAAATAATCCCCAAGTTAATAACAATAGCTACTGGTGTAGGTAGTGTGCCTAGCATTTGTAGCCACCAAGATTGGTTCAAGGATGGTAAGATCTTCCCAAAAAAGAGAACATTCTTTTTGCTGATTTGAGCATGAGGCTATTTACATTCATCAATTGCAGAATTGTCCCCATCGAACTATGGAAATATTCAGCCGTCTCTGCAACATTATTTGAAGTGGAAACAATAAGCTGTGTGGTGTATGCTACAGGAGCAAAGATGAAGGATCGAATTAGTTTTCTCAATGGGACCACATATATATTAAATAAAGTGAGGCTCAATGATGAGCTCTGTAGAACCTCACAGGGCAATGTGAAAGACTTAGGGCCTGATTACGAGTTTGGCAGTCCATCAGATCACTAAACTCACGGTCGCATGGTAGTCCGACCACCACATTACGAGTGCAGCGGTCCCACTGCCACAGGACCACTGCAACCACTGGGGATCCATGATCCCTCGGCTGTGGCGTGCCAGTCAGGCCCAGCAATATGCTGATGGTGCCGCTGTGGCACCACAAATCATATTATGAGTTTCCTCAAAGCCACAGTTTTCATGATGATGAGCCCAACATGAAAACTGGTGGTGAGGGAACTAAGGGGGACCTGAGTTGCCTCTGGGTAAGGGGAAGCATGCAGGGGGGCATATGGCATGTCCCTCTGTCTGCATGCACCCCTAGTTCCTGCACAGCATGAACTTCACAGTCCATGCCATGCAGGAACATGCTTTGGTGCTCCCATGGTGGTGCCTTTCTAACAGGCACCGCTGTGGTAATGCCAAAGCACGGCCTGCCAGACCACAAATTAACTTGTAGTCCGGCAGATGGTATGTGGACAAGTTTGGTGGTGTAGGAGGGGGGCGGTGGTGTGGCGGCCTGCTCCAACACCACCAAACTTGCAATTAGGCCCTTATAAACCAGTTCTCCAAAAGCCACTGAATGTATTCTCTGAGAGAAAGGAATGGAACAGTGTTAAGGCTGAGCCTTGGATTCTGATTTCTGCCAGGCACTTAATCAGAATCATGTGAATTATGGTGTTGAAGGTTGCCAACAGATCTAATAGGATCATTGCAGCCTCCCTACCACCCTCCATTATACTTCTCACCTGGTCAGCAGCAATAACTCAGCAGACTCCATGCTATGATTTGGCCTAAAACCAAATTGCTCTGAGTTCAGAAATTAGTTCTCATCTATACCTACTACTGTGCAGTTTGACTGCTTATTGTGAGATCTATGCAATATGAACTAAAAGTACTGAAGAAATATTATGGTCCTGATTCACAAAGAGTCTCCGTAGTCGTGGTGGAATCTCTGCACTGCAGTTTCTCACTGT
This sequence comes from Triturus cristatus, assembly GCF_964204655.1. Taxonomy (NCBI): domain Eukaryota; kingdom Metazoa; phylum Chordata; class Amphibia; order Caudata; family Salamandridae; genus Triturus; species Triturus cristatus. The sequence continues at coordinate 485,136,766 of NC_140580.1, read as the reverse complement.
GGAGATTCTCCCAAGAATGTGGAGACTGTTTGTGAATTGGACCCAATATTCATATATGTTGAAATGTGCAGATGTATATTAAATGTGCATCTTTGAGTTAATGTCTTATTTTAGCATATACTCAAAAGGCCTGTATTTCATTGTATTTCATTTCATAATTTACTGTGCTCCCCTATTCTGCTGACTTGCTTTTCTTGCAGGTGTTCTCCGGCATTGCTAGTTTAGAATAGATACATTTCTTGCAACAGCAATAGATACATGTCTGTGAAAGCAATTTGACCACGAGCACATGAGAAACTCATGGACGAAGAAAAGAATATTATGCCCTAGCCTGAGTGTGTAACCAAGATGGTGCTCCTATGTCCAGTGTGGGATTTTGTCTCTAATGTTGCAGTGTACTACATATAAATTCACAAAGAGATTGAAACAAATACTATGGACTTCTATTGATGATGCAAACGCAGGGGTGTTGCCCTATGAACTTGTGGATTGTAACTTATCGACTACCATGTTGACCTTGGCCAGAGCTTCTTCAGACTTGTCACTAAATCCTGTAGATGACTTCGGACTTTCCTTGTATACTCTGTGCTGAACCCCTTTCAGCAGACCCTATGCAGAACCTTCCTTGGACTCCTAATCAAACAATTTCCTGAATCCCCATTGCCCTTTGAATGGACTCTTTAAGACATTCCCCTATGTCCGGATGTTATCTCAAAGTGTGGCTTAGACTGACAATTATTTTCGGCGTACTGAAGACTCCAGACCGAGCATCTGCAATGCTACTGATGATGTTGCGAATACTCTTGTGCCTTATCCCTATCGTTTTCTATAGAGATATTTGATTTCTGAACTCTGAGTATCTCTGTGCCTTGGTCTGTGCTTGTAAGAATTAGATTGCTATTGCATAGACAAGACCAATTGAGTTTAATATCCAAGCATCAGATTCTCATGTTATTGTTCTGTATTGCTGCAACCGAGCTAGTTGTATGTCTAATTATGGCTCACCTTAATTTCTTCAGGATACTTGGTCTCCTTGCTGCAATTTTGTACATATATAGTATGGTCTTAAGAGTGATTTATTTGAATGTAATTATTATTTTGTAATAAAACACCCTTGAACGTGGCCACAAATTCCTGGTCCACATTGTGTAGAAAAATGGTTGCACTGTTAATTGAAATTGAACATTGATCATACAAGAAATGCTAACTCTCTTTCCCCTCATTAAAACTTATAAAGATCCATTGGAGGACCAAGATGGAAAGTAAATAAATGGTTTAGTGATCCAGTAAAGGATAAAGCCCTAAACCCCCCACTGTGGGCCCACAAATGCTGGATCAACTGGTTCAAAACATCCAGTAGCCAAAACTCATGCCACACAGCCAAAAGCTATGCACAGAGGATGTTGACACTTAACATGTGTGCAGGTAGCAAGATGGCATGTCCAAAGTTCAGGCCCTGTGGCCAACCCCTATTATTCACAGTTGAAGTTGGGAGTGGCCATTATGGAATTTAGTCTTTATGCAGCTGACTTGGAGAGTTTGATGTAGTGTTGAATGGATATCTAACACCATTGGTTTTATATTTAACTATTTATACCTTCCATGAAGCCAATACTGTGGTGGATGGCCATGAGCCAGGGGTTCGGCCTCCATGGAGTTCAGGCCTATGTGAATATTGGGGATGGCCAAACACAATGTCTGCAGACAGCCTTCCCTGGTCAGGTCAAGTTGGTTGCAGGGTTTCATATAAGGGCCCAATTTTGATCTCGCTAGGAAAGCCCTCGGTACAACTCGGATCCGGAGGGTTTTCTGAGCTAAATGTGCTCCAGGAGTCTGAAAGAGTGAGTATGATGCAGCCGTATGCTTACGGACTCGGTTCGCTCGGACTCCCATTGAATTCTATGGGAGCCTGTGTACAGATGCATGCATGTCTGGATTGGGGGGGCCCATGGGCACATCCCCGTAACAGATTTGAGGGCCCTGGGCGAACAGGGGCCTGCTACGGCCCCCCAAAGTATGATTCTGACAGCTGTTTTGACTCGCTGAGACTGAGGCGAAGCGGCTGTCCCAATCATGGATCGTACTGGCTTGGTCATAATTCAGCTCCATTGCGCGGCACGATTCAGCTACGAACCAGTCGTACAGACAGGTTTGTGTCCCGAAAATGATTTGTTTCAAGCGTACACGATCTTGACATCGTATTTGGTCGTTTGGAACTGTGTATGATTGAGTCAGAAACAAGGGCTATGAATCGGACAAGGGAAAGCCAAATCCAATTCGGAGGCCTTCTGAATGACATTGGAATCGGGCCCTATGTGTGAAGCTGTGAAAAGAAACTTAACCTTAGGATTTTGCGTTTTCATCTTGAATTTTGTTTTTTGTTTCACCAAAAAGACTACTGTGGTAACCTGCCACTTCATTATTTATATGAGGAGCTATTTTGATCTCTGCTCCACAACTGAAAAAAAATGCGATAACTCAACCAAAACATTTTAATTATTGGGTCATTTATGAGTGGCTTGTTCTCTTCAAAGTTCTTCAACTGTGTTTTCATGGCCTTCCTCTACTTCAAACACATCAATGGTAGTGAATTTCCTCTGTTTACATTCTCGCTCGCCTTCTGAACATTCATTGTAATGCTTTTACAAAGATTTTTGGGCATGTTGACATTTCTAAATGAACATTTGCATAAATGCCCACACCCTAATTCAAGGTTACACAAATTGCATTTAACCTTTTTTCGCTTTTTTGTGTCTGGTTTATGAAAAAAATTGAAATCAGTAATTTCTAATCAGTATGTTGCCCTTGAATTTTCTTGAACAATGGGTACACATTGTTTTTCTTCTTCATGTAGCAGTAGAGGAGTTGTGCTCTGAGCTTGTGATCATCAGTCATGTCAGTCAAGATGCAGCATTAGATGTTTCTCTCTCCACTTGTTTAGAAAATATTGGTACTCAAACAGAATATCAGGTTGGAAATGTTGACCTACACAGATATCGAGTTGTAAATTCAAGACACAGAAATATTGACAACAAGAATAATGTGGTCAAAAATATCGAACTTGAGATACGAAATATCGTCAAGTCATTAATATCATTTGCAAAAATATCGTTGTTTAAAATATCGAATTTCTAATTGGAGGTATATATTTTAGTTTATATTTTAAAGGTATGTGATGTATGTTTTTTGTATAAGTATTGTTTATGTTTTATAATATATGTCTTACATTTTTAATATTTATCAATTTTATTTTAAGTACATTTTGTGTTTTTTAGTTCTGTAGCGGGCTGTGGGTTTATAGGGGAATATGGTGGGAAGTAATTTAATTATAATAAATAAATTATTTTTTATATATTAATATTAATTTAATTGTGATTTTATAGTGTTAATTTGGGGAATTTATTTGTAAATAATTATTAATTGATTGTAAGTAAATATGAATTCATTCTGGTGTTTTTTGTCTGTTTTTTGATAAGAGTGGATTTTATTTTTTCAAGATGACATGTTATTTGCTTATTGGATATATATTTAACACACTGATGATGTTTGTCAAATGACAGAATAATTAAACCAATCATGTACATATATTGTTTTGCCAAATGAGGAACATTGTCTTAAATTATGTACTGCAATGAAAAAATGGTTTAACTTTTTTTAAACTAAAGGATAAAGGAAAAATAAATTAATTTTGAAATATAAGTAACGTTTGGAGACATGTTGTGTAACAGCAGATGACCCATTCCATTGCTAAATGGTAGCTAGTAGCAAAGAAATATAGGTCAAGTGGGAGGCTCTTTATTATTTAATAGGTAAGCTACCTTCAACCTTGAGGTCTGACATGGAAAAATGCCATCCATGTTATGGCCTGCTATGTGAGTAGTAGTGGTCAACTGCTGAGTAAGACTAAAACTTCCTAAAATGTGAAGATGTTGTTCTGTCTCTTTAGTGTTAATATCTTCAAGATAAAAATTAAAATCACCTTAAATAGTAAAATTAGAATACTGCATACATGATTCTAGAGTATCTTCCAAGCCTTCTAAAAAACTAAGTTTTGGACCAGGTGGCCTATATATCAGTAAACCATTAAATAGGGATTGGTTTGATATCTTACAGCTGAATATCATACCTTCCCTATCTGTTACTGTAACAGATGCACATGTGACTTCAAGGTGGTCTTGGTACACCACAGTTAGGCCTCCCCCTCTCTTAACTATTCGTCTAATCTGGTAATGGAAAGTCCAACTGGTAGGGCGTGAACCAGATCTGGTGATTTAAGAATTCAGTCTTATGCTTAATAATATACAGAAAAATCCATGTGATGCCATTTGAGGTGCATTGGTCCACTCAGCATGCCCACTTACAATTACTGTAATGAGAATCACCCTGATCATGAATAAGATTGAAGACCCTGCATGGTGGAAGCTTACCCCTATTCAGCTGCAGCAACTGCTCCCTGGCAAACACATGGGGTGCAGTTTGACCAGGCATCCTAGTACCTGGCACGGCCTTGGAGTAGATGGCCACAGTCGGGCTTGCCTTTCTCGTGCTAGTGGTGTGCTCACTGCACGCGTCCAATGCGTGTCTGTTTTCCCAGGCCCATAAGTACTGAGCCTGGGCCAAAGACAAGCCTGGCAACAACAAGAACATCCTAGGTAACATGCCCTGGCTCTGAAAATGGCCTGGGAGGTAATTGTGTGCCACCTAGCGAGAACATACAAGTCCCTTCACCAGGAGCTATTAATATGATTCTCAAGTGTGCAGATATGACTATTAGCTGTGCAAATGATGCATTCATAAACTGTTTTCATCAAGTCGTAACAGAAACAGTATTGCCTATAGCAATTGCAGTTAAACTGCTGTACCTAAATGTGTAAGAGAGTTTGAAGTTAAATGTAATCACTTTACAAATCGCTTTGCATATTAAGAACTTTATATATCTTAAATATTTCAGGTCATTTGAAATATGTCCTGCCTGTTCCCTTTGAGGCCACTCACTGCACATGGTCCTGGTGACTGACAGGCACTCACTCAATTTCTGGTGCAGTCTTCCACTTTCTCACATGGGACGCGTTGCAATAGGAAAGACACTACTTCTTGCACTCATCCTTTTTTTTTGTGAGCCTACCAGTGTTTTTACCTAAAAATGTGTCAATGAGATCAGCACCTCACTCATACATTTGATCAGGGGTAAAGACAGGAGGCAATTCGCCCTTTGGAAACTCCTGAGTCCTTTAAATAAGGGAGAAATAGGTGCTCCAACCTATAAGGCTCATTATATGGCTGCTCAACTGCAGTGGCCAATGCAATGGCTGTCATCAGGGTTTGACATTGAACAGTCCAAACTTCAAGATACAAAAGAGTCAGTACAAGGCAATATCCCAGTCCATGACAGATGCCCTAAAGTTGTGCAAGGGGCCAGACAGTGTTGTCAATGATTGTGGAAGCTGTTAGGCTCTTGTGAATTTTATGCTTCAGAGATCCTGCTATGGCTCCTCACAGAATTCAAATACTCTCAAAACTGCACAAGCACCATGCTTGGACAGATGCTACAATGCAGGTGGTAGGCGATTTATATTCCAGTGTAATGCTGTTTTTGAAGGATACCTTACAGATCTTAGGAGCATGGCACAGGCCAATGTTCTTACAACAATGCTTCAATCACAGCGGCCAACAATAGCTAGGGAAAAAGAGATGTATAACCACCTATGAACAACACCCTTAAGGTGATGTTAACACATGGGGCAGGTAAACCAGCCATATATTGGTGATGCAACACCATCTCCACAGCTCTCTACATAAATTTAAGTGCCACAAGAGCCCCTTATGAGGCGCCACTGTGAAGGGAGCTTGAGGCCAGGGAATGGGGTAAGATACTGTAATACACTAAGAAGGTCACAAGAGAGAAACATAAGATTTAAATATGCACTATTTAATTATTTGCACCACCTAACATCCCAGAAAAATATTGTGGATGTGCCCAGGTTCTGCATACAGTTGCCCTAGATGTCGAGCACCTCGTACAGATTTTATTCATATGGTCTGGACCTGTGTAATTCTTGTACAATACAGGACTCAGGTAGTAACGATTCTGAAAGACCTTTAAGGTAAATCAGTACACCAGACCATACTGTCCTGCTTACTAGGACAGATGCATAGATCAAAGACAGACAAAAAAAAATTTAGCTTCCTTGACTTTAGACTGATAGAGGCCAAACACGTTATTGCTATGGCAGAGTAGGCAAGACATCCCTAAGTTATAAAACATGGTTGGCAGATGTCCAGAAATGCAGCAGACTGAGATAATGGAATTAAAGTTTCTGAACAGGGAACGGGGAGGTGAAACCAACATCACAGAGTGGGATACCTGTCGCAGGGAGTAATACATCAGGCAGAGATATCCTGGTGTGTTGAAGCAAAATCTATTCAATTATTAGTACTGGGCACCAGCCGCAACAAATCAGTGGTCGCCTCCACCGCATCACACCTGTAACGGTCTCTTTAATGTGCAGAGCATTCCAGAGCCCACTACATCTCACAATCAGGCTCTGGAATACCCGGCTTGCGAAGGAAGGCCATGCACAATTTGCAGGGTACAACACTACCAAACTAGCATTTCAGGCTAAGGCTAGATGATGCATACATACATCAATGATGTGAGCACAATGTAATTTATGTAACCAAGTGATCAGTAGGCGAAGGTACGGCCTCTCCCTGCCAACAGGGTCATATATGTCTGCCTCATAATGTTGTATACATACACTCATGACACAGTCCTGCCTGCACCTCTGTAATTCCATTGATGCCTAAATGTACCGCTGATTGATATGTGAACGAATACCCTCCTTTGGTCTAAAGTGTTCTAATGCATTGGCTGTTTACTGTTTAAATGGCATCCCTGACAACTGAAAGTGCGCCGAAGTCAACCCCCTCCTAAAGAAGCCCTCCGCAGACCCGACGGAACTCAAGAACTTTAGACCCATCTCACTGCTTTCCATTGCTGCCATATTAATCGAAAAGGCTGTCAACCCCCTAGCTAGCACATTTCATAGAAACCAACAACATCCTAGACACCTCTCAATCCAGATTCCTCAGCAACCACAGCACCGAGACCGCCCTCCTTGCCACCACCAACGACATGCACACCTTCCTCGACCAAGGTCATATAGAAGCCCTCATCCTCCTGGACCTATCAGCAGCCTTCGACACTATTTCCCACCGCATACTAGCCACCAGGCTCAACGACGCTGGCATCCAAGGAAAGGCCTTAGACTGGATACAATATTTCCTCACAGGCAGAACACAGAGATTAGGATTCCCACCCTTCCTCTCAGAACCAACAGAGTTCAGATGCGGAGTACTCCAAGGATGCTCCCTCAGCCCCACACTCTCCACCCCCTCTGCATGGAACGACACCTGGTGGCCCCCTGCCCTTGGAAACTCACCCACCCCAATGGACCATGCATGCAACTTCGGCATCATACTCGTCTCATCGCTCACCATGAATCGACAGATCAATACAGTATCCTCCGCAGGCTTCAACACTCTTCGTATACTTTGCAAGACGTTCAAGTGGATCCCCTGACTCTAGGTAAACCGTCACTCACACACTCATCACCAGCAGACTCTACGCCAAAATCAACAAAAAAACTGTACTCACAATATTGATTGCATAGTTCACTGAGAGCCTATAGAGAATATTCTAGTATAACGTTTCTCACTGTTGAGTTTTGATGTGAAAACAGGCACGATCACTATATTTGTATTTGCCTTCAAACTGTCAATCCACATATTTTGTTTTAAAAAAGTACGTTGTCTGTCTTTCAGGTTATAGGTACTATTCCGCTAAACTGAGGTGCATGACAGAATTTTATTTGATCTTTATTTTAGTTTTTGGAAAAAATTGTTTGGAATAGTTTTTTCTGTTATAGAGTTAAATGATGATAGGCAGGGCAAGCACTAAATTGGATTGACCGGGACAGCACCCTTGGCATAAAGACAATTTGGTGTTTGTTGTGGGGGCAGTGGGTCATTACGGTGTAACAGCAAGAGGTGTGAGGAAGGTGTCAGGAAGATGAGAGGAGGGCAGGGGGATCATGAATTTCGACAATTATGCTGAGGTACATTAAGGGCTGATTACAAAATCTTTAGCGGGACCAAATTGAGACCAAGTGGGATGGACAAGCTGCTATTTGCATGACACTAGGTCAGACAGCTCTCTGAGGCCAGAGGCCAGCTTGCCCATGTCCAAGGTCGACCCTGATGATGGGAGATATAGTCAAAACAAAAGCACAAACATAATGTAGTATCTAGGTTTCCCTTGCACTGCACAATTTTACCAGTGTATTTCAAGGGCTATAATGCGGGCAGAGAGGGAGAGCGTTGGGGGTGACAGTTGGAGAAGCACTTGAGATGATTGGTTGGTAACAGCTTGCTCTTCCAAATAAACTTGAAGTTATACTATTTCTACCTGAAGTCTTACTACAATTTGGCAACAATCTCACCCTGTTCCGGGAATTCATCCAATGCTGCATCGGTCGTTATTGACGGAATCTCTAGTTTTTAGAAGCACTAGCTTGTGGTGTTTGAGACACGTCTGACCTCGTCATTCCTGATCATCTTCATCAGGGAGGGCAAGGGCAAGCAGTGGAGAACCATTGGTCAATTTGGTCAGTGTCAAGGTGCGCGAGAAGAGCCAGCGGTCATATGGGCAAGAGGACATGTGGTGCACAAGAAGTCCTCTGTGCATGATACGGGCGTCCTTCTCATCTGTCACAGTAGGTGTGGCATGTCGTTCATATCATACCGTGTCACGTTGGGAACAGTCATCTTGGAATGGACTTGTTCTCCAGCATACTGCAATCACCATGTCAGTGCTCCATTAATGTAAGCTGATTTGCACACCTAATGTGCGCATTCGTGTGTCAGTATCTGAGCCCTGTGGTGACATGCACATCATCTGTAAATGTAACTTATGGGCATTGTATGGTGATATGCACACCAAAAGGGGCATTTGCGTGTCATCTTTGTTTATCAGTGACACTCACACCATTTGAAGTGTATCCAATAAAAGTCAATGGGTGTTTCTCTATGGTGATAAGCACACCAAAAGGGGATCATTTGTGTGTAAATTAGGAATTCTGATCAGCGGTGACACACACACCATTGCGAGTTTAACATTGGCTTGTGTCTATTAATTTGTGTAAGGCATGCGATGATGTGCATAACAGTTTGCGCATAACTGCAAAGACTACAGAGACTTATGTTTGCCAAGTTAACACTACAGTTCACTTTTATAGGGTGTTTTATGTTATGCAATATACACAGAAATATGTATTAGTCTTTTCTATGCCACATGTTAAAATTTAACTGTGAAAGTTACTTCAAGAGAGGCTCAATTTTATTAGTACTTTTAGGATATCCTTATTTATTGCTGTTTTATAAGGTGCTTTACATTTTTATAGCGCATAATGTGTGCACAAACATTTTCTCTTACACCACCACTACCTTTGCGGCTACTGCCTTGTGAGCCAAATTCATGTGGCCCTAGAAGAAGGAGTATTTTATGAGCGACCTTTCAGCCAAGAAGATGGCTTTGAGGAATTGTCTGCATCAATGAAAAAGAAAATACCTTTACACAGTCTAGGCCCAGAGAGTTTACAGGTCTATAGTTAAATGGAAAAAAAGTAAGAATTGAGGGTGAGGGTGATGTTTTTTTACATTGAATTGAAGAACTGGATAATTATTATCATCCTGCTGTTTGTGCCACCATTGACAGGTATCAATTATTTCAAAGGAAACAAGGGAAACATAACCTATAGAGGATTATGTGGCTGCATTAGGGAGATTGGCTATATCATGTCAATTTAGGAACATTACAGGAAAAACGTATTTGAGATCAAATAATAATGTACACAAATGACTCAAATTTACAAGACTGGCTATGGGTGAGTGTGGACTCATCACTTAAAGATATTGTAGCCATTGTAAAGAATAAAGAGCTGTAAAAAAGGAAAACCAAGGAAGCTACTTCATCCTCTAGCAAAGATAAAGAGGTGATTCCAGTATGTAGTGTAGAGGCACTAGAAGTGTTAATGATAATAATGATCAGAGGAAGAGTGTGAAAGGAAAATCTGACAAGGAGAAATCTCTTAGCTGTTTTCAGTATGACAACAAAGATCAATTTGCCAGGGAAAAATCTTGCCCTGCTATTAGAGCCAAATGTTCGTATTGTGGTGCAATTGGGCACATTGCGATACTGTGCAGGAAGAAAAATATGATCGTGGATTCAACCATAAAATATGTAATGGAAAAATCTGATTCAGAACAATCTGTGGAAGGGGGGTTGAGTGAAGTGGAAGGGGTGTTATGTATTGACACTCCTATATTAACTCTAGAAACAGGTTTGATGGTCAAACCTGTGTGCGACATGAAGATTAGTGGGGTTGATATCTCCAGAGCTGGGCATTCAGGGTCCCCTTACAGCACTGTAAATTAATCTGTGTGGATTGATCATTTTGTAAATGTACTAGGAAGTAGTCTAGTACCGACAGATATCAATTGGGCAGACTTTATCTGGGAGAACATTCAAAATGTTGAATTTTGAGTTCAAGGGAAGGAAAACGGTTGGCAAACTGTATGTAACAGAATTAGCACCATCAGTTTTAGGGTAGATTGATCAAAGGGCATTTGGGTATCAGGTTAAATCCCAACAATAGAGACCCTGGGCCTCATTTACAAAGAATTGGCGTAGGGCAGCACCACAAGTTATTTTGCTGCTCTGCCCTACTCCAAATTGAAAGGGCAGGAATTTACAAGATAGGATGCATTCCTGTCCTTTCCACCAGCACACAATTTGCAGCCGAACGTCAACACAGGCATACTTGCACCATGGTGCAAGGGTGTTTGTGTTGTTGGCATGATTGTTTTTGTGCAGGAACAGGCACCTTCCTGTGTATAAAACAATCACAAGAGGCGTTTTCCTCATTCTATGTATTTTGCAGAATGCAACACAATTGGAAAGAGGAATAATCAAGGGAAAATGTAAACATTTCTCCTCGTTATACCTGCTCTGGGGGGCACGCCCCCAGGTTTACATCAAGTTGTAAATCTAGGGCAGTGTCAAAAACCATGGGTGTTGAGTGTACACACCCCCAGCAATGCCCATGGAATGCCTCCTTGTTGAAGAGTATGGCAAGGCAGCGCTTTGTGCTTCCTTGCCTTACTCCACATCTATGAGGCCATGTAAAGCCATGCAGGGTGGCTTTGTGTCACCTCATAGATATGATTGAGATGCCTGCACCACCTGATTGTCATAAAAAGTGACACTCCTGTGGCACAGACCTCATGTAAATGAGGGCACCAAGTGTTGTTAATGGGACCATTGGAATTTAATAAGATGGAACAATTGAAGAGGGAGTCTCCTGATGTCTTTTTGGGGACTGTAGGAAATCCTGAGAGATCTGTACATGAGATTGTACTGACGAAAGGAGTGACTCAAGTGTGCCAAATAGTGAGGCGCATTCTGTTAAGTGTTAAGGATGAAGTGGCTATGGATGAAGTGGTTAAGATGAAGTGGCAAGTGTTGATTATTTCATCCACGGAGTGTGCTGAGTGGCTTCCACCCTTGGTTGTGGCCAGGAAGGCGAATGAGAACTGAAATTCAGCAGCGGGTTATTTTCTACAGTTCACACATGAGGAGCAGCCTTGCTCTGTTTTACAATAAGTAATCATGAGCTTATCACGTATATTTAGTATTTCCTGTAAAATAGCAGAATTTTTTTATGTTATTATTCAATCGAATGTTTGTTAACATTTCATTTTAAGTAACAGCCACATTAATTTTGAAGCATGGGAAATTAAACAAGCACTGTCAGGCATTGAATCCAGGACAGCAGTGTTTAGCAAGATAAAGAGTTTGTAACCAGAATCATAATATGCGCACACCCAACATGGACCATATTTACCGGTGCACAGTCATGCGAAGTGGCACAAACTCTCCCAAGGCTACTTTCCTGCACAAAAAACGATGTTTTGCTCGCAAGATGCACTTTATATCAGCACCACCAGCGCCTTGTGGTGCTTCCTGCCACATTACACGTGTTTGTTCAGCAAAAGCACCCTTCGTTTTTGAAGCAAAGCCAGAGCTATAAAGATAGTCATTCTGGGTACTGGGCTTTGAGTTATAAAATAATGCAATCTATGAAGCATGTGCTAGCAAGCAGAAATGTTTCAATGTATCCAGTCATTCCACAAATGACGTGTGCTACACTGTACAACACACATATACTATGTGAAATGTTTAGGAATTTATCCAGGCCTAGGGTTCATATTGCACATGAATGCTTCTATGGTAGACAAAACACACAAAGGTGTGGACCATGATTCCAAGGTTTTGTGTGGCATAAGGCAGCCCAATTGTGCACCAGCAGAGGGGTGGGGAAAAATAGCAGGTTCATTTTTTTATTATTAAATATAGCTCTGCGCTACTTTCTCCCCCTCGCCCAATGCAAATTTGTTTTCTGTACTGCGTTAAAAAATAATAAATCTGCCCCAATGCATGTGTAATGCCACAAATGACTGCGTGTTTATGATACTTATGCATTAAAGTCCTAGTATGACAGAGTGGAACTCGAAAGGGGAGAGGCAACTGCAGCAGTGTTTTTGTATAAGCTTTAAATCATCTGAAGAGCCCTGGCGAGGACATCAGTAACCAGCAAATAAGAGCAAATGGGATTTCATTATTATTACTGCGCTAACAGAGGCTCTGGCACTAATGCGAATAATCCACCCACTGCATCCATCATCCAGTATATTGGCCCATTCTTCATGAGATGCAAAATCAATATGCAGTATTTCTTCTTTCAACAACCTGGGTGGCCAATATCTCGGAAGAACTGGATGTGTCAGGAGGAAGATTAATGCTGATCTAACTTTACCCTTCGAAGCCACCAGTATTTGTGCTAGGATTAAGCCAATGAGTAAAACTGAGTAAACCAATATTTGAAGGTTTATTTTCCTAATTACTGCCTACCAGCAGATTGCTAATACATGTTTTATGTGCATGCAGCTGCTGTGCTAAGTGAAAATGTAATTCTGATGAGAGGTGTGCTGCAAATATGTTTGTTTTAGGCCCCATGTGACAACCCAACGTGTACAGTCTGAGACAACATCTGGATTCTGATCCGGCTTCAGGAAACTGTCAAATAAATACCCTGATGGAATTCCTGCACCATCTCCAAAACCAGCTGCATCATACACAAAGCCATCCAGCGGCCCTGGCCGACATGCTCACCACCTCCAGTGGCTCTTGGCACATCTGCGCGCCAGGGCACGTCAGACTAGAGGCAAACAGGGCAAAAAATGAAAAACACAAGGTAACAGTCCTTTTCCATCTTTGCACCCATGATCTGGATATGATATGCCCGTGCTAACAATCCTCTTCAGGTCTAGAACACAGCTACCATTCCAATTATTTTCTTGCTTTTGCTCACAGCAGTGCTTAATTTGTAAAGAATTAAGTGCCAGAGCCCAAGATATTTCACATGGGGTCACTACAGCTGGAGAACCCCAAATGTCACTAAAAACAGCAGATTTGTTACCATTTTTGTAACGATATAATAAATATTTGAATGCTCCACAAATGAATTTAGCTTAAAAATACACATGCAGCTCCACCATTTGGTGGATTCTTATAAATCAGTGCCAGTGTATAGAAATAGGTGCCTGTGCTGAGCACCAGCAACCACTGGAACAAGTTAAGCACTGGGCCTTCGTCCAGTGCTCAGCTATCTTTTAGCTAGTTTTGTGTTGTTCAAAACCACATTAATATATGCATATGTGACTAAATTAATGAATATATGCACAAATAAATTAATATCTAAACACATGAGAGCTAATTGGTATTTACTGCTCAAAAAACTCTCAAGATATGTTTCACTACTGTAAGGCATAGGTTTGTCTTTGATTTGCTCATAAGAGACAAACCGACCGAACTGCGATGCAGAACCAAACAATAAAGTTATATTGCCTGTTTAAGAAATACTAACACTGAGATTGAAACCTTGTTTAGAAATCTAGACTGTAACCTCTAAAAGGACAAGTACATGACGTCGCTACAAAAAGTAAATATTGTCTTCCTAGGTGCTTGTAAATGTGTAGAAACCCCTTTTATGCTCTTGTGCTACTCTTCACTATCAACTAGAACTGATATAACTACTTAAAGTTAGCACATATCTGGGAATTTTGAGATGCAGGTTGTTAATATATATTTGTCAATATATTAAAAAATATAGTGGGAATTTAAACAGTGTAAGGTTTGCTTATATTACAATGGCTTCACATTCCAGGACAGGGTTGAGTCGTTGTGTGAAAAAACTATTGGTTTGATCCAGCAAGGCTATGACATAGCAACTAAGACCATCTAGCAAATGTGAAAGGCAATTTTGCTAAATGAAAGCGCATGCACGTCCAAAAGTTGATGTTCAATAAGGAGACAATTGTCAGATTACAAATTTAAACAAAAATCCACATTAATTTTGCAAAAAGGAAAATTATGTCTCTGTTACTAGAACACATTCCTTCAGAAAGTGACTACAGCAAACTTCAAAATTAGATAACGCAATGCACCAACATGAACACTGTGCACTTAAATAAATAATGCCAACGCTGGGGCTGCCCAGCACAGCTACTCTGCTTCACAATGAACCGGTACCCAAGTGAGACCTTCCTTGTATACTTGATAACCAAAACAGTCAAACAGAACATTACTAATTGTTAATTTTTCGATACTTCGTCAAGCACTGAAGACCAAAGTAATATTGATGTCACACAAAATGAGCTTCATAAAACAAGTACAATAAGAGATAATAAGTAAAACATTTTAATATATTATGGCCAGCTACAAAAACATTTCAAGCACTAGTTTTAATATTCATTATATGTTTAATCCAATGGTGATTTTTAATAAATATTAAGGAAAAGTCCATTTTAGAAAGTTACCTTTTCCGTTCCTGAAGCTTCTGCTTTGAAGTCGCGTTAATTTTTTATACAAAACCCTGTCTCAAATTTTTGGTAGAAAGGGTTTTGCATAAAAAACATGGGTGGTTGCATGGGAGCGCACATGTACCACCCATGTAATGCCACCCTGAAGATTCTTTGCATTACTTTTGCGTTACTTTTAGGCAATTTTGCAAAACCTCCCTTTGGGAGACAATGACAACTGAATCCAAACAGTTTGGATATCACATTTTCTTTGCCTGGTTGTTCCAAATAATGCATGGCTAAGTTATAAAAAGTGTAGTACAAACCACTGAAGACAATCTCAGACCATCCATTGAAATGGTTCGCCTAGATTAGATGTTGAGCCACTAGACACCGGATAGAATGGCAGATTATAAATATAAATATGAAAACTGTAAGGTAGTTCTTTTTGTTTCAGGAATTTGCACCAAATTGGAAAATGGCCAAGTCCAGGAAGAGATCATCAGCCTAATCAAAAATGGTAGCAAGGCCTCAACTTTAATGATTCATGCAAGTGCATAAGGTACTACCCCCTGATAGTTTGCTTTTGGACTTTTGAAATTTTGACCATGCCGAGGACTGAAACCTTTTGTCCAAGTTCAGCCGCATGCACTGTGTCAAAAAGTAGTTCATTCATGAATTCCAAAGCAGCCTTTGTTAACATGAATCTCAACTGTAATATTGAAAGGTCATAAGCTTGTTTTCGTTGTCAACTCCTTTTTTGAAGTGGGTCTCTCTCTAACAAAAACCTCATTTCATACCTTTGCTAATGCTGCATGATGCAGGATTGTAGTCACCTAATTGTTAACATCATGGGTGACCCAACTAGTACAGGAAAGCCAATAGGGGATGGCAAACACCAAAGTTAGATTTCAGAAAATGGCCTGGTTCTGCAATGTGGACAACTAGGTGGAACATATTATCATTGTGTGTTTGTCATATCAAGCCACAGCCACTGCCCAACCCCAGTGATAACAAAGGAAAGATGAAGTCAATGCAGTATTTTGCACACCACCAATATATTCTAATACTCATAGATATATGTATGAAATTCCTAGTGGTGGAGATTGAAACTTCGATATCTTTTAGTGCATCTGACTGAAACTAAAGATGATTATGTCCACTTTTGAAATGCCAGGTATCATAAAAACAGAAAATGGATTTCAAGGAGTCAAGTTTCAGTCATATGTAGACTTAAGAACAAATGTTTTAGTTGGTGGTGAACTGATATCGACAACAGGTAATAAAGTCACTATGCTGTTAGGTCTGAATAAAGGTTTCAATATTTAAAGCTGAACTGAACCTCTGGTAGCTAATGGATGGAGCAGACAGGCTTAACTTGACAAAAATGTGTAAAGAGTTTAGAAGTAGCAAAACAGGGCCTACCAAGATATAGAGTGGGTCAGATACACAAAGTAGATTGGCCTCGCTAGGGCCTGAAAGTAGGGTAGTTCGGAACCAATTCTAAGTCCCCATCTGTAAAGGGACTCTGTCATTTTGCAAAGGACAAACTCTTCTCACACACAGACAAATCTGAAATTCAATCCAATGCTTTGGAATTGCTGGTCGGACCCTTTTCATGATCGGTCCCCTAAAGCTTTGGAACTCTGGAGCAAAGGTTTTGAAAAAGTTTTTAAACTTATTTTCGTGACCAAACAATGACAGGAGTACATTCCCAAGGCTTCCAGGGTGACTTTCTAAAAGTTAACTTTCCATAATAGGTATTTAAAAGTCAGACTTCTGCATTGAATTACATTTTTAATAGCTATTAAAAATAATGGATTCATTATTTTTCCTCTCATCCCATTCCTGAGATAACAGTATTAGTATTTAATGTGTACTCTGGTGTTCTCCATAGGACAGCTAGGCCTGCCACAGTGAAAATAGCTTTAGGGAACTGCCACTGTAGGTACCTTATAACATTAATTTTCTACATACCCCACTTTTACAAACCATGCACCCTACCCTGTGGGCTAGAACACTTACATAGGTTTGACTTACTGATATTTAAGAGGGAGGTTTTGCCTGTTTAAAAGGGGTATTTCAACAGGTTGCACTGCAGCTTTTACACTGCAGAAGTCAGGCTATAATAAGAGGCCTGAAGCCATGTTTTCCCTTGCCACACTAGTGTATGGCACAATAAGAGATGCAGTCCATGGGTGACATTTAACTTTTTATACCATCGGTGTATTTATTCACCATATTGTATTGCCAAACAGAAAACTTAATTAAGCCAATCTGGATCTAGCCAATTTCTGCATGTTTTAGGGGTCAGAGCACTTACACTGGACACTAAACGACAGGGCTGGAATGTGCAAAGTCTGAAAACAGTGCAACAATGTGTGAACAATGGGAGTGACAATGCAAAAAAGTAGCACTTTCTCACATCAAACAATTTGGAAATCCATCATCAGTAAGTTACAATGGCCACAAGCTAACAATTAAGTAGAAAGGTTTATGAGGCCTCTCAGTAAAACTTTAAGGCTATGTAAATAATAATGAGAGAACATTTAATGGCATATCCCTAACTTCCTACAAATATAATGAAACACCCAACATTGTACTAAGCTTGACACCTGAGCAAACATGCTGTTTGAACATAAATATGCTAAATAACACCATATGTTCATGCCACAACAGACAGCCATGCTCCTATATCACCTAGATCAACTCATCCAACAGAGGTGGGAGCAAATCAAAATCTATGTAAATCAAGCAAGGAAGGCCAAACCTATGTATTTCAGTGTAGATGATGCATCATTTGTCCAAGGCTGCCACCCTGGAGAAAATTCTGAATGCTTTTCAAAAACAACTAATGGAAAATATTTGAGGTCCCAGACATCATGGTCAGTGTGAGGTGGAGAGGTGAAAAGTTAGCCACATACTATTCAGTGTTTAAGACACTGAAGGGTCACCACTGAGTGGCACATCTGCCACAAGAGCAACCCAAGAAACAAGACTGGATAAATTAACAAACTGGAAAAATGACAACAGTATAGAGCCGAGTTAAACAGGGATGCAGCCGGTTGAGGTAAGCAGCCTATGTCCAACGAGAAAGGGGAAGACAAGGCTACAGGGGAAGGTGAATAACCTTGCCATGAGGGTGGTCTATATAACCTCTTCCCATCCCCACAACACCCTGAAGAGAGAGAGAGACTGACCATGGTGATTATTAAAGAGACCATATTCTTTACTGTAACTTTGTGATCTAAGTTGGTGAAGGGTGGAGCGTAATACAGTATGACAAGGGGCATAATTATTTATCTACATACCATGGATGCCAGTTATTGTGCCACAGATAAATAAATGGGATGGGCACGCTGTTAAACAGATCCTAACATCACTGGTTGATGTGCATAACCCCCTTATTCTGCAAGTGTTAGCTCTATTTTGGTTTGGTTGCTTTGTTATACACAATATCTCACACAATTTCTCTGATAATTGCCTTGCTGCTTAGACTGGGCTTCCAAACTTGAGATACGTTTACCTTTATTGAAACCTATTCACCTTTACGGGTCCGTCTTTGACAGAATGGGAGCTTTGCTGGAGCAGTCATCAAGGCTATGCTCTCTCTCTCATATAGCTGACTGTGTCTCACCATGGTACACATTACACTGATCAGGGAATCTATCAGGTAGTTCTCCCAAGGGCCCTGTTCTATGTACAAGGTACAATGGACAAAGTGGTAAGCCATGGACCAATGCTTTGACACTAAAATATGTTTAAGGGTTTTTTATGTTAATGGGTTCCATTCTTTCATTGGCTGTACCTTAACACTGGCAGAAGTAGATGTGAATGGCCTACTACCATATTTCATGTTCATGTTTTCCCCGTAAATATTACTTAACCCATCCACCCCTGACCAAGAGCAAGATCCGTGTTTGTAAATGATTTTAATATTCTTGTTTTTCAAATCTGTTGATGGAAACCATGTTCTAATTTGAAATGTTTGCAATATTGTGGGAGAAATCCCATTCACAACATACTATTTAAATTCCTGACCTTGACACAAGAGGTTTAGTGATGTAATGTTACACAGCCAATTGTTTGTTGTTGTGATCAGTTGTCATTTTCTTTTAACAAACCTGAAATATTACCTGTTTCAGGATATTTCACATCCTAATATACCAATGTCAATTCCATAAATGTAATATAGCCTTATAGCCCGCCGTAGCGGGCTATACCGGCTATTAAAGGCCCGCTGCAGTGTTAAAGGCCCAAGCCGAAGGCGAGGGACTTTAACAAAAGCAGCGGGACTTTAATAGCGGTATAGCCCTGCTTCGAAGGGCTATAAGGCTATTAGAACATTCTGCCACTAGAGGGCAGAATGTTCTAACTAATTAAACAAAGGCTTCTCGAAGCTCGAGGGGATTTACATCCCCTCGAGCTTCGAGAGGCTTTTGTAAAACATTGGAATGTTGCTCTGCGGGCCTTTACCGGCCCGTAGAAGAATGGAGCACTCCATTGTCTACAATGGAGTGCTCCACATTCCAATGTTCTAATAGTGAATAGAGGTAGTCTATAATTCTCTTAATCATATACCTTCTATATTCTGGAGTCCACTAGAACCCTCAAAGAGACCCATCACCCTCATCCCATCATTAAGATCAGTAGAAAATATAATATGAATAAAAATCATCTATCTGATGAGCAGGTCAGTCATTGATTTTAGCTAGTTTCCTGCAAAGTACAGGAGTAGGGATGCAAGTTCCCTCACAAGGGTGGGTGGCCACCAACTGATTTTTGTGAAGATGAAGGCCATATGTGTCTCGAACCTTCAAGATAGTTTCTTTCAGATTAAGCAGTCCTTGTTACTAAATCTCAACTAATGATCCATGATTATCTTCAATACTGTAGCTATCACTGTTGTTAAGTTAGGCAAACAGGCTTGTTTGAGGTCCACTAGTGTCTGCAGACAACCACTGCATCAAGTCTTAAAGTCTGATCATTTACCTATTTGTCTAAGTCTGCCTTATCTACATATGATACAACCAGACCTAATCTACATATTCATATGTGAGGTGCACCACTGCATGAGAACAGGAGGCGGTGTGACTTCCTTTGAATCAGCCAAATATCTAATCAGTGTACTTTCCATTATATTCAAATTCTAGGAAGTCTGAGCTCCCCACTGGATGTTGCAGACCTTATTACACACATTTCTAGCAGGAAATCCTGATCAGGAATCCCTGTGATGCCTGTATTAGTCTCAATGGTTTTTTACACTCTTTCAATAGACAGATACTGTAGGTACATCATGTCGGTCCCTAACATCGCACATGAAGATCTGTTTACCGGTAGCTTGGCATCTCCACCTGCATGGACTGGGAGGTAAAAACTGCACTGGCCTCACCCAGACAGTTCTCCCAACGCAGAAGGTCCTACTTCACCCATCACATACGTCTTTCAGAAATTATATTTGCGAGAGGTATAAGGGTAATTCTGCTCCCAAAAAGGAAGGGCCCTTTGTTGATGCCTGTTTATTTATATGTTATGGTACTTAGCAGGGTTTCTATGTGAGGTGTGCCTAAATTGAATGTGTAGGTAGGTGCTTTATTAAATAATGTTTGCTTAATCACGCCAACAATGCAATGAAGCATAGGGAATTTACACATCCACATGACTATTACCCTCCCTGTCTCTTTTCTGACAATTGTTTTTCCTCATGATTTAGTAGGGTTTTATTGAGCGAGTTGCATTTTTTAAAATATATATATCGTGAACTAAACTCAAAGTTATCAGAGCGCTTTACATGAGCACCAGTCGCGTTACAGACTGGGACTTTCATTTCTTGCTGGACACGGGGAGATTTAGTGATTTGGCCAGAATCACAGGATGTTGAGAGTCCATGCTGAGACTCGAACCCGGTTCTCCAGCTTCGAGGTCGACCGCCCTGGCCACATCCTCTCCCTTTTTTTATCTTATTTTAATTTTTTAACTGGCCCAATTAGGGAAGAAATGTTAAAAAGCTGTACTGCTTTGTGACAGCATAGTTTTGCACTTAAATCTCAACATTTAAACAAACTACTGTTAATCTCTTTCAGTTTCATACCAAGCAGACTATAAATGCAGTGCTGCAGAAGTAGAAATTTCGTCAAATTAGCTATATTTTTCCAATTTCTGACGTGAAAGCATTTTGTAATACTTCACAAAATAAAAGCATTTCAGAACAAATCACGGTTTGATTGCATTTGCTAATTGTTTGAGAAATTATAGGGATATTGGGTGCTGATGGTGGCCTACCATTTTGTTTAGATCCTCGCCAGGAACTCTAAGGCGCATATTCTCAAGAAAGTGTGATAACTACCACAAAATTAGCTTAACGCAACTCTTCACATCGCAGTCTATCGCGGGAAAATAATGCAGTGTTAACGTGATATTCCCAACATGGCGGTACCATGTGATAGTCTCACGATAACGCGTAAAATACATGCGTTAAAATCAACGCAATGCCGCGAAAGTGCAAAACACAAACGCGAACATAGTAGCGATGACGCAAATCGCGATACAAAAACCACCCACAGGTGTGCAATTCCCACGCGTCATGCGGAAAAATTTACTAGAAAACTAGAAAAAAAAAATACAAAGAAAAGCCAAACAACAGCGAAGCACAATGGAGGTAGCCGGAGCAAGTACAGAGGACAACCAGAACCCCACAAGCCCCCCAGAGGACCAGCCTGGGACCTCGGGTCAGGGAAGGGCAAGGACAAGAAGAGTAGGAAGAAGCGGTTCAGTCCGCTGGAAAACAGGATCCTTATAACGGAGGTGGTGGAACACCATCAATTACTGTTCGTCACCTCCACTGTGACACTGGCAACTAAAAATGGAATATGGCAGACCATCGTGGACAAGGTGAATGCAGGCGGAGTGCTGAAGAGGACAATAGAAGAGGTCAAGAGGCGCTGGAATGATGTGAAGTGCAAAACCATGCTGAAACTTGCAAACAACCGGAAGGCAGCAATGTAGACTGGAGGAGGAAGTCCAGCGCCACAGGAGGAGCTGGACGAGATGGAGGAAATGGTGTCCACAGTCATCAGTGGGGTGACGGTGGCAGGAGTTGGGGGCCCGGACACTGCTCAACATAACCGTACACAACAGCAACAGGGTGAGTAACGATCAGGGACTGGGGGGATGGAGGGAGATGGGCACAATGGCACACATGCACAATTAAGCATAGCACATCTGCGGACAAACCATGCCCCAGACCCCCAACTCCCACCAAGAGACCAATGCACCCAAGTATGCAACATCTCAGCACTGTATAAGCACAGACGCCAGAGGCAGACCACATGTAAGGGATAAGGGGCAGCTAAATCAGAGCTGTAGGGGCAACTCCCCCAAAATGCGGCACACACACATTACCTGCAGAGCACATCAGCATTGACCACAAAGTGGTACAAACCGCACCACGTCCACAACAGAACAGAGAACACAACTGGTGCCGCATGTGCGTAGAAACTGGCCAATCACATTTGGCATCGCAGGGAAATGTGAGTTGACAATGTACAAGTACAAACACACATCTGTGATGTTGTCGGAATGTCCACTGTCCCGCATCAAATAGGCAGATCCCCCCAAACAGTCACAATGTGCACTGTCATGCAGTCTGAATGTAAACATGTACAATGCATCAACATACACAATGTTAAACTGCATCTCCCCTTCGCATTGCAGGGGGAAATCCAACACCTCCTGCAGAGCAGGCCGCATCTCTCTTCTCTGATGACGAAGAGGACCACAGCACCTTCAACTCCGACGCCCTCCAACAGCTCGTGGAGAGCCTCCGCAGCCCACTTCCAGGGGCAGGGAAGCCCAGCTGCTACGAGGAGAACCCACCCCCTGCACAGAACACACCACCACCACTGCTGCCTCCAAGGACCCCCATGACGAACACATGGCCTTCCAATGCCATGTGTTGGGGTGCCAGGAGAAGCTGGCTGAAGAGGTGCAGGTGGGGTTTGACTGCATGGCAGCCAAACTAGATGCCATACGTGGGTGTCTAAGTCCCATCAGGGACCACTCACAGTCCCTAATGGACACCCACAGTCCACTCCATGCTCTCCAACGAACCATGGCTGACATCGCTAGAGTCCTGACTCTGAGACAAGAATGACTGTCTAGTCAGAGTGCCTCCAGCAATCTCGCCCGGGAATTGGGACACATGCGGAGGATCATAGAGAACATGGAGCGGATGCAGGCGGAAAGAGCGGCTGCCACGGCTGCACACCAGCGAGAGGTAGCTGGATCCCTCAATGCCCTAAAGTCCCTCCTCATGGCATTGCTGCCACAAGGCCTGGCACTGATGCATGCTGCTGCTACCACCCCATCCACATCTCCGGCCCCTGATGTGTCAGTGCCACACAGTGGGCAGACATTCCACCTCCAGCCCCTGAGGTGTTACTGCCACACAGTGCTGGAGACAGAACACCACCACCCATATGTGAGGCACGTGCAATAGCAGAGGACAAAGATGCGGATGAATCTGCCTTCGTGGTCAGAAGGGCGCAGTAGCATTCATCTCCGCCATGTGGTAAGTTTCTGCTTGGTTCTGCCCTCTGCATCATCACCTTCCACTGTCCCCTGATGCACTCTGCGACACTCACTGTGGGCCTCCATATGGACTGCCATATTCTGTTTGGTCACCAATTACACAGCTATCAGACTGCGGACTAAACTCCTCTTCTTCTGATGTACTTGCCATTCCCTGCCATATTCACACAGATGTGTCATGTCTATGATCTTTCAAGTGTGGAAGTATGGATAAATGTAGGGTCAGTGAATCCTCCTTACGTCCATGTTGCTCATCTTGTGGGACTAGGGTCAAAGGGTGACACACTGCCAATTGCGGTCCGGGTGGCGCCGACACTACTACGGAGACAGACGCATTAGTTACTTCCTTGTCCAGCCCAGGACTCAACCACGCCCAGAGCCCCGGGCTCATTGTTCACACCCTTACGCTGGACTGGTATATGCCAGGACAGCCCACTCCGCTTATGCTCACAGGGGGGGCAATGCTACATGTCCCAGGTCTTCCCTTTAGGGATCTGCTGCTCACAGGTCTAGTTGTCAGCATGCCACAGCCACTCCCTCATGGCTGGTTTACACCCACACCACACCCATCCAGCACAGGCATCACAGGACATGTGACCCTTCCAATAAAAAGGGCCTGGCACACGTGCTGGATGCCATTTCCACTCTCTAACTGTGTTTCTCCGTGTGGTTATCATTTATGGATGAGGGTCTAGGGCCCTGCCACCTCACATTGCCCAGTGCCGGGGGTGATATAATGGCGTCCACACCACGGGACTCAATCATAAAGGGTCCATGGCTAGCGGTGCGCAGACTTGGTGTCACCGGATACACTGCGGCAGGCACAGGCACACCGCTACGGGACGGTGTCTTGCGGTGCACTGAGGTAGGGGCACCTAAAGTGCTGAGCAGGTGTGCAGTCTGCGATGATACGCTGCCCTGGCGGTCCAAAATAGTAAGGATTAGTGTGAGCCCTGCTGGACCGCAGTGTAGGTCTGAGCCAGCAGGCAGGGCGTGCCTTACACCATGTGGCATTGCCTCTCGGTTCACAGAGTTAGTGGCACCTCAAGAGCTGAGTGGATGTGCAGCCTGCGATGATGCCGTGTGCACTGATATGGTCTCTGCCATTGCGAAATCACGGACCCTGGGCTTGGAGCTCCCACCGGCACGTGGTGTGCCCTCTTGGAGACACGTCGGTGGCGGAAGGTGAGCAGTGAGGCCGATGATGGTGTGTGCAACTGTATGGACTCTGCCATACATGTCTCTGGAAACTGTTTCTGATAAGGGACCTGGCGGACTGCAGTGTATACCGGCACATGGTTGGAGACACACCGGTGGCAGCAGGTGAGCAGTGAGGCCTGGGTCCGCAGTGTTGGAACTCTCTCTCTCTCTTTGTTTCTTTCTCCCTCTCTCCCTCTCTCTTTTCTCTTTCTCTCTCCCTCTCTCCCTCTCTTTCTCTCTTCCTCTCTCACTCTCTCTCTCTCTCTCTCTCTCTCTCTTTCGCTCTCTCGCTCTGTACTTTGATGAGAGCATGACACACCTTCTTATGTAGATTTCTGTCTTGCAGGCTGTGACTTACAGAATGTCCTGAGAAGACTCGCCATGACTCTTCAAAATTGTAGGGCTCCTGGGGGGGGTTCCTGGGGGTGGTGGCGGTGGGTGTTGTTGCCCTATTGGGGCTCTGGGCTGCATGATCAGTTGCTCCAGGGCATCTGTTGTTTCTCATATGTGGCTGTGCTCCCTTGTCTGGTGCTGGTTGTCATCCGACTTTACACCACGTAAGAGCAGGTGTTAAAATCCTGCTGCTAACGCACCTTATTGCATGTTGTGGAGTGGTGTTGTCGAGGCTTTTTGAACGGGAACGCCTACTGTGCATATCATTAGTGTTAGTTGCCAGGGTCATCTGTGGCAATGTTTTTTGCGACTGCTATCGAAGGTAAACTGGTGATATGGGCTGTTAGCACCAGCTTGTGAATGGGGCGATAAATGTATCGCAACCAAGGCTGCAATAAAGTGCCGATAACTCTGCGATAGTTCCTTGAGAATATGCCCCTAAGTCTTCAGCCAAATTGCCTCTCCTGTGGCTGCATTAAAGGCAATGAAATTTGCTAAGCAAGTTCTATGTTCCACTCTCTAGGCACCTTCCTTTTGAGCTCAAGAAACAAACTCCCAAATATGGAGTTAGTTTCTTGAAAGAAAGAAAAAAATGGACGAATATCTAAGGAATCTTTTGGCTGGTGGATGGTTCCCATATCTGGCACTGCAATGCAAACACCGGTATGGAAAATGAGTCATGGGCGACTCTCACAAGCAAACACAGCTCAGCACTGGCGTAGAGCCGCGAGGCGAAGCTCCGGACCCAGGAAACGGCGGTTCCCCCAACGCTGAGCGGCAGTCAGGGGACATTCTGTGGAACTGGCCTTCGCCGTTAAACTTCGACAGTATATCAGCGCAAAATCACGCCTTGGTGACTTTAACTGCCTTGTGAGGATCGTGCCACTGGATTGTTGCTGCTGCCTTCCTGCCCCATTTCTCACCCACGGCTCGCCGGACTCGCTACGCGGGTCCCGCAGCGCACCTACCATCAGCGGGAGCCGGAATACGGATAGGGGCTGAGACATGTAGGAGGACCTGGGGTGTGTCGTGTGGAAGCTGGGCTGCGAGCGTGGAAGCAGGGACTCCATCTCCCAGGAGCCCCCGTGAGCCCCCGTGAGCCCAATTTGTTCCACCCGGGCCGCTCTCCCTGCTTGCCCCGCCCACCCGCCCATATTCCTTCCTACTTTAACAAGCCCTTACCCCCGCGCGCGGGAGAAGCGCGAAGTCCGGGCCAAGTGCGGGCCCGTTTCTGACCGGTCAAGACCGGACCGGGCCTTCCCTCTTTGCCTCTGGGCTCCAGCTCCAGGTCTCTCATCTCCATCTGAACTATGTCTGGCAGGGAACTTAGAAGTAAGTCCTCGATTGTTGGGGGTTCCATTGCGGGAGGCATGGAAAAATTCCTAACTAGAGCAAATTCAATAGTGTCCAAAGAAATCTTAGTACTGGAAAAACGCATGTCGCAAGAACTTACTGCAACTAAAAGATCTTCACTGGGACCAATCGCTAATGCCATAACGCCGGATAGACACTTGCCTACGGCGGATAATGCACCCTGTATAACCGAGCAAGATAGCACCCCTGGAGGGGAGGAGAATAACTCTCAGGATCTGGACTTTTTGGTTAACGAAATAATGCCAGAAATTGATTTAATCCTCGACAACGTTGTGAACTCACCCATTACTCCTGGGGCTGCCCCCAATAATATTATGCATCTAGGGCCTAGAGAAGGGACTATCCCAAAAAGGAAAAGAGTATATAACAAGAAAGAGGGAAGTCTAGCAAAGGTTGCCAGGCAAAATAGTAGTAATATCAAACCAGGAAGGCCTGCTGCTGGGCTACAAGATTTGGGCAGTGGATTAGTAGACTTGACTTTGCCCCCTCCCGTTACCCAGGCCAGCATGGTACTGCACTGACCCTTGAAAATCTGGGAGCGCTATTTAAATCTATTTTATATCCCCTAGAGGCCAAATTGGAACAGATTGAGACTATATTGGCTAACATTGAGAGAGTAACGTCCACTTTAGTAGGAAGACCTACTCATGCCAATATTTCCAGTACAATTATTCCTGAGGGTGCTCTCCCCCCTCAGCTAGTAGTATGCCTATCCCCAGCTGCAGATTGTCTGGACCACTGGGCTCTAACCCTCTTCCCTTGGTACCTCCTAGGCAGTGGCCGGCCTGCTCCCTGGCAGGTGCCAGAGGCAATGCCAATCCGGGGGTTACAGTTACAGACAGGGGTAATAGTGCACCTCCAACGTCAGTGAAAGATATCAGGGCTAGTAAACCCCGAACCCCGGACCTTCCCCCTGAAGCTAACCGCTTTATGGTGGTCTTGGCGGGTGTCCCTGCCCTAGAAGAAGGGGAAGATGAATCATTTACCTCACTTAAAAGCAAGGTTGTCAAATGGCTTAATTGGAACAGACCCCTGCCAACCCAGCTGTCTAGTGAGATTGTAATGCTAAGAAGGGTACCTTGGGTGGGAAAGCTGGCAAAAACTATAAATGGGAACTGTATAACAATTAATTTTAGGGACCCCAGAACAGTCCACCATATTTGTGCCAGTTTTAATAGGTCTTTTGACTCCACTATCCAGAGCCTGCCGCTTTCTTTCTTTTACCCCCATCCCAGACGACCTATGGGAGTGGCAGTAACGAGTGGACCAGGGTCAACTATAGGGGCAGAAATAGGAGATATCATGGCGTTCCAGGCCCTATGCCATCTAGAGCCATGTTTTGCGATTACAACCGTTTTAGCTGCCTTGATGCAGTCGACTGACTACCCCAGGAAACACAGCCATCACTTGGGGAGGGGAGCACACCCCTGAGTGTAGAAGCTTTAATAGGAAGTACCGATCAGTTAGAATTGGCCCGTGCGGAGTATCTGCCAACGGCTGGTGCTCGGCTAGGGCCAAACACCCAGTCCCAATTTCCCTCCGTATGTGCCAGTCAACTTAGTGGCTTGGTGGCCACTAAGGATTTGACATCCCTCAGTAGTCCCGTGGGGGATATCCCTGGATCTGATGCTGTGGATTATGGTGCAGGGTTTAAAATCTTGAGTTGGAATATCGCAGGCTGGCGTAAAAAGGAGGAGGCCCTAGGGTGGAGGGAGACTGTTAACGGCCTGGACATACTCTGCCTCCAAGAGACCTGGTCCACAGAAGAGATTCTCTTTGATGCCTTTGTCTCTTTTAACTGCCCGGCGCAGGCATCAACCATGGGTAGGGCCAAAGGCGGTCTTGTGATCCTTTTGTCTGTAAGCTTCCCGGTGCAAGTTAAATCTCATACCATTGTAGGATCCCATTCACAGGTCGTCTGGCTGCAGCAAAGTGGGGGCTGTGATGTCCTGCTGATTAACCACTATAACAACATGTTTGATTCCTCGAGCTCATTTGTAGTCAATGAACTTGCAACTGTAATTGATAAACTATGTAGAGCTAACCCGGTTCCATTTGTTATTATCTAGGGGGGTGATTTTAATACTCCCACATGTACTTTCTAGTTTCTAATGCCTGCGGATTTGATGGGGACCGAGGGGCCGACCGGGCTCATTTTGTACATACACCTTACGGAGAGTCATTAAATGCCTTATTGTTAAAATTGGATCTACTTGTTCATGTGCCCGCTAATGATAGGGAGGGCAACCCGGTCCCAACTTTCGTAGGGAGGAACTCAGCCTCTGTTATTGGCCACCTGTTGGTTTCGGAGAACATCAGCTCTCTCTGTTCTGTCCCGCAAATTGTAGACCTGTCCCTTAGTGATCATAACGGAATTACTCTTACCACCTTGATTTGGGGGAGGAAGGTCCAAGTTGCCCGTAGGACAGTTGCTGAATTAATCCCTCATAGGCCTAATGGATGTAGAATAAAATGGTGCAGTGACAATTCTGAGAAGCTGATGTCAAAAATTGTGGCTGTAAGTCTCCCTGAGCTGCAGCGCTGTTTAGATGATAATACAAGTGCGGCAAGCATTATCGTTGACTTCGAGGAAATTAATGCCATAACTAAAAAAATACTTACTGCCCCCAACAGGCCCAGGGCTAATGTGGGATGGTTCGATAGGGCTTGTACGAAGTCCTTGCAGGAACTAAAGAAAGCCCTATGCAATCACCCCAGGGACAAGTGTGTTGTTAAATCCCTCAGAGCAAACTATAAGGACCAGTTGTCCCGTAGGAAGCATGAATTAAGGGAGGAAGCCTGGGATAATTTCTCCAAAGCAGCCAAATTGCGGGACAGCAAACTCTTCTGGAGCATTGTGAATAGTCCTTTTCTGCATCAGAAGGAGGCTTACCCAGTATTGTCAGCCCAGGTTAGTGAAGAAAACTGGGTTGTGTTTTATAATAGCATTTTTAATCCAGGGGGGGGGAACTAGTACGTGCCCTAGAGCTGCAACCCTTGGTCCAAACCTTCCCCTAAATATTACAACTGACGAGGTAGTTACTGCCATCTAAAACAGCAAGGGAGGAAAGGCCCCAGGGCCTGATGGGATGCCGATAGACCTTCACAAAGCTGACACTGTTTTGTGGGGCCCCCTTCTGACCAAAGTCTTCAACACGGCAGTTATGGTAAGCACCCCTCTTACATGGGGTGAATCAATCATTATACCAATCTACAAGAAGGGCGATAGGAGCGTGGCAAAGAACTACCGCCCTATCTCCCTTCTGGTCTCCTCCCTAAAAATTATGAGTAGGGTGCTCCTACAGCGTCTGGAGGAATGGGCAGAGGTCAATGGTATCTTGGCTGACTCCCAATTTGGGTTCCGTAGGGGCCTTGGTACCGTTGAGCAGTGTGTTAATTTAGATCTTATCATAGGTAAATACACCCGAGCCAAACAGGGCTCCTTATGCCTCTGCTTTGCTGATTTGTCCAGCGCTTTCGATTTGGTGAACCATGCCCTTCTGTGGACCACGTTATTAAATATGGGCGCCCCACCCGCAATTATTTATTTTCTGGCCAGACTATACAGTAAACTATCGGCCAGGATTCGTTATGGCCAAGCGGGTGAATGCACTGATGATATTGAGGTCAAATCAGGTATCAGACAAGGCTGCGTCCTTGCCCCACTGCTCTTCTCTCTTTTTATTAATGACATGGACTCTGAATTGAGATTGGTCTCCGCTGATGCACCACAAGCCGAGGGCCAAGCCATTCCTGTACTGCTCTACGCAGACGATACTGTTTTATTGTCTAGAACTCCAGTGGGTCTGCAGAGATTAATGGATAGTTTTTTTAGTTTTATCCAGGGGAGGAAATTAAAAATTAATAACTCCAAGACGTTTATTATGGGTTGTGGCAAGAAAATAAAAAACCTGAGATCTTTCCAGTTTGTGGACCAAAAGATACAAGTGGTGGATACATTTTGCTATTTAGGCATCACTCTCAGTAGTAATGACATGTGGGCACAGGAGATTTGTAATGTTAAGGCCAAGATGGGCAAAGCCATTTCTGATGTTTTTAAATTCGCCTCAAAATTAGGAAGCCGGCGTCTTTGTGATATGTTGCACATTTACCGCCTTAGATGTGTTTCTGTGGCCCTCTATGGATCAGGGGTTTGGGGTCATTGTCGCCATGGAGACCTCCAGGTGGAGGAAAATAGCTTTTTAAAGAGGCTTCTCTGTCTTCCAACTTCAGCCTCCACTGGACTGTCCCACCTTGAGGTTGGGCTGGAATACCTGACTGACCTTACAGAGCTAGGCCCACTAATGATCTGGAGATCGATTTGGGCAAAGGAGGAAACTGGCTTCACTAGGAAAATTATCCAAGACTGTCTCCGTTTGGAAAAACATAACCAGATCCCATGGCTTAATTACGTGATCTTATCCTATAGAGAGATATTCGATATGAATGTTTTGGTGGACCCTGCCAGGGCTGTAGATTCCTCAAAAAAGGAGATAAAACTTATTTACTTGGGGATTAAATCCAAAGTGCGTAGAGACATAACCCGCCCGATGGCTACTCACCAATTTCACTACTCCCTTAACCAGGCAAGTTTAAGTTTCGCCAAGTACCTAAAAGTGGTCACCAAACAATCTCATCAGTTTGTCCTCACCAGACTACGTCTAAGTATTGCCCACATTTTAGTGGCCTTTCCGTTGATTAATAAAACACGGCAATGCCCTGTCCCTGTGATGGGACTTCGAAGCAGAGTACCGAGCACTTTTTGCTTCTTTGCCCTCTGTATTTATATCTCCGAATTGCCTACCTCAAACCACTTTTTAAAAAATATTCAGTGTCTAATGTCAGATCTGCGATGAGCCTTCTTTTTGCACTTGACGAACCGGATGTATGCTTTTTTACAGCGACCTTTATTTTGCAATCTGTGTCCGTCAGGAAAAGTATGATCTGCTGAATTTACATGTGAAATGATACTCGTAGAAGTTGTCCATCTGGCTCACCCCCCCCTTCCTGCCCCATTTTTCTTATTGTTAACCGAATGTACTGTTATTTTATCATTTTATGTATTGTATTGTATTACTGATGCCATGTGCTTTTATGACTGTTTTTAAACAATCGAATAAAATTTTGAAAATGAAAAATGAAAAATGAGTCATGGTCACCTATTCTAATTTGGAATGGGTGATGGTGACCTTCACATGATGCTCTGTGGTAGAGGGACTGGGAGGTCATAGAGTTTACAGTGATGGAGCCAGCCGGGGTCCCCCAGCAGTAAATGCAGCAGGAGGACCATGTATATGACAAGACGGGGTGATTTACAGTAGTGTTCCTCCCGCTCCACCAAAGTCTAAATAACTCCCTCAATAGCATTCTCCTCATAGAATAACTTCCTGCAAAAATTTTCCCCTATCAGCTTTGAAAGCTTATTTTTGTAACAGCATGTACAGCAGTAAATCAATTGGAAGCCTCCACATTTCGCTTTCTCCGTATATGTAACTAGCCCCTCTAAGTGGCCCTAACAATCAGACTCAATTCATATGTAGTTTCTCTGCGAAGGAGACTTTTATTAATCCTTCTCTCAGCAAGCCTCTTGGCAATTCTAGTTGAATTATAATCTGAATGCATATAATCTTTAAGAAAGGATTTGAGAAGCTCAAAGAATTGGATGTTTGACAAAGCCACACTCCCATAATGAAACATTAAGAAAAATCATAATATTACAAGGACTTACTTTGAGTAGCATCCAAAAGGGAGACAGCATCCTGGTTATTCTCATTTCAAGTATGTGTGGTTCTGTATCTCAGCATCCACCTCATCAATCAATCAATCAATCAGGGATTTATAGAGTGCACTACTCACCCGTAAGCGTCTCAAGGTGCCGGGGGAGGGGATTGGGAAGCTCTGAGGTCATTTGAAGAGCCGGGTCTAGAGGTCTGTTTTGAAAGCATGCAGTGTAGGGCTTCGACTGATGCTGAGGGGGAGTTTGTTCCAGGTCTTGACCATGATGTAGGAGAAGGAACAGCCCCCCATTCTGGCTCTATGAATGTGGGGGATTTCGGCAGGGGCTAGGTTGGCAGAGCGGAGGTTTCTCTTGGGGGCATGGAAGGAGAATCTTTTGTTGAGGTATTGGGGTCCGGTGTTGTGGAGGGCTTTGTAGGCATGTGTGAGCAGCTTGAAGGTAACTCTCTTTGCAACTGGAAGCCATTGGAGGTCGTGGAGGTGCTGGGTGATGTGGTTGTCTCGTGGAATGCTGAGGACAAGTCTGGCTGCTGAGTTCTGGATCGTCTTGGGTTTGCAAAGGAGTGATTTGTTGATTCCAGCATAGAGATCGTTGCCATAGTCCAGCCTGCTGGTGATGAGTGCATGGGTGACGGTTTTCCTTGAGTTGATGGGGATCCATTTGAAGGTTTTGTGATGTATGCGGAGGGTTTTGAAGCATGTAGAGGACATGGCGTTGATCTGTTGGTTCATGGTGAGTGAGGAGTTGAGTATGATGCTGAGGTTGCGGGCATGGTCCGAGGGGTTGGGAGAGTTTTTGAGGGTGGGGGGCCATCAGGTGTTGTCTCACGCAGAAGGGTGAATCCGAAGATAAGGACTTCCGTTTTCTCCAAGTTGAGATTCAGGCAGCTGCTGCTCATCCACGATGCAGCCTCTTTCACTCCTTCCTGGAAACCGTGCCTCGTGCTGTTGTGTTCCTTGGTGTTGGAGAGGATGAGGTGGGTGTCGTCGGTGTAGGATACTATGCTGAGTCCGTGTTTTCTGACGATGGTTGCAAGGGATGTTGAAAAGTGTGGGGGAGGATCCTTTGGGTACTACGCCTCTGATCCTTGTGGGTTCGGAGAGGAAGGGCGGTAGTCTTATTCTTTGTGTTCTGCTGGAGAGGGAAGAGCGAATCCAGTCTGAGGTGGTGCCATGGAGTTTGGCGACTAGTGTGAGTTGTGAGGCGCTGTCGAAGGCTGCTGATAGGTCTAGTAGAATGAAGGCTACAGTGTAGCTTGATTGAGGAGGGTGCAGATGTCAACAGTTGGGGCTAGGAGGGCAGTCTCGGTGCTGTGTTTTCTGCGTAATCCAGGTTGAGATGAGTTGAGGATGTTGTTAGATTCCATGAAGTGTGTTAGCTGGGTGTTGATGATTTTCTCAATGACTTTCGCGGCGAAGGGGAGGAGAGAAATGGGCCTGTAGTACTCGAGGTCCATCGGGTCTGCTGAGGGCCTCTTGAGGAGGGGTTTGACATCGGCGCATTTACTGTCGTCGGCGAGATGTGCCTGTTTCGAGGCGAAGTTGATTGCCTGTTGTAGTTTTGGTGCGATGCAGATCCCTGTGGAAGATGTGCGGTGGGCAGGGGTCAGTGAGTGTTCCGAAGTGGATGCTCTTCATAGTCTTTTCGGTGTCTTCTGTGGGGACAGGGTTCGAGGTGAGGAGGGTCGGCTGGGTGGCATAGCTGGTGGATGGTGTTGGGTTGGTGCCCTGGTCGTTGAAGTTGTCTAGAGTGTCCTGATCTTGTGGTGGAAGAAGGAGCTGAGTTTGTTGCAGAGGTCCTGGGAGGGAGAGACGTCAGTGGTTTCACTGTGGGGTCTGGTGAATTCTTGTATGATGGTGAAGAGGTCCTTGGAATTGTGGGATTTAGAGAGGATTCTGTCCTGAATGAAGTTTCTCTTCGTAGATCTGATGAGTCGGTGGTGTGCCATGGTGGCCGCCCTCTAGGCAGAGCGTGCCTCCGGGGTTTTGCTGTTTCTCCAGGCTTTCTCCAGCCATTGGCACGAGCGCTTGGATTCTCAGAGGTCCGTGGTGAACCAGGTGGATTTCGTGTTGAGTCGTCTGTCGGAGTTCTGGCGGAGGGCGAGCGTATTGGCGCAGTCTGCAATCCATTGGTGGAGGTCTTTGGCTGCAGTGTTGCCATCTGTCGTGGTAGGAGAGGAGAGCGTCTGAGGGCGAAAGTGAGGTGCTCTTCGGTGATCCTGTTTCTGCGTGGGAGACATGACGTAGGCTTGTGTGTAGTGGGTTTCGAGAAGGAGAAGTGGACGCAGTGGTGGTCTGTCCAGAGAGGTTCCATGGTGTGACGGAAGCAAATATTGTTTCGTTCGGCAAAGATGGGGTCGAGAGTGTTTCAATCCACAGTTGGAGAGGTTCTCTCGGAGGGCGGTGGAGTTGGGGTTGCTGAGGTTATCTAGGTGAAAATCCAGGTCTCCGAGCAGTACGTAGTGCATGGTGGCAAGGGCGTGGGGGGTGATGTAGTCTGCAATGGTGTTGGTGAACAGGGAGTGGAGTCAGGGTGGTCTGTAGGTGAGTGTTGTTTGGAGTGTCATTTGGGGGTTGGGCTGGATCTGGATATGGATGTGTTCCCTAGGGAGTGAGGCATCATTCGAGATGGAGGGAGATTTTGTGGATGATGGTGAGGCCTCCCCCGGGGCGGTTGGGGCAGTCTTTCCTCAGGATCCAATACCCGTTAGGGATGGCGGTTGCGATGTCTGGAAGGGAGCGGTATCACCTAAGGGAGGAGGTGCCATGGGGGCAGCCACGGCGGGAAACAGCGAGAATGGAGGCAAACAGGGAAAAAGGGGAACAAAAGGCAGAAAAAGGGCAAAAAAACTAAAGACAGACACAAAAAGACGCAAGAGACAGGAAACAGCAAAAAGAAACAGAAAAAGGCTGGCAAACATGGAGCAGACCAGCAGTAGAGCAGGCTTTTCCACTGGACCATCAGGCATGAGGCGCAGAAAGGAGCCTGCGGGTGGAGGAGGGCCTCGAACACCTACCTGGAACTAAAAGGCGCTGGGGCAGTGCCTCAATGACGGAGCTGCACGAGGGGAGAGAAGCTTCCCTGAACAGGGGGTCAGAGGTCTTGCTCCTCTTGCTCATCAATTGCTTATCCATTTAGAGGAATATTAAGGAGAAGGGCCCTGTTCGAGGGAAAATAAAAGGGTGGAAGGCTTTTCAAGGTCCTTTTAGTTGGTGTTGCTGAGTAATAGTCATAATTCACAACCTCCACATCAATTTATGATTTCTAAGGAATAAATTGAAGATATTTTTTAAATTAAGTTATGCTTAAACAATCGAATCCACATTCTCCGGTAATATTATTTGCTTAAACCCAGAAAACTGTTCGACAAATAGCAAGGAGGTATAAAACCTGAGGACCTGATTATGAGTTGGGTGGAGCAGTATCCCCAGGTGGGATTTTGGTTCACCTGCTGGAGCGGTATTCCCAGGTGGTATAACGCTTCACCTTATCACACTTGCTCAGTGTTACAGCAATTTCCTGGGTGTAGGAACACCGGAACTGATTTTATTGTCCAATAAATACTTCTGGTATTATTGCACGACAACAGCCAAATCTCATCCCTTCGTCCCTGCTAACCTTATTGTCTATCAAGGGGGAGCATGTGATGCATACCCTGCCAAAACTATCATTCCATTCCCCTTCACTACCCTTCATTTCCCCCTCCCTCCTTCTCCGCTCTACAACAAAGCCCAAACACACCATTACTCCCTGCTCAGGACAGGCATTAAATGTATGTATTAAACATTTTGGAATTGCAAATACCATAGGGAATTCTGCGCTGTAATTTTTTGTCTGGACAGTTATTCCCCATTCCATGAGCTTTAACTTGTGATAGGCATGACTCCATATGGAAATACCAGCTGGTAACAATAAATCTGGGCCGTAGGAATCTCCGTAAACAGGGTCAAACTGTTTTTCTTATAAAAGATCTTTAATCACAATATCCCACAATGTATGGGCAGCTCATAGCCTCAGCAACTTGATGCACAAAACAGAAGAGCTGACTTTCCAAAGGCAAAGTCCGAGAGCACAAAGAATTGAAGAAATTGTAATTCTTATTGTTCATTAGAAATTGCAATGTTCTCGTTGCAAACCCATCCGAGTTATGTGGGAAAGAGGGAGGCAAAGGGACATTCCTTCCAGGTTACAGCTCACAGTGGAATGTTCAAATGCTTCGAGTCCTTATGCATTCTGTTCGATATGTCCTTTGCACAGTAGTCTATAAACGTATTCTCCGTGTCCTCTGCCCAAGCTTTTACTGTTTACTCTCATCAGGATTGTATATAAAGCATACAGTTTCAGACATACAAATTCTAAAAGACTGCCTGTGAAAGAAATTGGATGACTAAGGGAAACATTCAGTGCTATTTTTAATTTACACAATGCGCTGTTGGTCCCTTGCGGGCATAATTCCACTTCAAAGGCCAAATTCACAATAGGTTGATTTTATGTTTAGTCCCAAAGCCCTTTGTTAGTTGCATAGCTGGAATCCATATTTCTAAAAAAATGGTTCTTCAAGCTAGAAAATGTGTTTTCAGTTTTTTTATTTTATTGGTAAGATGATATTTGTTGCAGCTGAAACTGCAATATGCCAAAGAGCTTTCTAAAATCAGACCTAAATGCGTAGGGTGATTAGTTAATGGCTGGTTTCTTTAGCTGCATTGATGCTAGTTTGTAAAATTATGTTTTAGTTATGTAGGATCAAGGTCACCGGTATCAATGTAAGCAACGGCACCTGTGTGTAATTGGCACATGTGTTGTAATTCTGAGGCAGGTGCAAACTGAGTTTGTAGCTCCTTTGGTATTAACTTAGTTATTAGGATCATGGCCCCTGCATCTTAATCCAGTTAAGATTGATGGACACATAAGGCTAGTGTCCTGATTAGGCATTGGAACATTTAAATTGCACAGGCCAATTTTCATCATTATTGGAATTTCGCACAATGTTTGTTAGACCGGAGTACCAAAATTACGCCATTACGCTACTTTGTGTATGCGTAATCCACGGTATTTGATTGTACTTTTCGCACTATTTTGTATAGCAAAGTGCTCCCTCATATATAACATTGGTGCAAGTACGCATTTACCCCTGAAATATAGCCCTAAAAGGCGTATTTACATTTTGTGTAGTTGGGGCAATTTTGCATAATTCTTCTGAAATTTCAAATCATTGTGTGAAAGCAAATTACACACATTTCGTACACTGGTAGCCCTAGTTAGGGCATGCTGACCACCACTAAGGCCTAGTGTCTAGTCTCAGACGGGCCACAAAGCAAGGGTTTCTGCTGACAAAATCACCTGAGGTGTTGCCTATGGAAACACCGTAGGCCCCCACCCTTATATGTGGTGGGAAAAGCATGAGTCTTATGGGGTGTGCACCACCAATACACAGCAGTGCTCCAGCTTCGCTAAATTCAAAATTCCCCTCTGTGTGAATTATTGATTTAATCTTGCAGCTAAAAATCCAAATCCTGATGCAAAGTTGAAGTATAATGCTGGAGACCCCGTCAACCATAGAGCACTGTTTCTTATTCCACATACACTGTTCCTTATTACACATAAAAAATGTACAATGTATTGTACATCCCTAATCCACAAATGATGAAATTCGAAGCACAAGTGTCAGGTGCCGAGTTATTCATTTGCGAAGGGAAACTCTTCGCAACCTAATAAACAAAAGCGTGTTCGACCACAAAAAGGTTTCTGTGAAACTCTGCTTATCTCTTGGTAGCTATGGCAAAAGCAGCAGACAATTCCAGAGAGACATGGGTGTTAGCTTCAAGCAGTCACTACAGTTTTAAAATCAAGAAAACAGCACAAGAAATTTCACAAATCAATGTAGAAAAAGATTCTTAGCAAAAAGACATCAAACTGATTCTTTTGGATAAGGGTGAGGGGTTAAATATGGTTTAAAACATGATTTGAGGCAAAAAACACCTAGAAGAAGAAAAGTACCAATGTAGAGTCTTGATTCATGGTTGAGTTGGATCTAGTCACTATTTCAGGCTGGTGGGAGGGAGCAGAAGTCAGATAGAAAAGTGGGTCACCTCGGTGAAATTTTTTATCTTCCGACTTGGTCTACTTTTTGGAGGTCAACGTCATCCAGCTGGGCAAGGCCTAAGAATAAAACTGGAGAGGGTCCCTCAAAATCTGTCAAAATCATGAATCTCCCACTGAAGCTGGTGGTTTTGTTATTAAAAAATTCTCTGCCTGGGAAAAAGTGGGATTTTATATCCACTGAGGTATTTTCATCATTGGGATGCTTTTGCCACTTTGCCCTGATCCACAGTTTCATCTATAGACTTAGGGTCTGATTATGAGTTCCGCCATACCACAGCAGTGGCAGTCCCTTGAAGACTGGTGCAGCAGAGGTCTTGCACCTGCCGTATTACGATGTTCTTGACGGGCTGGTGGCGGTCTTTCTGACAGCGGGGTATATTTTTTCATATATGTCGATACTGGTGTGTATTTTTTTACATAAGTGTTGAATTCACACACATGCATGACACGTGAAAAGATACCAGCTGGAGTTTGGACCATATGTGCCCAATCCAGTCAATGGGTAAATACTGCATGACCAGCTTACCTGTATTTCGGCAGCAACAGGGTTGTTTTCTTCTGGATCAAGATGCTGCTGTGAAGGGGAGACCTGGAGAAAGGGATCTATGTCAGAAAATGAAGGGAAGAAAAGGGAATGGGTGATTATGCACCCCAAATCCTTCATTTCTGCTGACTCAAAGCAAGCAGTCTCACTGCCACTGTCAGCTAGTCGGGAAGCCACTTCGTAAATTCGGGCGGCAGTGAAACTTCCTTGTACCGCCTTGGCAAATGTATATTCCTTTTCCATATGTCACCTCAGTTCTCTTACACTGCAGCTCATCAAGAGCACAGTTATGCTCCTGGAAGACATGTGATTTTGTCACACATGGGGGTGGAGCAAATACCCACTTCAGCTGACATATAACATTTAACTCGCATGCTATTGGGCCATTTTCAGAGCCACTTCCCATGACCTTATCAGAAAGTTAAAAAAGTTGATTAGGTAACTCTAACGAGCACTACATAATTTTAGGGGTAGCCACAGGTACTATACAACTGTTTGGAATTTTGTGTGGTCTTCCAAGGCAATTTCTTTCTTAAAGTTACGTGATGAAATATAGTTACTTGTATTTGCAAATCATTACCAAACAAACAGGTCTGGCTTGTAATTGAAAAGGCATCCTAGACAGCTGAGCCAGTGCTTCTAGAATAATAATCTCACACCTTTAGTATTGCACTCAGTGTATAAAATGTATTTGCATGAACCTTGGTTATATTCCTCTGCATTTACAACTGCATATATATTTAGCTGCAAAGGAGTATTTAGAAGTTGTAAAATCTCTTCTCCGAAAATCCTAAATAAAATATTACTACATTAAATATGTTTCTTTTTTACAGCAGATGAATGCCAGTTTGATTGAAAGCTATTGTATTCCAAGCCTGTAATTTTCTTGTTCTCGGCAAGCTGCTCATATCTGCAGCTGCATAATAGCATATTATCCACAAATATCTCAATGTTTTATTTTGTTTAGGAAATAAGGATGCCCATGATATGAATCAAATCGGAGGTTTTTCTTAACTTTACTTCAGAGTTATTTTCAAGCAAAATATAATTTTTTCCATTTCTTTACATAAAAACTGTTAATAACTTTTAGAAGCAGTCGGATATAATGCCCAACACTTGTTCGAATACAAATCTCAAGATATAATGCTGTATGAATACTAGTACTAGTATTTTGTTCATTTATTCAATACATATGTCTTGTATTGGCCTAGTTTAAAGTATATTGGCGGCACCTGGATTCTAGATATTTTGGTTACTTTTTATCGTTGTTGTACACTTTCTTCCTTAATTTATCTGTGTCCTTTAAACTGAGATTATTTTGAGGCTGATCACTGTCATTAAATTGCCGAGTTAAATATCGTACAATAAATCTTGCAATACTTCAGTTCTCCACATCCTTTCTCCACACTCATAGATATTACCAGGGACATTGACAGAGCTACATCCAACTCCACCATCACAAACAACCTTGGAAACTGTCTCAGACTGACTGGCCCCTTTAGATGTGTCATCCCCCTACCAAGTTTGCATCATTACCTCTGTGCAAGACTGACATCTAGATCCTTCCATTCTTGAAATTAAAACCCTGCACGTGGGCGTGATTACGTGCTTCGTGCCTGCTGTGTCAGTTTTATTACCTTTAAGATAATATGTCAGGAGTAATATGTACTTCATACTCGTCACTGATGGTGACACCTCGAACACACTATTTGCCAATTCATTCACAAATCGGGGAAAATGTAACTCACACAACAACAGTTTCAGCAGCAGAGTCATGAAGTTTTCAGCTTCTGTCAGTTTTTATGCAGCCACAAATTGATCATTTTACAAGTGTCTGATGATGTACGAAGCAACACACAGGTTGTCTGAGTAGATGATAAAAGATCTAAGTGTATGGAACTTGTAAAGCTCAAGACATATTGAGCAAATTTAGCGAGGAACTATTGCTTCATCCCACATTGGGGGTCAATGAGAGAACGGTGTCTACATTGGTGAATACACTCTTGAATGTGGTAACAGATGCGTTTCCTTCGCCAAATT
The DNA here is from genome assembly GCF_964204655.1 of Triturus cristatus. NCBI lineage: Eukaryota > Metazoa > Chordata > Amphibia > Caudata > Salamandridae > Triturus > Triturus cristatus. The sequence goes on along the minus strand of NC_140580.1, from coordinate 485,095,808 downwards.
CTAATTAGCACTAGGCAGTAGACTCGACTAAAAAGAAATCTCAAGGAATAAAGTCCTTATTCTTGCAGGGCAATGTTTTTCAGCTAATGGGGTAGAAATCCAGTTGTCAGATCTTCCAGTCAGAGTACAGATGGGCAAAGCACCACAATATTACATTTTTGTTTATTTACGAATAGTAATAAAAATCATGAGAGATTCTGTAGGTAAAAGGCAAAATCACAATTTTACTTGTTGCTAGCACGATTTTCAGTGAAGGAAAGCCCAACAACTGAAAGGCAATGCAGACATGTTGTGGTATCCTTATGTTCTGCAAAGTATGCCAAGTGTAATATATGGTCAGTTGGGCCATCCATGTAGTCCAGTGCCAGTGATGCCTATGTTTCATTTTAGGAAGGTGTAACAAGATCTTGTTGGCCCATAAATATGAAGTTTCAAGGTTATTTACCATAAGGAAGTGGCTATTCACCCTTCCACCGGACAAATAGCACATTATTTCTACTATCTGCAAAGCGACCGGGAAACTAGTACATATCCTCTATTGTTTAGCCGCCACAAGATAAATAGTAGAGATGATGTACAATTTGAGTGGATGCAGGATAAAGAGTGTGAAGAAAAAGGGACTCTAAGCACTTGTAGGGTGATGGCCATCTTGTGATGGAAATGGAACATTTATGGAGCATTAATAAGTAAGTTCATATAGAAATGCACACTAGTTTGTACAAAGGTAAGTGCATGGCTTAAGCTAAAATGTTTATAGAACAAAACATCTATTTTCAATAAAAAACCATTGTTATTTTAATATTAGAATAAGAAATGCAGGCATCAAACTTCTGTTTTATAAGTATTAGTGTATGGCACACAGTTACTTTGTGCTACAGTCTAGGAGTATTTGACTGTCCACAAAGAATAAAGAGTGTAGTGTTAAAGCATGTTACATAACTGTTTTGCTTGATTTCTGAGGGTTGGTCTCTTTTTGGGCTTTTATGATAAGCCTTATGCTAGTGTTAGACTTCTTTTGAATAGAGGTTTTCCTTCCTCAGTATTTCAAACCTGGCAACAGAGCAGCAGTCATCAAGCAGCAGCAGAATGGGTATGCAGACACATAGATTGTATTTGGGCCACACAGGGAGGCATACTTACAGTAGACAATGAGAGTCTGATTCACAAAGGTACTTATGTGTAGTGAAGTTATGAGTGTGGAGTCTCCGCATTTGTGGCTGAATCTCACACTGCTGTTCTAAGTGCTGAAATTCTTCCATGAGTGCAGAGACTCCACACTCATAACTTTACTATACATAAGTACCTTTGTTAATCAGGCCCTTAGTGCTTCCTGACACAAGCCCTCGCATCACAAATCCCTCGTCAACCACAGACTCAAGAATGACACAGGTTTTCATCTACAGCCTCACAGCTCTTCAGTAGCGACGCACTGCCTCAACTGTGCGACTCATCCTTGATGCTGGATTTTGCATCATAAGCACTCATCGACGGGATCCTCGACGATGAAGCAGGACCTAAAATTGCAGTTCTGCAGCAACTTTTAGCTGACACATCACCTTGGCTGTGCAACACATTCTTGGCATGATAAATAATAACAAATAAATAATATACCATTTGTAAAGCACAAACTTATTTCCCCTAATGGTATCCATCCACTGGGAGGCCATCGGGGAGATTAAGTGAGTTATTGCCCAGAGTAACATGATGCTGAGCTGAGCTGCCGCTGGTGCCAGGGACCGAACCGCGAGCCCCATGCTTCGGCGTTAGCCACTCTGGCCGCTGCACCACACCTCTCCATAAGGTCCGCATGGAACCTCATAATGGGCCACAGCAGAACTCAAGGTACACTTGGTCAGTGGATCTAGCTGGGTCACTGTTGCCGGACTGTACTCCATTTGCGGTAGGCCTGAACTTGTGGATATGTGCTTTTTTGCCCTATTTTTGCTGTAATCTTAAAATTGTACAACTTCGGTTCTACTGATTGGATTTCTGTGGGTTTGGTCTTGTTTTAGTTATGAAGAATCAGCCTTTTTTCTGATTCTGGTGTGGTATCCTTTTGTGGTGTGTTTTCACTGTGTTACTCTATGAAATGTTGCAGAAATACTTTACACGTTGCCTCTAAGTTGTGCCTAGCTACCAGGGGGTTGAGAATAGGTAATGTGGAGTTTGTTTGTGACTTCACCTTGACAAGGATTGTGGTTTCTGTTTGAGTGAGGTTTCACGCACCTCAACCAGCAGCACCATTTCTTCCATAAATATTGAAGAAACCACTTCCTGCATCCAATTTTGAGAGAATATATGAATAGCAATGCTTGTCAAGTTGTACAATTCATCTTACTTATGGTACCTCAGAATGAAATAATTTGTTTTAAGATTCTGTAGCCAATGGCCTTCTGCAGGCCAAATTTGTATATTTTATCTATTCAAGTTTCAACTGAGTTTGTTTAATTTAGAAATAGTAATTGGTCTGTTTATGATTTGCTGTGCAGATTTATCATATGCAGCCTCATGAGTTATATCTAAGTATGCTCAATGCATTTTATCTAATTACTTAAAATAGGTCTGATAGAACCAATGGAAATTAGGAAAGGTAGTGTTTATGTGTAAGAGTATGGCCATATTTTCTAAGAAGAGGCCTTTGTTCTCAGTGCTAAGCACTACCAAATAGTTTATAGATTCAAACACTATTGACACTATTGCAGCCCAATGATAATATGTTATGGTTGTCTCTCTAGTGGCCTGCATCTTTTTCACCTGAGCACACATTTGCAATACGTGCAGGTTGCAGGCTTAACCCTACAATTGTCTGAAAACTGGAAGTAGAATGACCAAATTTTATATTATGTTGGGATCGTGTCAAAATGTTTGAGGATCATGATTTGCACATCAGCCTAAAGAGATGCTCTCCTAGTTGAAGTGGTTTTTGTCATTCCAATCATGTCTTGAGAAGTTTTATGTTTGACAAACAGCTATTTAGGGTTCAAAAGTCATTTTCCACCTTAACATGTTTGCTTATTTATTCATTTTATTTCATGGTTTTTACAGCACTACTGCTGTCTAATAATTTTGTGAACTTTACATAGAACACAATAATTATTAAAAGGGAATATGCATCGATATCAAGAGCATAGCGTGGGAATTTGTAAATAGTGACTCTGTCATATCTAGATCATGAGACAGTATTTTGTCTTGATAGTAGTTTTACTTTTTTGCAAGATTCTGCATGTCATTTAAGAGTCACCAAGCAGATGATATTTTATTTAGTAACCTTCAAGTAACCAAACAAGAAGCTCCTGAAGAAGAAATTCACATTTAATTTTTTGACTTTTTAAAATCACTGTATGTTGTAGGTTTCAACTGAATCCAACCACTAACAATCTTTAAATAACTCCAGCGAAGAATCAGTATAATAAGGCGTACTCCAAGTAAATTATCAAAAATATATTTATACAATATAGAAGATGATTCAATATATTACATATAATGAACACAGATATATATCAAAATTCACTGAATGATCGTGAAAGGTCAAAAAAGCACAACCATCACCTAAAAATCACAGGATATAAATCACATTTCATTGAATGGCGATCATTGTTAATGGGTACATTCATCCAACCAATAAATGTCTCTTAAACCATAATTCTTTCAGAGATCAATGTGCATTTAAATTATGTCTGGTTAAATACTGGTCAGAGTAAATATGTCTTTGATAATTTGGTATCTTAAGACTAAAAAGTTGCAAAGACCATGTTCAGGACAAAGTAGCAAAGAGTGCAACAAAATATAAATAATCTTCAACATGTAGATTAAAGACCAGAGTCCAAGTGGATGTACCACTCACATGCAATATTCAAAGACTTTGATTCCTGCTGATCTGTTTTGCCCATTTACCAGTCAGTGCTGGTGGGAACATTTTAAGACCATGGGGTGTAATTTAATCTGGGCACATTTTAACAGCTTTCATTTTTGGACACTCAAAGCGTCTTCCAATTTCATACAAGCTTAGAAGTGCCTCCAGGTCTAATGTTAAGTTTAAATAACCATGCAATTATATATTTCTTCCTGTGTCACCTAAGCACAGAGCTTTATCACAGCAATAGCTCGATTAAGAAACAGAGAATAGGCTGGAGGAAGCCATTTCAGAGGAACGTTTCTAAGATTCTGCTGGAAAAGGCATAATTTTGGATAATTACCTAACTGTTGATATATCTGATATTAATTATTTAACAGTGCTCCTAATTCAACGGCTCCACTGAATCAAGTCAACTGGGTAAAAGTATCCATCATGGTTTTATCTTAATTAACCCTTTCTAGTCTAATCACGGAATAGGTGAACACAGGTCTAGGCACAAAGTGCAGGATGCGATCTATTTTATTGAATAGTAGCATTAAAATGTTCCAGAATATGTCTCCACATCTGAATATTGTAGCTGGCTTTTTGCACGTGTTCCTTAATTAATTTAGCCCTTTCATAACTGCATTGTCAATTCATTGCAACAGACTATAGATGTTGGAGGTGTCTTCGGCAGCATTCAACTCCACTGGTAGTTTCTTCTTGTTGATTCAGTGTACTAGTTATATGCATACTGCATTATCACTCTCGGTTCTGTTATCTCATGTATAGGATCCATCACAACTCAACGTTGTCCCCACTACTATGTAATATATACCTCTCTTTAATCTCAGCTCATGCTGTCATTTGGCATTCAGTTCAGCAATATTGGTGACCAATAGGAACTGTTTGGGAGAAACAAATGATTGGCTTAGAGCATGTCTGTTCTAGAAAAATTATTAAAAGACAAACATGATAGTTCTAGGGAAATGAGATCTGAACAATTCACTTCTCCCAAAGTTAGCAGACAATTTTCAATACCAGGAAAAGAACATTTTGCTAACCTTACAGAGTAAATTATTGTATGCTCCTCGTTCTTGCTTGAAGATTCCTCAAATGTTATCTTTTCATTGGAAAAACCAAACCAATGATAATTTGACTCTATTTCCTCATGCCTATACTTTAAAATTATCTGCACCTTCTGACCACCATCTCTCTCAAGTTGATAGAGAAGTCCAAATGTTTGTTAGCCACTACTTCATTATTGCTAACACTCAGGTGCCGATCACGATCCGGTAAAAAATATCCCCGTGCGACTCGTATCCGGTCTTTTTACCGTACGAATCGTACAAGTGCCGTACGAACTGGCAATCACGATTCGCATGGTAAAAAGTCCATACGAACCGCATTGGGAATCATTCCCCACACGTCCTCGGGTCGGAAAATGTGTCCGACACGTCCTCGTACGATTTACCGTACAAATGTGAAAGGTGAAGTCCGACCGAGGAATCACGATCCATCCCGTGCGTCCGAGGTTACAACCGTATGGAAAAAACACCGTCCGCAATGAACTCCCATAGCAACCATGGAGACGTGCCCGCATACGCGCCAACCCCCCCCAGCCCCCGTATGTACGTGCCGACCCTCCCCCAGCCCCCGTAGGTACGTGCCGACCCCCCCCAGCCCCCATAGGTACGCGCCGAACCCCCCTGTATGTACACCCGTGTACGTGTCGAACCCCCGTGTACGTTCGAGTCGAACCCCCCTGTGTACGTTCGAGTCGAACCCCCCTGTGTACGTTCGAGTCAAACCCCCCCGTGTACGTTCGAGTCGAACCCCCCCGTGTACGTTCGAGTCGTACCCCCCGTGTACGTTCGAGTCGAACCCCCCCGTGTACGTTCGAGTCGAACCCCCCCGTGTACGTTCGAGTCGCACCCCCCTGTGTACTTTCGAGTCGAACCCCCCCGTGTACATTCGAGTCGTACCCCCCGTGTACGTTCGAGTCGAACCCCCACCCGTGTACGTTCGAGTCGAACCCCCCCGTGTACGTTCGAGTCGTACCCCCACCCGTGTATGTACGGGGGGGTTCGACTCGAACGTACACGGGGGGTTCGACTCGAACGTACACGGGGGTTCGACTCGAACGTACACGGGGGGTTCGACTCGAACGTACACGGGTGTACATACACGGGGGGTTCGACTCGAACGTACACGGGTGGGGGTTCGACTCGAACGTACACGGGGGGGTTCGACTCGAACGTACACGGGGGTTCGACACGTACACGGGTGTACATACAGGGGGGTTCGGCGCGTTCCTACGGGGGCTGGGGGGGTGGTCGGCACGTACCTACGGGGGCTGGGGGGGGTCGGCGCGTACCTACGGGGGCTGGGGGGGGTCGGCACGTACCTACGGGGGCTGGGGGGGTCGGCGCATACCTACGGGGGCTGAGGGGGGTCGGCACGTACCTACGGGGGCTGGGGGGGGTCGGCGCATACCTACGGGGGCTGGGGGGGTCGGCACGTACCTACGGGGGCTGGGGGGAGGGTCGGCGCATACCTACGGGGGCTGGGGGGGGTCGTCACGTACCTACGGGGGCTGGGGGGGGGTCGGCGCGTACCTACGGGGGCTGGGGGGGTCGGCACATACCTACGGGGGCTGGGGGGGTCAGCGCGTACCTACGGGGGCTGGGGGGGGGTCGGCACGTACCTACGGGGGCTGGGGGGGGAGTCGGCACGTACCTACGGGGGCTGGGGGGGGTACGGTGCGTACCGGGCCACCTACTCTGGTCGATTCGCGCCGTACTTCGCTTTTGCGGCACTTTTTGGGTGCCATGAAAATATTGCCATCCGGACTGCTGTCGGTTCGAATCGTAATTCCTGGGTCGTGAAACGCTGCCTGAAAGCGTCCCGACGTCACGTCGCAGCATTCCCGTCTCACATTCGTATGTATATTTTCGTCGGTCGGTGTTTTTTACGATTCGTACGGAAATGGTGTTTCTGTGCGAATCGTAATTCCATGTTTGTAAAGTTTTACGACCGGGTACGAGTCGGACGGGGAAAACGCTCCGACCGACGGTTCGTACCCGGTTTTTACCGGATCGTAATCGGCACCTCAGTGATGAAACTATTGTTGAAAGTATTGCAGCGTAGGAGCATGTTCAGTTTACTGAGCTGTGCAAGGTTAATCTGATAATTCATGTCCATTGACATCTGTTTTTACAGACTGAGATCAAAGATGTGGTTGAGATGTGGAAACTTTGATTTTCAAATTAATGTCAGAGGAAAATACCACCTTTCTAGGTCACACAGAAAGAGATATTTCTCGTTTTCATCTAGAACTTTCTAGTGTCCAATTGACCTACTTCAACATTAAAAAATAAAGAGAGCAGTATGTGGTTTCAGGGTCTTCAGAAAAGAGTTAAAATGCTTCTGTTTGCTGAATCGGTGTAGGTACTATGTTTTTGAAAGACAAAATAGCTTGCCATGCAAATATCTCACCTGCGAGAGACATACAAGCAGACAACTATCCCCAAAAACTGCATGTAATGGAACTATTTTTTTATCAACAAAAATTTTTAAAATCCTAATTTCTACGTTTAGTTGTTTGCGCTTTATGTTTGTAAGTGCTCTTTGACAGTTTAATCTTTTAAACTGTAAAGCTTTGGTTCTACTCATTAGATTTTTGTCATTTTGGTCTTGTTTTATTTATAAAATGAATTAAGCTCTATCCTTCTAACCTGGTTCGGAGTCTTTTTGTGTGGTGTTTCCACTGTTTTACCGTTTTAAATATTGCACAAATACTTTACATATTGCCTCTAAAGTAATGCCTGACTGCTCTGTACAAGGCTACCACAGGGTCAGCACAGCTTAATTTAGGTTTGCCTGCTTCTTACCCTGAGTCAACCTACGGCCCAATTTCTACAAGTAGTAAGTTCAGCACCATGCATGGCCAAACAATGATAACGAAACATCTTCCCATAGAAAACAATAGAGCCAGTGACTTCAAATAGAACGCCATTGAAAATAATGTTAAATTAAATTAATGTATTTCACATTTTTAAAAATCTATGTAAATTAAATTGTTTTTTAAAATAGGTATATCTATTTTAAAATAAAATTTTAGTTAGGGATAAAATATTTTACTATGTTTAGTTAAACATAACTTGATTTTTTTCAATTCTTTTTTAAATAGTTCTATGTATACATTTTCTAATTGTTAATGCAGAGTTAAATACAAACATTTTACTTTAGCTCAGATGTAGTTGAATACATCTTTAAAATTGTTTTTATTTCATTTAAAATATTTTCATTAATTTAATAATTAGTTTAAAAATAAATGAACAGTTTAATGTTACTATTAGTAACTTTGTACATGGAGGCAGAAGTCTCAACCACCATATTTTAAGTGATTTATAGAATAAATGAAAAGTAATTACATAACAGATTAATAAAAATAGTGTTGAGAGGTTTAAAAGCTTAAAATGCTAAACTAAATGTTCAAATGAAGTATAAAAATATGTTTTACTTTTAGGTAAATATTCTAACATTATATTAAACTACCTAAATATTTTAATTTATTTTAATAATATTTCCGTGGGGATTTTATTTTAAGTTTCTACCTCCCTTATTGGCAGGATGTTGCAATATCAGTCATTGGTCATGGGTAGTGCTGGATTTACCAAAGCTCTGACTTTTTCCGGTCCTTTTTTGCTGCAGTAACTTTAAAGGTGTATTTTGTGAATAGAAATGGGTTTACTCTTTTGTGGGTGGAAGCAAGTCCTTCTCTAAACCCCTCCTTACCCCTCCTTTAACCCCTCCCATTTTGGAGTATGTCCCATGTTCCTGCCACTCCCTGTGTCACTCCTACATTTAACAGTAAAAGATATACTAACATGTTTGGAAACTCCGCAGTCTGGGTGGAGATCTTAACACAGAAAAAATAGGGGAGGCGGAGGCTGAACCATTGTTAGTACCATTGTATTTTTATTATTATTATTATTAGGGGTGGGCGGAATTTGCGAAATCCACTTTCGCAAATTATCGCGAAAATGTTAAAAATTATCACAAACACGCGGAAATATCGCGAAGATGCGGAAGTTTTTTTCCCGCATGTTCGCGAGATTTTCTGCATGGTTGCGGCTCGCCAACTTACCCATGTGGTTGCTCGCGGGCGCGGCTATCTTGTTTTCAGTTGTCTCGCGGTGCATGATCGCGAGAAGAAAGACGTGATCGCGCGACGCATGATGTCACTGCGGGCGCGAACTGCCGCGAGACAGCGCAAATGGCTAAAAACAATACAACATCTCATGGAGAACGCGACCTGATCAAGAAAACTTGTCGGCGAACGCAGGGATTCAGGTAAGGCGATCGCGTGCGCGCGCGAGAATGTATTATTTTACAGCACGAGCAAGAAACAAATTATCGCCAAGCTGCGGAATGCGGAAATTTTGACATTTTCGCGCTTTCCGCGGAACGTGAAAATGTCAAATTATCGCAATTTCCGCGAACGGAACGAAATTTTCGCCCAGGCCTAATTATTATTAGAAGCTTATAAAGCGCACTTATACCCAAGGGTGTCCTGGCACTGCACACTGACTCCCTGAAGCACGAGGGGCCTAATCCCTAAATAACCAGTCCCTTTCTAAAAGAGAGGAGCTCCTCGGCCTTCCTGATATGCACCGGCAGGCTGTTCCAGGCTTTCGCTGCACAATAGGAAAAGCTATTTCCTTCCCAACTGGCCGTTTTTTTGGGGGGCAACGCCAATAGTCTGCCTTCGGAGGAGCGCAGTGCTCTCCACGGCACATACCAATCGAAGCACCTACTCAAGAACTCTGGGCCACTACCCTTCAATGCTTTGAAAACAGTGCACAGAGCCTTAAATTGAGCTCATCTGGATAGCGGCAGCCAGTGCAGTTGCCGGAGTCCCTCTCATACGGATGCAAACCTTGGGATGCCTGTTAGCAGTCTATCCGCCGCATTTTGTACCAACTGTAATCTGTAGATATGTTTTTTTTTCAGATTCAGGTACAGACTATTACAGTAGTCCAAACGCAGCAGAATAAGGGCTGAGACTGCTAACCTGAAACCATCGGCTGGAAGAGAAAATTACATTTTTCTCAGTATCCTGAGGATATGGAAGCATGTCGACACCTCTCCACTAACCTGATCCCCAAATTCCAGCTTCTGGTCCATGATCACGCCCAAATTCTTTGCCTTGCACGTGGGGACTGGGGGCTTCCCCAAAGCTTCAGGCCACATATCCGGAGTCTAGATGTTAGGATTGTTCCCAAAAATCATGACCTCGGTCTTGCCTGCATTCAATTTCAGGCAATTCGAGGCCATCCAATCTGCAATGTCTTTCAGGCAATCATGGCACCTCGCAGCCATATCCACTTGAGACCCTTGCTGCATTGATAACACGATTTGTGTGTCATCTGCATAGGAAGTGAGTTGCAGGCCAAAGAATCTTATCAAAGCTGCCAACGGGCTGCATAAATGTTGAACAGCGTGGGGCTCAGGGATGGCCCCTGCGATACCCCACAAGGGAGGGCAAAAGGTTTGGATTTATCAAGTCCCATATCTACTGTTTGGATTCTCTCAGCCAAAAAAGATTTCAGGAGTCTCCAGGCAGTGCCTTCCTCCCCAGCCCTCGATAGCTGGTCCATCAGCACCCCGTGATGGACCGCGTTGAAGGCTGCCGACAGGTCCAACAGAATCAGGACAGCCACCCTTCCCTGGTCAACCGCAACTCTCACCTCCTCCGTGGCCTTAATCAAGGCCAGTTCTGTGCTGTGTCCTGCACGAAACCCAAACTGCATGGGGTCGAGTGCCTTGGTTCTCTGAAAACACAAGCTTAGTTGCCTATTTATGGCCTTCTCCAGTAATTTAGCCAGAAGCGGGAGACGGGATATGGGTCTGTAGCTATTAGGGTCATATTTATCAAGACTGGGTTTTTTTATTAAGGGAAGGATAGAGGCGACTTTCCATACCCTTGGGTAGTTATCCGAGTCAATGATGGTATTGATCACTGGGGTAAGTGTAGTTGCAATGACCTCGGGACAGATTTTAAGTACCGCCACCGGGCATGGATCGCTAGGCGCTCCCGACTGGGCAGCCTGCAGCAGGCTTATGACCTCCTCCATCTGTAGCGGACTAAAACTCTCTAATCTATCCAGTGTCAACCTCACCCTAGAGTCGAGGCTGATTGCTGCCTCCCCTACCTCTCCTTGAGAGTTGGAGTAGGAGGAGAAAATCCCTTCCACTTTGTTCTGAAAAAAGGCGGCTAGAGATTCGCACAATGCCGGACTGCTGTGTGTGATGGGTTTGGTGAGGATCGAAAGCTTCGTGATGGTCCTAAACAATTCTCAGGAGGAAGAACTGGCCTTCTTTATCTGGTCAGTAAAGTAGGCTTTTTTGGACTCTGTTATTAATTTCTAGTAAATAGTGAGGCTTTCTTTGTACTTTTCTTTATTATTGGAACTGAACACCATTCCTCCATACCCTCTCAAGCTGCTTGCCGTACTACAAAACATGCTACAAAATGCAGCTTGCGTATAGGCCCCAAAATATGTAGGTCTGAACATATAGAGGACCATTAGGATGACGGGCGGAAAAGCACCCTGACCGCCATGGTAGCGGGAAAACACCGCCCGCCAGCACCACGGGAAAACCGCCGGTCCAATTATTATGCTCCGCAGTGGAAATCCGACCACGGCGGTCGGATAGCGGCGGTTAACATTGTGGCGAGCGGTGCTGCCAGCAGCACAGCCGCGTTGTCCAAACAAGCATGTCCTGAATGTCCCTGCACTGTGTTGCAGGCACTGCACAGTGCCTGCCACCTGGTACAGGGACATGTAGGGGGGTACCATGGGTACCCTCCAGTGCACCCAGACACTCCCCAACACATTGGGGGTCCGCAATGGACCCCCGGAAACATTCTCGGCATGCCTTTCCATGGCAGTTTCACAGCCGCGGAAAGCTGGCTACCGACGGCATCATAATTGTGCCGGCGGTGCTTGGCCCTGATATGCCACAATTGTAGCGGTCCAGCTCCGCACACCTGGCAAGCGGGCGGAATGCAACCAGTGGAAAAGTGGTGGGCGGGAAATCACATCGCTGCGGTCACGACCGCAATGCTAATCGGACCGGCGGTGTTCAGGGCTTCGATGGCGGGTGGATGTCTGCCGCCGGTCTAGCGGTTGCTACCACCTGCCCGGCAGAGGACATCCGCCCTCCATCCTAATGGACCCCATACTTTAAATTTCTTAATAACATACTCGTTGTAAATCCTCCTATTTAATGTACATTGGTAACTTTGTTTTGCAGAGAATAATGTTGTCACCATTGAGATAGCCTCTAGCAGGAGAGAGGAAGAAATCGAGTGTCAACCATCCCAACAGTGGGGTGAAAGATAAATGTAATTCTCATAGCATTAATTTAATCAAAGACAGACGTCTAAATGATTGTTGTATCGAGTTTGTGAGACTGGAGTGAAAGAAAGGCCACATCAAGATTAGAGAGGTCCTTGACTTTTTTTAAAGATCTCCATGGTAGCATTCCGGGCATTGTTGATGTGCATGAGGAAGTTGTCTGTGAAAGCAAACTGCTTCGCCATGTATTCTCTATAACAATCAGCAGTCTTCTTAATGTCCACTTTCTAGTTGTGATTTCATCTTGCAGGCATATGTGATGAAAGCCTCAAGTGAGGGGCTTGCCATCTGGATGCTGACATTGATAAATGGGATGTTGACATCACAGGTGACCTTGGCATTTGTTAATTGAAATAAGTTCGACATTGTGTTTTTCAATACAGAAGATTTAAGAAACCTAATCATAATATTCAAGAAACACTGAAAGTTACATTGTGTTCTGATGTCTTCAATTTTGTTCAAAGCGACCTTGACTGTGTTAGTCAGCTGAATGTGTTTAAAAAACAAAGGTTTTCATAAAATGTATTGGGCTAATGTATTGCCTGCTCCTGCCCTTGATTTTGATTGGGATTACTTTTAAAAATAATATATTTGTATAATGTATTGTTTGTATAATCCATTGTTTGTGTAGACTTTAATAAAAATGGTGCATGAGCTGGTATAATCCATGAACTTCCATCCTTCTTACAAAAGCTTACGTCTGCTCCAATAAATGTCAACATCCTTGGAAATACACTATGGGCCTGATTAAAAATTCCCAGATCCCATAAATATAATATCCAATAAAATTAGAGACCGAGAAGGTTTAACAGGTAAGATAATTATTACGAGCTTTGCCATGAAAAAGGCAAATAACCTTCGAATTTTGGTGCTTGCAGCACCAAAATCTGCATGTCCTGGTAAGTATTGGGCCTTTTTCACCTCTAAAGTTCTGAAAGATTTGACCTGTCAAAATTTAATTGGGGAGAGGGGGTACAAACTATATCTCAGCTGGTAATCACCAGGTTAGTGAGGGCCTTATTATGAGTTTGGCGGCACAGGACAACCTAGCTCCCGCACGCCAAATCCCTGTTTGAACTGCCTGCCAGATTAGGAGTTTTCTCCTGGAATGGCAGGTGGTTCTTTGGCATTCCCAGGGTAGTGTCTATGAAATAGTTATTGCAATGGAAACGTCAAAGGCAGTACCTACACGGCATGGACTGCTGCAATCCATGCCGTGCAGTTACTGGGATGAATGCAAACAGGGGGGCACATGGTGTGCAGTGCACCTCTGAGGGCAACCACATGGCGTGAGGCACAAGGGAGCCCTGTATGCCCCCCTTTGTTTCCTCACTGCCACACTTTTCATGGTGGTCGCACCGCCATGAAAAGTGTGGCAGTGAGGAAACTCATAATATGATTAGCGGGGGCCACAGCAGCCCCACCAAGCATATTTCAGCTTCAAAACCACCGCGCCATAGTGAGGGATCTCTGATCCTTGGTGGTTGAAGTGGTCCCAAGGTGGCCTTATTGAACTGGTAGTAATGGGGTGGCGGGAAGACAGCCACTGGTGTGCCCCTGTGAGTCTGGCTGTGCGTGGACCTTCAGACTCGTAAAAAAGCCCTTAGATTTGACCAACTTATAACTGGGATCACAGCTCAAACAGGAATTTGTGCAGGCAGGATCGGCTTTAGGGCGGTGTGCTCGGTGCGGCTGCACTGAGTGCTGACCTGGAGAGGGACACTGACCTCATGGGGGGTAATGTGTTCAGCAATAATGTTTGATTTAATAGCACCTGCTGCTTGTGTGCCAAGCTTCCAGGCAGCAATAAAAATGTCATGATAACTCTTGTGATTAGTGTTCCTGCTAGAGAGTGGGATCAGAGTTTTGTTTAGCGTCAGTTTTGACTCACCATAAAGTACTGCAGAGGGTTAATATGCCTGCTACAAAGAACACATCTGTATTTTATTTGATTAGATGAGTGGAATAGTAAAGCTAGCCTTTACCAGCACTTTAAAACCAATTAATTGTATTTGAGAGAGGGGCTACGGAAAGGTAAAGGGCACTTTTGCCAGGTGGTAGGGAGGGAATCAGAGAAGAAGGTCATATGGATGGGGACGCCAAAAAGAGTGTTACACAGGGCGGCACAAGCATGAAAGCCAGCCCTGTGTGCAGGGATCGCAGCTTAGCGGAACACTCATAATGGGGCCCATGGTTGTGCAGTGATGTGTTTATGAGGACACTCTTGTCCCAACCACAATACATCTTATATTAATGATATATTGGTTTATCATATAGCATCCCTGATAATAGATTAAGACATAGTCTACTCAATGGGCTCAGTCCTGTGACCTTCAGATTACACACACATCTCAGTTGCTTGAACTAGTCATATGTCAAGCTTGAGAATAAAAACATTGTTGCGCCATGGGATAAAGGCACCTGTAAGCTCTGACTTACTTGGTTTTCTCCATGGTGTACCTAAGGACTAGCTAATAAGTTCTAGCTATCAAAATCTCTTCCGATATATAATACCGTTATGCTGTGTTTTTTCTGGGGTGATTTTAGTTTATCATTTAAGAGTTTCACACTCAAGATATTCTCTTAGCCTTCCCCCTAGAGGCCACCTTAGTTCTGCACTGTACATCAAATGATGAAGATTGCTCACCAAGTACATTACTTCCATTTTGCAGGTGTACCGCCTTCCTACTTTTGTCACCTTCCATGTTTGTTTTGGTAACTGTCATGATATGTGGCCTTGGCGAACCTTCCTGCGCGTTCAGTACACTGAACTCATTGGCGCTGGGTTCATTCTGGGAAAGCAGAGGCTGACTGTGCTCCACCGTGTCAGTGTCACTTGGCAAAAGGCTTTGCAGCCCTGGATGATGCACTGCGCATCAGTGCCTAAATGCAAATTAAAGGTTTACTGAGCTCCCAAGATGTTTAATTACGGAGGCAGTCATTTTGAAATTATACATGTTCAGGGGCCAGATTCACCAATTTCTCACACAGCGCAGTGAAGCAGCCACAAATGCGGTGCTGCACTGCATGAGAATGACAGAGCAGGAGAGACCCTAATTTACTGAAATGATTGCACTCTCCTCCCATCTCACTAGCGGTGGCGCTGAAATTAGTTGCCAGGCACCACGGAGATATCTTTGTGCCATAGTGCAAGAGTGCAAATTTAAAAGAAAATCCACTTTGTATGTGTGCTGTACAGTGGAGCACACATGCGAAGTCGGAAATGAAAGGTGAAAAAAAGCATTTCTCCTTCGTAGCACCTGGTTGAAGGGTGTGCTATTTTCAGATGCTAAACCCTGTCTACTTTATTTAGTAAATTGAGCTTAGCATCAGAAACATTGGGTGGTTGCAGGGGAACCCCCATGCACTACCCATGGTACGCCATCTTGGCACCAAGTAACGTAAAGCAGCGTCATGAGCTGCTTCACGTTACTATTCACGTTATTTCCAGAGTTAAAGAATTTCAGCATTGGAAAGAAAATCGGACAAAAAGATTTTGTGCTATTTTGCATCACTTTTGTGTTGCAAATATGGTGTAAAATCTTAGTACATCTGACCTTATGTTCCCTTATAGTTTTGAGTGTCTTTCATAGGTAATCGGCATACTGTGTTGCAGCAGCCAGAACTTTGTTGACAGAGCTTTTGAAATCCTCGAAACTATTTGTTCTCATTTGGAAGCACGTTTTGAAGTTGGAGCAGTGTCTGGTTAAAAGTCCACCTATTGTTTGAAATCATGTGGTCAGAGCCCCTGAAATTATACTTCAAAATGTCTTTGTTCAAGGGGGAACTTTAAAGGGACCATTTAGAATTTAGCAACAATCCCTTTCAACCCAGTTCAAGCTCCAGACATCAATATGGGGTTGGGCGTGGGCGGTAAACTTTGCTCCGCTGGCGGAGTTCACAGAGTTTTGGTCACTTTGCACTCGGCTTGGGGGGCGGAGTTTGAAAAAAATGCTGCCTACTCCTCATAGCGGAGTTTACCGATACCCACCATTAGTCTAGAGAGTGCTAGTCACCAACAGAGTCTAAGACCTGGATAGCAATGCAACACAGCACAACAGACAGGGTCTGCACAGCCCCTAAGTGAACCAAACTGACTGTCATCCAGCCCACCATGACCTGAGTTCGATAGTCATAGCCCTAACCGGGAGGGATCAGTCTTGCTGAAAATTGTCATGCTGACACTGCAAAACCCCATTCCTCTTCACAGAATCATGGTTGGCAGCAGCTGCAGGGCCTGGCTGTTTGCTTTGAGACAGCTATTGCTAACCGACTCAGGTATCCTCCGCTTACACCACTGGCTCACCACAGAATAACACGCCCACAGAGCCATTTCGCCCCAAGCTGTATTTAGTCACTGCCGAGTAGTGGAGGGCAGCTCTGACAGCATTTATACAGCAAAGGCACGTGCAGACTCTGCAGCAAATCAGCGCTTCAGACGTCTGGGGAGTACACTAGGATTGGCCAGGCTACTGAAAGAGCTCCAATTTCAGGCTGCCTTGCACATTACGGGTCCCTTTTTCTCTCAGACCATGTCCAGCCCTGGTATTGGCTTTCAGGAGACCCTGAAACACTGCATTTATGGACAAATATCACAGCAACTGAGTCAGAAATATAAATGGCAACAGGCGAGTTTCCTGAAGTGCACTTCACAAACAGGTGGGAAATGCATTTGAAAACAATAACACATGCTCTTGGATAAGTTCCAAAGAACTTTGCTTCATTCTTCTTATGACTTTGATTTAAGCTGATCTCAGGCATCTCCATGAAATCCAAATCATGCTTTTGAATACTGTGAAAGGCCAGTATCCTTCAGCCTGCATTTTGTAGAGCATTTTGAAATAACAATTATGTATTTAGCAATATAGGAGTGGGTGAGTGGAGCAACTCCGCTTGCTTGTGGAACTCCATGGAATTTCACAGAGTTTTTTGCAACTCCGTGAGCTGCACCCACCCCTGTAGGGGGTAAATCGACCCTTTGTGTGAGGGCGGGCCACATCCCATACAACTGCAAAGTGTGAGCACTCTCTACCTCTCCTAGCCCAGAAATTCTATCAGTATGCAGATGTAACCTTGCCACACTCAATCCATCCTGTGTGATAGCTGTCTGGAAAGGATACACAAAGTGTAGCTGTGACCCAGGCCCAGACATGGATTGGAGTCAGGCTGCAAAGCACAAAGAGTCATACACACAGAGAAACACACTTTCTAAAAGTGGCATTTCTGAAATAATATTGTAAAATCTAACTACACCAGTAAGCATGATTTATCACTACCATTCTAAAGAAATCAAACAATGCAACTCTACTCCTTTCAGATCAGGACTTATCACTTAAACATATATAAGGGAATTCCCAATGCTAGCTTATGAGTGGAGTAGGCCTCAAAACAGTGAGAAACAGAATAGGCTGTTTGTCACTACCAGGATATGTCACACAATAAAGTCACATGTACTAACTTTTACCTACACAGCACACTGCCCATAGCACTGCCTAGGGCCTACCTTAAGGGAGATCTGTATGTATTAAAAGGGGAGCTTAAGTGTTGGCAAGTAGTTTTAAATGTCAAGCTAAAGTGGCAGTAAACTGTGCATGCAGGCCATGCGGTGGCAGGCCTGAGACAGGTTTGAAAAGGCTATGTCTGTGGGTGGCACAAACAGTGCTGCAGGCCCACTACTAGCATATCATTTAAAGGCCATAGGTATATGATAGACCACTATACAAGGGTCTTACGTGTAAATCAAGGTGTAAACCAATCATACCATGTTTTAGAGGAGAGAGCACATGCTCTATAGCACTAATTAGAAGTGGTAAAGTACCCAAAGTTCCAAAGCAACCAAAAACAAGGTCAGAAAAATAGGCGAATGAAGAAAAAGAGTGGGGATAACCCTGCAGAAAGTGCCAGGTCCAACATGTATATATTCTATATTCCCAATATTGGTATATGTTTAGGGAAAAAGGTTATCAATTGGTTTACTGTAAATTGTATGATTCTGATGATTGTTTATTTATAATGCAGATTAATGAACAAGTTTGAGTGTATACTTTATTCAGAGCGCATGTTTTCAAATAACAGAAGGTAATAAGCTAATCCTAATGACAAAATGTAATTTTATGCTTGGATAAGATTCTTCTAGTGTTTCAGTTCCTGGATCATCATAGTTTTATCCACAACCAGAGTGCCAGAGACATAGAGATATACTGGAGGTATGCGAACTGCTAGAGCTTGGATATAGCTGGATAAAATAGCCACTGCAATCAAACACTTTGCATGACAAAGTTTCTTGTAGGTACATAATTAAGGGGTTCACGGATTTCAAAAAGTTAAACATGTCCTCATTTTGGACTTAGTCCCGACATACTACATTTCAAAAGTAATCCGCCTAAGCTACCTCAAGGTTTCATTCCTCGAGAAAAAAGGGTGGGCATTATTCAAAGCTCCAGCCACCCAACTCGATTGAGACAAATCACCTTCCAAGTCAGTAACCTGAGGATCAACTATTGAGCCATCCCACATATTGATTGTTCGGCCCCATTGCCCTAAAGAAACCACAACATCTTAGGGGTTCCCAAGTGTATGCTCAGAATTGGGACCCGCTGCATCACACACCACTGACTTAGGGACCCTAGGGCCATTTGGATTCTGAGTTGGGGGAAGATTAATTATTTATTTTACCAGAGGTATATATAGCGCGAACTTGACCTAAAGGTATTGGGTATCAGAGCGCTTTACATAGCACCAGTTGTGTTACATGAGGACACATTCATTTTTGTTAGGGATGGGGAAATTAAGTGATTAGCCCAGAATCACAGGATGTTCAGCGTCATTGATGAGACTCAAACCCGGTTCCCCAGATTCGAGGTCGACCGCCCTTGCCGTTATACCAACTCTTCCCCTCTCCCATACATATATCTCTCAATTAAGGAAGTGCTCAAAATTCTGCACCACCAAATTGGAAATGATCAGGGAGCAAAAGGTAACCCTGGAATAAAGGGAAGGTCCCGAAGAATGGATCTTCACATTAATAATATCACCGCTAGAGACCAACTTTAAGGCCTCAATCTGAGACTCAACTAAGAATGAAACTTTTGTTTACCGGAGAGGATTTGTTATGAAATAACCAAATGAAGTCCAAAATATGGGATGAAACATTCTTCTCCCCACCAATCCAATTAAAGGTACTCCTTTGGGGATCCATAAAGGAACCCTTTCTCTCTCACTGATAACTTTTGCCCCATAGTTAAACTGGGGACAAGAGTGCAGGGAGGCAACATCAGTGGTACCAGCATCAAAGTTTCTCATACACAAGGGATTAGACACCACATAGCCCTTACTGGGCCCACCTTTTTGGGCATTTATCCCCTGAGTCCATCCATCCAGACTACCAACTTCCCTATCCCTGAACTCCAATTGGACAACACATCCCATTCTCCCATCCACTTCCGGAGACACAGCCACCTCACTAAGGGCCATATGTAGGTAGCTAAATACCGGTCGGTAACGGCCGAAATTCGGTAAATATCCCGTTACCGACCGGTATTTAGTCAAGTGAGATGTAGGAGGCCAAAAACCAGTTTTCGGTAAATATGAATCGGTAAATACCGATTCATATTTACCGAATTCTAAAATACCAATTCATATTTACCGAATACATATTTTCCGATTCGGTAAATATGAAGTGGTAAATATGAAGTGGTAAAACGGAAAAAGACATGTAGGTAAAATCGGTAATTTAGAAATCCATGAAATTCGGTAATTAAGAGTCGGTAATTAACACAGATTGAAAGCAGGTGGTAATCATCAACAGTGCATAAAAGAAATCCCAAAATGCATCAGCGTGGACAACATGGCCGCTCTGTATGTCATTGCAAGGCGTCTACGCCTACAGGCAGCATGACTGAGGATTTGGAGACGGGAGGAACGCATTTACAGACAGCGCATCACACTATTCCAACTGACTGAGGATGAGATACATGAAAGGTACAGGCTACACCCCCAAACCATCATGGACCTGATAGGGGACCTGCACCCACTCCTGGACCATCCAACACCAAGGGCGCATGCCATACCACCACATGTGCAGGTACTCTGCAGCCTACATCTCCTCGTATCTGGCAGTTACCAGGGGGTGATAGCTGCGGTGGGCGGTGTATCCCAGAGTTGCCTGTCCCGTTTCTTCAGGAAGTTCCTGGATGCCATGATGCAGAGAATGCACCACTACATCAGCTTCCCAAACGCACAGGCCGAACTGCAGAAAACTAAAACTGACTTTTATCGCATGGCACAGTTCCCCCATGTAATTGGCTGTATTGATGGCACACACATCCCAATCTGCCCACCAGCTGCCACTGAGCACATCTACAGGAACAGAAAGTCCACCCACTCCATCAATGTGCAGGTTATCTGCGATGCAGGGAACATCATCACTGACATTGTTGCCAAGTTTCCTGGGAGCACCCACGACTCCTACATCTTCCAGAACAGTGGGATCTACACACGACTGCTTGCCGGAGAATTTGGAGAGGGATACCTGCTAGGTAAGTAACAGTGACGCACCATGAAACATGCAAATCAAAGTGTATTGAGCCATGTGACTGATGGTTCCCTTTCACTCACCTAGGCGACAGTCCATATGCCGTGCGCTCATTCATCCTCACTCCCTACCTACACCCATCAACCCAGAGTGAGAGACGATACAACGTGGCACACAAATCAACACGCAACGTGGTGGAGCGCACGTTTGGACTACTGAAAAGCAGGTTCTGCTGCCTCCACAAGAGCGGAGGCGCACGCCAGTACACACCCATCATCTGTTGCAAGATCATCGCCACTTGTGCAATGCTGCACAACCTTGCCACGAAGAGAGGTACAGAGTGGAACTAACAGATTTTGAGGACAATGAGGATGATTCAGGACAGCCAGAGGCCAACGCAGATGGAGTGCCAACAGCAACAGATGGGAGAGTGAGACGGGCAGAGATCCCATGCAACTATTTCTGAGTAAGTAAGGGGACACAGGCAGTTGTTGGTTGTCATGTAGTAGTTTAATAATGCGCCACTACGCCACGAAACCAAGATTATGCCACGCGGTGCAGCATCAAAGTTTGCGGCCACGCGCTACATTGTGGGATGGCACGGATTCAGCCTCCTCACTGGTGCCAGCCCCATGCCGCCTGCTGCTCCTGCGTGTTTCTGGGACGGGGGGTGTGATGCTGCTCCTGCTGCTGGTGTCCATGCTTTCAGCAGCATCCCCTGCACCACTTGTGGCCGCCTGACTGGTCAATAGGACCTCCAGGGCACTGGTGACCTGCACCATCCCCCTAGTAACGTCGCTGCTGCAGTGTGTCAGGCCCTCCTGCATGTTCACTGAGCGCCGGCAGAGTAGTGATGTTGCAGTTGCCAGGCGGTTGAGTGCCCTGGTGTGCCTGTTCCCGGCGCCTTGCAGCTCTATCTGCGTCCAACTTGCTGCACAACAGCTGCATGGACTGTGACACGTCCCGCAGGCCCGCTGCCATGTCAGTAATCCCCGCCGCCATTGCGCAGATGTTCCTGTCCATGTGTTTGAATGTGGTTCTCAGTCCCGCACATGCCGCTGTACTGAAATGACTGCCTTTGTTTGCAGGCGCTGTTGTTTTAACATGTTGGCCTCAAGGCCCCCAAAGACCCCATGGCTGTGATCGATTGGTGGTGGACGTTGCTCACGCGACCTGCGGCGCCGTCCTGCACCCGTGTCTTCTCCCTGTGAGGTGGAGGGCACAGTGGTATGTCTCCCATCCTGGGGCATAGTATTTGGCTCCGGGCCCCTGCTGTCATCAGATGATGTGTGTAACACGCGCAGCCTGGCAGCAGCACGCCTCTTCGACCTCACTATTGCAGGCGGTGATGTGGCCGGTGACTCCAGCATGAGTGGTGATGCTGGCTCAGGTACTGGGGATGCTGGCTCAGGTACTGGGGATGCAGGCTCAGGTACTGGGGATGCTGGCTGAGGTACTGGGGATGGTGGCAGTGGCAACGCTCTCTGGCCAGAACTTGTGCTGCCCGTAGCTGAACTGGCTTGACGGTGTGCCCCCTCTCCTGTGCCATGTGCAGTCCTGCGCGATGTTACGTCTGTGGACAGAAATGCAACATCAGCTCAGTGTACCTGAAGGCATGCATTGCAAGCATGACAATAAATTGATGTAACACTCTCACATTGTCCTCTGTCTGCTTTAGGCTAATGTGTGTACCATGCATCATTGTTCTGTGCTATTCTGTTCATGGTGGGGGATCCCTGACTACATCTCCCATAATGCATTGCCTGTCTGCAGTAACACATGGACTGGAGTGGGATACTCATTTCACTATGGGGGATGTGGGATAGGGGTAGGGGGGGCTACATTGCTGTGCATTCCTCTTACCTTGTTGGGTGGCGGCTCTGGCAGAGCTGTTGGCATCCCCAAGGCCCACGACACTCTCGCGCTCGATTGTCGACTGCACCAGCTCCTCCAGTTCGGTGAGGGCAGGTGCCCTGTTACTTCCACCTCCTGTCCGGCTGGCCTCCTTCTGGATGTCCCCCATCTTCCTCTTAGTCACGATCCGCAGGTCGTACCAGCGTTTTTTTAGTACGTCAATGTCCCTGTGGGTCACTCCCACAGCATTTACCTGCGCCTGGATTGCCAGCCAAATAGTGCGCTTCTCACACTCTGCCACTTGCAGGGATTGCCTCCCAAAAAGCTTCTGGTGCTGCTTCACCACCTCCTCCACTAGCACCTGGAGTTCCTTGGGGCTGAATTTCACCTTGCGCCTCCTTTCCCCTCCTTCTCTCTGTGTCCTCTGGCTGGACATAGTGAAGTTTGATCTCAACAATCAGGCACTGGCTCCCTGCCTCTCCTCTGCACTCCCAGCCTCTCCTGAGTCTGTTGATTGAGTGCACCTGCCTGGGTGTGGCCGCTTCCTACTTGGGTGGGGTTTGGTTGCACAGGATTGGCTGTTTCAAACAGTCATGTGATGTCGTTTTTCCGATTCGGTATATACCGATTCGGTATTTACCGAATCGGTAAATTCCACCTCGGTATTTACCGATTCGGTAAATACCACCGCGGTATTTTCCGAATCGGTAAATTCCGATTCTTGAATACCGAATGTTACCGATTCGGTAAATATTACCGAATCATTACCTACATATAACTTACCGATTCTTAAATACCGATTCGGTACGGTTCGGTATTTAAGAATCGGTAAATTTAATTTACCTACATGAGGCCCTATGTGAGGGAATGGAAACTCTCTGAGGGTGGGGAGAGGCAGAGTGTGCGTAGTCAGTTCCACAAAGCACTTACCATCACCCCTAAAGGAGCCACATTTGGTGTAATGGAACCATTCCAGGCACCGCTTTTGGAGGTGGAAATTCAATGTTCTTTCCCTCCTTACACTCTACACGGCAGAAACCTAGGAAAAGTGCAAACGTTTACTTTCCATTTGGCTTAGTCTTACCCTTTTTATTTCTTGTAAGACTATCCACCTCTACCTCCTTCATTTCTCTGATCAGCACACCACAGATCCCCGTCACATTATGATATTGGGTGGAGGAGGTACTAGTAGTAGCCAGCTTTCCCTCCCACACCTTGCCAGTCTGCAAAACAGATCCACTGCCTTTCTCAGACTTCCCCGAGCCTTTTATGAAACCCTTTTTAAACATTGGAAAAATAGTCAATCTGGCATTGTCCTGGGCAGAGCACTTATCCATATTCACAAACGATGAATTTAAATGAAATTCTTTGTTTTCAAAATTACAAACTGTTTTTGGGGGGCGACAAACAAAGACGTATGCCAGCTTGGACAGAAACGTCTCTCACCCCTACATGGGGCACAGACAGAATTGATCTGGAACACCCTCCCCATCCTCCTACGGCAGACCCAGGACCTGCTAACCTTCAGAAGACTCCTCAAGACCTGGCTATTCGAGCAGTAGCAGCATCCCCCCCCCCCCCCCCCAGCGCTTTGAGACCCTCACGGGTCAGTAGTGCGCCTTAGAAATGTTCTGATTGATTGATTGATTGATTGATTGATTGATTGATTGATTGATTGATTGATCTATGGTTCTCTGATGATTCTTTAAGAGAGTTTGCTACTGGTATAAAGCTAGAAAGAGCAACCTTATTCATATGCTGAACTTCAAACAAAATAGCAGAAATCCTTTCCAGAATGTGGTCAGAGCTTAACACTGATTTCTCCAATAAAGAGAGAATGGAACAGAGGTTTTTCAATACAAAATAAGATATCAGAAGGGACGCCATCCCCTCCATTACCGTTATTCACCTTCAAACAGAGCAAAAATAATTCCTGCTCAAACTCAGAGGAGGAGGAGCCTATCAATTGACTTGAACTACAGTAGAAAAGAGGCATAGAGAGATGCTGGGAAGGGGGAATTAAATTTAGGAGACTGTTTTCATTCAACGAAATCAGTGAAGAATCTCACTTAGGAACACAATTGGGGATACCTCCCCAACACCCTATATGTCCTGCGATATCAGTATCTAGGAGTGTGAAATCTTTCCCAACTCTCGTTTCGTCAGACAGCCACCCCTCCATCGACATTGAGTTCAGCTCTCAAAAGTTCATCAGAAGCGGGCCCACACTTAAACCATTGCATACACCTCCCTCCAGAGATATAGTAGAAAAGCAAAAGACTTTGTAGGACTATTCTAAAGGATTATGAGACAATTCCTGTATGCTAGCTGGAGCGACCACATCAGAGGAAGGAGAAAAGATGGTAGAACGAATACCCCCTCCTGAATGTCTCCAGCCATCGAAGACGCATCCCCAACAAAAACATAACCCCCTTCAAGATAGTCAAAGTCCAGGGAAGCAGGCATAACACGCTGAAAGGTAGCAACAGATCCAATGTAGGCATCATCCGCTACTTCAGGGGCAATCCAAGACATTTTTTTGAAAGAACCCAGTAATAGCTGGATACAATTTATAGCGTTGCTGCTGAAGAACTTTAGTGCCACTATATGATTTCCTTACTTTTTGATTTTGTTTTAACTAAGAAGAATTTACATGCAAAGAGCGTAGTTTTATCAAAAGTATCTTATACCTGCAGTTCTTATGCACACGGCCGGGTCAGGCCTGCACAATTTGAGTTGACCAAATGCTTCAGATTAGTTCAAATTAAAAAAAGAACACAAATTAATTGCTCTATTTGTCTAACAAGTCAGATCATGGGTGCTATTTTAGTTGCTTGGATTAGAACGCATTGCACACTTGCTGCGCCACTGAATGTAGTGGGGAGATAATATATTGTTCATACATAGCAACAAAAAAGTGAAACAGACTATGAAACAATTGAATGAACTTAAACGGGCAAACCTAAGCACATTGTATTGTGTTCTCTCTTTCATCCGTGATCAGTTTGTAATTACTGAATTTCTTTCAAGTATATGCAGTGTGCACCAATAATAGTATTGAAAGAAAAGTAACACTGAGAAGAAATGTCCATAGTCATTGAATTGAAGTTATGAGGACATGTCCGAGTATGTATTCCAGATAGAAGGTTAATGTTAATGGCGGATGGTAAATGACATCGAGCATACAAAACTTAAGTGCTGTTTAAGTAATGGGCCAATTAATTATAACTTTAGGAATAAATAAACACCTTGGTAACACAAGGGAGCTGTAATAGAGTTTGAATTAACACTCACCTTATACAGTGTTATCACATGTCAAGCAGTATCTTTTGAGAAATGTTGGGTGTGGGGAGGGGGAGAGGTGTTGACAGCCTCGCAGCATATCAATTCTACATAGTGCATGTTTAACCCTTAGCTACAAAGTGCTTTTCAGAAATAGTGGTTAATCTTCAAACACGTATTTTAACAGGTGTGTTAACTGGGTAATATAGGACCACATTTGTGGAGCTCAAGTGCATACCATTAAATTACAGAAAAACACAATATGAATGGTATATCAGGATATATAGACATCCCACTTGCAGGTGCCACCATCTTCTATTAGTGGAAATACAGTTAATTGTCTTTTTCAGTATGCACATGGGTCAAGCCCCAAATACGTAGGGTGGAAAATGATATAGGTGGAAATATAGAATTAATTCAGGGATTGCTGCTCCGATGCCTGCCTTGCTGTGTGCGACCCCTGCCTCTGCTTTTGGGACCCCTGGCTTCAATGGTGGAAAAATCAGTGCCAAAGACACAGGGTTGGCTCTGCATTCCTTATTTTCTTCCCATTGTTCATTATACTATTAATGAATAATATTTTATTTTTCACTATTACTGGAATAAAACATTGAGCGCACCTAGCTAAATTTGGACCTTTGGTAACAGCTGTGGTAAAAAAAATCGTTTTAAATGTCGTGTGCCTGCTTGTGCGTGACAGTGTGTTTTTGTGAGAGACAGCGTGTGTATGTGTAAGCATACTTGTCGGTATGTGTAAGCATGTATGTGTAAGCATGTATGTGTGAGTTAAAGTGAGTAAGTCAGTGCCAGGTGGTGAGTGAGATTGAGATCCAGATTTACTATTTTTTGATGCAAGGTAACGCTGCACCGAAGTTTCGTGCTACCTCGTGTCACAGGGAAAAAAGAAAAACAAACCATATCTGTTAGGATACGGTGCATTCTTATTTCCAAGTGCACTGGTGGATTGTTGGCGGCCATATGCCAATGCAAACTCCCTTTCACCATAGTGCAAGGGTGTGTGAAATCTCTGAAGCATTGTGGTTTTTACTGGAAGAAGTCCCTTCCATTACAAAAACTATGCTTTAAGACTTTTCCCACTTTGTGCAGGTGAGGTACAATGCTGCACAAATGCTAAGTTGGAAAAAGGAGGAACATTGAAAATATTTTCGCTACCTAAACCTACCTTGAGGAGGAGTAAATATGTGGTGCAAACTTCTGTCTACCAATGTTTGTGAAAGGTGTCTTAACCCATTGGTGGTTGCATGGGAACACTTGTGCATCACCTATAGGATGCGCCCTTGGTGCAAGGTAGCACAAACCAGGGCATAGCACAACGTTGCATTACTTTGAGATGTTATCTGATGTGAATCCTAATTTGCATTGGATAGTAATTCTGATTCCCACCCTAAAACTTTCTGCTGAGTTGTGTCTCAGAAGCGACACAAACCAGGCTCAAAGTGTTAGTAAACCCAAGCCTGAATGTCAGTTAGTATCGGTGAGTGAAAATGATTGAGAATAATGAGTGATAGCAAGGGAGTGAGTAAGAATGAATGAGCATAATGATTTGTAAGAAAATATTAATGAGAGTGAGTGAAAGAATGAGTCTGAATGAGTAAATGTGGTGGAGAATGAGAGGTGATGATCCTTGGCATACTGAAGGTAATTATTGTTTTATAGAGACACCCAGAGCAAAATACTGGCACTTGCATACTTGTGCAATTCTTAGCATGATAGACACCTATGACAAAGTACTAGCACTGGCACATTGGGTTAATTATTGGCATAAAGGACGCCCATGGAAAAACACTGTTAATGGCATACTGGAAGTAATTCATGGCATACAGGGTACTCGTGAAAAAAACATATTTGAGGAAATTCTTGGCATGTGGACATGTGGCAAAATGGAGGTACTAGCACAATGGAGATAATTTTTGTCATAAATGTGAACAAGCTGGCTTATGGGAGGGTGGCAACCATGAGAATATGCAGACCCTAAAATATAGTGAGGTAATTTTGGATGGAAGGGTCATATTCCTATGGCATATAGACAGCATGAATTGCAAAATTCTGGCACCAGCATTTTTTATGTCATTATTGATAAAAGGCGGCATCCGCGAAATATTGGGCCACTGATGGCAAAATGCTGGCCCAGACACAATGGAGGTAATGTTTGACATATGTGTGCACCCATACCACATTTTGAAAAAGTGTAGTCAACTCCTTGGGAACATAAGGTTTCATTGGCCTGGCACAATATTAAAGTATTTATTTAATGAGTGCCCTTTCAGAGCCTATGGCATTTTAGCAAATGAATGTGGAAATGATGCATTTAAATATACTATTTCAATCAATCACTTAATCAGGGGAATTGTAAGAGTACTACTTACCCATGAGGGTCTCAAGGCGCTGGGTGGGGGGGGGGGGTAAGCAGCTCCATTCAGTCGAAGAGCCAGGTCTTGAGTGTCTTTCTGAAGATGTTCAGGAAGGGTGTGCGTCTGTTGTCGAAAGGGAGCTCATTCCAGGTCTTGGCCGTGAAGTAGGAAAAGGCTCTTCCACCTGTTCTGGCTCTGCAGATGTGTGGGGTTTCGGCAAGGTCGTCGGATTGGAGGTTTCTCTTGGGTAGGTGGAAGGAGATTCTTTTGTTGAGGTATTGGGGTCCAGTGCTGTGGAGACATTTGTAGGCGTTGGTGAGTATCTTGAAAGTGACTCTCTTCTTAACGGGGAGCCAGTGGAGGTTCTGTAGGTGTTGGTTGATGTGTTCGTGTCAAGAGATGCTGAGGACCAGTCTGGCTGTGGTGTACTGTATGGTCTGCTGTTTCGGAGAAGAGACTTGTTGATCCCGGCATAGAGGGTGTTTCCAAAGTCCAGTCTGATGGTTATGAGTGTGTGGGTGACGGCCTTTCATGGTTTGTGGGGGATCCATTTGAAAGTCTTTCGGAGGATGCGGATGGTGTTGATGTCATGACTATGAGCTGTGGATCTAGGGGCACTGCCACACTGCACACTATTCTTTGAAAGTGTGCATACAGACGCTGTGGCAAGAAGCACTGTGCCAGTCAATTGGCCTGGTATTCGTGGTCCTGCTATCGGTCTCCCTCAACGACAAAGAGTTGTTCTGTGTCTGGTACAAAACTGTAATGGAAAGAACTATGGCATTGTGCTCTGTCAAAAACCTATAGTGCTAGGGCTTCCAAGAATATAGCGGAAAAACTGTAACTACAACAAACATTGTGTTGTAATGCACACTGCCGAACACTGTAGAAGTAAAAACAGACTTTGCACTTCAATGTGCTATTTGTGTAAATATGTTGCCTCTGTTTCACCCTTTTCTTCATTTTAGGCTTCGGATGATTAAAAACTGTTACCGGCATTGCTGACCATGCCCGAGAGTTAGCACGACACACCACGCCCCCTTAGAGCATCTTCGATGCGTGGCGGTCATCTTGGGCGGGTCCCCACTATAAAAGGAGACCACGCCCTTGCAAACACGCTTGTTATTCTACCGCTGTCTCTGGAAGAGGAGTGCTGCTGGAGCAGTCGTCTCGGCGGTGTTCAGCTGTGCTATAGAGAGTCCCAGGGCGGTGAGCAGAATGCTGAGTGAGCACAAAGGAGCAGGAAAAGGAAGATGCTCAGCGGAATCAGGGTAAGAGCATCCTTTTCTTTTTCTCTGGAGAATCAATTGCTCTAACAATTTTTCAGACATTAGGAAATCATGATTCTTGATGTAAAGACCTTAGTGATCTTTTGACTACCTATTTCAACCCTGATGATTAAGGATAATTTTTGGACAAAACAACCTGAACTTTTAGGATAATGTATCAAGGAATATAAAAACTTTAATTTTGTACAAAGTTGCGTGGCAGGTCCCGCTTTCATTCTTCAACGCACCATTCATGTTGGGAGATTTTACAGACTCTAGAGAATAGAACTGTGGAAGGTATTGTTAATAGTCTTCCCTACTACAATATCATTTAAATAATGCTGATACATGTGATCTAAATACTATCTTTGTATGTTCTATTTGTAGTTTCCTCATTCCAACTTCATCTGGTTAAAACAATAGGGAAGACACAGGTGAATATGTTTACCAACACCATTTTATAGTTAGCTATTGCTAGGAGTTCAGTCTATTTAACGCATTTATATTTTTATTACAGATCTCCTTCCCTGCTATTCCTTCCCCAACACCCTTTCCCCCACTTGGCCACTCTAATATTCTGTGTCATAACGACAAACAGAATTGAAGGTGCCTTGATGTGGACCCTTCTAGCATCTTGCAAGCCCTGAGGAATTTCCCCTAACAGTTGAAGCAGCTGGAGGTGACGGCGTTGAACTTTTGGGTCATGGAGAGGGAGGAGTCGAGTACGATGCTGAGGTTCCAGGCATGGTCCATAGGGGTGAGAGGGATGCTGAGGGCAGTGGGCCACCAGGTGTTGTCCCATGTAGAGGGAGAGGGACCGAAGACAAGGACCTCTGTCTTCTCTGAGTTATTGCTTGAGGCAGCTGCTGCTCATCTAGGATGCAATGTCCTTCATTCCTTCCTGGAAGTTGAGTCTGGTGGTGATGGGGTACTTGATGAGGGAGAGTATGAGCTTGGTGTTGTCGGCGTAGTATACTATGCTGAGTCAGTGCTGTCTGACGATGGCGGCGAGGGGGGCCATGTAGATGTTGAAGAGCATGGGGCTGAGCGATGATCTTTGGGGTACTCCGCAGTTGGTTTCCATGGGTTCGGAGAGGAATGGTGGCAGTCTGATTCTATGGGTTCTTCCGCTGAGGAATGAGCGGATCCAGTTGAGGGTGATTCCTCATATTCTGGCGTCATGGAGTTTGGCGGTGAGTGTGCGTGGGAGATGGTGTCAAATGCTGCCGAGAGGTTGAGTAGGATCAGGGCTGCAGTGTGTCCATGGTAGAGGCGGGTGCGAATGTAGTCTGTGGCAGTGAGTAGAGTGGTCTCAGTGCTGTGGTTGCTGCAGAATCCGAATTGGGAGGAGTTGAGGATGGAGTTTTCTTCAATCAATTTTGTTAGTTATGCATTGATGATCCTCTCGGTGACTTTGGCCTCAAACAGGAGGAGGGAGATGGGACGGTAGTTATTGAGGTCTGTGGGATCTGCTGAGGGCTTCTAGAGCTTGGGGTTTGACTTCTGTGTGTTTCACCCATGATTCAATTACTGAGATGCCACTTGATTGAGAAAGTACCATTTATACTCCACTCTAGCTGTTGATAACTTGCAGAGACACATATAACGTGACCGTACATTTGTACACTGACTACTGTGATGATGTGTTTGGGCAAAAAAGCTACATTATTATTTATATGATTTTATGCAATAAGTCTGAAAAGGAGTGTAGATAAGGTCCCCAAATTATCCTCATATGAAATTGACTGTCCTTATTTCCAGTTGAACCTACACAGATCTAAAATGTAATAAATGCTTTCCTCCAATAAAGTCAACAATAGTGATAATGGTGAAGATGATGGTGATGTGGTGATGATGATAACAACTATAATGCTATTTTATGTAGAAAAGCAAACTTGTTTTTGTTGTCTGTGCAGGCTTCTCTCTTCTCTTAAAACATCCATTCGATTTTAGATATTGGAGATTTCCTACTCACTCGTAAACTCACCTTCTGATGTGTGATCCACTAAATTTGTTGCCATAAAAGCCACAGTTGGGGATGATGCAGAAGCCAACTTTGTTAGCTGAGTCGGTATCAATGGAGTCATGCAACTATCCATTCTTGAAGTGACACCTGTATGTAAACACCAAAAAACACACGCTTAGTCAAATAGCACTTCCTTGAAGAATGGCACTTGCTAAAAGATGATATTACTTCCTCTAGTTGTGCAGTTTGTTTATTGAAATATCTCGTTCCACTTTATGTATCAGTTGCATTTGGGAAATAAATGCTAGGCATATAGGGCCAGTATGTACAATGCATTTAGAAAAAGTGGACACATGTCTGTGACTGCTTTCAAATAATTAAATACACCTTATTTTCCTAAAAGAAAATGAAATTATATTAAACAAAATAATGTTTCACAATTCCTTTTAGGAGTAGTGCTCTCGTGCATTTTGCAAAAGCTAAAACCCTTTGTACATCAGGGCCATAGTCCTACAGAAAGGAAATGTTTTCTTCATTCCTTGCATATCTCTAAATGAATCTTGAAAAAGAGAAAGGAAGAGGATTAGAAGAAAGGTTACAACAATAAATGTGGGTTGTGGAAAATGAAATAGCTTAAAGGCGCGTTAAATGAAGTAAAGAAATAAAGTAACAATTGTGACTTGTATAGAGAAATCAATTTGAGCTGCATTAATAAAAGAAATAGAAAAAATGTATGTGTTAATGCCAACCATGCTCTATTAACTACTGTAACAATAGCATAACTCCCATTACACCAACCATTATTCAGATTTAATGCCATTGAGAATACACATGTATGCTTACCAATGGTGCATCGATTATCTTGCTGAGACATTGGCTCATATTTTCTTGTGATTGAGTGCTCATATTTTGAGTGATCGTATTAGGAACGCAAATAGTTGTTTATTCTTGGACTTTACTATATTAACGTGTTACAGCTAAGCTGGACGCAGATACAGTGAGGAATCTGAGGGACATGTTCTATCCTGTTTGTTAACCCAACACCTTCTCCTCATTAAGGGCCTCATGTAGGTAAATAACATTTACCGATTCTTAAATACCGAACCGTACCGAATCGGTATTTAAGAATCGGTAAGTTATATGTAGGTAACAATTCGGTAATATTTACCGAATCGGTAACATTCGGTATTCAAGAATCGGAATTTACCGAATCGGTAAATACCGCGGTGGTATTTACCGAATCGGTAAATACCGAGGTGGTATTTACCGATTCGGTAAATTCCGAGGTGGAATTTACCGATTCGGTAAATACCGATTCGGAAAATACCGAATCGGAAAAACGAAATCACATGACTGTTTGAAACAGCCAATCCTGTGCAACCAAACCCCACCCAAGTAGGAAGTGGCCACACCCAGGCAGGTGCACTCAATCAACAGACTCAGGAGAGGCTGGGAGTGCAGAGGAGAGGCAGGGAGCCAGTGCCTGATTGTTGAGAGCAAACTTCACTATGTCCAGCCAGAGGACAGGAGGGGAAAGGAGGCGCAAGGTGAAATTCAGCCCCAAGGAACTCCAGGTGCTAGTGGAGGAGGTGGTGAAGCAGCACCAGAAGCTTTTTGGAGGCAATCCCTGCAAGTGGAAGAGTGTGAGAAGCGCACTATTTGGCTGGCAATCCAGGCGCAGGTAAATGCAGTGGGAGTGACCCACAGGGACATTGATGTACTAAAAAAACGCTGGTACCTGCGCATCGTGACTAAGAGGAAGATGGGGGACATCCAGAAGGAGGCCAGCCGGACAGGAGGTGGAAGTAACAGGGCACCTGCCCTCACCGAACTGGAGGAGCTGGTGCAGTTGACAATCGAGCACGAGAGTGTCGTGGGCCTTGGGGATGCCGACAGCTCTGCCAGAGCCGCCACCCAACAAGGTAAGAGGAATGCACAGCAATGTAGCCCCCCTACCCCTATCCCACATCCCCCATTGCGAAATGAGTATCCCACTCCAGTCCATGTGTTACTGCAGACAGGCAATGCATTATGGGAGATGTAGTCAGGGATCCCCCACCATGAGCAGAATAGCACAGAACAATGATGCATGGTACACACATTAGCCTAAAGCAGACAGAGGACTATGTGAGAGTGTTACATCAATTTATTGTCAATCTTGCAATGCATGCCTTCAGGTACACTGAGCTGATGTTGCCTTTCTGTCCACAGACGTAACATCGCGCAGGACAACACATGGCACAGGAGAGGGGGCACACCGTCAAGCCAGTTCAGCTACGGGCAGCACAAGTTCTGGCCAGAGAGCGTTGCCACAGCCACCATCCCCAGTACCTGAGCCAGCATCCCCAGTACCTGAGCCAGCATCACCAGTACCTGAGCCAGCATCCCCAGTACCTGAGCCAGCATCACCACTCATGCTGGAGTCACCGGCCACATCACCGCCTGCAATAGTGAGGTCGAGGAGGCGTGCTGCTGCCAGGCTGCGCGTGTTACACACATCATCTGATGACAGCAGTGGGCCGGAGCCAAATACTATGCCCCAGGATGGGAGACATACCACTGTGCCCTCCACCTCACAGGGAGAAGACACGCGTGCAGGACGGCGCCCAGGTTGCGTGAGCAAAGTCCACCACCAATCGATCACAGCCATGGGGTCTTTGGGGGACTTGAGGCCAACATGTTAAAACAACAGCGCCTGCAAACAAAGGCAGTCATTTCAGTACAGCGGCATGTGCGGGGACTGAGAACCACATTCAAACAGATGGACAGGAACATCTGCGCAATGGCGGCGGGGATAACTGACATGGCAGCGGGCCTGCGGGACGTGTCACAGTCCATGCAGCTGTTGTGCAGCAAGTTGGACGCAGATAGAGCTGCAAGGCGCCGGGAACGGCAGAGGGGAGACAGGCACACCAGGGCACTCAACCGCCTGGCACCTGCAACATCACTGCTCTGCCGGCGCTCAGTGAACATGCAGGAAGGCCTGACACACTGCAGCAGCGACGTCACTAGGGGGATGGTGCAGGTCACCAGTGCCCTGGAGGTCCTATTGACCAGTCAGGCGGCCACAAGTGGTGCAGGGGATGCTGCTGAAAGCATGGACACCAGCAGCAGGAGCAGCATCACACCCCCCGTCCCAGAAACACGCAGGAGCAGCAGGCGGCATGGGGCTGGCACCAGTGAGGAGGCTGAATCCGTGCCATCCCACAATGTAGCGCGTGGCCGCAAACTTTGATGCTGCACCGCGTAGCAATAGACTATTGGGTGACGTAACCCTGGACTTCACACTTGTGAATGAGCAATGTTGCCAGAATGGCATTATCCTTGTTTAGTGGCGTAGTGGCGCATTATTAAACTACGTCATTACAGACAACAACTGACTGTGTCCCCTTACTTACTCAGAAATAGTGGCATGTGATCTCTGCCCGTCTCGCTCTCCCATCTGTTGCTGTTGGCACTCCAGCAGCGTTGTCCTCTGGCTGACATGATTCATCATCATTGTCCTCAAAATCTATTAGTTCCACCTCTGTACCTCTCTTTGTCGGAAGGTTGTGCAGCATTGCACAAGTGGCAATGATCTTGCAACAGATGATGGGTGTGTACTGGCGTGCACCTCCGCTTTTATGGAGGCAGCGGAACCTGCTCTTCAATAGTCCGAACGTGCGCTCCACCACATTTCGTGTAGATTTGTGTGCCACATTATATCGTCTCTCACTCTGGGTTGATGGGTGTAGGTAGGGAGTCAGGATGAATGACCGCACGGCATATGCACTGTCGCTTAGGTGAGTAAAAGGGAACCATCAGTCACATGCCTCAATACACTATGATTTGCAGGTTTCATGGGGCGTCACTGTTACTTACCTAGCAGGTATCCCTCTCCAAATTCTCCGGCAAGCAGTCGTGTGTAGATCCCACTGTTCTGGAAGATGTAGGAGTCGTGGGTGCTCCCAGGAAACTTCGCAACAATATCAGTGATGATGTTCCCTTCATCACAGATTACCTGCACATTGATGGAGTGGGTGGACTTTCTGTTCCTGTAGATGTGCTCAGTGGCAGCTGGTGGGCAGATTGGGATGTGTGTGCCATCAATACAGCCAATGACATGGGGGAACTGTGCCATGTGATAAAAGTCAGTTTTAGTTTTCTGCAGTTCAGCCTGTGTGTTTGGGAAGCTGATGTAGTGGTGCATTCTCTGCATCATGGCATCCAGGAACTTCCTGAAGAAACGGGACAGGCAACTCTGGGATACACCGCCAACCGCAGCTATCACCACCTGGTAACTTCCAGAAGCAAGTAGATGTAGGCTGCAGAGAACCTGCACATGTGGTGGTATGGCATGCGCCCTTCTTGTTGGCTGGTCCAGGAGTGGGTGCAGGTCCCTTATCAGGTCCATGATGGTTTGTGGGTGTAGCCTGTACCTTTCATGTATCTCAGCCTCAGTCAGTTGGAAGAGTGTGATGCGCTGTCTGTATATGCGTTCCTCCCGTCTCCATATCCTCAGACCTGCTGCCTGTAGACGTAGGCGCGTTGCAATGACATACAGAGCGGCCATGTTGTCCACGCTGATGCATTTTGGGATTTATTTTATGCACTGTTGATGATTACCACCTGCTTTCACTCTGTGTTAATTACCGACTCTTAATTACCGAATTTCATGGATTTCTAAATTACCGAATTTACCTACATGTCTTTTTCCGTTTTACCACTTCATATTTACCACTTCATATTTACCGAATCGGAAAATATGTATTCGGTAAATATGAATCGGTATTTTAGAAATCGGTAAATATGAATCGGTATTTACCACTTCATATTTACCGATTTTTGGTTTTTGGCCTCCTACATCTCACTTGACTAAATACCGGTCGGTAACAGGAAATTTACCGAATTTCGGCCGTTACCGACCGGTATTTGGCTACCTACATGAGGCCCTAAATGACAAATAAAATATGCCTACACAATGAACTAGGTAGGTACTTGGGAGGAAGGCACGAGAAAAACTAAGTACTTTATTTGAAAAGACGTTTGAGAGTCTGAGGTCCATAAAGCACGACATTGGTCATTGAAAATTGCCAATTATAAATGTATTTTCAATATGGAAATTCTTGAAATCTCATATGCTAATCGGCAACGAGAGGATGTATGAGGCAATAGACATAATGGAGGAATTCAAGACTATGGAGCAATGAAAAAGTAGCATCTTGCTTACTGATTGATTGAAAGATTCCTAACAAAATATTTTATTAAAGGGAATAGCTTCATGGGAAAATGAAAAGAAGAAAACATCTAAAAAAAATCAACAGCAAAAATAAGATCGAGAAAATGGAGATGTCCAAGCTGGTTCCACAAGAACAAAAGAAATAATGGGAAAAGATGTAATGAACTTCTGAACCATCCAAGAAACCCTAAAATACAGTAGACATCTGCCTGGCCCATAATTCAGCTTCCCAGTCCAAATTTATTTCCCCACTCGTTCCTCTACCCTGAACATTAGAGCACTTATACATTAGAATGAAATGTTTAGTGCTATCTGTCATTGTGATTGAGGATAAACTTTTTACAGTTGTTTTCCATTTATGTCATTGTGGATCTTGGCCATGATTGATTTGTTTGGTAGCTTAAGGCTGCAACAATATTCAATCTGTAAAGCATTCTGCCACTTCTGAGGTATAGTACTTGTTGCATAAAACTGTCAATCAGTCATAAACAAGGAAGGAATGATGCGTGTCTGCTAACAGTGGTGTAGCTCAATAGTAGAAAATCTTCTTAACTACTGCTGTACTTACACATTCTGCAGTGTAAGAAATTGTATCTGCCCTAAAACACCCCTTCAGCGCTTTATCTGTCCTGTACCCAGAATTTGGATTCCGTTGAGGACTATGTATTTTGTACTTCCTCTAAACTCTCTTGCTTGTATATAAAATGACAATATATGCATGTAATGTTTTGTGCAGCAATGGTTATTCGGATGGCCCTGCCTGCTTCTCTGGCTCCTTGATTAATTTGATGCACCTAAAGTTCCTTTGAATCATTCAGTGGTCCCAAGAGAATACAGTTTTTTGTAGCTGGACACTCTTAGAGATAACAAACCAGTAGTAATTTGCTCCTACTATGCCTAACTATGTTGTACTGATATACAACTATTAGATTCATAATGTTCTTCAAATGATCCTTTAAATATATTTTAAAGTCTGTATCTGCATTGTAATAGCCTTGCAGGCTAGGAAATGACCAGAGCTAATATGAAAACCTAATTCGCTAACCAGAGATTCTCTAACTAAAAACCACTACTATTCTTCTTCTACAATATTTTTCTCATATCTGTAGTATTTTTTATATTCTGTGACACCAATGGTTTCTCTTTCAAACAAATTCTAAGATTTTACATTATATGGGTTGTGTAAGTGTTTTGTGAGTTTAGGGTAGCATGAGAATGGCCTTTTCCAGTTGGCATCCGACGGGATCAATGAAGCCGTCGGTAAATTGGAACCGGCTTGTAATCCCAAAGGGAGGGCGTTTCGGCCCTTGGGATTACGATGCATATTTTCCAACATGGTTTCCATGCAAGCCTGTCCGACATGGAAACCATGTCGGAAAGCGTGTTTGAGGTCCAACAGCAGGGACCCCTAAGGTGCACGGCCTCTTGTTGGGGGCTGAGGGGGGCCTGCCACAGGGTGCAGGATGACCAACACCTCCCATTTCTCAATGGGAGCATGTGTTACGGGCAGTTGATGGCCATAACACAAGCCCCCCTAGAGAAATGGGAGTATGCGACATAACAGTATTGGGTCGCATTGTAATTGGACCGTTGGGACCGCTGACCATAGGTCGGTTGGTCCCAGGACTAAGAAGGTGTCAGGTGGACGCATGCCCGCCTCACATCGTAAACAGGCCCTTTGTGCTCAAACCATTATTTATGTGAGCAAATGTTGTGCAAATACAATTAAGTGTAACAAAAACAAAAATATTTACACAAAATATCCAAATCCAATAATCTGAATTTCTAGGAGATTATGATCACATAACAAAAATCCCCTGGGGATTGAAATGAATACATGAGGGTAAGTCACAGAGAGCTCGATTTTTATATACCAAGATAATTAAGATAATCAATGTAAGGGGCAAAACATCGCAGCAACCACTGATGCTACAGTCTAAGCTGAGCTGCTCTTAATGCAGTGCCTAGGAACGTTACATGGGATATGAGGAAGATAGGGGAGGATTAATTATTGGACTCTGTGGTCATTCAATAATGCCTCGGACGCAGCTGTACTGTAGTGTTTGGAGCTTCAGCAGAGGAAAGTCCTCTCATACAACACACGCTTCAGTGAAATGAGTAAGTTCACACGACAGTAATGTCTGACATCTGCAAGTTAGGTCTGCACTTTCCATAAAAGTACATGCTATGTGGTTTTGTGCCTTTCATATATATGTCAATGTCTTTATTTTTAGATGGAAGCACTATCCACAAGAATATTTGTTTTCTTACATTGTTGCTTTGTTTTATATGTTAAATATGTGCATTTGGTACTCTATACTTCTGTGTGAACTAGGGTAAAAGATCAATTGAAATTTGAATTGACAGACTATTTAAAACATTTATGCAATTCGGCATCTTCTACAATCTATTTAATCATTTACTGCATAAAAATGCAATCATCTAAAGCAGAATTGATTTGGTTAATGGGTAACAAAGTTAAGACAGTGTCACTCAGTCATCTCTTACCCAACAAAAAACATTTCTAATTGTTGTGCTGTCTGACTGAGAAATGTACTAGGTGTAGTTTTAGGATGAAAATTAGTTAACGCTTCTCCACGCAATCTACTGGAAATTAACACTATTCTGGTTAATGTAAGCACTTTAAACAGCATCGTTGTTTCTCACAGTAATTCCCTTTTTCACAGTGTTTTTTCCAAAATTAATGTGGATGTCATAGATGATTATGAGTGCCCTTCTCCATGACAAATTTAGTAGATGTGTCCTATTACTCTCATAACATATATACGGATTTAAAATATTTGATTGACAAAACAAAATCGCATTTTGGTAGATATTTACCAATGTATCCAATTTAAATTCTAAGAATATCATGCACTATCAAATGAACAAAGATTATAAATGGAAACACTGCTCTTCCTCTACTTATAATGTCTCCTTACAATCATCAAAGTGACCGGTTCATTCCTTCAAAAAGATTTAAAATAAGGTGGAATCATGCCCGAACAAAAGATATTGGACCAAAGATTATAACACTGACCTCAGAATGATCTGTCTAGTAAAAGCAAAGGTCTATCAATTAACAATAAGTGAAGATGAAAACTCTTAATTCAGTGTTGACATTAAGAAGGTGGCCACACCCAGGCAGGTGCACTCAATCAACAGACTCAGGAGAGGCTGGGAGTGCAGAGGAGAGGCAGGGAGCCAGTGCCTGATTGTTGAGAGCAAACTTCACTATGTCCAGCCAGAGGACAGGAGGGGAAAGGAGGCGCAAGGTGAAATTCAGCCCCAAGGAACTCCAGGTGCTAGTGGAGGAGGTGGTGAAGCAGCACCAGAAGCTTTTTGGAGGCAATCCCTGCAAGTGGAAGAGTGTGAGAAGCGCACTATTTGGCTGGCAATCCAGGCGCAGGTAAATGCAGTGGGAGTGACCCACAGGGACATTGACGTACTAAAAAAACGCTGGTACCTGCGCATCGTGACTAAGAGGAAGATGGGGGACATCCAGAAGGAGGCCAGCCGGACAGGAGGTGGAAGTAACAGGGCACCTGCCCTCACCGAACTGGAGGAGCTGGTGCAGTTGACAATCGAGCACGAGAGTGTCGTGGGCCTTGGGGATGCCGACAGCTCTGCCAGAGCCGCCACCCAACAAGGTAAGAGGAATGCACAGCAATGTAGCCCCCCTACCC
Source organism: Triturus cristatus (assembly GCF_964204655.1). NCBI lineage: Eukaryota > Metazoa > Chordata > Amphibia > Caudata > Salamandridae > Triturus > Triturus cristatus. Next base: position 485,055,365 of record NC_140580.1, on the reverse strand, counting down.
CTATCCCACATCCCCCATTGCGAAATGAGTATCCCACTCCAGTCCATGTGTTACTGCAGACAGGCAATGCATTATGGGAGATGTAGTCAGGGATCCCCCACCATGAGCAGAATAGCACAGAACAATGATGCATGGTACACACATTAGCCTAAAGCAGACAGAGGACTATGTGAGAGTGTTACATCAATTTATTGTCAATCTTGCAATGCATGCCTTCAGGTACACTGAGCTGATGTTGCCTTTCTGTCCACAGACGTAACATCGCGCAGGACAACACATGGCACAGGAGAGGGGGCACACCGTCAAGCCAGTTCAGCTACGGGCAGCACAAGTTCTGGCCAGAGAGCGTTGCCACAGCCACCATCCCCAGTACCTGAGCCAGCATCCCCAGTACCTGAGCCAGCATCACCAGTACCTGAGCCAGCATCCCCAGTACCTGAGCCAGCATCACCACTCATGCTGGAGTCACCGGCCACATCACCGCCTGCAATAGTGAGGTCGAGGAGGCGTGCTGCTGCCAGGCTGCGCGTGTTACACACATCATCTGATGACAGCAGTGGGCCGGAGCCAAATACTATGCCCCAGGATGGGAGACATACCACTGTGCCCTCCACCTCACAGGGAGAAGACACGCGTGCAGGACGGCGCCCAGGTTGCGTGAGCAAAGTCCACCACCAATCGATCACAGCCATGGGGTCTTTGGGGGACTTGAGGCCAACATGTTAAAACAACAGCGCCTGCAAACAAAGGCAGTCATTTCAGTACAGCGGCATGTGCGGGGACTGAGAACCACATTCAAACAGATGGACAGGAACATCTGCGCAATGGCGGCGGGGATAACTGACATGGCAGCGGGCCTGCGGGACGTGTCACAGTCCATGCAGCTGTTGTGCAGCAAGTTGGACGCAGATAGAGCTGCAAGGCGCCGGGAACGGCAGAGGGGAGACAGGCACACCAGGGCACTCAACCGCCTGGCACCTGCAACATCACTGCTCTGCCGGCGCTCAGTGAACATGCAGGAAGGCCTGACACACTGCAGCAGCGACGTCACTAGGGGGATGGTGCAGGTCACCAGTGCCCTGGAGGTCCTATTGACCAGTCAGGCGGCCACAAGTGGTGCAGGGGATGCTGCTGAAAGCATGGACACCAGCAGCAGGAGCAGCATCACACCCCCCGTCCCAGAAACACGCAGGAGCAGCAGGCGGCATGGGGCTGGCACCAGTGAGGAGGCTGAATCCGTGCCATCCCACAATGTAGCGCGTGGCCGCAAACTTTGATGCTGCACCGCGTAGCAATAGACTATTGGGTGACGTAACCCTGGACTTCACACTTGTGAATGAGCAATGTTGCCAGAATGGCATTATCCTTGTTTAGTGGCGTAGTGGCGCATTATTAAACTACGTCATTACAGACAACAACTGACTGTGTCCCCTTACTTACTCAGAAATAGTGGCATGTGATCTCTGCCCGTCTCGCTCTCCCATCTGTTGCTGTTGGCACTCCAGCAGCGTTGTCCTCTGGCTGACATGATTCATCATCATTGTCCTCAAAATCTATTAGTTCCACCTCTGTACCTCTCTTTGTCGGAAGGTTGTGCAGCATTGCACAAGTGGCAATGATCTTGCAACAGATGATGGGTGTGTACTGGCGTGCACCTCCGCTTTTATGGAGGCAGCGGAACCTGCTCTTCAATAGTCCGAACGTGCGCTCCACCACATTTCGTGTAGATTTGTGTGCCACATTATATCGTCTCTCACTCTGGGTTGATGGGTGTAGGTAGGGAGTCAGGATGAATGACCGCACGGCATATGCACTGTCGCTTAGGTGAGTAAAAGGGAACCATCAGTCACATGCCTCAATACACTATGATTTGCAGGTTTCATGGGGCGTCACTGTTACTTACCTAGCAGGTATCCCTCTCCAAATTCTCCGGCAAGCAGTCGTGTGTAGATCCCACTGTTCTGGAAGATGTAGGAGTCGTGGGTGCTCCCAGGAAACTTCGCAACAATATCAGTGATGATGTTCCCTTCATCACAGATTACCTGCACATTGATGGAGTGGGTGGACTTTCTGTTCCTGTAGATGTGCTCAGTGGCAGCTGGTGGGCAGATTGGGATGTGTGTGCCATCAATACAGCCAATGACATGGGGGAACTGTGCCATGTGATAAAAGTCAGTTTTAGTTTTCTGCAGTTCAGCCTGTGTGTTTGGGAAGCTGATGTAGTGGTGCATTCTCTGCATCATGGCATCCAGGAACTTCCTGAAGAAACGGGACAGGCAACTCTGGGATACACCGCCAACCGCAGCTATCACCACCTGGTAACTTCCAGAAGCAAGTAGATGTAGGCTGCAGAGAACCTGCACATGTGGTGGTATGGCATGCGCCCTTCTTGTTGGCTGGTCCAGGAGTGGGTGCAGGTCCCTTATCAGGTCCATGATGGTTTGTGGGTGTAGCCTGTACCTTTCATGTATCTCAGCCTCAGTCAGTTGGAAGAGTGTGATGCGCTGTCTGTATATGCGTTCCTCCCGTCTCCATATCCTCAGACCTGCTGCCTGTAGACGTAGGCGCGTTGCAATGACATACAGAGCGGCCATGTTGTCCACGCTGATGCATTTTGGGATTTATTTTATGCACTGTTGATGATTACCACCTGCTTTCACTCTGTGTTAATTACCGACTCTTAATTACCGAATTTCATGGATTTCTAAATTACCGAATTTACCTACATGTCTTTTTCCGTTTTACCACTTCATATTTACCACTTCATATTTACCGAATCGGAAAATATGTATTCGGTAAATATGAATCGGTATTTTAGAAATCGGTAAATATGAATCGGTATTTACCACTTCATATTTACCGATTTTTGGTTTTTGGCCTCCTACATCTCACTTGACTAAATACCGGTCGGTAACGGGAAATTTACCGAATTTCGGCCGTTACCGACCGGTATTTGGCTACCTACATGAGGCCCTAAATGACAAATAAAATATGCCTACACAATGAACTAGGTAGGTACTTGGGAGGAAGGCACGAGAAAAACTAAGTACTTTATTTGAAAAGACGTTTGAGAGTCTGAGGTCCATAAAGCACGACATTGGTCATTGAAAATTGCCAATTATAAATGTATTTTCAATATGGAAATTCTTGAAATCTCATATGCTAATCAGCAACGAGAGGATGTATGAGGCAATAGACATAATGGAGGAATTCAAGACTATGGAGCAATGAAAAAGTAGCATCTTGCTTACTGATTGATTGAAAGATTCCTAACAAAATATTTTATTAAAGGGAATAGCTTCATGGGAAAATGAAAAGAAGAAAACATCTAAAAAAAATCAACAGCAAAAATAAGATCGAGAAAATGGAGATGTCCAAGCTGGTTCCACAAGAACAAAAGAAATAATGGGAAAAGATGTAATGAACTTCTGAACCATCCAAGAAACCCTAAAATACAGTAGACATCTGCCTGGCCCATAATTCAGCTTCCCAGTCCAAATTTATTTCCCCACTCGTTCCTCTACCCTGAACATTAGAGCACTTATACATTAGAATGAAATGTTTAGTGCTATCTGTCATTGTGATTGAGGATAAACTTTTTACAGTTGTTTTCCATTTATGTCATTGTGGATCTTGGCCATGATTGATTTGTTTGGTAGCTTAAGGCTGCAACAATATTCAATCTGTAAAGCATTCTGCCACTTCTGAGGTATAGTACTTGTTGCATAAAACTGTCAATCAGTCATAAACAAGGAAGGAATGATGCGTGTCTGCTAACAGTGGTGTAGCTCAATAGTAGAAAATCTTCTTAACTACTGCTGTACTTACACATTCTGCAGTGTAAGAAATTGTATCTGCCCTAAAACACCCCTTCAGCGCTTTATCTGTCCTGTACCCAGAATTTGGATTCCGTTGAGGACTATGTATTTTGTACTTCCTCTAAACTCTCTTGCTTGTATATAAAATGACAATATATGCATGTAATGTTTTGTGCAGCAATGGTTATTCGGATGGCCCTGCCTGCTTCTCTGGCTCCTTGATTAATTTGATGCACCTAAAGTTCCTTTGAATCATTCAGTGGTCCCAAGAGAATACAGTTTTTTGTAGCTGGACACTCTTAGAGATAACAAACCAGTAGTAATTTGCTCCTACTATGCCTAACTATGTTGTACTGATATACAACTATTAGATTCATAATGTTCTTCAAATGATCCTTTAAATATATTTTAAAGTCTGTATCTGCATTGTAATAGCCTTGCAGGCTAGGAAATGACCAGAGCTAATATGAAAACCTAATTCGCTAACCAGAGATTCTCTAACTAAAAACCACTACTATTCTTCTTCTACAATATTTTTCTCATATCTGTAGTATTTTTTACATTCTGTGACACCAATGGTTTCTCTTTCAAACAAATTCTAAGATTTTACATTATATGGGTTGTGTAAGTGTTTTGTGAGTTTAGGGTAGCATGAGAATGGCCTTTTCCAGTTGGCATCCGACGGGATCAATGAAGCCGTCGGTAAATTGGAACCGGCTTGTAATCCCAAAGGGAGGGCGTTTCGGCCCTTGGGATTACGATGCATATTTTCCAACATGGTTTCCATGCAAGCCTGTCCGACATGGAAACCATGTCGGAAAGCGTGTTTGAGGTCCAACAGCAGGGACCCCTAAGGTGCACGGCCTCTTGTTGGGGGCTGAGGGGGGCCTGCCACAGGGTGCAGGATGACCAACACCTCCCATTTCTCAATGGGAGCATGTGTTACGGGCAGTTGATGGCCATAACACAAGCCCCCCTTGAGAAATGGGAGTATGCGACATAACAGTATTGGGTCGCATTGTAATTGGACCGTTGGGACCGCTGACCATAGGTCGGTTGGTCCCAGGACTAAGAAGGTGTCAGGTGGACGCATGCCCGCCTCACATCGTAAACAGGCCCTTTGTGCTCAAACCATTATTTATGTGAGCAAATGTTGTGCAAATACAATTAAGTGTAACAAAAACAAAAATATTTACACAAAATATCCAAATCCAATAATCTGAATTTCTAGGAGATTATGATCACATAACAAAAATCCCCTGGGGATTGAAATGAATACATGAGGGTAAGTCACAGAGAGCTCGATTTTTATATACCAAGATAATTAAGATAATCAATGTAAGGGGCAAAACATCGCAGCAACCACTGATGCTACAGTCTAAGCTGAGCTGCTCTTAATGCAGTGCCTAGGAACGTTACATGGGATATGAGGAAGATAGGGGAGGATTAATTATTGGACTCTGTGGTCATTCAATAATGCCTCGGACGCAGCTGTACTGTAGTGTTTGGAGCTTCAGCAGAGGAAAGTCCTCTCATACAACACACGCTTCAGTGAAATGAGTAAGTTCACACGACAGTAATGTCTGACATCTGCAAGTTAGGTCTGCACTTTCCATAAAAGTACATGCTATGTGGTTTTGTGCCTTTCATATATATGTCAATGTCTTTATTTTTAGATGGAAGCACTATCCACAAGAATATTTGTTTTCTTACATTGTTGCTTTGTTTTATATGTTAAATATGTGCATTTGGTACTCTATACTTCTGTGTGAACTAGGGTAAAAGATCAATTGAAATTTGAATTGACAGACTATTTAAAACATTTATGCAATTCGGCATCTTCTACAATCTATTTAATCATTTACTGCATAAAAATGCAATCATCTAAAGCAGAATTGATTTGGTTAATGGGTAACAAAGTTAAGACAGTGTCACTCAGTCATCTCTTACCCAACAAAAACATTTCTAATTGTTGTGCTGTCTGACTGAGAAATGTACTAGGTGTAGTTTTAGGATGAAAATTAGTTAACGCTTCTCCACGCAATCTACTGGAAATTAACACTATTCTGGTTAATGTAAGCACTTTAAACAGCATTGTTGTTTCTCACAGTAATTCCCTTTTTCACAGTGTTTTTTCCAAAATTAATGTGGATGTCATAGATGATTATGAGTGCCCTTCTCCATGACAAATTTAGTAGATGTGTCCTATTACTCTCATAACATATATACGGATTTAAAATATTTGATTGACAAAACAAAATCGCATTTTGGTAGATATTTACCAATGTATCCAATTTAAATTCTAAGAATATCATGCACTATCAAATGAACAAAGATCATAAATGGAAACACTGCTCTTCCTCTACTCATAATGTCTCCTTACAATCATCAAAGTGACCGGTTCATTCCTTCAAAAAGATTTAAAATAAGGTGGAATCATGCCCGAACAAAAGATATTGGACCAAAGATTATAACACTGACCTCAGAATGATCTGTCTAGTAAAAGCAAAGGTCTATCAATTAACAATAAGTGAAGATGAAAACTCTTAATTCAGTGTTGACATTAAGAAGGTTACCAACTTATCTTAAAAACTCTTGTGAATTATCTAGGAACTGCAATCTCCATTGGAAACATCCAATGAAATCTGCCACTCTGAAACCCATTCTAATGAGGTATCATCATTTTGTAAATACAATTTCAAAATATAAGACAATTCATTCTATCTAAACCCATTCCTTTTTTGGTTTCTCCTAAATCACTTACTCCATCTTCTCCCGGTTCAGCCAGTTTTACTGTTTTTAATTTAATGCCCAAAGATTCCTGTAACAAAGTAAATGATTACTTTGGGTGGATGGTAATCCACCACAAGAAATGTCACCATTCTTGCTAGGTCCAGTAAAGGTTCCAGTAATTAATCTGAGCTCATCCCTGGTAGCTATGGCATAGAGCAGACAGGCTTAACTTAAGAAAACGTATAAAGCATTTATAAGAACCAAAGCAGTTAAGAAGTCAATAAAACAACACAATAAAAGTCCCACTCCAAATACAGAATATTCCATTGAACAAAGTGGCAATAAACTGACCAAAATCTGATATGGAAAACCACAGATATGAATTTATGATTGTTTATACTTTTAAATAAAATAGCGCCAAGCAATTTTAAGCGCCAATGATGATCAACTTGTTGCATGTGACTGGTATATAGGTGCAATTTAATGCAAGCTATGATGGAACGCAAGTCATATACAGGGAGCAGGTCTGTCCCTGTTTCTGAAATTGAAGTAAAAAATCCTCAGCAGAGCAGGGCTAAAAGCTGTAGCTGAACAGGGCTCCAAGAAGCTGGATACCTTCTGCTGAAGAAAATCTCAGCTTTGGAGCAACCAAAATCTTTCATCCAGTAGCAATGCACTTTTGTCAGATTGACTTGGCAGGTTTACCCAATCTTCTGTCAGTTCTCCAGGCAAGAAAGTCTTGAAAATATTTCAAAGTCTCAGGTTTTAGGGTTAGGCAGTAGGAGTACACTCTGACATGCCAAGTGTTCCAAGACCTCAACAACAGCATGTGGAGTTCAGGACTTACTCCAACAGAAGCCACCAGCACGGTTCAGGGCAGGTGTGCTTTTCCAGGAAAGTAGGCTTCTGGCAGCTCTTCTGTCCCTGCAGCTTAACAGAAGGTGTGTCAACTGACTAATTTGGTCCAATTCGCAGTCTTCAGTACAAGTGGGTTCAGGTGTAGCCCGCAGGGATTTAATTACAGGTCTCAACAACAGGTGTAGTCCTTCTTCTGCCTTACACAAGTCTAGTAGTGATCTGTCTGTAAAGGGTGCCCAGGGGTGCAACATTTGTGCCTGGCACTACCCTGTGGGTGGGAGTGACTACTGACCCATCCCTTACCAATAGGGATAAAAAGTGCACAGGGGTAACTTTACCCACATTTACAGCAGTTTTACTGTGCTCTATTGCAAACAATCTCACACCTCTCTATTTACATGCAACATCGCAGATATTTTCTTCCATTGGGCAATGCTTCTATGCCCACCCTAGCTGTATGATCACAGAAATGATCAAACCCTCTCCTGTGGTCACTCAAAATTGGTTCCGGGGAATCTCCGTTCTCACTGAGTGTGGTGCTTGACAGTAGAGAGGGCAGACTCAAATGTTCACTACATCTGCTGTGACAGAGCAGGCCCCATTGAAGATAAGTAACTTCCTGGGCACTGCTCAGATGGTCATCCTGTTAGAGGAACAGAACATGACCCTATATCAAAGGCCTTTGTCTCAGCTCTGGGAGCAAGTTCACACCTCATCAAGGCGATATTCAGCTCCTGGGTGACAGTTGGAAGCTCACGCAAATGGACTTCTACAGGCTTTAAGTAGGCAAAAGGTGAGTTTTTAAAAGAGCCTTTTGTAAAATATTTAGCACAAATAAAATATTGACTATGAACTGACTTTGTAATTAATATTTAAAAAATTTCAACAAATATAACTTTTCCTCTGGTTCATTATTTATTGGTGATATCAGCTCCTAATGCTTTCCTATGGAATAGCTAACCCTGCTGCATTGAAAATAGCTTTGTGTGCTGTTTAGTGTAATTACATGTTTAACATTATACTTTGACATTTCCTACTTTAAATATCATTTACTGTGACCTATGTGCACTTCAGGCTAAATTAGGGGTGAAATAATAATATATATAAAGATGGTTGTGGCCTGTCAAAAGGGGTTGTCTTGACAGGTTGAATTTGCAGTTTTAACCTGCACAGCCAAGTTACTAATGGCAAATCTGCAGTCATGTTTTGCATTTTTCCTTTAGATGTGCCACAATATCTGATGCAGTCTACAAGTGACAATATGGGTATACTTTGTGCCATATACTAGGGACTTACACGTAAGTTAAATATGCCAATTAGAAGTATAGGAAATTTCAACATGTTTGTGGGGGGTCGGAGAACATGCACAAGGGTTTGGTTACCACAGAAGTTCACAAAGTCAAAAAACCTGCAGCATCAGTCCTAGAAAATGCGGGTGAGCATGTAAAAAGAGACATTTCCTATCAATTTCCTTAGGAAGACAATCAATAGACCCGCCCCTCTGACTCACCACTAGACCTTGGACCACCACTCTAGCTGTGCGACATCCATTTAATATTAGCTGATGACTTAACAATTTGGTTTAATATGTTATTAATTGCAAGAGTTGTTGCCAGTAGGTGGAACTCAACAGTAGTAAAACAACTTTTGAAAAAAAAGCCCACTTGAAATCCTTTTTTTTGTTAGTACATTTAGTCCATTTAGTCCCATCTTGCTGCTCCATTATTGGTCAAATTGCTTGAAAAACTGAATTTTCTGCTGCTTAGCAATTTTGTGGAGTGTAATGGCCTTTTGCACTTGTTTCAGATTCAGGGCAGAAGCACAGAGCTGATCATATTATATAATGGCACTTAACTGAAGGTGATTGATTCAGGGCCTGAGTAAGATCTTAGCGGACGAGTTCCTCTGCCACAATGGTGATAAACATCCCTTCAGTCGAAATATAAATCTCGTAGGATATAATGGGATTTATATTTTGGCGGACAAGACATCTGTCACCGTTGTGACGGAGTAGCCAGTCCACCAAAATCTAAATCAGGTCCTAAATCACGGATGCCATTAGCAAAGCAGTTGTATGCATGGAAGCTACGATCGCCAAACAGATCAGACAAAAGCTTTCAGTATCGACGTGAATCTTCCTGCTTCAAGAAAGGGTAAGAAACAAGTAGGATTGCTGAAGGGTTTTTGATGGATAGGAAAGTGAATGAAGTTTGAGCATCAAGGGAACTTTTTTACAAGTTGAACCTCCGTATTGGGAAGGTCTAGAGAAGCCATGACAGAGGGAGTAAAGTTGGTTAGAAAAAGTTACAGAGCCTTTAACTTGAACAGTCAGAGTGAGAAGCAGTAGCCAATGGAAAAGGACTTGTCGCAGAATGAAATATAATTCTTATGAATGCCAGTTTTTTAAATTCTGGGCAAACCACGGAGTCTTTATACAGTTTGTTCAGGACCACAACTTGTTCCGAAGAAAACAGTTAAAATAACAAGGTTTTAAACAAAGACTATGGGCCTCATGTAGGTAGCCCAATACCGGTCGGTAACGGCCGATTTTCGGTAATTATACCGTTACCGACCGGTATTTAGGCTTTTGCAATGTAGGGGGCACATTACAGGATTCGGTAATTTACCGAATCGGTAAAATTACCGAATCGGTAATTTTACAGATTCGGTAAATACCGAATCCTGTAATGATATGTAGGGGGAGTGTGTGGGTGTCGTGTGGAGTCGGTATTTACCACCAACTAATAGTTGGTGGTAAATGAAGAATGGCTCTGTAAAAGCATTTTCAAGCGCTTAGAAGTGTGCAATGTGGCAGACATACATGCCCTTAGGGCATGTATGTGTGCCACATGTGCACATATGCAGGAATCAGGGGTGCAACAGGGTGTCAATGTGACACCCTGCCACCCTTGATTGTGATCCCCCCATTACCGAATCGGTATTTACCGATTCGGTAATGAGGCATACCTTCCCATTGATTCAATCAATGGGAAGGTATGCCTCATTACCGAATCGGTAAATACCGATTCGGTAAAATACCGATTCGGTAATGAGGCATACCTTCCCATTGATTCAATCAATGGGAAGGTATGCCTCATTACCGAATCGGTAAATACCGATTCGGTAATTACCGAATTTCTACGATTCGGTAATTTTTACCGAATGAATACCTACATAGCATTTACCACTTCATAAATACTGAATCGGTATGATTCGGTATTTATGAAGTGGTAAATGCCAGGCCACCTACATAAGGCCCTATATCTTTGGTCAGTCATGGGACTAAATCTAGAAGACTGACCAGACAATCTGTATCAAGCAGCAAGCTTACGGGAGAAGTTGTTTGAAGGCAAAAAATGAAAATGCTTATCTTTGGTAATTATTAAGCACGTTGGTACAAAACACAGAACTTACTTTGAACTAGTTATTTCATTCTCCATGTTTGGAAGTTGAGCAACAGTTTCTGAGTTGAACAATATCCTCCATTCCAGATATCCTACATATACCTGTAAATCGTCTTTATATTGATATAGCGGTGCTTTCATGTAAAGGACCTTAACAATCGTAGAAGCATATACATTGACTAAGTGTGAGACATTCTGCACAGAATTTCACAATCCCAGCTCACTACATTGAATGTCACAATGTTCAGGTGCAAAGGAGGGGCTGAGTTTGCACATTTTAGAGAGTCATGCATTCTCACTTTCAAACTCCACCAAAGACAGACAGGATGTCAGCAGCAGACTGTGTGATGCCTTCTTTGTTTATTACATTTTCTGCATACACGAATGTGGTGCAATCCAGATAGGCCAGCTCAATGCCAACTTTTTAGGGATTGTAACTCCAGGGCTTACTTATGGCATTTTTGGTGTAGGGCAGTGCCGCAAGGCACCTTGCTGCACTGCCCTACGCCGAAGAGAAAGGGCAGGAATACACTGTATTTAAGCAATATGGTGCATTCCTGTCCTTTCTCCCTGCACTGACACCATTTTGGCAGCCTAGCTCCAATGTAGACACTCTAACACCATGGTGCAAGGGTGCCTCCATTGCATGCTGAATAGTTTTTGTGCAGGAAGGGGAACCGTCCTGCCAATAAAAAATACTAAGAGCCATTTTCCTCTTTTCATGTATGCAGCACACATGGAAAGAGAAAAAAACAAGGAGAAATAAACATATTTCTCCTCGCTACTCATCACCTCGGGAGGTGTACAGATTTGACGCTTAATCAGGTTTACATGACTTTGTTAATCTGGGGCATCTTCAAATTCCATCAGTGATGCGTGGGAAAACCCAGTGCAAGGCACGTGGAATGCCTCTCAGGTGCAGATTAAAAAGACGCAGCAATTTGCACTGCATCAACTTGATCATGATTTATGAGGCCAATCCAAGCCATGCAGGGCGGCTTTGCATGGCTTTATAAATTGAATTAAGAGACCTGCGTCACACATTTACCTTTACGAGGTGCTAAAGCGACGCAGGGCCCTGATAAATAAGCCTGACAATGTAGTTGTACTGCTACATGCATAATTTCTATTTCATCCCTAAAATTTAGGACGTGCAATCAGGCAACATCTCCCAAGCTTGAGGAACGTTTAGCTACTTGCTGTATAAAACATGGGCATCTTACTTCAAAGGTACTAAAGCACTACTTTCTTGAGGATTCGAGCTTGATAAGTTGATTTCGTTTAACTATCTTTATATATAGCAGTTTTGCAACTGTGTCCTCGTGATGTCTTACAGCTTTCACGAGATTCCTGAAAATCCACTGCAGTAAAACTGACATTTTCTGAATATTAAGGTAAGGCGTGGGCAGGGAAACAATTGCCTGTGAAGATTTAAACATCGTCGTTACGTGCACTAGCACTTTTTATAAGCGAGCGGTTTTTAATTAGATCGTAATGTAGGTAATAATCTTCCTACATAGTGAAAACGCGAATATGTATGGTTGTGAGAAATAGAAGAAGGAACAAAGGGCTCAGTCTGGTTGGTGGGAGAAAGTATCATTAAGAAATTGAGAAAATAGTTCACTTTTACATAAAATAAGACAAAGTGAATATTACGGAGTTAAGAGTCAACACAGTATCCAGCTGCTTTTTCTCTGGTCATTGGACTTCACCATACGAAAGCCTATGACAACATGGTAAATGAAGAAAGGTGGTAAACATTTTCAAATTATCCTCATCTTTAGTAGTTATAACCATAGTGTATTTTTAATGCTGCGCGCAGTTTTTTTTTTAATGGAGATTTATATAGCGCGAACTCGACCCGAAGGTATTGGAGCGCTTCACATTAGCATCGGTTACGTCACACAAGGACACATTCAGGTAAGGGGAGATTAAGTGATTTGCCCAGAATCACAGGAAGTGGACGTGACCCCAAGGCTCGAACCCTGGTTTCCAGCACCAAAGTCGGCAGTCAGACCAGATCCTCTCCTCAGCTGCAAGATTCAAGTACGTGCATCACGTCAATGACTGGCAACGGCAAACTTGAAAGGACTGCAAATGGACTGTCGGATGTCAGTGCGTCCAGAGAGGTCGGGCCGCGGGAGAATTCTGCCTAGCAGCTAAGACTGACAGACACAGGGAGTCATAGGTGAAGCACTGACTAAAATGGATTTGCCACGCAGCCATTAAGATTGTTCTAGGCCTTGTCCCTGAGCATAATGGATTCACTGACACATCATCAAGCAGTCAGTCGCTGAGCCCATCTACTGACTTGGGAATGAGGCACAGATCTGCGTCTCTCAACCTTTTTTCTCTCTGCAAAGAGGTAAGCATCATTTCTCTTTCACAGAAACATGGAAACATGGATTGAAGTGGCGCATTTATGTCAAAACAAACAATCACTGGCTATGCAAGTTAAATGCAGACAAATACCATGTCATTGAAATGGCCTGCTTCTGAAAACCCGTAATGGTGCTACTTTGTGTTGCTTTGACGTATATGTTCCCACGAGAACTCTGCTTCTGAGGGCAAATCGCATTTAGTCATTTTTTTCAGCTCCGAACAGAAGAGTCGGAGGCAAATGGGGCATACTATTCCTAATGAAACAGACCCGATGGAATTAAACATGTGGGCTTGCAGCAGTCGGGCACAATATGCCAAGCCTCAATGTTTAATTACTGTACTGACTGCTGTTCAGTCATTGTAGCAGTTTTTTGAAATTACTGTGTAATGTCTGTATAATTAGTAAAATTGAAAAGCAATTCGTTTTTGTCAGAGCGGCTATGTTGCCATCCTGTAAAAACATTTACATCTTTTGCTAATAAATTCCACAGTATTTCGGAAAGCACTGGGCCTATACTAAAGTGACATACATTTCTCCTTTTAGTACACAGAACCCTGGGAAGTAAATATAAGTGAATTTATATTCAGCAATAACATATAATATCAGAGTGTCACATTTTTCTTCACATAAAAGCCTGAAAAATGACTCTTCTTTGAAAGAGAAATCATAGGGAAAAAATATAGTCTTTCAAAAAATAGTAACTTTTGGTTTGACAGATTATGATGCACTCAGTTTTACTTTCACCAGGAAGACGATCGCATTAGAAGGGCTGAAATCTTCTCCATGGGTCTAACTTTAGTCACTAAAGAAATCACAAAGCACTAAAGAATTTTCTATTGAGGTCTGATGACAGTTTATACACGTGGAAACACCATTTATACCTGTAGCTCTCCTGGAGCCTTTTACTTTGCTCCGTGAGGTTTCAATTTCTAGATTTCTGTCTGCATCGTGAAGGCAGGGGTGAAAAGCTATGCCTCTATCTCCTTAACTTTAAAAATTAGAAGCAGGTGAGCGACCAGCACTAAGCACTTTATAACACAGAGCCACCGCTAGCCATGTTAAGTATGGATAGGCTCTGAGAGCCGCATGGGCTGAGAGATCAGGAGCATATAAGATAATATAGGAGAGGTAGGTGGTGAAAATATGAGTAATTAGGTTGTGATAGAGAAACGTTATTCGGATGAGAGTGTAGAGGTCAGGGTCTGCCTATCAGTTAGAAGGGGGCATAGGAACAACAGAAGTTCTGGGAACTGGCAAAGCAAGTTCAGCGACTGCCTCCTGCACCAACACAACAATATCAGCAGATGAACTATTCTAGCTACCCGCTCTCCCACCGTATTCAATAGTTCATATACAGGGACTTAAACTGAAGAGGGATTTGGAGGAAATAAGGAAATAGTCGGCTACCTGAGGTATACCTTATCATCTTGTAAGCTAGTGGCTGGTTTCTGGGGAGCCGCCAAGGCTCAGAGTTCGAAGGAAAATTCTTCCCCAAAGTGCTAGACACACCTTGGGAGAACCAACTCTGGAACCGCAACACCAAATTTGCAGCAATATAGATTCCTCTCTCACCCACTACATGTCATCTTCCCTCTAATCAGGCTTATTCCTGACGCATTCAGTGTGGCCCATGCCTGGCTGTTGAACATATGTAATGATAGAAGTAATTGGTAGCCCACCTCGACTGTCGATGCTTACCGGGAAACTTCATACACACACTTATGGGACATTTAGAGTTAGGTCAAACATAGATAATTGCCCTTGTAATGACAATTACAAACATCTATTCCTAAATTCAAAAAGCTCTTCAAAGGTTGAGTGATAGCAAAAACATAAGTATGTAAGAGATGGCATTTTATAAGAATAGACCACACTATGTCCATGACTTCTTATGTGAACAAGTGCAGGGCCAATATATAACACTTAATCAGAATCTCACCATAAGTTTGAAATCTGAGTCTCTCTGAAGAATGGCTAGGCAAAAATGAATTCATTTTACATAACAGGAAAGAAACATACATTTCAGTACTGAATATTCTCCCTAAGTTCTATAAGAAAGTCTTGACCTTGACTGGCTGTGGTACGAATTTGGAACCCCTAACAGGGTATGTAACTTTCTTTCTGAAACCATTTTATCCACAAACCTAGATCAATGTCACAAAAACTACAAGTATATTTTAATCAACTCAAGGATAAAAATGTAATGCGGTATGTTATTCTTTAGCAACACTTGCAGTAGAAATGTTTGACACAACTTTTCACCAGGAAAAAGCTCTCACTATGATACCATCTGATAGAATAACACGCTCTAAACCTGAGCCTACCGCCATCATCTAATAAAGATTAAAGACTGCTTACACCTGGCACTTTAAAAATTTCGTATTGCTTAAGACTAGCGTCCTCTTACTAGCTAAAGTACAGCAGTAACTGCTTCATTTGCTTTTCATCTGTCTAAACTCTGCATGCCTCACTTCATTGGGAAAGTGACAATTGACAGAGAAATGTACACCCTGTAATGGTTCCAGTTGATGAAGAGACACTTACAAAGTTAGCGAACCTGAAAGAGAAATGAACTGTCCCTAATATACTTTCTTGTTGGGCTGAATAATTGCAATCCAGATCTGAAAAACGTCTTCAACATGATAACAATGCAATTAAGTTTCTAGATGTGGAGAGCAATCACAAATAGAGTACACTATATACTACTCTCTGAAGCAAAATCAAAGACGATAACAACCTAGCAGCTTTAGGATCAACTGTGTCAATTTCTTCAGATTAATTCTGATAGTTTAAAGTGTAATTGTTTACAATGTGAATATTTCTTTGAAAAATGATCGGCAATGGGCAAGGGATTGTGTTATGGTTGAAAGTAGACAAGTTAAGAGATAGTGCATCTCTCTTCCTAAGCAGATGGGATATAGAATGTGAACAAATCGCACATTTCAGTCCACATAGCAGAAAAACAATAATAACCTAATCTCAGGTGATTTGAAAATTAACAAAGCATTCATTGTTTTAAGATAATCATGAGTTTTAGTAACAAACTGGCCAGGGCTCAAAAAACAACACAGATCCTTACATCAAGCTTGGATTTTAACTTTCTAATGGGGTATCACAAATGCATACATTGGTTCACCTGTCAATTTATATACACCAGAAACAGGATTAAACACGAGGAAGTGGCAGACAGATTTGAATAACTTGTCTACCACTAGCATTTTCTATCAAATACATTTTTCTGTGATTCACTATGTTGTGGAAGAACCACTCAGAAGATATAAAAATGTACACAAACACAGATCATGCATCCCCTCTAGTATTGCCAATGCTGTGCTGGTTTTACACAGTACTGGCATATGATGACATCTGATCCATAAATTGCATGACGGGCCCTCATGGCCAGTAAATGCTTCATGAGACACTAAATGGATTTTGAGATATCAAATAAATGAATGGGGTGCTGATAGAAGTAGTACTGAAATGCCACATGTGTATTCAAATCGAAATTGCTGACTGGCTATCATGTGTAATTTGAGGCTTGTCAGCAACATGTAACTTCATGATATACGTTTATTTGACTGTTATCATGGAAAGAGATTTTGTTCCAAGATCTAGAACTGACCAACTAGTGCAGGACATGCACAAAGACAGAGTAATGGTATTGTGATCCAGCACAGACCTTTACATAGGTCAGGCACGTGCCACTGCAGTCTGTGTATGGTAGGGATGACAATCACATGATCTTGTAAACATTTCAGTTTTTCTTACACCTTCCTGAAACAACAGTTAGCTATGTCTCCTGAACTGAAAAATGTCTGTCCTGATGGACCTACAAGTCTCAAACATATACCAGTTAATATTATGCCTTGATCAACGTATCATTTTATTTCAAAATAACATATATGAATAGTGTTTGGATCATTCTACATTTTTCACAGTGCCTGATCCTTTATTGCCAACCTACAAACATGCTTTATCATTACTTAAAAAGAACACAACTATCCCTGAATTCTGTCTGGGCATATAGCTGCTCTACCAGCACTCAGCGAGTCTATCCACCACAAAAAAGGTTCTTTCTGTCTGATTTAGAATACATTCATTATGAAAAGAGTGGATATTTGTATATAAAGGATTGGCATGATAGATAGCTCCTCTATCCACAGACTGTCCATCTTTACTTCCCACACCTCATTTTACAAGGCCCTATTCCTTTATGTGCTGCAGTTATGGCTGGAATCTAAAAAAAGTTGTATTTGAACTGATCCATGCTGGGACACTGTATTCATAGTTCTCATCCTTCTTTTAGTTACTAACATTTTGTTGGTACGTTACAGCATGCAGTTTGAGTTGACCCAAATTGAAATGCCCTCTGTGAGCGTTTTCTCATCCTCTTTTTCACTGACAGTTTCCTGACCTAAAGGTAAGCAAAGAACATAATCAATACCTAATTGTAGCTTGCATGGTCCTCCAGAGTCCACCAACACAAATTGTATGTTTCGTAAAAACATAGGCTTCTAGGAAAACAAATCAAGTGTGGTACTCAAGGTTATTAGCATACAATTTGTCCAAGCCCAGTTGCTAAATATTTAATTTTGCCCTCATTGGAACAGGCATTTCATGTTTCCTTTGACTGGCCACAAGGGAAACCTTTGGTCATCCTTCTATTTCTCCAAATAAAGGTTCATGCCTGTCTGGTTACACCTCTGCAGAAGACATGTGGGTCTCTTCCTTTACCTATTGGTTGCTAATTTTCTTGCCAGCAAAAAGAGCAAAGAGGTTCTAAAGGCTTCATAGGCGATCATTTGCTATAAATACTGAGACTTTGAGGTATGTTATATCCATATCTTTATGAATGCTTTGCTTAAGCCTGTCAGCACTATTACTTCTATGTACCCTGCCTTCTTAACTGGAGCTTGGAACCCAGAGACCGGCTCAGAAACATGCATTGTGCCAAATGGTATTGTCACTCCACTAACGTCTGAGTTACTTACAATGTAACTTCATCCCTACTCATCAATAACTGCTATTAGCTCAATAGATCCTAAAGATTGGAAATGGGGTATCCAACCTAGCCCTGTTCCTAATATCAATCAAGTGTTGAGTGGTTTTGCTAAGATTCAAAATAGCAAATGTCTCTACGTATTATGGATTTGTTGCTGTGGTAAACTCAGATAAATATCCATCTGGCCATTTTTTCTCCTCACATTCAATCAAAGGGGTCGTTATTTCCAGGCATAGCGTCAGAGTTTGGAGGGGTGTTGCACGGCAGTTTTCTCATGAGTTTTCAGCATGAGTTTGGTTACACTTGTGAAGATGCAGTGGATTATGTTTGGTTTTGGAATCAGGGTGTCATTGCACTGCTGGGAAGGGTTTTTATTCTTTTTTGGTTCTCATGAATGGGTGATTTATGAGTAAATTTGGGATAGAGAGGGAGGTGGGGCTGACGATGGTCACATGATTTTGTTTTTACAGCATCAAGTGAAACTTGCATTGTTCAGTCGGTTTAGTTATTTTTCCATTTGTTTCAGCAACCCCTGACGAAGAGCCTACAGGCTCGAAATGCATTGGGTGGAATACTATGAGCCATTTCTTTTTTAATGTTTTGTGTACACGTGCTGCTGCTAAAAGTCTGGGTGGACAGCAGGTGGCATTTGAAAATGTTAAATAAAGCATCAAAGTGGAACTACGCTGTCTCTGCAAGTGATTAAAAAGCACAGATTAATTTTGGAATGAAGTATAGAAATAATCATTGGTTTACTCTTGGAAAAAATTTGATTACTTATAAAGAATGACTTATTGTGAGGAAAAATTCCTGCATTCAGCAGTGCGATGGATGGGTGCGCCATGTCACGTACCTGTTTTGCATACTTTTGTATTCTACTGTGATGTGGGACAGTTCACAGTATCCGCTCGCACGCAACAAGGAGGTGTCGTTATTACTATTATTAACATATTAAAGGGAAGGAGTGTATTCTTATATCCTTTTTCTTGCTCAGACTCCTCACATTGGCATTATTCATGAATCCAACAGTTCTATAATCATTTACCTCATGTTGTGTTTGTTAGACCTGGCCCTCTCTGCAGGGCTACCCCTAAACATTTTGCCTTTTTTCCCTCCACTTTTTGCTGAATTGATTTCTGTTGACCATAGGACTCAATGCAATTTACCACTGTTAACCAATGCTAAATTGCTTGCACACTCTCCTTTAAACAGGGGTTAGTTGCCGTATACCTAATTGGTATGTTTAAATTACATATAAGTTCCTTGTAGAGTGGTGTACCATATATCCAGAGCTTGTAAATTAAATGCTATCAGTGGGCCTGCAGCACTTATCATGTTGCGCACTTAGGGGGCACCTTAAACATGTTCCAGGCTTGCAACTGCAGCCTGACTTCAGTATTAAACTGCCTTGTTGACTCAGCATTTAATCCCCCTTACCAAGCCTTAAACTCCCTTTTTATTGCATGTAAGTTATCCCTAAAGTAGGCCCTAGGTAGCCCATAGGGAATGGTGCTGTGTAATTGAAAAGCTGAACATGTACATTTTAGTTGCATATGTCCAGGTAGTGAAAACCCCCTAAATTCATCTTTCACTCACTACTGTGAGCCCTTCCCCTCCCATAGGATAACATTGGGCATTCTTTATTAGATTAACTAGCTGGTAATTTCAAATTGAGAGCAGGTAGCTGTATCATGTTTGGTGTTTGTAACAATAAACCCTCTTTAATTGTGAATTCATATTTTTCATTACAAATTTGAAAATGCCTCTTTTAGAAAGTGGCAACAAATGATGGAAGGAATGCCGAATGAATCACACATTCACCCCTAGTCAAAAGATCTGGGTTAAATCCATTGTTCTTTTGATATAACCCCAGTTTGAACCCAGCCAGATGCAAATCAGTGTTGGCCCCGCTCCTCATGGCAACAGTCCAGCCCAAACTGCCAAGCTGGGTCCTCCCTGGGCTAGAAACAAGCATCCTGGGACTAGTTTCTGGGTAACACCCCTCCTCAGCCAGGTAGCTTGAATCCGCTGACACAGCGAACATGGGACCCACCTCTAGACATATCCATACCATTTAGGGCGAAAAGTGCTGCGGCAGCAAATGATCAATATCCATCAAATATCTTTCTGTATGCTTCTACACATTGTGAGGCACCGACATTTTTAAATAAACTGAATTGTATTAAACGTATTCTAATATTTTTTTGCAACAGATATCAAACAGCTTTTTTGATGTGTTTAATCTTGCACTAGAGACTCTATTTTTATTATTCATGTATGCAAACATACTCTATCATTCATATGAACGCGCTATGAACAAAGGTTTTATGTGGTTTGTGGAAAGATGATTGTGTGACCATATATTAGAAGGAATAATGTGCCGCCAGCCGGAAAAGGTTAAGTAAGTCATCTCGGAGTTCCATTACCTTATACAGAACATGTTTCTCTTTAAGGTCCTAGAACTGCTTGAGTACCTTATGGATGCCTAACTGATCGCCTGGTTAGGCGTAGCAGTCCAAAAGTGCACAGCCCTTAAATAGGACTGTAGGACAATATGAATCAAGCGATAATTATACTCATTATTGTTCTCCCTACGCGGGGACAGTTAGAATCTTGATTCCATGTCATGAATAAGAATAAGAGGGAGAGTTGACTTAACAATGACAGAAATTATATGTACATTATAGTTTGCACAGACTATTCCCCTCATATTTCTTCTGATAAGTTCCAGCTTTGCCACCATGTCTTTATTGTCAGAAACTTGGTTATTATTTTGGACTGGGAGGAAACAAAACAATACAATTCCCAAACCAATTTAGAAAAGTCTAAATAGATTACCACAATGCAAAAAAAGGGCCGGAAATGTTTTAAAAAAAAGCACAAATCGGAAATTTACAGTTCACGGTTGATGGGTACCTCAATATGATTTCAGGCTGACTATAATGGAGTTAAGTTCAAGTGCACTAAGAGGGTTGAAGCAGTAAAGATTATTGTCCTTCAGTGAGGCAAAGCAGAAAGTTGAAGCCGGCGAGGCTTGCTTAAAATCAGATACATATCATTGTTGAGCTCCTGCTGATGCTTAAAGTTTTGGTATCAGAAGCTCAGAGCTAGATACTGCAGAAGTTGCTTTATTGATGGAGTACATTTGCCGCTGTTCCCCGTCCAAGGTTTCACATTTTATCTTAGTCACTTTTTATGGTGCTCATTTGTCTTCAGCAAAGCAGGTTGGAAGCTATATATGGTCAGGGATTCAATAAGCAGGATCCCTTTACTGCAAGGTCTATCACATTCCTTTTTCCATGCAAAAACGTGTATTGACTGGGTAAAGCCTCTATATCTTGCCTGCCACGGATTGTTCTCATTAGGGAGGCATTAGCACCTTAACCCAGTCATATGGAGGTAGAAAAAACAACGGAATCCCAAATTTCAGTTGCTGGGATACGACCTCATTCCTGCACTTTCAGGCCATTATGACGGGCTTCTAGGAAACATGTCTGTCTCCAGCTAGTGTTCATGCAGGGTCCAGTACACACCTGGGTCTTCTTGGATTCAGGGGTCTATCTGCTTTTGATGTCCCTGTGGAAGGTAACAGGAATTCAACCACTAAGTTCTTGAATCCTTGAAATTCTTTCTGTCAAAAGGTTACTGCAGTGGGCAGAAGATCAATGATCGTCTTTCTTCCAGTGACGAGACTGAATTAGAACTTGGCAGATCTGGTCCAGCTGTCACTTTATCGGTGCTGTCACCACCCGCCTACTTAATGATCCACACTCTCTATCTAGATGTTGGTGGCTCTATGGATGAAAGATAGTCCGAGTGTTGCTACCTCCGTCAGGATTTTTCACTTGCATCGACGGCTTCATAGGCAGAAGTGGCTGTCAGCGGGAGTCCAGCCAACATTACCACCCGGCCAATCACGATGTGCCTTTCCATCGAGAAAATTGTGGCAGGGATACCTCATACACCGAGTTGGGTTGTTTTCCACTTCCATTTCCATCTTGAACTCCATTGTCCAGGTTCTTCCTCTGAAGCTTCGACTTGACTATGATGCTAATCAACTCCATTGTCTCCAGGATCTAAAGTAAGCTACTTCCAGCCTTTTTTTTACTATGAATCGTGTGTTAACATTTGCTTTAGCCTCATGTATTTTTACATTGCTCTTACATGCAATTTTATTCTTATGTGTAATGCAGTAGTTTTCATTTGACAACATATGAAGGTAAAATGAATAAACCTGTATTGACACTTAAAAAAATATTTGTTTGTTAAAGTGGTTGGGGATGTTGTGCTAGTGGTGTCTAGGTGTGTACATTCAGTAGTATGTGTATGTTGTTTCTCTGCTATGCTATATCTGAAAAAAGAGTTATATCACATTACCTGTATATATTTTTGAAGCAAACATAACATATATGTGTAGTGCAATATTAATAAGTAGTACTTACCAGTCTACACTCCATTAGGGACTCACTTCTTCACAATGGGGAAATCTAAATAGGTTTGGTGCAAGCACTCCAGCCTGATGGTGATAGAATACTGTGAGCCAACAGTGGAGTCCACCGCATTGACGGAGGTGCGCCACTTACATAACGGTAGATGGTCTTTTGATGTCGACATCTAAATACAAGTGGCTGTACTCCGTCTGCTCGACAGAATACTTGTAACTACCACCATGGACGGATGTCGTGAGTTCTGCCAAGATCCAAATGAGGCCCAAAGTCTTATTGGTTCATGATGTTTCTCCTCAGGCTCATGAAAGTTTTGAGGAGCTGGTGGTGAGGTGCTAGTCTTCTCTTTTGAGCCAGGCAGGGAATTAATAATTTTAACACCTAATTCTGCCAGCTTTCCTGTAGAATTCCCACCTTTCAGAGCTTTCTCACACAGATTACTGCAAGCTTCCCAGATTCCTTCAATCAAATTGCCTTATCCTTATCCTTCTTTAAGCTGCAGTAGACTACTCCATCCTCCAAGCTACTTCTCTACAGAGATGAGGTGTCGATCGATTTGTCATTGCTAGAAGTGGTTTCCATACTGTTGGAGACACAACAGAAGGTTTAGGGTGTCTCTGGCCATAAATTGTTGGTAAGCATTGCAGCCTCATTTAGGATGTCCATGGCAGATTTGTGAAAGCTGTTCTTGTGTTGCCAACCATTCCTATCCCTTCATAGACGTGTAATATCTGCAAAAAGTTTACTGTTAACACTACCTTTTCCTTCCTGCTACTAGAGGCCAAGCTGTCATTCTCTAGATGGAGAGTCATTAACAGTCAAACAGGGATGAGTATTCAGTAGGTGGAGCAGGGCTATGAAGCAACCAAGGGGCATATTATCAAGAAACGGCGTTAAAATTATTGCTCTGGTGTCAACATGGGCTTCTATGGGAATTATCTGCGGCATATTATCAAGCCCATTATCGCCGCTTTAGCGGCAGTTTTCTGCCGCTAAAGCGGCGATAATTTTAACGCCGTGCTTGATAATGTGCCCCCTAGTTCTATACCAGCTTACCCTCAGACAACACAAAATCCACATTTTTCTTAAGTTACTGTCTACTGAAACCCACAAAATTCTACTTTCAACATTAAATAAGATTTTAAACACAAAGTAAAAATCACTTTCTCAAACCATGATAGGAAAAAGTGTTCTTTTGTTCATAACTAGGCCTTTTCATGAAATACATAATTTCGCCTCCACTGTGACAAACAACTTTGTGTAATTGTTCACAGTGGGGACATATCTTTCTCGATAATTACCAAGCTCTAACATTTATAAATTTAACGGAAAATGCACACTTTAGAGGTGACATATCTAACATATATATAAAAAAAAGTAACATTTTCCAAGTAACAAAGGGATTTTTCCTTGCCATTTGTTTCTATACTATTTTAAACTACCCAGGGAAATAGCTTTCTGGAGCAATGCAGTTGTTTAATATAGGTGGATGGCATAAAATACACACTGCAGCCTATATAATATATTTACCTTAAATGCCAACTGTCCATTTTCTGCATCAACTCACAATGGCCTTACTAGAAAGTTAAATAATCCAATTGAGTGAAACCAATTTTACAGTAGAGTGTTACAGACAGAGCATACAGACTTTAGCTTTAGATGACAGTGTCACAGTGCACATAAGAGACATAAAACTTACAAAAAGAGTGACCAAAAAAAGCCAAGCAAACTGAGGTGACCACACAGCAAAAGTGTATTTCCTACAGACAGAATAATATCTTCCTTGCCTTCCTTAAAAATTCTGAATGCTGAAATATTGTATTTAAAACTAGAGATCACCAATGCAAGAGTTAAGGATTTGGGTTTGAAAAAGCAACATTGAAGTATTCAATTTTTACTCAGATATGGAGATACAGTTTTCAATAGATGAAATAAAGTAAGGTAACTGAAATGAGAAGGTAAGCAAACTAGTAGATGAAATAGCATGACATATCCATGACCTATTTCGACAAGGCTGTGATCGGATCTGCTCTTATTTGTGTGTGTCTTTGTTGTACCAGTATCATGGCCACAGAGTACCACCATCCTTCATATGGTAGTGAACTATCATGTTAGAGACTCACAGGAAGTATGGCCAACTGAACAAAAGTAGAGTGAGTGAAGACTGTTTATTTCTAGGTACGCAGTGGTTTAAAATCAAAGAGCTTTAACCCATTGCAATATTATTGTTACTTAAATTTTCTTTTCTAATCCTTACTAATTTTGCAACAACATGCCTACCAGAAGACTAACTGCCCAAGTTAAAATTGACATTAAATACAATTGGTCAGAAAGTTTTTGCAAATAATCATTATCAAAGCAGTGATAAGAATAAAAATGCAGAATAATCCAAAAATCACATATTAACCCTGAAACACTTCAGCCCCTTTCGCCAATTTATCCATTAAATATTTTACCAAAGGTTCCCAGGATCAAAGGGTGTAAGAGGGAGGTTTAGGACACAGCTGTAGTATATTCTTAATCAATGGTTTAGATGTTTGGTAACTAGTTCCGTAGAATTAATAAAGTGTAAGAACGGGGTTCAAAGAATCATTAGTCCAACAAAAAAAAGAACAGTTTTATGATACTTAGGCCTTCATGGTCAAGTGGGGTATCAATCTAGGGGTAAACATGCACACCCAGTGTAGATACACTGTCCCTGACATCATACCTAAACACTTTATTACATCCTAAGAATGTTCATATTTTTGTAGCACATTATCAGGTTCCAAGCCTTCCACCCTCACCCCCCCCACGCAGGGTCAAGTAAATTACACTGCTATCCAGCAGGAGGATCAAAGGCCTCCCAACACAACAGAGCTATTAACAGTGCTTGGCCCAGTTTCTGAAAAAGGAAGAGGAAATCTGCATCAGTTAATTAGCTAGACACACTGCACCTGGTCATGGACAGCCCAGGCCCACAGAAACAAAGGCTGAGGGCCAGACCGCTGCATCCAGAATGAGAGGGTGTCACCATGCTTTGGTGGGAATGTATCAGGCAGTTAGGGGCAGATCTGAGACTCTTGCGTAACAGACTTCTAGCTAAATCATCTAGAGGCATGAATGTTCTGCTCCTTTATCTAGTTTTCCATTTTCTTCATTCATCATACCATAAAAGGAGTGCCACTGAGTGCCAGGATAGTGTGCAGATTTGTAGGTCTAACGGCACTCAATTAAAAGTGCAGGCCTATATCCTAAAATACCCTAATTGTAGTGTACATTACCAAGAAGTAGATGTTCAGCACAACAAGCAGTAAATAAAACTGTGGTGGAACCTGGGAGAGCATTGCCTGGGAAGTATGCTGTAACCTGCATCCCATTATGCAACCATATTGACTGAATCTTGAGTAAATTATTCAGGATGTGTGCATGCTTTGGTAAAAGCCCAAGCCAAAAAGGAGAACTTGTCACAAAATAAGGAAAAGTGGAAATGAATGTTGTTTAACAGTTTTTTTCTAAAAATTGAAGATGCAAGCATCTTCTAACCAAACCTCCACACTGGTCACACTGCTGGACAGCAATTCATGCCAGACAGCTGGTAACCAAGGATATATTGGACTTTAATTATGAGGATATGGGTAAGTTGATTTGAATCTACTAGTTGATTACTCCTAAGAATTTGCATAAGCTTGCACAGTTGATGGATGCAATCTGTTTATGTAAAACAATAAAACACATGCCAAAAAGGTGCCAATGAAGCCAAAGGGTACAATGGAGAGTGTAAGGCTCAAACAACATCCTTGTGGAAAGCCACAAGACAAAGACTGAGGCAGGTGGGGGGGGAAGGGGTCTGATGGACACACGGACAAAGCCACAGTCTCAATTCTGAATTCTAGGGATGACATGGCCCTAATTCCTACCACTGTCAGGTGTCACACCATCTACAAATGGACACGGCTGTCAAAGACTGCTGAAAGAGCTTACAATATCAGTGCACTAAAACAGGGTATGTGTGAAATTGCATACATTTCCCCAAAAAAGTATGTAAACTTTCATGAAACTTTAATGAAAGTAAACAAAATATGCTATCAGCAAGAGATGTGGTTTTGACAGTATCTTGTGTGGCTTTTTAATGCAAGACCTTGTTTGTAAAAGCAACACAAGGTAAAGGCAGGAGACTAGGTGAGTAGAACATTTCTTTTGGTGAGTCATCTGCTGAAATATGTCTCTAATAAGCAAACATAAAGTGAAATTTATCAAATCTCAACACATTTGCACAATGGAAAATTCTGAAATATTCCATGCGTAGTTCAAATTTCACCGAGACCTAGTATGAACAGGAACATCTACTACTTTGTGTCATTTATCATAGAGTGATTATAATGTCTATGTCCCTTTACCAGATCAATAGTCTGCTTAGTATCCGTCTGAAGGGTGATGAGCTTCTCTAAAGGCTTTAACTTGATGGTCTTAAGAGGGAACTGAACCTAAACTTTAAGTGGACTTAAGCCTGAATCATTAAGGAAGTTGATGTTGTAACAGAAAAGCTATGACTTGGTATAAGTGTCACTTTTTATTGGGTGAGGTGGGGGGGGAAACTTTGTTAACAGAATTCACAAATGATGTCAGGCTGAAAAGACCATGTGTCACCAGATCCCTATTTCCAAAACAGAATGATTTAAATAAATAATATACTATAATGACAGGGAGCATGTTTTAAGAACAAAATGAGATCCATTCTAGAGACTTGGATCACACTATGGTATGGTAAGGTATGGTTGGTATGCATGTCACATTGGTCAAAGTAAACACACGTAAGGCCAGCTAATATTGTTAAGGATTACGTTTATTATCTGTATTACCAGAGGAAAGCTTTATCTCTATAGCCCCAAGATGATACAATCTTGAAATTATGAGTTATTTTTCTGCAGATGTAATCCTTGCGTGCTGTTGTTATGGTGCGCTTGTGCACAGACATTTCTCTGATTCATCCACAACAGCTGGGTTCCTCCACAGTCTTGATATATTCATTTTCACACTTCTAGAAACGTCTGCTTCTCTCTGAAATGGTTGTCTGAGTAACTGTGCAGTCAAACGTGTTCTCTATGCTTGCCTAAAAAATAAATTGGTAATTACATATTTTTTTCCTATGCAGGGTAGTTTATGCAGATTTTATTATTGGGAGCAAGCATATTTCCAGAATAAGGGCAGCGTCCATATGTATAATCTTCAGGTTGATTGCATTCCATAGCCAGATAATTCTGATTCTAATGCTGTACACTGGCACAGATTCTAATACAAATTAGTTTTGGGAGTTAATTGAATCCAATATCTGGAATCGTATAAAACACGATACAAGGTAAAACTTCACACTCTTTTCTCCTTTTACATAATGTACATTGTTCACAATCTCTCTTGTTTCATACATTATGGTGTATTGATTAGTGATCTTCTCTTAGCTATGATGTGAGCAAAGAGTCTGTCCTAATATTTATGCAGTGCTCTGTGTTCATTTTCATCAATTTCAACAAATGAACAGCCACCTTAATAAATTTAATCTGAATATTGGGCAGTTGCTCTCTTTTAGGTGTTTCATCTGTCTTCTGTTATAACCTAGTTTTCTACACCACCTCTCTGAAGAATTATTGTGGAAGGATGCTAGGATATATGTGGTTCATTTACATGTCTAGTTTGAACCAGTATTATTAAAATAGCTTGGGATGCTTGTTTGGCTTGACCATACTTATAAGAACGAGAAGGGGGTTTCCCTTAAAGAAAACAAGCTACAGGAGTGGTGCCTCCACACTCACCCATACCATTTCTACCCCTAAGTAGGTGTTCCATGACTGGCTGCAATAGAGTGCAGTAGACTACCTTCCTGGTCTTTGGCCCCACCCAGTTGACCAATCCAAAGTGGGAATTGGGCTATGATGGCTCCAGTGGTTAAAGACACACCAAGTGAACTGTGCATGAGTGGTCTTGAACTGAAAACACAAGAAATGATGAGGACGTTTCTCTCTGACCCTTAGAACGCTGCTAGACACACGGAAGAAGGTGGCATGAGGTGTTATATCAATATTACTCTGTGACCCACATTTAAGACAAAAATCTAAATACAGTAGCAAAGGACCTATGGAATTGATAGGCTGCTTGGCATCCAAGTTAAACATGTAGAAAGGGCTTGCTTATGACTGATGACTGATGAGGATCACTAGACCTGCGGAGACCTAACCTAGGAGTTTTGCTTTGTCACTTTCACATTAATTTGTACCACTTCATGTCACACACCCCATCCACTTTAAAACACTTCCTAAATGTCACAAAGGGAACGTGTGAGCAAATCTTTACCTAGTGGGATTAGTTCAGAGTGTGGGAGCTCTCTTCCCGGGGACATTTGGAAAAAGAGGCCAAAGTGGGTTCACCCATTGCATTTTAGAGCAAAGGGACCAATTTGTGAATTTTACAATCCAATTTCCAAACACACTTGCAAAAAAATAGGATTGAACCACAGTGCTCAATCAGCACTAAGGATATGTCTTAGGATTTCCAGAGCAGTCTTCTGAGCCTCATCAGGGGTGCTAGAGGGCACAGCCACCAAACAAACATGGTAGAAATGGGTATTACCTGAGCATTGTTTAGTCCTGTTTACCAAAAAACTGTCTGAAAAGCAAAAGGGTTTAGAAGCAGCTTGAGGAACCTGGTTATGCAATTTGAAAACTTTCAACTATTATCAACAATTGTCAACTCTTTTATTTTCCAACCGTTTTCAGATTTCCATCTTGCCTTTTCCAACTAGCTTTTCAATCATCTAATATGACTAATAATATACTTGAAGGGAGTAGTGTAGGGAAATATTTACATCTCGAAAACATTATCAATATAGTTTAAGAAATCCATCAAAGGAAGTAGCATCAGCAACACATCCTTCACGTATGAATCATCACACACATATTTGCTTTAAAAATAGTTAAATATACAATTGGAGTTCAAAAATGTTCTTCTCCAAAATATCATCTTCCTCAAGCTTATTGTTTCCAAAAGTCTACATTTTACGATTTAGACCCTGGGGACCCATCCCCCGTGGCCTGACCTACACGTAATACGGGAGGGTGATGGCACGTCCCCTCTCCCAGGACCAATTTTGGCCCTGGGCACCCCATCCCCCGGGGTCCGGCCTTTCTGAAATGGTGGTACGCTGGCTGATTTCAGTCTCAGTGACCCCTTTCCCCGGTCTCTATTGTGGGTGCACTGGTTTCACCCAGGGCACCCACTCACATCTGTTGGGGACCAAGGGGGGAGCCTCAAGACCCCTATTGTCACTGTTGGCTCCCCAATTCCTGGGGGAGCCGGCCTTGCTTATAGACATTGGAAGCTGCTGAATAGACAGCTCCCTCTGTCTGAAAACAATTCTTCTCTGCTTCCAGCAAGCCAGAGCATTTTTAATGCTCTCTCTTGCTGACAGCAAAGCGTTTTCTGTGGCTTGGTGGGACCAATAAATCTCCTGCCAATCCACAAAAAAAAGCAATGTCCTGGGAGTGGGCACCCCCGCCATAGCAGGAGCCGTCCCTGGAGGTGGCGGTTACCAGAGCCATGTATGACTTCCAGTGGGGGGACACACTCCCCTGGGAGTAGTGGTCCCCAAGGCTGCGGGGTGGTTGGTGCGGCCCCCCGCATTCAATGCAAGAAGAGCCCTGGGGAGGTGGTGGTCCCCAGGGCTGAGGGGATCCGTGCAACCACCCAGTCAACAAAATTAAAGCCCCGGGCAGGTGGCAGACCTCGGGGCAGCGGGGGTCCAAGAGCCCTTTTTATTAGTAAGCAAGCCCTGAGGAGATGGTGGTTCCTGTGGCATTAATAAGCCCCAGGAGTGGGGGGCATGTGCCCCCCTCCTTTATTATGAAAATTCACAAAGGACCTGGTCCACCCAGGGACTGATTACTAATGAACTTAGACACTCATGGACCCATTGACAGACCCACTCAGAGACTCACGCACTGACTCACATACCCACTCAGTGACTCACACATCCACTCAGACCCAGTGAGACACTTATGGAGCCACTCCCAGGCCCATTTAGATACTCCCACTCCCACTCATACACTCATTGAGACACTCATGCACTCACCACAAACACCCATTGAGACACTCATGCACTCACTCAAACACTCACTCTCAAACCTTAGAGTTAGGACATAGAATTAAAAAACCTTACAAATTCACTTAAAAACTAGAGGTTACAGGAATGTTACAGTTAGGCTCAGATTGTACTTGCACAAAACCATAGAAATTCAGAAGCTATAGTTACTTGAGCTAACTATAACTTACGCACCCACAATGCACTGCTTATGACCACACATATTACATCATTGATCACATCACTCACTCACGTGCCCACTCACTCACCTATAAAGATGCCCATCCCTTTTATTTCAAATTATTTTTATTCGCCCTTTTTTATCGTTACCAGCCTATACCTCTACCCACCCCAAAACCCTAAAAGCAACCTTACCACCCAGTACCTCTACCCACCCCTAAACCCTAAAGAACACCCTTACCACCCTATACCCCTACACACCTTGAAATACTAAAAATCTCTTGCCACCCTATATCTTTACCCACCCCAAAACCCTTGAAAATACCCACATCACCCTATACCCCTACCTACCCTAAACCCTAAAAATGTTCTTACCACCCTCTACCCCTCCAAGACCCTAGTCCCCAAAAATGTCCTTATTTCCCAATACCCTTACCCACCCCTCAAATCTAAAAACACCCTTACCGTTCAATACCTCTACTTACCCATAAACCCTAAAAATCTTTTAACACCCTATACCTCAACCCAATTCTAAATGCTAAAAACACCCATACCACCCAATGCCATTATCCATCCCAAGCCCTAAAAACACCCTTACCACCCTCTACCCCCACCCACCAAAAGCCTAAAAACAAGCTTACTCCCTATACTCCTACCCACCCCTAAACCTTTAAATCAGCCTTACCATCCTATGCCCTAATATACAAAAATTTGCCTATAACACATTTAACATCTGTCCCATGAGGTTGGAGATTAAGAAACTTAATATGTATCCCACAGGATTGGAGATTACGAAATGTAACATCTATCTCAAGGGGTTGGAGATTAAGGCATTTAACATCCACCCCATGGAGTTATAGAATAAGAAATTTAACATCCATCCCATTTAATTATATACTAAAGTCCATGTGTTTAAGTCACTTATTTTTTGGATATTTCATTTCTTTGTGACTTGTTGTATCCTTTGGCATCCATATTTTTGCCCTAGCTGATTGTTGTTTTCTCGTGATCCTTCATCTTCTTATATACTGTTTTGGGGATTACAAAAATGTATCCTCCTTGGATCCAATGCTCAAGCCAGAAGCAACCACCATGTCAAGAACAAATCTATATCCTAGATATGCATTGTTCATCAGGGAGATAATATGTAAGTGCCAATTTACAATAGCACATTTACAAATCTATAAAAACCTTAGCTCTTATCCCTTGGGGTCGGAGATTTAGGTAGCAGAAATATATTTTTCTACTTTGGTGTGTCGTAGAAATATATTTTTATTCTTTGCTGAGTAGTGGAAATACATTGTTGTTCTTTGGTGAATTTTGGAAATAGATTTCTGTTCTTTAGTGAGTTGATCTGTTCGAGTCACTTCTTATACATGTATTTGTGTGTGTGTATATATACATTCACTTAAAAAAAGAAAGGCTACAGGGACATTATAGTTAGGTTCTGATTTTACTCGCAAAAAACCTTAGCAGTTATAGTTAGAGCTATTTGTATGACTCACACCCAAAGGTAACTATTACTTGCACCCACACACACACACACACACACACACACACACACATACACACACACACATATATCTATATGTATAAACCAAATGTTGAAGTAACCTTATAGTTAGGTGAAATGTTCAGTTTTCAACTCTAAAAAACACTTAAATTCACCAGTTATAGCTAGAGTTATCACAAGTAACCATAACTCGTGACATAAGGAAACTATAACTTGTGTTCCCGCCAGTACAGTGATGTTATCAATGATGTCAAAGAAGATGTCATGGGGCGTGGCTTGGACGCCGAGGGAAGATGGCGGATCTCCGTTAGCTCCGCTTGGACGCGGTGCTATGTAGCTGTGTGGAAGGCTTCCCAGCGAGCTACGGGCACTGTCTCCAGAAGATCTTACCAGCGGAACATGGCGTGATTCTGAATTGCTCCTCGTTGGCTGTTTTTAACACTCCTATCCCTCGGTGACGTGGCGGTTTGAGTTCCTGAGGTAATGCCCGTTGGCGGCCATTTTGTATCGAGGCGCCGGCATTCTATTCCTGAAACACCGCGCACGCATTTCCTGGATCAAGTCATGCTTTGATGCTTTACTGCTTTATTTCTCTTCGAGAGGGAGTCTGCTCCAAGTTCAACAGTCGCCAGTAGCCCCTGGCCATGCTTGCTCTATATCGTTTCTCTCCCCGGAGATGGTTTTATAATTCTGTCTTTTCTTCAGAGGAGCCGTGATTAACCCCAGATGTTCCAGTATCTTCAGAGCCACAGGCTGGATGCATTGCAGCTTTGTGTATCTTTCTCTTTTTGTTCTAAGGTGATGCTGTAGTGGCTTTATGAGTATCTTTGTCAAACCGTACAGCGTATGAGAGAATTTCGTGTACTTTTTCCCGCCAAAAAAGCATTTCGTCAAGTTGCCAAGATGTCTAATGACTCCCATCCTCCAAATAAACCGTCTTCTTCTGGCGCAAAGCCTAAAAGGCTGAAGAATGACCCACCCTCGCCTATTCTTTCATCGCAAAGCCCAGTTTTGGATAACATACTTGAGGAAGTGCGTGGTCTTCAGCCCTTTATGGCCGCCACAAACGAAAAATTGCAACAAATCGAGGACCGATGGATTGTCATGGAAGGCAGGGTGACTGAGTTAGAACAACGCGTCAGTGACGTTCAAGATGTTACCACAAAAATTCCGTTATTGGAACAAGAGATTCTTAAATTGAAGCTTCATACTGAGGACTTGGAGAATCGTAATCGAAGGAACAACCTCCGCCTTTTTGGCTTGCCAGAGAATATTGAGGGTCCTGATATGTTGCTTTTCCTTCGAAAATTCCTTCATGACCTCTTGGGCCTTCAGTCATCTACACCTTTGAATATACAAAGAGCTCACCGCTTAGGTCGCCTTCAACCGAATTCCACCAAACCTCGTGGTATTATTATGTTGTTTCTGGAGTTCACAGAACTCATGACTGTTCTTAAAGCAGCTAAACTCAAACGTAACCTATCGTGGTCTGGACACAATATTTTTATCTCACAAGATGTCTCCAATGCGACCAATGCTCGTCGCAAAGAATTTCTTGCACTGCGTCCACAAATGAGGCTCTTGAACGTCCAGTATGGTATACTTCATCCCTCCATCTGCAAGATCACCCACGACGGCCAGACGAGATCCTTTGATGACCCGGGAAAACTGAAACTGTTTCTCAATAACATCTCCTCTCGGAATATGGACACAAATCATTGAACGCTTCTTTTTTTTTTTTGCTACTTCAGTATTGTGCTCTTAACAGATATTAATAGCTTTTTTCTGGTTACCTTAGATTCCTCTTATACATAGCTTTCCATATGTTTTAGTGCTTACTGCTTATTGTACGTTTGTTAATCACGTTTCTTCCTCTTTGTTACTGTTTATTCCTGTTCAAATTCTTTCTTCCCCTTCTCATATCTCGCTCCCGCTATATGTTTTCCTACGTTATGTCCTGCTTCCAATTATACCCATGTGAATTATACCGCTGTCTTCTCTCCGGTCTCATCACGCTCCAATTTTACTTTTCTATCGATGTCTTTCAGGCCTGGAATCCTTTCCTTGACCTGTTTTCCTCCTTTGCTTCCCTATGCTTTTTTCCTTTGCCCACTTTCCTTCCCTTCCCTGCTCTTTCGCACTCTTTCTTATTTCAGTATTCCTCTGGTCGGTGCGTCTCTCTCTTCTTCTTTCAGGTTTTTCCATGTTTCCTATGTGCTCTTTTCCCTTCATTTCTTCATGATTATGGTGCTTTTGGACTTCTTTTTATTTTTTTCATTGTCAGAGGCTTGCTGATTCTTCTTAATAAGGTGGTTTTACGTTTTGTTGTTCCCCTGTGTAACCCTTATGCGAATTTTGTCTTTCAGTGTCGTTGTGTCTCCGAAGTATTTCCACACCATGTGTATCACATTCCCCTGACCCTCGCGTATGTGTAATTTTGTTACGTGGAACGTTCGTGGTCTTGGAAACCCGGTTAAAAGACAAAAGGTAATTTCTCATTTATCTAAGCTTAATTCCCAAATTTCCTTTCTTCAAGAAACTCACTGCAATGACGTCGAATCACTGAAATTAAAAAGGCAGTGGGTAGGCCAAGTTGTTTCCTCCCCTGCTGTTGACAAGAAGGGGGGGGTTGCCATATTGTTTCACAAAACTCTATCTGTGCAAATTATTTCCTCTCAAAATGATGACGCAGGTCGATGGGTAATGGCCAAGGTTGTTGTACACAATAAAACGTTAATCTTGCTAAATATTTATGGCCCTGTGAAACCAGATCCAAAATTTTAGAATGATATCAAAATTCTCCTCTCCACAGCTGACTGTCCCAATATTATTGTAGCAGGCGATTTTAATCAATGGTTGGATCCTTTCACGGATCGCTTATCTAAGTACAAATTTCAACCGGATAAGACCCATAAATCCTTTCAATCGGCCATTGCCTCTCGCCCAATGTATGATGTCTGGAGAACTTGTAATCCTGAGTTGTTGGAATATACGTTCTTTTCTAATGTACACCAAACCCGATCCAGAATTGATTACATCTTGGTTAGCAAATCCCTTCTTCCTTGTATCCAAAAATCTGAAATTGGCTCTATTTTTATCTCAGATCATGCCCCTGTCTATGCTATGTTCGACCTTTCACTCTCCTCCTCCAAATATAATCGCTGGAAGTTTAACACTCACCTACTTTCTGATACAACTTATATTAAAGAAGTCACCTCCTTTATTAATGAATTTTTCACCTTTAACAACCCATCAGACACTTCCACATCTAACAACTGGGATGCTTTTAAAGCGGCGCTCCGTGCTTTTACTATTTCTTTTGTGTCCCGGAAGAAAAAGGCCAATGTGAAAAAGTATAAAGACCAATTACAACAGTTGAAAAAATTAGAGCATGACTATTTTTACTCCAAAAATGCTGATTCACTTAGGAATTTAATTACAGCCAAAACCAACCTTAACAAAATTGCCACTGTTGACGCCTGCAATGTTTTACTTAGAATTAAGTCTAAATTTCACGGGGGGCAAAATAAAGCAGGTAAAATGCTAGCGAATTATTTAAAAATTCGCTCTGAACGTAAGACCATTGGCCCTATCCTGGATGAATCCACCAATAATCTGGTGTCCTCTGATGAAGAAATTGCAGCGGTCTTCCATGACTACTACCGATCTCTTTACTCAGATGATACATTCCCCTCCTCTCATAATCTTGATAAGTTTTTTTCTGGACTTCCTGCTCCCCCATCTCTGAATGCTGAGTTTTCTGCCTTAGAGGCGGATATTACCCTTCAAGAGATTATTACCGCCCTTCAAGCTTTAAAGAAATCAAAAGCCCCCGGCCCGGACGGATTACCGGTGGAGTTTTATTGTACTTTCAAATCTTTGTTTGCCCCTAAATTACTGCAGCTGTTTAATTCCTTCATTGCTGATGCGAAAGCATCTGGCTCCTTTATGGATGCCCTGATCGTCATTATCCCTAAGCCTGACAAGGATCATTCTTTATGTAAAAATTTTCGCCCAATCTCCCTTATCAATTACGACTGCAAGATCTTCGCTAAGATTATTGCATCCCGACTTGATTCTATCATACCCCTTCTGATCAAGACGGACCAGGTGGGTTTTGTCAAAGGTAGACTGGCTTCCGATAATGCTAGAATGTTCATGAATATCTTATCCCATGGTAAAAATTATAAAAATCCTCTGGCTGCTTTGTCTCTGGACGCTGAAAAAGCATTTGATCGTATAAATTGGCAGTATATGTTTCATACCTTACAATGGTTTGGTTTTGGCCCTAATTTTATTTCCTTTATCAAATTATTATACTCATGTCCGAGGGCATGTATTTTTGTTAATAACCAATTCTCTCAATTTTTTCCCCTATCCAGAGGCACCAGACAAGGTTGTCCTCTTTCCCCATTACTTTTTATTCTGTGTTTGGAACCCTTCCTTGAGCGTATTCGAACCAATCCCAAAATTAAAGGTTTTGTCTCTGCTTCTGTTGAAACTAAAATATCTGCATATGCGGATGATATCTTGGTATACATGTCCAATCCCAGTGAATCCCTTCCCCCCTTTTTAGAGGAAGTCCATCTTTACTCTTCCATTTCTGGGTACAAACTCAATCTAACCAAAACGGAGGTTCTTCCTTTAAATTCGATTTGTTATCAATTCATGTTTGCGGATACAGCTTTTGCATGGTGTCCCTCCAAAATTAAATACCTTGGCATTTGGTTTGCCTCCAATATTGCGGACACTATTAAATTCACCTTTAACGCACTAATGAATAAGTTGAAATCCCTTCTCCTCGTGTGGTCCCCCTTATTTTTGTCATGGTGGGGTCGACTAGATACTATTAAGATGATGGTCACTCCTCATATTCTTTATACGGTTTCTATGCTCCCTGTCAAAATCCCTAACACGTTTTTCTCCCAATTAAACTCTTTATGTATTAAATTTTTATGGAACAATAAACGCTCCCGCATAGCCTTAAACAAACTTATTTGCCCCAAGGAAGAGGGGGGTGTGCGTTTCCCTAATTTTAAAATATACCACTCTGCTTTTTTGATTAAACAATCTTTCTCATTGGCCTTCGATTTTGGGGATACGCCTATACCTCGTTGGATTATCTTTGAGCGATCGCTTCTAAAGGAATTCCAGTTTAAGCATGTTACATTTATGTCCAACTGCACCTTTTTGTCTAAACACCCTGTATTAAAATACTCCCGTGAATTGCTGTGCAATACATTTCTTAAGGACCTATCCCCTATCCAATGTTTTTTAACCTCTAACCTGTGGTATAACAAATTTCTTAAATACAAAGGTAGATCTTTCTATTACAAATACTGGAAGGAAAAGGAGATCATTTTTGTCCATCAGTTTTTGAATGGGTTCTCTATCATCTCCTTCCAGGAATTACAAACACGATATCAGCTACCTGACTCCTTCCACAAGGAATACCTTATTATCTCTAATGCTATACAAGTTCAATTGGCTACCTACTCTCTCCCATCAGTCCCACCTTCTTTAACACCCTCTTCACCATTGTATCCTCTATTCCCGGCGCATAAACTCAAAGCTGCCACTGTCTATAAGTTATTGTTATCTAATGCCAATGTTCGTTCTAAAACCACCATTGAAAGTGCATGGGAAATGGACCTATCCTTTTCTCTTCCTATTGAAAGTTGGGACAAACTATGGTCGAAATTATTCAAAGTTTCGGCTGCAGCCAGGATAACCCAATCTCTGTTTTTTCTGTACCATAGAGCCATTATTACTCCTGTTATTATTTGTAAGTTTTCCCCCTCATCCTCTCCCCTTTGCTGGTCCTGCTCTACCGAAACTGGTACATTAGTTCATCAGTTATATGAATGTGCATCTGTTCTATCTTTTTGGAATTCAATTTGGAATGTATGCATGTCAGTTTTTAACTTTAATGCAACCTTATCTTTTGTAAATATCTTTTTAGGCTCCTTAGCTCCTGATATGGAAACTGTTTTACCTAGTTCTAGGTTATTTGACCTTTTTATTGCATTAGCTTTTAAAGTGATCCTCTCTGCATGGAAAGATAATTCTAAACTGTCGTCAATTACTTGGTGGAATTTTATTTGTGACGAACATAGGATTGCTTCAGTTTCCTCCTCTTCTGTCCCCCAAAAAATCAAAACTGATCTTCTTTGGCTTCCTTTTACTGTTTATCTCTCCTCGCACCCTCCCTTGCGGTAATTCCTCTTCTTTTTACTCTCTTCTCTCTCTGGCTTTCTCTCTTCTCTTCCTCCCTCACCTCTTTGGTCTTTCCTCTCTTCCTCCTTTCTTTTCCTCCTATCCCATTCTCTAGTGCCATTTTCCTTAATTTACCCTATTATTGATCCTTTTTTCCTTTTGTTGACCTAATCATTATAAACCAACTTCGTTTATATAATATCTCTTATGGCGCTATATTGTAATAATTGTTTTATTGTATCATTTGTTTTTTCTTTTTCTTTTTCTCTGAAAAATTCAATAAAAACTTCTTAAACAAAAAAAAAGAAAATGTCATGAGTGATGTACTATCTAGAGTAATTAGCCGTGTATCGCAAGGGTGGATGGAATTGGGTTTCTGGGGCCAAAATTAAATATTTGTGGATTTGTTCCCCTTAGGACCTCGCCCACTCAGGGCCTTTAAAAAAAACAAGCACTGGTCAATGAACCCTAAGAAAAAACCCAGAGACCAGGACACAACTGGTGTGAATGATTACAAACAGTTGTGAATACATTTTGATATATAAGAGAAACACATAGAGATGCTTGCTATCATTGCTAGGAAGAGCCACAAGCAGTCTGTGAACTGAGAGGAATGCACCTTGATGTAGTAAGTGGATAAAGGAGGGCATAGGAACTTTTATGAAAGAGTTTTACAGCTCTGTGATGACAACTATTCTTTTCTCTAACTAGAGTGTGACTATAGGAGTTCCTGGCGCCATCCTCCATGGGGTTCAGATGACCCTCAGTTAGGGTAAGAGTGATGTCAGTAATATCTCACAGTATGAAACTACACAAAACTGAATAAATTTGATACATGAGTACAGTGACACAATCACACTACATTTGGTTGAAGGAAATGGGTTTGGCGGACTTTGTGTCCCAATTTACCAGTTTATATATACACAAGTATATGACACACATGTTATATTATTCTCTTACAGGTAACCAGAGATGTGTGGTAACTCAAGTATTACTGTGGAATGTGTGATGGTGTAGATTCTGCCAGTGTTTATGTATGCTTAGTGGAATGTTGGTGAGACAGTGGGAGTTGGGACACTGGTGAAGCTGGAGCTGTGGTTGTAACCTACTATATTGAGTAAACTTTTACTCATGAAGAACTTCTTGTCTTGCCTTGCTTTTTGGTTATGAGGATGGGATACTTAATATTTTACTTCAGGCGGATCTAACACAAATCTTTGAATTAATATCAAGTGTAAGGAGTTCATGGATTTCGTTGACAGCATCAATTAATGAGGAGGCAATAACAGAGGAAAGGATCTTGCTCACAAGGTTTCCTACTTGTCTCTGGTACTTGGTTGTGGATTTTGTCTATTTTGGGACTTCCTCCTAAATTACTGTTAACGCTCGATCTAGTAAGCAGGTTTACAAGGCATCGGGAGCAGTGCGGGTCAGAATGTTCCTAATCTTTGCAGGGGTGAAATGCGCAGGAATCCACAAGCTGTGGATGCATGATTTTTCTCATGTCACTGGATTAACAATGTGTGCTGTGCTTCTGTCATGTCTCGCACGCATGCAATGTATGTTACATACCTATGTGCTGCCACCATCTTGAATATGGCAATTGTGCATTGTGCTAATGCAAACTGTTTCATGGGTGTGTTCACCAACAAGTTATGGTGGTGACAAAAAAAGGTCATCAGTGAGTCAAATTTTACTGCGTTGACTCACACACCTAAAATGTCTCAAGTGGAAGCGCGGTCGAGTGTCACCACGGTGAGTCCTAGTTCATTGTGGTGACAAACACACCTGGGACTAGTGAGATTAATTTTTGTTGTGGTGACTCAAACCCAGGGACTTCTATTCTTGTTGTGAGGTACTTTTAAATGTAACTTTCATTTGTTTTGCATTGCACGGTGGCAAATCCTATAACAGTTGCAGCTGCACAAGTAGAGATAGTTGCAAGATAAGGCTAATTGTGTTTGTAGTTGTGTTGTTGGTATATTGAAATGCAAAATGTTTCTCCACTGTCATCTCCAAGTGAACCATTAGTTAAGTGGGAAAAATGGAAAAAGGTTTTTTCAAGATATGCCAGGGTATGTGGAACTAGTATGAGTGTGGAGAGAAAAGTATCACTATTATTACACTATCTAGGACTGGAGGGCAAGAAATATTTGATCATCTGCTGGAATTTAAGAGTAAGGAGAGGGATGGCTTGAATGAAAAGAGAGACTCTGCGATCCTTTGGGCAGGAAGAAAATATAAGAAATTCTTATGGGGCAGAGTGTTTACTACAAGAACAGATCATAAGCCATTGATAGAAGTATTTACAAAAAAAGGAGTTGATAATCTGTCAAGTAGGATTGCTAAATGGCATTGCAAGACCATGATTTTCAGGTCATGCATATACCAGGGATAAGCAATGCTGTAGCAGATTGCTTGTCAAGGTTTGTCAAAGTAGGTGAGGCAGAAGATGAGGAGGATTTGATTGATGAAGTGAAGGTATGTGTTGTAAGTGAGGGAATAGTTAGAAAAGAGTAGTGAAAGAATGAGGTTTCAGAGGACAAGCTGTTACAGAATGTGTTAATGAGGATGGAGAAAGGATGGGGAGAGAAAATTTGTTGGATGAAAAACCTAAACAGTTTTGGAGTGTCGAGAATGATTTATCAGTGGCTAAAGATAAGGTCTTCAGGGGAGCAATATTAATTCCTTCGGAGCTGATAAGGGAGAAATTGATGTGTATAGCTCATGAGGGACACCAGGGTATTTCCAGAACAAGGAGCATTATGATCTTGTTATTGGTAGCCTGCTATGGACAAGGAAATAAAAAGAGAGGTGAGAGATTGCATTGAATGTTGCTTGAGTGATAAAGTATTTAAAACCTACAGTGATAAAAGAGTTGCCCAAAACAGTATGGGATGAAACTGCTGTAGATACTTTGGAACCTCTCATTGATGTGGGGCAAGGAAAGTTTATTATGGTGTACCCCGAGATGGCCAGAGGTGAAAGTTGTGAATAAAGTAACCTTTCATAGGGTGATAGAGTTCTTCTGTGAAGTAGGTTTGCCGGAGTCAGTATTGACAGATAATCGAGTACAATTTATGTCAAGAGAAACGGAGGAGTATTTAAAAAGAAAAAGAGGTATTAAACATAAAATGTCTGTGCTTTATCACCCAGAATCCAATGGCACTGTGAAGAGGATGATTCAAATGATTAAGAAGGCAATACAGTTAGAGAGAAGTTCTTGGAAAGATTGAATGAAGGAAATGATTTAATTCAATTCATGGCATTTATAGAGTGCACAGCTACCTCCACGGAGCTAAAGGAAAGCTTGCAAGAGTAAGGGAGGAAGTACTGATTAGGTAATGCAGAGGAAAGCTTATATGGACAAGAGAAAGGCAGCCAAGGGTGTGTCTGAGAAGGTTGGTGATGTTGTTAAGGTTAATGCTCCTGTCACTCATGAGGTGTATTCTAAGTACAGTAAAGAAATTAAAGTAATTAAAGTGTTCAATAATGCTGTGAAGACAGAAGATGGGCTCGTTTGGAATATAAACAGGAATGGAAACAACAAAGGGGATGTGAGTGCAATTGGATGAGTCCAGGAAGATTTAAAGGTGTTGTTACGTATAATGCCTGGGCTACTGAATCGGTTTGTATAATAATTTGGGGGTATTAATTGTGTGATGGTATAGAAAGGGAGATGTGTGTGAAAGAGCCGGCCCCATAGGTTCTAGACCTGTCCTGGAGACACACTCCTTTTGGTTTATTTGCAGCATGTAAGTGTAAAGAGGAGAAAAGTTGCTAGGAAACAATCAATTAGCCAATAATTGTCTTGGAAACGTAATAACCCAAGGACAACTACCTTTGGTTAGTTAATGTAGTACAAAGCCAAGAATAACTGGACATAAAGACACCTCAACAAGAGGGTATAGAAATACAAAAGTATTACCATAAAGCCAAATCAGCGCATCCAATTTAGACAGTGCAGCATAAACAACACAATTAATTCAAGAAGTAAAATACAGAAAATAAGGAAGCTTGAGTCCAAATTTCCCTGCTTCAAGGTTTGGCGATTGAAGAGCATTAAATCTATCCCTACTCTAGCACTAAAGTGACATCCCTAATTAAGCATTTCAGAAAGAATTAAATGTGTCAATCCATGGAGTATTCCTAAGAAGCCTCTCCACAATCAATGGGTCAAGAAGCATAAAGCTACCTCTACAAAGACAGAGCTCATCCTAGGATGCTCTCTCTCAGAAGGCAAGGAAGAAGTGGGCACTATCCCTAATTCCTACAACCAGTTATCCACAGGTAGCACTCCCATGGTGCATTTCAAATCCCGCCAA
Source organism: Triturus cristatus (assembly GCF_964204655.1). Lineage (NCBI taxonomy): Eukaryota > Metazoa > Chordata > Amphibia > Caudata > Salamandridae > Triturus > Triturus cristatus. Next base: position 485,012,378 of record NC_140580.1, on the reverse strand, counting down.
CCACTCTGGGTACAGTCCTGTAGATATTTTTCCATGATCTTGATGATGTACCTTCTTTCCAACAATTTGTCCTTGGTTCTCAGGCTTTCTCCTGAGTGGAACTTCCTTTATCGATTCAAGCAACACAATTGTAACTTCTTCTCTCCTTGCCTAGCTGGTAAAACATATACATTATTCTGCCTAACAAGAGCACCTCTTCACCTGCAACACAAAATGTGAGAAAGAAAAGATTCCACAGCACACATTCTAAAGTGAGAGTATTCATGGACTTGCATTTCAGGGCTTCAAATTTCATCTAACATAAGAAAGCTCCATGTAAACTTTAAGAATCCACATAACGTTAATGCAATTTTAACTAATAAGTGTACTTACTTAAGAACTTTCATAATTAATAAGCACACTTAGTACACAAATTATTATCAGCTTAACAACACAAGTTCTTCGTGTTAACATTTCTGCTTGTTACATTCATTTTCTATGTTGATTCCCCATGCGACTTGTCAGTGGCCTAAAATGTGTCACTTATTCATGTTAAATCATTTCACAATTCAAACATGTCACGTGAACACAGTAGATCATTTTATGTCGGTGAGTTCTACACGCAAATATAATGCACCCCTACAAATGAAATGAGACTTCAACTCCATCATGTGGCATCTCAGGTATTACTATGGAATGTGTGACAGTGTAGAGTCCGCCAGTGTTTATGTATGCTTAGTGGAATGTTGATGAGACAGTTCAAGTTAGGTCACTGATGAAGCTGGAGCTGTGGTTAGAGCCTATTATATGGAGTAATCTTTTACCAACAAAGAACTTCTTGTCCTGCACTTTATTGGATTACCATAAGAACCAAAACTAATAACAAGTATTATTTCACTTTTTATTCTTGAATGCAAAGGGTATATACTTGTGAAGAATTCAACGCATGTCCTGATGAATGCCATGGTGGCCTTTACTACGCAATGCCTTTACCACACATTTCTTTACCCTGCATATACTTTTACCACGCGTGCCCTGACAACAAAACAAGGTAAGTGTATTTATAGTATGTACATATATATATTGTCAGGGCAGTATTTTGTTTCTGTACCTTTACTGAGTATATATACATGCTACAAAATAGCACTCTTTAGGTGATCAAGGCAGCTGCGCAGCTGAAACGTGTCTTGTTTGTCCGGAGTGGGCAAATAAACAGATTTTGATTCATTTCTGTGCCGGAGTGCCGCCTCTTAAACTTAAGTGGGAAGATGTTTTGTGTGTGTGTGTGTATGTGTGTGTGTGTATATATTTATATATATATATATATATATATATATATATATATATATATATACTCAATTGTTTCTTCCTCAAAGAAAACATGCCGCAGCACAATTCCTTAAGTGTAAAGTATTTATTCAATACAGCGAAAATGCCAGACGTGTTTTGGAGCAGCCACTCCTTGTTCTCCTTGTGTGTGTGTGTGTGTGTGTGTGTGTGTATATATATGTAAATATACACACACATCTATATATATACTACACATATATATACACATATATATGTTGTCCAACTTAATTGTTGGAGAATGTTTAGGAGTCAGCTTTAAGGGAGACAAGTCAAAGGCCTTTACTCTACCGCCTTACCCTTTAATTTCAAGGGATACTGCAATTATGGGGAATGTGGGAGGCTGCTCACTTTGTATAATGTTAGCACTGGTGCTCCCTTGAACTGTTCCCATGTTTTTTAAGGAATAGTTTCTTGTGATACCCACGATAAGTTGTCTGCAGTATCTATCCATATTTGAATACCATATTGGGTAATTTCCTGACAGAATTAAGATTGTTGAATGTTTTTATTGTGGCTGCAGTCTTTATGGTTTAGAGGTACATTAGTTGATGGTGACCCGCTCTTTTTTTCCTTGTAGTACGTTTTTTGGGTTTAAGAAATATGATTCCAAATGTTCAATTGATCATTTTCCGCACCAGTATGAAATTGTTTTCATCCTTGCTTCATAATGAAGGCTATAAAATCCGTCATCTTAATAGAAAGGTTATTTGGAACACTGCTAGTCAGTGCTTAATTTTGATTACTGGTGGTGCCAACTGGCACTCACTTTTGGGGCCCAGCACTTATTTTGTCTCAACTGATTATTATCCAAAACAAGAGAGAGAGAAAACACAACAAGGGAAAAAACGGGAGAAGTAAGATCAAAATATAGTGACAAAGGGAGAATAGGGTTATGAAACAGAACCTATAATAGTGAGAAGAAAAGGGCATAGATTGTCTGGTTGTGGATTAAAGAAGTATGAGGTGGAATCAAGGCTACACATCTTTGACATTTTGTACCCTGGCCTTTAATCGCGATGACCTGGAGCTTTCAACAAAGCTTTTGGCCCCAGTACTTGTGTTTTTTACAAATTAATTTGCAGCGGAAGTGTCGTAAAATTGTTATCATTGTGCCCTGACTGTCCTTATTACTCCAACCATACTGGGCCCTTTACGATCTGAAAAACTACAGCATTTCCATTAACCACAGAGACAATGATCCTCTGATGAATCTTTCTCTGCCAATAGGAGTGGTGGAAATTAGGCTGGCCAAACCCCTAGTTAACTGTCCAGGGAGGACCATCAAAAGACAGCCAACTCGCAAATTTGAGACCAGATTTACATAGACTGCTCTTAAGGACATACTCTAGAAATAAAGAATTGCAACAGGAAGGCCAAACCTCCGGAAGAAGTTGAGTTTTTCTCTACAACACATTTAATCTTCAGTAAAGAGCACAGTTTAAATAGAAGAACCAACAGGACTCAATAATAGACACAGACAGGTATTAGATTAATTTGGATATTGTATTAAAGATTCAAAATTCATGGCAGCAAGTAATCTTTTAGGATTTCAGTTAAGAATATCACAGTTGTATAAAAGCGCCAACCAATTGGGCAAGGGCTTATTGGAAGGTTGGTATAAAATCAGTTTACAGAGTTACAAAGTCTCGCCATCATTAAGGCAGAAGGATAGCTCAAATCCTGCAAAGAAAAGTAAAAGGGTTCACATTTTAAGTCCATTTATGGGCGAGTCCATTAGCATGGAACGAGGAAAAATTTAAAGAAAAGGAAATTTGGAATGGTTCGGCAAAGAAGGTTTCAGTCCATCAGCTATCAATGGTAGCCTCAGCAAAGCAGTCCAAGTAAAATTATTGTTCTCAAAAAATTGATCAGCATAGCATCCTCTCACAAGGGGAAAAGAAAAGTATGGCTTTGCCCCTCCTTTTGGGTTTCTTCTTTTATTAATGTCCCGGTAATGTAGAATCACACCTCCATCGAAAGACTATTATATGTTCAGAAGCACATAATGTCACCTAGGACACTTGCAACAGTGAGATGCTTTCCCATGCTGGTAATGAGAAATGAGAGATGTGGAAGTCCACATAGGCCTAACATCAGTGACCAGAGATACAAAGTAACCATATGTAGCTACAGCTGTAATCCTGTTCCAACATCAATATTTCATTGTGAATGTTGAAGAAACATTCAGGAATGTTGAGATTTCTGCATGTACAGGACAACAAAAGCAACATTTGACTAGTTGTAAATGTGGCATTGTATTTGTCAGGGGAAAGGTCAGCATTAGAGAAAAAGCATTTTCAAAGAGACTTTAAGTTGGCATTACACATTCCAAATGAAATATCTTTAAATCAACATCAAATTTAATGTAATTAAATTAATTCAAATAGAGAATGCATAAAACTTTCATCAAACATTACTATATGAACATAAGTTCTGTTAGAAATACTCTACTACCACTATTTTTCTCACAATTCATGTGTATAAGTTTCTAAAATCACATCACAGCGTTTTATAAACTATAGAACCTTTAGTATTATAATGCAAAATTTCAAGATCGTATCATATTTCGACATGTTTTTGTACTGTCTTTCCTAAATGGTGCAATTTGACAGAAAGCATTAAAAACACTAGGCTACTTCATTTAACATCAAAATGTCATCCGTAAACGTTAATAAGCAACTTGTTCATAAGAAAATCATTAGGGCAACTTATTTTTTATGTATTATTATTACTTTGTATATAAGGTTTCTTCATCTCACGGGTTAAAGGACACTTTTGCGGTGCTTCTACCACACTTGTCTCACTTTCATGTGTCACTGTGTCTAACGTGTGCAACGTGCACTTTCAGCTTTTTGTGTCTTCGATCAGGAAATGTGTGGTGTATTGCGATTTTAAAGAACTTGTGTCATCATAACCATTTAGAAAGAATATTTTCTTGAGGGTGAGGTACATCGTATTTTATAGCCTCAAGCTTCAGCTCCATAAAAGACACAAGGTAGGGCACGAAAAGCGTTTTGAGAAGGATTATTGCCACAGTTCCAAACTCATTAATCATAGAATCCATAGCTCTGATGTACAGCTTCTTTCACTGAAAACTCCTGTCAGCTCAACTTGGGCTTGAGATGCGCACCCTAGTAACGAAATGCATTTACTTTCATGGGCGCTATTTCCTAATTCTCGCTGGTTCCTAAGCTCTTTTAGTGTGGGGTCCATTCTTCCACTCTCCAAGGTCTTCAATATCTAGGCCCTGTTTATACTACAGATTAGGTCTAGGAAAGTAATGTACAAGGTAAATGCTTCATATCTAACCAGGTGAAAATCAACTTGGCATCAGATATAACAGATCAATATATTGCATTCATCTCCACATGTAAAGTAAATATATATAAAGGAAACAATCAGCACTGCATTATAGACCCGATGGTTAGATAAAGGATGACTCATGTATGCATCATGACTTTTTAATATCTTAAAACTCGTCGCATTATTAAGCTGTCTACTGACACATCCATATGAAAGTTGTATGTATTATTTAGCTATAAAAAAAGAAGAATCCTGCTGCACTTTACATGTAATGCTGAAGGCATCCTCCTAGGCTTAATTATAATATGTTTAGGAGATTAAAATGTTTAGAAATAGACAATGCTGCTGGCAGATTATTTGGTTCAGCACAGATTGATGTGACAACCTTCAAACACCTATTTTATGCAAATGACCAAGTCTGATCCTGGCTTTTTCGCTGAAAACTCAACATAATAAATGGAGCACTTCTTTTGCCATTTCATGAAGCTAACTTTTTTGGGCAGGATACAAATCACTTTAATCTATTCATTCACAGTCACAGAGAAGAAGATGGATGCAAACATTTCTAAAACTGTTGAAAGCAAATATTTATGGAATTGTTGATAACCAGGTGCAAGCAGCCGGGAGGTTTCACTGAGAGGTTCCTTTCAGCCTCACTGGCGCAGATCGCCCGAGTGCAAGTGATCATATGCGGCATGAAAAGTGGATTAAACATATATTTATTTGTACAGATTTGTATGTTGTGTTTGACCAGACACCCTGTCCTCCTTCCAGTCATGAAGTTGCCCCACAGTAGCACTATCTAAAGCTACATTTAGTGCTATCTGTAATTGGACATTTGGGGTCATTCGGTGCAGAACTTGAAATAAATATTAAATACCACTTTAAAAACCTCACAACCACTACGACCAAAAAAATGCATTTCCTTTCTTCGTCCACATCTTGTGTATTAAATGTTGGTCCAATTTGCCCCACCTCCCGCAACAAAAAAATGGTATCCCCCTAAATACGTTCTCACCATTTTGACACCTCCCTTTACACCACGCTATTCACGTGTGAATATGCCCCAGGGTCTGATGTACTATGACGGGTCGTTTATCAGGCTCGATTATTGCATGTGTGGTGTGAGTCAAGGATATTTTTGTGCTCTGAGGCTGGCATTAATCTCTCACAGTGCAAATTGCATTCAGTAGGATTTGCAGAAAGCATGCTTCATGCACGATAAAGTAACATCATTTCCACTGTGAATCCTGCTGTATGGCAGTGAATGCGAGAGACAAGATGCGACACGAATAATTGGGGAGCGACATGCAGCAGATGACAGACTTGCGCTGCGCCCCCCTGATGCGCTCATCCCACATTCACAGAGTGGAAGCTGCCCCTCCAGGACAGTTACCACATTATGGATGAAACCACTCCTTTGAGTGTCAATGTACAATCAGTAGTCTACAGTCATAAAGCATTGGTTCTTTTCTTGTAACCATTTTATTGCGAATAGCAAAGAGTTGCAATGTACATAGTGCAAGTTACCACTCCATTTGTGATACATAATGTGTGTGTATTAGATTGCAACTATGGGTGCTGTACTCACAAAGCCTGCAATTTTGAGCACCATGGGTGTTGCGCTTGCAAATCACTTCAGTACCTCCTATAGGCCCTTCTGCTGGGTTCTAATATTTAGATCCATCCCAAATGAGGTACGTGTTATTTCTTCCAATACCCTACTTATTTTCTTAATATTTCCATTTTAGATGTGCTGTGGCGTGTCTGTTGCATTGAAAGAGCACCCAAGTATGGGGCCTGATTCCATTTAGGCTATTTCACTATACTTTTTTAAAATATGCATGTTTAATATTTTTATTATGGCTAGTCTTTCGTTTTTTGGTTGGAGGGCACCGGTTATTTAGTTGACTTGTTGTTTGTCCCAGAAGGAATTATAACTCACACCCAGTGCCTTCATATGTGCTCCATTCCGTTCATTAAAGAGCACCAATTAAAATATGTTATCAGGGAAAATGCTACTGCAGACTATTTTGCCCCCTTTTTTGCCGTATATGGCCTGTTTTACAGTATGGCCAATTGAAGGCCAAATGTAAAGTGCTATTACTCAATTCTGCTCTTGCAATTACCAACAGCTGGTGGCCACTTACAACACAAAGGGCAAACATGCCGAAATAACAAAAATTGTGTAAACTCAAATCCACCTTTGCTTTTCAGAACAAGCTCACTTGCCCAATTGAAAGCCAAATGTAAAGTGCTATTACTCACATTCTGCACTTGTAATTACCACCAGATTTGAGCTGGCGGCCACTTAAAACACAAAAGACAAAAATGCGGAAATAACAAAAATTGTGTAAACTCAAATCCGCCGTTGCTTTTCAGAACAAGCTAAATGGCCGAATTGGAGCCAGCGCATTGGTTTAAAATCAATAGGTATGCTATATTGTTTGTCCCAGTTGTAGTATGTCGAAGGTCAGAATCAGTTGTTTTATGGACACGGTCGTTCATACTGCAGACATCCAGAGATGAGACCATCGAAAACCCGATGGATTCCAAACAGTTGCTGTACTGTAACAGAGGAATAGCTTCTTCACCATGCAGAATTTGAAGTTTCTTCCCTTGACTGTTGGATTAATATAGATAATACAAATAGCATGGGGACAAGTAGGACACCAATAGTTTTTCCTTTGTGAAGCATTCTGCTGCATTTCCCTTTCTGATTCACCTGGCAGCGACTGACCCAATGGTTCGGTCCTCTTTTGCATCATTCCTCTCTACAGAGGCCTTCTTGTGGACAAGGCACACTGCGCTACGGACCTACTCTCATTTTCTTCCCAGAGATACTTGGGGGCATATCAACAAGCAGGCGATAAAAAATTATCGCCACTTTTGCGGCCGTTTTCGGCCGAAAAGCGGCGATAATTTTATCGCCTAATCAGCAAGGCCACGCTAACGCGTGAAACCTTGCTTCAGCGTCAGGATTTCTAACGTCCAGCTTTGCATCTCTAATGAGATGCAAAGTGGGCGTTCCTGACCTGGCATCACAGGAGAAATGTCGCTAAGCGACATTTCTCCTATCAGCAAGTTTAACGCTATGAAGCATAGCGTCAGGAAAAGTAGCGATAACACCTGTTATCACTACTTTCCTAACACCTGCTTCAGGACTGACTTAGCCATGATATCCTATGGAAGGAGGATATCATGGCTAAGTTTGTGAGTCCCTATCAACAAGCTAACGTGAGATTATCGCTGGGTTTCCAGCGATAATCTCACGTTAGCCAGTTAGCGCCAGGATTTTAATCGCTAATGAGATAAGCGTTGCTAATAGCACGCTATCTCAGCGGTAAAAATCGGCGCTAGCCGGCGTTAATTATCCTGGCGCTAAGTGCGCTCAGCGATAATTATCGCCGGTTGTTGTTGATATGCCCCATAGTGAAGTCATTGGAGAGGGAAATATCTGCCCCAACCAAAGATGGCTATCGCCTTGCCAGTTACTGAAAGTTTCTCCCAAATTAATATGGGAACAACACAACTTTCTGTTTCCTGGCCTGTAAAAGGGGTGACTCATTCAACTCTTTTCCTCTCAATGCTTCGAGTAGTTGTTCATCTGGTTACTTGCTGCTGGATTTCTTACTGAACCTTTTAGTGCATTACTTTAACTCATTCCTCTGCGCTTGGATTGTGTTCTACTTCCAGCCTTTCCTTTTCGGTATCATTGTACAAGATGGCGACTCTGTCCAGCTCATCTCTAGCTCACCGCTTGGCATCTTCTGGGTACAGGGCATCTCATCCTTCCTGAGCCTTCATGAATTGTTTTTGGAGGTTTTTGCAGATTGGGTTTTTCTCCTACTTAGTGCTCCTTCTGGAAGGCAGTATCTGCTAGGTGCTTTTTATGTCAGAAGCATTGTGGCTACTGGAAAGTGGTGGCCCTTATCTCTGGCAGACTAAGCCTGTGTAGACAAGGCAGTTGAGACCAAGCAGCAGTGTAAGAAAGCAAACTAGGAATCAAGAATGAGACAGAAAACATGTTCTAATTTTCAAAAGGAAATGTAGTGCCACAATTCAGTAATAATTTAATGATTCAAAAAAACACTTTTTGAATGAATAATAATCTGGGTGTTATCCGAGAACAGCTGTAAGTCAAAAATGTTTTTTCAATTGCATGGAGTTTGTGTTGGATACTGATCTTGAACAGCAATTCGATATGTGGCACCAGTAGGAAAGCCCAAGAGATGCAGAACAGAGATGGAGAACAGGGTCATTTCAGCTGTTAGCTATTGCTGAGCTTCCAAACTGTCCAAACTCGAGATTTCACAAAGACAAACAAGTGTTAATGCTAGTTATTTTGACTCACCTGTGGTAGCTTAAATTGCCCTAGAATTCAAGGCTTAGAAAAAATGTAATTAGGGTTGTTGGTGACTGATCAACCAGACAACAATACGATTACGGAAATGGGGAAAAGTGTGAAATATAGTTATAAAATAACAAATGCAGACATTGTACAAGGTTTTCAAATGTTAAGCAAAAAAGTCAATATGTCAAACTGAAAGCAGAGACATCATAGAGTTGTGTTGCGAGTCAATTCAAAATGAAAACAATATTACGTAAATATCCAACTGTTCCCCTGAGGTGTCATCAGGACCTGTGCACGTCAAGTGGCTGACCCATGACTGCACGCTGTCTCAACAATATTGTTAGTTGGGCCAAGTTATAACATCAACCTCTCCTTTAAGCAATATTTTTAAGGCAAGAGATGCACAAGCAGAGCCAACATGGACTCCAATCATAACTCCACCGGTGTCAGATATGTGAAGTGAGAGCCCACAGCAAACTTTGCTCACCAGGTAGAAAATGTGAGCAGCTGGCACTAGCAGCTAACGTGGATGTTGTTGTTGGTTCTGTCAAGTTTTAAGTTGACAAACTTTACTTCAAAGTGACAGAGTTTTAGTAGCCTACAAAAAATAATATACCATTACAAAAACTAATTGTAAGTATACAGAAATTTTAAAATAATTGTACATATTCTTTTGCTTTTACAACGGGTTCATATATTTACTCTGATTCCTTAAATTTTCTGTTTTCCAGTCCACACTTAGAAGAGCATTACATGGGGTAACAACATTTTTCTAAATGAGAATCTCTCACAGAACATAACTTTTGGCATCTACATACCGCATGCTCCTGAAATTCATATTCAAGCTTATAAAATCTGCAACTACTCTTATGCTCTTTTTAGTATACGAGGACTGAATACATATAAGACGGTGTTCAGACAAACTATCGAAAAAAATATCGTTAGACTGAAATATCGAGTATGAAAAATCATCACACAGAAATATTGTGTGCAAGAATATCGTTGTCAGCAATATCGACTTTAAGGTAAGTAATATCGACTTTAACAATATCGAAATCATTAAAATAACTTTGAGGATATTTTGGAGGTCGATATTTTGTCAGTGAACCGGGATCCAATACATCAAGAGCACATACTATGGGACTTGTAAACCCACAGTGTCCAGGACAAATCCTAAAAGGATTTGATTCATGGTTTGACATCAGGCCAGGGAATTGCAGTGATCTGAACTAAAGCTGAATACTTCACCCAAACCGTGTTTGTTCCACACCTTTAAAACTGTCCCTATAAATGCTGTTCTCACCTTAAATCCACATTTGTTAAAATTGCATGCATTGTCAAAGCCTAATATGGCAGATATTGTTGCATTATCCTTTGGTATATCAACCGCAAAGTGATGGACCAAGTAACAGGGCTAATCAGATAAATAGCACAATTTCTTTGTGATTGAAGCTTTTAAAAATTGTGTATCTTTGCAGCCGCTTGGAACATTTGCTTATAAGTTTTCGCTTCAAGCAGTGAATTTAAAACCGTAAAATGGTATACGATCGGAAGTGGCAAACAGAAATTAGATACATTGAAAGCTAATACACACAGTTCCACAAATTTCTCAGGGAGCCACATTCAGGACCAGTCACAACAGATAGACATTATGAAACACATATTTTTTGACAGTCTTAGAAGCTCCTATACTTGTACAATCTTTTAGCATTTAGAAAAGCAGTAAAGACTTGGCTGTTTCAGTAGCAGTATCCTCATTTCCACCTTCTCTCTGACTTATAGCGCTGGGATGTCCCTTTGCTGGGACAGCCATGCGCTCTACAAATCGCATAACATAATATAACTTACAGGAGTTCACATATCTGTGATGGGCATTTGTTTCAGAACCAAGCGTAAAGAAAATGCAGTTTTTTGAAGAATTAAGAAGCACACACACCTGGTATGATGGCAAGGCAATATAGAGTAGTAGCTAACTTCTACTTTAAACATTCAAGTCCTGCAGGAGGAAGATGCATGCAGCAAATCACATTCAAAGCTGCAGGGGCATAGGTTGTGATTTTATGCCAGCTGGAGACAGTACGTTTTGATTGGCATGGACGTATATACCGAGGCATCTTTGGATCAAACTGCGTGAATACATTATCATACTGCATAACGTAACTTGCTCACTGTTAGTATGAGTCAGAGATGAGGGTAGAGGGTGGATGAAACCGAAATTGAGGCTGCTGTCCAGACACTGAGTTATGTTTCCTTCTCAGTCCGATTATACAACAAGCCCCAAAACAGAAATGAACTCTGCAAACACGAATTATAATCGCCACATGTGTGTTATTGCATCCACATGTAAGGTCTTGAAAATAAATGTGGAATATGGACCGATACAGAAGAAATCTGTCTGAATGTGCTGGCATCTCCTCCCATGCACCAGGCATGCACTGGATTTGTTGGACCACAACATACATGTGAAATACATTGACAGTACTAAGTGTTACTCTGTCCCACATACAACAGCACAAAGTTGTGGCATATACCTCATATTTAATGACTGCGGAATGCTACCATGATATCTGGGCATTACATGTGAAAGTGTACTGTAGCGGCAACAGTGAGCAAAACAATGGACTGGAATGGGTCAAGAATAGTTACCAGTGGCTGAGATTCATTCCAGTCATTACGTTCTGTTTTTCCTCGACATCTGCACTATGTAACCATATTCAACCTTGAATGCACTGTATGTTGACATGTGTTGACATGTGCAGCACTCTATAGTCTCTAAACATGCTCCGCTCCTAGCTTCACAAGTGGTTTAGCACAGTTTACTTCCCATGAATCTCACAAGCCAATCATGCTGGTAGACATAGATCATTGTCCACGGCGTTGTAGCACGAAGAGCTTAAGTGTGAAGTGCCCCAGACATCAAAAACATCAAAAAGCACAATGAGGTTAAATATATGTCTTCTCATTGCAGTTAAAGGGGCATCTTGCTCATTAGTATTAGGTTGTGTCTAGGATGCACGGGTATCTGTGGTTATTTAAGGTAATTGTAGCTTTGCATGATGCTTTGTGACATAAGCAGTGTTCCTATCAGATGGATTTCTTTGATGCCCTTAGCATAACACCAAAATAGAGCTATGTGCATGGAAGACAGATTTTGCCAGTGATAGGCAAGGGAACAGCAAATCGGTTTTCAAAGACTGAAATTTTACAATCAATATTAACTTATGTTAAATAGATATACTAACCAAACCTGTGAGCTCCTGAGTTTAGAAAATATCATATGAATTTAGTGGCTATTCTGAAAGAGACTGTGGTGCAAATAGGGGCATGGCAAATATAATTTTTTTTGTATTTTGTATGTGTAAAAATGCAAAAGGTCAATTCAATACTGGTGTTGAAGAACAAGATGAAATAAGTATTAATCTTTTCATTATGGGTTACGGGGGATTTAAATTTGACCTGTTAAACTTGCTTATTTCACAAAATCAGTTCCACTCAAGTTGTCTTTCTTCATATGGAGTCATAATCATGAAAGATTCTTCCCATCTAGGAAGCACTAGTTCACACGCAGGATAAAATGTATGTTTTGCATGCATTTATGATTCACAAAACTAATCTGTAAAACATCAAATGTGTTGCAGTTGATTGTTTTGCTAAAATAGCTCTAAAATTCCCCACATTCAAGCTTTCCATTTTGACGACTATGACTTGATGTTTAATTTACCAATAGATATGTTGTTTATTATCACTTTTAATGGATTGTATTGTTATATAATTTGTTCGCTGTCCCTCACATTATCGTATTAATTTTCATTCTTGTCACTTTTGATTTTATAAAATGTTTCATGTGAAGTTGTAGTTTTTGTCTACTAAACTACTAATTCAATTTCAATTGTACCTGGTTACTTGATTTGTGTGATCGAAACACTACCAACTTAATTAGGGCACTGAGGCACGCTTTCTTCTCGTCCGATATTGCATCCTCAAGTGGGACAATGTGTAATTAGAAGTGCAATTTGTAACCTTTCAACCAAACAAATGATTCACATAATCAACTTGTTTTGGCTCATTACATTAAGTACAGGTGTTTTAAGTCTAGTTTTTTTTTCGTTATTCAAGTCACACCTTTTCCTACTTTGACAAATACATGTTCCCTTTTGCACAACTAATTTTAATCATTGTTGTAGATGCTGCTCAGTATTTTGATGTGGGTATAGTATGGTATGCCACGTTTCACGCTTGTTAAAAGCAATTTAAAAGTCTGAAATGACGACATGTGAGATGCTTGGCCAAAGTCAAGTGCCTTTTGTAGGTGAGATTATCAATTTTAAGTTTTTCCTAAATTGCCTAAATTTTGCCTAGATTGCCTAAATTCAACAAAAAATTTAGCTAAGTGAGAAAATGCTATGAGCTGCCTGAGTGATTTGAACACAATTAAAAACAAACACATTCAATGTTTTCCATTTGGACTTGTCCTTGCACCATACAATCACATACACACCCTCCTTTATGAACACCTCTAGCGAGATGCTTGACTTTATCACAGAGAGATGATTTAATTGAATTTTATTTCTTTTAAAGTTAGCAAATACTTTTTTTGGTTTCTTGCCACTAAAAACACTGCACCTAAAGAGAAACTACGGAACAAAAGGACCCCAACAACGGCCAATCAACTCAATAAAAACAAAAACATTTTAGGACCTTTCTGAAGTTGGTTAGAAAAGCAATTTGAAGTGTCCCCTGTGTCCACAATATGGGGATAGTAGCCTGAAGAAGGACGCATTAGGTCTGGGAATTCTTAGTGATAACTAGACATGCAGAGCGAAGGAGGCAAGTGGAACAATATGGGTGACAAAATATCTTTAGAAAGATAAGGTAGAGGATATTGAAACAGGTATATAATACTGTCTTAATTTTTGATGATCATTGTCCAATGAAATGCCCAGTGATTTAATCACAGGAAGTGTAATGAGTACTGCACCCATACCTGAAGGCCAGAAAGAACTATGTTGCATCTTTCTTTTTTTAAGAAATGATAATTGTTTTGTGATTTTTTGGTCCTTAATATTAAGTAATTACGATTAGAGAAAGATGGATTTTAAACTGCATATAATCTGCAAAATAGATTACTTTGCACCCAAAGTGCCACAAGATCACTGGATGGAGGTGTACGCATATATTAAAAAGCATTGACCACATAACCATTTAATTGCTCTGTATTGTTTCTGTCTTTTAGGCCATGAACAGCCGAATAAAGAATGATAAAAAGCATTGTCAACAGGGAAGAACGTTACAGTTGATCACAGTACTTATAGATTTATAGTGCAGTAGCTTAATTTATTTGAAAACCACCTCCTAGCAAATAGAGAAACCACTGTATGACAACTCCCTCCTAAGCAATTGCCTATATATCATGAACTAGGATCTCATTGTTCACTCTGATGAAGAGGGTGGACAACAAATCCAATAGGATCTCAGCTGTGGCATCATCACCCTCATGCACATGCAAAAAGAACAATTGATGGACAGACTGCAGAACACTGTCATACATTCACCCTAGTACATCACCCTCATCGACAATAGTTCTCAGGGCTTCCATAACCATGATCATGACTGGTTTTATCCTTCTTCTTAGGGCAAAAGGCCAGTAAAAAGTCCAACATATCCGACTCATGCAAGAAGGTGAATGGTTGCCTAGCAACACATTTTTTCACCCAATGCTGGAAGAATGGTATTTGGGTGGTAAATGGGTGCTTTAAAGTTGTTCTGCAGAGTTAAATCAGCCAGGGTGATTTGGATTGGACTACAACATTTGCTAACTTTTGTGCTGAATGGAGTGAAGTCAATTGCGTTCTTCCCAGATAAGCACAGTTCCAAACAAGTCACTTCCAAATACTGGAAATGTGAACACCATCATAATATTTTTAAGAGTTTGGTATTGCATTCTAGAATATGTATTTTTATCTAGAAATGTATTATGAATTTTTCCTCTTCTTACACAAGCTAGAGACATTGTAGCAGTTAAATGATGGATCAGAAACCAATGATGCCCAAAAGAAACCAACAGCCTTATAATGAATAGGTTATAAAAATTCACATCAAATGTCAATCAAATGTGGAGTTACTTCAAACACCCTCCAGGGGTAACCAAAGATAGTTGTGGTAACATATGGCCTCATTTAAATCATGGGAATAATTTATTGACAAGATGAACCCAATTGACTCACTGAACATTATCTAGATGAGATGTTCCCTTTAGCAAGCAAAACATGTTGTATATGTTGTTTAGGTGGGGCTTACATTAAGCACTCTAATCTATTAATGTTCAGATTTTAGTGCATGGGTTGTGTTGACTAAGACTATTTGTGATGGTCTCATCCTTAAAGCAATGGCTCCTTTTTCATGATCTTCCATACCCACACTGTTTTGTGCTTTATTTACATTCAGCCACCTGGCCCTTCCTTAACAAAAAAGAGATAATTGAAAAAATGTAAAATACATACAGGATGAAAATCAATGAAAAGAAAGGGCAAAAAAAGGACAGAAATATATGACTGCTTCACCATGCAAAATATAACCTTTCAATAGGGCTGCGTAACCCAAGAAGCCCATCGTTCTTAATCATTCTTCTATATACTCTTACAGAGATTAATTTTCACTTGGGTTGGTGGTTTTATATTTGTAGCTACATGGGTCCCGAAGCAGTCTTTTCTTGTTCTGTTCATCCTCTTATTGTCCTAGTGGCTCTGCTACTATGGAAGAGGTAACTATGAAGGTATATGAGGCCTCCTTCTGTCTATTTATTCCAGTCTTATTCCTCCATTTTCTCTTTTCGGTTTTCTAGAACACCCAAAGGTATTAAAACATTGATTGATAGCTTTGTGGTGTTCATGGTGTTTTAGATCTTGAACCTAATTTTTGTAGAAACATATTACATGATTTGTGGGTGAGGTCAGAGCAATCACCATCAAGGGCAAGAATGTGGGCAAGGTAGCTGTTTCTTGTATATGGGTATCACCTTGACTCCTTTAACTCCTGGGCACCACCCTCTCTGATAGGTGCATGAAATTTAACCAAGTAATAGGCATGGGTTATGGGGACGACATTGTTAAATTAGCACCCTCACTGTTATGGTTGTCTGTATGGATTAACTCCCAAGCTTCATTGAGTCACTCCGTTATCAATAACTGCCAAGTCTGTCACTATGGCCCCTCAGTACCTTTCAACAGTATATTAAAAAATTAGACAGCATGCTCGGAAGTCAAGACCTCTTCACCAGCCCGCAAGTGATATCCTGAGAGGAAAAGCCATCAGGTAAGGAAGAAGAGAAGTGAAGTGCCTACACTTCATTTCTAGAGAAGGGGAGGAGTTGAAGAAGCTGTTTACTGGAATATGCAATAATTCAAATGACACTGAGGGGCCGATTATAATGTCAGGCGAGACACTGCCTCGTAAATGGGACCAACCAACCTCCGGTCGGCTGTCTCGACCCCCTGATTTAGATACGACCAAATACTGTTCTGTCGCATTCCAACATTTCCCTATGGGAGCATGTGTTATGACCATAAATTAGCCATAGTACATGTCCCATGGGGAACTGGTAGGTGATGTTAATCCCTGCACCCCATGGTAGGCACATCAAGGTACCTGTCAAGGGGGGCAGGGATTAACGGCCCCCAGCCGAAGGCTGCGCACACAAAGGGGCTCTGCTAGGGCCCTCCCAAACATGCTTTCCGTCAGGGTTAAAAGAAAGGCCGGCATGGCAACCCTGCCGGAAACTGTGCATTGTAATCCCAAGGGCAGAAAGTCTGCCCTTTGGGATTACGGGCTGGCCTCCGACTGGCTGATGGGCTTCTTGAGCCTGTCGGAAGCAAGACGGAATGACCGGCCGGTTTCAATTCCAACCGGCTGATTCATAATCAGCTGGTCGGAATTGAAACTGACAATGGCGGTCAGAAAGCCCCTGACCGATGGTCGGAAGCTTTCTGGCTGCCATCATTATAGGCCCCTGAGTCTGGAGCCTTATATGAATCTCTGCTTATCAGACTTTGCTTAGGTTCTATTGAACAATTTTTATATTTTCCTTTAAATCAATATGACCATGCAGTGATTTTAATATGTCCAGGTTACGAATCCTCCCCTCAAACACTTATGCACTTTGTCTTTTTTCGCACTTTTTATAAACATTTTAGCTGACAATTATTCATACCTGTGCTTAAAGGTAAGGGCTTTGTTAATTCTTCTTAAAGATGTTGGGTTCACCAACTGTACGTAAAACTGTAAGGAGCTTCTTAAAGGCAGTAATAAAATATCGAAATCCTTGCTTTTTTAAATCTGTTTGTGTTGCTTTCTAGATAAGTCCTTGCATTGTGCTCGGCTGTTTCATAACTGTGTATTTTTATCTTTTGATATCACTTTTATTTATTTTAAGTAGTATTACTTTGCTTACATGATTATTTTAAATAATCAAATAAAGATTCTATCTTCTTCTTTTCAATTAGTAGTTTCTTAAAGTAAAAAGCACATTCATTTGAAACCTAGGCATACAGTTTGAATAAAAGAAAATATGTTACATCTGGATTGATGCTGCCTTTGAGATTTTACACATGCACATTGCTCCTAATAGCTTCTGCTACAGGGAGATCAGCAATAGGTGTGGCATGAATTCAGTTTGTTATGAACTCGTATGTGGAAATTCTGGATATGTTCTTGTTTCTTCTGGTCTTGAACTCTATAGTGGGTAGCTTATTAAATGCTAATAAAGAGAAATATCTTCCTTTATCCTTGGTTTCTATTGCTGTCAAGTTGTTCATCATTTTGGGTAAATTGTCCAGAACTATGAGCCACAGGAGATGTTTTGTTAGCTTAAACATTCTTTTCATCTCCTCCATTCAAAGGTTCACGTAGGCTAAGTCTAGTTGCTGTTTTTATCCAGGTCTTCGACTGGCATTTTCCTTTTGAAGTAAATCGGAGGACTACCGGACCTGGTAATTCAGCTTCCTGTTAAATTAATTTTTCGAGGCTGGACGGTGTTCCACACAAGGATTTCTGACCATAATCTATCAATTAAGTTATGATGTGAGAGGCTTCTCTTTAAAACATAGGCACCACGTCTCATTTATGCTGGCCTGAACCACATTCCACCTTCCCTAGAACTGACATGGTTGAACAGGAAGCAGGAGGACTTTTTTTTACAGAGTGTTCTACATGTGTATACATCCTGAAGTGGTTAAGACCTATTTTCCACAGTAACAAGGTAAAGACACATTCCTCTAGTGGCACGTAAAGTGACGCATGATCCCCAGGGATGCTTTATACTCTTGGAGGGGACCCTTGGAGATCGCCCCTTTAACTTATTGGCTGTCTACACCCCCCCACCCTGTTGATCTAAACACTTTGGAGACTCACCTCAGAGATCGCTGCCCTGCCCCTGGGACTGACCGTCATTGGGGGGGATTTTAACGCAGTTATGGACCCCTGCTTTGACATCGCCTCACCCCCCTCTGCCTCTAGGATTGCCCAATCCACCCTCCTCTCGGCTTGGGCTGCTAGCCTGGGTCTTGGGGATGCGTGGAGACTTTGGCATCCAACAGTACAACAATACACTCATACCTCAGCCTCTCACCACAAGCACGCACGCATAGACTATGTCTTTCTGCCGGCCCAAGATTGCCGAATGACTCAAGCTATTACTATCCTCTCCAGGGGCATGTCAGATCATTCTCTGATGATGTTGCACATAGGCTCTCTCCCTCCGTCCTCATGCCCAATCTGGCTACTTAACGCCTGGTTTCTCCAGGATGAAGAGTTCAAAGACCAAGTCGGTGCCGAGCTTCGCCTCTACTTCACCACTAATCAAGGTTCAGTGTCCTTCTCGCACCCTTTGGGAGGCCACGAAGGCCACCATTCAGGGTTTTGCCAAAGGCCAACTCAAATTTACCAAGTGACTCCCAGCTCACACTTCTAGAGGCGCAGGCCGCCCGCTCAAGACCCTGCCCCCTGAGGACAGATCTGAAGCTCAGGACAGGCGGCTCACGTTTTGAGGGATGAAATCAGACAGACCTCCCTGGAGGATGCCAAATTGCTCTGGTGGTCTTCTGTGGCCCGTGTATATGGCTGGGGAGATAAAAACGGGAAGCTCCTTCATTGCCTCACCACTTGCCCTATCGCCAACCGTATAATACCAGAGGTGATGGGTACGAGCAGTGGCCCAAATGCTTCGCCGCTTACTATGCCACTCTTTATTCGGCAGGGACACCTAGCCTCTCACTGCCTGAGCTCCTCCGGTGAGAACGGTTCTCTCTTCCGTGCCTTAGTGAAGCTGAGGCAGAGGCACTGGACCTCCCGCTCACCCCCGAGGAGGTCTCAGATGCCATATCGCGTATGGCAGCTGGTAAGACGCCGGGACCGGTAGGGCTCCCCCAAGAATGTTACGCGTCATACCATGACACTTTGGTCTCACCTCTAATGGCGATGTACAGTGAATCAGCTGCTGTTCAGACTACCGTCCCATCTCCCTTATTAATACTGAGCTTAAGATCTTCGCCTCTGTCCTGGCCAACCGCATAAGACCGCACCTGGCCAGTCTGGTTCATCCAGATCAATGCGGCTTTATGCCGCTCCGAGGAACTAGACACTGCCTTAGACGCCTTCACCTTGCCCTTGTGAACCAGCATTTACTGTCCCCCTATTTATCTCTCCTTCTCGTAGATTTTGAGAAGGCTTTCGATTTGGTTGACTGGGGTTATTTGGAGGCGGTGTTGGAGGAGATGGGCTTTGGAGTCCCTTTCCGCAGCCTGGTGCAGACGCTGTATTGTCAGCCCCGGGCGCAGGTCTTCGTCAATGGTGCCCTGTCCCGTCCCTTCCCTATTAGAAGATGTAATAGACAGGGGTGCCCCCTCTCACCACTTTTGTTTGCTCTGGCAATGGAGCCCCTAGCTTGCCTTATTCAATTGGACTGGTCTATCACTGGATGGAAGTGGCCTGGTTTGGCAGAAGATAAGATCGCGCTCTATGCGGACAATGTGCTTCTGTTTCTGGCAGACCATGCTCACTCAGGCCCCGTTGCCTCCGCGCCTTGGACCTCTTTGAGCGCACCTCGGGCCTCCGACTAAACCCGGCCAAATCTGTTCTGGTTCCCCTTCATTTATCACGTGAGTGCTTTGACTGGCAGTCGACGATCCCCCTTCGGCGGCTGTCCTTCAAATACCTGGGGATCTGGGTGGACTTCTCCCCGACCTTGCCTGGTCGCTTAACGTCACCCCACTGGTTAAGCGGGTCCGCGCTGACCTCCTTAAATGGCGAATTGATTTTCCTGTTTACCACAAGAAGCCGCTCCTAGTGTGATAACCCAAAACGAGTTACAGGAACGTCGTAAGTGTGGGCATCTCACAAAAAGTTATGGACTGGTCTCACACACCACCTGGTGTCATGCTTC
The DNA here is from genome assembly GCF_964204655.1 of Triturus cristatus. NCBI lineage: Eukaryota > Metazoa > Chordata > Amphibia > Caudata > Salamandridae > Triturus > Triturus cristatus. The sequence goes on along the minus strand of NC_140580.1, from coordinate 484,991,958 downwards.
ATCATTGACCAGTCCTCGCCCTCTAAAACCTTCGTTTGATAGAGGGCGGGCATACACTTGACGACAAGGATGCACTTGCTAAATGGTTAAGTGGGGGCCCGTGAGATTGTGAGTGAGGTTAAAAATCATTATAGTGGTCAGAAGTGATTTTAATGTGAATGACAACTATATGATATTAAAAATATGTGTGACGGTATATAGGGTTTTAATGTCCCCTAACCGTCCTATGTGTGGTCAACATGTTTCTGCCAAAAAAGGCCCTGTCGGGTCCGCGGCATTCTTCAGGACCAAAGTATAGGTGAGGGCTCCGTTCTTACCATGTGTTGGTAAGATACTACCACAGCGTGAGTGTGGCAAAGGCCACACTTCACTTCATATGGTGCTTCCAGGGGTGAAGCCTATAAAACAAGGTAAAAAGCAAAATTTACTTAGAACTTATTGATGCGAACGTACCTGTAAACGAAAGGGAAAAAGAGAAAACAATGCATGCATTGAACTCTAAGGGTGAAAAATAGTGTTTTGTGACTCTGTGACACTCTATTTGTGTACACTTATTGTGAGCAATTGCAGCCTGGGAGCAGTGATTACTGCTACCAAACTTACCCTAATCGGTTGGGCAACTTGTTCCAAGGGGGGAGGGAGGGACTTGTGGAGATCCACTGTTATTTTACTTCTGTAGGAAGAAAACACACCGCCTAGTACTTAATCCATGTTTAAAAATAGATGGTATCGTCACACAGACATAATGATGGTTCAACAATGCAATGCAAGCGAATCCCACACCGTCTTATGGCATTCGTTGGTTTGTGGAGATCCACTGTTATGTTAATTCTGTAGGAAGAAAACACTCAGCCTAGTGCTTACTTAATGTTAACAAAGGATGGTATCGTCACACAGACATAATGATAGTTCACAATGCAAGCGAGTCCCATATCATCTTGGAACGGACACTGAAAGAAAGCCAGCTTATAAATAGCAAGGTAATAATACCAAGGTAATGATACACACGCATGCCGTTTCGTCATTCACATCATTCACATCATTCACACCCTTACTGTAACAAGTGGCAGAATATGCCTGTGTCCTACGCGTCCGCTCCAGCCTCCCGGTAACGAGGACTGGAGATAGCGGGCGCCGCCTTAAATGCGCTGTCAGATTGAATTAATTAGATCGGGGTCTGAAACAGGTGCTGGGTTCCCGGTGTCTAGAGGGCACCGCGCCTGGAGTCCGAATGGTGGAGTGCGCGTGTAAAAAAGACGGGGGAGCTCATTGGTAGCGAGCTGAGGGGTGTGTGTGTAGCGTCCAATCGGATGCGGGGAGATTGCCGTTCTGAGTGCGCGCTGAAGCCTGGTTTGTTTTATCGAGAGGTAGGCGCATTGTAATAGGCGGTGACGTAGGCTCATTGAAGAGCCCGGGGGTGTGTATATTCCGTCCAATGAGGAAGCCGTGGTCGGAAGACGCCGTTGTTAGGGCGTGCTGCAACCTGGCTGGTGTTGATTCGGAAAAAAGGGGATTTGCTCTGTGACGGTGACCGCATCAGATTGAACCAAAGATATATAATGCTCTGCAATCATATTTAATTAAAACGGAGATGCATTATCTTAAAAACCTTACGCCAAAAGAAAGGTCGAAATACCCTGGTAGTCCATGTGTACAGCACTGCTGTAAAGACAAGTTCCCCGATTCCCAGAATGAAAAGGCGGAAAAAACGGGGAAAAAAATGAAAAAAATGGCCCGTAAGGTGGCATGCAGTAAACATGTGCAAGATGCATAATCCTTTAACATCTTTTTACATGCCCTCATTAAATTGAACAAAATAGCGCATGTATAAAGCAATAGTTTTTTAAAAAAGAGGATAAATTCACAAAACTCCCAAATCCCTGTTCAAAAAAATGATAGTTGTGGGGGAGGGGGCACGTTATAGGCATGCAGAAAAAGTTTGCATAATGGCTATTAATTGTAGGGTCATTTTGTGTATTAGGTAAATATAGAGAATGTTAGTATTGGGGCGCACGGAGAATGAGGAGAAACATTGCATATAGTAGTTCTACTGTCAGTATTATCTCCTTGCTTCAATTAGTTAGCTGCAGCCAAGGGATGTCATCATTGAGACCTCTCTCATGAGAGCGTAGGCGGTACACCCAACGTTGTTCCCTCACATGAAGAGCCCTCGTGAGGTCAAACTTCGTTTTCTTCATCACCTCTAGGATAGTCCACTGTAGGTCTGTATCTGTGTGATTTTTCTCAGTAAAGTGTCGTGTTAGCTTGGTGTTAGTTTTTTTGCACCTGATTGTGCTGCGGTGCTCATTGATACGAATTCTCACTTTCCTCGTAGTCATTCCTACATATTGAAGTTGGCAAGGGCATGTCAGTAGATATATCACATTATCCGTGTTGCAGTTGCTAAAAGATTTCAGTTGCCACGGTCTGTTGGTTCCAATGTCCACTGATTTAGTGTTCTTAGTAAGATTGCACGACTGGCAACCGCCACAAGAAAAATGGCCAACCACTGGTGGCTGATCCCAGAGTCTTAGTTGGTCTGTATTCTCATGTGTGTTCATCTGGGCATGTACTAGTTCGTCTCTGAGATTCTTATTCCGTTTGTACGCGAACAGTGGTGGTTCCCAATGTTTTCCTGTGCTGTTAAGTATGTGCCATCTTTTTTGGATGATCTTCTGGACTGAATTTGAGATTGGGGTGAAAGTAGTGACGCAGACCGGTCTGTTGGTTTTCTCCTTTTCCACGTTTTCCAGAAGCGCCTCCCTTGGGTTGTTTCTGGCTCTTTTGTTAGCTTTTTTCACTAGCTTCCTCGGATAATGGCGTTCAACCAGTTTTTTCTCAAGTTGTTCCGCTTGTTCAGTGTAAGTCTCTTTCTCGGAGCAGTTTCTCCTAATACGGAGGAACTGGCCCACTGGTAAGTTCTGTTTTAGGGCTTTAGGATGGTAGCTCTCATAGAGGAGTAAGCTATTTTTGTCGGTGGGTTTGTTATGAACTTTAGTTATGATCCCCTCACTTGTGAGTGTTATGTCTAGATCCAAGAAGATGGCGTGGTTCTTCTTGATAGTGTGAGTGAATTTTAGATGGCTATCTTGACGATTCACCCACTGGACGAAGGCCGTGGCGTTCTCTTCTGTTCCATTCCATACAATCAAGACGTCATCTATGTAACGTTTCCAGATCTTTATGTGATTTCTGAATGGATTGGCTGCATTATTGATGAAATCATCTTCAAACTGTTGGACATACATACAGGCCAGGCTGGGAGCAAATGTGCTCCCCATCGAAGTGCCTGTTATTTGGTGGTAAATGACCTGTTCGAATTCGAAGAAGTTTTCTGTGAGTGCCAGCTCTGCACATTCCATGATAAAATGTTGGGGGGTAACATAATCCCACTCCCTGTTTAAGATGATGTTTTCTACCACCTCCAATGTTCGTCGTTGCGGAATGCTGGTGTACAGGGCTTCAATGTCCATGGTTATAAGCCAGTCACTTGTGGTATCAATCTCCAGGTCTCTTAGGAGGCATAGGACGTCTTTTGTGTCCTTAAGGTATGATTGTGTTTCCTTGACAATGGGCCGTAGGAACCAATCGCAAAATTGGGACAAAGGTTCTAAAACTGATCCGATGCCAGAGACGATTGGTCTGCCTGGTGGTGGCATGCGTCCCTTGTGGATCTTGGGTAAGATGTAGAAGCGCGGCATCCTCGGTTCATCATTGATTAAGAACTCCGCTTCGTGTTTCGTGATCCAATCGTGACCTAGAGCTTCCTCCACCATGCTCTTGATTTTGATCATAATTGGGCCCGTGGGGTCCCTTTGATGTATAGCGTAGCTGTTTGTGTCTGCTAGCAGTCTCATGCACTCATCTCGGTACATCGCGAGGTCCATCAGAACAGTCGCGCCCCCCTTATCCGCCGGTTTGATGACGATATCCTGGTTGTTTTTCAGTGCCAGTAAAGCCGTCCGTTCCTTCCCTGAAAGGTTATTAAACCCTTTAGTGTTGAGGTGATCAAGATTTTCTATATCATTCAACACTGCTCGTTCAAATGTTAATATTTGGCACGAGATGCTCTGGTTGGGTGGTTGGAAGGTAGACTTTTTGCGCAACCCTGTGGATTTTCTTTTATCTTCCTCCATTTCTGGCGTGTCTCCGAAGAAGTCTCGGAGCTTAAGTTTACGAAAAAACCGGGCCAATTCCACATTAAGAGTGAAAGGATCAAATTGATTTTCCTCACTTTCTATACATGCTCCAGAATACGCATCTCTCATTTGCCAGGTCTTGGTTTCGTGAGATAAACAGTTTAGCCACTAAGTTTCTCTGGGGTGGGCGGAGGCCCAGTCTGGCCCTGGCCCAATGCCGAATCCCACCCTTCAATGAGGGCCTTGGGATGACAAGCCTGTATCTCTACTATTTAGCAACTCGGCTCCTTACGGTGCACGATTGGTTTAATGGCAGCTGGTCCGACCCGGCGTACCGTTTGGAACCGCACACCCACGATTTTTCTACTATCCAGGGGATGCTGTACGGGGACGCTGTTCCCCAAGCTCTCCCTGAGGTCACACACGGAGTGCTCCTGGCCTGGCGGGCCTCCCTGCTCCATACCCGCTGGATGGGCAAATTGACTCAGTATACTCCCTTCTGGTGCGGCACCAGGTTCCGGGACCTTGCTTCTCTCTCGGGATTCCGGCCCTGGGACCTCATTGGGATTTCCCTGCTGAGTTATGTTTGGAGTGGGCCTCATTTGCACTCCTTCCAAGATTTACAGGTCCGACACTCCCTCCACTCTTCTCAGTTCTTCCGATATCTTCAGCTACGCTATGACCTCTGCTCCTATATATCGGATGGCACTCCCTTGCCCAAATATAGCCCACCCGAAGCTCAGGTCATGACCGGTGACCTGGGGAGAGGAGGGATCTCTTGTATTTATCGTTCCCTTACAAATAACACCCCCAACTTCCTATCTCAACTCCGGGACAAGTGGGAGGGTTGGCTTGGGGCCCTGGAGGATGCTGACTGGAGAGATCCCTTGATGGCTCCTAAAATAATTGCAGTCTTCGTAAGGCTCCGACTAGTCCAAATAAATTTCCTGCACACTGCCTATCTTACACCGCTGCGTCTTTACTGCGCAGGGCTTCAATCTGATGCTTCCTGCCCCCGCTGTTCTCACCCCCAGGCAGATTTCTACCATATGGTGTGGATGTGTCCGGTGATTCAGGGGTACTGGGAATTCGTAACCAGGGAGCTCATGGAGGTCTTGGGCTGGGAGGTTCCCCTTGATCCTACACATGTTATCCTGGGCATTACTGAGGGAATAGATGGCACTAGGGCTGAGAAGCTCTTCCTCAACACAGCACTGGTAGAGGCTAAGAGGGACATTGCAGCGCACTGGCTGAACACTGCTGCACCTACATTGGTGCGCTGGTGCAGGGGGGTGGACTGGTGTGCCGCGCAGGAACGGCCTCTCTATGTGGCCAGAGGTTGTCCCAAGAAATTTTGTCGAATGTGGGGCAGGTGGGTTGGCGTGATAGAAGACTAAAGTGGACTGATATGCTGTCTAATGTGGGAATGGGTACGCCACTATCCGCCCTATGTATGTAAATTTCCTCCTATGAGAGGGGTAGGCTTCACAGTAGTGAAAAACGAATTTGGGAGTTTTTCAGTACCAGGGCATGTAAAACTTAAAAGTATATGAGCAACCCTTTAATTACACAGTACCCTGCCATATGGGCTACGTAGGGCCTACCTTAGGGGTGACATATTTAGTAAAAGAGGACTTTAAGGCTTTGCAAAGGGGTTTAAATAGTCAGTCAACATGGCAGATTTAAACTGTACTCAGGCTGTAGTGACAGGCTTAGAACATGTTTTAAGGTGCTACTAATGTGGGTGGCACAATAAGTGCTGCAGGCACAACTGTAGCATTTAATTTACAGCCCTGGATATATGGTATGCCACTCTACATGGGATTTATAAGTAAGTTAAATATGCCAAGTAGGTGTATGCCAATCAAACCATGTTTAAGGGAGTGAGCACTAGCACTTTAGCACTGGTTATCAGTGGTAAAGTGCACAGACTACTAAGACCAACTAAAGCAAACATCTAGCAAAAATTGGCGGCAGTAGGCAAAACATTTGGGGAAAGACCGACCTAAGTCTGACAGGTCTAACAACTGCAAAGTGCATTGTCAACAAGATTATCTTAATTTCAGCCTGAAGTTGTTTATCCCCTAGCAATGTTATTCCTGCAAGAGAGTGAAGATAAGGGCCGCAATAGCATTGAGACGTTGGAGAAAATATAATTATTATTGTGGTATTTGCCTTTGTGGCAATTATGCAAACTTCCAGAAAAAGTGCACAAAATAACTGCAGATTGGCTATTTCGTGCTGCTTGTTTTAGCGTGTAAAGCATCCTTCCGCCCATCTTTGGATGCAAGGACACCCTTTGTCCTACGTAGAATAGCACAAAATCATATATGTCTCGAACAACAGCGGGGTGCCTTCTATTCATTCATGTTGTTTCCATGCTTCTATGATAAGATGTTTCCAGACACAGGCCTCTGAAAGAAGTTTCATTTTCAGGCAGTCAGAAATATATTCCTGTAGTTGAAAAGCTAATCCAGTTTTTATTCTTGGCCGTATAAAAACCATACCCTTCGGTACATTACGCGAGTTGTTCTTTGTCTGCCTCTTATTCATCCCCACTCCCACAGTATTTATGATAATTTCCCAGTGCCCACTACTGTATGTTTCGAAACCTGCAAAAGATTCACAATAATGCATTTGGATTGCTGCTAATTGTGTTTTCACGCTAAAAAAAACAGCTTTATTTTTTATGTGCGTGACAATCGCACCATTCATTGCAAACATTTTGCATTCTATATAAACTTTAGAGGGCTTTGAGTCAGTCTCCTTCAGCCATTTGTCTCCGTTGTACTTTACGAGGGACCATTTTACAGTCGGGGAGCGGCCCAATAGCACTGGGAGGAGAGCACCGACAAAAGCATCTGAAAAGAAGGGCGCGAAAGGGAAAACGTTTCTTCAGCGTTCCTTTTTCAGATGCCTTTGTCTATTTGTTCTTGCTCTTCAGTTCACAAACAAGTGTTAGCAAAGCCAACAGCAAGCCGTGAAAAACGGTTACTTTGCTAATGTTTGTATAGGACGGCGTTAAAAATTATCGCCGGGTTAGCGGCAGAAAACTGCAGCTAAAGCGGCGATAATGGGCTTGATAATATGCTCTATGGAATTCCCATAGAAACCCAGGTTCTGGTGTGAACATGGGCTTCTATGGGAAATTCTCTAGGGCATATTACCAAGCCCATTATCGCCGCTTTAGCTGCAGTTTTCTGCCGCGAAACCGGCGATAATGTTAACGCCGTCCTTGATAATATGCCCCTTATTTTGCTAAGTAGTGCAAAATGCACAATGACACATTGCACATGTTTGCAAATCTGTGACACTTTTACGTGTGCAAGTTCCTCTTTGAGCATTCGCAAAACACTTTGAGAAAAGCATAATTATTGTGATTATAGGATAAAGCTAGTCCACTGTGCTCAAAATGAACATTACATTCATTTCCATGTAAAATATCTTCCAATAGGAGCGATTATATGATCTCATTATCATATTCCTGTTGCTTATTAATCTGCTCTAAAACTATCCTTATGCGAAAGAACAATTATGAGAGATTTCCCACTTGATCTATACACCTATACTTTCTAAAAAAAAAGTGGAGACTTAACTAACTTGGGGGCATATCTACAAGGCGGCGATATAAAATTATCGCCGCTTTTGCAGCCGTTTTCGGCCGAAAAGCAGCGATAATTTTATCGCTATATCAGCAAGGTCACGCTATCGCGTGAAACCTTGCCTTAGCGCCTAAATTCCTAACGCCCATCTTTGCATCTCTAATGAGATGCATAGTAGGCGTTCCTCCCCAGGATAACGGGAGAAATGTCACTAAGCGACATTTCTCCTCTTATCAAGCCTCACGCAAAGCAGCATAGCGACAAGAAAAGTAGCGATAACCTCTGTTATCGCTACTTTCCTTACGCCTGCTTTGAAACTGACTTAGCCATGATATCCTATGTAAGGTGGATATCATGGCTAAGTATGTGAGGCCCTATCAGCAAGCTATCGCCAAACTTCGTGGGATTATCGCTGGGTTTCCAGCGATAATCTCACGTTTGGCAGTTAGCGCTAGGTTTTTTATTGCTTTTGAGATAAGCGTTGCTAATAGCACGCTATCTCAGCGATAAAAATCCATGCTAGCCGGCTGTAATTGTCCTAGCGCTAAATGTGCTTAGCGATAATTATCGCCAGTTGTTGCTGATATGCCCGACTATTTGTCGGAGAGTAACGTAAACTGACCCGAAATAAAGTTAAGCTACTATTTCACACTGCACCAAACGTGTTAATTTGACTTTATTTTCATATTTGAACAACGATTAACAAGTATATGTCATGAATTGAAAGTAAAATTGTTGCACATATGTGCAAAAGTAAACAGCAGCAATAAGGCACCATGACAGCAGTACAAAAATCACAGATCGTTGATTTATTCATGTGACACAAATCAAAAAGGTAAGTGCTTTTGCTCTGATCATGCCTACCACAAAGTCAATTACAATTAGCAAAGCAACAGGCGAATAAAATCGGATTAAACAAAAGGTCATCTGTTGCCATTTCTTCCAGTTTCATTTATATTCAACTCACCTCCCCTCCTATATAAATAAAGCAGAGCAAAGCAATAATAAAGGTTTCTTCATCTAAAAATATTGCTTATATAATTTGAACCACATCAACATGGCAAAATAACCGCAAAAGTAAATAACTAATGTAAATTTCCGGTGACATTTAGGCATATTTAAGCTGATGTTAGCATTTAGTCTTCTTTTAAATTAAGCATGGATATGATCTGCATTCCAAAATTCACATAAACAAAGCAGCATTGGTCTGTAAACATTAAATATTAGAATTGTGGCAAGAACAAAGCAGGCTCATTCACTGCAAGTGAATTTTTGCTCTTTTAGTTTTTCTTTTATTAGCAAAACTGGTGGTCCTCAGATTAATTCATGGGAAAGTGTATCAAACAGCATATAGTGTGGCTGATGGGCGACCTCAACTGAATTTAGAAAAGCTTCAATCTTTCCATGAAAATAAAATTTATATTTTTTTCTATGTGCTTGTGAGTTAAATAGAATATTGAATCATTTGTGAATTTGTTTGATGAATGCTTGCTTCTGTAATGTTGCGTTTTGGTTTGTGGTTCAAGTAATCAAAATGACTTAAGCAAGGGTCACCTGATTCCAATTATGACTCAGTGGGGATCCTCAGATTTCAATAATGATTCAGTGGGGTTTCACAGAAGTCAAAAGTTCAAGAACAACTGAGCTAAAATATTAGAAGTCATTTTCTTTTGGTGCTATAATAGACAAATTCCCTTTGTTGGACATCAAAGGCCTTGAAGACATCTCACACGACTTGTTGATTATAAAAACCCTGTAATTAACATATCTGCAAAATGTTTATCGTGATTTAGCATAACTAAGCGTTCATTTCCAAGGACACACTCAAGAACACTCCTTCTGGTCACAATTACATCTACACATCTGCAACATATAAAACGTCACCTTTATAACACACCTCAATCAGAAAGTGAGGACAGGTTTCAGTAATTGCTACCCAACAATGCAGTGAATAATGCAAAACTCCTACTGCTGAACTAGTTCAGTTTTTTTCACTGCAACTATCAAAACTGAACACCATTTGGACTACACAGACCTGCAAATCAATTGAAAATGAGCCACAAATTGTCTCTTTCACCTAAAGAGCCCATTCTTTCAAAAAATTCTAAAAGCTAAAATAACATGGAGGGTCCTAATACATATTTACCAGGGCTTAAATTACTGCAAAACAACATATTGGGGAAGAAACAAGAGGAAGGAGGCTTACCTTCAAGAACAATCTAGCTACATATTAAGGCAGTTTATGCCATAGCCTGTGTACTCTGATCGGAAAACTATGTACCAGAAGAAAGCATCATGCCAGTACACACAGTCATCATCCCATTCTTCCTACTAATATATTCTTATCTCTGACTTTTCCTTTCTAATCTAGCGGTAAAAGATACAAAATTATCCCTACTCAAAATAGTCACTCATGAGCTACAAAATGATCCACTCTACAGAGTAGTCCGTGTTGAATCAATCCTAGTATAGGTCACTGAGATAAGTGCTGACTCCTCCAATCTCAACAAAAATGAGATATTAAACAATCCAACAGCAAATCCATTCTTGACTAATCCATTCAACAGACCGCTTTATAATCAAGATTGCATGAAGGCATTAGCTCAACATTTGTTCTACAAAGCTCCCTTTCTTTGCAGCTGCGGCATCAGGGTCAGTTTAAAAAGTAGGATTAGTAATAAAGAATCAGCTCCGAACACGAGGAAGTAGGCGCAACTTCAAAGGCTGCCCTCACCATGATTACCAATAATTCTAGAAGCTATCTTAAATAGACTTAGGGCCTGATAACGGGTTAGGCAGACAGGGTTACTTCGTCACATTTGTGACGGATATCTCGTCCACCAATTTGAAATTGTAATATGGCGGATAGGATAACAGTCACATTTATGATAAATTAAATAGACCTTTAATCACATTTATCTTCAAAATCACTTTCAAGACTGAAGTGCGAAGAAGCCCTGAATTGAAGCATGCCCAACTACCTCTATTCTCATCTTAAATACATAAAATGAACAGCTCCATAAGGTAACGGAAAATAGAATAAGAAAATACAAAGTTGACCGACTAACGCTTAATTTTCGCTCGCTATGATATGTGGAGTACATTCAGTTTCCACACATTTTCCACCAGGCCTCATGAGCTTTGGCCCATTTCACCGCTATAGAATGTTACCTTCCAATTTTTGTGTTTAATATGTCTTTATTATCTTTGAAAATATCACGGTGAGCAAACCAAATAGGCATAGAGATAAATAACAGCACTGTAGTTCTTACAGCAATCATGGATCTCATGGTGCACATACATAACTGTGTGTCTGAGAGGTAGACGAACACATAGCGCCGGCTTGGCAGGTGTGTGGAGGCATAGTCCTCCATCATAAACTTGTTGCACACGCCTATCGACAAAGGCATAACACCATCAAAGTACCAATAAAACATATAACAAAAACAGCAAAGAACTAATTCCGCTGTGGTGTGACAGCTGTGTATGTGGATTACATGCCATACAAGGATTGATCACTAAATAGTGGGGGTCAGTGTAGAAATTCACATTGCATGCACACAGAAACTCATAATTATTAACCAACACTGTCCTCTTGGAAGCTCTTACTTTTAACCTAGAAGGGCAGACCAATCCCACTTAGCAAAGGCAGTGCATTCCGCCCTCCTTCAATGCAGATTGTTACCATCCTTGTTTGAGAAAGCAGCTTTCACCCAGGGTCTTGAAACAAAATAAAGAGACAGAGGACTAGTATGACCAGCATACTGACCATCACCAGGGAGAAATAATGAATGGATAGATATAAACAGACAAGAAGTCGGCAAATTATTTTGGTCTCACTAAATGCAGCAATGCTAATGCTTCTACTAAAAAAACAGCCATACAAAAAAGAAACATTAGCGAAATATGGACTTAAATCCAAGAAGACATGATCTCTAGGGAATAACTTAAAAGTTGTACTAGTACACCCACAAAATTACTTTAGTTTCTACAACATGAGCTAGTTTGTAATAGCAGGTTTTTCCTTGTTCTTATATGACCTCAAATAAAATCAGTTGTGAGATTGAACTGAGTACATGGAATTATGACACAGTGGGGCTCATTACGATGGCGGAGGGCCCGCCACCGCCAGCCTGTCGGTGGTGGGCCTTCTGCCATCGTACTGCTGTTTTCCCCGCCATATTATATTGGCAGGGGGAATCGTTGGTTAAGCATGGTGGTCATAAAGACCACCTGCCATAGTTCCGACAGACGGTCCTTTTCCAACCGCCTGTTGGAAAAAAAAATATTGGCTAACATTGCCTTGCAGGCACCACCGTAGTGATTATGATATCCCTTTCCTCTGTTCATTTTGCGGTGGACAACCTGCCCCAAAACAAATGGCGGAAATGGATTTGGGGGCACATAGTCAGCTCCCCTCAATCCCAGGTGCAGGGACATGTACCCTGGGGGGCACCTATGGTGCCCCCTACATATCCCTGCCCCATGTGGCAGGCACCATAGGGTGCCTGCCACGTAGTGCAGGGATGTGTCTGCACCCTCTATTTTGCATTGTGGCGGGGGCTGCTGACCGCATCCCTACCAAAATGCAAAATATAGGTGATGCGACCGCCGTGGTCGCGTCGTGATTAGGATTGTGGGGAGGCTGCCTTATAGGTGGTCGGTCTCAAATCCGTATAGTTGACGGGTGGACTAAAGTCCGTCTGCCATCGTAATGAGGCCCAGAGTTACCAAAACATGTGTTAGTGTGAAAGTCATTACTTGAAGAAAGAGATTAATTTATGTCAGTTTCTCAATTCTCCTTGTTAATTAAATTACAACAAAGTTATTAGCAAACAGGCACTTTTAGACTCCCACTTTTATCTGTCATTCCGCTTATATGAATCTGCACAACTTTCAACATACCAAGTGTAGGAAGGTAGGATCTGACTGCATGGTTACCCCCACTTTTTGCCTGGTGTTTTTCTGGTGTATGACTAGTCTGACTGGGATCCTGCTAATCAGGACCCCAGTCTATCTGCTTTCTCCCTAAAATTGACATACATGTACTTTGGTACACTCCAGATTGGATACTGGGGTACCCTTATAAGTCCCTAGTATATGGTACACATGTACCCAGGGCATAGGTACCCCCGAGGCCTCCCATGGGCTGAAGGATGTATTATGCCACCCATGAGAGGCCATACAAAATGGAACTTCAGGTCTGCTACTGCAACCTGTCAAGATAGTGCTTGCATTACTTAAGTTAGATATAGGTTCACTATATCTATAGGTCACTACACTTAAAACCTATAAGTCACCCCTATAGCAGGCCTTATCAATCCTGTAGGCAGGGTGCTGGGTTTTTAGTTAGAGGGTGCCCCTGCATGAGCAGAGACCCTCTGCAGCCTTTGGAGACCATTCTCCTGGGTTGTCTGTGACTCAGCCGGACATATAGGTAGAGGTGTATTATAGCCCTGCGGTAAATGCTATCTCGAAAACTGCTGCATAGAAACATATTGCGTTTGGTATCAAACACCTTGGAATCATACCTCCACACCGGTAACCGGTGTGGGAGGTATGATTCCACCCTTCTGAAGCAAGCTTCGTGGGGCACTGGACTATCGGGTGCCAGCCTTCTCGACGTGGACAGCACAAAATGGATGCTGCCAACTAGAGACACATTTCTGCCCTCCTGCTGCTGAGCCATGCTTTAGCAGAGGGAGGCAGCAAAATAGGCATCCTGTCACAGGGAGGTGAGACCACCTCCCAGACAGGATTTAGTGTATTGGCGCTGGGTGGGTGCACTCTGAGAGTGCCTGAAAGTCTGCACTGGGGGCACATTTGGTGTCCCTGTGCATAGTCCAGCTCAAACCAGTTCTGGGAGCCACTGGCTCCTTCTCTGGCGTGAAACTGGACAAGGGACATGGGGGTAACCACCCCTCTGTCCTGACCTTTCCCTGGCTGTAAGATATTAGATTTTACATGGCCAAAATTCTACAAGAAGAAACCACTGACCTTCGACCATCTGGACACTCTGGATTTCGCTGGACTTTGACTGGGCCCGACTTCATCTTCCTCTCCGTCCAAAGCTTTGTCTGTGCCCATGCTCCATACAGGCTCCATACAGGACCTATGGTGCACTAAGGACAACTGAAGAATCTCCCTTGGAGTGAAGGAGTCACTCCCCTGTAACTGCAGGCACTGTAATGCAACTGACAGGTCTGCTGCTCCTGAGCTCCTGTGGACTCAGAAGATTTCAGCAACACAGGAGGTGGGTTTTCGATGGTCACTGAGGTTGATCTGCCCTTGCAGCAAGTCTGAGGCCAGTATCCCTCGTAGGGACTGCATAACCCAAACCCCTGTGCATCACACCAATTTTCAGTTGCATATGCTTGTTGGCAATTTCTGAGCTTGTGCATTTTACTTTGTGTAGACCTGACCCAGAGCAGCATTTGCACTAAAGAACTCCGGCGTCCTCACACTAAATGCTCCGTGGGCTGGTATTTTGCAATCTTGCTCGAGGTCCCCATGCGACTCCTGGTCCTTTGGCCTGTGGGTCCCTCTGAGGGTCATCTTGATTTCTGTTGATCTTTCCTTGTTGCTCCAGACATGCCCTGACTCCCCATTGCTTGGTGTGTCTTCTGGACCTTGCTGGTCCACACAGTAACCTGCTTGACCTTCCTGCATGGGTTGCTTTTGCCAAGGCTTGTTGGTGCTCCAGCTGGACACGACCCCACAGCACTTGACATCCTTCGTGGGACAGCTCACCTCTGGCTCCTGGTCATCCCTCGATGTCTCCTGGTCCTCGTGGCTGCAGAGTCAAACATCCCTTCTTCACACCTGAAGCACCCGACATCGGTGGGCATTCGTCTACCGAGCCCCTGGTCACTCTGTGGTGACCCAGACACTGTACCCTCTGCTTTCAGGTTCCTTCCTTCTAGAATCTAGGCTTGGATTCCTCCGGACCCTTTACACCTTTACGACAGCAGTACTTCTTCACTGCCCTACATTGAGAAGGACGGTGGTTTCTGACACCACTCCAGACCTATACTCCCGGCTCCTCTGGGATAGGTAACTCGGGTACTATGGTATCCATGGGTGGGGTGGCTCTCCAACCTCTTAAGTTCCAAAGGGTTTGCTCGAAGTCCTTAAACTTTAAAACTGTAAACGTGACTTCCCCATAGAATTGTACGGAGCACGCAGTCGTGTTAGCACACTGCATCCATCCTCTGTGGGGTCCCTATCTACTCACCTTGGATGGTTCCTTGGGGTCCCAGTGATTCTACATACTCTAGACTGTGTCTTGACTCAAGTCGTGATTGTTATACCGCTATTTTAGTATATGGTTCGGTCTCCCCCTGGAGCCCACTGTGTATTGTGCCACTTACAACTGTTCTATTGATATTGTATTGTGTGCTTTGTGTTCGATCCTCGTGTAGATGATACTAGAGAGTGTTATATTAAAAAATACATATTTTTATATAACTACTGTGTGGTTCTCCTCTCATTTAGTCCATATAGGAGGTGCCATTCTGGTAAAACAAGCTGCTTTGCATTCCTTCAAGATTAAATCTGAAGGCTATTCTCCACAGCTATCACTAGGAAAGCTTTCTAAAGGTTATCTTTGACCTCATACATTATAAGGGTCGTTTGGACTTGTGCAAGGTGCCCACTTTAATTAGTGGACAGCATATACCAGGCCAACTTCTCACACCAAGCATAGCATAAGCATCCGGAACATCTGCCAAACTATATGCAAATTCATCAAACAGAGCTAAGGTAATTTAAAAAACAAAAATGTACCTTTTCAACTGTCAAGATATCACTAAAGTGCAACCTCTTCCTGCCCAAACTGGAAAAATATAAATGCTTATTTCTCAGAAACTACCAAAAGAATTTACCCGGAAAGAAGAAATGGCCCTTCATTGAGTAAAGGCCTACTTTCATGCATAGTTTGGTGTGATTACACTAATTTGTTTCTTCTGTATTGTGTGGCAAAGAATCCTAAGGGATACAAAATGGGAAAATCACACTATTTTGACCCCTCCCAACATTATTTCTTGCTTGTCTGATCTCCACAAAACCTTTCGTGCCAAAGTCAATGATCCTTTCGATTGGAAAATGTTCTGCAGATTTGTCCATTGCCACCAAATGTATTATGATTTTTTTTGTCAAAACTCTGACAAAAAACCATAACATATATCTTTATCTATAAATAGTTCAGCTAATTATAATTTCTCTGGTTTTGTAAACTCAAATGTCATCCTAACTATAACGTCCCTGTAACCTTTGTTTTTTACAGTGAAAAAAAGAAGAAAAAAAAATACAATAAAAAAAAAATATATATATATATATCTATATCTATATATATATGTATATCAGGTACTAGTGACTTTTTAAAAAGGATAAATAACATTGAGTGGGACAACGACTGCATACTATTGTGCCTTGACGTTAACAGCTTATATACGTGTATACTACACTGAGGCGAACAATTAAGAACCAAAAGGAATTGTAATACCATGGAGGGATATGAGAATGAAAAAACAGTAATGGTGAAAAGATTCCTTGAGAGGATGTACACACAAACCACGATCAATAAAGCATGTGGTGAAGTAGACAGACGCGAAAGAAATGATCTACTAAAACAAAAGGAGAAGATCAATGGTGATGTTGAAACTAAGATCAGATCTATCACGACTTACAATAAACAATCCAAACTAATTAGAAAAAGTTTGGATACATTCGGGAATGTCCTTAAAACAGAGATCTTACCACTTGTGTTGGAAGTTATCCGCAGATCACATTTAGGAAGGCAAAGTCAATGAAAGACATAATTTGCTGTACCTTAGTGACCACCACCTCTAAAACCAATGCCACACAAGGACTTTTTGTATGTGGCAATTGCAAAGCATGCAAGTACAGCAGCAATTGCAAAAAAGTCAAATTGTCCTCTGATAGCCAGTCGTTTATAATTCCCAAACATGTATCGTGTAACACCGACCATGCAGTCTATGCTCTCAAATGCCCATGTGAGAAATACTAC
This sequence comes from Triturus cristatus, assembly GCF_964204655.1. Lineage (NCBI taxonomy): Eukaryota > Metazoa > Chordata > Amphibia > Caudata > Salamandridae > Triturus > Triturus cristatus. The sequence continues at coordinate 484,975,189 of NC_140580.1, read as the reverse complement.
ATTGGGAGTACGATACACAAAGCTAAGAAGCGGGTCCTTGAACATCTAAGGGAGATTAAAAACAATGACAAACAGTATCCTATGGCCCGACATTTTAAAGCACAACACAAGCCGGTATCTTGAGTCAAGGATGATAATCAAATACCACACAATGCACCCTCTAGGACACAACAACGATGAAGAATTATCAGTGTATACGGGATAAGTGCTTACCAGTCAGTTATGGAACTTAGGAAAGCCGCAATATGAACATGATTTTAAAATGCTTTTAACCTCACTTTTGGTTCTATCATTTATTTGTGGCACTTATTATGCTGTATTTATTGCACATAATGGTTCATGAGTATTCTTGTATATCTTTTACAAATCTCCTTACAACTATTGTGAGGCGCATGGAAACATTTGAGCGATGGGTAATAGATGTTGGAGATTAACTAAAGACCACTAGAGACAATTGAAATTCATAGAAGATGTTAACACCTACCTGGACAATGAATGTTGAAAGTTGTACATCAACTGCAATGCGGTAAATGTTTTAAAGTAGAAAAAGTGAAGTATATAAGGGTATATATGACTACAAGTGCACTCACGCTTTCAAAATATAAATATAAAAATACAAGATTATAATTTCTCCCATAAAAAATATAATTTCTTCCCTATATGTAAGACAGGTAGCCAGCTGTTAGAGCCGACGGAGTAAGCCCAATAGGGCAGAGTCATAATTTCCACTATGCAATGAATGTAAAATTGATAAAATGAATAAAGTAAAAACTGCTGAGTTGAATGTAAAATGCAGCGGATCAAACCATGAATATTTTAAAAGTTTTGCCACAAGATAAGGGCAGGACATGAATTGCGTAAATTGCGAGGGCACATTTAATCCAGACGCACTCGCAGGATAAGACGGGATATGGTGTCAACATCTGAGAGTAATAAAGATGTCTCAGGGTGAAAAACATTAATGATAAATAGACATCCGCGCGCACAAATTGATTGGAACAGATCCTTTAACTGTTTAAATTATTTATGTTGCATACATTGAAGGAATGTTTTCCAATGCCGCCACATTATTAACTGCAACCAATATGATGATTATATTGAGTATGTATTTGGGAATATGTAATGGTTATCTGAAATGAAATGAGTCTATTTACACAATTATATCACATGATGTTTATTTAAATCGCAGCACGAAGCAACCACTTTACCCGTGATCAAGTAGACTTGTTCTCAGAAACGAGTTGGGTTACACTGACTAAATAAACCTACTTGTAAGCATAACGGGGCTGTGGTATGTTGTTTTGGATAACAGTGGAGATGACATGGTTCTTTGATTTGAGGGGCTCGCTACCCCACCACAGCCGGCCGTCATCAAGAGGCACGGGTCGTTTGCGATTGAACTGAAGTGGGATATATATATATATATATATATATATATATATATATATATATATATATATATATATATATATATATTCACTGAAAAAACCATAGGTTTCACACATGTTATAGTTAGCTGGACATTTTACTGATAAAAAACCAATGAAATTCCCCCGTTATAGTTACTGTAGGCAACTATAACTCACGCGACCGTAATCCTCTGCTGATGCTAATACTGTATTTAGACACTTATTTGCCCATGTCTTCTTCCATTAAATTTTAGCTATACATATATTACAAATATTTTTTTTTCATAAAGACACATATGTCATCAGCAGAGGATTACGGTCGCGTGAGTTATAGTTGCCTACAGTAACTATAACGGGGGAATTTCATTGGTTTTTTATCAGTAAAATGTCCAGCTAACTATAACATGTGTGAAACCTATGGTTTTTTCAGTGAATTTGCAAGGTTTTTTAAATGCTAATTCCTAACTATAACGTGTGTGAAACCTATGGTTTTTTCAGTGAATTTGTATGGTTTTTTAAATGCTAAGTTACTTTACGCCATTTGTGGCGTGCGCGCCCACTTAACGCAGTTCGTTCCGTGCGCGCACGATGCGCTTCGCGCACCGTGCGCGCACAGTGAGCACGCGGTGCGCTTCGCGCACCGCGTGCCCACGTTACGCTAGATGGGCCATGAACGCACGATGCGCTTTGCGCACCGTGCGCACATGGAGGACATATGATGAGCATCGTTGTGACAGGTAAAATATATGTTTTGTTTAGCTCTAATAAGCCATGGACAAAAGGTGCCCTTCGGGCACCTTTTGCACAGGGGGTGGGGAAAATGAGGATATTTTTTTTTTAAATATTTTTTACCGTACGCGTACGGTAAGCGTAATCGCTGAAATTTTCGAAAAAATTAAAATTGCCTTTTTTCACTTGGGGGATCGTTGGGGACTCCCTCGACATGGCTAGGTGCTTGGGAGCTGTGTAAACAGCCCCTTTACATGTTTTTGCACTTGGTTTTTCAACCCCCTGTCAGAGTGCGAGAGAGAAAATGGTGGCCGCCGCTTCCTGGTTTCGACCGATTCGAATGTTTACTAAGATCTAAGGGCCAATCAGAATCGCGCTCGCGCACGCCACCGTACGCGTACGGTAAGCGCACCGTAAGCGCACCGTAAGCTGGCTCAGATATATATATTGATTTAAAGGCTATTTTCTCAGAATCTACTGAACAGATTTACACCAAACCTACAAAAGGCACTTCCTTGACCTGAGGACTACCTCTCTGCCAAATTTCAAGTAATTCTGTTCAGCCGTTCGGGCTGTAGCTGTGTCTAAAGGTCCTATGGAAAAATGCATGGGAAAAACGTGTTTTGGGACCCCCCTTTTATCTCAGCCCCCGCTTGACGAATCCCCCCGAGACTTTCAGGGTAGGAGCAGAGCGTAGCGCCCAACCTATTTTGAAAAATTCGCGAGGATTCGTCAACCGGCGCCAAAGTTATTCAAAATAGAATGTTGCGGATTTCCTATGGAAACGTGGTCCTAACTATAACTACCTACTGGCGACCGCCAGTAGGTAATATATATATATATATATATATATATATATATATATGCATGTTCACAAAAACAATTCTGTCAAAACTCTGGCAAAACCATAATATATCTATCTGTCTATCCACCTATCTACCTATCTACCTATCTACCTATCTACCTATCTACCTATCTACCTATCTATCTATCTATCTATCTATCTATCTATCTATCTATCTATCTATCTATCTATCTATCTATCTATCTATCTATCTATCTATCTATCTATCTATCTATCTATCTATCTATCTATCTATCTATCTATCTATCTATCTATCTATCTATCTATCTATCTATCTATCTATCTATTTATATATATATATTTACATGCATACATATGTATTTATATTCTTTTTTTCCCTGAAAAAAACAAAGGTTGCAGGGACGTTATAGGCTGACATTTGAGTCATACAAAACCAGAGAAATTCAGCAGTTATAGTTAGCTGAGCCAATTATAATTACGCCACCGCAGTGCACTGCTTAGTCCTTCACATATTACATCAAAAATGCCATGGTCAGTGAGATCACTCATGACATCACTCATGACATCTTAAATGATCTCATTGAGTACATCGCTGATGACATCATCCAGTGATTGTGAGTGTTTTCTCAAAGTTACTGAGTGTTAAACATATATTCTAAAGTAAGTGGCTGTGGGAGTTTCTATAGTGAGTGGATGTGTAAGTGGTGTATACAAGTGAGTGGGTATGTGAAAGACTGCATGTGTCAGTGGGTGTGAGTGAGTGGCTGTGAGAATATCTGTATGGATGAGTGAGTTGGTGTGTAAGTGGGTGTAATGGAAAATGAGAGGGTGAATGAGTGGCTGTATGGGTGAGGGTGCAGGCATGTCAGTGGCTGTAAATTGTGAGTTCATGAGTGGCTGAATAGGGGACTGAGCAGGTACATAAATGCTGTATGGGTGAGTAACAGGGTACATAAGTAACTGTATTGGTGTATGAATTTATATGTAAGTAGGTGCATGGTGAGTGAGTGAGTGAGTGAGTGAGTGAGTGGGTGTTTGAGTAGTTGCATGGGTGAGTGAATGGGTATATGAGTGGCTGTATTGGTGAGTAAGTGAGTGTGATAGAGGTTGTATGGGACAGCATGTACTTGTCTCAGGGACTGTATAGATGAGTGAGTAGACGTGTTAGTATATCTATGAGTAAATTAGTTGATGTGTGAGTAACTGTATGGGTGACTGAGTGAATGTGTGAGCGACTCTGTGGGTGAGTGAGTAGGTATGTGAATATTTATATACGTGACTGAGTATGAGAATGGCTGTATGAGTGGGTATGAAATTGTCTATATATCCATATGACTGGATATGTCAGTGGATGTATTGCTCAGTGAGGAGGTGCATGAGTGGCTGTGTATGGGAGTTAGTGGATGCATTAGTGGCTGTATGGGTGAGTTGATATATGAGTGGCTCTATGAATCATTGTGTAGGTGTGTGTGTTGATGATATCATTACAGTAACCTTTGGTATTTGGAGAGAATTTCTAATGTTTTTTTAAATTCTATTTCCTAACTATAACGTCCCTGTAACCTTTGGTTTCTTATTGAATTTCTATGTTTTTTTAAGTAGTAGTTGCCTTTGTAGAATGGTGGAGAAAGGCAGCAGAGCAGAGGGTCTCCGACTAACTCTAACGAATCCTGCTGTGTCAAACTTACTAGAGGTAACAGGAGAACTTCTTGGCCCCTAAGGTGCCTCAGCTTCCGAGAGGACTTCATCCCCCAACCAGCAGTGCACCACGAGGTGTGTTTGCAGTGTGGTGGAGAAGACCTTTCAGCAATCCCGCTGTGTGGGATTTCCTGGCGGTACCAGGAGGACTTGTTGGCCCCCCACAGACAGTCAGCAGCCAAGGAGACTACATCCCCCAACCAGTAGTGCACCAGGAGGCACATTTGCAGACTGGTGGAGAAAGGTGCAGAGCCTCTGATGACCTCTCAGCAATCCCACTGTTTGGGACTTACTGGAGGTAACAGGAGGCTTGTTGACCCCAAGGACCCTAAGCATTCAAGGGTACTTAATTCCTCAACTAGTGGTGTGCCAGAAGGCACATTTGTTGAGAGATGGGAAGAGAGGGCATGGCCCCCAACCACCTGTTGGCAATACAGCTGTGTGGATCTTATTGGAGGTAACAGAAGGGGTTAATGGCCCCCAAGGATCCTCAGGAGGCAAGGACATGTCAATCCCTCAACTAGTAGCACACCAGGATGTGCATTTGCAGAGTACTGAAGAACGGGGGGCATGGCCTCCGAAGACCTCTCAGCAATCCCGCTGTGTGGGACTTACTGGAAGTAACAAGAGGTCTTATGGCCCCCAAGGAAACTACGCATCTAAGGGGACTTCATCCTCCAACCATCATTTCACCACGAGGCGCATTGGCAGAGTAGTGAAAAAACGGAGTGGGGCCTCTGGCAACTTGCTGGTCACCACTGTCTAGGAGGGCCGGTGGGAGGGATATGATAGCTGATGCAAGGATGCTGGTATGTCAGCCCCAGGCCAGAATCCAGGGAAGCGGGTAGGCTGGGCAAGTTGAGGGTAATTGCCTTCAGGGATTAACAGGCGAACAGCTCATGTGCTTGGCCTGGGAATGTGGTATATTAGCCTAAGGTATAAGTAACCTGCGGGGCAAAGTAGCCATGATACCCCTATGAGGGCCTATTGTCTGTCTTAGTTACTAATTTATCTAAGTATGCAACCCAAGTGTCCCACTGCGAGAGGTCACCTCGCTGGCATGACAGCAAATGCCATGTCATGACCTTCGCCGCGGTCCACTTAAGCAAATCATGCAACCATTATTGCATGGACAGGGCATCCAGGGACTTTGAAGCCATGGTGTTGCATCATTTAGCCAGCACATATGCAGGTCTATACATTTAAAAAAAGACTTGGTCTTACATGCACACATGGTGATCCCCAATATGCACCATAAAGGGTCAGTGTATATTGCCTGACCAGTAATGTCCACCAGCAATGCCATTGCCATTTCCAAATTATGACCAATAATGAGGCAGGACCATACCATATGATAGAATTCCGCCTCCAAAGTTGAACAACAAGGGCACCCGGGGGTCACTGTCGGGAATATGCGGTGGATGCTCATGAGCATCAGATAGGTCTGGTGTAAGTAGCTATTGAGTGAATTTCAGCTAGGGATTTCTGAATGTTGCGGGCACCTGTTCAAGTGCTGTTTAGAATTTCTGCCCATGAATTCCAGGCCAAGTGCAGTTGCCCATTTGTCCCTGAGTGCAGGTAACCCACTACCTGTGTGTCCAGTATCATCCTGTAAAGCACCGTGATGGCTCGTCTGGCAGGGCTTGCAGCGGTTGATAGGGGTCAGGCTCCAGCCGCTCGGGCACCCAAAGATGCCCACAGCTGCCAACAAGCACAATAGGGTAGGAATTGGCCCTCCGCAGTGCTGCACTGTTCCTGCATGTGTGGAACTGTCAGAAGGGTTTTATGTAGATAGAGGTCCCCCAGCGCAAGAGGCCATCCTCGCTCCATATTCTGACATAGTGGTGCACAGTCACCCTGTGAAGAGACGGCAACACCCATATCAGAAATCTCTGGGAGTAGGGCAATGGACAGCACTTGGGCTGAATATATCTATGCCAACAGTGATTTGAAAAGTTGATCAAGAGGTTGTAGCATGGTGCAGACATCTTTAGGTGCAGCAGCCAGCTTACGATCATGCAGTCTCGTACCACTCTCTGCACAACTGCCTGTTCAGAATTGGGAGTGCCAGAAAGCCAGTGCATCAGTCACTGTAACTGAGACGCCACATAGTAACACTTGTAATGTGCTGCACCCTACCCGCTGCATTCAAGTGGAGCATAAAAATGTGTTCAGCTCCACCCTCTTATGACCAGACCCCCAAACCAAGTCATAGAGAGTGGATTTCCAGGTCTCTGAAGACGTGCACAGGAAGGCTAACTGAAAGAGCTGCGAAATAATACAATAACTGATGCAGCACTAGCATCTTGTCTATCGCCATCCTACACATTGGCAACAGTGGCAGGGAGTTCTAAAATGTCAAGGAGGGGCCTGTGCTTGTTACAACTGCCCCAAGGTTCCCTTGTATATGATCTCCATCAATGTGGTATATATTTGCTCTCACGTAACAGATGGAGTTGGGACACCAATCCATTAGTACGGCAGACAGTGTCTCTCGTTCTCCCCCAGTAATGTTCCACATGGGAAGTAATCCTGATTTTGCACAGTTCAATTGAGAGCCTGAGGCCCTTTCGAAGTTGTCAATAACCTTCATCATGCCTGGGAGGCCTCTGCGCACATTCCTTAGATATACTAGCATTGTCCATCCTGTTTCAGCTATTGCAGTTCTGCTCCAGGGCACCATTGTCATGCAGGCCACAGCTTGGGCCCCACATTCCGCACCACATTGTACCACTGCCTATGTCTCCGCAATGATCCATCGACAAGGTGGCCCCGTGTGCACCCTGCTCCAAGCACAGTTCATGGCGGAGGGAAGGCTCGCTGCCAGGTGCTCAGGATATTCACGGGTGTAGGCCCCACCTGCTTCTGAAGGCGTCACAGATTGTCACTTTATGGAGGGCACAGCCCCGGGTCCCACAACAGCAACGGCTCTCGACGGGAGGGTAGAATAGGGATGAAAGAGCCTGCTGCAGGATAATGCACTGCCCATGCAGGCCCAACGTTAGCATGGTGGTGCACAGCAAGATAGGCCACAGCCCTAGGCCCATATGAGCTGCAAGCACCAGGCAGTAGTCACATGGGCGGGTGCTCCCACAGTGGCCCCACAGCAGGTCAGACTGAGGCAGGACAGCCCAACACATATGTGATCACACACTAAACAGGTCGGGAGCTGCCAGGCTTGCTCATGGCCCAGAGCTTTTCTCCTTTATGCCTGCATGGCTTTGCAAAGATTCTAGAACAAATAGAAATTTGGTGTGGGAACTCATAATCATGGAAAATCCCTTAGTGGGGGTATGGCCAAATGCTTAAGAATAGTTGTGAGTTACCACCTAATTTGAGACGAACCATGTATACCTAAAGACATGTACTTAGAACATAAAAAATATCTTTGCAAAAGAAAAATGTACCTGGAACTCAGTGAATGAAGAGGATTGTAGATATCACATACTATGTTAAAAAATTCCGAATTATGTCTATTCATAATAGATGGGAGCCCTTGTAATTGAATTAGGAGAGGGACTGGAAGGTGAGTGTTGGGAAACGTTAGCCACACCTGTGGGTTAGGTTAGCCAGACCTGAACCTCCATGAGATATTTTCTCCATTTTGATTTTTGTGGAACAGTGCTTTCTGGGACACAAATATCCCACACTTCTAAGGAAGTTGTCATCAAAGAGGGTGGCATGCAAAGGCACTGCTGCATGAACTTGGAACGGTTGCAGGGCTTCGAGTCAACTAGGCGAAGTCTTGTTTATTTCCAACCAAAGGAGAGACAGTTGGCTAGATATAGCAGGAGTGAAGTGGGAGTACAGATGCATGACGTACCTGGGCATGAGGATCTATCCTGCAAAAGGAGATTTGTTAGAGGGCAACATTGGCAGGCAATAAGAGGACTGAAGGGTAGTTTTGAGTTTTGGGGGATGCTCCCGCTGTCAGTCAAGGGATGGGTAGCTTTACTCAAAATGGTGGCCCTCCCAAGACTTTTAGATTATTTTGGGACCCTGCCGATCTGGATCCCGGCGCTTTACTTCAAACAACTCAAGTCCATGATCACAGGGTTTCTGTAGGTCACCGGCAGACGGAGAGTAGCATTAACAATACTAATGAGACCCCGCTCAGAGGGGGGATGGACGGTACCTGACTTCGAGACCTATTATTTGGCAGCCCAGTTACAATGGCTCACCCAAACCATAGCGACCAGGTTGCGAGGAGTGGAGGAACTGAGGGATGGAACACCGGTGCTGGGGGTGCTGTCTAGGATTGTGTTAGACCTCCCAACTCGTACCAGAGAACTTCCCGGGGATCTCAGAACAGCACAGCAGTGTTGGAAAAGGAGGTTGAAGAAAACGAAGACCGTCGTTCCATATACATCGGAGGTTTCACTGTCCATTTGCAAGGTACTACTTCAGGGCGGCACTGGGGGAGGCCTGGACTAGTGCAAAGACAATGGATTGGCTGCAATAGGGGACTTGTATGAGGGTGGAACTATGATTCCCTTTAATGATCTGCAGGAGAGGTATTATTTGCCAGGGGGGACTTCCTCTAGTACACTGCACTTACAGCGGCTATCCGTCAGCATTGGAGAGAGGGCCTTAATGAACCTAAAACATCTCTGGGATGTCAGTATCTTGTAACAGCGGCAGGAACCTTCAAAGCGGTCACATGCTTGAATAAACGACTGGAACAGGAGATCCTAGTACCGCTGACCTTACTGCGTTCAAAATGGGAGGCAGATCTGGGTAGGGAGATTCCGGCCAAAGCCTGGGCCGATATAGTGGAAAGGGCGAGAAAGGGCACTAGAAATGCTCGATTCCAATTAATACACTTTTAAGTTTTACATAGCGCCTACTTCACCCTTGTGAAACTTAATAAATACTTTGCTATAGGCTCAGACACTTGCCCACGGTGTCGGGCGAGGGAGCTGATTTTCGTCACATGTTTTGGGGATGCTCACTCTTGGACGCCTATTGGCCCGAAATTGTGGCTCTTCTTAATACAATTACAGACAGGGAACTGGAATCGGCCATGGGGCAATGTCTGCTACATTGGTTTCCTCACACGGCCAAAAATAAAATCACTAGCAAGTTTATAGACTTGGGACTCCTCTTGGCCAAAAGGGAGATCACTAAACAATGGAAAACGCAAAAGGGCCCGACATAGAGCGCTGGAAGAAAGAGTTCATTGAGTGGGCTGAATGTGAAGGCCTAATCAGGATGCAGATTGCAAAGAGGGTGGGGTGCGAGAAGGCACTGGATGCGGCAAAGGCTTGGGAAACCCTGGTGGTGCTTCTGAAGAACCCTGATAATAACAGTGACGCAGAACCTGGAACTCCTGCCTCTGAAACAAATGGCCAAGTATAGGGTTTCTGAGGCTGATCAATGAAGGGGGTCCCAGAAATGTTGCACACTATGAATCTGTAGCCGGTAGACAGTACCCTGCACTCTGATAAGGTTGTCAGACTACAAAGATACATCATTGCTGCCACACACTTTAAGATATACAAACACCAGAAGTGACTTGCCTGGGTGGGAGGGAAGGGAGGGGGGATAGGGTTGGGAAGTTAGCGTAGAGTTAAATCTAGTTATAGGATGGAACGTATGTAGTGAGACTGATTTGCAATGTGGAACTACGGCTATAATCTTTGCATGATCTCGATACGGAGGATGGGAGGGCAAATTGCTCTTGTAAATAGAATGCCTTGATTGTTTGCAACCTACAGGTCGCTGCCGCATTCTCCTACTTGAAATGATCTATATGTCGGAATTAACAGGATCTATGTTTGTATAAGTTTGTAAATCACAATAAAAATTTGTTTAAAAAAAATCAAAGAGGGTTGCATAGTGTACCCCATTGGTCAGGGGTACTCCCCTTCTTGTCAGCCTAGACACCTGGATAAATATGGGAGAACTGCCAAGCAACTCAGAAATATCAAGAGAAGAAGGATTGCCCTGCTGAACCCCTTGTCTGCACCACAAGAGGACTGCATTCATAAAGACTGCACCTGCTGCACACGTTGGGTTTAACAAAAGATGACTTTGCCTGACTTCAAAAGGATTAAGGAGTAGAGTCTGTGAAAGCAACAGGTACAAAAGAGTTACAAGAAGTCACCTGCATCAACTACCTCAGAGCTTCTGGACCCGTGGCTGGTGTTGTGGGCCTTCAAATACCCAAAAGAAACATCTGGAGAATAAGGACTGCCCTGCTGGACCCTTAGACTATACAAGAGAAGTCTGCACTCATAGGGACTGCACCTGCTAGACTCACAAGGCTTCACAACAAAAGGACTATTCCCATCTTAAAGAATAAGGAGTGGACTTCCTGATCAGCAACAGGTAGCTATGTGCTGGAATGGCTACCTACTACTTCAGCAACAAAGAAAACCACAGCTCACAAGATTCACCTGGATTATACTTGGATTGACTAGGTGCATTGTGGGAGTTGTAGTCCAAGACCCCAAGAGGCTAATCTGAGCTTCAGAACTCTTGGCTGGTGCTATGGACCACTTTCCTGCATCAAGAAACACTTCTGGAAGTAAGTGTAAAAGTGCTTTTTCGCAGGCGACCTGAGAACTTGACTTTGTCCTGGTCCAGCATGACATTTTTTAATCCTTAGAATGCTATTTGTTTATAAGCCCTAGTTTTACTTTCAATCTTTAAAAATGAATATCTCTAGTTCACTACATTGGATCTTTGTCATTTTGGTGTAAACTTAAAAATAACAATATTGTCTAGTTTTATATTTTGGAGTTGGATTTGTATTGTGTGTTTTGTCTTTCTTATTTACTGTACTGATGTTTTTAAATGCTTCATACCTGCCTCCTAAATTAATCCTGTCTGGTTGCAGGCAGGCTACAAAGGGTTGAGCAAGGATTAATTTAGTGAGAACTTGACTGGACCTTATTTGTGATTGTGGGGTTATTACTAAGTGTAGGTACCTACCTGCCTTTACTAATAAACCACCTCCCAATAATATTAATGCAATAAATAATCTATATTAGTACAAGACACAATGCAGGGTGCCAAGGTAATTTTGAATAAATATGTCAAAAAAGCCAAGATTTGCTATGCTAAAATTTGTATTGTGAGGGTGTGGCCTGGACAAGGAACCAATATGAAATGCCTCGTCTGAGCTCCCGAGACAGGGCTTTCTGACAAGTGCATTACTGCCACATGCAGGCCTTGAATAGGGGCGGTGAGTGGCCATCCACCCGACGTAGATCAGCAGGGACCGGCAGAGCATAACTGTGCCGTGCTGATGGGCACTCAGCAGCAGCAAATACAAGATGACTGCCTGCATGGAAGTGCAGACTTTGGCAGCGAGGGACCAGCACTGAGTGACGTTACCCGGCTCTCTTGTGGACTCGAGGCTGAGACTGTGTAGCCTCCTTGCTGTAACTGCACTGTCTGGGAGCCGCTAGACATCTCATATCATGGCATTGCTTTCCTGCACTAAAAAGACCACCTGAGTGATTGATGAACTCCCGCTTCTCTGTTACTAGCCTGCAACTGTTATTTTGGCAATTTTTGGAACTTTTTTGACAGTTATTTTGACTGCCATTGTTCATCCTTGCCACTCATGGACAGCTGATTCTTTGCAAGGCCAGCGCTCTATCTATGGGATCCACACAACAGAAGTCCCAGAGCCCCTCCAACATAAGGGACATGTTATCTGCCACAAAACCCTCTAAGAATGCTGGAGGCACTGAGACCATGGAAGAGACATCACTCTGTGATGGTGTATGTGTGCTGGAGTTACATCACCCTGCAAGAAAGGGAGATCTACAATCCCTCCTCCTGGAAATGAGGAAAGACATCACAGCCATGAGTGTAAACTTCACCCAGGCACTCACAGAACACCATCAGTTAGTGAAGGTAGTCTAACCCCTTATGGACCTGGTAGAGGCAACTCCCACAGTGATAACATACAGATTAGGGGAGTGAGTACTAGCATCCCCAACTCTATACTGAAAACCTATGTGCAGGCATTGTTCCTTCACATCCTTGGTGACTGCAGTAGCAGTGATCTTACCCTTAACCGCACACATTGAGTTTTCTCTTCATGTCAACAGTGGTATTAGCTTGCAGCAGATGTTCTCACCACAGTCTGTTTCTACCAGTTTAAGGAAGAAATACTGAAGGCTGCTCAGAAGTTAAACTCCATCATCTTCAGGTGTGACACTCTCACCCTCTTCCAAGACATTTCATTTCAGATGCTGTCCAAGCACTGAGATTTCAAGGAGGTACTGGCTCACTTACGTAACAAGAAAATCATGTACTAAAGGGAGTTTCCACTAGTTGGAACATGCCTCCGAGTTTTTTCTGTTGGATGCAGGAGCCTCTCTCTAGTGCATGACTATGATGTAGTATAGCAGTGAAATAGCATTTTGATACTTAGCACTGTGGGACTCAGTGCAGAAGTCCCTGGGGCATTACTTTAAGGAGAATGGCATTGGTGAGGTGTTTTTGGCTGCTGTATGGGATGCTGCTAAGAGGTCCTGTGAGGTGAACTAATAATACATTCACCTTTGCCAAAACCAAGAAGGAGGATCTTGTGGGTTGCCTCTTGTGACAGGCTTTCATAGGGTCTGCAGGGAGCTGTGAAGGGTTTGAGGTGAGAACAGATTTAGCTGACTGATGCCATGTAGAAATTACTGTACATAAACTTGAAACTAGACGGGGGCAGACTAGAAACCATATCTCCTCCACCTGGGATGAAAAATGGGTGTCTTACAACTAAACGCTAGGCATTCTCCGTCTCTTTAAGACTTATTACGCACCATTACACCGGGCCACCCTCCTCAGGAGTCAACTAGGTAACAGTATCTTCAAGACTTTATCTTCCTCCACAGAATCAAAATCCCTAGTTTTCTTACATGTCCTGATATGTCTCTCCCGCACTGAACATTTTGAGGAGGCATACGCATCCATTACAAGAAGTCTACAGGTTTGGGGGTGGCAGACCCTGTGCATGGAACTTAAACCCTGCTTGGCAACCTCCCTATGTTACTTAGGGACTTTCCTAACTGATTGCATTCACACGTTGTGTGAGTACAAAGTACCTCCAGTGTTAGAGATTCTTTAAAAACACCTCCACCCCCAGCAGGGTCGTGCTGGGGGTAGTGTTTTAGGGTAGGTTGGCGATATCATGGGGGCCCAGATCAATGCAGTGAAAATGAATTTCCTCCCCGCCTGCCCCATGTGTCTCACACCTTGCTTCTATGAATCCCCAGCACCACTGTATTGCACACCCAAAAACAGCTATTGCAATTTGTGTGGCATAATTCTACTTCAAGAATACCACGAGAGACACTGGACAAGAGAACGGTGGATGGAGGGTTGTGATTCCCCAATATAGAACACAACATTCACCCGTTCCAGCTGCAGTCCACTCTTGAATGGCATCCATTCCCCATGCCAAACCTTGGGTACTGCTGGAACAGGGGTGTTCTGTCCACCCCCTACAGCACATTCTGTTGCTGGGTCCCCAAGACTGTTAACCACCTCCCCACATCCAGCTGTACGCTACCGTGACTCACCACCATTGTGATAAATTTAACAATTGTGATCAGGCAGCCACCACATATCCTTCCCCCTCTCCCCTATACTGCACAACCCAGAGTTTGTGCTGGGAATACTGGATATTTGCTTCATGAATAGGGTGGAGGGCCCCTCTTTTGGGAGATTTGTGCCAAGATAGAGCTGCACCGGACTGGCAGTTCTGTATTCAGCGTTTTCACCTGACTAAGGCTTATGAGTGCCACCTCTCTCAGCTCCTCCATTGGGTGAATACACTACTAGTGAACGCTAATGACAGCAGGGCCAAGACTCCTTTAGAGAAGCTCATCTCCCAGTGGTCCCCCATGAAGGGCATCACTCAGCTGTATATATTGTTTGATGCTCTTTCCCAGTCTCTAAGGCACCCCTCTCAGTCACTATAGGAGCAGAGAGTTAGGGATCTCTACCTCTGATGAGACTTAGCAGCAGATTTGGTTGCAAGTGGTGAAGACTTCTATCTATTGCCAACATAAAGCTACTGCCTATAAAATTGTTACGAGATGGTATTTCACCCTGGTCCAACTTCGCTCTATGGTGGGTGCCTCAGATCTTTGCTGGATGAGATAGGGGAACTTACCTTCACATGTGGTGGCACTTGGGTACAAGTAGATACATGTAACACGCTTCTAGTTAGAGTTTCTTCTCTTGATCCATTGGATTTGTTTAGTGACCCTGCCGATGGATCCATTGATGCTCCTGCTAGGGAGAATTCAGTTTATCCCTACACCACCTGAGGGGCAAGTTGCTCATTTTCTTCCTTCTAGTGGCAAGACTGACTATAGCCCACACTTGTAAGAACTCTTGTCCACCGGGCCTTTCGATGTGGTGGACCAAGGTGTGGTATATCTTTGCCATGGAATATTTGACTGTAATAGCCACAGACAGAATGTATACGTTTGAACGAATCTGGCTGCCGTTTAATACCTATGTTAAGAGGGATATGGCGGAAATGCACCCATCTACTACCATCCCATATATATTAGATCATACCCACCTTAGAGGAATTGTGTCATCAGACAGTTGGTCCAATGGGGGCAGCGAAGAAGCTTTGGGAGGAACTACCGATAATGGGACTTTGGGGGTTGAATACATGGTTGTTTGATGTTCTTTGGTTGTGTTTTGATACTACTACTATTATTGATCTTTGTATGTTGCACTGACCCCTCATGGGACTATATTTGGAAAACCTGTCATATATCCTTGCATTTCTTTAACTGTAGTGCTGTTCTGTGATCACCCTGAAACTTCTTCTATTCTCCTATACCCTTCCTAAAAAATTTCAATAAAAATATATATGGTTTGTTTTACAATTAATAGTAAAAAGGGCAGAGCATTTTAAAAGGTTTAAGGTGGCAATATGATAGCTCAAAATAGATTAGTGAAACCTAATGTGATGCAAATGTTGAATCCATCTGAAAGTAGCGTGTATATATATTACTTAATATTCTAGCGAATACAATGCCTACATCATTTTTCAAATCCAAGTGAAATATTTAATGTTAAGGTCCAAAGTGAACACTTGAACATAAAAGGACATCATATGTTATCCCAAAACAAATAAGAACATGATGGGTCAAAAGGCTTGATGGGAAGGCAATTTTGGCAAAGCCAACTGGTCTAAGTATAGAATCCTGAAGGCCTAGGACCCCTCATTAATACCTACATTAAGAGGGATATGGCGGAAATGCACCCATCTACTACCATCCTAGATATATTAGATCATACCCACCTTAGAGGAATTGTGTCATCAGACAGTTGGTCCAATGGGGGCAGCGAAGAAGCTTTGGGAGGAAATACCGATATTGGGACTTTGGGGGTAGAATACATGGTTGTTTGATGTTCTTTGGTTGTGTTTTGATACTACTACTATTATTGATCTTTGTATGTTGCACTGACCACTCATGGGACTATATTAGGAAAACCTGTCATATATCCTTGCATTTCTTTAGCTGTAGTGCTGTTCTGTGATCACCCTGAAACTTCCTCTATTCTCCTATACCCTTCCTAAAAAATTTCAATAAAAATATATATGGTTTGTTTTACAATTAATAGTAAAAAGGGCAGAGCATTTTAAAAGTTTTAAGGTGGCAATATGATAGCTCAAAAATTAGTGAAACCTAATGTGATGCAAATGTTGAATCCAACTGAAAGTAGCGTGTATATATATTACTTAATAATCTAACGAATACAATGCCTACATCATTTTTCAAATCCAAGTGAAATATTTAATGTTAAGGTCCAAAGTGAACACTTGAACATAAAAGAACACCATATGTTATCCCAAAACAAATAAGAACATGATGGGTCAAAAGGCTTGATGGGAAGGCATTTTTGGCAAAGCCAACTGGTCTAAGTATAGAATCCTGAAGGCCTAGGACCCCTCATCAAAAACATCTTTTGTGTTAAAACTGAAGTGTTTGTGTGAAGTGGCAAAAAACTGAAAGTACATAAACCCAGCTTCAGGAATGCTGAAGTGACACTATGCGGATGCTATTTGAGTCCTAACACTGTAAAGTTAATTTGGAATGTATATACAGTGAAGGATAGACAGAAACAAAATAAAGGATGAAGGGCCTTTTTTACCAAGGCTTTGTATTGCCCCTGCACCACGCAAGGGGATGCAAGGGCTACACAAAACCTAAATGAGATTCACAAAGCCACCCAATGCAACCCTGCATGTCCCTGCATGGCTTGATACATTTAGAGTAATACAAAGCAGCGCAAATTGCTGCCTTGCGTTACTCTGCGGCAGGGAGGCATGCCATGGATGGAGCATGGGTATTCCCACACATCCACCCATGTTTTATGACACATTCCAAGATTTACCAATGCTGGTAGACCTGAGAAGGCCTAAGAACTACGCCTCCCCACAAGAGGACCAGCAAGGAGAAATAACTTTATTTCTCCTCGTTGTTTCTCTTTCTAAGTGTGCTGCATTGTGCAGCACATGTAAAAAGAGGAAAATTCCTCTGAGGATTATTTTTGTGCAGTAATGTGTCCCTTTTGCACAAAACAGACATTCCTTCAATGCAGGCACCTTTGCACCAGTGTAGGTAGGGAGCAGAAATGTGCTGTATAATGTTACATATGACATATTCCTACCTTCTCCCTTTTAAACAGAGCAGTAAGGTGGCGTGCTGTGTGCGTTGCATGAAATACTGATAAATATGGGCCTAAATGTGCAACTTAAATAAAAATATACCAAACAAAAGTGGAATCAGACCAACAACAGGGAAAGCAAAAAAAATACAGATCAAGTAAACATTTTAAACATTTATTTTATAATGCACAGTACAGCAGTACTGAGGAAATGTAAGCAAGTAGAGAACAAAAGACAACACACTAGGCTGCAGTGTTTTTATTATTTCTATACATCATAGATGAGTTTCTATAGAGCAGCGCCACTCAGGAAGTACACCACAGAGGGTAGCACCTCTTAATAATTGTTGGTCAATTTCCACAGAGGAACAAGTTTGGAACTCACATTCATGTTACAGTATCAATGTATGTACATATAATTACTTATGATCATGTATATAATTAAGGTAAAGTAGGTCTATTTGCATACTACTTAAAGAGCAGCAAGGACACGCCGAGCTTTGGAAAATAAAGTATTCAGTGAAGAGATGATATTTATGAATTGGAGGAGAGAAGAAACAAGCTAATCTGTGGTGAAGTGATATTCCAAATCAAATGTGCATGGATGGAGTCGCTATTCCATGAACACAATCCATTTTCAGTGCTGAGCAGTGTCTTGGGATGGTATTCTACCTTTACTACGCGGTCATTACTTTGTATTACCATTACTACGCATATTTTAGTTCGCAGATGCCATTACTTAGCATGCATTTACTTAGCATGCATTTACTACGCATGTTCTGCATAATGGAGTTACTGTGCAAATTAAAGCTAAAAATATTTTATGCAAAATGGGATGAATAAAAATAAACATGTTAACTGAATTATTAATATATTTTTAACGAGTGATGGCAGTGTTGTGTTTGTGTAGTGTAGAGTAGTGTATTTGGGTTTAGGGTAGTGTTGGGGGTCGTGAAGGGTAGTGTTTAGGAGTAGGGACCAGACTGGGGGTAAGGGCAGGGACGTGCTGGGGTAGTGTGTTAGGGTTTAGGGTAGTGTTGTGGTGTTAGTGTAGTGTAGGGTAGTGTTTTAGGGTTTAGGGTAGTGTCGGGGGGTCGTGCAGGGTAGTGTTTCAGTATAAGGACCGAACTGGGGGTAGGGGTAGGGTCGTGCTGGGGGTAGTGTTTTAGGGTTTAGGGTAGTAATTTGGTGTTTGTGTAGTGTAGGGTAGTGTTTTAGGGTTTAAGGTAGTGTCGGGGGGTCATGCAGGGTAATGTTTTTGTGTAGGGAACTGACTGGGGGTAGGGGCAGGGTCGTGCTGGGGGTAGTGTTTTAGGGTTTAGGGTAGTGATTTGGTGTTTGTGTAGTGTAGGGTAGTGTTTTAGGGTTTAGGGTAGTGTCGGGTCGTGCAGGGTAGTGTTTCAGTGTAGGGAATGGACTGGGGTTAGGGGCATGGTCGTGCTGGGGTAGTGTTTTAGGGTTTAGGGTAGTGATGTGGTGTTTGTGTAGTGTAGGGTAGTGTTTTAGGGTTTAGGGTAGTGTTGGGGTGTCGTGCAGGGTAGTATTTGAGTATAGGGAGCGGGCTGGGGGAAGGGGGAGGGTCGTCCAGGGGGTAGGGATTTAGGGTAGGTTTGAGTAGTGTAGGGTAGTGTAGTGTTTGGGGGTTTGGTTAGTGTTTTAGAGTTTGTTATGTGTAGGGTAGTGTATTTGTATTTAGTATTTAGTGTAGTGTCGGGGTAAATGTCTGTTTTTATTACTAATGTATTTGTATATATTTGCAAAGTAAAAGCCTGTGCACTAATTCATGCGTAGAAATGGTATTTGCGAAGTAAAAACTTTGCAGTAAACACCTGCGGGGTAACAGTATGCTACGTAACCTTTGTCTCTGCGGTGGCTCCTTTTTGCAGCCGAGCTCCAATGCAGGCACCTTTGCACCATGGCTCAAGGGTGCCTGGATTGCATGCAGGATTGACACCTTACTGCACCAAAAACGTCCTGAGAGGCATATTCCTCTGTCTTTGTGTGCTGCAGAATGCCGCACACATAGAGAGAGTAGGTAACAAGGAGAAATAAAGACATTTCTCCTTGTTACATCTCTCCTGGGAAGGCGTATTTTTTGGGTGCATTGACAGGTTTAAACAAGTAATGGTAAATCTGGGCAAGCATCAAACACCATGGGAGTTGCATGGGAACACCCACACAACGCCCATGGAATTCCTTCCCAGGGCAGAGTAACGAAATGCAATGATTTTCTGCAATTTGCTCTGCGTTGCCTCACTCCAGATTTATGGTGCAACTCTGGGCCACGCGTGGCTTAATAAATCTGACTTTAGGCTTGCATCACTTTTGCGTGATGTTGTATGTTGCAAGCATGATGCAAACTAGCTCGTAAATAGGCCCCAGAGTTTCTGTTAGCAGAGCATCATCTAGCTCTGTCATCAGTAAAGCATGACAGCTTGTCCGCCACATGGTGATAGTTATGGACATTCTGCCCTCTTTAGGGAGGCATCACTATCACTAGTTTTCCCAGCCTGGGACCTCCACAGGATTCATGGTGCTCTTGCGAAGGGAAATCATTTAATAGACCTCCCTGTGCATGAGGATCAAACATTGTGTTTTGTATTTCACTCGCCACTTCAGGAGTTTCATGAATTTATTCTTGAAAAAGTAATTGCTAAAAAGGTACCTGAAACATGGGGCTCATTTGGCAGAGATCTCTAATTATGGAAAGCCACTTTTTGCCACTTTAGCAGAGGGAATAGCCTCCATTGCTCTGGTGGGCTTTCAGGCTTCCTGTCTTACAGTAAATCAGGCCCAGAATCAAGTTTTGCCAAAATTCTGATCACAAAAGATCTGGAATCTGCCTCAAATCAGCAATACAAACTTTCCCACAGACACTTGATGAATTCAAAGGCATAATCCAAAATCTATTCTTCATTCATGGATGTAGAGTGGACACAATCATGGAACCTCTTTCCAAAGTGAAATCATCCAGATCTGCAGATGAGCCAATGCTGTCAAACAGGACCAAAAAGTGCAACCTCTGTCATAATGCACTGAACAATTTGCCAACACCTCACCAACACATAGAGTTTTCCCCAGTGCACAAAATATTGTTTAAACCACACCACTGTCAGAAAAACCTAACTTCAAAACATAGTTTAGAACTATGGTTCCAAACCAAGATAATTTTGAAAACTGGGAATAGTGAGCTGATAGGAAATGCACTCCAGTTCTAACTCTCCAAACATACTAAGACATTAGACTTGAATGCAGTACCAAGGAGGCCATGCTTGTTGTCTTTATGACAGTATTACAGTATTACATTTAATGGAGAGAAGGGAGTGATTTCTGATAGTGCAGCTAGACATTTAAGGAGAGTTAGATTCAGGGCACAGAACTTTAATAGATATTCTGTGCACGCACATGAACATAATGGACTGTGTGCTAAATATGTTCCTCACATGCAGGGCAAAAACGAAATAAATCTGGAACAGCACCCTGCCATTCTCTATAATGTGGTATACCACAAGTTTGCCTCCTAGTTGAACATCTTTATGGAACCATTTGGTGCCCTAGACTACCGGAAAGAATTGGCCTTCCATCTGTAAGCTGGTAATGCCCAACTATTCCAGAGAGTAACCACATATATTCTTTTCAAAACTGAATGATATTCTGGATGAGATGGAAAATTGAATGTCATCATTATTCTTGAAGCTATATTCAGGTAAATCTGAAAATATTTTACTATATTAATGAAAGTATCCCTTTAAGACAACTAGCAGGAAGCAAATTAGTGTTTAGGTGTCCTTCAATATTACTTGCTCCTTTCACTAGAGAGTTGGCAATAAAAGCATTTTTAGATCTGCTTTTTGCCCCAAATCCAGCCCTTGGCATTACTTTCCTTACTGGAGCTCATTAAAGAGATAACATAACATGAATAGTAACTAATGATCACTGGATACCAATGAAAGCGAGAATCAAATTCAAGAATTGCTGTGTTGTACATATTTGAGTCACGCCTACATCTACAATGTAATAATGGTCACTGGGCGCACATACCTCAACAGAAGCAAAGCAAAAGCCACCCTGGAAATTGCAAAAAAAATTAAAAACACAAAGACATAAAAATACTTCTTCATGTTACACTCCTCGGTGTAATGCATAAATATGTAATGCTTTTTTAATTAATATCAAACATAAGCTACCATAGTAAGTGAGGACCTTCATTTTGGATTGGATTATGAGACGGATAAAAGAACAGCAGAGTATATGCATGGAAAACATACTCACGCCTAAAGGAGGAATCACAGCAAGATAGCCCACTATCCCAATCACACAGCATTACATTAATGTGAGTGTTAATTGATTCTAATGATATGGCCCACAAAAACATCTAGCTAATACCCGTGACTGCCAGCAAATGCTAGAAGAGCAAGAGAACAAAGAGAAAAATGTAGAACTGTGGGGTGATTTTGTACTTATGAGAGTAAAATTGCATTGAACTGTGTGGTTGAATCGGACAGTGAGTGATGTGTACATTCTTCAATTCAGGGCTCAGCATTATTAGGCATTCTGGAAGCCAAGGCACCAGATACACAAATGCTTGCAAGGAGTATGAATGGTTCATTTGTTATGACAAAAGACAAATGGTATACATAACAGTATCATCTCTTTATGGAATTGCAGTGCCCAGTAACTCAAAACAATAAGACGCATCATTACCTTTAAAGCTCAGCTGCTCATGAGGGACTATAATAAACCAAGAACAAAAGCACATTTGATCTTATAGTCTGATTTAAATTTTACTCTTTAATTGACACTTTATTTAGCTTTTATAGTTTGCTTTAAACTATTTTTTTCATTCCAAATATATGTATATTAAGATTTTCAGAAAATAAACAGCAAAGTACACAGAAGTAAAGCAAAGTATAAAATCACAACAGAAGGAAAATAAACATATTTTCTGTCAAAGACATGCTTCTGATGGGATGTTTAAAATTAAAGTAAAGAGACTCGGACATACGTGAGATCGTAGAGTTAAGGCTCAGGTCATTGTAGTGCGCAAAAGGCTGTTTGACATCATGGAGATTCAAACCTTGATACATTGATCGCATAGCTTATGACAATGTTGGTGATTAAGGCGTCTTGTTGCATTCTACATAGCATGCATAAGCTGAATACCCGTCCTGACATTAAAGGCATTTTAGTACATGGAAGACATCCATACGAATGATACCATGATACATTGACAAAATATGTTGTTACTATTGTCCTGTTGAAGAATCTATATACCCTTGGTGATAGGCATTATGTTACAAAATATTCAATAGTTAGGTGAATACATATGAATCAGGTCATAAGGCATGTCATCGTCTATACTTCATACATGATTAAAGGATAGAAAAGAAAATGTAAACTATGGTAAGAAGGTATGAAATGGTGAAAGAAAGGTTGTCAGCATTAAATGGTCATATAAGTCAGACCCTTCAGGGAAAGGCCTTCACAGGTATATTTATCGGGTAAATAAAATTAGGACCAACCTAACCCCAGATGTGGAGTATGGATGAACGGTTGTTTAGGGTGGGTCGTATTTGAAGAATTTGCATTCAGTGAGTCCCACATTTTTCTATTTAGTTATCGCCAAGGTGACAGTTGTAGCAATAGATTATCTGCCCCTCTGAGAAAGGAGAGCCATTCTTGCCACATCCTAGAGGTGACTGTCCTAGTTTCTTCTAGTTATTAAGAATTAGTTTACATGCAAGTGTAAGCATTAAGTCTAAAAGACAACGGTCACTCAAGTTGTGTAATTGAGGATCTCGATAACCTACAAGGATGTAGGAGAATTCTCTAGAAGCCTCAATTTTAAAAGTGTGTTTTATACAATGAAATATTTTGTCCCAGTAGTTTTGTGTAGCAGGGCAATGGAAAAGCATATGGCTCAAATCCCCTCCCTGTAGTTGGAAATTCCAGCAAGTTGGGCTCTGTGTTAGGTTTAGTTTAAAAATTCTGGATGGCATCCAGTAGGTTCTATTAATGATCATGTATTTTGTCTGTGCAAGTGACATTGATATCTTGTTTAAGAGTGGTGTTTTGTGTATACTTTTCCAGTCAAATTGTATATTTTTGGAGTTAGGTTCTGATTCCCATTTCAATTTGTTGCGGGAGTGTGATTTCCTTGGGCTGGGAAGTAGTAATTTATATATTTTAGATAGTTTAGGGAGTAATGTGATTTTCGTTAGTTGAGCTTTTAATTTAAAAAACGTATAGAAGTCTGGTGGATCTAAACTAAAACATGATTGCAGGCTCGAGAAAGGTTGTGGGTCCTTGTCCTCACAGAGGTCTTTGACTAAATTAATAGCATGAGTCAACCATTTTTGCCAGTATGTCATTTGACCATCTATTTTTAGATTGGGAATGTACCATAGAGAGATAAGGTTTGACTATCTTATTTTAATCAGCAAAATGTGGTCTAACTGCAGGAGCGCACGTTTCGTGTTTTGGATGATATATTTAGAGTGTGGTATGTGATTGATAGTCATTTATCCTAGTGCAGAAAGTGGGATGTTATTTAAAAGCGATTTCTCAGTATTCACCCAGATTGGCAAATAATCCAGATTATTGTCAAACCACAAGAGTCCATCTTTACAGAGATCTGCTGTTTGGTATTTCCTGAAAATAGGGAAGTCCTAAACCACCACCATGAAGCTTTTTAAATGATATTCTTGGATTTTTCCCTTGCCAGAGGAAGGAGTTAAAAATATTATTAATTTTGTTAAGGAATTCATTAGAAAGGGTTAAGGAGAGCATGCTGATTAGATAATTGGTAAGTGGGGTGATCATCATTTTTAGGGTTTCTACTCTACCCCACCAGGAAATGAAATTTGGAGACCAACCATCTAAAAGCGAGTTGATTTTTTTGGAAGAATACTTTTGTTAGTCTGCAGGGTGGTGAAAAAGTCCTTTGCAAACTCTATTCCTAAGTATTTAATACACTCTTGTTCCAATGCTAGGCCAGAGTTCCCTATGATTTCTTTGTTTACCTCTGTTTTCTCTTTGTTGAGCGTGTATCCTGAGATTTCTGAGAATTTTTGTACTGTGGACATTAAGGCAGGGATTGCTTTGTCAGCATTTTCAGAGATGATTAGAATACCATCAGCGTAGGCACTAATTTTGACTGTTGTGTCTCCGAATTGTATCCCTATAATGTCATTGTTATCTCTTAAATGACACAGAAAGGGCTCTATAGCTAATAGAAATAAGGATAGCGAGAGTGGGTAGCCCTGTCTTGTACCCTGTATTAGGTCTAGGGGGGAAGAGATAATGCCACCTGCTCTTACCTTTGCTGTTGGTTTATAGTATAGGGCCATGATTACATTTTTGTAGAGCTGCTTTTAAGTAAGACCAGTCCACCTTATCAAACGTTTTTTCAGCGTCTAGTGTGATAGCGGCTGTTGGGGATTTCCAAAGTTTGGCTTTATATATTGCGTGACTTAAAATCCTGGTGTTGTTATTGGAGAGCCTATTCCTCCTCAAAAATCCAACTTGTGAGGGGTGTATGAGTGTGGAGCCGTGTTTTTGTAAACGGTTCTTAATAATCATGGCGTTGATTTTACAGCCCAAATTTATTTATGTAATAGGCCTACAATTTTTAGGGAGACAAGGGTCCTTTCCAACTTTTGGTATCACATTAATGATTGCTTCAGCTGGGGTGCCCGTAATTTGTCCTGTTTCGGAGAGGTGCTTGAACAGGTTCACTAGTGGAGAGATTAATGGCTTAGAAAAGGTCTTAAAGAATTTGGCAGTGTATCCATCCGGCCTGGCGATTGCCCAGTTTTTAGTTTTTTGATTGTGTCTACAATTTCTTCCGATGTTATTCGGCAATTAATTGAGACTTTGTCTTGTTCTGTAACAGTGGGCAGGTTACATTTGTTTAGGTAGTTTTGGCACTTTGAGAAGTCCAGTGTTGTGTTCTTCTCATATCATTTTTGATAGAAATCTTTCAATATCTTCGCTATTTTGTTTGGGTTGGTGTGAATGAGGCCTTATGAGTCTTTTAATGCATTTATTGAATTTTTCTGAATTTTGAACTCAGATAGGATGCTAAAGTTTTCCCTGCTTTGTTAGACTCACATAGTTTGATGCTTTTTTGTTTATTGATCCAGACTCCAGCTCTGGTACTTACAATTTTATTACATTTGTATTTCTTGTTCACTATTTTATTATAAAAGTAGATCGTCCCTAGATAAGATGTGTTGTTTCTCCAATTCTGTAGTCTTTAAGGCTTCCCAGCATATGATGTCAGTGGTATCACCTATATTCTTCTCTTCCAGAAAATCTCTGATGGACTCTTCAATTAGTAATCTATTATTTTCCGTTGAGATTGTTTTATCATTAAATCTCCAGAGAGGTTGTTTTGTGCATGGTGTCGGATCAGTAATAGATAAGGTGATGCAGGAATGATCAGACATCACCCTTGGTTCAATAGTAGTTTGGTCAATCCGATTAATGGCGTTTCCGGATATAAGAAGGTAGTCGATATGCGAATATGAATTATGGGGGTGAGAGTAAAAGGTGTAGTCTCTTTCTGTGGGTTTTGCATTCTCCATATATCAATCAGGTTAAATTCCTTAAAAAGGGGGTCATTACGATAGCAGTGAATCACTGCTATTGTGTGGCCATTCTCTTCCTGCTAGATAAGGATGGCGGCTGGATTGCTGGCAGACGGGAAGTCCGTCTGCCACGGGTCCAACACAGGCAATCGTTACAACCCACAAAATGGTGGTGGTGCCTAGCGGGCACTGTCTGCCAGATTAGGATGCTGCATCCCCACCAGCCTGTGTATGGCGGTTCAACTACCATTCACAGGCTGGCAGGGATGTACTGTGGGGGCCCATAGTGGGCCCCCCCGTGAGCAGGGGCACTAAAGCTTTGCACTGGGGGAATGTATGTGCCCCCCAACATTTCCCGGCACCATGTGGCAGGCACTGCGCGGTGGCTGTGATGTAGTGCAGGGAAATGCACAACTTGCATTTTTACCAAACATGCAAAATGCGACCGCCACACAGGCGGATGCATTGTAATTGCCCTAGTGGGACAGCCGCCATATACGCGGCTGGTCCCAATGCCCATGACAATGCCCTGGCTCCAGTCTACCAGTGGGAGTCAATCAGCCCCTTGTGTGAGGGCAGGACACAATCTATTCAGATGTAAGTGTGAGCCATCACTCCTCCTTCCTGCCCAGAAAAGCTATCAGTACGCAGGTGAATGCAGATGCACCCCATGTCACAGCCAGCCCTTACTGTGTTGTGGCTGTCTAGAGGGCATGCACAAAGTGTAGCTGTCACCCAGCCCGGATGAGTATTTGAGACAGGGTACAGGCACACAGAGCATAGTTAGAGCAGAGAAAAATCTATAAGGGTAATGCCTAATCCAACTTTTCCACTAAAGAAGATTTATCACCACCATTCCAGAGATACTAAACATGAAGTATTTACTTACTTCCAATCAGGAATTTCAGCTTGAAGGTGTTTTAACTAGCAGTGGGCAGAGAACTCAGCTCCGCTGGTGGAGCTTGCAGATTTTTGCTTACTCAACGGTCTGCTGAGAACTCTGAGTTTAGGCTAAACTCTAACTCTGCAGCGTAGCGGAGTTCTGAGCCCTGGGCCCCACCTTTAGCACCCTGCCTCCAACCCCCAATAAATATTTTTTTAAATAAAATAAATAACATTTAAAAATAATACACTTTCCTTTATATGCAGTGTTTCTGGGCTACCTTCCTCCTCCTCGCCGTGGTCTCTGCAAACCCCTAATCAATCAATCAATCAATCAGGGAATTGTGAAGCGTGCTACTCACCCGTGAGGGTCTGAAGGGGTTTAGCAGCTCAGTTCAGTCGAAGAGGCTGGTTTTGAGGGTCTCCCTGAAGATATTCAGGGAGGGGGTGAGTCGGATGTCGATCGGGAGCACGTTCCAGGTCTTGGCCGCTATGTGGGAGAAAGCTTTTCCACCTGTCCTGGCTTTGTAGATGTGTAGGATTTCGGCGAGGTTGGTGGATCAGAGGTTTCTCTTGGGTACATAGAAGGAGATTCTCTCGTTGAGGTATTGGGGTCCGGTGTTCTGGAGGCATTTGTAGGCATGTGTGAGTATCTTCAAAGTGACTCTCTTCTCTACGGGGAGCCAATGGAGGTTGCGCAGGTATTTGCTGATGTGTTCTTGTCTAGGGATGCAGAGGACAAGTCTGGCTGCGGTGTTCTGTATGGTCTGTAGCATGCGTGCGTAGTCCTACCACGACGTACGTATGATGTAGGGGTTTGCAGAGACCATGGTGAGGAGGAGGAGGACAGCCCAGAGACGTCGTGTATAAAGGTAAGTGTATTATTTTTAAATGTTATGTTTTTAAACATTTATCAGGGGCTGGAGGCGGGTAGCGGAGTTTTGCCCAGATCCGTGGAACTCCAAGTAGTGCAACTACGCCAGCTCTGCCCGGGCCTAAGGAATCCCCAATGCTAGCCTATGGAAGGAATTGGTCTCACAGCAGGGAAAAACAAATGTAGCTGTTTGTCACTGCCAGGACATGTAAAACTTAAACGTACATGTCCTGCCTTTTATGTACACAGCCTTCTACCCTTAGGGTCACTTAGGGCCTACCGTAGGGGTCATCGATGCATAATAAACGGGGAGTTTAAGGCCTGGCAAATGGTTTTAAATGCCAAGTCAAAGTGCCAGTAAACTGCACTCACAGGTCCTATAATGGCAGGGCCTGAGATAGGTGTCAAAGGCTACTTGTGTGGTTGGCACAACTAGTGCTGCAGACCCACTAGTAGCATTTAGTATACAGGCCCTGGGTATATGGTACACTACTTTACAAAGGGCTTAGAGGTAAACTAAATATGCCAATGAGGTATATATCAATGCCAATATGTTTAGGGGAGAAGCACATGAACTTTAGCAGTGGTTAGTTTGTGATACAAACACATTGCCATCCTGACCACGGCAAACACTGGCTAAGGGAATAGTCTAACAAGTTCAACTTGGACCGAGTTGAACCTCATTTCTATCCTAATACCAATAATCAGGGTATATCACCAATAAAACCATACCTAAGGCCCGTCTGGATGTGCACGAGAGACCCGCAAGACCTCCTCCAGGTATGAAGGTGACTGAGCCACAACCGGATTATTGCCTTTACCGATGCCCCAGTGGTCCCGAACCTGCACACCCCTTCTCCATTCCACCCGCCTTTGTGACCGGTGAATCCTTTTCTTCATATGGGGGTGCGGGTGACACGACCAGCGGACTGCCTTTATTGGTGCCCCAGTGGTCCTGAGCCTGCACGCCTCTTCTACCTTTCACCCGCTTCTGTTTTTGCAACTGCGTCCCCCCCCCTTTTTGACTTTGACTTTTCTTGCACTTTAATCCAGCTCCCTGACTTCGCATACACGGACTGTTTGACTCTTCGAATTTTGCTCTGCACGCCATTTTGTTGCTGGCCATCATCGATTCCCAGGACCCTGACCCACCTTCTTGTTTCGACCTCTGTCCTTTCCCCCTTGCCTCCTTTCTCCCCCTGACGATCCTCTATCGTTTTTTCTGCCGCCTTCGAGTAATTGAATCGTTTTCTCTTTTCACCCGACTGCCTTTACTCACTCCCCCCTCAGATTCCCTTCCCAATCCTATTCTATTTCTCATATTCCTGACCCCTTTCCCTCGCTGCCTCTTATGAGTTGTCATTTACGTTATATTTTCTGTGAATTTTTTTTATATTACTCGTGTTACTCGCTGTTGCTCTGCTTTCATTGACACCTTTGGTGCCTTTTCTGTTTTTGTTTCCCTCTCTCCTCCCTGTCCTTACCTGCTTCCCTCACCCTTTCCTTTCTGCGCTCCCCCTCTTTCTTCCCCTGCCCTCAGGCTGTTTCTTGCCGCCGCTTAAACCTATACTTTTACTGTTATTCCTCCTGTTGTTTGTTGCCTCTTCATTAGTCTTCTTTTTGCCATCCTCGAGTATTCCCAGATCCTTAACACGTTTCTTTTTTTTTGTGTGTGTAATATTGTGTAATTGTTCTGTTAACTTTTCGTGCTGATACTCTGCAATGCGCTCTGATACCTCCGGGTCTAGCCAGCGCTATATAAAACTCATATTAAATAAATAAATAAATAAACCCCCACCACCAGAAAAACAAGATACACCATCTGCTGTACAGAAAAGGACACTAATCCATAACTGGCCACCCACCCTGAGTAAACACCTCGGAACTCATCCGAGTGTCTCCCCAGCCATTATCTAGTGCCTACCCACCCAAATTACGTAAACTAGTAAGATGACAGTGTGGAGTGGAACCTACCCCTATATCTTCCTAACGGAAAATTATCCAAGGGGCAAAGTAAAGTCAAGGTAAACCTAGCTAGCAGCCTGTCCCATAGTCCAGCCCCATGAAAACCCTACTAGTCCACACATTCTTCCCCACTCAGTCAGGCAAAATCGTAAACAAGAGGGGGGAAAAGGCAAAAAGAGGAATGGGGGGGTTGAGCAATCAATCAAAGCTAGACCACCCTCTTCAATGCGGCCCAAAGCCTCACAGCATCCTGTGCAGTGGAAGTGGCGGCAGCCAAGTCTCAATAATGAGTCTAAGTTCAGAGTCGCTTCCACAGTGGGGCAGAAGCTCAACTTGCAGCACACAGTACCCACAACCAGGCAGTCCTCACGACCAAGATATTACCTGTCACCTGCAGTACTACAGGCTGATTACAGCATATGGCATCACCAGCTAGACCAAGACATTGTCCGTCTCAGGGGTCTGGGTATAGTCCACCAGATCTAAACTAGCTCAGGAGGATGCCGTAGAGGTGACCATCTCCACCAGCACCCTGGCCTCCTCCCTCTCCTCCCTCTCCTACCGTTGCAGTCCCAAATTCATGTGAATTTTTGCGCCCTAACTAGCCCCGCTGCACGATGCTGGGCGCGCAGCAAGGGGTACGGCCTGCGGTGCCAGCCCTGCGCTGCTCGTCTCGGCTCTACGTCCTTTCTTCCTCCTACCCCTTTACCCTATCCCCTTACCCTTCCTTGCTCCATTAACCTTGTCCCCTATGTTCTTTAAATACTTTTCGTGATACTTATGTAACTTGTCACTGTTGTAAAATTGTAACATTAGTGTTTCTCATGTAAAACGCTCACTCCTATCCCCTCTCCCCCAAATCTCTCCCCTTACCTGCTACACCGCCTAGCCCCCTGTCCTTTGTGCCCTTTGACTAAGCACTCCTTCTCCCCTTGTTGGGGAAGGATCCACTATTTATACTCTGGAGTCCCAGAGAACCCGCTGAGGGAGTCCACAGCGCCAAGGGAGCCACTCACAACTGAGGTATGGTACGGCCCCCCTTGCCAAAGCACTCCCTCTCCCCTTTTTGGGGAAGGATCCCCTATGTAGGCCTTGGAGTCTCAGAGACCCCTCTGAGAGAGTCCACTGCGTAAAGGGAGCCTCTCGCAACAGAGATGGGGAAATGATACCACTTCCCCTATGATCACAGCTTACTGGACTTTGGACGCAGCTTTGACTCATCTTCCGGTATGTGTCCCCATGGCCCTCCCCCCCTCTTTCCACGCTGTGTCTCTCCCCCTCCCCTCCTCTTTCCCTCCTTCATTCTCTGTCTACTTCCCCTGCTCCTTACCCCCTCCCCTGAATCTCTCCCCTTGCCTGCTTTTTCCCTTACATATATGTGCTTGTTGTTTATCTCGACCTTACAAGTAACTATGTTGCCATGCTCTAATAACTGTGTAACCTTTGTAACGATGTAACTTGCAACTATGAGCTTATACACATGTAAAGCGCTCTGATAACTCCGGGTCTAGCCAGCGCTATATAAAACCTTTAAAATAAAAAATAAAAAATGTCAAAGGCACTTTTCAACATGAAGAATACCAAATAATGGTCTTCATTAAGCAGGGCATGTTTTTTAATGATAGATTGAAGGGGGAATGCTTGGACTGATCCACCTTTCTCCCAGCTCAAACTACAACTGCCTTCCTTTTTAAAAGATCAAATTGGCTGAAACAGGTGAGTAACATCTAGCTTAACATGACTACAAGAAGATCTTCCTGAGTACTGTCTAAAAGTGATATGTGACAATAATTTCCTTGGTCTTAGATAAATGAATTTTTAAGTATGGCGACTATTTCCTTTCTCCATCATGATCTAGGTGTGCTACCAGTCTAAGAATTACACTGGCAATTTTCATATAAAGAGTGACCAGGAGTCAAGATCACTTTTATTTATGTCTGAGCCTGGCGCTTTTTTATTGTAAACGTCATAGTTGGCTTTTAGAAGCATTTATACCAATATGTTTAACTTAAAGAGGTTTTTACAAATGTTTTACAAGTGATCAAAGTCCTTGGTATTCTATGTTATTCAATTTGAGAAGTTGAAATAAGAAAATGTTAAATAAGACTTTATACATGTTATGCAAAATTATTTAGAACCTGGTGAATGAAAATCCTGTTTCCCAACAGGAAAAAATCTTTTGTACAAAAATGAAACTGTCAAGTGAAAAAATTGGGTTACCAATTGGGGCAAATGTAGTCACATTTCTACTCTTTGATGTTTCATGATAGATTCACACACGCTCATGTACATTTGGTAAGAATGTTTCATTCTATTCAAACAGAATGACTTCTAATGTTGCACCTTCAGTGTTGTAACAATAGTGCACGTGTTCTGCATAACACTGTTAAATTCAGTGGTGTCTGGAGTACAATTCCAAAGTTGACATAAGTCAGTCGTTGCTTCAATGGCGATTGTTGAAGCTGATGTTTATGCCCAGGGTGTTTAAAACTAGTTGTCGGGATGCAACTGATGATGGGTGTCACGATGCCATAGCAACTGGCAGAAATATTGACGACTTCATAATGGTGGGATTTTTGATGGTGTGCCGGAACAAATGTTTTAATATATATCTAAAATATTTATTGAGAATGCAATAGCACACTCTAAGCAATATTGCTTATTCAATCAGTCCAGTGAGCCAAACATCCCAACCTTAAAACAGCATTAGCTCGTTCTGTTCCTGATGGCTTTTAAACCGCACTAGCTGTCACATATTTGTCTTTGTACAGTGCTGCAAACAACAGGTGTAATTAAAAATCCAAGTCAATGGCAGTCATTTTATCATCTCGGAATGATGAACGTTGTGTGCCCCTCCCTGTTAAAATGAAAATGTAACATGCTACAGGCACACAGATCACCCAGCAAGTGCAAATCTCACTGAAATGTTGCTGGATGCAATTACATATTTTTTTAGTTCACAGTTATGTGGATTTTCACTATTTTACTCAGTCTAAGATGTAATTAGTTTGCTTTTTAATCATTCCCTTCTACAAAATATGAGAGTGTGGAAACAACCAGACTCTAGTTTTTTGTTCAAATGTTCATGCCTTCAGGCAGACTTTGAGCTCTGAAGATGGGAGGGAGTTTGTGAATGCAACTTATAACGTCACTGCTGCAATCTAATCATAATGCAGTCACGCTCATTCACTTTTATTGTTGAATAGGAGTAGTAAACCATTTTCCTCTAAATCCCTTATTTGCGTTGTGATTGTCCACTAACGATTGCTTTGTCTTGACTCTGTGAAGCATAGTTCACAGCAGAACAGAGATGTGTCCATCTCAGGTGCTAGGAACAGTGTAGCAATGTTCACATGTGTTGAGTAATTTTATTCTGAGTGAGATTTAGTTGGAATGAGTAACACCTTAGCCCTGTAGGATAACACTACTATAAAGAAGGAGTTAGGCTGGGAACAGGTGGTGGGCTCTTGTCATAGAGACTCAATAGCCATATGCTGCTTTGCTAGCCAAAACATCCTCCCTCGCTATGAGATAGTAGACACAAGCACTTTGCCCCTTTAAAGTTGAACCTAAGACTATGGAACACGAATCCTACAGGTAATATGTCTAAGGATAACAGGGTGGTTGCAAACTCCAACCCCAAACCTTATATTGAGTTAACAAAGAAACCCCACCATAGCAAAATGGTATGGACTCAAACAAAAGCTCCTCCACAGGAACGCATACACCCACCCAATTTTACATAAGTTCAGGGTTTTTGGAAAGCTTGACCCACCTGTGGGGTCACCACAGTGTGGAATCCCATAAACTTCAGACTTCCCCCAGCTAATTGACATAGCCACCAGAAGCAAAGACATATACATACATTAGGCTCAGCTTCACATAGAAACATCAATCAGACTGATCTTCCCTCTTTGGTCAAGTCAATAAAATGTTATTTGGTCGTCAGACCATAAAAGTATAAATACATAATCATTTCTTCTATCGTGAGGTTATTATAATTACCGTGAAACAGCCTGTTAAACACTTCATGATAGCTAATTCAAGGGTGCAAAAGGCGGTTTAAAACTTTAGTGCAAATGAATGAAGAGGATAAATTAACTTAATTGTGCTGCAGCTAGCATCAAAAAGAGAAAGTGGGGGCCTTAGAAAATCATTCAGTGGCGTGAGTTCATAGTGATCATATTCAATACCCTTGCCAACTTGATCTAGATGTGTTAGGATATGGTCGCGGTTAATCTCTGGGCCTTTCTTCTAAGACCCCACATATGACCTAGGAACGTCACGACTGCCCACACAAATAGAGGTCTTAAATCTGATTTTTAGTATGCGCAAGGCTGCACAAGAGTCGCAAGTTCCAAGTTGCTTACAAATGGGGAGAATCCATTTGGCCCTGGGTTTAATGTATGCAAAGCATGCAAAATAAACGTGACCTATTGATTCAATTAGAGCAGGACAGCAAGGGCAACCTTTGTTACTGGCAGTATTGCATAACCTGGAATATTTTAATGAGTTTACGGGCAAGTTGTTGTGCCTCTCATACTATGGATTTTGTGGGGGGGTAATATCAGGTGTTCTTGCTCACTCCTTAAGTAAACCCACATTAGGAGGAATCATATGGTTAACTGAGGAGAAAACAACACCAACGGATACTTTTTCAGCCAACGATAGGTGCATACAATTTCAAAAGCAACATTCAAAAGTCAAAATGTGTCATGAGCAATGAACCACAATAACATCTGTTTCAACATTCATGTTGCCATAGAAAAAAAGGGGCTCATTACGATGGCGGTCAGATGAGCATCTGGCCACCATCGAAGCAGTGTTGAGACCACCCGAAAGGAGTCAGCAGTCCCATCCGCCATATTTTGATCAGACTGCCGTGTGGGCGGTCCGAAACTGCCTTTTTCTACTGCAGCACAAGTCGCAGTAGAAAAAGGCATTTTTCAAACATCCATGTGACAGGCACCATGTGGTGCCTGCCACAAGGTGCATGGATGTTTGGGGGGGCAACACATGTTCACCCCTGGACACTTAGCAGTGGCCCACAGGGGACGAGTCTCTGCTAGGGGCTCCCAAAGTCCTTTTCCAACTGCCTTTTCATGGCGGTTGGACTGCCATGAAAAAGTTGTGAGAAATAGACACCGTGATGCTGATGGCTGAGTAGGCACTGCTGTCCATTCCGGATTAAGATTACAACCACCACCCCGTCGGAATCAGTGGATCTTGTCGGAGGCGGCGGACCATCCCCCGACAATCAAGGGTCTGTCGGCCTGCATCGTAATGCGGGGGTCGGCGTGAAATCTCTCTGTTGGTAGGACTGCCATTGACAGCCTGTTGGTGGCGGTCTCACCGGCATCGTAATGTGCCCCATGAATATTACTTTCATATAGACTGGTTTCCCATAATATATGCACATGTTGCGATAGTGAAAACACAATACATGAGAGGGACTGTTACAATGAGGAGAAAGACATGGCAGTAACAGTTGCCTAATAAACATTAACTACAATCAAATGCATAAAATAACTCATGAAAACAACTGTTACAGCAAGGGGCATTACAAGGAAGAAAGCTATACATGATTAACAGCGCAGAAAACACATAGCTGCAACTGAGTGAGATGTCCTTTGCTAGACAAGAACCTTATTGTAGGCAATTATAGATAGCATAACATCTCTATTTTATCATTTAACACCAGAGAGAAACGAGTATCAAATTTCTTTGAGAAGTCTAAAAGAAACATTTGCCACAAAAAAAAATCTATCAACCAGGAAATACACACAGGCACTAAGATTTTTCAAACTAAACATACATTGCAACAATGTAATCATTGGCAACACAGCAATTCACCCACAAACAGGTCAATTATTACACTTCTGCATTTATCAGAATGCAACACCAACAATCTCATTTACAGCATAAAATGCCCTAGTAGCATAGTGTTTGTAGAAAATATGTAGAGAAAGATCAAAGTAGGCAAAACAGACATAAAACTGTGATACGCAATAACAATAGAAACTCCAGTCTAGCAGCACATTGGCTTGATAAGAAGCATAACATAGTTCAGGTCAGATTCCAAATCATAGAAATTCTCAGACCATACCCTGAAATCAACAGCCATAAAATTCTTGGGCAAAGAGAAACCTTTTGGATTAGGAAATTTGATACTCTCTTCCCTAAGGGGTTAAACGATAAAATATAGATCTTATTCTCTCTGTAATTGCCTATCATAAGGTACATGTCTGACTTCTGGCAACAGACATTTTACACAATTGCAGCTATTAGTTTTCAATGATGTTAATTCTGATCATGTAATGGTTCCTCTCATGTAATGTTCTATATGGTAACAGTTGTTTTCATGAGTTATTTGTCTACTTTTAATTGTAGTTAAAGTTTATTAGGCAACTGTTACTGCCATGTCTTACTGTCTAATCACTATTGCAAAATGTTCCTATATTATGGGAAAACAGTTGATAAAAAAGTAATATCTATGTTTCTATGGTAACATGAATGTTGAAACAGATGTTATTATCAATCATGCATCACTCATGACACATTTTGACTTTTGACTGTTGCTTTTGAAATTATATACATCTATGTTCCCACATTTAGTTTCTGGGCAGTTTTCATGCATGGGGTCCACGATTTGATCAATTACGGCATGCGCTAACTCACAGACAATGAGATGTTTCACTTTTATTAATTTTGCTGCGCGTCATGTATAGGATGACATTAGGATTTCAGTTATTTTCACTACACTTACGGGTCAGTTACAGGTTTCCGGCACCAACCAGATTCACGTCTCATTTAAAGGCACTCTGCACAACTGATTCAGCTGTTGGAGTATTCGCTGGAGGGGTCATTTGTTTTGAGGTTGGACCATCTTCACCAGGTAAGTGGGTCATTGTGCAGCTGCTAATCTGTCATTGAAATGAAAACTTTGGCACCAGTTTAATCACTGTCTCTTTCACTTTTAAGCATATTGACCGTTCATTGGGGTCCTAGTGGTTGGGTACCCTTGGCTCTTTATCTACATATAAAGTTGGTGCATCAGTTCTCTCATGCATCAGCAGGTAAACACTTTTGATTCATTGAGAGTCAGCAGTCACTCTCTGCAATACAATGAGCAGATTGGCAACCGATACAGATTTTTATAGATTTAGGTTGACCAGTGAATGCACTGTGAGTTCACTGTGAATTTTCTCCTATTGTGTTTTCATTACAGAGCATGATTCCCATATCACTTTAACAAATGCAGCAATGTAAATGAGATATATTTTCACCTATGTTTTAGAAATGTTTCTGAGAGCAACCACTTAGTTCAAGTCAATTGAGTCACCCCCTTATGAGCTGTTTTTTTCCCGCTAATTTTAACTCATTAGTCTTAATGTTCACTTGGACTTTGCGTTGAACACAAGCACCCTTTCAGTTTCAAAGATTCAATTTCTCACCGTTCGTTTTGATGTTTGGTCAACGAGTTAGCACTTACACAAGATTCACGTTAAGTATGTGGCACTGGGTCACCAATTGTGAACCATAGACAGTGGCATCGCCAGTAACAAAGGGTGGGGTGAGTGTGCAGGGGGGAGGGTGGGGGGACGGGATGGGGACATGTTACATATAATAATAAAAAAACTTACCTGATGCCGCCTCCTGCTTTGCTCCTGTTGGCCTCTTCTTGGTCCCAGCAGCCCCTGGGACAAACTCCCATCCAATCCCTGTGCTGCAGAGCAGTGCAGGGATTGGCCAGTGCAAGCGGGAAAGATGCCCCGCTCAGGACATGGAGTCTTTGGGGTTTCCCAAGCCGACCAAAACACACATGCGCACTTGGTTGTTCACAAGCATTCCTTCTCCTCCCTCCCATGTCCCGCCCCCTCCATGCACAAGCTGGCTCAGAGCTGGCAAACAAAAAATAAATCATTGTTTTATCTTTCCTGCGCTGGATCAGCAACAGGCAGTGAGGCAACACACCTCCGCCATTGCGGAGGAGCTGCCACTGACCATTGATTGGAGATATATGGTCTATTGCGTGTTGTCACAGGAACTTTTTAATTTCTCACATTGCATCTACCCCTGATGAAGGGTTTCACCCGAAATGTATTTTGCTTTATGATACAATGGTTATTTATGATTTACTCTGAATTCCTATATGCTGCAGAAACAGGTTTGGAGCAGCATCCTGTCTGAAGATTGAAAACTGAAATTACCATATCTTCAATAAAGTATTTTATTTAGAAGCATTGGAAATCACCATTTACTTGGATTAATTGCACCTATATTGTTGATTTTGTTATATTTTGAAATCCTGCTAGCTTGAGAGTTGTCCAATCTGGGCCTGGGTAACCACTTGGTTACCATTTATTGGCAATTGTATTTACACATGTTCTGGGCAGAGCAAACACAAAGGTTGCACACTGAAGACATTTCTTTTGATTATGTGAAAAAATCAAGTTTTGTTTATTTTATGATAAACATTGGAATGCACCCTATCATTCATATCAAAAGATGTATTTTGCCAGGTCGACATGGCATTGAAAACTGAACACACAGGCTCTGCAATGACAGGCCTGAGACATGGTTAAAGGGCAACTTAAGTGAGTGGCACAATCAGTGCTGCAGGCCTACTAGTAGCATTTAATTTACATGCCCTGGATACATGCATTACCACTCCACTATGAACTGATAAGTCAATTAAATTGCCAATTGGGGGATGAGCTGATATTACTATATTTAGGGGATAGGGTACAAGCACTTTTGCACTGGTAAGCAGTGGTAAAGTGAACAGAATCCTAATACCAGCAATACAAGGTCAGAAAAGCGGAAGAGGAAGTCAAAAGGTTGGGGGGAATACCACCCTAATGCTTTCAGGTCTAACAGTAGTACTACAATAGTACTACTAGAATACTATAAAATTCTATTCACAAACCTATGAGTGTAACTCTACCTCTTCTGTTTTTTCTATGGAGATCCTCGCACATTTAAGCTTGATAATAAATGTGGTGGGGACCAGGGGGAGTATCTGGTGAAAGGGGCATACTTTCTACTAAATGGGAGGGGGTTTGGACGGAGTAGGAGGGGTTCCGTGAGGGTTTGGTAGTAGTTTATGGAACACAGAGGGCAGCCGCTAGTCCTGCATCACGAGCCCATAGAAAATATTGGTTGTAGGGACTTTTTAAAATATTTTAATTTCAACATTATTTCCTATATGTTTTATTTAGTCTCCCACCTCCATTATTTTCTGTGGGGAAGTGTTGCAGTATCAGTGGTTGGCCATTTGTGTGGCTGGAATTGCTGCTGTTCCTTTTTTGGTAGTAGCATCTTACACTCGTAAATTTGCCCCTACCCCCTTTTTCAAGAGGTGGAAACATA
Source organism: Triturus cristatus (assembly GCF_964204655.1). Classification (NCBI taxonomy): domain Eukaryota; kingdom Metazoa; phylum Chordata; class Amphibia; order Caudata; family Salamandridae; genus Triturus; species Triturus cristatus. Next base: position 484,936,192 of record NC_140580.1, on the reverse strand, counting down.
AAAAAGACTAAACCTTTTATTAACTTTGCACTCCTTGTGAGAATATCCACAAGTGGTAAAGTTACTCAACAGTGTAAGAGTAAATTACCTGTGCAAATTATTCACAAGTGTATGTTACCTTGGTTAATAGAGCTATTGATGTCTGCTTTTCTCTCTAAAAGGATTTCCATTTTTTAATAAAATTGTCGATATTGCCTCCATGCTAGATCGACAAATGTTTCCCCTGAGTAGGTTTACAACAGTAAACTAGCTAAAAGTTTCATTCTTAATAATCTTAAAGAGTACCTTAATGGAAGGAAAAGTGCCATTAGATTTCGTTGTGTTTTTTAAAGGGTACCATTTTTAGCTGGAAGAGTCGAGGCGAGGACGGTTAATGATTGGAGCTGCACTCTAGTACTCAATAATGCTTTTCTGTTTACGACGCCTGTTGTCATGCTGCATTTGTTGTTCATCGAACAGCCTGCAGAGCACAGGAACCATGGGAGCAATGTGCGGGTTCGTATGATTAACAAGAACGTTCGAAACAGTCACGTGATTTGATAAGAGTGCACCAGTCATTTGCTATTCGGTCAAAACGAAAACAGCTCCGTCTAGCCGATCAGGTCACTCATTTTCCACATTACCCCCAGGTCCCTCCGTCCTCGTCCCATTCCTTACAAAGTGGAGATTACTATCTCCGCGACAGAAAAAAAGAACAGGAGCATGCTGGGATACCTAACCCACTCCCTCCCGCTGGGAGTACATAAGCGGTACCAGCCCAGCATGCAGCCTGTTCTTTTTTTCTGTCTTCCGACAGATTAGGACGTGTCTGACCTTACCTGTGATCTCTTCGATGGATGTCTCGTAGGGCTGCTGGGCTGTCCTCGACGTCCTCGACATCCTCTTCCGCGTCTCCTGGCCTGCCGGGCTTGCTGGGAGTCGCGTTGATTGGCGCCCGGCCCTTTGCGGCTGGGGCGCCGGATGTCCGGATTCCTTCCGGGTTCCAGCGCGCGTCTTCCTACGGCTTGGCCTGGCTGGGAGACTCGCTGCTGTGGATGATATGGGAGTCCAGGGGCTGCGCCGGGCGGTGCTCCTGGTCTCCCTTGGTGTGCTGCTCGCCTCCTTTCCTACCAGTGCCCCTGCTGTTCCTGAGGTTGGTGCAGGGACGATGCTTGATGAGGGTCGATGTCTGACCGGTGGCTGCAGCTCTCTTCCTCGCCCGGCGCTGGTGTCTTGGAGGGCGCCTGGGCTGGGTCTTGGGGGCAGGGCGCTTTTGGTGTGCTCTTCCTGCCCCTGTGGTGAGTACCGCATAGCGGTTCCGATTTCTTCCATGCTTGTTCCTCTGACTCTGTGCTTTGCCTGCTGGGTCTGGCTGTGCACGGTGGGCTGCTTCGGCGGTCTTGGCTGGGGGTCTTGCTTGGCTGCTTCGGGGGTCTTCTCGCCGTGCTTGCTGCCTGGCGATTTTTACTCTGGGGCCTGGCGTCCTCTGGTCTCACCGTTTGCTGGTTGATTCCTGTTGGGGTTTGTCCATGCTGGCTTATGGCGCTCCCTGTTCCTGCTTGCTGGGTTGGGGGCGTTGCGTGGCTTTCTGCGCTGTGTCTCTGCCTTGCTTCCCGGTGCTGCGGGGGGGGGGGGGTGCTTCCTCCTCCGGTTCTGGGTTCCCTGTCACCAGGAGCTATAGCTCATTGGTAAGTCTTGTGCCTACGGTTGTAAAGGGTCTCACAGGACAAGGGTTCGAGTCCCGCGACCTCTGTCTAAGTGGCATAAGGTGGCGAAGTTTCAATCACATCTTTAATACTCCTTGTTTCCGCTTGCTCGTCGCTTGTTGCTGGATGGCGTCTGGGCGGAGGGGTTGGGGGACGGTCTCTGTTTTATGGGGTTGGCCTGTCCCCCTGGTGGGTGCCGCTTTTCTTTCTTCCATGTGCTGCGCTCTTCTGCTGTGCTGGCCTGCGGCCTTGGCTCCCTGTTTTCCACTGATGGGGGTGTGCCGGGGCAGGCGGGTGCTGTGGCTGTCCCCCATTCCCCTGTGCTCGCTTCTGCTCCCCTGGGCTATTTCTTTTTTGGTGAGGTTCGTCCTGGTTCGTTCCTCTGTCCTGTGGGCTTCCAGCCTTCCTGCGTGCTTCTGTTTCCCCCTGGTTGGTGCTTGGTTGTCTGTTCGCACGGATTCTTCAGCCTGCTGCCTGTCCGCCCTGTTGGTTCCTGCCTGTTCTTTATAGCCGGGCCTGGTGCGTGCCTGTCTGGGTGCCTGCCTGCGGCTCGGGGTGCTGGGCGCTTCTTGCGTCCTTCCAGGGGTGTTGGTGTGGCCCGTGCTCGGGGTGCCTTGTTTTTCTGCCCCCCTGTGCCTGTCCGGTGCTCTGTGCTTCACCGTGTGGGGTTTCCTGGCCTGTGGCCTTCCCTCCCTGCTGGCGCCTGCTCCTGTCTTGGTGTTGCGGCTGGGCACTCCGGTGCCCTTGCGTTCGCTCTCTCCTGCCCTCCGGCGTATCTTCCTGCCTGGGTTGGTGGGCTCCTTCCCCGGCAGGTTCCCTGTGGGTGTGCTTCGTGCTGGTTGTGGTCGGGCGGTGGGCCTGTGGCCCCCGGTGTTCCCCCGTCTGAGGCTCCTCTACTTTTGCGCTTGGCCTCTGCTTGTGTTTGGCTGGGTTGCTTCTTGCATCCTGCGTCTGGGTCCTTGTTGCTTCCGGACTCCCTGTTTCTTGGGTTCTCGGGGGGAGGGGGGGCTGTTGTGCCTTCCCTCTGTTCCGGTGGGTCTTGGCCTTGGTTGGCTGTTGGCTCCGGGGCTTTCCTGGTGGGCTTTCTGGCTGGTGTTGCTGCTTGCCTCTTCCCTCTTGCCTGGTGCTGTGTTGTGGTGCGCTGGGTTGGCTGATGGGGTTTGGTTTCCTGTTGTGGTTTCCTTTCCCCTCGTGTCTCTTCTTTGTGGCTTGCGGTCGATTGCCTCTCGCTGCCGCTCCTTTTGCCTCCTGTGGTGGCTAGGTGTTGTGGGTCTTCCTTGGCTTCTGCCTGGGTGGTTCCTTGTTTCTTGGGTGCACTGCTTCTGTGCCTCTCCCTGTTTATGGGTTCGGGTTGCCCTGTGCCCTTCTTTCATGCTTTTGGGTGCCGCTCCCGATGTCCTCCTCGCCGTGCCTTCTCTTGGGCTTGGCCAGTGGTTTTGTTGGTGGGACTGCCGGTTGTGGTCTAGCGTCCCGTAGTGTGTGGGCCACGTTGCTGCGTCCCCGCTCCTCTTTTTCGGCCTTGTGCTGGTGGTTGGCTTTGACTGGGTCCTGGGGCTCTGGTTTCCCCTTGTGGGCCTTTTCCTTGGGCTTGGGGGTTTCTCGCTCCCGTGCGGCCTGCTTTCGGCCTGTGGTGTCTCTGGCCGTTGCTCTTGCTGGCTCTGCGTGCTTTGTTCTTCCCTTTTTGGGTGTGTGCCCGCTCCCCCCGGGGGTTGTGTGCCTTTGGTTTCTCCGGGCTCCTGTCCTTTGGTTTGGGGGTGCCGGGGGTGTTCCGGGGTGCTGATGTGTTTCCTCCCTCCGGTCCTTGTTTTTGGGCCTTCCTTTGCGGGTTCCCTGCCGGGGTCCCTGCCTGGGTTCTTCCCTGGCCGCTCGTTCTCTGGTGCTTTTGGGCCTCTTTTTGGCCTCTTGCTGGCCGGTGGTTCTGGCCCTGTTGGTCTGGGTGCCGGGTTGGTCCTGTGTCCTTTCCTGCACTGCTCCTTTGCGCCTGGCTGGTGTGCTATGGCCTCTGTGTTGGTTACCAGTTGTGGCTTGCCGGTCTCCCTCTCTGTTCCCCGGCTGCTTCTCCTCTCTTGGTGGCTTGGCTTGCTTTGGTGCCGGTCCCTGGTTCCTTCTTGGTTGGGGTTTTTGGGTTTGGGTCAGTTGACCCTTTGCCTCTCCTTTCGGGTTCTGCTGCTCCTTTTTGGGGCCTCCGGGCTGGCTGGCTTGTCCGTTGTCCGGTTGGCTTCTTGGGTCTTCTGGGCTGCCTGCGTTGTTGGGCTGTTGGCCTCCTTGTTGGTCGTTCCTGTTTCGCCCCTTTTTTGGGGTTCGCCTTGGGTGGTTCCTTGGTGTCCTCCTGACCGGTGGGTCGGCTCTTGGTTGGTGGGGGTTTCTCCTTCCCGGTTCTGGGGTTTGTTTCCCCGATTCTGTGTTCGGCCCTTGGTTGTTCTCTCCTGGCTGTTCGCTGGCCGTGTGTGGTGTCTGCTTTGGGTGGCGCTTGTTGCTCTCCCTGGCCTTGCTTGGGTGGGTTCCTGGGTTCGTGTCCCTGTGTCTCCTGCCTTTGGTTGCCTCGGTCCTGGCCTTTGACTAGTTCCTGTGACCGGGTTTTTTTGTCTCCCGGCGTAGCGGCCTTGGCTGCGGCCTTCCGGTGTCTCTGCTGGGGTTGACGGCTTGTCTTCCTGCCTTTTGGCCTGGGCCTTCTGTCCTTTCCTCTTCGGTCTTTGAGGCTCTGCGGGTGTCTTCCCTTGGTGTGTTGGGGTTGGTCCTGTGGTTGGTCGCGCTCGGTGTTTTTCTGAGTTTGACGTGCCTCTTCGTTCTCCTCTTCCTTCCCCTCGCCTCTTGGTGTGGTGTTTGTGGATTGGTCCGGCTGTGGGTCGCCTTCTTCTCTGTTCTGGGGGGTTCGCTCTCTGGCTTGCCCTGCTATGTTCCTTCCTGGGTCTTTGGCGTGTCTCCCTGTGCGTCCTGCTCTCGGGCGCTCTGCGTTGGGCCTGGATGTGCTGTTTTGTCCCTTTTGGTGCAGCTGCTTGGTGCTGCCTGGGGCTGTGGGCTTCTCCCTTGGTGGTTTTTCTCCCGGGTTGTTTGTCCTTCCTGGCTGGGTTGCTCCTTTGGGGCGCTTCCGCTTCTCCGGGGTTCCCTTTCCCTGGTGGTTCGGGGTGGTGGTTTCTCTTTCTGCCCCTCTGGGGGTTCCCTTGGGTCTTGCTTCTGAGTGCGGGGCCTCCTTCGGGCTTTCCTGGGGGTCTTGTGTTCATTTGCGGTCCTTTCTTGCTAGTCCCCTGCTTCTTTTGGGGTCTGGGTTCTTTTCGGCTTGGTTGGAGGCATGGCTGGTTGTGTTCTCCTGCCTGCTTTTCTTGTGGGCTCCCTGTTGCTTCTGTTGGGGACCGTTTTTCTCGGTCTTGTGCCCCTGGCTTTGGTGGGGTTCCGGTAGGCCGGGTTCTCTGCTTTGGTATTCTCCACTTTGTAAGGAATGGGACGAGGACGGAGGGACCTGGGGGTAATGTCCTATTACTTACCGGTAATCTTCATTACTCCTGGTCCCGTAGTCCTCGTCCCATTCCTTACTTCCCTCCCTCCCTCCCTGGCGGCCGGCCTTCCGGTTGTTGGCTTGGTATTTTCAGGCTGCATGCTGGGCTGGTACCGCTTATGTACTCCCAGCGGGAGGGAGTGGGTTAGGTATCCCAGCATGCTCCTGTTCTTTTTTTCTGTCGCGGAGATAGTAATCTCCACTTTGTAAGGAATGGGACGAGGACTACGGGACCAGGAGTAATGAAGATTACCGGTAAGTAATAGGACATTACTGAGTAAATCAAAAATCAAGTTGAAAGCCTGGTGAACAGACTGAACCTGATGAAAAGCAATAGTGTCATTTTGGTCTTATCAGGCGTTACAAACGTAGATTTAATTGCATTTAGAGAGCTACTGCACTCCCTGCTTGGCCGCAAGCTTATTTGTTTGTCAATAAACAAGCGATAACGATGCACATTGGACAAACTGCCTTATTTCCTTAGTATTGCGTGCTAACCAATAAATATTGACTAGGGGGCACTCCAATAAGGGACCTTAGTAATCGAAATTGGCTCCTTTAATTGAATTCTAATTGGTCGATACTTAAAAACACATTTATTTATGTTTATGGTATATTCCTATAGCATGAACATACCCCAAAGTAACATCGTCTTCCGTGTGAGACCCTTGCAATAGATCGTGGCAGAAGGCACTCAGAATTCTCAATTGGCATGACAGAAAATGTATGTTTTCACTATATGAACCACGGTCTCCTGTTCCCCACTCTCTGGCCTTTGCATTGCACGTGCCCATTTCCTTAGGCCATTGTTAACCGGCAAGATATAGAAAACTGCGATATTATTGGTCCCATGCATAAATATTTTTCGATACATGGAATGCAAAACATCATATATGTTGATAACAGTGCCCTGATGCTCATTCACAAAATCATACTGGCAAACAGCAAATTGGATTTATATATGTGGACAAACTTGCGGGATGGCCAAACGTAACCATGTATGAGCTATAGGTAATGTGGAGTTGGAACACACCCCATCCTCCACTCCACCTCACAATATTTTTTTACTTTAGTACCACTTTTGCTGGGCAGAGGACAGTGCCTCCAAAAAGGTCTAAGGGATAGTTTGGGGTGCGCAAGTGGAGTTAGGGACGAGTTACACTACCATTTTTAGACCTTCAAAAATATTCACGGGATCAAAAGCAGCTCTAAATGTGATGGTGTTTTGCCCTGACCAATCTGCCAGAATCAATCTTTCATTAGCAACATTATTTTTAAAATCTAGCTTCAGAAAAAAATAATGCTTGCAGCATTGACTATGCACTACGGATTTAATGCCATCATTATTACCAAGGTACCCAAATGACTTAAGTGGCCACAATAATGATTATCAATTGAATGACAATCAGAGGACACTGCGAAGCAGTGTTATAAATGTCTTCATTAACTAGATAATGAGTACTATAATTAAATTATAGTGTACTAACATGTATGATATATGGAGTCGATTAAGTGTGGTTGGGTTAACTTTAAAGCATGTTTCCAGATGAAGTCTAATCTATTTAATGTCTGTAACATTTAAAGTTGACAACAGGTAGGCCTACACAACAATTACATTACTCCCCCAAAAACTAAATATATCATACAGGAGAAGAAAAATGATGGTTTTTGGTAAAGGAACAACAGGTATGTCAAGATTAATCCAAATATTAGAATTTGGAAACTCCAGTGACGGACTCTGGCGACCAGAAAACGTTTTAAATCCAGAGGTAAATTTTTAGTGTAGGCAAAGGTACGTAAGTGTGCTCAAAGATGACACAGTGTTGGTGGCTATGTTTTCAAGGTTTATTGCACTCTGAATTTTCGTCAGTGCAGTTTGAAGCTTTAGCAGGTTGGCAGAGCCAGCACATGTGACGCCATGAGCCCACAGCATTTTGCCATGCACCACTGGCAGTTATTGACCTCAAAGCCAAAGACCAAGGCGTGCTAATAATGATCTTGGCAGATGTCAACAATAAGCCACAAAATGCCAGGTATCCTGCTCCAAAAATTAGAAGTTACTCGTACCATTAAGAGGCGGGGGGACCCATTGGTGTTGCTTGAGCTGGCTCTGCAGTTGATCTAGCAAATTTTAGGACAGGGTACTGCGCTCCTAGATAGAGTAACCATTACTAGGGGTGGGCGGAATTTGCGAAATCCACTTTTGCAAATTATCGCGAAAATGTTTAAAATTATCGCAAACAAGCAGAAATATCGCGAAGAAGCGGAATTTTTTTTCCCGCATGTTCGCGAGATTTTCTGCATGGTTGCGGGTCGCCAACTTACCCATGTGGTTGCTCGCGGGCGCGGCCATCTTGTTTTGAGTTGTCTCGCGGTGCATGATCGCGAGAAGAAAGACTTGATCGCGCGACGCATGACGTCACTGCGGGCGTGAACTGTCGCGAGACCGCGCAAATGGCTAAAAACAATCCAACATCTCATGGAGAACGCGACCGGATCAAGAAAACTGGTCGGCGAACGCAGGGATTCAGGTAAGGCGATCGCGTGCGCGCGAGAATGTATTATTTTACAGCGCGAGCAAAAAACAAATTATCGCCAAGCTGCGGAAAGCGGAAATTTTGTCATTTTCGCGCTCTCCGCGAAACGCGAAAATGTCAAATTATCGCAATTTCCGCGAACGGAACAAAATTTTTGGCCAGGCCTAACCATTACCATGTTTTCCTGTTTGCAACCATCATGTGAGGAATGGTGATCCTGTGCAGTAAAATTAAGCGATAGCCTTGATATCAGGCATAAAGCTCCCTGTCCCTTACGGCCATTGTTTATTTTTAGTTTTTCAAAAACATGCTCATACTTTGTAGGTGTTTGCCACATTGAATCAAAAAAAACATGATGCCTTTCAAAGTACTTTATCCTTAATGCATCCAGTGTACCTGAAGATGAATTATGTATAAGGAGGTCCCTGCAGGCAGATGGAGGATCTCATAATATGACCCTTGGTCTTCCAGCAGGGTGCCAGAGGTCAGTGGCTTTGCTGACCTGGTGGGCGTCCTACTGAGGCTTAAAGGACACCATAGGTGCAAAGTCAAAATATTTCACTAAAACAAAGTGCTAGGCCTTTCCCAACCTTGCTTCATAGCCAGTACGCCAAGTAGGTTATCTAGAAGCTGGTCTAGTGCATATCATAAAATTATCATTAATGTTTCAACTCTTTTTTTTGTCAGGTTTTTAAATATTTCATAACTCCTGAACCCCACATTCTATTTTTATCATTTTAGTTTCATTGTTAATAATGAATCATTACTTTGTATTCTTTCCGCTTGTTTTGGTAAATGTAAGGAATCATTTCTTAATTGTAATGTTGTTTTTTTAGTATGGTAGTTAATCCCTATCCTGTCAATAGTCTTTTGGGTACCCTTGCCAGCCAGCAACTGCTTCAAAACCAGCCGCACAATTTACAAAGTCATTATGAAAGCATCTCTCCTTATCTTGCGGACACCCTCACCTTCTCTAATGGCACTCGTCATATCCACAACCAGGACACCATCAGGCTGTAGATTAAGAAGAGTGAAAATGTAAAACAAGGCAGCAAGTCTTTCTCATCTATGCACCCAGGACCTGAACTATGTCAATGTAGCCATAAGAACAGCCCACATTTTGCTCCAGTTTAGGAAAGTGTTGAAGACACCTCTTTAAAAAACACAACATCACACTGTATAAACAATCCAATAACCAGCTATCTCTCTTATCTCTTGTTGACTGTATGCTTGACGTTGACATTGAAGAGCACTCCACTGCCTTTTTTTGTCTAGGATTCTGCTATACAAATACCACATACATACATACATGCATACATACACATATACATACATAAATAAATACATACATCACATGTATTTGTGCTTAGGTAATTCATGCTCCTTGTGCAAAGTGTAAGCTGTGTTTCCTCACATAATCATGCTTTTAATTTTAGGTGTTTGATCATAACTCACCTAAAGAATGTGGCCTTCCCCACTCATCATGTATCACTTTGTGTCCATAGAGCATTGTGATCTCGAGAGGGAAGTATTCAACATTCATATATGCCTGAAGACTAGACTGAAGTAATTTTTTTAATGTAAGCAGAAACCTCTCTGTATTATGGCACATTGGGGAGTATGCCTAACTAGCAAGAGAGTGAGTTAAAAAACAAAAAATATATCTGCACGGATTTGTAAAAAGGCACATCCCAAATTGACACATGAAGCAACAAGTGGTGTCTTGAAATGTGAAGTTGTCTGCATAAAGTGGAAATAGGTGTCACAACTACAAATAAAAAAATAGCTAGTGTCTTTTGCTTATGACATTTATTAACATATTATTACATCCCTTTTGCAACCTGTTTCCTGATGGTGAGTTGATATTTAGTTATATCTTATATGCTTTCCTCATGGACCTCTGAAGCTGGCCCAACTCTTACTTCTGTGTGTTTGATTATTAGGGCACTCTGCTAGGCCCTGTCTAAGGGATCCATTTGACCCCACCAAACAGCCTACCAAACTAATCTAGTTTTATCAGAATACACTATAGTGTACTCCTAACATTTTAAGAAGAGGACCAGCTATCCTGTGGGCCTGGTCCTACCTCTAGTTATGGTTCTTGTGGCAAAGCGAGCTAAATAACAATGATGGATTTAACCCTGATCTAATAGTGACTAGGGGTTAGTGTCTGAAAAGGATCAGCACTCCGTCCATCATCTTACTGTGTTTGCATTTTTTGCCCTAAGTTGGCAGGGTATTATTCCCAGACATGGGTCCTTTGTTCACTTTGCCACTGGATTTAAGCTAGCCTGGCTAATGAGGGGTGTTAACCCAAAAATGGTCCCAGGATGCTTGTTTCGAGACCAGGGAAGACCTTGCTTGCAAATCCGGCTGGACTGTTCCCATGAGGAACAGGGTAAAGACTGATTTGCATATGGCTGTGTCTGATCTGGGGTGGCAAAGTGAGCTAAATAACGATGATGGATTTAACTTAGATCTAATAGTGACTGGGGGTGAGTGTCTGAAAAGTTTCAGTACTCCCTCCACCATCTTATTGTGTTTGTCTTGTGGTACTGTGGACAACACAAGACCCACTCAAGCCTCAGCCCTATTAAACCATCTTGACAACTGGAGAGTCTTTCTCAAGATTGTCTGTCTGGAGACCTTTAATGATGGGCATATGGTCATGTCTCTCTGCCCCTTTACAACCCACTACTGAGTCAAGTCTTCTCCCAGGTAGCCGTCATCAACATCCTTCTCTACACTCCATGTGTTGCTTCCATGCCCCACCATCCCCAAACCACAGATATGCAGCAACATTTCAGCATATGGTGCCTCTGTGTGCTTCGCAAATCCTGTAGATGCACATAGTTTCTCCAACTTGTTCTCATGCAGCTTGTTTGGCAATCACCTCCTGTTCATCAAGATTTCCACTCTCACTTTTAGCAACTCAGCCATCTTTAAGCCCTCTGATTCTGAGGGTCGAGGCCTGAAGTCTCAGTCATGCCTAAACTTCTTCAAGTGGAAACTTGACTCAATTATTTAGTGACACTGTCTGCCATCTGAGAGTGGGGCTCAGCTTCTTTACTTTCATAAGTTCTTGCATCAGTCTGCTTTAAAAGATACATTCTTTAACACTTTAGTAACAGAAAAAGCTTGAAACTGCCTAGAAAGTTTGCATTCATATAATGAGATAAAATATGCATATTGTCTAAGAGAAGATCTAAGCAAAAATATGCTACACTGCTTCTCACCTGTTCTAGGCAAAACAATAAAACCTTTATTCTCAAGGTTACCCAAGTATAACTGACATGACCAACTCCTAATCAGCATCACAAGATAGTTTCCAATCTCACCCTTCACTTCCACATATCTCTCAAGTGGCATGTGCAAACCTTTGTATTATCTCAGAAAAAAATCAAAGCACCTTTGCAAGTTCAGATGGTGGTTGGCTTCAGAAATATCATGTAAAATGATGCTAGCACAATAGCAAGTCCTTTAAAAGAATTGACAGTCCCCTGAAACTAATTCTATTTTATTGAAGAGCAAGTTCTAAAAGAGAAACAGGTTGCTCGACATGATGGCACCCTAGCCCAAATTACATCCCTCAGGCAGTGTATAGAGTGAACCCTGCCTTTTTTATTAAGTGCCTTTTTAAATCCCAGGAAAATCCTTTGTCTGCCCCAGCTTTGATTTCTTGTTAAAACATTAGTAAAGCTCTCTGCGGGCAGGCTACAGCTATTCTTTATAGAATTGTTAATATTGATGTTGATGTATGCAATAATCCATCTATGCATAAAAATGAAATTGAGTCACTGTTGTCGAAATCTCCAGAAAAGACCTCTCCATCAACCCAGAGTCAGAAATACGGGGTCAGGCAGGTCCTGTGACCTAGATCTGAGGCTACTGATTGATAGATCACAGGTGGGGTGGCTCAAAACCAGCATGACTAACGAGCGAACAGAACAAGGCCATATTAGTCCCACAGATAGGCAGCAACACCACACTGGTCCAGGGAGATTGGCCCCAATAAAACACACGTGGCCGAGGGGCACACATTCCCAAAACATCATAAAGTTAGATACCACATTAAGTTAGGAACACTCAGCCAATCAGGACACAGCACACTCGGCACATGCAGTGATCACACACTCCCCTTGTCAGACATCTGGAAATGTTACCCACTGGTTCTCATTGTGTCCACAGAAGGTCGAGACCCACCTGCATTTGTCATCAGGTGGGAGTAATTTATGGCTCCACGACTAGGCCTATATTCCTCTCCCTAACCAGGATCTATGAATAGGTTTATGATGCTTCAAGAAATGTATAAAAGACGCTGAAAATGATTGTACTTTGAGTAAGTCTTCAGATCCTTTTCTGTATGCTGTACTCCCAGCCGCAGCATTTAATTAAAACAACTGTTCTTGTTTTGCCAAACGCCTCTTGTCTTTCTTTTTGCAAGGTAGATTCATATCTGAGCAACACAATCATCTCTAAACTCTACCTGCATCTTTTTAGAGTGCCACTCAATCCCTCCCTTGCTCACATTATTTTAGAATTTGGGCTGACTAATAGGTCAATTGCAAGGATGAGGGCTTATCTTGAAACCTGATATAAAAGAAGAGCTTCGCCCACTGACATTCTAAGTACAACCCTATGGTTAGAGCTTTCCAGAAATTAAAGTGCCCCTGCTCGGCTTTATCTAGAAACTGCCATTAACACTCTTAGGACACGATCACTATGGAATCTTAACACCGCACCTGCTGTTTTAAAGAAATCTTTACATCCCTTAATGAAGAAGCAATCACTGATTAATGATAAGGCCATATCAGCAAAAAGATTACTCGGCTGGATGATTTTAACTGATTATAAAATCATCAAACTGCAGAGATACTTAACTGGGGATTTGAACCAGTATCTGAAAAATACATTTATGGGGTGCTGTTTTGGCCATCTACCAGAACAGCTGCAAACTTTACCTTGGCTTTGGAATAAGGCTACACATCTCTGTCGAATATGGGGGATAGGTGTTGAAGACTTGATCTACCTTTTATGTGGTTGCCCTAAACCTTTAACTGAAAGGAGGATTATCCCAAGAATGCCATTTAATATCTGGTACATACAAGCATGCAGATAAGCAGTTTTAGTCTGCTTTAAATCCATGGATGCACCGCTAAACTGCCAATTTACCAAATTTCTGATTAAGTGGACCTTAAACTTAAGCAAAGGAGTGATACCCCATCCCAAAATGAATTCCCGATGATCATCGAAGTTGTACTTTTATCTTGGGATTATTAATGCACCTATGACAAATTTCTAATGATCAATGAAATTGCATTTTGCTCTGTGGCCTGATTAATTGACACTTTCTTACTATTCATTGACACTTTCTTACTATTCTTTTTATATAGATACTTGTAATACATATTAGTTAAAATCTTTATAGGTAAAAAAAAATATATATATATATATATATGTATATATATATATGAGACAAACAAGGCGTCCTTGCGGGGGGAGCACTCAATAGCTGGTGCCGGCGGTGAGGTAAGGAAGGACAAACCTCACAAATATTTAAATAACAAAATTTGAAAATCAAACGCCGCACTCCTCCTGGATTTGGTAGATACAAATTTTTAATGACCTCCTCTCCACCTACGCGTTTCGAACTTAAACAGTTCTTGGTCACGGTGGTTACATGAGTCCTTTGTTTATTTTACTTATTTATACCAAAACTTCCATGTCGCCAACAATGAGGCATTATGGGAATGGTAGTTCTAAGCGCCAAACATGCACGAATACGTGCTCATCAAATCATGCTGGCAAAGCCGTCTCGTCATACACACCACGCAGGAACATATGGATGTTGTTTTGCTTGTTGTTTTTCTTAGTTTTAAGATAAACCCGATATTAGTGAGCAACAAGTTTACTCTCTAACGCTTGGCATATTTTACGCTCATTTTATGCGTATATTCGGGTTTTTAAAGTTGCAGATCACTCGCACTTTATACGTCAAAGTGATTGACTAAGTGTCAAAAATTGTCGGCTGAGTGCCATAAATACATCCATAAGCTGGTGCGTGACACGATGACAGACAACACTACAAGCCATGAATAGAAATTTGGCCATTGCTACGATAATCATAATCATTGCACAATCAATTTATATATTCATACTTAAGCTGTTATAAAGATATCTGGAGAAAGTTTAAGATTACGCTATTGATCAGGAAGTCAATTACAAAAGTGTTTTACAAATGTACATAAAGTTCCTCATCTCCATTCAGGCCCAACGGAGTCCGTGTCTTAAATCGAATGATTAATTTGGACTCCAGGCGTCTGAGCTTTTGAATTCTATTTCCTCCTCTTTTATGTTCAACAATGGAGGCTATGCCTGAATAGCTAATGTCTTTCCAAGTTTTTCCTTCATGATTCTGTAAATGTTTTGTTAAAGCATAGGTCATGTCTTTGTTCTGAATTGCGCGTATGTGTTCTAATATGCGCTTTTTTAATGGACAAATGGTTGAACCTATGTAGCGCTTGCCGCAAAAACATTCAATCAAGTAAACTACAAATTGTGATTCACAATGTGATTGTATTTTGAATTTCAAAGGTTCGACCCTTCCAGTCTTTGATGGTTTTCAGGTATTTTCCTATTTTACATGCTTTGCACGTCATACATTTGGTGAACCCCTGTTGTTCTTTTTCCAACCAGGTTTTTGATCTCTTGTTTTCAAAGTGACTGTTGACCAATGTATCACATAGTGATGGTGCCTTTCTATATGTGATCAATGGAAAATTTCCGATTGTAGGGCCAATATCAGGATCTTTTTTTATCACATTCCAAAATTTCATCAAGATTTTTTGAATTTGGAAACTTTCTTTGGAATAAGTCAGGATTAGACGCGGTATTTCATCCATCATTATTGTTTCCTTGTCCGTATTTTCTTCTTTGGTTCTGGCTGTTAGGGTTTGAGCTCTCGTTTTTTGTCTTGCTTTGGTCTCTCCACGCAAAATATCACCATATTTATAACCACGTGCAGTGAAGCGTGTTTTTGTATCCAGGAATTTCTTCTCCATCTCTTCCGGCTCTGAGCAGTTCCTTTTCATCCGGAGGAATTCTCCATACGGAATACTTTGTTTCAGTGATCGCGGGTGAAAACTCGATCCATGAAGGATGCTATTAGTCGATGTTTTTTTCCGATGGACTGTTGTATGTATTTTATTTGATTTTATGTATACTTTAGTGTCCAAGAATTCAATCTCTCTTTGTTGTATGTTATATGTGAATTTGAGACCTATATCATTCCGATTGAGTACTGCTATGTATTCCACAAGTTTTTCTTTGGACCCTCTCCGTAATAGGAAGAGGTCATCGATGAAGCGTAGCCATAGCACCACATCAGTGGTGAATGGATCGTTCTCCTCTCTCCAAGCTATGTGTCTCTCCCACCATCCCATGGTGAGATTCGCATAGCTTGGAGAGAAGGAAACTCCCATAGCAGTACCACACTTCTGAGAGTACATTTGTTTATTGAATGAAAACACATTATTGGTCAGGCATAGTTCGATCATTTCCATCAATATATCAGTGTGTTGCAATTCTACAATTGGTCTTTGTTTGAGAAAATATGCTGTGGCTGCCAGTCCTATGTTGTGATTAATTGATGTATATAATGAAACAATGACAATGGTTGCTAGTAGATAATCTGATTGCCATTCGGTTTCCATTAGAATTCTCAAAAAATCACCTGTATCTTTAATGAAGGAGCTCAAAGTTGGAACAATTGGAGCTAGGAAGTGATCTACATAGTCAGCTATGTTTTCATAGAGGGATCCACAACTTGAAATTATGGGTCGACCCGGGGGTTTGTGTAAGGTTTTGTGGACTTTAGGCAGAAAGTATATAGTTGGTGTTACAGGGTTGATTACTGTTAGAAAGTTTTTTTCATCTTGACTAAGTAATCCATTTTCATGCCAGGTGCATATTCGATTATGTATGTCCCTGGTCATTTCTGGAATGGGGTTAAAGTTTAACAGGGTATAGTTAGTTGTGTCACTCAATTGGCGATGGGCTTCCTCAATATAGGCTTGTTTATCAAGGATGACAATATTGCCACCATTGTCAGCTGGTTTAATTTCTATTGCATTGTTGTTCTTCAATGCTTGCAATGCTTGACGTTCTTGCAAAGATACATTTTCTTTGATACCTGATTTTGTATTTTCCAGAGCTTCCAGTTCTGCCACAACTAGGTCCTGGAACGTATCAATTCGATTTCCTGGGTGCAATGATGGACAGAATTCTGATTTGTTTTTAAAGTTGGTGCATGGGCGATCATCTGTTTGTATACCCATCTCTTCCAATACTTGTTTATCCATTGACTCTGTCTCTTCAATTTCATGAAGTAGTTCATATGCAGTTCTAAGGGCCATTGTTTCAGCAATAATATAGCCTTCTGTTTGCGAGGGGAGTTTGGAATCTCTCCCTGTTGCATCCTGTATTGACTTACTAGGCATTTCAGCAAATAGTTTTTTGAGTTTTAATTTGCGGATATATTTGTACATGTCTATCCTAGTTTCGACTGCATCTAGGTGTCTTTCAGGACAGAATGTTAGTCCTTTGTTTAGTAGGGTGCGCTCCGCTTGAGACAAATTGTAATGAGACAGATTGATTATCAAGTTGGGTTCTACTTTCATGTCCATTGCAAGGTTTATTTTCTTGTCACTGTTCGATTGCGTAGATGATATCTTTGTTTTTCTACCTCTTCTTGTTTTTCGCCATGTCCTTGGTTTCCCAATTGGCCCCTTCCGCGTCCCCTTCTTCGTCCTCTGCCTCGTCCCCTTCCTCTTATTTTCGGATTCTGTTGGTCTACCATTCCCATTGTTGCAGGGATTCTGCTTATGCACAGAACTATGCACAGGAAACCAGGACCTCAGTGAATTGTGGTGTACCAAAAACTCACCTCAGAACCCAGAACCCCTTATCCGACCAGCATCAGTGTCCCATTCGTTATCCGAGTTTTATCTCGGCGGTCCCAATGTATAGACAACCCAGAACAAGCGACTTAGGGTATTCTCAGGAATGGTGGGAATCAGAAATACCTGTTCGTAATTATTGTCATATCAGTCCACAACAGAATAAACAGAGACACTGTAAAGTTTAAAGAGTTTATTTTATAAACCTCGTGTCCTAAGATGCAGTACTTTAGCTAACATAAGCAGACAAATGATTAAGATCAAAACCATCAGCATAGTTGCAATACCATAGAAAATGAAAGGAGTAATCATGCTAAAATGACAGTGGATATCAGCCACCTTCCTTTCGCTAATGAACTAATATTATTATAATTAGACTAATAGAAGGTCTCTAGGCTTGACTGGGGAACCTCATACCGTAAAGATCAGCTCAGTGAGATCACATCACAGGATCAGCTAGACTCTGCTCCTGGGAAAGCTCTTCTTCCGAATGTCTTGAAAAACATGCAACACTGCAATATTAAAAGCACCCGACTTTCAGGTATTTGCAGCTGTGTGCGTGTTATGGCTAAATAGTGGGCCGATCAACCTGTTCCCAACAACATGCACCATCTAGCGACCCAGACTGTTTCTTTACACAATGTACAGACCAAGGTCGCTGCTCACTGTTAGCGATGTGAACAACAGACAGTTCTCATGTGAAGCAAAGTCGAGCAAGCATTTCTCACTTAATAACATGTGACTACAGTGTTGTGTGCAACAGCAGCAAAAGCAGCAAGATGGCTTTCTAACATCTAACGCGGTTGTGCTAACTTAGCATTGTATGTATATAGATAGCAATCTTCACTACGCCTCATTGTTGGCAACATGGATGTTTTGGTATAAATAAGTAAAATAAACAAAGGACTCATGTAACCACCGTGACCAAGAACTGTTTAAGTTTGAAACGCGTAGGTGGAGAGGAGGTCATTAAAAATGTGCATCTACCAAATCCAGGAGGAGTGCGGCGTTTCATTTTCAATTTTTTTTATTCCTTTGCAAATGGATATTATGACTGACTCTATAAAAGAAAAATTAAGGCAATTCATAATATATCACGATTGATATTTGGAACTATGTGTTATCCTAAGAGCGTATTAGGAAATAGCGATTGATTGTGTGAATTTTAAATCTTATATTTTGTGGATAATGTACGATTTTATTCATGTCAAAACAAAAATAATAAAGTTTTTTTTGAAAAAAAGTTTTTTTCAAAAAATGTTTTTTTCAAATGAATTAAGTATTACAATTTTATAGAGTATTTTTAATATATGTAATATGGAATTCTAATTACTATATATGTGATGTATTAGTGATTTTAACTAATGAATTATAAGTTGGTCTGACCAATGCAAATGATGACCTTGATTTGTGCAGTCTGTTCACTATATCCATTGTATCAAACAAACCATGTGACCTTCCTGGTGTGTTTAAAACTGGTGTTTTTTATTGACTTCCCAGTGTGAGAAAGGCAAGTGTGCCGAAACGCGTCAAGCTGATAGAATAAACTTAAGCTGAATGGTGAAGCTCACCCAAGTGTCGGAGTCTGATTTCTGCGGTGAAATTGGAGGTGGTTTGAATACTAAGCCACTAAACGCTGGGATAGTGGCAGCTCCGACGCGACCTCGCTCAGGTGCCTCTTCGATTTTCCTGGCAGCTTTTTGGAGTCGTGTTTGCAAGCACTACCTAGATGGCCCCCCCTGCTCCTGGTAGAATGTGCCAGAATACGGCATGCCGAGATTGCTGATCGTGACCGTGAGCTTTCTCCGTAAATCGGAACGCGGAACGCGGGAACAACACAGCAAAAGGTAACGCCATTGGCCAATACGAGGGCAGCATTGGGGAGAGGATACCGGGACATTGTTTACCGGCGGGTGAGACTAAACACAGCCTATAGTTTATTCAAGCGGAATTTTGATGTGGGAAGCATTTATATTTTGCAATTGATATAAAGTTTGAAATGGATACGTTGATGAGATTGCGGGAGGAAGCCGCCGACTCAGTTTTTAGTGAGAAAAACGAAACAGTAACGGAATCAAAACGTGGAGTGGAGCCTAAAACGAAAGAAGGTGAAAATAATGTGCCAGTATTAAAAAAGAGGCTAGAAAAGCTGCGGCGCAATGAAGTATCGAAGTGGTGGGAAGTGAAATCCCTGACGAAATACCTCGATGTAGGGAGAATCCCCCGAGGCTTGCGAGTACTAACAGCCCCAACATACGAAAACCCTGATCCGGAGATGTTGGGGGAATGGGCTCTGAATAATGCTTGTGCCTCTGAAAACATGATGAGAATACTGATAAAGTATGCCTCAAAAGATCGAGACAAGATTCTGGCAGGAATAAAACTATTGGAGGAAGATCTAAAGAAATGTGTGGGTGATGAGGACATGAAAAAATTTCAAACAGAATTAGATACACGCCTGACCAAATATGAGCTATCCATAACAGAAAGAAAAGCGCAAAATTTCAGCGGGATCGCCAAGACTACCAAAAAGGGCAAATCTACACGTTTGCGCGCCGTTTTGACAACGTAAGAAAAAAAAGGCTCTCAAAGGCCAGCAGTAACTTGACAACGCAACCACCAAGAGGGGCGAGTGGGCATGGTGAAACGTCAGACACAAGCTCAGTGGTTAGCTCAGATGTTGAAACAGCATCAGAAGACGGCGCAGCTATTGTTATTGAAACCCTCAACCCACCATCAATTCTAGAAGAGTTTGGTTTTTTATATCAAGACCGGACCCAAGGGGCCAGAACGAACTTTCAAGGTCAAAGAAAAGAAAATTACGGAAACGGAAGAATAGAAGGGGTGGGCATGGAGCTACGATCAGGCAAAAAGAAGAAAGAGGTATACCAACGCAAGAATTGGAAGAAGCAGCAACAGTAATTAATTTGACTGACCTGATCTTAACACCTGATGAAACCAAGGTACTTTCAATGGAATTTTCATTTTGCAAACGCACTAACTTTAATTACACTCAGACACGCGTTGATTTCTTTAAATACATTAGAAAGCTAAAATTGAAAACGTTTTTTAGTGTGAAAAGTACTACTCGTAAAGAGAATATGGAAATGCCAAGTGAGGATCCAGTCAATTTGGAGGTCGGTGATATGGAGGTACAATTTGCATGTCAACAATTGATGAGGGAAGCAGAAGGGTTGGATGTGGTAGATTCAATTAGTCAAACTGATGACTTATTTTGTTTAAATATATTTGATAGACCAACTACAACTTTTAAAACAAAATCCACGTTCATACCTAACACCCCAAAAGATGCGATTGATATGTTCTCTGAACTGGTGGTGAAGGATTTGAAGCAACTATCGGTATTGTCTAGCAAAGATTTTTTTAGGAATGAGAGTCTGTTTGAAAAAAGGTATCAGGCTGTGATAACCAAGGTTCAAAATAGACAAGATATTGTGGTAAGACAGGCAGACAAGTAAGGAAACCTTGTTTTGTGGTCGTTAGAGGCATACAACAGTGAAGCCATGACACAGCTTAACGATCAAGAATGCTATCTGAAAGTCCCACAAAGTAACCTAATAGAGATTAAACATAAATATGTAAAGGAGTTGACCAGATGGCGAGATTTAGGCCTAATCAGTAAGACAGAGTTTCTGTTTTTGATAGTTGAGAATCCGGTGGTACCAATTTTATATTTGATTCCAAAAGTCCACAAGAACAAAGATACACCCCCAGGGAGACCTATTATTTCAGCGATTGGCAGCTTATTTGAACCGACCTCCAGATATCTTGATTTGTTTTTACAGACCTTTGTGAGCACATTACCCGCATACATACAAGATACAAGAGATTTTCTGAACAACACAGCAAACCTAAAATGGAGTGAGTCTTATTTATTGATCACTTTAGATGTGGTCAGTTTGTATACCAGTATCTCCCATGATGATGGCATAAGGGCAATTAGACACTTTTTAAATCAAAGACCCATCAACATGTATCAACACACGAACATGCTGATTGAAATGTATAGACTATGTCTCAGTAACAACCATTTCCTGTTTGGTGGCGACACCTATAGACAGTTACAAGGAACTGCGATGGGCACCTGCTTCGCCCCCAGCTATGCTAATTTGCATATGGGCTGGTGGGAGGAGCAGGTGCTCAAAGTTGACTACAATATTGAGTGGGACACCCATGTAATAAAATGGATACGTTTCATAGACGATCTATTTATAATATGGGACGGCTCCAGGGAATCGGCACATGAGTTTATTGACCAAATTAATGTAAATAATCTCAATTTGAAGTTTACTGAGCACATAAGTAATACGAGTGTCACATATTTAGATTTGGAGGTGTTTATCTTTCAAGGCAAAATACACACACAAACTTATCGTAAGCCAACTGCAGGCAATACGATATTGCATGCAGAGAGCTTCCATCCTCCAAGTCTTAAAATGAGCATCCCTTACGCAGAAAATCTAAGGATGAAACGAAATTGCAGTGACACAGAATCCCTGGTAGAAGCTCAGGGAGCTCTAACTAAGAGATTTCTACAACGAGGATACACTCCTAAAATCTTGAATCGGGCTAAAGATAAAGTAAACAAGATATGCAGAGAAACACTATTAAAACCAGATGAAGTGAAGGTAATTGAAAAGAAAAAACGAACACAAGATCAGATCAGAATGATTACTGGGTACAGTGCCTACCAGGCTAATGTGAGAGATAGCCTGTGTAGGCACTGGCACCTAATCAAACATGATCAGGTATTGCATGACATTGTATCGAGAAGGCCCATGATAACCTTTAATAAAGCAAGATCTATGAGAGAGGATTTATTTAAAATAAGTCCAAGCGTGGAGAAGGGAGGTAAAAACTGGTTACAAACCACCCCAGGTTTTCACAAATGTTTCAAGTGTAAGGCCTGTAAGCATGGTAAAAATGAAAGACAAATAGTATCTCCTTTGCTGAGCAAGCCATGGAAGATAAGAACCTCACTGAACTGCAAAAGTGAATATGTTGTTTATGTACTACAATGCTCATGCCCGAAATTGTATGTTGGGAGCACCATACATATGGTTCATATCCGTATACTTCAACATTTGAGAGCAGTTAAAAATAATGATAAAAACTATGTGGTAGCTCGCCACATTAATGAAGTACATAAGGGGAATATCAATGACCTTATTTATTTTGCAATAGATCAAATTCCTAAAAATCTGAGAGGTGGCAATAGAGAGAAAAAGTTGCGTAAATTAGAATCCAAGTACATACTCTTATTTAATACCAAAATTCCGAATGGTTTAAATATTGAGGAGGATTTGCATGTACATTTGTTATGAAGAATTTTTTCAATGATCCATTTCTTGACTTGAATTTTATAATTTTTTGAAATTTTTTTTTAACACCAAATAGTAAACACCTAGAAACAACATATAGGTCACACAATAGTTTTAATTGATTTAATAACAAGTCTGTACCATCATGATAAATTAAAGTGGTACATTGAGTCATTTGAGGAAAATAAAAAATAAAAATCTTTTTTTCAAAATGTTAATGCTATGTGCCTATAACAAAACGGAAGTGGAACATATAAATATCTGCACTAGCAGAATTATGTATTCATTTATGTCCCTTACAAATCCGTGGAGTAATACTATGATAATGATTATACTTATATTTATTATTATAGGCACTGAAACATTTTTATACAACTCATTTAGGAAAATTATATAAATATTTTAACTTGTAACATTTTTCCCCCAAAATCTTTTTAATGTAAATGCTATTTTGCACAGAAATTAAGAATGTTGCACTATAAATCAGATGTACTGTAATGCACTTGCACTTTATTAATAATGACTCTTACTAAATTACAATCAGTTTTTTATTTAACAGAATCATGGATTGAATATGACTGAATCTTTGGGCACTTGCCCGATATTCCTTTGCAAATGGATATTATGACTGACTCTATAAAAGAAAAATTAAGGCAATTCATAATATATCACGATTGATATTTGGAACTATGTGTTATCCTAAGAGCGTATTAGGAAATAGCGATTGATTGTGTGAATTTTAAATCTTATATTTTGTGGATAATGTACGATTTTATTCATGTCAAAACAAAAATAATAAAGTTTTTTTTGAAAAAAAGTTTTTTTTAAAAAAAACATTTTTTCAAATGAATTAAGTCTTACAATTTTATAGAGTATTTTTAATATATGTAATATGGAATTCTAATTACTATATATGTGATTTATTAGTGATTTTAACTAATGAATTATAAGTTGGTCTGACCAATGCAAATGATGACATTGATTTGTGCAGTCTGTTCACTATATCCATTGTATCAAACAAACCATGTGACCTTCCTGGTGTGTTTAAAACTGGTGTTTTTTATTGACTTCCCAGTGTGAGAAAGGCAAGTGTGCCGAAACGCGTCAAGCTGATAGAATAAACTTAAGCTGAATGGTGAAGCTCACCCAAGTGTCGGAGTCTGATTTCTGCGGTGACATTGAAGGTGGTTTGAATATATATATATATATATATATATATTCACTGAAAAATCCATAGGTTTCACACACGTTATAGTTAGGAATTAGCATTTAAAAAACCTTGCAAATTCAGTGAAAAAACCATAGGTTTCACACATGTTATAGTTAGCTGGACATTTTACTGATAAAAAACCATTGAAATTCCCCCATTATAGTTAGTGCAGGCAACTATAACTCACGCGACCGCAATCCTCGGCTGATGCTAATACTGTATTTAGACACTTATTTGCCCATGTCTTCTTCCATTAAATTTTAGCTATACATATATTACAATTATTTTTATTTCATAAAGACACATATGTCATCAGCAGAGGATTGCGGTCGCGTGAGTTATAGTTGCCTGCACTAACTATAACGGGGGAATTTCAATGGTTTTTTATCAGTAAAATGTCCAGCTAACTATAACATGTGTGAAACCTATGTTTTTTTCACTGAATTTGCAAGGTTTTTTAAATGCTAATTCCTAACTATAACGTGTGTGAAACCTATGGTTTTTTCAGTGAATTTGTACGTTTTTTTAAATGCTAAGTTACTTTACGCCGTTCGTGGCATGCGCGCCCACTTAACGCAGTTCGTTCCGTGCACGCACGGTGCGCTTCGCGCACCGTGCGCGCACAGTGAGCACGCGGTGCGCATCGCGCACCGCGCGCCCACTTTACGCAGTTAGTGCCGTGCACACACGGTGGGCACGCGGTGCGCTACGCGCACCGCGTGCCCACGTTACGCTAGATGGGCCATGAACACACGATGCGCTTCGCGCACCGTTTGCACATGGAGGACATATGATGCGCATCGTTGTGACAGGTAATATTTTCGTTTTTCAGTTGTGTGATATGCCATGCTCAAATGGTGCCCTTCGGGCACCATTTGCACATGGGGTGGGGAGAGTGTGGATAATTTTTTTTTTTTAAATGTTTTTGACCGTACACGTACGGTAAGCGTAATCGGCGAAATTTCGGAAAAAATTAAAAATTCCCTTTTTGGCCTTGGGGATCTTTGGGGACTCCCTCAACATGGCTAGGTGCTTGGGAGCTGTCTAAACAGCCCCTTTACATGTTTTGCCCTTTGTTTTTCAACCCCCTCTCAGAGTGCGAGAGAGAAAATGGCGGCCGCAACTTCCTGGTTTCGACCGATTCGAATGTTTACTAAGATCTAACAGCCAATCAGATTCGCGCTCGCGCACGGCACCGTACGCGTACGGTAAGCTTACCGTAAGCGCACCGTAAGCGCACCGTAAGCTGCCACAGATATATATATTGATTTAAATGCTATTTTCTCAGGAACTACTGAACATATTTACACCAGACCTACAAAAGGCACTTCCTTGACCTGAGGACTACCTCTCTGCCAAATTTCAAGTAACTCTGTTCAGCCGTTCGGGCTGTAGCTGTGTCTAAAGGTCCTATGGAAAAATGCATGGGAAAAACGCGTTTTGGGACCCCCCTTTTTTCTCAGCCCCCGCTTGACGAATCCTCCCGAGACTTTCAGGGTAGGAGCGGAGCGTAGCGCCCCATTAGTTTTGAAAATTTCGCGAGGATTCGTCGACCGGCGCAAAAGTTATTCCAAATAGAATGTTGCGGTTTTCCTATGGAAATAGGGTCCTAACTATAACTACCTACTGGCGACTGCCAGTAGGTAATATATATATATATATATATATTAACCTATAAAGATTTTAACCAATCATGCAATATGTCCTAATCAACTGGATTAAGAGAAATGTTGACATTGGAACCTTTTTTAGGGGCGTTAAATCACTTTATCAGCATTTATACTATGGGGAATGTTCTTGCATACTATGGTCATCTGATGTTTATCTTTCGGGCTGATCATGTCATTATGATTGCCAGGATGTGTTATGTGCAATAAACGAACTGTGCAATATTAATTTTGTGTTTTAGCTGAACATTTCATCATGGACTCTAAAAAGAATTATGTGCAACAAGGGAAATACTCGAACAGTCTCTGGGAATGATTGATCCTCTTAACATATAAGGATTGAGCATTAAGCACTTTTAGGTTACCTGCTGCATAAATACTGTGTCATTAATGCCATAAAGGATGATTTTGAGAATCAATTTCAGGGGTAGTGGTGATCGATTTCATTTTATCTCATGAAATGATTTATGTACTTAAACATTAACATATTTGATTGATTGAATTCTTCCTTACACCATCTCTGTCCATGCCCACTCTATGGGCGTAGCCAATATACTTTGTGTAAAAGTTATTTTATTTAAAACAACCATGCCTCATTTTGACTGGTTAGCACAACAAATGAGCCTACCAAGCAAGAGTTGTTCTAACATGTATCCATAAGGAAAACCTGGCTTGTACAATCATGTATTTGCCTTTTCTCTTTTCAAGAAAACACCCCACAAACCCCTACTCTTATATAATGTATTTCAGTCTACCAAACAAGATGACTTTACTTTACTGAATTAGATGGCAAAATCACTCAGCAAAAATGATGTAAATGATTGCCACATGGATAACATAACATTCACGGCCTCTAGGACTGAGAATCACGGGCTAAATGACACAGTTGGGAAGACTCTTTCTTTGATGCCACACAAAGCACAAAATGAGAAATATTAGCGTTTTAGTTCCCGCGCATAACAAACAGTGCACCAGAATGGAATAAAGAATCAATAGCGGTTAACTTTGAAGATTGTAAAGATGCTTTCAGTATACTATCTAGCAAGTGGCAAGGACCTCTTACAGGGAAGCACTTAGGCTCAGATATCGATTTTGAGAGGTCATCACACAACTTTTTCATATACGTAGCTGAATCACTGCAAATACAAACACATTTCAAGTGACATTGCGTTTCATGTTTTCCAAACGTCTGGTGGCATATTTTCACCACTATCCCAGATGCTTGGGGACAGCACTCTTTTCACATATACCTGTCACTACACCTTGCATTGATTGATTGAAGCCTGGGGCACTTGGCAATTCACCTACTATCAATACTGACTCGCTAGAAAAGGAGGCTGAAGTATCAAGGGGTTTTACCCATTTTCTTATGGTAAAGGTGATCGTACATATTGGGAAAGATTCGTATGAAACCAGTCATTTTACCTATCAGTGATAGACTTAAACGTAGCCAAAATATAAAATATGATTTTGATATTTCCTGATTCTCTACAGTTTATAAAATAATTAAACAAGTCCTAAACATGCTTCTAAGCCCTGCATCTTAAAACCAAAGACTACAAAACTGGAAAAAAGCAAAAGGAAGGAGAAACAATATTTTAGTGACATCCCTAAACCTCAAAACTCAAACAGATTAACGTTAGCCCAATCTTTCTGGCTGCTACCTTGTATAACAAAGTTACATTATATTGGCCCCTTCAGGAAGTAATAAAAGTTACTTTTTCACTCTCTTTTTCTTTGAATGTCATTTAGTTTGTGGTTGCGCAGGTGTTCTTTCAGGATTTATATGTTTACAATGGTGAGGGATATTTCCCTTCCAGTGGGGTTTTATCAGTTATTATAGGTTTAAACCAAAAACAGGATAGACAAATCATGTTCTTAGATTGACAAGGACACAAAGCTAACTTCACATTAAAAGGGTAACTGTTCCATAGGATAGTGTTGCAAGTTAATATTGATATTAAATAATGTTATCTCTGCCCAGCAACCTGATATAAAAAAAGTTAATTATTGGACTTTAAAAAAAAATCAAATTCACTAGTAACGCTGGATTTAAATTAAATATTTTGCAATAGGTATTTAAAAAAAGTAATCTTTTGCCTCTCTAAAACCTCTAGAAGCCAACTGTCAACCAGAGTCTGAGTAGCTCCTTAATGAGGTATAAACTTGCTCCCAGAGCTGAGACAAAAGATTTGGGTGTGGGAAACTATTCAGTTACTCTGACAAGATGATCATCTGGGCAGGGCCAGAAACTAAATTTATTTCAAAGTGGCCTGCCTGGTACAAGCAGATGTAGCGAACACCTGGGCATGCTTCCCCTTTTGTTGTTCTAGTCAGCCATGCAACAATCCCAGAGAGAGAGGAGCTGGCACAGAACTGGTTTTGAGTGACAGCAGTTGATAATCTGCTGATTTCCCTGGTATACCTCTAAGGTAAAGCAAAACCAAAGGAAATGATGGACGGAGCGTTAAACATTGCAAGCACTCACCCCCAGTCAACTGATCTGGGTTTAATCCATCACCGTTCTTTAGCCCACTCTGCCACCCCAGTTCAGACATGGCCATATGCAAATCAGTCTGACCCTGTGCCTCATGGGAACAGTCCAGCTCAAACTGCCAAGCCATGTCTTCCCTGGACCGGAAACAAGCTTCCTAGGACCGGTTTCTGGCATTTCAACCGTCTTCAGCCAGGCTTGCTTGAATCCAGTGGCAAAGTGAGCAAGGGACTCACGTATGAGCATACCCTGCCCACTTATGGCAAACAAAGCAAAACCAAAGGAAATGATGGACAGAGTGTTGAACATTGCAAGCACTCACCCCCAGTCAACTGATCTGGGTTTAATCCATCACCTATCTTGGTCACAGGGTGCTGCTTTATCTCACAGAGGAGTTTTGACTTGCGTATCTGAAACTAAAGTCAGAAAGTAAAACATCTGACTGGTATGAACCTGGAAGGATATTTAACAAATATTTAAGCAATGCAGCAAGCTACTTTGCTGCACTATGCTGCGTGAAAGGGAGAGGGCAAAAATGCACTGTATTTAACATTGTACAGCACATTCCTGCTCTCTGCCTGCATTAGGACACAAACTGCTGGCAACATTGTGCAAGGATGCCTGAATTGTAGGCAGGGTTGTTTTTGTGCAGCAAGGGGCACCTTCCTACACAACAACAATCCCCAGAGGTATTTCCTCTTTCTACATTTTCTGTACAATGCCACAAATTTAAAGAGGAAAAACAAGAAGAAATAAAGATATGTGTCCTCATTACAGCTCTGATGGGAAGGAGTACAATTCTGACACATTCCCAGGTCTACTAGTGCATGTCAATCTGGGAATGTGTCAGAAGGCATGAATGGAACCTTTGAGACAGACAAGCACAACCCATGGCACGCCTTTCTGCCACATAGTAATGCAGGCACGATTTGTATTGCCTTGGGTTACTCTAGATTTATCAAGTCACACAGGTTCACGAAGGTGGCCTTGAGTGACTTGGTAAATCTCATTTTAGGTTTTGCACCCCCACATCCCCTTGCGTGCAAATCCTTTTGTAAAATTGGCCCCTGGTTTCTGACAGCGCAGTCTGCCTTAACTCATGCCGAGGTACCCGTCAAGCGCAACAAGGTGACAGAGGTTGGCGTTAAATGCTTTTTGGTGCTATTTTTATTTAAAAGTTTAAAAATTCATATCTCCGTCTCCCTTATTGGATTATTGACATTTTGGTGTCATTGTGTTCATCAGAATAGTCTCTATTGTTAAAAAGGAGTGGGCTTTTTATTGTGTTGTGCTTTTTACTTTAAGTTTGTCTTCTCTGTGCCTTTTCTGCCAGAGGTTGAGCTCAAGTTTAAATGACTGAAACCTTTACTGGACCTAACAACACTACTGACATTATTAATTGTGAACTAATAATCCACTTTCTCAGAGATATGTATAATTAATTCACATTCATGGTGCAAAATATGCCTTTTCCTTTGGTAAAACTGATAACTATGTGTACTTTTCTACACACATCTCCTGTCTTTGATGTATGTAGACATTGACTGTACAATCTGTTGAAAGTAGCAAACCAAGGGGCACAGTTACTAAACGCTCACACAGTGCAGGGCAGCAAGCAGAGTTGCTGTGCTGCATGAAAGGGAGTGTTATATGGCCCTTAGGGACATTGTCGACATTGTCGACATTGCTAAGTAGCATGAGCTTTGCTGCCATGATGCTGCTTTTGCGCATGTTACTACATGACTTTATTTTTGCAAGACTCTGTTTATGCCATTCACACGAGAACCGTCTGCTTTTCACGTTCTCTGCTGCGTTCTTGGAGTTTAGTCTGAACACGTTGTAGAAGGTCGATAAACAATGCCCCTTGTTATTCTGTTCTGGTCAGTCTCTAGCACCTTCACATAACATGTTAAACACAGCTGCAATGCTGGAGACTCGTGCTTTGATATTACGGGGATGCATGTTGTTTTAACACACACTTGGAGAAAGCCTTTCCATGGAGAAGAGCTATGCTATTCCTATGATGTAAACCTTACATCCAGGCTTTAAGGTATGGGGTCTGCTGTCAAAGCCCAGAGATCTTCCTCTATATAAATAAACTTCTTCCAGTCAAGGGGAGTGTGGTTAGGCCTTAAAGTCCTTATTCCACTGTCTTTATAAAATGACTTCCCCCTTTGTATTCTATGGAATTGTAACAATACTAATCATTCTGAGCTTATGCATTTTGCTGCTGGTAGTGGCTCGTATACTGTATTGTACAGCACGATAGTTAAAAAAAATATTTTGAACTATTGCAGTGACTCTGCCAATTCTTATTGTGGACAAGTGAGCAAGCAAAACGGTAAGTCTTGCTACCGTGATTCCTGATAGAGTTGGGAGTGTTGTGTTCTAGGTTGTCTAATCATTTGTAGCTTCGTGAATTTTGTAGAAGAACAAATGAGACACTATAGCTGGTCGGTTTTGAGATTTTGGGTACTAAGGTGATATGTTGGTACTAGGCCTGGGCGAAAAATTCCGTTCCGCTCGCGTAATTTGCGTAATTTGCGTAATTTGCGTAATTTCGCGTTACGCGGAGAACGCGAAATTGCTCAAAAGTCTGCTTTCCGCGATTTCGCGAAATTTTTGCTTGTTCGCGTTCTCAAAATGCGTGTTCGCGAGATATTTCTCCCCGAGCACGCAAACAGCAATTGTGAACAGGAAAAAAGCATCGCGAACAAGCAATTCCGCGTGTTCGCGGAATTTCTGCGTGTTCGCGGAGATTTTTTACCGTTTCGCGGAGATTTGCGTAACGCAATTCCGCAAATTCCGCCCACCCCTAGTTGGTACACCCCTATCCACCGAGGTCCTGTTTTCCTGTGAATAGTTCAGTGTAGGTGCAGAATCCCCACAACAGGAGGTAGCTTAACAGTGATATATCTACAAAGATATGATGCTCTTCAGCTCACTACCTGTGCTTGGTGCACTAGAGACTGCCTACCACCAATGTAGGCACCCCTGCATCATGCTGCAAGAGTAGCTGTGTAACGGGCAGGATTGTTTTTGTGTAAGAAGGTATGCCTTCCTGCACAAAAACAATTCAAAGAGGAATGAAGAAGGAGCAAAAAAGATTATTCTTCTTGTACGCTATCCTCTGGGAGGCATACCGATTTAAGGCAATCCCAGGTTTATAAACATTTGTAATTCTGGAATTGTGTCAAATCAATGGGTGGATGCCAGGAAATACCCTTGCTCAACCATGCAATGCCTACCAGCTCAAAATGTAATGTAACATTGCGCAAGCTGCTGCGTTGCATTACATTTCTTTACAAAGCATCGCAAGGTGGCACAAATCACCCCTTCCATGGATTTCCAAATCTGAATCAAGAATATGTGTTGCCTTGCACTATGTGATGCAAGCACAACATAACTCCTTCAGACAACTGGCCCCAAGTATTTACCAATTGGTTGGTACAAAAACACACATTTTGATACAATGGGTCTCATGGATGAGTTTTTTAGACCCTTATGTACTTTGGGAAGTAAATTTATATGAGTCATTCTGAGATTGTCGTTGTAGAAATGTGCTTATGTTATCACTTATCCACATCTGTCCTATTGGTTGTTACAGATTATAGCTTAACGTTTTTTGTATGTCCTTATAAAAATTTACATTGAGTTTCAGGTAAGTGCTTTCATAGTTAAAATATTAAGAAAGCTTAAGCTCATACAAGTGTTTATCCATTTTGTGACAGATGAAAGTCTAGACGCATTCTAGGTGGGCCACACATGATGGCCTGTACAAGGGGTAAGCATCTGAAAGATCTACTGAGGTAAATGCATCTTTTTGCATGCTCACCCATATTTTGTGGATACATTTTGTGGACTGATGCTGCTATTTCCTTTTGACTCTGTGCACTGGGATTCTACTAACCAGACCCAAGTGACCACTAAAACATGTCAAAATGAGTGTTAGTCCTAATTGGCTTATTTAACTTATGTATGCGTTCCGAGTATATGGTACAAATTGTGTCCAAAGCCTGTAAGTTAAGAGTCACTAGTGGACTAATGCACACATTACATGACACCTAGTACAGTGAAAGTGCAAACCCGATTGCAGGACTAGTACTATAACCTGTCTGTGCAGTTTTAAAGCTGCCTACTCAACCCATCAAATTAAACCCCAAATTAAACCTCGGCCTAAACCCTCCATTTGAATCTGAATACGTTGTGCCTAAGTAGGCGTTAATGCGCATAAAGCTGGGTGTTTCACATTTTAAAGTAGGACATGTAAACGTTTAATGTTAAACTTGTCCTTACAGTTAAAAGACCTCAGAAGCTATTTTCTCTGTAGCAGGGTTAGCTGTTCCACAGGAAAGCACTGGGATACAATATTAAATGCATTAATGTTGTTTCAGTCTAGGTAAAAACTACAAAGTTCTTTCTTTGAATTTTTAAAATATTGCACAAGCTCAATTCACTGGTAATGTCAGATTTGCAATAAATATCTTACAAAAGCAACCTTTGGAAAGTCAACTTTTCCAAGCGTAAAGCCTCTAAAAGCCTATTTGCATTAGCTTACAATTGTCACAGGGGAGCTGAATAGCCCCTTAGTGAGGAGTGAACTTGCTTGCAGGGCTGAGACAAAGGCAATTGGTTTGGGCAGTGGTTCTCTGAAGGAGGACCATCTAGGTTACACCAAAGAAATTGATTAACCTCAAAGAGGTCTATCAACTCACAGGAAAGTGCTAGCTGACACCTGGACAGGGCCCTCTTTTGCTCACGTAGTCAGACAGGTACCAAAACCAGTGAGAGGGAAAATGTCCAGCAGAACTGGTTTGATGTTCTTGGGACCCTTGACTGTGTCAAAGTGCATTCTTTCAAACATCCCAAGAAACCTGGCACTTAGAAACTTTTTGGCTTTGAGGTTCTCCAGTGGACTAGGACAAACTTGCAAAGACAATCTAATGAAGGTGCCTTGCCACTGAGCTGATGCTTCAAGTGACACACATTTGGGCTATTAGCTTACAGGAAATCTGTTTCAGCTGAATTCCGCAGTGAGGGTATCCGGCTTCATGGAACCCTGTTCGGCTACTGCTTATAGACTTGCCCCACTAGAGGAATCTGAACTCCAAAAAAGTGACTAAGTCTGAACGTAGAAACCTTTACAAGGCAAAGATGTCAAAAGTAAGCAGCTCAGAGGGCTTTCCTTGGGTGCAAAGTTAGAATTGCTCCCTCTGCGATTTCATGACAAATTCCAATGACGTCACTGAGACCTTGTTCGACAGTTATCCAGCCTAGAGGAATTCTTCTCAGCCACAGACATTTGCCTTGCCCCACTGATGATTTTTGACTTACATTCCAGAGAAGGTAAAACTTCTTACCAGGACAAACCTGGTTTCTGTATCTGACCCCTGCTTCATTGTGGTCAGGTTTAAATCGCACCTAGGCCCCGGTCAAGCACAACCTGAAGACTGCAGTTAGTGCTTAATGCTTTTTGGTGCTATTTTTATAACTTTAAAATTCAAAATCCCTGGTTTACCTTATTGGAATTTTAGTGTTATGTTGCCCTTTCGTTCATTAAATTATTATCTATTTTTATTAATCAGAGTAGGCATTTTATTGTGTGTTGCTTTCAACTTTTTAACTGTTTTGATACTTCTAAATGCTTTACACGTTTTCATAAACTCATTTACATGCCAATAGAACTCAAAAATGTGGTCCCGCAAGATAGGCAACTACATGACCTTCCTCTCCAACACAAATTAGATGAACTTGGTCTCATTTATCCAGGCCAGTTGCCAAACCTCTGTAAGTACAGGGACCCTTGCCAGTCCTCGAATCAAATGACTTTTTTCACCCACTCAAAATCTAAACAACTTGGAAAAGAATTAAATATAATGTACCTAAATTCTCATTCCATGGTCAAACACCAGTTGGAAATATTTAACACATTTAGACACTGACTCTCCTGACATGTTGTTCTTAGCAGAAACTTGGCTGACAGAGGAGTCCACCCCAGATATCCTAGCTGCACTCCCAGATAATTATTACCTCCTACAAACTAATAGATCAACTTTAAGGAAACGGGGTGGGGTGGCAGTCGCCATCAATAAGGACCATCATTCACTGCCATCTCACCATTAGAGATAACACTAGTAGACAACCTAGTTATCAAACTTGATTCCCAAATAGCACTGTAGTCTGTGTAGTTCTGTATAGGCTGCCCACCTCAATGCCGGATTTCCGTAAAGCATTTACAAACTGTATGGCATCTCTGATAGTGGACAATTATAATGTTCTGATCATTGGTGACATTAACTACTGCGCTAATGAGGCGGATGGGGGAAAGAGCACCAAGGAACTGACCAAGTGCTCTTTAAAGTTTGAAACTCACACAACACATCCAAGGACCCACACACAATAATGGTCATACACTTGACCAAGCCTGGTCTATTAACCTGAACCGGCAGAAATTAGTAATCCAACCCTGCTTATGGTCTGATCACTACACAGTTAGTTTTACTGTGTGTGATATCCCTCTGCCCAATACTACGTCCCTTCAAAAGCATCTATCCAGGGATTGGAATCGCATCAACTTAGAATCCTCTGCAGAAAAGACAAGGTGTCGACCCACAGAGGCTTGACCACTATAGGCCTATTTCACTTCTGCCACTCCTGGCCAAGGTATTAGAGACGCACTTAGCAAAACTCTTAGGCACCTTTATAGAAAACACTAATTTGTTAGACCCAAATCAGGCAGGTTTCCGCTCATCCCACTCTACTGAATCTACCATTCTATCCATCATGGATGATCAAAAAAAAAGGCTCATATGGACTCACTAAAGCCCTGATCCTCCTGGACCTGTCTGTGGCGTTCGACACCGTCAATCATGACATCTTGATGGAATGCATTGCTACAACAGGTCTCAGAAGGGCTGCTATAAAGTGGTTTCCATCCTTTTTAGTAGACCGGAGACAATCAGTGTGGCTCTCGCCTTACAAATCCGGCACAAGAAACCTCATTTGCGGAGTATCGCAGAGTTCATCATTGTCTCTGCACCTTTTCAAAGTATATATCCGACCCCACACATTCACGCTCCATCAGATGGGTGCACAGATTTATAACTATGCTGACGACATGCAGCTGATTTTATCCATAGATGATTCCATAAATTCCAAGGTGCTCCGTAGGAATACTATGCTGTTTATCATGAATTGGATGAATAAAAATCAGCTAAAATTAAATTCCAATAAAACTGAAATCATCATCCCTAACAATAAACGTCAGCATTGGACCCCTACTCATTGGTCCGCAGAGCTAGGACCTGCACCTGCCCCTAAGACCTCGATTAAGAGCCTAGGCATTTATAGTGACTCTGAGCTCACCATGAACTCGCAGTTTGGGACAGTTACTTCAGCCTGTTTCTTCCAACTTAGGAAACTACGCAAAATCAGAAGGTTTTTCAGCAGGGAGGCCAGCATTCAAATCATCATCGCCTTGATCCTATCTAAAATTGACTATGCCAATGCAATCTACCTAGGCCTCCAGCGTAACCAGATACACCGTCTGCAGCTGATACAAAATCAGGCAGCAAGAATGATCTATCAATGAGGCAGACGCTGTCACGCTAAATCACTGCTGAAGGAGCTGCACTGGCTTCCAGTAGAGAAGCGTTCCATGTTTAAAACGGGATGCATCCTGTTCAAAGACATTCATGGTACTGACCCCAAGTACATTTCCTCAAAAATTCACTGGTACTCCCCAACGCGCACTTTAAGATCCATGCACATGAATTTACTGGGCTTGAGACTTAAACGCACGGGGCGATCGCACTTCTCAATTCAGGGACCCAAGTTCTGGAACTCCCTGCCCATATAATTGAGACTAGAAACTGACCATCTGCGCATCAGGAAAAAGCTAAAGACCTGGCTTTTCTTGCAAGCTTACAGTTAGACTTGGACTGCTCTTAGCAGTGTCTCCAAGGAAGGAATAAGAAAATATATCAGCACCTAGAAACCTGTTGGTGAACGTGCGCTCTACACATTTTCAATAACATAACATAAGTGAAGCTTGTTTGCTCTGTATCAGAGCTCAGGTTTAATTGGCTGAAAATGTTACGGGTTCTGACAAGAACAGTGATATTATTAATTGTGGTGAACTGCCATCCAACCTACTAATAAGACACTTTTTCACAGTGTTCTTCATTGGTGGGATCCAGAACTTTTGTTAGCAGTACAGCTCAGCTATCAAGTTAGAAATTAAAAATCTCTAAATTTAACTGAAAGCAAAAATTGATGTTTGATTTTGAATTAGCATCAGGTCTTTCATTGGGTCATATTTGATTTTTCCTTATTAATTTGTATTCCAATTCTGCACCTTTTAAATGTTTAAAGGAAAATGGAGTTGGATCTGACTGCCCTGACAACTTTTGCAGTAATAGAGGTAAAGGCTCTATGCAAAGTGTTAAATATGGACACCTCCAATGTAACTGGTAAGTGCAATTTTGTGGGAGCGACACACAAATACCAGAAGCCAAGCCCTAACATCAACTAGAGCCCTGCGGCCACCGGGTACTTGTAAAGCAGTTCAAGTGATCACACCAAGCAGGGGAAGTGAATAAACAAAACAAAAGATGATGTTTTCAAGGTGTGCTTCAAAGGGACTGCATCCAACCAAGACTCTAGGGATTCCAGCAGAGGCACTAAGGAAAGCTCCATACATACATCAACATAGGAAGAGCAACTCCATTAAAACTATTGCTTCAATGTGCATAAGATAACAAGAAAATCCTGAATAACTGATGAATATGTGTCTTTACCTATCTCCTACTTTCCATCTTATTTTTATATGTAGGAACTCATAACAGCCGTGTAGTTCTGTAAATAATACAATTAAGTAGAGTGTCGAGTATTTACTACTGACAGTTATTCTTATTTCTCCCAACGAACCCCTTTTACTATGTAATAGCTATGTAATAACAGTGATGAGAGTTGTAAGAAACATTATGTTATACCAGAATTGCATCATTCCAGAAGTTGTCTCTTGATGCTTCCAAAAGAAACAAATATAGTTCCCAGCATGGCACAAAACAACAGTTCTTGTACAAATTATTTATTTTTGTCTTGCAGTCAGTTATGAGGATGTATTGAACAAAAAATGGTCATTAATAGTCAATTTTTTCTTTACTGGAAGCTCCTGTTTGATTTCAGAAGTTCATGGTCTCACTACACAAGTGGTGCGTAAATGTCCAGGGTTATGTGTATACATTCATCTTTCCAATATGACAACCAGATCCGTGTATTTAAAGTTTGTTGTACCTTATGTCTCCACAGATATGAATTGCGAGGAAATACCATCAACAGGAAATCAAAGAGCACACTGAGACCCCCTTAATAGAAATAAAAAGAGGATTTCTCCAAAATGTTGTACCAGGAAAACAGGAATTGACTCAGATTTAGGGACGAATAAAGAAGTTTCAAAATTAAGGAATGTAGCAATCGACAAGGTAAGTATTCCAAAAAGATAACACGAATTGCAGGCAAGAATCTGCTCCAGAGGAAAGGTTTTATGCAACTGCCTTCAAAACACCTGACCGTGATTAGTGTAGTTTACAGGAGAACCAGAGCAGGGGCACGCAAAAACACTAAACCACATCCCATGCCTAGGTCTCTCACTCTGCTTCTCCTACGCTGCATGCCCAAGCTTGAATGCACTGATGTAGTCATGACAGAGAGAAAGGCAATTGAAGTTGGCCCATAATGCGGATAAGGCAGATCATGAAAGGGCCCTTAAGTGATGGATAAAAGATCGCTGTGCACATATCCCCTTTGAGGATAAAGCAAAGGATGCTGCCACAGAAGATGAAGGGGTAGTGGATCACTTGTCCCAAAAAGTACTTATCCTTGTCTGGGAGTAAAACAGGCTCTGCCAGCATAAACTCTACTGAACGGTCCATCTGCTAGTTGGAGCTCCGTGACAAGCAATGAGCAAGTGTGTTGCAGGCAGCCATTGCACAGGAGGAGAGGAAATGTTCACTGAAGGAAAAGAGAATGTCCTTGGATAAGAAGGTCAGCTTAGGCCTCTTGAGGTTGGAAGAAGATGGTAGTTACAATGGTGAGGTGTCTACAGGGGGCATATACCCCTTGCTTGCCCAAGTTATTGTTCTTAGCTTTGTGTTGGGGACAAAACTGACAAATGGTTTGCCTCCTATGAAGGAGATTTGAGAATGCGCAGGGTGAGTGAACAGCACTGGGAAGTGTACCTATTGGACTTAGTACCAAATGTATTCTCATGCCCTTTCCAAACTCAAGAGGGTAGGGTACAAGTGAAAGAAACCTTTTGATCGCATGAAGGCTGTGTTGTGCTTGGACTGTCACAAGTCAGGACTTAAAAAGGAAGAATCAGTCTGTTTCAGGCAACCCCCCATTGGTGGACTGTCCTAGGGGATTGCAAGTGTGGGAATTGGGGTGCAATCTTTGCCTAGGGAACTGAAGCCCCCTTAGTCTCCATAAGTTGGGTGGTTGTTGGAGCCCTGGCTGCCTTACCTCCCAGGATGGTGAAGTGTGTCAATGGCAAATCAACAATAGGACCAAGGTAGCAGCAGCTAATGAGTGATATAGGAGCCAATATGATCACAGTGGTGGACAGACTGGTTTCATAAAACCAGAACATCCCAGATGTTTTCCTGTAGGGTAGTCAACAATCACAGTGAGGTAAAATTTCATCCTACAGCATTGGCCAACTTTGAGTGGGGAGGGGTTATTGACCTAAAGAACGTTGCTGTGACCTAGTCCATTTTAGTGGAGCATCTGTTAGGACCTAGAAACCTCTGCTTGGGCTGAGGTTGAAAGGAAGACTCATGCAGAAATGTTTAATCTGGCAGAGTGGGTGTGTGGGCCCAGACACCCCATAGGGGAATGCAAGGGAGCATGGAGTCTGGGCCAATAGCCTTGGTTGCCATGTGAAACTAACTGGAGCTCTGCACAGAGGAATAAAGGTTCTGTTGTTAGAAGTCGTTTTTACTGAAGAGCTTTTATTACCAGTTGCAACTGGACCTGCCGTGGGCCCTGCGATTGACTTCTGTGGGAGTTAGTTTTGACCACTAAGTGGTGTCCCTGAGGTCCTGAGGCCCATGAATGTGTCAAAGTGCACTCCTCCTAACATCCTAAAAAACGTAATAATTAGAAACCTTTTAATTGCAAGACCTCTTGAGGACCATGACAAGCCTGCCAAGTCAATTTAATAACGGCTGACGCTGGGCCAAAGATTCACGTTGCTTCCACTGGGAGTGTTTCTGCCGCAGCAAATCCATTTAAATGGGACATCACAGAAAGGGTGTCTGCCTTCATGAAGCTCTGTTTGAATATAACTTGCAACCTTGCCCCACCTGAAGAATCTGAGCTCCAAAAAGCGTTGAAGTCTGAATGTAGAAATCTTCGGTAAGTGAAGGTGCAAAAAGTGCCCTTCTGGTAAGGGAGACTGTCCTTGATGCAAATGTTGAATTTGTCCTGCTCTGAGCTTTCCCACCAAGTTATTGGCTTCACTGGGTCCTCATCCGGTGACTATTCAGCCTTGTGAAAATCTATCTTTGCCACTAACTGCTGCCTTGTCCTGGTGAGGATTTTGACTTCTGATTCAGAGACTTAGTAAGAAGGTAGAACTTCCTATTAGGATAAACCTGGTTTTTGTATCTGACCTGTGATCCATTGTGGTTGGTCTTAAATTGCTCCTTGGTCGCGGTCAAGTGCAACCAGATGACCGTGGTTGAAATACAATGTTTTTTGGTGTTATTTTTTTTTACTTTAAGGAATCATATCTCTGGCCTCCCTTATTGGATTGATATTGTTTTTGTGTAATTTTGTTTTTAAATTATTCTCCATTTTTATAAATTGGAATGTGATTTTTTTATTGTGTTGTGTTTGATGTTTAAACTATTTTGGCACTTCAAAATGCTTTACACAAGTTCTTAAGTTAAGTCTATTTGCTCTGTGCCATAGCTTCCAGTGGTTGGGCTCTGGTTTAAGTTACTGAAAACTTTAGAGGTCCTAAAGCATTATTACTTGCAGTGGACTGCATTCCAATCCAACTGATAAGGGACTTTCTCCCAACTATGTCACAAACAAATTGTAAGTACAGCAGGAAATGCCTTCAGATGAGCATTATCATGCCATAACAGCACTTCGTGAAATAATAATTTAAATGGAAAAGTGATTCACAATCCACATACAAGAGGAAAAAATAAAGCTGAGACACAAATCTGCCTGAGATGCTATCTAGTGTGTGTGCTACCTGAAATGCCCATGTGGCCTCAGATACATGGAAAAGACTGAAAGGAAAATGAAGACACACATAACAGAAAATAAATGTATAATTAAAAACAAAAAAGTAAGTCGGGGGGAGCCTCTTATTTTAATGAACACAATCACCAGGTGTAACAATTCAGATTTCAAGTGGTAGAACAAGTGAAAAGCTATATCCAAGGTTGAAATAAATCTAAGACACTACTACAAAGGGAACTATTTGGGATGAAGAGCCTGTATACAGTTTATAGTGGGTGATGACTGACAAAATTGATTATAATGTAATGTTAGGAATATCATGTATACCTCTCCTGTTAGGGACACCCCAGTAAGATAATGGAAACCATAAGCCTTCCCGTATTTGAACGAGTTAGTACTTTTATACTTTGATGATGCTGCCAGCAGTGCATAGATTCAGCATTATTTTTTCTCAATTAGGGATATGATGTAAGAGGCTACAGGACAGACATTATTCTAAATAGGAAGAACATCAAGACATCATAGTTGATATAAGAAGCCACAGGACATCCTATATTCTAATTTGGAAGAACATCAAGGTATCATTGTTGTTATCACCTATATATAGTAATTCACAGTTTCATCATTAGCCCTGAAAAAAACACACATTTAAGTATGACATGTTCAGGGGCTTATTACACACCAGCTTAGTTTCCCGCATAACTTTGTTTAAATTGAGTTTTATATTTTGTGGCTTATCACCCGTGAGGGTATCCAGGCACTGTCCAAGGGCATGGGGAGATTAAGGGATTTGCCCTGAAACACAGTATGTTGCGCTGACTACAAGACTCAAACCCAGATCCCCAGCTCCCGAATCGGCAGCTCTGGCCAGAGCGCCAAATCCTCTCCATCATGGAAGCTTCAAATGATACATTCCTGCATCTCACCTTATTGACCATCTTTAGTACTTCTTGAGTTTTTACAAATATTTTATGAATGTATACACTAAACTAGATAAGGGTTTACCCTAATGGTGGAATTAAACAGGTGTT
The DNA here is from genome assembly GCF_964204655.1 of Triturus cristatus. NCBI lineage: Eukaryota > Metazoa > Chordata > Amphibia > Caudata > Salamandridae > Triturus > Triturus cristatus. Next base: position 484,895,518 of record NC_140580.1, on the reverse strand, counting down.
GCCATCTGCACTGTACACCACCACCATGGAACACTATTAGAAGCTTCCATTTTATAGTGGGCAGATCCAGTCATATTTATCCTCTTATCTTTTAGTCTCACTCTACTTGAAATAAACAAGCATTTGCAATGCATTCGTCTCACCTTTGGGGCCTTATTTGTATTTAGCTATGCAGCACATTAGCCTGGGTGCTGAAACATCTACTGTTCTTTAACATGGAGGGGAAAGTAAGCACCAAACTGCGTGACATGCTAGGTATGGGAATACATGGAGAGAAATATTGCCTTTCAGCGGGAAATGGTATAGTCCAAATCTCTGTTTTTAATATAAAATCAGGGCCTTAGGGTCATATCACTGAAAATATAAAATTTGAAAAAAATATTATTGTCTACGGGTGCTCGTGGAAGACAATTTCTATGCACTGGAATTTAGAGAATGCTAAAGGTTAGTACCACTCTTAGTTTTGTGATCATGCTAGACTGGTGCGGGGAGTCACAAGGTCAAGTTGACTGTAATGGAGCATGGGTCAGAGACAGGGACCAGTTTAGTCCTGCTAAAAAAGTTACCTTTTCAAAGTCTGGCCCAAGGACACAAGTTCACAGGGAGGAGGCTGTGAGGAGCACGGGTTGTCTCTGTAGCATCGAAGATGGCTGATGCCGTAGCTCGAAGATCTGGTTATGAGACTCGGACTATTGTTACTGGAGCTTCGCGTTGGGGGTCACTACAGACTGTCAAGGCGGTAGCGCAAAGTACAGATTTCACTTTGCCAGTTGTGACTGGCGGTCTCTGTAGCCCGAAGAGTCGGGTTCACTGGTGCTTCAAGTTGGCAGTTATCACAAACAGCAAGATCTTGGTGCAAAGTGCCTATTCGTGGTCTCAAAGAGCCCAAAACTTAAGGATTTCTCCTTTTCTTCCAAAAGTTCAACTGATGGTGGGAAGCACCTCTTGGGGATGAGGAACTCACTCCAACAGAGGCCAGCAAGGACCAGGCCAGTCCAGCTTCAGGTCCAGGGTAGCAGGTCAGCTAGGCAGCTGCAGGGAGACCTCTGGAACTTGTTTTGCCCCTGTGGCTCTGAACAGGAGGTCTGACAGCTGACCCCTGGAGTCCTTTCAGGTAGCCTTGGAGGAAGATGGCAGGTTTAGTATTCCTTCTCAGATGGCAGGGTAGGCCTCAAGCAGCAGAGCAGTCATTCTTCTGTTGTATCCACAAGCCGAGGAGTGTACTGAACAGTGGGTCTCAGGGTCCAATATATATACCTGGCATCAGATTTGAAGTGGTAGAAGCTTTTAGACTTCCACCTCATCTAGTTTTGGAATTCCCTTCCTCACCATGCTGAGGTCACAAAATATCCGAGGTGACAAAAGGCTAGTGTGAAGTTCTGTGTGAGTGTGCTGCAGCAGCTCCTTTGAAATGCAAGTGTGGTAGGTGACAGCTCTGCCCCACCCATCCTGTCAGGATGGGCAATCATGCTAAAACTGGGTCCCCCTTTATGGACACTATCTGGGGAGAATACACAAAGGCCGACTGCCAACTACACTTAGTCATGTATCCCAGTATGCAGGCTGCAGGCAAAAATGGTTAGAACAGGAAAATGGCAGCTGTCTAAATGTGGCCTTTTCAGAATTGTGACTTAAAATCTGACCTTATCATGAAAGTGAGTTTTAAATTAAAATGTATTATAGACAAAAAGGCATTTCTACCTGTTCACAAGCAAACATTATCACTTATTAAATGTAATAGAGTAATCCAATGTTATCCAATGGGAGAGGTATGCCTTGCAGTAGTGAAAAACAAATGTAAGAGTTTTTCACTACCAGGACATGTAAAATTAAAAGTATATGTCCAACCTTTTAAAGACAATGCACCCTGCCCTCTGGGCTGTTTAGGGCCTACCATAGAGGTGACATGTATGCATTAAAAAGGAATGTTTATGCCTGACAAAAAGGCTCATTTTGCCAGGTCAAAATGACAGGTCAAACCTCACACAGACTACAAAGGCAGTCCTCAGGCATGTTTTAAAAATCTACTTATGTGGGTGGCACAATAAGTGCTTCAGGCCCAGTAGTAGTCTTTAATTTACATGCCCTGGGTCCATGTAGTATTAATTTACTAGGAACTTACAAGTAAAATATATGTGCCAATTGGGTGCAAGACTATGCTACCGTGTTTAGAAGATAGAGCACAAGCACTTGAGTTCTGGTAAGCAGTGATAAAGTAAATGGAGTCCTCAAAGCAAAAACAATTGGTTCAGAACACAGGAGGGATAAAGGCAAAAAGTCTGGGGATAACCCTGCAGAGATGGCCAAGTTGAACATAGGCCTATTGCTCTGTGAAGTGTAACTTAATTTTTAACAGCATAAATAAAAAAATAAGACCCAACCAAAATCACCGACAATGTGTGCTGTGAGTTCTCAGGCCACATAGACATGACATTTGTGATCGCAATTTGCCGAGTTTTTGACACATTTGCAAAATTGCATATCTATACAGAATCTAAGCGCTAGGATCTCCTCTTCATTCTCTTCATTCCAAATATTAGTCTTAAAGAGGTACTTTCCTATAGATCCAAGATATATCAAATCTTAAATTTACTGCTTGCTCTTGTTTATGGTAATTGCTTTTTATGTGAATATATAGTAAAGGAAGTGCATAGTTTTTTTTCAATATTACCTTACTAAACACATCTGTATTATTAACACATTATTGACATCCAATCACAAATTGCATGCATGGTCTGTACACATTGTATCACTTTGCAGCTTCCTTTAATAAGCTTGGGAAAATGGAGTGTGTCAATGGCCCAGATATTTTGTCACACATATCAAGATATTCACATGATCTTTTTATTGTTAGGAACTCAAATATGATAGGTTAAATTATTCATACAATGCAATCATTAAACATTAATTTGGTACATTAGATTGCATTTTTATTAGAGAACATTGACAACGTTTTAGGAGAAAGCAATATGTTGGCACCTTTCCCAAGACAAACATTTGAAAACAATTGGCTTGCGACTATTCAATTATGCTAAAACAATTTGGCGAGGTTAAGCTTCTACCAGTATCAAACAAACCCAAATATTTGAAACTTTTTCATCTTCTATTTGCCAGTGAATTTTAATGTCTTTCCAGTTGTGCAGCGATATTTGAATTGTATTTCTTAGAACCCCTCCATTTACAGATCTTCATTAAATATACAGTACAGATTATTTTATCTTGTATAACAGCTTAATGGAAATTTTCAGCAGCCCTCTTGCATTTGTCAACGTTTTCTCTAAAAGTATCAGCTTCTCTATCAGTATGCAAAACACTGAAAGCCAAGCAGACATATTCTATTACCAACCAGCATGTATGCAAGTTAATATAAAAAGACTAAGCAATATAAATTAAGTTGTTCATAATGAATTGTTAATTATTTATGCTCAATGCATGCCTGCACATTTTATCCTTTCTCCTAGTATGCAGATGAGTGAATCAATGGGTAATGTGTACTTTATTTCATTTCATAAATTGTGGTACTTCCTCCACTATATAATGAGAGTTGCTAACAATTCATTGATATAATTGGTTCTCTTTAATAAGGAATACTTTAAAAGTCATAGCAAAACTGGAAAACAAAAATACTCTCTCCTTTGAAATACAGATGTGTTTATCAGGTTTTAGTTATTGCTCTAAAGATTTATTTCACTGATAGTTTAATACTGGTTTATACAAATCAATTAAACATAATCTGAGTTGATACATTTTAAAATTTTTAAATTACATTACATTATATTTTATCCTGTTCAAACCTATACCAAAATTTACAAATAGCATTCATTATGCTTCTATGATCACAATGATTAGGATTTAATCTGTATTTCTTGTCAGACATATCAGCTAAATTAACCTGTGGTGCTAATAATGGAACTCAAGAGGAATTTAAATTGCCACAATACATTCAATATGATGTCAATTAAACCAGATGTACACAATGTCCATATTGTGTTTCCTGGATGGAATATCCTGCCATGCACCGAAGTGCTTATATACCTTTAGGTGTCAAATGTGAATATGGATATAACTCATTGACAATTAGGTTCTGGTGTACAAAGTCTTTTTGCAGTAGCAAAGGATCCAATTTGCAGAACTGGGGCATTCGTGATGCAAACATTATTTTATGTAGGTATGAAACCCAAAGTGCAATTCGGTAACACGTAACCTGATTATAATTTGGCTTTGTGAGTCCATACCAAATCATATTTTGAAGGGCGTATTCAGGGCGTTCTTTCCGACTACTGGTTCGGAATGCCAATTATTAATGTATGGAGACCATAATCTAGTTGCCAAACATTAAAGTTTTACCGACTAGTGAAACATAGTTGAAAGTTCCCAAGAGACCCTTCCCCCCTTGTGAAGTTGAGAAAACTTTTAGGGGAGACTAGCATGTGGTCCCACGGACCACTGCCTAGCCATAAAAAAGGTTAGTTGAACATTTCAGTTTTTTAAATGCATCTCACTTCTCTTAAAGGAAAATGTGCTGCATTTTAAAAACAAATGATTGCTTTATTTAAAAGCAGTCACAGGCATTGTGGTCTTCTGACCTCTGCAGGCCACCATCTCTGTGATTATCATACTCCATAATGAATTCAGCCCAGTGGCATAATAGGGAGATTCAACTGTATATCCCACCCATGCTTAAAGCTTAACCCCATGGAATGAGGTACTCAGACAAAAAATAGAAATTGTGTTTTCTTTGAGTTCCTTGAGAATAATGGTTCGATGAATCAATGGTGTAATATAAAATTGCTATTTTGTTGATTAATGTACTGATTAAAAAGTAGTGCTGTTCTTTGAATTAAGGGTGGGCATAGTGCTCTGCTCCGCCCGCGGAGTGTGCGTAGTGCTGCCCACTACGTGGTCCACGAAGTAGGAGTAGCAGGCAGGCTACGCACACGCCACGGCGGAGCAGAGTTGCCCGCCACCTGCCTCCCGCCCGCCCTCATTTTCAAATAACTTAAAGTGTTTAAAAGTAAGGAAAATGTCTTACCTGAGCTGCAGCGTCCCGGGGCTCCCTCTTCCTGCTTCATTGGCAACTTCTTCCTCACAAATGCGCATGCGCGGGCGCATGTGCATTTCTAGCGAGAAATGCGCATGCGCGGGCGCCCGCGCATGCGCATTTGTGAGGAAGAAGTTGCCAATGAAGCAGGAAGAGGGAGCCCCGGGACGCTGCAGCTCAGGTAAGACATTGTCCTTACTTTTAAACACTTTAAGTTATTTTAAAAGAGGGCGGGAGGGAGGCGGGTGGCGCGTAGTGGGGCTACGCGGAGTGTGCAAGTGTGCGTAGATTTGGCTACATTGCGTGATGCTCCACGTAGCCCCACTGCGCCCACTACACCCAGGGTTACTTTGAATTAGTATAAATTTATTTCTATTGTGAGAAGCATTATGTGTATTGTTTTTTCAGACAATTTATGATTTATATTAAGTGTTGATGAACGTTAAGATTCTGGGTAACAGAACCTGGGGAGAGACAGTCCAGTCACCCCATCCTGGATTCCCCTGGGTGTCTAGTTTTCAAAAATGTATAGGTTTGCTAGGTTTCCCTATGTGCCGGCAGAGCTAGTGTTCAAACACTACAGCTAGGCACTTTTCAAAAAAGGGGTAATTTTTCATTGTGAAAATGTGGTGATTCCACATTGCGTTTTGAGCCGTTTCCTGTCGCAGGCACTAGGCCTACCCACACAAGTGAGGTACCATTGTTCTCTGAAGACTTTGGGGAACGCGGGGCGGGTGGAATTTTGTGGATCCACGCAGATTCCTGAATTTCCCACCACCGAAATGTGAGGAAAATGTGTTTTTTTGGACAGATTTTGAGGTTTGCAAGGGATTCTGGGTAACAGAACCTGGTGAGAGTCAGTCAAGTCACCCCATCCTGGATTCCGCTCAGTGTCTAGGTTTAAAAAATATATAGGTTTGCTATGTTTCCCTTGGTGCCGGCTATGCTAGGACCCAAAATCCACAGGTAGGCACATTCCGAAAAAAAGTCAGTGCCTAGTGGGCTTTCTGCCACCCTGGGGAGGAGGAAATCAGGGGATATTGCCCTGATATGACCCTGAGGGGGGCAGAAAGACTCTGGCTTTTCTTTTGAGGTGTTGGGGTCATTGGGATGCCCATTCTGGTCAACCCCCACCCCTGTGTATAATAGTGGACTTTCTGCCCTCACAGGGGGCAGATCAGGGGCTACTGCCCCATATGCCCCCTGGGAGGGGCAGAAAGACTGTGGCATATTTTTTGGAGTGGGTGGGGGCATTGGCATTTCCATTCTTGGCAGCCCCCACCCCAAACTTTGTAGAAAAAAAATCTCTAGTGGCTTGTGGGCTTTTTGCCCCCCCGCGGTGCAGATAAGGTGCTATTGCCCCCATTTGCCTCCCAGGGGGGTGCAGAAAGACTGTAGCATATTTTATTTGGGTTGGGGCATTGACATGCCCATTCTGGGCAGCCCACCCCACCCCTACCTATATTAAAAAAAAACATCCCTGGTGCTTAGTGGGCTTTTTGCCCCCCGGGGGGCAGATCAGAGGCTACTGCCCCCATCTGCCCCCGGGGGGCAGAAAGACTGGAATTTTGTGGGGGAAGGGGTGGGGGTATTGGCATGCCCTTATTGGACAACCACCACCCCTAAATTCATCGGGGAAAGAAACCTGGTGTCTAGTGGGCTTTCTGTCCTCCCGGGGGGGCAGATCGGGGGCTACTGTCCTGATCTGCCCCCAGGGGGGCAGAAAGACTGTATCTTTGCGGCAGTGGGAGGGGGCATTGGCATGCCCATATTGGGCAACCCCCATCCCTAATTATAATTTTTTAAAAATCCCTGGTATCTAGTGGGCTTTCTAGAAAGACTGTACCTTTGCCGCAGAGGGGTGGGGCATTGGCATGCCGATATTGGGCAGCCCCCACCCCTAATTATGATTTTTTTTAAAATCCCTGGTATCTAGTCGGCTTTCTGCCCCCCGGGGGGCAGAAAAACTGTGATTTTGGGGCCTGGGGGTGAGTGCATTGGCATGCCCATATTGAGCAGCCCCCACCCCTAATTAATATGTAAACAAAAATCCCTGGCATCTAGTGGGCTTTCTGCCCACCAGCAAAAAGACTAAATTTGCCCATTTTCATATGGGGGAGCAAAGGCCGCTCCCCCCTCCCTGGTGCCTAGTGGGTGGATCCCTGTTTGGGGATCGCCCTCCTGGGGTGATCCCCAAGCAGGGATTCACTGGGAGGGGTACCATTGGAAAGGGGAGATTCTTCCCTTTCCAACGATATCTCTCTTGTTTTTCTATGTGCTCAGGGGGCTGAGATAACCCCTGAGCACATAGAAAGTGAAACTGAAATGAACCTCTTGGCTCATTTCAATTTCGGCTTCACTGAAATTATGTCAGCGCGATGTGCGCGCTGATCGTCATTTCAGGAAAACCAGGGGGGGCGCTCGGGAGCTGGGAAAGCTCTTCCCCAGCTCCCGAGGCTCTTGGGGGGTAAAGGGAATCCCTCTGGTGCCCGCACCAGAGGGATTCTCAGTGCCATGGCGTCTGATGTGCGGGAGCCGTCTGACGCACATGAGCACTGATGCGTCGGATGGCTCCCGCGCATCCGACGCATCAAAGTGGTTAAGGAATTACAAACTCCTGAGACAGTAGCCTATTTAGTGAAGAACACCACCTTGAACCCATGGATATACCAATCTCTATTTTGTTTTTAATAGAAAGAGGTACCTGAATGATCACTTTTGTAGGCTTATGTCTCCATTAGTCATTATGCTTGCAAAAGTGTTTTGTAACATGTGGCACCTCTTTTGGTTTACAAACAATATGCATATGAAAGTCATTTTGTTTCCATACTTTGCCAATGTATAGATACGGTTTTGAGTAGATTGTACTTGAGGAGCAGAGATTTGAAAATAGGTTCATATGATACAGCAAACTTTTTAAAAACATTACAGTATTAGAAATAAACACCATGCATACTGTACCAAGGCATGGTGTACACAATGTATACATAATTTTCTTCTTGACATGAGTGAAATATTATCTATTGGTATCCTGCAACTTATTGTGCTTATTACAAAATGATGGAGTAAGTTTACATTCCTGACTACTTTTTAAACGCTTATTTAGTGATTAATGAAAGCCCTTAAGTACCATTTTGTTCAGATATTCATTCAAGAAAATGGAAAACAGTTAATAGTATCCGTACAAATATAGAATTATTTCTAAATCCTCAAATGATTAGATTGTCTAAGGGGATAATTATGGCCCCATTATTTCACCAGACCTTAGGAATAGTAAAGACGAACCATAATATTATTTTTACAGATCTCTGACTTTCAGACCACAAAGATAGTTTCTTGTATTATTAAGAACAATTTTGAAATACAAAGCAATCTCTTTGAAGTTTACATTTACCATGCCCGTCTTTCTTGGGCATGTTGATTTGCACGTCCAAAAACAAGAAGCTCAATGTTCTGCTGCCAGTATTCTCTATTGTACTTAACTTACTTACAAAGTTAGAAACAAAAAAAACAACATAAAAAAGTAGAGATTAATTCAGGCTGCTCAGTGAATGTATAGGACTAAATGATGTGGCAATAGATTTTTTCGGTGTTACTATATATGTGCTGAGCACACTACTTTATGGATATAGCTCAGCACTTGTGTATGTCGGTGTTTATGTGCAAACTAAAGTTTCAGTGTGTGAGAATGTTTAGGGGAAGTAGCATAGGTTATTGCTTTCTTTAATGAGAGAACATCCTTTCTGCTTCTCAGAAGCTGAAGGTGTTAAATAATATGAGCATAGCTGACTACTTTCAGTCTAAATATAGTTGCCCTTTAACAATGAGTCAGCCATTACATACTAAAACAAACACACTTATAGATAATATAAATATGTGATAAAAGCCATGAATATAACAAGCATTTGCAATGCAATAGGTCTCGCATTTGTTGCAGTTGGAGCTACTGGCATTGTAAATGGCAGTGTTTTGTATCAATGTTTTTGTTTGCAGTGGAGTGATTATTTAAAAATTACAGACTATACCATATTATAAGCTATTCTAGCAACTGTACAGTAAAGCTATGGCTATTTTAACGTAAAGGAGTGTGAATGGATGAATACAAATACAAAAAACAGGATCTAAAAATTTACGATGGAATATATAGCAGGGGACAGGGACTACCGATCACAACAAATGTACTTGAAGTGATTGGGGCATCATATGCAATAAAAAAATCGGTAGAACGGGGTGTCAGCAACGCTTGTGCAAATGTTGTTCAGCTGGTGAAGTGGTCAGCTCTGTTTGCAGATGCAAAGTGGTGAAAGGTGAAGTATTCAGCTCTGTTTGCAGGCACAAAGGGATGAATGGTGAAGTGGTCACTCTCTTCAGCGGTGAACATGCTCTTTACTGTTGCTCATGGGCATCAAGAGACTCTGCCGGGTCTAAGGCATTCCAGAGACCTTATATGATGGCTGGGGTTTGTAAATGAACATACATTAAACACCACTAAGAGATGAAGCGATTTCTGCAACATCACATGATTTTTCTCCAAAATGTGTTTTTTCAGTTTTACTTTTTGGATTCCTGGGATGCTCTGGCATAAGATTCCCGGTTCCACCATGATTCATTTGGTACAGTAAATAAACACAATAACCAAAAATACTCTCAAACTGCAGTTTAACGGAGACGTGGTTTTCTGTGTAACAGACAAACGCCTGACCATGGTCCCAGCTGGGGCACGTGCCACCTAATCTATAGACACTTCTCTCACAGGAGTTGTGCCAACTCACCTGCATCCAAAGCTATGGGTCACGGGAAAATGGGATGGAGAGTAAGGGGGGTACAGGGAGAGAGAGAAAGGGGGCACAGGGAGAGAGAAATGGGGGCATGGAGAGAAATGGCGGACCGAGAGAGAACGGGGGAAGAGAGGCTGGAAGGGTGAAAACGAAAGGGAGAGAGGGCACTAGTGAGGGGGGTACCGGAAGGGGAAGGAGGTGGACAGGTGATATACATTTTAAAAAGCAGGTCTTTGGCAGTAGGTGATGACTGCTGGCAAGGACCAACATCCGAAAAGGAGGTTTGACATCCGAGCCCCCACTATTATAATGTGAAACTATCATGCAACTACAATATCACAAAAAGGTGCCAGTTTTCCAAAGACACATGACCCGCCTGATGTACACACTACAAGATTCTTATAAGTCCCAAGAACATAAAGACAAATTCATCTGGCACATTGGAAAAAAATTATACTTTTCAAATAGCCCTCCGTATTAAATTTGCTCCATTTCTACGCTCGGTTAACAGATATAACTACTACCCAATCAATGGTATTCAATTGATCCACCTCAGAAGAATGAAGGCTGAGGCAGACTTGCCGGGAGTGTAACCTCTGCCCCTTACAAGTGTACGTCTCACTGAGCCCTTCTGCCGTTATTGTGTTGGACAGCTGGTTACCATTCGATCAGTTATGTGTAGCCTTTAAACAGAAACACAGCAAAGCCCGCTTTTGTATTCGCCAGATAACTAGGAAAACCAGCAATACACGAGGCGCGAGTAGCAACTGGAATCACAGAGGTAGAGAGACCAGCCTTGGCTCCGCCGGTTATGAATAAATTAATATCCACGTACCTACCAAACATGAATGTGTCCTTCTATAATGGATGTGGTATACATGTAAAGTGCTCCAATACCTACGGATCGAGTTTGCGCTAAATAAAAAAAACTAAAAAATAAATACAAACACCTAACAGATCTGTTCCAGGTCAGGCAGCGGAGTCATAGTTCGCTCGACCCTTGTGAAGACAGAGCAGCCGTCCCTGAAAATCAGCAGGGCGAGGATGTGGTCCGTCGGCTAAACTGCTGACTTTGGTGCTGGAAACCAGAGTTTGAGCCCCGAGGTCGCATCAACATCCTGTGATTCTGGGCAAATCACTTAATCTCCCCGTGCCTGAATGTGTAATGTAAATACGGTGCTCGTGTAAAGCGCTCCAATAAACTTCGGGTCGAGTTCATGCTATATATATATGCAAAAAAAAACAAGTGCAAAGACAAGTAACAGTACAAGGACATGTCGCCTGCTAGTCACATGCACTCATAACCACACCTCCAGGCGACGCAACAGCACAGTGAACCCGTCCGCCCAACACCGGACATTTTGCAACTTGCTTTTATATGGTGTACGCATAATTATTATACATTTGCCACACTTGCCTCATACCATCATCTCCTGCATATTTTTCCTTTTCTTACATAATTTAGTCAACCCTGCCAGTTATACTATAATAAAGTAAACAAACTAAACAGTTCACAGAACTTACCCGTGGGGAAGTGTGGCTCAATGATTAGAGCGGCAGACCCTGATGCAGAGGTCTAGCCCGGGACCAGGGTTCAATTCCCCGCCTCGGCAGGTCTTGGGCTCAAACATTCCATGGACCTGATAATTCTTGCCTCGGTGCCATTCCAATCATTGAGTCCAACTCTGGGCAATAGCTTGCTTAATCTCCACAATGGCCCCCACAACGCTAAGGATGTCTGGCCTCCACCTTGGGGGTGCCCAGGAGTGGACGCCTCACACGGAAAGCCAGAATTGGTTCCACAGCAGTATTCGTACAAGCGCCTTGAGACCCTTGCAGGTGAGTAGTGTGCTATACAAGTTTCAATTGACATTTTTTTTAAATGTTTACCCCAGTAAAACAAGCGTCTTCAAATAGGTCGTGTCTCCAATGAATGTCGCTAATTCGCCTTCTTTGCAAATGTTCAGTGCTGCACGTTTAAATAGTGAAAGTTGCACTGTCCCATCCAGGGTGGTGTCCCTCTATGCGCACAGCGCTGTGGGGTAACAAAGTTACCAAATTTTCGCAAAGGTTGAATCAAAGTTCATTTATTCATGATTAGAAATTCATTGTGCTGTGTAGCAAATTATCACATGTTGTATCAACAACGGAACCAACGGATATCCTCAATGCATTTCGGGTAGAACCCTTCGTCAGGAGGAATCCTATAAACAGAAATAGGAGATAATGTAGCATGTCCCCTCACGGGATTCCATGAATCATAATAACAAACAAAATGATACCACAGTTTTTAACCTAGAACCATGTGAGACTGAATATGTAACATATCCCGTCCGGGATACCGAACACAAAGAAAGTGCGCGAAAACAAATGAAGGAACGCAATTGAAAGGAATCACCAAACGTGTGACATTGAACCCAAGTTAACCGCTGTGTTCAATTTAACGCGTGTAAAAGGTGCGCCGGAATAAACTTCGGTAATGGCAACATATTAAGTGAAATAGAACCACGTTTTAACCTAGAACCATGTGAGACTGAATGTGTAACATATCCCGTCCGGGATACCAAACACAAAGAAAGTGCGCGAAAACAAATGAAGGAACGCAATTGAAAGGAATCACCAAACGTGTGACATTAAACCCAAGTTAACCGCTGTGTTCAATTAAACGCGTGTGAAAAGTGCGCCGGAATAAAATTCGGTAATGGTAACAATTTAAGTGAAATAGAACCACGTACCAAGATCGGGTAAGATAGTTAGTCGGAGAAGTTACCTCGGTTCACTCGTTTAGATGAGCATCCCCAAAATGCTCCAAGCCGGAAGACTATTACTGTGCGTGTGACCGTGTTAAGTAAAGGAATCCAGTGGTAAACAGAAAAAGAGGACTCAAAATGTGGCGGCCATCTTGGAACAGGGAAATGTCAAACCGTGCATAGAGGGACACCACCCTGGATGGGACAGTGCAACTTTCATTATTTACCGACCTTGGTTTAGGGGTCGCTCCTCTTGCAGCACGCCACTACCTGTTAAGTTCAAACTACATCTAGAGATTAAACCGGTGTGCGCGATTTTCTAACTCTTGCACGTTTAAATAGAGCATTGGATGCACGAAATATATCACTAATAGCACTAAGTAAACAAAGTAATTGCTAAAAATTTCCTAAAACATGCCGCCCTAATTATCGCTTGCCATGCAGCTTTTATGACTAATGAAGGCGTGGCGGTGGCGCCAGTAATACGCCTGATCCCGATCACAACACAGAAAGTGAGAATTATCACAGCATGAGACCCCACAGTAATCATTAGCACAGCATGTCGACAGGCGCCCCAGGCTGCACTCAACTATAATTAATGCGCAGCACGTCTTCCGGAGACGAGCCCTCAACTGGAATTAACGGGCACAAGCTGTTCCACTGTGAAGCGCGTTCACAGACCAGAATCGGCTCGTGCCCAGACCAGAATCGGCGCAGCACGTCTTCCGGAGACGAGCACTCAACTGGAATTAATGCGCACAAGCTGTTCCACTGTGAAGCGCATTCACAGACCAGAATCGGCTCGTGCCCAGACCGGAATCGGCTCGTGCCCAGGTCTGTCTCCCTTGGGAGTAAACACGGCAACAATAGTCTCGTTAGCGGCAGCGCTTCGCGCTGCAACACCAGCGAGACCTAAAAATGTCAACCAGCGGAGGGGCAGTTGGAGAGCTTTCTGTCTTTGCAACAGCTTGAGTGTCCCATTATAGCAATCTTCAGGTTTTTCAGTGAATTAACCTAGGTCCCCTTATGAAAGATACTAAGCTACTAATGATCTTCTTGCTTGCATTAAGCTTTGTGATTTGAATGCTAAGTGGTGTTTAATGTCCTCTTAAGGTTTAGATCAGGTTTCAGCACTCATTCGGTTCGCAAGTATCAATAAGACACACAAAAACACAAATTTTAAAAACACATCTCCAATTCAGGGATGGATTTAGAGTTTCGAACACACAGTACTCTTTCTCAAAAAGATATTCTGTCCCGTCATGTAGGAATGGGATGACCTTATGTTTCTGTTGAAAACCCCTATTGGCTTTGTCGATGGAAGGTTTCACCAATGGCATGATTAAGTGGGTGCAGTTTGAGGAAGGACATTACACCACTGAGCCTATGTAGGGTGGAAGGTATAATGTAGTTTTTTTCCATCCCATGAACACCATGAAAACCTGACATTGAGTGACAGAAAATGAAATAATGATCACTCAACACCCTTGGAGAAAACTCCTGAAGTGTGGAGGTCCTTCTTTTTGTTTTTTTTTCTTGCTTTGGGAGTTTGTTTCTGAAAAACAAAAGATATTTTAATACCAATGGTGATAACCCACCAAACATTTTGTACATTGAAAGGTACTGCTGTTCTGGTACAGTGATAAATGTTAGACCAATGGTCATGTCTAAATTTCGTACTAACCAGCAGAAACATCAGATCAGATGTCCTGCTACAGGTCATACTGAGCTCCTCAAAATGCCTAGCTTCATTCAATGGTGAACAGGAGAATATATGCTTATTCTCTGCTCCTGTCAAACATTCAGTGATATTTAATCATTTAGTCAATCAATCAATCATAGCCTTTGTAAAGTGCACTACTTACCCGTGAGGGTCTCAAGGCGCTGGGGGTGGAGGATGCTGCTACTGCTTGAAGAGCCAGGTCTTGAGGAGTCTTCTGAGGGGCAGCAGGTCTTGGGTCTGCCGTAGGTGGATGGGGAGGGTGTTCCAGGTCTTGGCAGCGAGGTGGGGGAACGATCTGCCACCAGTGGTCGCTCATCAGATGCGGGGGACTGTAGCCAGGGCGAGGTCGGCGGAGCGGAGCTGGCGGGTGGGGGTGTAGAAGCTTAGTCAGCTATTGAGGTACGCTGGTCTGGTGTTGTGGAGTGCCTTGTGTGCGTGGGTAAGGAGCTTGAAGGTTATCCTCTTGTCGACGGGGAGCCAGTGCAGGTCTCTAAGGTGGGGTGTGATGTGGCTGCAGCGGGGGATGTTGAGGATCAAGTGCGCAGAGGCGTTTCAGGAGTTTTTCTGAGGCTCCTGCATAGAGGGTGTTTCCATAGTCCAACCTGCTGCAGACGAGGGCCTGGGTGACCGTTCTTCTTGTTTCGGTGGGGATCCACCTGTAGATCTTGCGGAGCATGCGGAGGGTGTTGAAGCAGGTGGATGAGACGGCGTTGACTTGCTTGGTCATGGAGAGGGTGGAGTCGAGGATGACCCCTAGGTTGCGTGCGTGGTTGGTGGGTGTTGGAGCGGTTACCAGTGCAGTCGGCCACCAGGAGTCGTTCCAGGCCGAAGGGGTGGAGCCGAGGATGAGGACCTCCGTCTTGTCTGAGTTCAGCTTCAGTCGGCATTTCCTCATCCAGTCGGCGACGCCCTTCATTCCTTCGTGGAGGTTGGTTTTGGCAGTGTGGGGGTCCTTGGTGAGGGAGAGGATCAGCTGGGTGTCGTCGGCGTAGGAGATGATGTTGAGGTCATGCAGTCAGGCGACGTGGGCGAGAGGTGCCATATAGATGTTAAACAGCGTTGGGCTGTGGGATGAGGCCTGGGGTATGCCATAGATGATCTCGGTGACTTCGGAGCGGAAGGGGGGGAGGCGGACGCTCTGTGTTCTGCCTGAGAGGAAGGAGGTGGTCCAGTTCAGGGCCTCTCTTGGATCCCGACATCGTGGAGGCGTGTTCATAGTGTGCGGTGGCAGACGGTGTCGAAGCAGGCTGACAGGTCCAGGAGGATGAGGGCCGCGGTTTCCCCGTTGTCTAGCAGGGTCCTGATGTCGTCGGTGGTGGCAATGAGGGCAGTCTCGGTGCTGTGGTTGCTGCGGAATCTGGACTGGGATGGGTCCAGGATGCTGTTCTCCTCGAGGTAGCGGGTCAGTTGTTTATTGGCGGTCTTCTCGATAACCTTCGCCAGGAACGGGAGCAGGGAGATGGGCCGGAAGTTCTTGAGGTCCTTGGGGTCCTTGGGGTCCGCCTTGGGTTTCTTGAGTAAGGCGTTAATCTTGGCGTGCTTCCAGCTCTCCGGTAAGGTTGCTGTCTCGCAGGAGATGTTGATGGCTTTCCGGAGATGGGGTGCAATGGCGGTGCTGGCTTTGTTGAAGATGTTGTGTGGGCAGGGGTCTGACGGCGATCCGGAGTGGATGGTGCTCATGATCTTGATGGTGCCGTTGTCGTTGATGTTGGTCCAGGAGAGAAGGTGGTTGGTGTGGATGGTGGTTGTGGGGGCGGGGATCTCAGTGGTTGTCGTGGCTGTTACATTGATGAAAGTACTCTTGTAGGTGATGTAATCCAGGAGCCATAGGTGTAGTTAAGTATATTTATTCATAGTAAGTAGGATGGTAAAGAAGGCCCCACCGGGGCATCCAGCTGCTCAGCCCATCTCACTCAAACTGACCACACTTCAAACCATGCATCCAAATAATACAATAAGCCCGGACGATGACAAGGTCAGGATTTCACATAAGCAATAACAAAATATATGAATAACTATACATAAAATTTTCAAATAGCAATACAGCACAACATAGGAACTAAAACCGCGGTTAATAATTTAAAACGGTATGATTAATTGTATCACACCACCTAACGAAACAATAAAAACCATACATGACATACAATCCAACACATCGATGCAGAAACCTCACATGACAACTCATCTGACAATAACCAAATGTAAAAACATCACATGACACTACCATTCAACAGTTCAAGCTGACACACAAGACATCACCTAACCACCATCCCTCATCCAAACCAAAAATACCCAAAATACCACACATCATGCCAGTTGGCCAGACCAGCACAAAAAGTGATAAACAGGAAACCCGAACTGAAAGAATGGCGCCCCTCAGAATAACCAGGACAGGAACGCAGAATTTCTAAACCAAACACACACAGCATGGGGTTAACACGTAAGTTAAAGTTACCATTCAAACATATGCCAAAGCACAACACAAATTTAAAGGGTACATGACCCCCTGCGCACAGGGTTCGCGACTCCCTGAAACGCACGCTTAGGCAACACACACTTTAAGGGGTACATGACTCCCCTGCGCTCACAGGATACCTAACTCCCATAAACGCACACCTAGACAACACATAACACACTTTTAAAAGGTATTTAACCTTAGAAACCAATGCCTAGGCAACACACACTTTAAGGGGTACATGACTCCCCAGCGCTCACAGGACAACTGACTCCTAGAACGCACGCCTAGACAACACATTACACACTTTAAAAGGGTATTTAACCCTCAAAACCAATGCCTAGGCAACACACACTTTAAGGGGTACATGACTCCCCAGCGCTCACAGGATACCTGACTCCTAGAAACGCACGCCTTGTGGAAATATGAATTTTTATGGTCAATTGTGTCCCCTATCTTAGACCCCAACGGCTCCATGTACATGCTATAAGTACATGTATGTTCCCTCCAGTTCCAGCTATAAAGACGCAAATACATGTGCGTCCAACATCAACATGCCCTCTTTCAGATCCGCCATGAATGGGTCGAATATTCCATTCCTAAGTATGAAAGGCCACCGACTTTATGTGGTTCACTTTTCTAGTTTTGTAGTTCAGGCGAGTAGGCCCTGAATTCTGCCATCAAGCCTTTTTCTGCTTCTGCCTCTGAAATGCTCCAGCCTGGACCTGCATCCGTGTCCATGAACTTTGTCCTACTCCCTGCGCGGCTAACGGTGCCTGACGCGGCCTGTTGCCTGCCAAAAACTGTATTCAGCCTTCAAGTTATCTGCTCCGCTCCTCATCCAATGCATTCCTGTCTAATAGTTTAGGTAAACATCCTTCCAGCTACCGAGCAAAGGGCTCGGCCTCGCTGTCTTTATGCAAATAATTCATAGCCCCTGTTACCACGCATCTCATGTAGACACATAGACGCCTGTACACGCACTAACAGTCAGTATAGAATAGGATCTGTCCGAGAAGACCTTTCCTTCCAGATAATATAGTTCCTTAAACACAAGATACTAGATACGATTTAGGACTAGGTTGTCCTGACATCCCAGACTTCTGTCTCCACATGTAGAGCTAAATGCCAATTCCCCTTCACCCTCTAGTTACACGTCAATCACACGTCATGCGGCTGCGCGCGCATCTCTGCCAAATATTTCTGCTGACACTGCAGGATTCTCTTATGGATCCACCCACTTATGACATCATTTTAAATGACGTTTCTAGTATACGCCTGTATTACGCCTATTTTCATTACGTATGTGTATTCTTATCTGTATTATCAGCTGTTACGCCTCCTGCATCTGTCTTAATGCAATGCTTTTCATATAAATATTGTTACTTGTCAATAATGTATTGCTGATCCCTTCCTGAACCTTCGTGGTGATGGAATATGATTGCCTGGTTCGAACTATAATTCCTTTGTAAGGAATAAAGCCCTTTTCAGAACCTCTAATACCACGGATTCTGCCTCTTATTTTGACTGAGTTATTCTTACTAGACTTTACCGCATAAAAAATAGTACAGGTAATTTAAATATTTACCACATAAATTGGCGCCCGAACAGGGACACTTTCTCATCTCACGCGCCGGAGGTGCGTTGCAGGCCCGGTCCCCTGCCATAGCTGAACGGACAAAAACGCGTACCCGCAGGATTTCCTGTATCTCCCTCCGGCCAAGCGGGGGTGACTGAGGCTGCGATCAACACCCAGACGAGGCGGTGAGAAGTGCGAAGTATCCCGACCAGAGCCTAGCTGAGAGAGCAAGATCCGAGGTATACAGAGGCCCACCAGGTTCCGAAGTTTCCGAGTCGAGTCCAGTCCGGTCCAGTTCAGTTCAGTTCCGAGGCCTTCCGTTCCGTGCTACCCGGTGAGTACCGTTGCTGGGGAGGCAGTTAGACGTGCACATTAATTTGTGCCGGTCCTGACGGGTTTGGGTACACAGATCCGGTCTGCACTGTTTTAGCAGTGTATCTGTACTGTTTAGCAGTATATCCAGTATGTTCATGTATATAATTCAGTATTATCTAGTATTAGTATTATGTCAGTAACTAATTTTCTTCTAAATTAAATGTTCGTTAAAAGCTAAATGTTAAATGTTAAATGTTTTACTGTGTTCAAAAAATTGTGGTATGAATGAGTGTTCATTATTTTGTTTATCGTATTAATTGTGTTCAAGTCCAGTTTGAGTAAGAACCAAGTAACAAGGTTTAAAGATGCCGTTCTTTTCAAAATTAAGACAGATCAAAACTAGAAAAGGAGTACTCGAAGAAGCCGTTCCCATTCCACCTAGGGACACTCCAGGGTATTTTATGTATCATAAACATGGTCTAGATGCCGTATTATATCTTGACTTATGGGTGGACTACACCAAGGATCTATCAGAAAGTCAGAGGTGGCCCGCAGCTGGGACATGGGATGCAGATTGCATCATGAGAGTAGAAGAAGAATTATGGAAAAAGAAAGCCAGACAGTCACAGAAAGATGCCATTGAGTTATGGCGTAAAGAATCGCATAGGCGCACAGAGAAAGCGCTCAGACTGGAAGAGAGAAGTAGGGAGAACTCAAATAGAGCCCGAGAAAACGTATTAGTTGAGGAAGGTATTCGAGTAAAAACAGAACAAGTAGACAGACAACGAAACACTCTTATGAATGGTATGTATCCCCTTTTGGCCGAAGGTTTACCTAAGGCCACCCCGGAAATACCGAAAGATTTGCCACCCCCATTACTCCCGACTAAAGCACATCCCAAGACCGCAAAAGATATTTTCCTTTCCTCCTATTTAGACGACGTAGCTCCCGAATATGTTAATGATCCACCACACACACCACCAGCTCAACACCGAGATCATCTGCCCACTCCTCCGCACAATCCAACAGGTTCATCTGTTTCCACCGCTTTTCCTGCATCCACAGTCTCTACCTTACACCCCACAAATCCTTTTGTGCCTAGCACCTCAGAAGGTGCGACAGCAATTTTTGCCACGCCACCATCACAAAGTAAATCGTCTCTTAGAGATTTAGCAAACCAACGTACACCCCAAATAGCAACGTCCGACATGTTTAAGGAACATCTTGTAGATTGTAGATATGATCCAGTGCCCGGTAAAAATGATAGAATGCTGCTATCATCACTACGTATACGACGGGCTTCACTATATTTAACGACGCTACCAGGAATGATTAAACATTTAGACAATATATATCGTTTTGTCCAAACAAGGCAAGGCCCTGAAAGTATTGACGAAGCCATGGAATACCAGAAAGCGGATATACAGAGACAACTGTTACGTTTCTTCATAAACTGCTTGATCAGAGACAGAGATAGGTCCGAGGTAGACCAGGATGAAATGCAAGTACTTACCCGATGGGGTCAGAATATATCAGAGGGAAAACATGATAAACAGACATGCATAGTAGTTATGTGCCGAAAGATCCGCAAAGAAGTAGAACGAATACATAAAGCCAGATTAGAGGCAGACAAAACTGAATCAGAGGGAGAGGAGGAGGAAGAATCAGAAATGCCCACAGGACAATTAGAAACCATAGCTTATGTAGGTAGGGGAAGACCTTGTAACAATACCAGATACTTTAATGACCCGATACGTCCGATACGTCCAGAATGTAACAGACATTTTCAAGCCCCTATGTTGAATACGAAGTCCCCATAACACTTATTCCAGGCTGCTGATAAATTACTCCGAGACCGAAGGGGGTATCATATGCTTGATTCTATGGATGAACAAGAATTAGCCAGGTCAGCAGTACAATGGGCTGACAGTCCTGAAAAATACAGTGATGATGCGCTAGCCCATACGTTTTTGAACCTTACCCCAGACGAACAACGTTTAGCTGGTATATACATGATACAACACCTCCTTATATTATATAGAAGCCAACATTCCGATCCTGGTCCCCTGCCTGATATATTGATAGAATTACTCACGAATAAATGAAGAGGTTCAGGTACTGATTTAATTAAAGAAATTCTGGAATATCGACACCAGTACATTGTCTTCATATGCCCAGAACATGTTTCAGTTCCCCCCAAGGAAAGAAAAACGTATCACATAGACAGACAGAATCCCTTACGCGAAGTGCACCCAGTCAGAGGTGAGGACAATATTTTT
Source organism: Triturus cristatus (assembly GCF_964204655.1). Classification (NCBI taxonomy): domain Eukaryota; kingdom Metazoa; phylum Chordata; class Amphibia; order Caudata; family Salamandridae; genus Triturus; species Triturus cristatus. Next base: position 484,874,598 of record NC_140580.1, on the reverse strand, counting down.
AAACGCGTGTTTGTGTACGCGCCCATAACTAAAATTGAATTATTAGAGATGAAGAAAGTAGTACCTAGCCATGACAAAGACCCAGCAGGTTTCCACCGTGAGATAAAAGACATGTTACTCATGGGAGAGTATACTTACCCGGACATTATGAAAATATTAAAAGTCCTATTACCCGCCGGTATTTACGAGAAACTCAAAGAAAAGGAATGGGAGGTGGGAGACCAAAAGATAGATTGGACAGTATTAGAAAACGAAGAAAAGGCCCGAGCTGCAGGTTCGGGGCTTGGGGAAAGGACTACAGCATTACCAGGATTATTAGTGCAGGTACTACCACGTTTATTAACTACGAAAAAGGAAGACTGGGGTGCAATCTCAGCCTGTAAACAAAAACAAGATGAAGACACTAGTGATTTCTATTCCCGATTTGAAAAATGTTTTGGTATTAATAGTGGCATAAAAGCAAGTAGTGAATCGTATCCACATCTGTTTGTGACAAAATTAGTTGAGAATTCCCTGCCCCAAGTTAAGAGTAGAGTACTGAAATTCGAGAGTACCTGGCAAGGAAACACACCGTCACAGATGTTACAAATGTTACAATATCATCACAATAGAATTAGGGAAGAACAAGAACATGAACAAAGACGTATGAAAGACACAAAAATGAAAATGCTTGTTGCTCAGTCAGTTCCAGCTGACGGTCATAAAAAGGGTAACGACCTAGCTGACAGAACCGCTAAACAGACTGCTCAGAATCAGACTCGTCCAACTGACACGACAAAGACAATAGTTCCGACACCAACACACTGCATGACAGTTAAGGATCCCGCCCTTGATGTAATTGACATACAGACACATGCTGCACCAGAAGAAATAAAGAGATGGACTGAATTAGGAGGGATCCAAACGGATCAAGGATGGATGACGAAGGGAAAATCTATATGGTTTCTCCCCGACTCAATGGTTCAGGTCATCATTAACACAATACATAGTCCAGCGCACCTAGGAGAGAAAGCTATGCTAGACAGTATTCAACACATTTGGTTCAATAAACACTTGCGAGCAGCAGCTAAACAGAAAGTACGTACCTGCATGATTTGTTGTCAGTTCAATCCAGGAAAAGGCGTACCTGTAGAACAGGGTGGATTTCAACCCCCCGATCACCCTTTTGAAGTCCTCCAGATGGATTATATTCAGATGGAACGATGTCGAGGATTCAAATATGTCCTCGTAGTTGTATGCTCTCTTTCCCGGTGGACAGAGGCGTATCCCGTCTCAGATTACACTGCCCCGACTACTGCCAAACAGTTAGTTCGAGAATTCTTCCCACGGTATGGTTTGCCCCGTATCGTGTACTCAGATAATGGCCAACCGTTCTCATCAGAGCTAATGAAACATGTTTCACTTTTGTTAGGCTATCAATGGAAATTCCACTGTGTTCGACATCCCGAGGCAGCAGGTCTCGTGGAGCGGCATAATCAAACTTTGAAAATTAGACTGTCCAAAGTATGTAGAGAAAAAGGTGTCGACTGGATAGTAGCTCTACCAGTTGCACTCTTTTATATGAGAATGGTAGCACACTCTCGAACAGGGCTATCCCCGTATGAGGTGATCTTCGGTAGACCACCAAATATGTGAGGGACGCCTATACCCCGTAAAATAACTGAGGTTGATTGTAATATGCTGACAGATTACCTGGCTTCCTTGATGTCTGCACTACAATCTTGTCGTTCACAGGTAGCTGCAGCTTTTCCCGATAACACTGAGGTGAAGCCCCATGAAGTGGTTCCAGGTGACCTGGTATTGGTGAGGAACTTCGACAGAAGGAACCCGCTGGAGCCTCGCTGGCAGTCACCTAAACTCGTCTTATTGACCACAAGGACAGCTGTGAAGATTGAGGGACGTAAAGGGTGGTTGCACTCGAGCCATATCAAAAAGTTTCATGGACTATCATCCGACTTGAATTTTCAGCCCTACATTCCCTCACAGACTGACTCAAAACTCCCCCTGGTTGAAAAGACTGGAAAGGAGAACTATAAACTGAAACTAAGGTCTAGCAAGTCAGACAATTCGATTGTTTAAGTCCTCTCCAAGGTGAATCGGTTGAATTTGTCTCTGACATGTATCCTCTAGACCGAAATAGAGAGAGAAAGAGACAGAAACAGCTTAAGAAACAGGCGTACTGTAAATCACTTCGTGGTCACTGCATAGTGACATTGTTAATTATGTTTTTTCTAAGTCTTCTGATTATCATTGCCAGTATATTATTACACATGTATTACCCTATTTCCAAGCGTGCCTCCAATGCTACTGCCGAACATTCTTTTAGCGAATTACCCCCGCATGAGTTGTCCTATAGATTTGCGCTGCGCAACAACACATTCATTAGTATGTTACATCATTCTCATCAGATCAGCAATGCTACAAATTGTTGGATATGTGGCCGACTTCCTCCCTATCAGAAATACAAGGGAGTTCTGCCCCTCTTTCCGTATCCATTCACACACAATGGCTCCTGTGGAGCATGGTTTAGTTTGATTAATTCCCTAGATTCAAATACAGTAGTTTATCAAGACAATTGGGTATGGGGAAACCTGAACCTAGTTTTACTTAAAGTCTGCTACCCTAACAAGGAGGGACTTCCCAAAAGAACAGGAACTGATCTAGAAAATGAAGTATATGGATTAGGTAACTTTACACTTAATCTCATGATCCTGAATGTTGAATCCGAAGCCACATCAGTCTTGCCCACTATGTCAGTATTTCCAGTTAGAGGCGAATTATGTGTAAGAAAGAATGGTTCAATACACATGGGCCATAGTAAATGTACCACTGTAATAGAATTCAGTGATAAAGGCGAGTCTACATTTAAAGCTTCTCGTCACTCCTACTTCATCTGTGGTCACACCGCATACATACGCCTACCCCTAGATTGGGATGGTACCTGTTACATTGCATTCCTTCTGCCACCTGTTTTCCTAGCCCCGCCTGATTATCATAGGAACACCCATTTAGTACACAATAGACAGCAGAGAGATCTCCCGATTGTCGACTACACTGAAACAGCATGGGAGAAATACACAGATTTCAATAAAGGTTTCTTTCCCTACATAGGTACAGTCACTAATAGTAAGCTGATACGTAGATTAACTAGAACCCTTGAAGCAGTAGTGAATGAAACTACTTCCGCCTTGGGCAACTTAACAGAGGAGCAGTCTGCGATGCGGATTGTTGTTCTCCAAAATCGTCTTGTCCTTGACGTCATTCTGGCCGATAGGGGCGGAGCTTGTAGGGTCATCGGATCAAGTTGCTGTGTTTTCATACCAGAAAACGCGCCGTCAGTATATAAAGCCATAACTCGACTTCATAAGATCGTAAGCCAGATACACCAGAATCCAGGCACCTGGACTTGGTCCGGTTGGTTCTGGAGCGTGTTGTCAGCCTGGGGATGGAGGATCCTATCCTTCCTAGGTATTGGCTTTCTCATACTATTCAGTTGCTGCTTGTGTCTACAATGTGGGCCAGCGATTTGTGGTCTATGTGCCACATCGTGTATCCCACCTTCAAATTTTCATTCGAGATCCCGGAAGAAGAAAGAAGAACAAATGATGCTATATGAACAGATTGATGGATTGATGAAGATGGATATTTCATGAGGGTCCGTAGGGGACAAGGAGGGAATGTGGAAATCTGAATTTTTATGGTCAATTGTGTCCCCTATCTTAGACCCCAACGGCTCCATGTACATGCTATAAGTACATGTATGTTCCCTCCAGTTCCAGCTATAAAGACGCAAATACATGTGCGTCCAACATCAACATGCCCTCTTTCAGATCCGCCATGAATGGGTCGAATATTCCATTCCTAAGTATGAAAGGCCACCGACTTTATGTGGTTCACTTTTCTAGTTTTGTAGTTCAGGCGAGTAGGCCCTGAATTCTGCCATCAAGCCTTTTTCTGCTTCTGCCTCTGAAATGCTCCAGCCTGGACCTGCATCCGTGTCCATGAACTTTGTCCTACTCCCTGCGCGGCTAACGGTGCCTGACGCGGCCTGTTGCCTGCCAAAAACTGTATTCAGCCTTCAAGTTATCTGCTCCGCTCCTCATCCAATGCATTCCTGTCTAATAGTTTAGGTAAACATCCTTCCAGCTACCGAGCAAAGGGCTCGGCCTCGCTGTCTTTATGCAAATAATTCATAGCCCCTGTTACCACGCATCTCATGTAGACACATAGACGCCTGTACACGCACTAACAGTCAGTATAGAATAGGATCTGTCCGAGAAGACCTTTCCTTCCAGATAATATAGTTCCTTAAACACAAGATACTAGATACGATTTAGGACTAGGTTGTCCTGACATCCCAGACTTCTGTCTCCACATGTAGAGCTAAATGCCAATTCCCCTTCACCCTCTAGTTACACGTCAATCACACGTCATGCGGCTGCGCGCGCATCTCTGCCAAATATTTCTGCTGACACTGCAGGATTCTCTTATGGATCCACCCACTTATGACATCATTTTAAATGACGTTTCTAGTATACGCCTGTATTACGCCTATTTTCATTACGTATGTGTATTCTTATCTGTATTATCAGCTGTTACGCCTCCTGCATCTGTCTTAATGCAATGCTTTTCATATAAATATTGTTACTTGTCAATAATGTATTGCTGATCCCTTCCTGAACCTTCGTGGTGATGGAATATGATTGCCTGGTTCGAACTATAATTCCTTTGTAAGGAATAAAGCCCTTTTCAGAACCTCTAATACCACGGATTCTGCCTCTTATTTTGACTGAGTTATTCTTACTAGACTTTACCGCATAAAAAATAGTACAGGTAATTTAAATATTTACCACAGCCTAGACAACACATAAACACTTTAAAAGGGCATTTGACCCCCATAACCAACGCCTAGGTAAAACAACTTTAAGGGGTACATGACTCCCCAGCGCTCTCAGGATTCCTGACTCCCAGAAACGCACGCCTAGACAACGCTTAAAACACTTTAAAAGGGTATTTAACCCCCGCAACACACACCTAGGCAAACCTCTTTAAGTGGTACATGACTCCCCAGCGTACCAGGATACATGACACCCTGAAACGCACACCTAGACTAAACAACCACTACCTTTAAAGATTCAAAATGCATGCAAACACATTTAATAAAACCTATGAATTCAATGGCACATAATACATGTGAAAAGATAATAACGTTTAAATACCCAAAGCGATAAGTAGATGACAATATAAAATGCATGCAAAAATACTGACTCATTTACAGTCGGTTCAATAAACTACGTCAAAAATTAATAACACTGGATTAAAATAAATAGAATAGACACAGTTGTGACGATAATGCTGTAAGACTCGGACATGGCAACAAAATTAATTAAAATAATAACTGTAGTCACCGTTGTCGTCACTGAGAAAGATGCACGAAAGAAAATCCCAACAGTACACAAATTGAAATCATTAGGATCGATCAAAATCCACAATATAGCAGTGAATAAAACACCCAATAAATGCATCGATTTCCATTGCAGGGTGAGGAATAAAGGATCGGTGCCGCGCTCATTACAGTACCAATACAGTGCCTTACATCGCAACTGACACGGTTTAGCACGCTTAGGTGTGTTGATCACATCAACTTTCCTCAATGAAGTTCTAGTTACTAGTTTTCATACGATGCAGTTTTTCCTTTCTATTTAAAATATAAATGAACTTCCTGACACATTTAATGCAGCGCCACTTGTTCATTGACGATCCTCGGAGTGGCAATTACGCAGCGGTATGACGCATAACACCGTGCCTCACTAATGAAAAGCACAAGATGGTAGCACGCCGAATTGACGTCTGCCGGGTGGCTTACGGCACAAACAAGCATGCACTGTCCCTGCTTCCTGTGATGGACGTCACAAGAAGACGAATGACGTTGGAGGTACTCCGGAGGGAAGAATTAGAGAACAACGCAACAGAGATCCTCGCGGCAAGGTAAGACCTCGCGCTTTAACACAGTGTGCCGTCCCATTCAAAAATAAAAACAACGGTTGAACTGCCAGAAGGCAGCAATGGCTTGCAAAAGTCGAAAGACATCCCAAGCAAACGGCCTCAAAATACGATGTTTTCTTCCACAAGATCTTCAATAATGTGAATCTTAGCAGCACTCTGTGCTCAATCACGTCACACCAAAACTCGAAACTTTCCCGCGATCGCTACTAGTCACGATCTCACAAGTCTCCCATATGCCTCTCCATAGCTCACAGTCTCTTAGTTGCACCTTTGATCTTGTATGGCAAAACCCTGCACGCGCCGATCCTTCGCGCTTCGATTTCACCACATATCACAGCATCATACTAATTTTCAAGGACTCGACCAACATGAATACCGCTTACAACAAGGGCAGCTGTTAATGTTGCACTGGCCCCAGACGCTCTTTCACATGTCAGGTTTATTTCACAGATCACTGCACACCGGGGCTCGATACTTGCCCCCGAACATAGCGTTTATTCCAATATGTAACTCAAAACAAGAAACAGGTGGCAGCAAGCATCATTCCACAGAGCAAGTTCTAAGCTCAGGATAACGTCTTGCACAGCGTATTTTGGCATTTAGCATCGCTACAGCAGTCAACAGTCAAAAGGTCCAATCTTTGCGGGTTTCATATTTCAGGTCACCCACTGTCCAACACTTGTGAGATTATTATCACTTCTTTTTTTTTTTTTTTAAGTTGAAAATGTCAATAGTCAAAACAGGTTACAAAATAATTGAGCCACACAACTTCCAACGCCAAAAACATACCTCTGTAGGCTGTCTGTTATAAAAGACACCGGTGGGGCATCCAAGGCATGGATTAGCTTTGTCTTCAGGCTCAGCTTGCTTCCTTAGGCGCAGTTTCATCAGTTCCTTAGGTTTTCGCATGGATCTTTACTTCCAATCGTCGCCACTGTTACATTGATGAAAGTACTCTTGTAGGTGATGTAATCCAGGAGCCATAGGTGTAGTTAAGTAGATTTATTCATAGTAAGTAGGATGGTAAAGAAGGCCCCACCGGGAGCAGCATCCAGCTGCTCAGCCCATCTCACTCAAACTGACCACACTTCAAACCATGCATCCACGAACATTCCGATGACATCACACACACAGGCTGAGCAGCAGGGAGAAGGAGAAGACAAGAATATAACAGTGGCGGTTGTGTTGTTGAAGCTGTCGTGGATGTCTGCGATCTTGCGATGGAAGAAGGTGGCCAGCGAGTCGCATAGGTCTTGCGAGGGTGGGATGTCGTTGGTGTTGGAGATTGGGTTGGAGAGCTCCTTCACTATGTTGAAGAGCTCTTTGCTGTTGTGTGTGTTGTTGTTTAGGCGGTCATTGAAGGAGGTCCTTTTGGCTGATCTCATGAGGTGCTGGTGTCTGCGGGTATCGTTTTTGTGTGCTGCGTAGCTGTCCAGTGTTTGTTCATGGAGCCAGTTCTTCTCCAGCTTTTGGCAGGTTTGCTTGGAGGCCTGGAGGTCTTCAGTGAACCAGCTGGCTTTCTTGCTGGTGTGGCTGTTGGAGGGCTACTTGAGCAGGGCGAGGGTGTTGGCGCAGTCGTCGATCCACTGTTTGAGGTTGGTGTCGGCGGGCTCGGGGGTTGGCTCTGGGCGAGGGTGGTGGTTAGCTGGTCTTCGGTGATTTTGCTCCAGCGGCGGCAAGGCATCTGTTGGGAGCGGTGGTGCGTGGTGGGTTTCTGGAAGGTGAAGTGGATGCAGTGATGGTCGGTCCAGTGGAGTTCGGTGGTGTGGTTGAAGGAGACATGGGGGCTGGCAGAGAAGATGGGGTCGAGCGTGTGGCCGACTGAGTGGATTGGTGCTGTGACGAGTTGTCTGAGTCCGAGGTTGGCTAGGTTGTCGAATAGGGTGGTGGAGTTGGTGTCACTGTTGTTCTCAAGTGTGGAAGTTGAAGTCCCCGAGGAGGATGTAGTCCGTGGAGGCTAGGGTGTGTGTGCTGATGAAGTTGGCGATGGAGTCGCTGAACTGTGGTCGGGGTCTGGAGGGTCTGTAGACGAGGATTCCTCTGAGGGTGGTGTTGGGGTCGGTGTGGATTTGGAAGTGCAGGTGTTCGGTGGTGCTGAGGGTGTCGTTGGTGCTGGTCGAGACTCTGAGGGTTTTCCTGTGGATAATGGCGATTCCTCCTCCTACTCCGTTGGTGCGGTCCCTGTGGGTGATCTTGTAGCCTTCCGGGATGGCTATGGCGATGTCGGGTGCCGACAAGGGGTTCATCCAGGTCTCTGTCAGGGAGGCAACGTCTGGGGATGTTGTGTCGAGTAGGTCCCAGAGTTCAATGGCGTGTTTGCGGACAGAGCGGGTGTTTAGTCACATTATTACACACTTCCAATGTTATCTGAAGGTCAATACAGAATTTTCGTAATATTTTCGCCACTTGCTTCATTGCACTTATGGTTAGAACACGAGAAGGCTAGTTTTGCATTTTCAGTTTATTCGTCTTGAACCCAAAGTCCTTGCAAACAAGTCTTATGTTCATTCTACTGAATCATTCATTTTCTATCAGATTGAGAAAGGGTTAACGAAGGTGGGATACCTTAACATCACAGTCAGAACATCTGATATGAACAATATTACGTCCTAAAATCAGCCCATTGGAGTTAATGGCAGAAATGCTACACTGAATGGGACAATATTTTAGTAAATGATATTGAGAGCACTATATTTATTTTTAAACAATATTTATGACAATGATATTCTGCTATACCCCCTTAGCAAAGGTGTTTTAAAGAAGCCAAATATAAGAAATAATACACAAATAGCAATTTGCTGTGGACTAACTTGCCTCTTGCCTTAAAGATCCCTAATTCCATCCTAGTAAGGTTAATGGGGTGAATTGACCATATAAAATTGAATGTTTAAATATTTAGGCTTAGATGTCTCGAACATGGTTGTACATGAATCTGCAGTCTTTTTCTAATTTGAAATAGAATTCATGCCTCAGGATGTGTTAACAGTTTTGGTCAAGAGAACAAAGACACCTCTTTTTACTCATTTTCTCTAGTGTATATCAAACTGCCTCTTCTTTCACATCATTTTATAAACACATTTGAAGCATCACTTTTTACTTTGATACAACTAATGTATTCCTAATCTGAAACCCAATTTTACATTTTCATTTCCATCCTGGCCTTGCGTCTCATTATGCATTATTGGAAACTGCCTTTCTCATTTTAATATGTTCAACTTTCAGGATAATTGTCGCCGTATTATAATTGTTGTTGTCCACAGGTTGTCACTTATACTGCTTAATTCCATAATTTAAATTACGTTACAGCATGTGGAAATGAATATATGAAACATGGCAATCCCCTGCGCAGAATATAAATGTATTTATAAGTACATGGGGTAATGACTTGCATATGTCAAATGGTTTCAATGACAATCACTGGAATGTATCTAAAATGACAGCAAACACTTTGAATTAATTTCCTCTTTAATGATACTCTAAATACTGTTTTGCATAGTAGCATACTTCACAAGCATAAAATAAATAGCACACGATGCCATTAATTCAATTCTAAGTACCAGATTTTAGTTCTCCTACAAGCACAAGAAATTTTCTTCACACCAGTTCAAATAATCATTAAATAGAAGAATGCATACCTGCTCTACAGCTGGGTCATTGAAGCATAGTCTTATTAGGCAAGCAAGCAATGCAGGAGAAAATAATCGATGAAACAGATGGTGAAAAGAAAAAGACAGCATCTAGCTGACACCAATTGACTACATTTAAAGCAAATTAAACACACGCTGAGTGCAAGATGTCTATTCATAGCGAGACTAGCGTTTTAAATCATGAACTAGGATTTGGAGTCTTGCGTTCAGCAGCTATAACCTATGCACGCCTAAGGCTATATAATCTCTGCATAGTCCTTGCATAATAGTGTTGACCTTCAGCAGCAGTACAGCAAAACAGCTAATCCAAAGATAGCATGGCGTAACCGAGATGCTGAATATACAGATCGTGTTTCCCTAAATTCGTTTGGAAGAACAGCTCTAAAGTGATAGCACTTAAGAAACAGAAGTTCCAGAAATCCCAAAAGTGTATTGTATATTCATAAAATAGAAACACTGCCGCATAGTGCAGCTAGAAAAGACAATGTAGAAGGAAACGCTCTCCCCGTTCTAGATCCCTATCAGCTGTTCTCTATCAGAATTCTAGTTTAAAACAAGCCAAAATAATTATTATGTATACGTTATTTGAAGGAACTGTATTACTTTTGTATTGAGACTCGCTTACAACAGGAGGCATAATCAAATGACTTCCATCAATCCCAATATGCAGTCAATAAAAAAAGGGAGCCCGAGTTGAAGAGGGCGGAGCCTAGGGTGCGCGGTGTGTTCATGGGCTTGCTGTGTGAATGTGTGTGAATTAGTTTGGGTAGACTATTTCCTTAAACACTTCTATTCAGAGGTGTCCACCTCAGTGGCTGAGATTCCCCTAAACAGACAGAGAGAAACAATGTGATTGGAGAGTTAGTAATAGAATAACTCTCCCGTAATAAATCCATATATAAGAAACTTCACATTGGTGCAGTGCAAAGTTGCCTTGTTGGAATTGGCTCTTTTTGCTGGGTCATCTCGGAACTTTGGCCTATTGTTGTTAGTTGTATGATTCTGGGCACTTTACCTCTGCTGATCAGTGCTAAATTGCAGGTGCTCTCTCTTGTAAACTTTGCAAAATTGGTCCACACCTATTTGGTATATTTGATTTGCCTGTAAGCCCCTTGTACAGTGGTATCCCATACACCCAGGGCCTATAAATTAAATGCTACTAGTGCAAGCCATAGGTCGAGGGACCAGTGGCAGAGTAGAACTTCTGCACTGATGAACAGTAGAGTGGAGCAAGGATGCTATGTACCTTGGGCTACCGCCTCCCACTCTGTAAGATGGCAATGACCAGAAACCCCTGGATGGCCTCGGTTCTGGCCGCGGACAGCTAAGGAATCCCCATGGGTTAGCTTTGTTGGTCATGGGAGCCTAGACAAAGGGATACAAATGGGGTCAGATTGGTGTAGAACTGAAATGTGCCCCTGCAGTTGTGGGACCCCCATTTCTAAAATGCCCACTCTTTGCATCTCACAAAAGATGGCAGAAAATATTAACAGATACATGACATGAACATGCACTTAGCACATGTTTCTGACCTGATTCAATGATAAATGAAAATATTTTACGCAATATTACTATTAAAGAGTGCCTTTATTATAGAATTAGAGACCTACTCACAAGTATGTGTTTAACCATGTAAATTCAGATGTTTTAATGAAGTTTGAATGAAAATAAAACCATCCTCATTTAATAGTTAATATACTTACTATGACAAAGAAACTCGCCTTTCCTAAACATGTGCTATAATGAATGACTGATCTATAATGACTTGAAACTGTGATTAAAATCATCCTCATATTTGTAGAATGTGATCTTACCTAAAATTAAAAGATTTATGTAATGTGTGCACTAATGTTACCTGAATATGCATTTAAATATAGTTCTCAGTCATACTCACTCTTTATCAAATCTAAGATTTACTGTATGCTATATGTAATACGAATTAAATAACGTACTAGAAACTTATATTCACTTATGTTTAATGTGTACACGCATTATATTATGTTCTGTTGGACTAATGATTAACTTGTCCTAATATTTTAGGCTCGCTTCTCCATGCTGGATTTAATACAATACTGTTCTTCATTTTCTCCTAATATGACATTTCTTGCAGCTATTCAATGCATTGTTAATTTAGAACAGCTGTGTTGCAATACTAGAGATAGTCATTGATGTTGCAATTTACAACTTTGGAATTTGACAAGGAAAATGGACCGCTGATGGTGTGACTTTGCACATTATAATATACTGTTCCTCCTGGACTAACTTCAGATGCCTTTAGATCCTTCTTGCCTGCAGATTCTGTCTGAGATGCTTTGCAGATCCCATCCTACCTTCTTACCGTGTAGATCTCTCTTGCGAATTCCTTGCAGACACCGTCCATGATTCCCCATTATCTGAATAGACTTTGAGAGGTTTAGACCTCAATGCTTCCCCTTTTGATTTTTGCTTAAGTGCAGTTTAGGCTAACACTTATTACTGACCCATAGAAGACTCATGACCGAGCTTCTGAGATGCTAACATTTTCCTACTTTATTTCCTTTTGTCCTGACCTGACTTAATTCGTGGAAATTCTCAGATTCTAAAGGTTTTTGTTCCCTAACCAATCTCTGGACCGAATGGGTTGCCCTGTTAATTGAAATTTGATTGAAGGTAAGGTCAAACTCCCATCACCTCTCAGTCAGATTAAAAAGGTCCATTGGAGGACCAATGGTAAGCCAATGGGCCGAGAAAACGCTAAATCACCTTATTCTGTGAGCGGATGGAGACTCATAAGTCGACATCATTAGTTGTCAGCAGTTCACATTTTTGTCTTGGGTGAAAAATTCTGTTACATTTCTGTAACCTACAATTCTATGTTCAAGTCAACCACAGGAGAGAAAATAAATCAGTGGTTTCAGACTAAACTTTTGAGCTGTTGCCCTATTATCGCTGAAGTCAAAATACAGGCAAACTGTCAAGTACTACTGTTTTGATGTGAGATGGGATGGAGCTCACAAGCAATCTGTTCATGTAGACCCAAAAATTACAAGCGCTTTGCACACATTTGAAAGCTAAGTAGCCTGACCAGCAAGCTAAAGCTTCATTGGGGGTGGTCCAGGAAGGAATGCACAACAACAAAAGCTGTGTCCTAGTATCCATCGCATTTTGAAAATAATTTTTTGATCAACACGATTTTTGCATAATAAGTAAAAAATCATGGTGCAGCCGCTTGTTTATGTCAATCAATTTTGGCATATTTATATCATAAGTAATGTGCACTAGTGCACAGATATCTATTTCACACTATTTGTACAAAGAGGGCAGCACAAATTCAACCTTACTGAATTGGGCACTTATGTAATTGTGTCTGAGGAATTTTATAATTTAATGTGGTTTTGCTTTTAATAAAAAAGTGGGTGGAATGTCAAAAGCGAGTAACTTTGATACAGTATTGGGCTTAGTTGGGTTTCAGTATATAGGGCGTCATTATGATGTCCGTGGGGAAAACATTCAGATCGACTCCTTGTCGGAATCGTTTCTGACTGACTTCGTGTTCGGAGAGTCTAACCGATTGATTACGATGGTTCCTAACACTGTTTGGAAACTCTCCTGTTGACTCCAATGGGAGCCTGTGTTTCGACCGACAACACAGGCTCCCATTGAAAAATGGGGTGGTTGCAGAAAACCGTGCACCCTGTTGCAGGTACCCCATGGTGCCTGCAACACTGTGCATGGTTTTAAACGTGGGGTCCCTTGGGTAGCCCCATGTGCCCCAACCGGAGCACTCAGCGTGAAGGGGGGCTAGCTAGTGGCCCCAAAGTGGGTTTCCCACAGCCTTTTTGTGTCGGACAGTCCAAAATGGAAAGCCTGTCAGAATCTGACTTTGTAATCGGTCTGTCGAAAACGCTGTCCATTGAGTTGTACGAATCGGTCCTGACTGACTCAGATTCTCCGAATGACGGTCAGAACCGATTCAAAATGACTGAATGGTTACCTTCCATCATAATCCGTCAGCCAGAAATGTTTCCGCATCATTTGGAAACATGGGTTTGGTCATGGGTTAGGAAATTCCAAATGCCATTTGGAGCCTTTCTGACCAACATCGTAATGAGCCCTTAGTGTGTGTTTTAAATATTTAGAATAACTTTCTTTGAATAGAAATAAATTGCAAATCTAAACATTAGCATAAAGTAAAATCTACAACAAACAAAAGAAGGAACAATTCTTGAAATATATGAAATTACCTTGAAGGTTTTGAACATTAGTAGTCTCACTCCATTTAATCTCACAAACTTCTAGTTATTCTGATAGAAGACAGAGGGCCTGATTTTGTTCTTGGTGGATGGGATACTCCATCACAAACGTGACAGATATCTTGTCCGGCATTTTACAACATCCATAGCATATATTAGAATTGTAACTTGGCGAACAGGATTTTCATTATGTTTGTGACGGAGAAACCCTGTCCACCAAGATAGTAATCAGGCCCAGAATCAGTTGAATTTTATATCATGTGGTAAAATACAGCAATTACATGATACAATAGTTTGTACATAATATATTTGTAGCCAAAATATGCAAGCGAAAAACGAGAATTTTAATATATAAGCCACATTTAGGCTGAGGTTTATTAAAACGTTGTGCAACGCAATGCTTTTTTGTGGAAGGGAAAAACAAAGTTTTATGCTCCATTGTGGAGGCGAAATTAAAGAGCAGAGCCACATCGATAAAGCTATTCCATTGCGGCTGTCATCCCATTTGCTGCCTACCACCTCACACACAACTTTGCACCATAGTCCAAATGTAAGTGTGTGATATCTAGCATAGGTTTTGCACAGGAAAGTTACTCTTTCAGTAGAAAATTCTTTGCCTTGCTTAACTTTTCCAACATTGTATACCTGCTGTACAGTGCAGCAGACGTGATGTGGGAAAATTTTAGAAAAATTAAAAGTTTTATCCAGATTAATGTCTGCCTTGAGGAGGCGATATTTTTGGTGTAAACCCCTTTCTGTCATTATTATTAGATAAGGCTTTGCATCAAAAACCATGGGGGGTAATGTGGAAACTACCAGCTTTCACCCATTGGATGCCCTTTCAATGCAATATAGAGGAAAATAGTGCAAAGTGCTATTTACTTTCCAGTAAAAATAAAGTTTTGTGATCTAAAGTAAATACTATGCTAGCTTTTTATGATGTTTGCATCACTATTTGTCACTTTCACAGGTGCAGTGTTGACAAATGTGCCCCTTGCTCATTACAAAGATTTGAACATTGTTGTGACTGCCTAACAGATCAAAGTATGCATAACCATTGTACAGAGACATCCAGGAGAAAGGAAAAACATTCCATAAGTAACAATTCACTCAAACTATGTAAATATCTGTATTTGTGTAATTCACATGTGGGATGATTGCAACCAATCAATACAATAGCTTTTTCAGAAGATTTTTATGGTCATCTGTTTGTAATTACTGATTGCTAGAGTGCAATTGATTGTAAATTAAGCATTCTAAGCATCATTTTGACTTGAAATCATTTGAAAAAATACAGTTTTAATATTTTTCTACATTTTCAGTAATCAAAGCGGATATACCGACATTTACAAGATATGATGGTTACAACTCATATGCGGATTTGTTCTGCAAGCAGAGAGCTAGAAAATGTGTCTACATGTGTATTTCAGAGAGAAAGAGAGAGTGAATAGGAGAATTCTTACATAATCTTTTTGCATTTTCAGAATATTGAGAACAATAATATAAGTTGTTTTTCTCATAAAACGTTCACAGTACATGTCATTAGCAAAAAAAGCTAAAACTGCACATAGGTGATGTGCTGTTTTCTCATGGTCAACCCCCCAACTTCAGCAAAATCTGTCTTTACAATTTACACCTGTTTGTTTAAATATAATGTTCATCTGCAGGAATAAATGTTTGAACAATCACTCCGCATCTTGTCTTGAGTGATCTCTCATGTAATATTTCAAACTCAAAAAACTGCTGAAATTCACCATTTATAGTTAATTCAAGAAACTATAAATAGCACCCCCACCATGCATAGTTTTTTCATTAATGTTGTCATTTCATGGGATGACGTTCCTCAGGCCATTAGATTGCTCTGGCAGTGGGGCCTCATGCCCCCTCCGCTAAAAAGATTTGTGAGAAATTGGTTTGTTGGTTGAATGGAGTGTGAGCCTTGGTGAAGCACCAGCCACAATCCCTGGCAGAGTGAATCACAACAAGTCACTAAATTACCTGTGCTTAACCCTGAGTAGCTTGGCACAAAAGCAGTCAAGCTCAAATTAGAGGCAATGTGAAAAAGTATTCATGCAGCACACAAAGAGTAATGAAGTAAAAACTCAACATAGCAAAAATAACCACACCAATTCAGAAAAATAAATGTAAATGAATTATTTGGTATCAAATGACACAAAATCCAATCAGTAGAACCAGAGTTATGAATTTTTAAAGTGTTTAGTAAAAACTAGTGCCTAAAAGATCAAAGCGTCAACCTTGGACATCTAGAGGCGCAAGCCAGGGTCAAAGTTGAAAAATATGGCCACCCGAGATGGAGAGCGGGTTGTATACAAGTAGTGGATTGAGCCCAGTCAGAGCGTACCTTTGCACTTACATGAATTTTCAAGAAACATGTTCTGAGAAGGTAAGATTCAGTGGGGCAAGTCTGCAGGCAGTGGCCAAGGAGGGAGTATCATCGTCGGGGAGTCGCTGGATGAAGTCGCAGTGAAGATTTCTATATTCGACTTAGACATTTTGTTTGGAAGCCAAAAATCTCCAGTGAGACAATGCAGGTGCCTGTAGCCCAAGTCAGGTCCAGGAGGTCAGGTACCCCTTTGGCGATGGACCTTTAAACAGGATTTGTTGGTACAAAGAAGAACCTAGCAGGGTCAGCCGCAAAGTCAGGCCAACCGGTAAAACATCTTTGGCAGATTGATGTGCAGGTTGGTCTAGTTCTTCCCTTGGTTCCCAGAGCAGCTATTAGCCAAACTCCCAAGTTTTGGATTTTGGCTATCTGGGAACATTTAACACCTCAACTGGTAGGACTCCACTTATGGATTCAGGACTTACTCAAGCTAGGTCCAGGTGTGCTTTCAGGATGGTGAGACCCTCGTATGTCCCTGGGACTCTGAACATGAAGCCAGGAATCTAGCCCTTGGAGTTGCTCTGGTAGTCCTGGGTTCAGGTGAAGATGCAGGGTTCAAACAACATGGATGGCCTCTGAGGGTTCAAGGCAAGCTCCGTGTTGTAAATCAGTCCTTCCAGGTGCAGCACAACAGTCTTGTGGAGTACACAGCAGGCCACACCAGTAGGCAGTCCTCTGAGAGTCATTCTGCAAGTCCAGAAAATGAACTGAAGAGTGGGTAAAAGTGCCCTATTTTTGTACCTGGTGCCTTATTTGAAATTGAAAGAAGTTTCTACAGGCTTTTCTTTGAAATGCTTGGAATCTCATGCCCTGGCTCTAAGCTAGCTGCAGAGACAATGTGGAGGTGACAAGTGCTTTGCGTGAAGGCAGAGCAGATCCTATTCAGTTGCAAGTGTGGCTGTGCCCAGCTCCATCCCTCATCTTCCCAGCAGATGGCCCATTCGGGTACACTTAACCCTTTTATTGTGTGACTGTCTGGGAGAAATGTACAAATTCTAACTGTCAGGTGTTGGGACAATGGCGAGGCTGCAGGCACCAAATGCCAACTTTCTGTAAAAAGTGGCCCCAGGCCCTGCTTACCATGGTATGCCACTCAAATGATCCTGCTGGACACATTTCCAAAGTTCCCTTTCCTACTTTCAGGCAGAGTGTCTGTGTGTGGGCAGCAAGACTGCACAGTAGCAGCTACCTCTTTCTCACTGGCTCTGGCACTGGAGGGAGTGGGAAGAGTGGATCCTCAGGTGTAGAGGGAAACATCCTATAGTGGGAGAGACTAGAGCCACAGGAGCCAGGAAGTCATTCCTGTCTCCTGTGGCAGGTGTCCCATGAGGCCGGCATTTCTCTTCCCCTTATACGAACTGCTGCTGAGTACCCCGGAAAATGTGGTGCCTGTTCGCTCACCTGCAACAGAGCTGCCACGGAGCTGTCCTGAGGGAGTCCCGGCTCTGCAGAGACTGGTTACACCTAACTGCCTAGGCTGCTATAGGCTTTCTCCTCTTGAGCGACACCAGTGATTCCAAGGGACTCACAGGCCAAAGAGTTGAATGTTTTCCCACCTGGGTGCCAGGGGAGTGGCAGATGATGCACCAGCCCTTAAAGGGGATGCAGAGTCTTCGCTGTCCTCACCGGAGGAAAAAGTGGGAAGCCACTTTGATGTCACCACAGCTCTAAAAAGTAAACGGATGCTCTATTCAAGATTTTTTAAACTGATAGGTAAGGATCTTAGACAGGTAGAGACAAGTGAGACAGGTAAAGCGCAACATTGTTCTTCAACATGGTTTTCAGGTCATACCAGTGAGGATGTCATCAAGACACAGAAAGCTCCTGCAGTGCTGCTTAGGTTTTTTAAGAGCACAAAAAGATATAAAAATTCACTCGAAATTAGAAAGTACAATGAAGTGGGTGTTAGCGCACTGGAAAACTCTGCCACGATGGAGGTTGGTGGAGTTTTTGCTGAAGTCTGTGCTCCAAGTGGAGCGCAGGGTGGCATAACTCTGCAAACTGTACTGGCGGAGTGGAGTTTACAACCCACCCCTAACAATAATCCAATATATCACCATGCATATACAAGGCATAGATTAATAATACTCATCGTTACATAATAAAGCATTTTTCTTCAAAACAACCATAAACATGCGTTGAGTTTTTCTTTAACATTCTTTGAGCCACAAAATGCAGACACAGAATTAAACATGAGAGGTCTCCAGCAATTCTGCTGAAGAGCCTACAGCTCCAGCTCAGAGTGCTTTAAAACATATGGTAAGCCCTCCTTTGGTCATAAATTCAGTGACCCTGGAGATTTACTGAAACTTTTAAAAAAATGTTCCTTGAGGGGCTGCTGTGCTCCTTGTAGCCCCCCATAATATAAAAAAACATATCTTGGTGGTGCCTCTGCCTCTTCTATGTGGCTACTCCACTCAGTTCTAATTCACTGCTTTTTACTTCATTTCAGATTTTCACTTGGGAGTGGGTTGTGCAGCCCCCCTCCCCAAGCCTTTTCAAGGCCCCAAGTGACCCCATTCTGCAGGGCCAAAGCATTTTATAATTGGGGAAGAGGGCATGGTCTGGGGAGGAGTGAGGTACACTGTGAAATTGTATGACGTAGGGCAAACAGGAAGAGCTCCACAGTGGGTAGTTTAACCCCTGGAAACCTTTGCCAATTGGTTATAGATGGGGACAAGAGACACCTCCACTTAATGGATAGTGACAGGCACAAATGTGTTATCCCAAGGCACCCTCTTTAGAGCATTCTCTGGACCTGAAAAGAGACCTGAATGACAGGGCCTGCTCCCTCCTGTACCAATGATAAAGAAGTGGACTCCAAGGGTCAGTTGGCTGACCAACTGTGTGGACAAATGGCCACAAAAAGCTGCAAGAATTCTTTTCTGAACTGTGCAGCAGACCAGTACCAACTGGACAGGACCTGGATCCTATTAATGGCTTCTGCTGGAGTATGTCTTGACCCCAAGTGCTATTCCTGAGGATCTGGGATCCTTGGCTGTATCTCACTGGTAAATTGTTTGACTTCCAGATGCCCGGAGGACTGGTGTTGGAATGTGGAATATTGGTAGGGCTATGTATGCAACTACCACTAGCAATAAGGCCACCACCACAATATAAGGCCCAGGCAAGATCTCAATAAAATATTCCCTTTCTCAATCATTGATAGCTTGCAACAAGAGGGCAGGCTTAAATTAGGAGACAGGCGTGTAAAGCATTTAAAACACCAATACATTAAATAAGTAAGACACATCACACAGGAAAAATCCACAATCAATTTATGAAAATGGAAATATTTTTGTTATTAAAATAACACCATAAATTACAAAATCTAATGTAGAATATTGGAGATATGACATTTTAAAGAATAAATACTTTCTAGTGCTTAAAAAACAATAGTGTGGGGAAGTCCGCGGACCAATGCTCTTCGTATCGTCCTATCTCACTCATCAATGTTGAGGCCAAACTTCTGGCCAAGGCCCTGGCGGACAGACTGGTGACTGTTCTCCCGGACTTGGTGCATGTTGACCAGTCAGGATTTATGCCCCGTAGGAGCACCCGCCACAACTTGAAACGTCTGTTTGATGTACTTTATATTACCGAAGATGTGGGGTGCACGCAGACTGCATTGATGACATTGGACGCCTCTATGGCGTTTGTTAGCATTGAATGGCCCTATCTATTTATGGTGCTCCAGAAACTAGGCTTTGGCCCGACCTTCTGTAGCTGGGTGTGTCTGCTCTATGAGCAACCTACGGCCCGGGTGAGGGTCAATGGAGCTGTGTCCAGAGTCTTCTCTCTCAGGAGGGGCACTAGACAGGGTTGTCCTCTGTCCCCCCTCCTTTTCGCCCTGGCCCTGGAGCTACTGGCTCACTGGATCAGGAGGGACAGATCATTCTGGGGCTTGGCGCTCACTGACGAATGGGAGGAGCGTATTTCTCTATACGCTGACGATATTGTGCTCTACATGGCCAGACCATATAACTCGACACCTCTTAGAGCTATTCGGCAGCTTTTCTGGCTACACAATCAACTGGGCGAAATCCGTGATCTTCCCATTGTTGGGCCCTCCCCCTCGGATCCTCACTAGGTGTCCTGCGTCTGTGGTGACAGAAGGTTTCAAATATTTGGGGATCTATGTCACGAGGGACAAGGATGAATTCTTGGCCAGAAATCTAGATCCCCAATTGGCTCGCCTTGGGACCGACGTGAGTCACTGGAGATCTTTGCATCTTTCCATCATGGGCCGGGCGGCATTATTTAAGATGCTCGCGCCGCCGCGGCTTTTATACATCCTGCAGAATACTCCATACCCCTTCCCTCCAGGTGTATACACACAAATATCGCAGGCGGTGCAGACGCTGCTGTGGGACGGGGGCAACCCAAGAAAAGCGCTGCCCAAGCTCACCAAAGGGGTTTATGATGGTGGACTGGCACTTCCAGACGTCAAACTATATTATTGGGCCTCACAGCTCCAAGTTGTCAATGACGGTTCTAAACCCTCCTACAGGGTCGATAGACTAAGCATGCCTCAGGGAAATTGCGAGCCCCTTCTCTATGCCCGAAAATTGCGGAAGGAGTGGCCTGTACACACAAGGGTGGTGGTTCAATGCTGGAGGGAGGCAAACAGATTCCTGGGATGGACAGATAAGCTGACTGGTAGCACCCCTCTTTGGCTCGAGATCAACTGAGAGAAGTGACACAGTTGACAGGCTTCAAGGGGTGAAATCTAATAGGTATTGAATACTTAGGTGACGTTTGGAAAGGGACGGCCCCTCGATCCTTTGCATACCTCCAGAAGGAATACGATCTCCACGACTCACAGCACTACCATTATATATGTCTTCTGCACGCCCTAATTTCACACATAAGCAGCGACGTTTCACTCCCAGAATATTCCCCCATGGAACATAGACTGTTATTAGACCCCATTCTAGAAAAGCCCACATTCACCATCTATCGTAAGCTTATCAACAACATGCCGGACCCTCTGTTGGCGCTTTGAGCAACTTGGGCCCAGGACATTGGCACCATAGATGATGATGAGAGTCCACGTGAAATTGCAATACGCTCCAAGTTCCAATTAGTACAGCTAAAGATATTACATCGCATGTACTATCCCCACACACACCTCCACACATGGGGTAGGAGTCAGTCGGCCCTCTGCCTGAGGGGTTGCCAAGGGGAGGGCTCCTTTTATCACATACTGTGGGAATGTCCGAGATAGTTCCCCTCTGGACTAAGGTCACGAACACTATGTCCGCGGTGGTGGGAGACACGGTCCCGCTGGAGTCAAGGTGGCTGTTGCTCATGATCAAAGGGGATACTGGCTGGTCCAGATATGTAAAGCTTTGGCTAGCTTTGGCAGCAGGGGTAGCGAAAATAAACATCACCAGGGTTTGGTTTGGGGGTCACAGACACTTCTGCAATGGGAACAGTGGAGGCGAGACCTTGATTGGTGCCGATGGGCCGAAGAGACTATATACAAAAGTAGGGGCTGCATTAAGGAATGGAGGAAAGTGTGGGGGGCCTGGTCGAAATACAGCGAATCGGAGGGGGGGTCGGGGTTTAAATACAGTAATGACGTATCCCACTTGTGTCCTCCTGTGTCTTTATTGGGTAAATGTACAGCTACACCTTGTCATGCCTTATGGATACTATCTGTCTTTGTATGGTCTTATGAGCTATGTTAATAAAAAGATTTAAAACAAAAAACACAATAGTGCCAATTTGGGACATCTGGTCACGGTTGACTGGGACAAAGTCAAGCTTTGAGGCTGACCGCAATGGAGCCCTGGTCGATACTCTAAGGGGCCGATTACGATGCAGGCAGGAAGGGCTCCGACCGACGGTTGTAGCCCTCCTGCCCACATCGTAATCACTGGTTCCGATTCCCTTCTGACCGAGCCATTTCAAATTGGCTCGGTTGGAACGGAATCTGAACCAGTCTTCTGAATGGCTTACGACGTCCGACATTCTGAAGTCCCACAGTAATCGCCCGGCCACCTGAAGGATTACGATGACAGTTTCCAACTGCCTTTTGTGCTGGTCTTCTGGCACAAAAAAGCAGTGGGAAACAGCTTTGGGGGCCCCAGGAGGGCCTGTATGGGTGCAAGGCCATCATATGTTGGCCTATGGGGCACCTATTGTGCCCCCTGTTAATCCCTGCATCCGGTGGCAGGCACCTTGAGGTGCCTGCCTCTGGGTGCAGGGATGAACTGCACCTTAGCATTTTGCTAAGAGAGCATGCATTCCATTCAGAATGCATGCTCCCATTGCAAAGTATAGGATTGAGACCAAACCCTCGTTGCATCCTAATTCCTGGAATGGAACCGACGACTGGAGGTCGTTCGGTTGCAATTCCAGAATGATGCCAGACGGACTCAGGTCTGTCCGGCATCGTAATCGGCCCATAAGTGGGGGGCCTCTGTCAAAATTTACCTTCGCACTTAAAAGCTTTTCTGGAAGATTTTCACTCTATGTCAAGTGGGCTTCTCAAGCAGGCTGGATTTAAAAGCTGCTTCATCAGCTTGGTTCAGCAAGAGTCCCTTCGTCAACTCTTGTAAGTCTTGAGCTTTTTTACAAAAGTTCTCAAAAGTTCTCCAAACTTCAAGAGGTGCTTCCAGAAGTTCCTTTTGGAGGTTCAAAGTGTCCACACACAAAACCCAAGGTTCCAGAGTCTCTAAGTTGCTGCTCAGATGTTGGGGCTACAGCTCCTACAATGCTCCTTGTCAAATCCTTTAAAGTCCAGTTGAAGGTGCTCAGCTGGGTTCTTATTCCTGGAAATGATGCATGTGGAGCTCTTTTAACTTACTGCTTTCAGGATATGACTAAACCAACCTACTGGTGTGGCTCATTTACCTTAACACTTCCCTTCCTGAAATCCTGCAAATTCCATTCCTGGGGATACCATCTGTCTGGAGGTACAGGAAGTCAGGATAGGCCTGGCTTGCATCACTGCTGTCCTGCTTTCTTTGAAGACCATTTCATTTACCCAGCCCCCTTCTGGCCTGTTTGCTACAGCTGAAGATCCCCCCATGAGATAACCTCTGTCTCTATGCAGATCACTTATCACCTCATCAAAGTAGTTTGGCTCGCCTGTCAAAACTGGACAATGAGGAGAGGCTGCTACAAGGTTAGATTTTGGCTCTCACTGAAGAAAGTTCGATAACTTCTTTTCTGTACCATGATAAATTGACAGTAGCACGTTGTTGGATTTATCATTTTCAACCTTTTAAGTCCTTGAAATATTATTTTAGCTCACTCCTGTCAATAGTTATACTTTATTAAAGTATTTACATGCTAGCCTATAGAGCTAAACTGAAACAATGGAGAAAAACAAAATTTATAGTTTTTCCCTAACCAGGGCATATAAAACGAACATCTTTTAAAATGTCCTTGCTAATTTTTATATAGCGCCCCACCTTGGGGGCAACTAGGGTAGACCATCGGCGTGGCTTATATTTAAAATAAAAAGGTAGTTTTATACTTTGGAAGTACATTTAAATCCAAAGTTGGTTATGCATGTAATTTCAATTTAAAAGCAATAAAGCAGGGCTGACTTAAAATGACAGCAGGCAACACAGCAGTGCACACTTAAGTGCATTAAATGTGCTGGATCTTGAAAGCTACATGCCTTAATATATACTAGGGACTTACTGGTAGGTTGTTAGTACGAATTGTAATTACACCTAATTACCATATACCTTTTAATCAGACCACAGGCCCTGGGCCTTGGTAGAGAATCCATGGCACAGTCCATCAGTATCAGTCGAAAAATTAGGGTGAGCAGGGCAAAAGGGATGACTTTCTCTCAACTGGGACAAACAACTCTAGCCTATCCCCAATGGCTTCGCCTTGCTGGACAGAGAAAACCTGTTGTTCCCACTTGGAGGTCTCCGCCGCTAGAAATCTGATTCAATGGACACTCACTGAGAAGTTATATGGCATCATGGAACTAAAAGTCACAGTCTAAATCCGAAGCTAAAAGTCTTGTCTGGGTGAAGGCACCAAAAGTACCTGATTAGTGAGAGAACTTCCCTGGGTGTGTAATTTGAGTTTTTCCCTCTCTGAACATTTTCTGCCAAAACCAATGTCTTCAGTAAGACATTGACCAACGTTTACAAGGGTATTGCGCCACCAGAACTACACTTTAATCATCGTTACGTTGGTGCAATGCTCTGCACCATATTTACAAAGTGGCGTTAAGCCACTTTTTGTGGCTTAATGCCGCTTTGTAAATATGGTACCCTTTCACACAGGTATCTGCATGAAAGGAGCGGGCAATGGGTGTTGCTGTGGGTGTTCCACCACAACACCCATTGCTTTTTGAGCTGTCCCAGTTTCAAACAGATGTGTAAATCTGAGGCAGGGCTAAAACTAATGGCATGCAATAGCAGGCGTTAGAATGGTGCAACAAAAAGAAATACTTTTATTTCTCCTTGTTTTTGCTTTTTCTATGTGTACTGCATTCTCTTTCTAGAGCAAAAAGCCATTACTGATTGTTTATGTGGAGGAAGACTTGAAGTCATGCCTCTTCGCTGTAGCTGTAGCTACGGCGGGGGCAAAGTTCAGGTTTAAATTACTGAAACCTTTTACCGGACCTAACGAGTTAGTGACTTTATTACTTGTGGTGGACTACCTTCCACCCCAAAAAATAATAATTAACTTTCTTACAGATGTTTTAACTATGAATAAGAGTGGCACACTTTCCATCAATAAATGTTCTGCTTTCTCAAAACAAATCTGTATCTTTACCCTGCTCTTCAGCATCCTTAACAAATAAGGCAACTGTGAGCTTCCATACCCACTTTCAATTTTTTTTCCTTTACATTATGTTAAGAGTAAAACTAAATGAATGGATGAAAAGATGCGATTTCGGTAGAACGTATAGTGCCTTGTGCAGAATGGTTTAGATGTTAACTAGTGTATATTGTTTACTGGATAAATATCAACAATTTCATAATACCACGAGCTGTCCGACTATGTTTTCTTCTTCGCCTCCTAAATAACCTTAAACTCATGCATGGTGTGAAATATCTAATGGTAAGTATTTTGACGTACTTTGAGTATGATATTATTGTGACATTTGAAAACATTCTTCATTTTTGTATTGCTTTGCCGGTTTATCCAAGAAAAAATAGCATGGTACACAGGAGCCGAATTGTTTTCTTTGCGCCTTTATCACGCTCTGACTAGGTGTCATGCGCTTGAGGGGGCGTTAGTGGGTGGCTTGACTGTTTTTGAGAGGAAATATAGGTCACAGTCTAGAAATACAGCATCAGCCTCTTATCTACACGAAAAAATTAAATGTCAGCATAAATGTTCAGTCAGAAATCAAATGCATGTGGTTTATTTCAGGTCCCATTAAAAGTTTTGCACCTGCCAGAAATGCATCTCCTAGAAAACTGAAATGCTTGTCCAACAAAAATCCAGCTTAAAACATCATCACATGTATTCTTTCCATATTGCATGTCTTATTTTTCAAAGAACATTCACACATTACAAATAAGACAGCAGGAAGTGGTTCCTTTGAATCACACCTACCAGCATTGTATAGGATCCTTAAATCACAGTCTTTTTAAATAAAATTATGCTGGGTCCCTTTATAAGGTCATGGAACTCTGGGGTGACTTGCAGTATCCTTTTAACACACAGCAGGGGATATTTAATTCCAAATCTTCTGTATTCTGTAGCCACACCATTATTCTTCTCCCAAAAAGTTTAAATTCTTGGTCTCTTGCCATTTCAATGCAAAACGTACTAATGTTGCGCGCACAGGTAGAATATATGTGAAATCTTCACAGCATTATGAAACACACAACTGTGAGGCTCATAAATTGTTGGCACGTTCATAATTAGCTCCAATTCAGTATGTGAGGTAACCTGCAAAGAGATTCCTGCATTTGTGCCTTAAACTCTAGGCGCATCCATGCCAAGTACTACGCATCTGGTGTTAGACTAACACATTTCAGTGTGGAGGTCCGTATCACCGGACTGAAATGCTAAGTCAAGGATATTAGTGCCCCCTCAGCTGTGCCTCGCACTGCAGCCCAGAGAGTGGTGGCCGCTTAATTAATTATAATAAACCAATAATAATAATAGTGTGGCAGGCAGCGCACGGTGCACCGCTCACTGCTTGCGTGGGACGGGGCTGGCTGAAGCTGCTGCTTGCTACTATGCAACTGACACTGTGACTGGATTGATGATTCACCACATGGCGGGAATAGAGATGAATACATTTTACTGACGTGAACTCAGTGCCTGCCAATTAATGGCTACATCTGACACACATTCAGGCAGTGAGGTCAGCCTGGAGCGTAAGCTTCAGTCAGTCTTACTTATAGGCCAGTGGGTCCTGTTACATAGAGGTCTGACGCCCGTGGTGCAAGTTGGCGCTAGTTGAATTCACAGCTGCTGCCTGTGAGCTGCATTGAGTCACAGCAGTAATGATCCAACGACTGACCTGATGGCTGACTGTGACAGCCGGAATGCTCATTGTTCCGTTCTTTCACAGGAGCTCAGCTGCCCAGAGCACTAGTGACCCCTGACTGCACCTAGCTGAGTAGGCAAGTGAGCCTGGTACCCGATGGCTGGGTGGGGCCGGTCACAACTGCACAGAGTGAGGCGAGCCTGGCTGTATAATTGCAGCTGATCTTGCTGCAAAAAAAGAAGTAAGCGTGCCTAGAGGTTTTGCCTTGAAGTGAGGGGCATAAATCATTTAGTTGCCCAATGCATGGGGTTACATGGTAATGTGCTTGTTAAGTTCCAAATCCACATGCTTTGCACACATGACTCCGGGACGCACTCACAATGCATGCCGTCAAGTGGTTGTGCCTCCTGTATGTCCAGCCTTAAACATGCCTTCTCATTGGTTTGTGGGCGAGGCCACCCACAACCCCTCACTGGTTATTCCACCTCATTGCACCCCTGAAGGCCCCCCTTAACTGTCCCCTAGGCATCACCTTCATGCCCAGAGGCAACGGCAGGCCCTTAGCACCACTCCAAACTCCGCTACTCTCCTGCTCCAAGCCAGTAAAGGGTGCTTGGAGCAGCTTGGCAGTGCATGTGTGGCCACAGCAAATACAGCAGGGTGAGCCAAGGCTCCTTTGTCTTCACTCCAGCACCCAGGAAACACCAGCATCAACCCGCTCTAGCACAGGACACCTTCAAGGCCTGCATCTTTTCAGAGCAGCCTTGTCCTTTGGCACTCTTGCTGTTCTCCCCTGCCAACAGCCGTAGTCAACGGGGGCAGAGACCCTTTCGGTGTTCACCTGGCCCACCCGCATTCACAGTCGATGCAAGCGTTTAGGGCAGTTGTCTCGTCACAGCCGATAGGCCTTCCAGGCATGCATCTGTCTAAGCCGCATCTCTTGTGTCCATTGTCCCAGATCCGCCACGCACCTTAGGTCAACAGATATTTCCCATGACCTTCCTAGACACCTCCACTGTGTCCGCAGTGATCACATTAAGGGTAAAGGGAGCCGAGGGCGGGGGCTGTGAGTGTGGCTGAAAGAGCTTCAGTGTGTACAGTTTAAAGATGAAAAAATTTGTCATAAAAAGTGCAAAATATCAAGTTCTAAAGGGTCGTGGTTGGCATGCAGTTAGACGCATTTATGGCCTCATTTCATTTAATGCTTGCTGCACTCGGGTGGCAAAAATCACAGTGTTCAACTCAGAGCCCGGAGCTGCTTTGTACTTCTAGGAATCAAGAATTGTAGGGGCATATGATCACATTCATCTGTCTACACATCTCAGAGCACACAAATCTATCCAGTGCCTGGAGGAATGCAGATCTATCCTGTCACTGCTAACGGCCATAAACTCCATAGTTTATCGGCCAGCCCTCCTATTTTCCCCAAACTCATGCTATCAGGAGCTACCAGAATTCAAGCATCCCTGCCACACACACCCACTTTTTATTTCCTTCTCCTTTGCATTGTTGTGCTGCAGTGAGCTCAAATTTTTTGCTGGGTCAGACTGATCATAGCACTGTCATAATTTCTATAACTCTGCTCTCCCCCTCCAAGACACTGGTCTTTCTTCTGTGTCTGATGGTAGTGCTTAGTGGCAGGCACTCTAGGTCATGTGCACTGTTCATGCTGCTCAGTCTTTCCACCAGGGAGGTCGAATGCTTCTTTCCTACTCAGCATGCCCCTTGCGACCCCTTTACTTCCCAAGTGCCCTTTCAATTCTGATGCTTTTCAGGAGATATAAGATCTTCTTAGAGTTTCTTGTGGCTCAAATGTGTGTAATGCCTGATTTATCTGTTTCCCTCATCTTCATTGCTTTATTTTGCTCATGAGAAAGTGTACTCATAGTCGTTGAAATGTCACTGATAATTACACTGAAAGTATAAAAATGTCAAACATAGCAGTCTGAAACCTTGGAAGCCATGTGTGGGCCTCATTCATGGGTATTTGAGATAGGGCAGCGCAGCAAGTCACATTGCTGCGCTGCTCTACGTCAAAGTAAAAGGACAGGAATGCACCGTATTTATCTAATACTTTGCATTCCTGTCCTTTCCCCCAGTGCTGGCTCTGTTTCGGCAGCCAAGCCCCAATGCAGGCATCCTTGCACTATGGTGCAAGGGTGCCTGTGTTGTCAGCAGGATTGTTTTTGTTCAGGAAGAGGCACCTTCCTGCACAAAAACAATCCTCAGAGGCATTTTCCTCTTTCTATGTGTGCCTCAAAATACAGCACACATGAAAAGAGGAATAAACAAGGAGAAAAAAAGTAATTTCTTCTTGTTATGCCCCACCTCGGGAGACGTAAGGTTTTGGCGCTTCCCCTAGTTTACATGGTCTTGTAAATCTGGGAAAGCATCAAAATCCATGGGTGTTACATGGGAACACCCACTGCAATGCCCATGGAATGCCTCAAGAGTGCAGAGAGACAACGCAGTGATTTGCACTGCCTTGCCTTACTCATTATCTATGAAGCCATTTAAAGTCACGCAAAGTGGCTTTGAGTAATCTCATAGATATGATTTTAAAGTTTGCTTCGCTGGAGCATCACAAATAGTGACACTTGGGTGGCACAAGTAGTTCATAAATATGCCCCCAGATGTGCAAAGAAATAAACATGCTGCCATAAATATCTCCTTTCTGCAACTGTTCGATCCAGGGAGATATTGGTCACAAGATTTGAAAGGAAGGAATATTTGTTTAAAGAAAAGTTGTAAAGCTGCTCCATGACTTGTCTTCAACACTGTCTACAGGGTGAGGCAGAGAAGCCATTGTGATGTTGCGATTCCGCTATAATAACTAAGTATTGTCGAATAAAATAGTACTCCACTGTGTTACTACTGTTTTACATAAATTATGGTATGGATTTAACTCAAAATGCATGTATATCACAAACTCATTCACCATGTGCATAATCATATAGCATCAACTAATTTTCATATGTTTTCAAGTTTACCAATCGCACCATGCTGAATATTACATCTATGTTTTCAGATAAAATCTCCTGATGAAGGGCAAGGCCCAAAATGCATTGGGCACAATATAACAATAAAACATGTGAAAAGAATACACCTCAATATTACTGAAGAAAGTAATATGCTACTATGAACTGAAAAAGAAAAAGAATACATTTGTATTTGAAAATATTTACACAAGTTAAACTTTATTGAAAATTATCGGAGTGCAATTGGGGACGCCCTCCCTCAGTGGGAGCAGCGCAATTCAACTATATCACTCATCCTCAAACTCAGGGGGATTTACCAATTTGCACCAACGACCTCAACACCTTTTTGTTTACAAAGATTAACAGGAGTGCGAGGGTCCTTCCTCCATTTGGATTTAACTCCTTCCCTGCTCATGACGGAAACACTCCGTCATGAGCCACGGGCTCCGTGTGCTCATGACGGAGTGGTTCCGTCATGCTGCGGCCGTTGGCGGCCGCTCCGCCCATGCGGCACTGATTCCCCGCCTGTGCGGGCGATCAATGCAAGTGGGCGGAGTCATGACGGAACCACTCCGTCATGAGCACAGCGCGCCCGTGGCTCATGGCGGAGTGGTTCCGTCACGAGCATGGTGGCGCCGCAAACACCCCAAACCCCCCCAGCGCCGTGGCAAAATTCGTGCCGCGGCGAAGGCGTTAACAATTAGAAAGAGGAAAATGCCTCTAAGGATTGTTTTTGTGCAGGTAGGTGCCCCTTTTTGCACAACAAACAATCCTGCCTGCAACACAAGCACTCTTTCAACATGATGCAAGGGGGTCTGCATTGGGGCCAGGCAGCCAAAAGTGCAGCAGTGTTAGGAAAAGACAGAATGTGCCATATAATGGTACATATGGTACATTCATGCCCTTTCCCTTTCATGCAATGCAGTGCAGCAAGGTGGCTTGCTGCGTTGGATGAAGTTTTGATAAATATGGGCCTTTATGACTAACAGATTTTAGCAATACGAGCTTTAGGTCAAATGTGCTCAGTGAATCAGGAATTCTCTTTAATACTACCATTTTCATTATGGTACATGGCAGAACAGACCCTAATTGATATGATATTGATGAATTCAAAATGTGAGTTTAGTTTTTCTTACATTCAGTATGAAGGTTTCTAACAATTTTATTAATCACAAGAACCTTAAATGTTGTAAACTAAACCAGGGGCCAAATTTACCCTGACAATTCAGTGCTGAAAAGTGTTCTGATCTAACACGGTTTACCAGTAGCAGTTGTATCGTTCTTATACATATTCTTATTTTAATTTTTATTCTTATTCTCATTCGTCTTTTTATCACTCTTTTGTTTCTATACTATATTTGATGCTATTGATATAATTCTTCTTGTCAATATTACATAAACCCCCATATCATTAATCCAGGTTGATCAAGCAGTCTTTTGGCTGGCAGTGCACGATAGGTATTGAAGCTTTTTTGAGTCAATTATCCCGACTCAAAATTCTAGAGCATCTTCAGTATAACATCAGCAACATAATTAAAAGACTAATTATGATCATCTGAAATTAAGGTCAGATTTCCTATTTTTCAATGCAATGCAGCAAGACTACTTTCTACACTGCATTGTATGTAAGAGAGAACTGAAACATGCCATATCTACTAATATATGGTTCACTTCTGCTCTCTCAGTTTTGGTGCACTGCGTGCTGCCTACTGTCAATGCAGGCACCTTTGTTCAAGAGTGGCTGTGTAATAGGCAGCATTGTTATTGTGCAGAGAGGAACACCTTCCTGTACAAAAGCAATCATTAAAGAAATATATTCCTCTTTCCTTGTGTGCTGCAGCATCCATCCACACATGCAACGAGGACACAACAAGGAGAAATAAAGATGTTTCTCCATGGTACTTCTCTGTCAGGTAGACGCACCATTTTGGGGCAAACCCAGGTTTAGAAGTCTTTATAAATCTGGGAATGCATCAAAATACATGGATGAATGCATGGGAACGCTCATGTTTCACCCATTTATTGTCTATCCTACTCAAAGTAACATAATGCAGCTCTATGCACTGCAATGCACTACTTTGTATTTACTTAGCCATGCAAAGTCACGGAACGTTTTGCGGTTTAGTAAATGCGAAAAAGGATTTTCTATTGGGGCTGCACCACAAAAGTAACCAAATCCCACCTCAAAAATGTTACTAAGGCTGGGCCTTAGCCTTTTGTGTTAGAGTTGAATAAGAAAGAAAAATACTCATTACTCTGTAGGGATACACTACAGACAAAGATAAGCACTGATGGGATAAGAACATTGATCAGGAATGACAATGGAATACTTGCAGAACCTTGAAGCTGCAGAGATGAAGAAGTGGTACAAGTAAAGGAGTGTCCAATGCCCCTGCTCAAAAATAAGCAAGCAAATGAAAACAGGTTTGCTTTTGGGGGCTCACAAAATTTCTGAGTGGATTTTGAAAAGAGAGACATGTGTTTGAAAGTGAGCTCCTCCACCGAGCCATTTTAAGAGAAAATGGGGTAATAGAAACATTTTTGATTTTACATTACAGCTCCCTAAATATAGTGACATCCACATGCTAATATAAATGCCCTTATAGACATATTCCAATACTTTAGGGTCTGCCATAATTACTAAGGAGGAATATTTCTCTGTTGCCCAAATTATGTATGCCCCAATAAAATAATTGTGTGATCCATTCATGATGTATCAAGGGTGCATTCTGCTCTAATTAAGACATGCGAAATTGGTACCAATGCACTACTACCATTAGTAAAATACAGCATGTTGGACTTGGCACTCTCTGCAGGATTCCCACCAAACATTTGTTTGCCTTTACCCCTCTTGTTTTCTAAACCTGGTTTTGTTGTCTATTAGGACTCTCTCCCTTTTACCACAGCTTACCAGTGCCAAAGCGCATGGGCTCTCTTCTTGAAGCCTTGTACAATTGGCTTACACCCAATTGGCAAATTGTATTTACTTTCCAGTCACTAGTAAAGTGGTACAGCATGACCCCAATGACAGTACATTAAATACTACTAGTGGGATTGGAGTACTTATTATGCCACCCACTTAAATATCCCTTTCAAACATGTCTCAAGCCTGCCATTGTGTGCAGTTTTAAACTGCCAATTTGACTTGGCATATTAAAACTTCTGCCAAGGCTAAAACTCCCTTTTCAGTACATAAAAACACCCCTCAAATAAGCCCTAAACAGCTCACAGGGCATTGTATTAAAGGGTTGGACATATACTTCTAAGTTTTACATGTCCTGGTAGTAAAATACTGGTTTTTCACAACTGTCAGCCCTATATCTCCCATAGGAAAAACGTGGTTTACCTTTAAGTGATGATTTTTGTTTGGGAACAAGTAAAAATATCATGTTTGTTGTCTTTAATGGTAAAGTCGGATTTTAAGTCAAGTTCTGAAAATTCAAAATTTAGACTGTTGACATTTTCCTTTCCTAACCATTTGGTGCCTGCAGCCTGTGTTCTGGATCACATAATGAGGTATGGTTCGCTGATGGCCTTTCTGTATTCCTCCCAGTGTCAAAAATGGGGACTGGGTGTTGGTAGGATGGACAGTGCGTAGCTGTAATCTATATCACTTGTGTTTCAATGGCAGTCTGCCTTCTATATTCACAAAGAACTTCACACTGGCCTTTTGTCACCCCACATAGGGGGCACAGGCAGGGAGGAAGTATTTTCCAGAACCATCTGTGGGCAAAGGCCTAGACTACCCACAAAAATGAACACATCACTGTGCCTCTGCCTAAAAAAATATATGCAAGCACACAAGCACACGCAGACATACAAACTCACACATACTTTTTGTTTTAATGGATCATGGCATAAAAACTGTGCTTATGTTAACATTTACATAAAACAAATACATATTTATGTAAATGATAAATTAATAAGACATTTAACAACTTTTTTACTCCACACTAAGGTTTCTCAAGGTGAAAACTGTCTCCATGTTCTCCTTTGAGACCTGCAGTTCAGTTGTTCCAAGATATAAACTGTGCAGCTTTAAAAACCAAGGGCAGTTGTTAGAAATTGGGTTATTGGTTGGGGGGTGGAATCCCCACTCAAGCAACAACCACAATCCTTGTCAGGGTGAACCACAAAAGTCAATAAATTAACCTATGCTTAACCCTCTTGTAGCTTGCCACAAAAACAATAAGGCTTAATTTAGAGGCACTGGGTTAAGTATTTATGCAGTAAACAAACATTAACAAAGTGAAAACACAACATAAGAAAAAAACCAGGTCAACATAGAGAAATATAGAAAATGTCATACATAAAATGACATCAAAATGAATAAAATCCAATCAACAGAACTGGGATTATGATTTTTTAAAGTTTTCCTTTAAAAGTAGTGCCTAAAAGATCAAAGCACCAACCGCAGGTATATGGTAGTGCAAAACAGGGGCTAAAAGTTAAGGCCAACCACAATTGAGCACAGTTTGGCTACACTAGGAGGACTGATCCTGGTCTCAGCTTACCTTTGGACATAGAATACATTTCGAAGAAAAACTCCCCAGAAGGCAATGTTCAGTGGGGAAAGCCAGCTGGCAGTGTCTAAGGGGGAAATATCTTCATAGGGGACCTGTTGAAGGAGGCACAGAGAAGGTTTCTAGGTTCAGACTTTGTACTTTTTCTGGAAGATGAAAATCTCCAGAGGGCAAAGCTGCAGGTTGTAGCTGATGAGGGCACCATGAGACTGGATACCTTCTGAGAGAGTTCCCACTGAACAGGATTGGCTGCTGTGGAGAATAACGTAGTGGGAGCTACCGCAAACTCCATCCGACTAGTGATGCACCATGGGGGGGATTGGCGAGCAGTTAGGTACCAGCCTTCTCTTGGTTCTCAAGCCACATTTAGGGGAAAGAATTTCCTAATTTTTAGGGTTAGTTGGGAGCAGCACCTTCAGCACCACCACCAAGGTTCTGAACTGATAGGGTACCTCTGGGGGGGGTTTGAGAACCACTCTAACAGAGGCCAGGTGCAGGGTTCAAGGTCTATGCCCCTATGGCTCACACAGGAGATAAGCCCGCTAGCCCTAGAGTACATCTGCTAGTCCTGGGTTCAAACAGTAAGGCAGGCCTCGAACAGCAGGGCAGTCCTCTGAGGGTACAAGGCAAGCCTCTAGCATCACAGCAGTCCTCTGCTAGGAGCAAATCTGCCCCCTGAGGGACAAGGCATGCCTCGAGCAGCAGATCCAGTAGTGTACTGAAGAGTTGGTCTGAGGGTCCAATATTTATACTTGGTATCAGCCTTTGAAGAGGGGAGAAAGTCTAAGATACCCCCACATCTGGTTCTGGAAAGTCCTTTCCCTCTCCTGTCCAGACTCCAAGTAGTCTATGGTGAGAAAAGATTGGTGTCAAGTTCCATTGTGAGTGTGCTTGCTGCAGCCCTTTGGATTTTTTTTGGTTGCGAAACAGCTCCACCTCACACATTCTGACAGGATGGCCCATCCTGTGAATACCTTGTACCCTTTTGTCCCACTGTCTGGGATGAATACCCTTACGATCAACTACCAAGCTATTCACAGTCATGTGACCCGGGACACTGGCTGCAGCACCAAATGGTTATGACAAGAAAATGCCAACTTTCTAAAAGTGTCATTTGCATAAATTTTACAAATAAAGAGCATTTTAAATTACAATTCCCTTGAGACCAAACATGGCATTTCTACCTGTTCCCAATCAAATGTAGCACTTTTTAAATTTAATTAGGCAACCCAATGTTCTCCTATCGAAGGGCTGGCTGTATAGTAGTAAGAATAGAATTTAGGAGTTTTTCTGTACCAGAACATGTAAAACTTAAAAACACTGTACTACTTAATAAATACAACGCACATCACCCTATGGACTGTTTGGGGCCTACCTTAGGTGTGACTTAAATGTACTAAGAAGGAAGGTTTAGGCCTGACAAAGGAATATATTGCAAGGCTGAATTGGCATTTAAAAGCTGCACACAGACTACAATGGCAGGCCAGAGACAGGTTTTAAATGGCTACTACAGTGGGTGGCAGAAAAGGTGCTGCTGGACCACTATTAGCAATTAATTTACACACCCTGGGTACATGTATTAAATTAAATGTGCCAATTGGGTGTAAGCCAATTTTACCATGTTTTAAGGAGAGAGCACAAGTACTTTAGCAATGATTAGCAGTGTCCCAATGACAACAAAAATGAAATTCAGAAAACAGGAAGGGAGAAGGCAAAATGTTTGGGGTAAGACCCCACCAAGAATGTCAGGATAAAAATGTAAACTGTAGAGGACAGGCACACATTCTGGCATTTGCTTTCATTACATTTATAAATCGTAGTTGCTTCCACCTCGGATGGAGTCAGTCCTGCTATGTTAATAAGGCATTTACAAATGTTACAAGTGGGCAGCAATTACAGGCAGCTGACACTCACAAAAAAAGCCAGATATTCATTAGTCAACACAATGAATGGTTTGGACTTTAGTCCTTCATTGTTAGTGACACATTCATTCAGTTGGCTCTGTAATGAATTTGCTACTTCATTACCCTGCATCTCAGTCCTCACTGCTTGAGCCTTGCCTCCCAGAAAACCTTTACCCACGCCCAAAATAAAACCAGACTACAAGGTAGTCATTTATTGAGCATTTCAAACGCTGCCTACCTGCTGGCTAACTTTTCCTGGTGTCTTGGGGCTGGTGTTGTTGGCGCCGCTACCGGGGACCTCCTTGCTGTGTCCTCGCTGTGTCTCCCCGCCGCCATTGCCATCTCCCGCGGCCGGAGACCGAAGACCGGAGACCACAGCCCCCAGAGGCGCATAAAAGCGCGACGCTCGCGTTACAGAGCGGGAACCCTGAGCATTTCAAACGCTGCCTACCTGCTGGCTAACTTTTCCTGGTGTCTTGGGGCTGGTGTTGTTGGCGCCGCTACCGGGGACCTCCTTGCTGTGTCCTCGCTGTGTCTCCCCGCCGCCATTGCCATCTCCCGCGGCCGGAGACCGGAGACCACAGCCCCCAGAGTGCCTTGCGCCCGGAGGCGCATAAAAGCGCGACGCTCGCGTTACAGAGCGGGAACCCTGAGCATTTCAAACGCTGCCTACCTGCTGGCTAACTTTTCCTGGTGTCTTGGGGCTGGTGTTGTTGGCGCCGCTACCGGGGACCTCCTTGCTGTGTCCTCGCTGTGTCTCCCCGCCGCCATTGCCATCTCCCGCGGCCGGAGACCGAAGACCGGAGACCACAGCCCCCAGAGTGCCTTGCGCCCGGAGGCGCATAAAAGCGCGACGCTCGCGTTACAGAGCGGGAACCCTGAGCATTTCAAACGCTGCCTACCTGCTGGCTAACTTTTCCTGGTGTCTTGGGGCTGGTGTTGTTGGCGCCGCTACCGGGGACCTCCTTGCTGTGTCCTCGCTGTGTCTCCCCGCCGCCATTGCCATCTCCCGCGGCCGGAGACCGAAGACCGGAGACCACAGCCCCCAGAGTGCCTTGCGCCCGGAGGCGCATAAAAGCGCGACGCTTCTTCCGCATCGCGGGACGCGCGCGGGCGGTGCCGGGCTAAGCCCGGGCAAAGGGCGGGCCCTCTGAGGCCCTCAGAGGCAAGAGGAGGCTGGGCTGGGCCACAAACTATAGTCGGTTGTACTTCGCTTTCTTGTATTCCTACTGGTAGGTTGTGTCGGCCATGAACTGTCGTGAAACTAGAAGCATGACTGCCGTAGGAGCTAAAAAACTTACAGGAACCTTGGATGACTTTATTATTCGCACAAATGCGCTAATTGATGAGGGTATAACTTTGATGGATAGGAGAGTGTCCCAAGACCTGGCCAAGGCCAAACGATCCTCTTTGGGCCTCATAGCACAGGCACAGACACCTAATACTGACTCTCGAAGAGATATACAGGTCTTAGTACATAGCACTGGAGAGACTGGGGATTTTGATGCTTTAAACACTTCACAGGATTTGGAGGCTTCTCCTAACCTTCTGTTCCCATCAGAATGCGGAGTGCAACAAAGCGAGTCAAATACCTCTAACAATATATCTGTCACAAAAGAAAGGGGCCGGATAGAAGGGGCTATCCCTAAGCAAACCCGAAAAATTAATAAATCATCCATTCACAAAGGAAAGAAGGCTCGTATCCCCCCCAACCCCCCTAACATGGATAAACTGCCAGTAGCCTTACCTAATTCTATAGAAGGATCTCATGTTACTAAGAGTGGCTTACCCCTGAGCCTTCCTGATGACACTACTATCGATCACAGCCTGGAGGAAATCCTGGAGTTGACCGGGGATGCGGGCATCCCAGTAAAATCTCCATTACAGGAGGGCCATGGTTTAAGCTTGAACACCACTATTTTTAATATATTAAAAACATTGCTGGAACCTTTAGAGGCTAGATTACGCTGCTTGGAAACTGTCTTAACAAACATACATAAGGACATAAGTGCCCCTAGATTTACCCTGAATAATAGAACTGCCCAGGTTACTATTCCAGCTAAAAAGGTCAAAAAGCCTTCGGTGACTGTTAACAAACCGCTGGAGACCGTAAAAATGACCCCCAAGAATCCCAGTAACGCTATAATTCAGGATAGCACTACTATAATAGCCCCTAGAACCAACCAAACTCAGATAATAGATCAACCTCTGTTAACCACCAAGAGCATTTCTGCTCAGGCTACATTAAGTGATCGCTCACCCCAGCCTCTAAATTCTGATGTACCCGACAGAGTTAAGGGCATGGCCCGCAGAAATATTCATCTTCCCCCTGATGCCTGCCCTTACGTAATTATTCTCACTGGCGTCACCGAAATCTCTACGCAAGAAGTTGAATCGTACCAGGCTCTAAAAAATAAAGTATGTTATTGGTTATCTAAAAATTATCCTCTTCCACCAAACATACCGTGTAATATTTTAATGATTGAGAGAGCTCCGTGGGTAGGAGGCAATAGAAAATACCTACAAGGGGATTGTGTAGTAGTCACTTTTGAGAACCCTGAGGTTGTAGAGTTTATTTGTAATAGTGGATCCCCTAGATTCCAGACGAGTACGGTGGTTGCTAGACCTTTGTCTTATTTTTATCTCCCACAAAATCAAGCAGATAACCGATGGAGTTGGTTAAAAAGACCCCATGACAGTAAATCTAGACAAAGATCTAACCCCCCCTGGGAGATACAGCCCCATGGGTGGGAGGAGGGGTGGAATGTGGGATGGAACCAGGTAAGGAGTAGAAGAGGTAGATTACGTCAAGGCGGCCCTCTTGTTGGTTTACACTATAGCCAACCCTATCATTACCAACAGCTTACAAATGGTATAGATAACCCCTTGCACCTCCCATTAGCCAATCGTTTTGAATGTCTGTCAACTACAGACTGGGTCGACTGACAAACACAGAGCTTGGAATTTGATCGGAGTCCCCAGATTATTCCTACCCAACCAATTAAGACCGTTGCTAGGGAGGATTCGATTAAATCAAACATTTCTTATATTCCTGATAAAGACATAGCGGTGGGTGGTTGTCGGGGTGCGCTTACCCCCTCAAATGCAGATTCACCATACTGCAAATTTTTAACTTGGAATGTGGCAGGTCTATATGCAAAGGCTCAAGACCCCATATGGCAAGGGTTTGTAAAACAATATGACGTCTTGGCAATCCAAGAAACATGGGACACCACTAGAAGTTTCTCATTGGATGGTTTTTGTAGTTTTTCAACTCCAGCAGTCCCAGGAGCAAGAGGCAGAGCAAAGGGTGGCTTACTTACACTATGTTCCCTGAATTTAATGGGAGTTTTTAAAAAATTAGATTCCGCACCCAAGAACACGTTAGTCGTGGAGTGGATTTTACCTGATACTAAAGTTTTTTTGATTATTAACTTTTATAACTCCAAGGATGTTTCTTATGCGAATGAGCACTTGACTTCCTTGTTAGATTTCCTGTCAGTCTATAGACAAGATTGCAATTCCGTCCCAGAGATGGTAATCCTGGGTGATTTTAACATTCACCCCTGTGACGGAGACTGTTTTAATGATAGATATGGGGGCCTACCGACCGAGGGCATTCCCCATTTTGAGCATACAAACGAGGGTGAGTGCCTGGAGACTTTTCTCGCAAACTTAAATCTATTTGAAATTGAGCAGGGCAAAAGCGAACCCAGACCGCCAACATTTATTGGGAGAGACGCCAATACTGTCATAGATTACATTTTTG
This sequence comes from Triturus cristatus, assembly GCF_964204655.1. Taxonomy (NCBI): domain Eukaryota; kingdom Metazoa; phylum Chordata; class Amphibia; order Caudata; family Salamandridae; genus Triturus; species Triturus cristatus. The sequence continues at coordinate 484,834,703 of NC_140580.1, read as the reverse complement.
TATCATCAGGGGTCCTGCCTAGGGCACGTGAGTACAGGGTTGTTACCGCTAGTTTTAGCGATCATCACCCTGTCCTCTTAATGCTGGAACTTGATTGTTTCCGGTCTAGTAGATCGACAAGTGTGGCAGTTCCAGATGCTCTGATAACTAAGGATCAGGGAAGGCGCCTTAAGTGGGGGATGATTGTTCCTGAGCAATTCTTCCACACATTAGCCCAAGAAGAGGAGGCTAACTTGGCAGTGTGCTTAGACCCAACTGCCCCTGGCCCTGATGTTATGGCAGCATATGAGGAAATATGCATAAGGATCTCTAAGAACTTGGAGTTAAGGCCAGGCGCTCCAAGGAACGAGAAGATCTTTAAATGGTTCAATAAGGATTGCTCGCTAAAACATAGTGCCCTGTTGAAAGCATTAAAACATAAACCCAGAGATAGGCCCTTAGTGACCAAATTAAGGAAGGAATACAAAATCGCAATTACCAACTGTAAAAACCAAATTAAGGAGGAAGCTTGGGATAGTTTACTATCCATTGATGTACTGAGAGATAGTAAAAAGTTTTGGGCCCTGGTGAACCAGCCTTTCTTCTCTGAGGATGGGAAAACTGATATGGACTGTGTGATCGAAGATGGTAGATGGCTTGGCCACTTTAAACAGATCTATGAATCCACAGCACCAACGCCACCAGTCAGTACCCATGCTACACCTCACTTGAAGTTTAATGTCACTGAGGTTGAGAGGGCGATTAAAGATACAAGTAAACATAAGGCCCCAGGCCCGGATGGGGTCCCCGCAGATCTCTTTATTCAGTATCCGCAATTTTGGTCAAAAATACTAACCAATGTGTTTAATGCGATACCTGCAGCTGGTTTTCCTTCCTCTTGGTCCACCTCCATTATTGTGCCTATTTTTAAAAAAGGGAATAGGGGGGATCCCGCCTGCTATAGACCAATCTCCCTGTTGGACTCTGCCGTTAAGATTCTGGGCAGAGTCATTTTGCAAAGAATGGGGGATTGGCTAACGGAGAGCAGGACCCTTTCGGATTTACAGTACGGATTTAGAGCACATAGAGGGACCATGGACCAATGTCTAAACCTTCACCTTATTATTAGTAAATACACTGTGGTGAAGGGTGGGCTTCTTTATTTGGGATTTATGGATTTATCCTCTGCTTTTGATTTGGTAAATCGCTCAAAACTTTGGATTATTTTGCGAGATTTGGGTTTGGATAGTACCTTGGTTAATTTTTTGCATGACCTTCATCAAAATTTGTTTGCTTCGGTCAGGGTCACAAGAGAAGGGAGATGCACGGCGAAGTTTAGGTCTGGAAGAGGGGTCAGACAAGGATGCATTCTGGCCCCTCTCCTTTTTACCTTATATATTAATTCCTTGGGGAAATCCCTGGACTCAGCTACCTTGGATGTACCGTATATGGGGGGTTACCCATTCCGGTACTGTTGTACGCGGACGATGCCGTCCTTGTAGCTCGGACAGGCATTGGCCTCCAAAGATTATTAGACCATTTTGGTGGCTTCATGGAAGCATTGGACCTAAAGATCAACACCACTAAATCCCACGTTATGGTTACAGGCTCACGGAGGAAAAACATGAAGATTAGGGCCTTTAGCTGTAACAACTCCCCAATTTCGAGGGTACCCTCTTTTTGTTACTTAGGAGTGACATTTGACGAGAAAGGAACTTGGGGTGCCCAAATAAAGCTAAAGGAGAATGGTGTTTGTAGATCTACTACAGCTCTTATGCATTTTTCTAAAAGATTAGGCTCAAGACCCATGGAAGCCATGACTCGTATTTATAGAGCCAAATGTGTGGCAATTGCATCATATGGGGCAGATATATGGGGCCATGTTTCAGCCCCAGGCATTCAAATCGTAGAAAACAACTTTATACGAGCCTTGTTATCACTCCCGAAATCATCTCCCACATATTCAATACATAACGAAATAGGCCTAGGTTATGTTACTGATCTCCTTAAAATGTCCCCACTGTTATGTTGGATTAAAACCTGGACAAATGAGGAGATCACATTGAACCACTGCATTCTCAAAGACTGCATGTCGTTGGACAAAGCAGACCGCATACCGTGGCTGGCGTATGTTAGAGCGGCATGCGCTAGGCTAGGTCGTCCTGACATGTATTCCTCACCACAGAACCTTAAAAAAGAAGATGTAAGGTGGGTCAAGCAGCACTTTAGAAATATGTTGGAAATTGAGAGGGAAACGGCTGAGCTTTGTAAGCCAATGGTAAGATCACTTTACCAACTATCGTCCTCTTTGGCCATGGAACCTTATCTAAAATATGTCACTAAACCATATCATCGTTTCCTACTCATAAGGTTCAGGTTCAACCTGATACATTTTGTGCTTGGCTCGTATATAAAGTGGGGTACCCCAGAAGAATCCCCACCCTGCACCTGCGATTCTTTCTCTACACAGGATACCCTGCACCTAGTGATGCTTTGTGATCACTATCTGGTGGCCCGCAAAAAAATTCTTTTGCCTATTTTGAAAGACCTAAACTTTGTGCAAGTACGGCCGGCTTTATTATATTTACAGATGCTGAACTCGGTACAGGTTACATATGGTGTAGCGTGTTTTTTGGTAGCAGCCGCTAGACAAAAGAAATTCAGTTTGGATACAAGGACCAATCATCAAACCTGACATTTGTAAATTGCCACTCCTTATTTTTATTGATATGTTTCCCCTCAGGATTTGCAATCACTTTTTAAACTTGTTTTACTGTCATTTTATGTATTTTGTACTGCTTTTATGGTTTTTAAGTAACCGAATAAAGTTCTTTGACTGACTGACTGACTGATAGCTATCACATGACGTATAAATACCTGCCCTGCTTTTATAATGGCCTGCTAGTAACCAGTGGAGGTGCCTGAGGTGGGAAGGGGGATGTGTATAGGACTGGGATGAGGAGCACTATGGCTCAGGGTAATGAAGATTATCGGTAAGTAATGAGTTCATTACTCCTTCGCACACCCTCCTCATTCCAGTCCTCACTGCTTGAGGATATATGAAAGCTTACAAATAAATAGGCACTGACTACGCAAATATTCTCACCAAAGTATGTGGCAAAGACCATGTGGCTGGTCTACAAATCTCCTATATACCCCAGTCCTCCGGCAACTAAGTGGCTACATCTCTTGTAGAGAGGCCTTGGATGTTTAAATGTTGGATGCTTTCTGGAGCACATTTTCCTACAGATCTATAGGCCTGAGCAATTGCTTCCCTCACCCACTTACTGTTGATGTAGAAAACGACTTCCCTTTGCTGGCTGAACCCTAGCATACACATAAGGAGTTCAAAACATGAAAATCCTTAGTCTTATCCAAATATGTCAATAATGCTCTCAATATGACATGGGGAGAGTCAGACATTTGCACAGGGGTTCTTAAAAAACAGGCAAAATTATATTTTGAATTAACCTTAGTGGTGAACATAGGCTTTGTATGAAGAACTATCCTGTTAGGAAAGAATATTTGGTAAAGGTAAGAAATGACTAATGCGCCTAGCTCCCCCAGTCTCCTGGCAGATGTGATAGAGAGAAACGTGGCCAAAAGGGTGGCACTAGTATGACCTTCACCTTTTTCCAAACGTTCTGAAGCACCTTCAGGAGGAGAGAATGGGAGAAAAGGCAAAAAGAATTCCCTTCTGCCAAGGAATGGACATCACAGCTACTGACTAGGCATCCTGACACCATGTCTCCATACAGAAACAGGGAAGTAGTGCATTCAGAGGGGATGCATAAAGGTCTAGCCAGGGTTTGCCCAGCAGGCCAGTTATCTGATAGAAGACCGAACGGGACAGATAGAATTATCCTGATGAAGTCATGTCGTAACTCACACTGTCTGCATGAAGGTTCTCTCTGCCCAGAATAAACATTGCTTTGAGACTAAAGTGATGATCATCTGCCCAGCAGCAAATATCTTGAGCCACTCTTTTCAGCAATTTGTTCTTCATTTCTCCTTGACGATTCAGGTAACTCTTTGTCATCTGGCTGTCTGTTTTGACTATAATATTCTTCCCCTCATGCTGCGGTTGAAATTACAGCAGACCTTTCCACACTGCTGAAAGTTCCCTTCAGTTGGAAGAATGTGCTTCCTCTAACTGAGACCAAGACTGTTTCTCTTCCATGCCCTGCAATATTGCCCCCACCGAATGGTATCCATTGTCAGCACTATGGGAATTGAAGGTTGAAGAGGAACACATGTTCCCAGTTTGGAGCAAAGCCATTATTGAAGATCCTGTTTTATCTGAGGGGACACTGGGACTAAAGTCTAAAACTATTGACTCTCTGGACCCCAGAGCAATAACAGGAGATTTATGAGGAGTTTGAGATGAAGACTGGCCCAAGGCACCACCACTGTTGTTGCTGCCATAATGCCTTGGACTTCCAGCTGGGATAGAGACGTTTGAAGAGAGACAACTCTAGAGTCCAGCAGGGGAACTCTTCCCTCCTGTGTTTAACAGTGCTTCTATGAACAGCATCTGTTGGGCAGGTTTCAATTGGGACTTTTGTAGATTGAGAATGAAGTCCAGTTCTCCTCGGACTGTGCATACTCTCTTCAAAATGTCTTAAACCTTGAAAAGAGAAGAATGAGAAACCAGCCAGTCATCAAGAGACAGAAACATTTTAATTGAATCCAATTGCAAAAAAGCATGACTAATGCAAGTACCTTCTTGATTACCCTCGGGGGTAAAGAGAGCCCAGAGGTGAGTGTCCAAAATTAGAAATGTCAGGGTTCTATTGTAACACAAAGGTAGCATTGACTTATAGAGGGAAGAAAAACATTCAAATATGTGTCTTCTAAGTCTAGTTTTGCTATGTAATCTCTTACTCAATCGGATGGATTACTGACTGCAGGGAAATCATTATGAAAGGTTTGTAGGTCACAAATGTCTTTAGGAACTTGAGGTCCCATGCTGACTGAGTTTGCCATTCTGTTTAAGGACCAGGAATAAGATGGAGGAAAGTCATTTTCTCCTCTGTCCTCAAGGAACAGGGATAATTGCACTGTTCTGAAGCATTGAGTGAACTCCTTGAAATAGGGCTTTTCTTTTTAGACTCTCTGATGGAATGGGAGTCACTCGAAAAGCATTGAGAGGATGCTAATTTAGCTCCCTAAAATAGCACTTTTCTATGTTAAACAGGACCGAACTATCTTAGATTTTTGTTGACTATTGAAGAACAAATGGCCCTAACATATAGTCAGGACTTTGGCTGTTGATCTGCAGGCTGGGCAGACTAGAAAGTGGAGCCAACCACCCCCCTCCCCCCAGCCATGGGCCCTGCCACAAATGGGGCATTCTATAACTGGTAATTTATGAAGAAATTATTTTTTCCCCCAAAAAACGGTAAGGCTGAACTATTTTATTCTCCTTCGCTGAAGTATGTACCATATCATTAAGGTGTGAACCTAAAGATTCTGACCCAGAAACAGCAGATGATTAATGAGAGTCTTTTGCCCCACTTCGAGTTTCCATAGGTTCCTCCTCCTGTCTGCTGTAGACCATTGCATATCAAAGATACAACCTAAATGAAAATAGAAAAACAGTTCCATGTTGCTGAGTAAGGACGAAGGATCTGAAATCTCTTGGAGACGGGCGAATAAGGATTGACAGTGTTTCAAAAGAACATGGGAAGCATTGGCAGTATAAGTGTTTGGCCTTATTGCAACGTTGAAGGGAGAACAATAACTTTTCAGTTAAGCTTCTATTTTGCAATCCACTATGCTGATATTTGGAATCCTTAGATGGCAAGGAGGAAGTAAACGGCCAGGAAGTGAACATTGCGCTCAAGCAGGACAGGGAGAATCCGGAAGTCTCCTGCTGAGAACTTATGATCAGCAGGGAAGGACCCAGAAGGTGGAGGAGACACCGACAACAGGAGGACTGCGAGAGAGGCCAACAGAGGAAGAAACAGAGAAACAAAAGGAGGTAGAAGAGACCAGCATATGGCAATAGAAAGTGGGGGCACCTGGACTGCCCAGGGGTATACCTTGAGGGAAGGAAGACCGTAATGCAGGAGACCGCTTAGGGAGCAACGCACCAGAGTCCAGTGCTCCAACGAGGGAAACAGAGGTTGATAATCCCCTCCCCACGGCCCCAGAGGGTCATGGGTTCAGGCAAGTGCCTAGCACACAATTGTTTTCTTTTAAGGGTTGGTGGGCGGGTTTACGGGTCACATAACCCTGAGTCACCATTATCCCTACACTTAGGCACCTCAAAGGGGTAGGCCACTGGTGAAAGGAGCACTATTTCCCATTGAAATCCATTAGGACAATAGCCTGACCCTGCACTTCCTGGTCACCGTTTTGTGGTGCATGTGACAAAGACACATTGTACTATGACAGAAATGCCATCTCAACCGGGCGCCTTCCTTACAGCATGCTCACAAAGTACTGTCAGCTCCCAAACCCCGCAATCGCACATGAGTGGGGATCGAGTTTGAAAGCCCTGCACTGAGATCTCACCCACCAACTTCAGAAAACACTTGAAAAAATAAACAGAGACTGTAGGAGACAGAAACTCAGCAGGCTCTTGTGGGAGGAGAGATGCCTATCAAAGAAAGACTGCTTTGCAGTCTGTTATTACTTTTGAGCATGACTAAAGGCTGTCAAGGATGTGGGGCTCATCTCAAGCAGTGAGGACTGGGATGAGAGGGACAAGTAAAGGGGTAATGTGAGTTAATGGACCCTTTAGAAATTTAGGTTGTAGTGCTTAACATAAAGATTTCAGCTCTGAAAGAAACTAAAATCTCAGTGTAATAAAATGATGGGCAAAAACATGAGGAAATTGGTACGAAAACACTGATTCCTGAATGTTATTCCAAAATGAACTTGTAATCTTCATTACTTTCCAGCCTCCAGAATTACCAGGAGCCCTTGTAACAGTAAATCTGATGGGAAGGTAGAAATTCTAGGGCTTATAACTGGTCACTCATAAAGAGGGATTTTTGATCCTCTGGCCGGCTTTCTAAAAATCTGAGGCACAATCGAAAACACTCCATATTTTAGCAGGGAATGATTTGGAAAATATATTCTAGAAAAGTTATAGTCTCACCGGCCATATTGAGGAGAAAATCTTGTTTTTCAATACCTAGTATTTAAAAGAAAGTTGATGGCTTCCTTTTTCGTAATGCGTTACTGAGAACATAATCCAAGAGAAAGCAATGGAGTATTGACTCTTTTCACTCACTCTGTTTACTCTTGGTGCCACAACTTGCCACAGCTACTGCCTTAGCCTCAGCTTTGCCACCGGATAATTTTCTTTTGAGGCGCCGGTTAATGAGGGGACCATAACTACAAATCCCAGCAGCCTAAGCAGCGCGCCCGCCGCCAACTCTACTGAGAGCACCAGGAGGTGCTTAAATTGCAGCTAGGTCTCCCGCACGTGGGCGTGCTCGGGCCACCCGCCTGAGACCGGACTAGGCTGGGTTGGGGTGGACCATATCCCTTGTCCCTGCGTTCAGAAGACAAGTGTACCGGCAAGGAGCACTAATTACTTTTTCCTTTGCCTCACTTCGGAGTACATTGAAGCAAAATGGGGAAGAGAAAATTGGGAACAGCTAAGGGGAAGTCTGCAGAAAAAACTGCACTATTTACAAATTATTTGAAAAGTGCAATGGGCATTATTAACAGTGAGATTATACAGGTAGAGGAGCAATTGGCGGCAATGAAGACAGCCTTGAATGTTGCCCAAAAGGAGGCCAGGTCAATCTTGGAAGATAACGACGGTGGTAACAGTGCTGGCCCTGAGCCTGAACTGCAGGACTCAAGCAATTGTCATGGCAGGAGTTATAGCCTGAAGGATAATAGTTCTAACATCTCATAGTCAGACCATCCCATTAAGTCTGGCCCTTGTGTATTAACAACCCCCCTTGAAATTTCCATAGCATCAGATACACCTGATTTGACCTCTCCACCCGTGAAGAGGTGTAAACTGCACATAGTACCAGCAAAGAACAGTCTACAAAAAAAAAAAAAAAAAAAAATGGAGAAGACCACAAAACCGGATGGAAAGGACATGGGGACAGGTCTAGAAGAGTCACTACGAAAAACGCAAGGCATTGATACACTCTTCAAAAAAATTACATGGGAAAATTGACACTATTGAAAAGCATGTTATGACTGAGATAAAACCAGTGCAAAAAGATATTTCTCAGTTGTTGGAACTGGTCGCAGCCTTACGGTCATCTAATGTATCTAACACATGTCAAAAGCCTATGCCTAGTAGATATTTTGATAAGAGATCGTTAAGTGATGTAAGTGAAATAGAGATGGTTAATATTCATCAATTACCAATTAAACAAACAGAGGAAGTACCCGGATCATCTAGGCTAAATCCTCTTGTCAAAACGAAGAAGGATAATCCACAAAATGGCCCTAAATATAACCTAGCAAGTGAAAGCCACCAACCACCTAAGAGGTATCAGGGGGTCTCTCTTAGTTTGCCCCCTCAGGTTACTCCCTATGTCATTGTCTTAAAAAAGGTACCTGACAATTAAACAGAACCTTGGGAATCATTGAAGAACCGGGTTGTACACTGGTTCTCCATCAATACTCATTGTAGCACTAGGCTTCTATCCCAAGAAATAATCATGTTAAGAAGAGTTAGTTGGGTGAGCAGGAGGGAAAAGTCATGTGAAGGGGACTGCGTTGTAGTACATTTTCGACACCCTGAAGTGGTGCGTCACCTACTGGAAGAAGTATCAGCAAAATATATTGGGCCATGCGATCGCCCTAAGGATACTATCATTGCAGTACCCCTTGGAAATTTCTATAGATCTGGAATCGAGTAGTCCCACCTAACTGGTAGAGCACAACTTAGCCCTGTAAACCACATGATACCATCTACGTTGAATAACTTTTAGAAGCTGTAGCAAGGTTGATTGACTGGGTTCAAAAGCTGTACAATCAGATGATAGTATTTATATTACCAGGCCTTCGAGTACACTGAAATAAGAAGTGCGTGTAAAAGTAGCGCAATCGAATAAAGGTAATCGTATTTTTTGCCCTATTAGTATAGAAGCAGCACCTATAGATGTGGTGCAAATAAACACTTGCAGCAATTCTACTCCTCTTATCAGTTCAACTGACATAGATCCAACTAATTGCTCATGGGCTGGATCATTATACATTTTGTCATGGAATGTTGCAGGGGTTAAAAATAAATTGCATGACACTGTATGGCTTAAAAGCGTACAATAGTGTTCTTTTGTTTTAATGCAAGAAACATGGCTCACAGAAGCCTGTTTTATTTAAAACAGTTTTTACTAAAGCAACTCCATCTAAGGCCGGGAGAGTGAGTGGAGGTCTAGCAGTTTTAATATCGGTGTCCTCTCCCCTGACCTTAAAGAAAACCTTTACAGACTCTCAGTATTACCAGTTCCTACTCTTCTGTGTCAAAGGAAAACAGAATATTGTAGTTATAAATTTTTACGATAATATTTTTGATAATACGAAACACAGGATAATCATAAAAAGGAAGGAAGAGTTGGACAATTTCTTGAAGGGACTCGGGGGCGAGTTCATATTAATTTGGGGTGGAGATTTTAATAGTGAATTATGTCATTTATTTACAGGGACCAATGTGGTTATGAAGATGAACTAGGTGACCTTACTAGTCACTTCCCTCACAACTCCTATGGTGAAATGATTAACTATGTTATGCATAAATATAATTTAGAAATCATTGTACCAGGTGTTAACAAGGGAATTCATGTTATTCACACATATGAGGGGCTAGGTCGTCTTCATGTATTGATCGATTTTTAATATCAAGGAAATGCAGGCCCCTAGTCGATAACTGTTTTATAGAGCCTAGCCTGCTTAGCGATCATCACCCCCTTTTACTAATGTTGAACTCTAGCTTATACGATAGAGTCAAGGTGTGTGTTTCTGCTGCCAATATTAAAACACAAGGTGAAAATGGGATCTCCATCAAGTGGACAGGTGTCAACCCTATGGTTTCTATGGAGAATGTAGTCTTAAAAAATAATCACCATATAAAAACATGCCTGGACGCATTCTCTTGTAAAATTGATACTGTAATGGCCTTGCAAAACATTTCTTTGGAAATGTCTAAAGATTTGAAAGTTAAAAAAAGAAAACTAGGGACCCCTGCCCACGATGGTTTAATCAGCAAAGTTCCAGATTAAACAGGGACTTGAAGGAAGCATTAAAACTAAACCCTAGGAATGGGTCAAGAATTCGCACCCTTCGGAAATGCTATAGGCAAACCATAATTTCAAGAAAGATAGAAATCAGGGATAATGTTTGGGATAGTTTGATCCAACCGCTGTTCAAAGATATTTCACCTGCTAAGGTAGATACATCAGTTACGTCAGAAGATTGGTTAACTCACTTTGAACATATTTTTAACCCTTCACAACAGATTACTGAAACAGATGAAAATCGCAATATTATCTTTTTAAATTCCGTTAAGATAGAATCTGTTACTGTAGAGGAGATTAAAACTGCTCTAAGGAATAGTGCAAGAGGGTTTCCCATCGATTTTTTAAAGTTAAATGTTGATTTCTAGTCCCCCATTTTAGTTAATCTTTTTTATGCAATTACTGAAGGGGTGCTACCTGCAACATGGGCGGAAAGTGTTATTATCTCAATTTTTTTAAAAAGGCGACAGAGGTAGCACACAAAGTGCTACTGCCCAATATCCCTCCTCGATTCCACCTCTAAACTGATGGGCAGAGATTTTCTAGCCAAGTTGGAATGCTGGGTAAAAGATAAAAACATTTTAACAGAAGCCCAGTTTGGCTTCTGAAGGGGTATTGGTAAAGTTAAACAATGCGCTAACCTCGAGTTGCCTATTGGGAAATCCACCCTTGGTGAAGAAGGTCTACTACACCTTTGTTTTGTTAACCTTTCTAATGCATTCAACTTAGTAAACCATACTAAGTTATGGCAAACGCTAGAAGGGATGGGCGCCCCATACGACATTATTAGCTTTTTATCACAGATATATGCTCATTTAACCACAAAGATACGCTACGGCCAAAACAGGGAATGCACATCGCACTTCAGAGTAACTCGTGGGATTAGACAAGGTTATGTCCTTGCCCCACTCTTATTCTCGCTATATATTAATGGGATTGACTTTTTATTACAGAGTCTGAAAGCTGATGCCCCCATTGTTGGTAAACATGTAACCCCAGTTTTACTATATGCAGATGATGCAGTCAAGTTCAAGTTCAAATCAATTCATTCGATTCATGTGAATCATAAAAGTATACCATGCATACTTAAAATAGTTGAATAATCATAAAAGAATGTATACAAAAAGTGACATAAAATACATATATCGATTCACAATTTAAAATATTTGAGTACAGTTTGCTTAAATTAAGGGAACATGTTCACCTCCATGGCTCTAACGCCCACAGCACAAATTTAATAAAGTAAACATCTTTTCGTTCTATCACACATACCTAAAATCAATTGAGGCTTAATTTCCCTTTCACAATTCATACCGTTTCCTAATTAACAAAGCAGTTCTAATGAAGTTAAGCACAGCGCTGCAAATAGCAGCAGTAGATAAAGATCGTAAATGATTCAAACCTTCTTGATAAGAGCAGGTGCGACTTTCCTTGAAAAGAGGCTTAATATAGCGTGCCCTCGGATCTTTATAAAGTGTGCAAAACAGCATAAAGTGCATTGTGCTTTGTTGAGCTGAATTATTACAAGGACAGGGAGTCAGTCTCTCACACCAACTTGTCTGTTTGGGGAAAGCCACAAGAAAGTGCAGTGTGCAAAGGCAAAGTCTGGTCATAAGGAAACGTGATTGTGCATGAATAGTAAATGCAAATAAAACTGCTGATGATATAAAGACTCATGAGTTAGTATACCATTGTCCTGGTTGGACATCCTTATTTCGTCATAAAATGCATTTTTTATAATCAGTTTCATATTGGATTGGATGCTATCAGGATTATCATAGTAGTGTCCTAAGCCCATTGTATTAAAAGTATCTTTGACATTACGAAGCCAGGGAATAGACAGAGCCTTTTCAAGATTCATGTAGTCTCTAAGAATAGACCTAGAAAATAATAGTTCCTCTGAGGTCCAAACTTTTCCCCATAGAATCAGTGGGGCAATATTTACTCTATCTTTTACATAATCCACCCCACTTCCGAGTGGCAAACTTTTCATCAATAATCTTTTTTAAAATGTATTTTCTAAAATTTGTATCTGGGTGCTTTTATGATGACCCCATACTCCTGCCCGTAAGTTGCTACTGATAGGCATTTTGATTTATATAAAGTTAACATTACTGCCATGGGCTTATGTCCCAGCTTGCAAGCAAAGCAGAACAGTCCCTCTACTATTTTACTGGTATGTTGTACCCTGGCTACTATCAGGTGGTCCCAATTCAATTCGTTATTAAAAACATTCCCCAAATAAGTAAAATTGGGTACCTTGTTAATGATCTTTTCTTTTACTACACATTTTCTTGTTTTAGTCTGCTTAGGACCACATACCATAATAAAAGATTTACTAAAGTTTACTTTTAGGTCCAATGCCATCATAAAATCAGTAAAAGCATTCAAGGCTTTTTGGAGGCTAATGACCGTTAAAGCTATCAAAACCGTGTCATCAGCATATGACAATAAGGGAACCAATTTACTTCCTATACTAGGGAAATCCAATTGCTGCTCTAGCAGAAATGCCTCCACGCCATTTGTGTATAAAAGAAATAGAAAAGGGGCCAAGATACAGCCCTGGTGAACTCCCTCTGTAGAAGCAATGGGCCTGGTCTTTTCTCCTCCCGGGCCATAGCTTATGGAGACAGTGGTGGACGCATGCAACCTGGGCAACAAGGTAATAAGGGCTTCCTCAAAGCCTATTTTTTCCATGAGTGTCCACAACTTCCCCCAGCTAAATGTATCAAAAGCGCAGGATAAGTCCATTAAAGCCAGGTGGATTGACCCTCCCCCTTGGCCTTCATGTACTTATCCATGATTAGAGACAGATTAAGACATTGTTCATTTGTTCCCATTCCCCTCCTGAAGCCATATTATGTGTTAGATATAAGGCCGGAGGCATAGGCCCACAACTCCAGGCGTGCAAGAATTAACCTCCCCAGGACTTTGGATGTAGCATCAATTAAAGTATTAGGCCTGTAACATACAGGATCATTCCTGCTGCCTTTTTTATGTATCGGTACCACCACTCCCTCTTTCCATGAGCTAGGTATGCGATCCACTACTGCTGCTATAAAAAAATTAACCATCAACAGTGCCCATAATTGGAGATTGCTTTTAAACAAATCCAAGGGTACCCAGTCTGGGCCTGGGGCTTTTGAAGAAATACCCTTTCCCAATGCATCTTTGACTTCACAAAGAGAAAGGGATGAGCTAAGTTGGCTGGCGGTTTGTAAATTAAATACTATTTTATCTTTTTGATCTTGTGGTAAAACACCATTCAGGTTGAATATATTTGAGAAATGGGATTCACAAGCTTTCCCTGTTATTGTCGAATCCATATTCCTTGCGTCATTTGAAAACAGGGGACGATTTATAACTTCCCAAAAATCCTTAGAGTGCTTGAATACACTAGCTCTTTCAAGATCTTCTCAGGCCAGTCTTCTCAGTTCATCCTTCCTATGCCCAATTACACATTTATAAGTTTGTCTCACATTTCTAATTATTTCCTTGTCAAGGAGGACTACGTGCAAGGCCTTCTTAAGATCTTTTAGTGCCCTAAAATACTCAGCATTAAAGCATCTTGTTTCCTGTGATTCCCTTCTTCTCACTGATCTTGTCAAATTATTTGGCCACATCTTTACAAATCGATTCAAAGCACTGTATGACCACATTCGGGGGAGAATCATCGGATAAACATGTCATGACTTGACTTAGATTAGTTTTGACAATATTCTCCTCAAATTGTGAAGAATTAATTTTACTCCATTTTAATCTCACCCCCTGGTTAAGGTTATATTTTAGTGGGCATTCATCACCCTTGCCCACCAGTGCCGTCACGTGCAAGGATGTAATAAGAGGATTGTGGTCACTAACAGGATTTGGGTCAACCGCAAAACTGTCTACAAGGTAGGCAAATTTTCTGGATATTAGCATGAAATCGATAATACTTGCCCTGCCTTCTCCCAGGTATGTTGGGTACTGTATAGGCGGGGTACAAACCAAAGTATCAATCAAACATAAATCATTTACAACAATGATGGTATTTATTACCTCACCCTGCGAGGTATGCTTAAAATGGGACAAATGTTGGTTTTCAGTGTCACATCCTTTGTGCAAACTATGCTGGCATAAAGTGCAATTAAAATCACCTACCCAAATTATGCACAAAGGGTAACATTTACCCGCAACCTTGTCAATTACCTCTTTAAGAGTGTTAATGACACCACAGTTATTTTGATCAAAAATATTATAGTACCAGTTGATCAGTAATATTGTAACATCAATCAGGTTAGAGATTGAAATAATCTGGTACCAGGGGGAATCAATTATATTCTCTATCTTTATTGACCCATATTTAACAGAGATCAAAGTCACCAACTCCCCCTTTGCCCCACCTGCGGGAGATGGTGTTGCCTGGACGGTAAGAGAACAGTAACCGTTGATTACAACATCATCCCTGCTCCAAGTTTCCTGGGTGCAAGCGATATCAAATGTCTAAGCATACTGCAACCAAACCTCATCTGATAATCTTGGCCTAATGCCCGTGATGTTCAATGAAGTAGGTTTAAGTGGTCGAGTACTACAATCATGTACCACTGCCACTTCCCCACCAGTACTAATAGTGGCTGGGGCTACAGGCATGATGTTTGTGTCCCAACTGACCCGTCCTTCACTCTCAAAATGCGAGTGTGATGGAGAGTGTAAGCTATTCACTATTTAAGATATCCATTTTCCCTGAAATTCTCGGGGTTGGGTTCCAGTCAGTCTATATCTCCAAGACCGCTTAATGCCTCATAGCAGTTTAAGTGAAACCAAGGAGGATGCCTAGGGTGCTGATTATCTCGTCAAAATCTCTCCTCCTCTACAACAAACCACGGAGGTCTAGTTGGCTTGTAAAAAATAAACAGCAGTAAGATGGTTCCCCCCTTGAACTTACCGACTAGTTGTTTGCCCATTCTAAAATTGTCTTAACCAGGCCTGGAGATCTAAAAGTTAATACTATACAGTCTCCCTAGAATTTCTTGGTGGATTTCCCCAACCACCCAATCCGGCGCACCATCTTAAATTCCGAGAACAACAGGTCATTGACCCCCGTCCTTGCACTCAAGAAGTTTAATGACTTGTTCCTCAGTGTTGACCAGTGCTCTGAGTCGCCGGGGAGCAATGGGGTAACATTAGCTAGCACTACAGTATCAGGAGTTGCGTTGGTGATAAATGCAAATTAGTATGTCGGCCACTTGGGACTCTTTGATCAAACAACTTGCCTTCTATAATACTTGGGATCCGGGATCTCTCATTTATTGTACGACCAACCTTGTCACTATGGGTACTACTTGGAGAATGTATAGTCTGGGCATGCGTGGAGGTTGGGTGTTTTATCTGGGAAGGGGTCTCAACACGGTTTGATGTTTGACATACTACCCTTGGGCAAGGAAGGTCATCCTGAGTCACAGATCTAGAAAGAGGTTTGGGATGACACTTAACCCCATTCATAACAGTACTCTCAGCCCTATTACTTTCAGCTCTATTTTGACAAAGGTTTACCACTGGTTTTTCAAGATTCGCTAACCTAATCTCGATATCAGTTAGCCTTGGCATTAATGGGTCTAAAAGAGCTGAAACTGTAAGTTCCAAATTTTTCCAAAAATCAACCTGGATTGGTAATTCCCCCCTAGAAACCACATCATCAAAAGCTTGAGTAGGCACCTGATTATGCTCTATATCAGCAGGTTTGCTCCTACCCCCTAAAGGCTTGGGCAGAAAATAATGTTGTTTGTTTACGGTTTGCCCCTTTCTTTTCTTTGATGGTGGTAGGAGGCTGGTCCCGTGAGTAGTTGTCGCTTTAGCTTTTTGGCCCAGTGTAACTACTTTTGGCCTAGATGATTTATCAGAGTATTCACTTGTGTCAGAAGCATTAATAATTTCAGGGCCTGAGGCCTGAGGCCTGAGTGCAACATGCTAATTTGGAATGCATTAGCTTCCAAGTTCGATTGAGACGCAGGAGCAGAAGCAATAGGAGCAGTTCGATTATAAGAGCTTTGAGGCTCCAGGGACAGTCTGCGCTCTGTAAGTTCAATTTCATGAATGAGTGACGACTCGGCCCTCAGTAGAAAAGCGTCCAAGGTCCCCTCTACACCCTGCCCATTTCCAGATTTAGGCCTACTCATGTTACCCCCCGCAAAGCAAGACAAAAATCAGAAGTGTTGATATCACAGTGCCTTAAAGAGTCAGCGTTGGTTGCATCCAGAACAGTGAGTAAATGTCAATAACGTGGCCCAGCCTCCTTGGGCCACTGACGGGCACACACATGCCTGCCCCTGGCCTGGGCTTTGCCTGGGTGCGGCACGGGCACGCCCGCGTGCGACCTGTACTGTGGGAGTCCTGGTCCGCTTAAAAGCACCTCCTGGCACGATGTTAGGCCGTCGGTGGCAGCGTCCTTGCCGCTAGGGAGCCTGGGAGCTGTAGTTCCTGCTCCCAGGCAACGCAAAGCGGACTGGCCTCCTGGACCCACTGGTGCTTGTAGTGGATGCAGCACAATGCAGGCAACAAAGGTAAGTATTGGCTCCTGCCCTGCGGTAGCCCTGGTCCTCTTAAAAGGGCCTCCTGGCACGATGTTAGGCCGCCGGCGCCAGCGTCCTTGCCGCTTGGGAGCCTTGGAGCTGTAGTTCCTGCTCTCAGGCAACGCAAAGCGGACTGGCCTCCTGGACCCCCTGGCGCTGGTAGTGGATGCGGCAGAATGCAGGCAACAAAGGTAAGTTATGGCTCCCACCGCACGGGAGCCCTGGTTTGCTTAAAATCACCTCCTGGCGCGATGTTAGGCCGTCGGCGGCAGCGTCCTTGCCGCTAGGGAACCTGGGAGCTGTAGTTCCTGCTCCCAGGCAACGCAAAGCGGACTGGCCTCCAGGACCCCCTGGCGCTGGTAGTGGCAGAATGCAGGCAACAAAGGTAAGTATTGGCTCCCATGATGCAGTCCTAATACTCAGGACTGCAGAGGGCCTCCAACTCTTGATTGATAATTTTACAAACTTTATGACTGAAAAAGACCTAAAAATAAATCTGAGTAAAACATTAGTCACGAGGTGTGGGAAAAGTAAAGCTAGGAATAGAACCCACTATGTTGGGGGAGTACCCATCGAAAGGACACCTACATTTTCTTATCTGGGGTTACTTATTAAGAGCAAAGGATTATGCAGTACACATATCAATTTATGTAAATTACAAATTTTAAGATCAAGTGAGGCTATCTTTAGATTCTCCCATAAACTAGGCAGTAAGCCAGTACGTGAAATTTTAAAATAATATGGGAGCAAGTGCATCACAGGGGTATGCTATGGTGGAGCCTTATGGGACATGGTAGATACCTCCCCATTACAAACTCTTGAAAATACATTTTTAAGAAGGTTACTATCGGTCCCTAATTTAACAGCTACTTACATAGTCCATAGGGAGACAGATGTACCATACCTCAGTGATCTGATTAGTATTGCTGCTCTTACACTGTGGTACCGAATTTGGACTAAAGATGAAACACATTTTACTAAAGCCATAATCCTGGACTGCCTCGAACTTGACCACTACAGGAAAATACCATGGTTGCATTATATTTATAGTTTTTTAATTGAGTGTAGCGTGGCAACTAATTTGAAAGAACTTGAAAGCATCCAGTCCTATAGTAAAGGGGAGTTAAAAAGGAGACTTTTTAAATCGAGAGAATTAATGAGGATAGTACAAAACCAAATGTCGTAGCCTACCATGACGGCCCATCCTCACTGGGCACCCAGCCGTATCTTGTTTTTATAAGAAATGTACAACACAGATTTTATTCAACAAGTTTAAGGTTGGGTAAGTGGAGCCCCAGTCTACCCCAGTCTGCCCCAGTCTACCTAAGTGCCCGTGCAATGGTAAATCCTCCCAGACCACTCTGCATTTTTTACTCTTTCGTAACTTTTATAGGGATATTAGAAAATTGATTTTACGACCCCTTTTTAATGCCAATAAACTATATTTCTATAAATCAGCTTTTTATCAAATTTGGAACCTGGAAAATGTATTGACTTGTAATGTGGTTATTCTTTTTATTCAAATGGCTATCAAATGAAGAAAGGATCTTTCAGATTTGGAAATGTTGAATTATGAAATTGAATACACTGTATGTTCTAATTCTTTTTGTTTGCAGTCTATATTGTCCCATTACACTTCTTGAGATAATGTTCTATGAACTATTGCATGCTTTTATTTCTATTGCTTCTCGTGATGACATGTAAATATAATTTATATGTTTCATTTTTATTTATGTGGAAAACATGCCTTTAAGGAAACTAATAAGGGTGAAAATGTTTACATGAGAAATGTTCTTTGGTGATTTTTTATTATGGTAAAATGTAAAACTTATGATGAATTGATTTTTTCTGTTGAATGCTTTTATGGATATATTTTTTATATACCGAATAAAGCTTGATTTGATTTGATTTGAGTATTGACCTAGCCACATCAAAGGTTTTCTTCAAGTTGTAGCCTTCTATGTTGAAAAATGAGACTTGTCATCCAAAGCAGAATCTCAATGTTATAAATCAGCAACGGGAATATTTTCCTGACACAGCCTTCAGAAAAGGAAAGACTGAGAAACTGCTATGAAGATATATTCTTAGCTAGAGTGCTAAGAACATTTGTTTGCGTTATACCTTGTTGTTTAAGTAAAGTCACAATAGCTGTTAATGTAATGCCTGGATTTTGCTACTGATCAGCCAATACTGCCTTAAAGGTATCTTTTTTCTGCCACACATAATTACCTTTGTTTTATTTACTTTAATTTTAAATTTATTTTCAGCTCAAACTTTTGTAAGGCATCTATGTTTCTCCATAGACCTACATTCGTGACATTTCGCCTAATTGAGTCATGAACAAACTAGAGGCTACCCAAATTATTATATTTTTGTTTGGAGAACCTGAATGTGACCGGGTAAATTCAGATGGAAAGACTTGATAATTACAGATGGTAAGTCGATTCGATTTGATTCAAAATCTTTATTCGGTTTAATCTCAATGCACCATAAAAGTACAGAACAATGCAAAATTACAACAACTACACAGATAAAACTATTTAAAATGGCAGGAAACAATCATACATTTATGTTGAGTAACGGTGCTAAAAATATCATTCAGATGGTAAGTCAGTAGTAAAAACACACATAAAAACAGGAGCAAGAAGGCATCTCTGCTTAACATCTTTAGGTATGGGAATTTTGTGAAGTAGTTTTATTTTGGTTGATAATTGACCTGCTCCTTTTGGGATGGAAGACGCATTGTAGTGTACAGTAGCATGCAGGTATCTGGCTGGCATGCCTTCAACTTCGACCAAAGCCTTGATCTATCAATTGAGTCAAAGGCTGTTAGCATACCAACAGAACAACAGTGCATAAACCCCTGGCCTCCATGGAGCTCCAAGAGAAACCCCAGAGAAACAAACATTGGTCAAGTTTAAAAATATGTGCTGAAAGCCAGCATGCTTAATAGTTGTGTGTTGTTTTCCACAGACCAAGCATTAAACTGCACTAATTTTTCCTAAAGTCTTTGCAGCCATATCCCTTAACGACATGTCTCTATGACATGCTTTTCTTGGAAAATGGTTTAATAAGAGGATTGCCTTTCAACTATATATGAATGACATACATTTTAAAGTGTGCTTTATATCGGACTTATGCTGATTATAAGTGTTTTTTAAATATCAGAAGTTACTATTACCCAATTTATGGAGTTGGATTTACCCACCTCAGCAAGAAGGAGGATTAAGTATGTCTTGACAGAATTCGGACTTGAGAACTCCAAAGCCATTCTGAGTGATTAAGCATCTACATCCTAAACTATGTCCAACAAATTAGTCTACACAAACTGGTGCATCACTTCGCTCCAGTTACAAGCTGCACAGCATCTGTCGTGAGTTTGCTCAAGTGAAAACATAACTCCAATATTTCTTCCAACTGAATCATATTTTTTCCATTTTTCATCAGTCTTTTTTTATTAATAATGGAGGCAACTTCATTCCAAGCTCCAAATGCTACAGATATGCCCATCCAGGCTTTATCTTGCAACACAATGGAATTAATAGTACATCCTGGTTAAATATGAAGATATTGACCCAATGCATTTCGGCATGAAAGGCCTTCTTCAGGGGTAACTAAAATTTAAGGACAGCCCATTAACATTGAAGAAAATCTTACACCACAAAAAACCAAACTCAGCCTTCATAATGTTGTAACCATTCCCTTAATTTGCTATAAATCCCTCTCCATGTGCCTGATTATACTGTGAGCAGTGTGTGGAAAATAAAAACAAACACATGTAGCATTTGAAGCTTGGAATGAAGTTGTCTCCATTATGAATAAAAAGAAGACTGATGAATTATATGAAATAAATATTATTCAGTTGGAAGAAAAATTTAAGTTATGTTTTCACTTGAGCAAACTCACGACAAATGCTGTGCAGCTTGTAACTGGAGCGAAGTGATGCACCGTTTTGGGTGGATTTCAAAATGGGCTGTTGGGACAAGACAGAGCACACAACAAGCTTGCACGCACAACATTCTGCCTTTGAGCATTTCTTAAACCAAGCAAAAATTGTGAAAAACTTATTGTGAAGGACTTATTGTCTTGTTATGTAACCCATTAGTCTGGCATAGACAGAATTCTAGTCTGCCCGTTTTAAAATCAATATCTATGTCTTAAATAGCACACAATGAAGTGATAGATACTATGACTGACTGTGATGATATGAACTTCTACAGCCTGGATTGATGTGAACAAAACAAAACAGAAGTGACCATGTGATAATTTATACAGCTTTCTATTGAAGTTTTTTATTTACATTTTCTCTCTGCTGGGCATTGTGGCAGATAACTAAAACAGCATATCACACCACCAGACAGAAAAACGCTAAAAATGAGAATTACACCATGTGATCTGAGCATGTCCCACTTGACAGAGATAAACTGCCAAATTGTAATTGCTATCCATGATTCTGCCATTGACCTTAGAATTCATGCACTAAGGTAAGCTTGATAAATGATGGGTTCATTATGAAGTAAACTGAATACATCTGGTCTAAGAATAACCAGCTATCTAAAGAAATAGTGCAGTAGCTAAAACATAAATCATTTATGAGCATCAAACCAGAAACGCTTGTTGTGATAGCTAGAAACGCTTCATTCCTGTGTTGAAAAAAAGATGCTGCAGATGCTCATGCAAATGGTGGAGATGGTAACGGGGTACTAGTGAGACAATGGTTAAAGAAAAGCACATAAAACCCTGCAACAAAAAATGCTTTGTTAAATGCACAAGCAAGACAGTAGAAAACAAAAAAACAGCAAATGTGTCTGTTCTCTGACTTTTCAGACTTTAAAGATATGAAAGAAGAACTATGTAGTGAAGTATTTTACTGGTTTTTGTACATTTGGGTACTCCACTTTCTACAATATACTCACCTACAATAAAGGCATTATGGTAAATGACTTCCTTTTGTGTGATTTCCCCCCAATTTTTGCCCTATCTGTTTTACTGGAGTTAGAATTTAGCGCCCCTTTCCCCTGCTAAACATGAGTTCTTTGCCTACCCTCCCCCCCTTTAAACATGGCTGAATTGGCTTATCCATAACTGGCATAACTCACTTTCCTGAAATACCATAGTATATAGCTCTTAAAGTACACTTATGCATTGCAGTATTTATTGTGGTATCTACTAATGTGACATGGGAAACAGGGCTTTGGACCTAACCTGTGTAACCTGAGTGCAGCAGCCTTAAATCTGTTGTACAAACCTGTCACAATAACCCTGTTTGAAGTGGGGGAAGTCTTGCTTTTAAATATTATTAAGCCACCCCATAGAAAACGTTTTGCCCACATGTTACTGTGCCTGATATTTGAATTTCGAAAATGTTTGAAATTAAATTAGCATGTTCCTCCAGTGACTAGACCCTAATAGCTATTTGCTCCAGCTGGGCTAAAGCTGAATACTGGGAAAATGTCATAGTACAAATTATAAACTTTAATCTGTAACTGCAAAAGTAATTCAAAAACTATTTTTAATAGTTATTAAAACTCCAATTATGGTAAAGTCTAAAGCCCCAGTATTCTAAAAAAAAAGCCTTACTCTACTGACAGCTGATCTGCCAATGCTCTTGACCTCAATGAGGCAAGACAACTGCTCCCACAGCAAGGAGATTAACTTGACTGTTCATAGGCATTTTTCTCCCTTGCAGAATGGACAGTTGGGTGTACCCAGGAACTATATTAACTTGTAAATGAGCAAGGTGAGATCCACCCCTTCACAAGCCAATGTAAACTGAAACCTGGGAAAGCAAACCTTTGTTCCCCAGGTTCACACCAGCCAGACAGCCTCCAAACATAGTGGGAGGGAACCTTCCCCTAAATCCACTTAAGAGTGGATGTAGGGCAGGAACTGCTCATTTCTCTGGCAACACGTCTGGGTTGACACAAAGGCTCTGCAGAGTAGATTTAGTATTCCCGCAATTTAGATTTTAGGGGTGAGGTGCACTGTGTGATTGTTCGAAGGAGGACTAACATGAACTGCTGAAAAAGTGGGTAGGGTAACCGCTGGGAACTTCTACTCCATTGGTTAAGGAAGAGCCAGTAATCATTCCTCGCCCAGCAGGCTAGTGCCAAACCTTAAATGTGGCACCCCAAGGACCGTTCCTCAGAATACTTTCTGAACCTGAAGAAAAACAGAAGAAGACTGCCCTCTGATTGCTGTAACATGAGAGGACCTCTGAAGGACTGGAGATGCTCCCTTCTGTAACCTGAACAAAGTAGTGGACTCCAGGAAGAAGTGGTCTGACTTACTGTGTGGCTTAAGGGACATAACAAACTGAAGAACCACTTTTTCCCTGGAGGACCAGTTTTGCAGTCACAATTGGACCTTTACTGGTTTCTTTACAAGGACTTTATTGACCCAACCCCTGAAGGCCTAAGAGCTTATCTGAAGCCTGGGAGCCTTAGGTGAAGAGCTGAGGGAAAAGGGGCTTACCACTGCAATGTTTTGGGACTTAGAATAATTCTCCCTTAGATCTTCTCTGCAATCACAAATTAATCACAGCGGGGCTTCCGAGAGATGGCATCTGACCCAATGGAGCCCTCTTCAATTGTAGCCTGCCACCTTGCCCCACTAGAGAATTCTGAGCTCCATTTCAGAGACTAAGTCAAAAGGTTGAAAATTTGACCTGACAAAGGTGCAGAATGTATAGTAATGAAGCAACAACGTTTCTAGGTGTACAATTTGACATTTCCTGCTCTGAAATCTTTCTGCCAAAATCAATGGCTTCAGCATTATCTTAATTAAAACCTTTCCAGCATCATGAGGCCTTCCCTGATTCAGTCTGCTGCCTTACCCTGCTGAGAAATTCTGACTTCCACTCTGCAGACTAAGGGGCATATTTATATAGTTGTTTTTTCCTTGCACCACACAATGGGATGTAAATGCGACGCAACTCTTATGTCTGATTTATCAAGCTAAGCAAGGTCACCTTGCATGGACTTGGTGGCTTGATAAATCTAGAGTAACACAACGCAAATGACTGTGTTGTGTTACTCTGCCCCAGGGAGGAGTTCCACAGGTGGAACGATGTGTGTTCCCATGCATACACCCCTGAATTTTGGTACATTTCCAGATTTACCGTCATTGGTAAACCCAGGTGAGGTATAACAAGGAGAGATCTCTTTATTTCTCCTTGTTACTTCCTCTTCTATGTGTGTCCCTTCCTGCACAAAAACAATCCTGCTTACAATGCGGGCACTCTTGCTCCATAATGCAAGGGTGTCTGCTTTGGCGCTAGGCAGCACATTGTGTGCTAGTGCTGGGAAAGGAATGGAATGTACCGTTTATTGTTTAGTACGGCACATTCCTGCCCTTTCCCTATCACACAAATGTCCCTCTGCCTTAAAAAATATTACCTTTCATAATGTAATTGTGTGCTCATTTAAAGTGCTCAAATGCTCTTGTACCAAGTTTGTGATACATAAAATTTCAATAAATAAATAAAAAAAGGTATCTGATGTTGACAATTACTCAAGAGTTCACAGGCAGAAGCTGTGACTTAGTAATGGCTTGCTTGTAATGTTCTAATATCTGGCTACTTCTGATATCTGACTTAACATAATTTATCACTTTCTGATTCCAGTGCTGGAAATATTGGTTAACTGCTTGTCACATGCATGTGAGTCGTAATGTCATTGCAAGGCATAGTTCCTTTTTTAAACATGTGAATAGTAACAGGAATGCCCAAAAAAGAATGTAATATGCAAATATTATTATGTGTACAATAACCCATCTTCTACAGCAGAGAGAAGGTTGCACACTAAATCCTTTGTCAGATCACATGATTTTGTGGTAACTGGTATGACATAAGATGTTATATTAGGCAGTTTATTCTATATATTATAGGCACTAACTGCGTGGCTATAATAAATAAATGTGTTTATGTTTTATGTATTTAATAGTTTTATATAGAACAACAGAATATAGAAAACTTCGTCAACAGAAGGTATGTTATGAGAAGGTTCAGGGATTGACAAGAAGCATCTATGATATAATTATTGCTTAGTTGAAGGACAACCTAAAGCAGAGCTTTTAAGAACCACCTGAACCAACTGATTGGAAGTTCTGTCCTTAAATTGAGTAATTGAGAGTTGCAAAACGTAGCTGCAGCTCCACAGATCGATGGTTTGGGAGCCATTCTGAATCTGGATACTTCTAGATACATGTATTTCTTGTTTCTTTTGTGTCTTTGTCCACCCTGGGCCGTAATATGGATAGGGGTCTGTTGGACTTGGCCTTTTTTGCACGGTTATCCCCGAACAGTTTGCTGCTTCCTCCTATTTTTTCCTGAACTGTTGTTGTTGGCTGTAGGACTCTGGGCACTTTACCACTGCTGATCAGTGCTAAAGTGCATATGCTCTCTGTATAAATTGTTATCATGATTGGGTATCCATGAATGACATATTTGATTTACTGGTAAGTCCCTAGTAAAGCGCACTGAAGTGTGCCAGGGCCTGTAAATCAAATACTACTAGTGAGCCTACAGCACTGATTGTGCCACCACATACGTAGCCCTGAAAAGGTAACTCAGACCTGCCACTGCAGTGTTTGTGCGCAGTTGTTAACTGCCATGTCGACTTGACCTTCCCTTTTCTTACATGCCAGGCACCCTTATGGTAGGCCCAAGGTACCCCCTTGGGCACGGTGTGATGTATGTGATAGGGAGGACATGTACTGGTGTGCGTGACATGTCCTGATAGTGAAATACTGCCAATTTCGTTTTTCACTATTGAAAGGCTATCTTGCCCCATAGGATAGAATGGGAGCTTATTTATAACATTTTATACATATAACTTCCCATTGGAACAAGATAGAGAAATAATGTGTAGATTTTCTTAACTCAGAATTTATTAACACATCTTTTAGTAAAGATGGTTTTTAAATTGTGTTTGAAAATGCCACTTTTAAAAAGTACCAATGCTAATCTCTCTTTTAAACCTTATTTGAAATGTATCACCAAGAGACAAAACAATGTGACCAATAAAGTTTTTTCTTTTTCAATTAAACATTGCTGGACATTGCGTATCCGTCATAAAGAATAATCATCATGGAATAAGATCTCATGCCAGTATCACATTCATGATTAGATTTAATCCAGAATCTTGGGACCGGCATAAACCTACAGTGGTGGCATTTATTTTCATCTATGTGATCTGCCAAATGAAAGCACTAGAGAAACAACATCTTTATTAATATGTGTCATCTGAACATCGAAAGAAAATGGGCTCAGCATCCTTAATAACAATGTGTCTCGCTTTTTGTTGCCACTTCAGACGTCTTTCCAACTACAGATCCCAAGAGACCTAGCGCTAGTGCACAATGAAGGCAGTACGTGGCAATCACGTGATACGATTAGAAAAAATGAAACCAAAGGAGAAACGGCGGCTACATGGAAGCAATTACCCGTGGCGTTCCGCTGTTAATCAGAAGCACGGTTCCAGAAAGAGCTCCCTCCTTGATGTAAACCAGGTATGACTAGCGTATGAAAGCCTTAAAATTTCTTTATAGACGAGCTTCAAAAATTTCTTTATAAAATTTCTTTACAGACGAGCTTCTTGGTAAGTCTGAGTGTCATGACACTCTTTTTGCTTTGGTCTAGAGTGGAGGTTTCAAGAAGAAGCTAGGTACAATCGAAGCACGCATAGAGAGAGGCTTCGTTTGAAGGATTTAAGAAAATAATTTTCCAAGTAAGTTTGTGTTACTGATCACAAACATACCATGGGTGACCTTCCTTGATATATATATAAAAACAACTAAAATGCCCCCCTCTTTTAATTCTTTGGTTATAGGAAGCTTTTTGTCGGCTGCTCAAGTTCAAGAGCGACTTGGTGCTATGTTTATTTGATGTTCTTTGGCTCCATAAGAGGAAGTATGCGGAGCTTGCAAACAAGTAAGTGCGAGCTGGTCGCTTTAGTGAACCACGTCTTATTATATGGATACCAATTTGTAGATAACATGAGAAGACATCCTCAGTTGGGCGTTGTTTAATTTATTTTGGCGGATTAACACGCTTACCATTGTGCAGACTAATAGATCGGCTGATCTATCCAATAAGTCAAGGTAAGAGGTAGTGAGAATTGAAGATTGGAGGTTCCTGGGAGAACATAGAGTAACTGTATTTTGTTTTTGTTTTGTTACAGCTTTGTTGGTCCTGAAGCGAACACCAATAGTTCAATTGGGGTGTTCATAACGCGTCGACCTGTTGGTTTTCTGACCTTTTGAGTGTTTTGTATTTGATTGAAATATTTGGAATTGTTGATTATTCTTCCAAAATGTATTCACCCTAGGTCTTGTTGTCTTTAAGTAGTGTCTTTTTAAATTATTTTAAAATCAGAACTTTAATATGTAATGAGAGTGTGCATGAATGATTGGTTGTGTGGCTGTTAGATGATATGTGTTCATGTTTGTATATTGAGTGTGAATTGAATTAGGGAATGTGTATTAATGTGTGAGTGAAAGTATGAAAGAATTTTGTATTAATGAAATGAGGGAGCTATGTGTTATGTAAATAGAATTCAAGGATTTTTGATTTGGTCATTAATTGATTTTTTGCTGTTCTAATAAATGACGATATATTCATTAATTGAAAAAGAAAAAACTTTATTGGTCACTTTGTTTTGTCTCTTGGTCATACATTCCAAATAAGGTTTAAAAGAGAGATTAGCATTGGCATTTTTGTTGTTCATTGTTCTACTTGCGGCTCAGCCTTGCTGGTTGTTACTACTTTTAAAAAGTAGGCATTTTCATGTGGTACGGTTCTTCTCCTATGTGCAATTTATGTAAACTGAGTACCCAGGATTGTATGCATGTTTTATTGACCTGCCCTGCGCTCCGTATATTGCGTCTCAGATGGTTAAAACCTATTTGTATCCGTCTGGGCATTTCCACTTTGAACGGCTTTCTCCAAGCACTTTATTGGCCTCCTAATGAAATGTTCTGTTTCTATATTTTTAACTTTTTTAAAGGTTTTTTAGCTATTTATTAACATGCCTCTGGAGATGTTTGACATTGCTTCCTGCTGTAGATCTGTCATTGTATGTTATTTTTGTACTTAAATATGTTTCTCAAATGTCATAATCTTGATATGTACTTGTCTTCTGCTTTTATCATTGTAAACTTCTATGTGGCCCTCTTTTGAGAGCCAAAACATAATAAATAAATTGAATAGGCATTTTCATGTTAACCATTCTGGGTATCTCTCTCTGTTTGTGTATTGAGTGTCTGGTTTTGGAGTGACAGGGTGTTAGAAATGGGGGTCTCTAGTTGGCAAGGGCTTGCACCTTTGTCCAAATAGGGACCCTTCTTCCTAGTCAGGGTAAGGGAGTTACACTCCTAAATAACCCCTGCTCACCCCCTTGGTAGCTTGGCACAATCAGTCAGGCTTATCTTAGAGGCAGTGTGTAAAGCATTTGTACATAACCAACAGTAATACAGTGTAAGCACTACAAACGGACACCACACCAGTTTAGAAAAATATCTTATATTTTTATACACTTAAGACAAGATCAAAACCATTAAAAAATCCACCATAGACTACTTACAAATCTTCAGTTAGCAAAATAACTTTGTAAATTAGTTCCTTGATGTCGATAGCTCCGTCCAGGGCTATCACAGCATCGTGACCAAACAAATCCAAACAGTTCTGGCTGACCACGGCGTCGCGGGTCAGCTACGCTGTCGGGAAGACCCACAAACAGTGCCTTTCAGAAATGCAGGGCGTCGATGACCTCTCGTTGAGCTTCCGAACACACGGCCCCCACAGGCGTTGGTTCCGGAGGTCGATGCAGGAGTCGTCGGGCACTTGAAGTCACACACTTTGTAGATCAAACTCCTCTTCGTGGAAGTCAGGAGCGCTGGCGTCGGCAGGCGTCGGGTGCTGCGGTGCGAAGTGCAGCGGTGCGGCGTGCGGTGCCCTCAGGTCACGGTGCGAGCAGCAGCTCGGTGGCAGCATCGGATGGCACCGTCGCTGAGACCAGTGTAGTGGTGTGAGATGAAGGCGGTGCACATCAAGGTGCTGGCAGGTCAAGGTGCAAGCCGCGTCATCATCGTTGCTGAAGCGCTGTCGTCAGCTGACGAGCTGGAGTCGATGGCACCGGCGTCGGTAGGCCAAGACTGCGGTGCGGGATGAGGGCGGTGTGTTGTGTAACTTTACAAGCGGTGCCCTCGAACCACGGTGCAAGCAGCTGCATCAATTCTGGCATGGAGCGGCACTGTAGGGGATAACAAGGCGTCCTCGTGAAGCAACGCAGTGCGGAGTGCGGTGCCCACAGGTCGCGATGCGAGCCGCGGCTCGGTGACAGCGTCAGTAGGCGGCATCGGTGAGACCAGGGTCGTGGTGCGGAGTTGTGGTGGTGCCCTCTGCGGTGCCTTCTGGACACGGAGTCGGCAGCGGCATCGTAGACGGCATCAAGCTTGAAGTCTTTGCTGTTCCTGAGACTTCTTGAACAGGGGGCAAGCTCTACCTCAAGCCCTTGGAGAAACTCACAAAAGTAGATTGCAGAGGGTTCAGTCCAGTCCTTTCACTGCCCAAGACAGAAGCAGCGCCTGCATGCCAACACAGCAAAGCACACAGCCAAGTGGTAGTTCCTCCTCACAGCTTCTCCAGCTCTTCTTCTTGGCAGTCTTCTTGATCCAAAAGAGTTCTGAAATCTTGGGGTCTGGGTCCCAATATTTGTACTAGCAAACCCTTTGTCCTCAGAAGGCAGAGGGTCCTGTACCTAGTTCAAACCAGTTCTGGGGGCATTCTGCCAGTGTGCACCTTCTTCCTTTGTCAGTGTATGCCAGGGTCATCAGACGCACCACAGGAGGTGGAGCCAGCATTGTGGAAGGCAGGCACAGCCCTATTCAGACCCAGGTGCTGATACTCCTACTCAGTTACATGTAGATAGGTCTTTTCAGCCCTGTGCTGACTCACCCTGTCCCCTGGAGTCTCCCCCAGCCCCTGTCACTCACAAACCAGACAGACAATACACAAGCTAGCAGATGCAGGCTGGATGGTTAGGTAAGAAAATACCTACTTTCTAAAAGTGGTATTTTCAAACACAGAATGTTAAAACCATCTTCACTAAAAGATGTATTTTATCATTTTGAGTTCAGGCATGCTAAACTTGAATTCCTACCATATTCCCTGGGTCAGTTAGGATTATAGGTTGTTATAATCAAACTGCCCATTCTGGCCTCTGGGGAACAGGTAGCCTTGCAATAGTGAAAAATGAAGTAGGCTGTAATTCACTATCAGGACATGCCACACACACCAGGGCATGTCCGACCTTTCACATACTATGCATCCTGCCCACAGGGGTAGCTTGGGCCTACCTTAGGGGTGACTAACATGTAGAAAAGGGAACTGGCAAGTGTGTGCACTTGTGAAGTCGACATGGCAGCCCCAGGCTGCACACAGGCCCTAAAATGGCAGGACAGAGTTACACTTTACGGGCTGTTTGCGTGGGTGGCACAATCCAGTGCTGCAGCCCACCAATAGCATTTGATTTATGGGCCCTGGCACTCGCAGTGCACTTTACTACGGACTGACACATAAATCAAATAGACCAATCATGGAAAAACCAATCCATAACACATTTTATAACCGGAGCACTTGCACTTTCCCACTAGATAGCAGTGAGAAAAGGTCGCAGAATCATTACACCAGGGCGAACGCGCCAAAAGATGTCAAGTCTAACACATGTCCCCTCCAGCTGAAAGTAGGAAGAACTACCCACCCTCCTGGGAGTTCTCTTCACTAAGGTGGAAGAACCTGGACAGACCATCTGCGTTGGCGTGTTCTGTGCCAGGATGGTGTTCCACCATAAAGTCCATTCCCTGTAGGGAGATGGACCACCTCAGCAGTTTTGGATTTTCACCCCTCATTTGCATCAACCATCTGAGGGGCCTGTGGTCTGTCTGAACCCGGAAGGGAGTCTCAAACAGGTATGGTCTCAGCTTCTTCAGCGCCCAGACCACAGCAAAAGCTCCCTTTCTATGACACTCCACCTCTGTTCCCTGGAGAGTAGTCTCCTGCTAAGGAAGACTCCAGGCTGGTCTAGGTTCTCTTCGTTCAGTTGTGAGAGCACCGCTCCCACACCATGCTCTGAAGCGTCAGTCTGCACGATGAATTCTTAGAGTCGGGTGCCTTGAGCACGGGCGCCGTGCACATGGCTGCCTTCAGGGTATCAAAAGCTTTCTGGCAGAACTCAGTCCAGATCACCTTCCTGGGCTGCTTCCTGGAAGTCAGCTCTGTTAAGTGGGCAATGATGGTGCCGTAGCCCTTAACAAATCTCCTATAGTAGCCGGTGAGTCCTAAGAAGGCTCTCACCTCTGTCTGGTCTTGGGGGGCTCCCAAGCCAGAATGGTGTCAATCTTGGGTTGTAGGGGCGCCACCTGGCCGCTTCCTACCTGGTGTCCCAAGTACACCACAGAACCCTGCCCGATCTGGCACTTACCGGGCAGGTCCCAACCGATCAAGGAGCTCATCAGCTCTGGGGATGGGGTGCGCGTCAGTCCTGGTGATGACATTGAGCCCACGGTAGTCCATACAAAACCTTAGTTCTGGAGTGGCACCGGGTGCAGCAGCCTTTGGGATCAAGACCACTGGGCTGGCCCAAGGACTGTTGGAGGGCTCAATTACCCCTAACGCCAACATCCTCCTCCTTGATGCTGGCTCTGACCCAGTCAGTCAACCTGCAAATGTTATGCTTCACAGAAGGCCTGTCACCAGTGTCCACGTCATGGGTACACCAGTGAGTAACACCTGAGGTCAGAGAGAACAGTAAGGCAACTGTCCCAACAAATGGTGACAGTCCACCTGCTGCTCTTGAGTCAGTGTAGGGGACAGGATCACACCCTCCACTGACCCATCATGCTCCTTGGAAGACAGGAGGTCAGGGAGAGGCTCACTCTCCTCTTCCACCCCATCATCTGTCACCAAGAGCATGCTCACTTCAGACCTCTCGAAGTGGGGCTTTAGGCGGATCACGTGGAGGACCCTCAAAGGGTTACTTGGAGTCTTCAAATCCACCAGGTAGGTGACATTACTTTTGCCCTCCACCACCTCATATGGTCCAGTCCACTTGTCCAGCAAGGCACAAGGTTCAACTGGAGCCATGACCCACACTTTTTGCCCAGGTTAAAATTCGACCAGACTGGCATTCTGGTCATACCACTTCTTCATTTCTTCCTGGCTTGCTTCTAGGTTCGCCTGAGCGAGTTTCCTGAAGCGGACAGTTTGGTTTCTGAAGGCCAGCTTGTAACTAAACACATCCTGGGGAGTTTTCCTGGGAGCTGCCTCCCAGCCTTCCTTCACCAAACTCAGAGGTCCTCTGACAGGGTGGCCATACAGGAGCTCAAAGGGACTGTACCCAAGAGACTTCTGAGGCACCTCCCTGTATGCAAAGAGAAGGCATGGCAAGAGGACGTCCCACTTACGCCTCATGGGTTCTGTTAGACCCTTAATCATGCCTTTCAAGGTCTGGTTGAATCTCTCCACCGGACCGTTGCCTTGTGGGTGGTAAGGAGTGGTGAACTTGTAGGTCACACCACACTCCTTCCACAGGGATGTCATATACTTAGATATGAAATTGGTCCCCTGTCAAAAATCACCTCTCTGGGGTATCCCACGCGGTAATGATCACCATTAACGCCCGCCCACCACTGGCGCCGTCGTTGTCCTGAGAGGAATTGCCTCTGGGTACCGGGTGGCATGGTCCACCAAGACCAGGATGTACCTGTTGCCCATGGCTGTCTTGGGATCCAGTGGCCCCACAATATCCATCCCTACCCTTTCAAAGAGTGTTCCAACAACAGGAAAAGGTTGTAGAGGAGCTTTGACCTTCCTCCCACTCTTGCCACTTGCCTGGCAAGTTTGGCAAGACCTGCAGTGTCCATCTGACTGCCCTCGCATTTGGGGCCAAAAGAAGTGGGTGACAAGCCTGTCAAAGGTCTTGCCCTGCCCCAAATGACCTGCCAAAGGCACGTCATGAGCCAGACCCAGTAGGAAGGTCCTGAGGTGCTGGGGTATCACCAGCACACGGGCTGACCCGGGCTCAGCAACCTTAGGCTCACTGTATAGAAGACCATTCTCCCAGTAGATCAGATGTGACCCGGACTGATCACCAGCTGCCTGTGTGCAGCCTGC
Source organism: Triturus cristatus (assembly GCF_964204655.1). Lineage (NCBI taxonomy): Eukaryota > Metazoa > Chordata > Amphibia > Caudata > Salamandridae > Triturus > Triturus cristatus. Next base: position 484,801,785 of record NC_140580.1, on the reverse strand, counting down.
CGCCGCACAACCTCCAGAGTAGGCCACTCTTTTTGCTCCTTGCAGAATTCCTCCCTGGTGGGACCCCCTTCTTGCTGCCAATGGGTCAGCTCAGGGATGTCCCCAATTTTGGCTACCTGCTCCCCTCTAGGGACCGGGGCGTCCCTCTCGAGGTCTGCCTCCTTCCGGTCCGTAGGGACTTCAGGGGCCGGTTTCCCGTGCGCCCTGCCCTTTCTTTTGACAGGGACTTGGGCCATTGTTCCAGGCTCCAAGTCCTTTTGATCACCCTTTCTGGCTGCCATTGACCGAGTAGACACGCATGCCCACTCTGGCAACCCAAGCATCTCTAAGTGAGACCTGAGCTCAACATCCTTCCTTAAAGACTGCTCCAGGTCATTACCTACCAGGCAATCTACAGGCATGGTAGGGCTCACAACCACCCTCAAGGGACCTGAGAACCCCCCCACTCAATGGGGACCTGCGCCACCATACACTGGCCCTCAAAGTTGTCCACGGCAACTACTTGGTGAAATGCCCTGGGGATTACCTGCTTCTCAGAGACCAGCTATATTTCTTTGTGTTAGGGGGCACCTGGTTTTCTGGGACGATCTCACTGTCCCCTAGTGAGATGAGGGTCATTTCTGCAGGATCCCCACCCTCCTGTGAGCACCCCTCCTCCCCAAGCACTACACTAGCCAACACCTTGGTCTGCCCACCGGTGGGTGGCTGTGTCTCCTTTGGGCACCTGGGGTCCCCCTTCAAGTGACCCACCTGGTCACATGAAAAACACTTGTGGGGGCCGGTCTCAGCAGGCTTTCCTGTAGAGACCCCATTCTTCTTATCTCCTGGGGGATGGGACCTTTACCCTGGGTACTAGTTTGGGGCCCTTTAGAGAACTCCTGTGCTTTACCCTTGTCCCCCTCACTTTTCTGCTGGGGACCCTGCCCACCTTTGGCTGAGTCTTCCCCAAACGCTTTCTTGTGGACCCTGGTGCTCACCCAGCAGTCCGCCTCCATAGCAAGCTTCCTGGGGTCAGTCAGCTTACTATCAACTAGGTGCTGGCGCAGATCAGCAAAACATAGACTAGACAAGTGCTCCCATGCAATCAATTTGTAGAGCCCCTGAAAATCTGTCACATTACTGCCCTTCACCCAGCCGTCCAGCGACCTGCAGAACATATCCACACATTCCAATCAAGTGACTTTTTACTGGACCTAAACTGATCCCTGTACTTTTCAGGAGTAAGTACATACCTAGTGAAGAGAGCATCCTTCATGTCAGCATAGGTGAGGTCCTGCCCCTTACCCAAAGCTATCAGAGTATCCCTAGCTTCTTCTGGAAAGAGAGGCCACAACCCTGCCCCCCAGTTCCTTTCAGCAACCCCACTCATACGAATAGACGACTCATACCCTTGAAACCACCTTTGTATGTCATCCCCCTTCTTGTACTCTTTACCTACATTCTTGGGGATGTGACAACAAAATGGTCGCACACTGCTGACCTACCTGCGTGTTACCCCAAAGAACTGTGGTCCCTGTAGTTAGCGTCGGCGGATACACCTATGCTCGTGTCGTGAGTGCAAGTGTGAAAAGCGTTAGCCATCCCTGGACACGTGTTTCGAGGTAGTTGCCTCTCGTCAGCAGGGAGTAGGAAAGAGTGTAGGGTTGCAATGTAAGCTGCTAAAATCATTATCAGGTCTAGTACCTCTCGTAGCAACGCAGGTGCGTAACCTGAGTCCGTCGACTCCCCGGCTCAGAGAGCCACTAAATAGTTACAACAAAATGGTCGCACACTGCTGACCTACCTGCGTGTTACCCCAAAGAACTGTGGTCCCTGTAGTTAGCGTCGACGGATACACCTATGCTCGTGTCGTGAGTGCAAGTGTGAATAGCGTTAGCCATCCCTGGACACGTGTTTCGAGGTAGTTGCCTCTCATCAGCAGGGAGTAGGAAAGAGTGTAGGGTTGCAATGTAAGCTGCTAAAATCATTATCAGGTCTAGTACCTCTCGTAGCAACGCAGGTGCGTAACCTGAGTCCGTCGACTCCCCGGCTCGGAGAGCCACTAAATAGTTACAACAAAATGGTCGCACACTGCTGACCTACCTGCGTGTTACCCCAAAGAACTGTGGTCCCTGTAGTTAGCGTAGGCGGATACACCTATGCTCGTGTCGTGAGTGCAAGTGTGAATAGCGTTAGCCATCCCTGGACACGTGTTTCGAGGTAGTTGCCTCTCGTCAGCAGGGAGTAGGAAAGAGTGTAGGGTTGCAATGTAAGCTGCTAAAATCATTATCAGGTCTAGTACCTCTCGTAGCAACGCAGGTGCGTAACCTGAGTCCGTCGACTCCCCGGCTCAGAGAGCCACTAAATAGTTACATCAAAATGGTCGCACACTGCTGACCTACCTGCGTGTTACCCCAAAGAACTGTGGTCCCTGTAGTTAGCGTCGGTGGATACACCTATGCTCGTGTCGTGAGTGCAAGTGTGAATAGCGTTAGCCATCCCTGGACATGTGTTTCGAGGTAGTTGCCTCTCGTCAGCAGGGAGTAGGAAAGAGTGTAGGGTTGCAATGTAAGCTGCTAAAATCATTATCAGGTCTAGTACCTCTCGTAGCAACGCAGGTGCGTAACCTGAGTCCGTCGACTCCCCGGCTCAGAGAGCCACTAAATAGTTACAACAAAATGGTCGCACACTGCTCACCTACCTGCGTGTTACCCCAAAGAACTGTGGTCCCTGTAGTTTGCGTCGGCGGATACACCTATGCTCGTGTCGTGAGTGCAAGTGTGAATAGCGTTAGCCATCCCTGGACACGTGTTTCGAGGTAGTTGCCTCTCATCAGCAGGGAGTAGGAAAGAGTGTAGGGTTGCAATGTAAGCTGCTAAAATCATTATCAGGTCTAGTACCTCTCGTAGCAACGCAGGTGGTGGCACACGCTATTCACACTTGCACTCACGACACGAGCATAGGTGTACTCGCCGACGCTGACTACAGGGACCACAGTTCTTTGGGGTAACACGCAGGTAGGTCAGCAGTGTGCGACCATTTTGGATTAGTTATTTAGTGGCTCTTTGAGCCGGGAAGCCGACGGGCTTAGGTTACGCACCTGCGTTGCTACGAGAGGTACATACCTGATAATGATTTTAGCAGCCTACACAGCAACCCTGCACTCTTTCCTACTCCCTGCTGACGAGAGGCAACAACCTCGAAACACGTGTCCAGGGATGGCACACGCTATTCACACTTGCACTCACGACACGAGCATAGGTGTACTCGCCGACGCTGACTACAGGGACCATAGTTCTTTGGGGTAACACGCAGGTAGGTCAGCAGTGTGCGACCATTTTGGATTAGTTATTTAGTGGCTCTTTGAGCCGGGAAGCCGACGGGCTTAGGTTACGCACCTGCGTTGCTACGAGAGGTACATACCTGATAATGATTTTAGCAGCCTACACAGCAACCCTGCACTCTTTCCTACTCCCTGCTGACGAGAGGCAACAACCTCGAAACACGTGTCCAGGGATGGCACACGCTATTCACACTTGCACTCACGACACGAGCATAGGTGTACTCGCCGACGCTGACTACAGGGACCACAGTTCTTTGGGGTAACACGCAGGTAGGTCAGCAGTGTGCGACCATTTTGGATTAGTTATTTAGTGGCTCTTTGAGCCAGGAAGCCGACGGGCTTAGGTTACGCACCTGCGTTGCTACGAGAGGTACATACCTGATAATGATTTTAGCAGCCTACACAGCAACCCTGCACTCTTTCCTACTCCCTGCTGACGAGAGGCAACAACCTCGAAACACGTGTCCAGGGATGGCACACGCTATTCACACTTGCACTCACGACACGAGCATAGGTGTACTCGCCGACGCTGACTACAGGGACCACAGTTCTTTGGGGTAACACGCAGGTAGGTCAGCAGTGTGCGACCATTTTGGATTAGTTATATAGTGGCTCTTTGAGCCGGGAAGCCGACGGGCTTAGGTTACGCACCTGCGTTGCTACGAGAGGTACATACCTGATAATGATTTTAGCAGCCTACACAGCAACCCTGCACTCTTTCCTACTCCCTGCTGACGAGAGGCAACAACCTCGAAACACGTGTCCAGGGATGGCACACGCTATTCACACTTGCACTCACGACACGAGCATAGGTGTACTCGCCGACGCTGACTACAGGGACCACAGTTCTTTGGGGTAACACGCAGGTAGGTCAGCAGTGTGCGACCATTTTGGATTAGTTATTTAGTGGCTCTTTGAGCCGGGAAGCCGACGGGCTTAGGTTACGCACCTGCGTTGCTACGAGAGGTACATACCTGATAATGATTTTAGCAGCCTACACAGCAACCCTGCACTCTTTCCTACTCCCTGCTGACGAGAGGCAACAACCTCGAAACACGTGTCTAGGGATGGCACACGCTATTCACACTTGCACTCACGACACGAGCATAGGTGTACTCGCCGACGCTGACTACAGGGACCACAGTTCTTTGGGGTAACACGCAGGTAGGTCAGCAGTGTGCGACCATTTTGGATTAGTTATTTAGTGGCTCTTTGAGCCGGGAAGCCGACGGGCTTAGGTTACGCACCTGCGTTGCTACGAGAGGTACATACCTGATAATGATTTTAGCAGCCTACACAGCAACCCTGCACTCTTTCCTACTCCCTGCTGACGAGAGGCAACAACCTCGAAACACGTGTCCAGGGATGGCACACGCTATTCACACTTGCACTCACGACACGAGCATAGGTGTACTCGCCGACGCTGACGACAGGGACCACAGTTCTTTGGGGTAACACGCAGGTAGGTCAGCAGTGTGCGACCATTTTGGATTAGTTATTTAGTGGCTCTTTGAGCCGGGAAGCCGACGGGCTTAGGTTACGCACCTGCGTTGCTACGAGAGGTACATACCTGATAATGATTTTAGCAGCCTACACAGCAACCCTGCACTCTTTCCTACTCCCTGCTGACGAGAGGCAACAACCTTGAAACACGTGTCCAGGGATGGCACACGCTATTCACACTTGCACTCACGACACGAGCATAGGTGTACTCGCCGACGCTGACTACAGGGACCACCGTTCTTTGGGGTAACACGCAGGTAGGTCAGCAGTGTGCGACCATTTTGGATTAGTTCTTGGGGATGTGTACAATCCTATCTATGTGCGCTGAAGAGTTGCTGCCACCATCTGAACCGGATCTACTTTTTAGATCCAGCACCTTGAGACTTCTCTCATGATCTAAGATCTTCCTTTCTTCCACGGCTATTCTTTTGTCTTCCCTCTCAGTTTCTATCCTGAGTTTCTCCAACTCGAACTTCCTTGCTTCCCATATGTCCTCCAGTTCCTCTGGGGACAAGCTACTGCTGCCTGGTCTTAAGGGTTCCCCCCTTTCAAAAGCACATCCACCCTAGAAATAGGCTCCTCTGCCTCTCCACTGAGATCACCAGATTGCCCACTGGCATGTCTGGCTGCTACCCAGGCCCTCAGTGCCTTTTGTAGCTCATCCTTCCTGGTGAGCCTTCTGACCTGGACTTTCAGGTTCTTGCAAATTGCTTTCAATTACTTTACATTGTAGGATTCCAACCTATCCTCCTCAAAGGCAATTTCCATTGATGCAATTGATGATGCTCTAGATTCAGGCATGTTGAAGTAGCAAGTTCAAACTGGCAAGATCAAAAATAGGCCAAACAGAAAAAGAACCAGTATGTGGTATGTAATGGTCTGCGATATGGTAGTAGTGCACACCAATCACTGTAAGTCAAGTGCAAACACAAGTCCTATCCTCACCGCTGACAACCAATGTTAGAAATTGGGGTCTCTAGTTGGCAAGGGCTTGCACCTTTGTCCAAATAGAGACCCTTCTTCCTAGTCAGGGTAAGGGAGTTACACTCCTAAAATAACCCCTGCTCACCCCCTTGGTAGCTTGGCACGAGCAATCAGGCTTATCTTAGAGGCAGTGTGTAAAGCATTTGCACATAACCATCAGTAATACAGTGTAAGCACTACAAACGGACACCACACAAGTTTAGAAAAATATCCAATATTTTTATTTACTTAAGACAAGACCAAAACGAAAAAAGAAATCCACCATACAGTACTTAAAAATCTTCAGTTAGCAAAATACCTTTGTAAAACAGTTCCTGGATGTCGATAGCTCCGTCCGGGGCTATCACGGCGTCATGGCCAAACTAATCCAAACAGTTCTGGCTGACCGCGGCGTCACGGGACAGCTACGGTGTCGGGAAGACCCACAAACAGTACCTTTCAGAAATGCGGGGCGTTAATGACCTCTCGTTGAGCTTCTGTACACACGGCGTCTGCAGGCGTCGGTTCCGGAGGACGGTGCAGGAGTCGTCGGGGCCCTCGAAGTCACACCCTTTGCAGATCAAACTCCTCTTTGTTGAAGTCAGGAGCGCTGGCTTCTGTAGGCATCGGGTGTTGCGGTGCGAAGTGCAGCGGTGCGACGTGCGGTGCCCTCAGGTCGCGGTGCGAGCAGTGGCTCGGTGGTGGCATCAGATGGCGTCGTCGGTGAGACCAGGGTTGCCGTGTGAGATGAAGACAGTTCTCGTCACAGTGCTGGCAGGTCACGGTGCAAGCAGCGGCGTCGTCGTTGCTGAAGAGCTGTTGTCAGCTGATGAACTGGAGTCGATGGCACCGGCGTCGGTAGGCCAAGGGCAGTGCATTGTATAACTTAGGAGCGGTGCCCTCAAACCACGGTGCAAGCAGCGGCATTGATTACGGCGTGGAGCAGCGGCGTCGGGGATACCAAGCCGTTGTCGTGAAGTGAGGCGGTGCAGAGTGTGGTGCCCACAGGTCGCGCTGCGAGCAGCGGCTCGGTGATGGCGTCAGCAGGTGTTGTCGGTGAGACCAGGGTCGCGGTGTTGTGGCGATGCCCTCTGCGGTGCCTTCAGGACACGGAGTCGGCAGCAGCGTCGTAGCCGGTGTCGAGCTTGAAGTCTTTGCTGTTCCTGAGACTTCTTGAACAGGGGGCAAGCTCTACCTCAAGCCCTTGGAGAAACTCACAAAAGTAGATTGCAGAGAGTTCAGTCCAGTCCTTTCACTGCCCAAGACAGAAGCAGCCACTGCAGTCGAACACAGCAAAGCACACAGCCCAGTGGTAGTTCCTCTTCAGAGCTTCTCCAGCAGTCCTTCTTGGTAGTTTTCTTGATCCACAAGAGTTCTGAAATCTTGGGGTCTAGGTCCCAATATACTAGCAAATCCTTTGTCCTCTGAAGGCAGAGGGTCTTGTACCTAGTTCAAACCAGTTCTGGGTGCATTCTGCCAGTGTGCACCTTCTTCCTTTGTCAGTGTAGGCCAGGGTCATCAGACGCACCACAGGAGGTGGAGCCAGCATTGTGGAAGGCAGGCACAGCCCTATTCAGACCCAGGTGCTACTCCTCCCACCCATCTAAATGTAGATAGGTCTATTCAGCCCTGTGCTGACTCACCCTGTCCCCTGGAGTCTCCCCAGCCCCTGTCACTCACAAATCAGACAGACAATACACAAGCTAGCAGATGCAGGCTGGATGGTTAGGTAAGAAAATACCTACTTTCTAAAAGTGGTATTTTCAAACACAGAATGTTAAAACCATCTTCAATAAAAAATGTATTTTATCATTCTGAGTTCAGGCATACTAAACTCGAAATCCTACCATGTTCCCTGGGTCAGTTAGGATTATAGGATGTTATAATCAAACTGCCCATTTTGGCCTCTGGGGAACAGGTAGCCTTGCAATAGTGAAAAACGAAGTAGGCTGTAATTCACTATCAGGACATGGCACACACACCAGGGCATGTCCTACCTTTCACAGACAATGCAACCTGCCCACAGGGGTACCTTGGGCCTACCTTAGGGGTGACTAACATGTAGAAAAGGGAAAGTTTAGGGACTGGCAAGTGAGTGCACTTGTCAAGTCGACATGGCAGCCCCAGGCTGCACACAGGCTCTGCAATGGCAGGCCAGAGTTACACTTTACGGCTGTTTGCGTGGGTGGCACAATCCAGTGCTGCAGCCCACCAACAGCATTTGATTTATGGGCCTTGGCACTCGCAGTGCACTTTACTAGGGACTGCCACATAAATCAAATAGGCCAATCATGGAAACACCAATCCTTAACACATTTTATAACAGGAGCACTTGCACTATACCACTGGACAGCAGTGAGAAAAGTGCGCAGAATCATTACACCAGGGAAAACACGCCAAAAGATGCATTTCTAACACAGGGGCTGTGGAGGTGCTTTCCCTCAGACAGCCACTGGGGGAGTGTTTGATGTGTGTCCTGCCTTTCCTGAATAAGTCAGGGCTGGGCTGAATAGACCTGGGCTGCATTCAGAGTAGTGGGAGGAGTTCTCACTAGCACCTCTCACTAGCACCTGAATAGGCCCGGTCTTCATTTAGAGTGGTGGGAGGATATTTCCCTTGCACCTGATTAGGGTCTGTCTGTCTTACACAATGCTATCTCCACCTTCTGGCGGACGGCTGCACAAGAGAGGACAGAACTGGTTTGGGCTGGGCTAAGAGACCCTTGCACAAAGAGAACAAAGACATTTTGGGGTATAAGTATTAAACTTAAAACCACTGAAGTTTAGACTGCTTCTGAAATCAAGAGGAACCTTTGCCAAGGAGAAGAGCTGGGGAAACTGGGGAAAGGTACTGCCCCTTTGCTGTGTGCTGTCTGGTGTTGGCCTGCAGTAGCTGTTTCTGCCAAGGAAAGGACAAGGACTTTGCTGTGTGCTGTTTCCCTCTGCTTAAAGAAGATCTCCAAGGGCTTGAGTAGAGCTTGCCTCCTGTTCTGAAGTCTCAGGGACACAAAGACTCCACCCCTAGCTCCACTGAACGTCCTTGCAGGAAGTTCTGAACTGCCAAGAGGTGCCTGTGACTGTGTTGGAACTCTAGGAGTTGTTCCTGCTGTTGGGAGCTGGAAAAGCAACACAACTACAATAAAATCAACGCATCGCTTTTCAGTTTTCCCGATGCAGCACCGCTGTGCGAGAAAAATCTTCACACATTGTCGCTGCCGAAACCGATGCAGCACCTATCGCCGATGCAAGAACCGATGCATCGAAGGGTCACAGCTGAAGAAACCGGTGCAGCATTGCTCGACACCACTGCATCGATGGCCGACGCACCCCGGATTTACATGTATCGTACCTGCGTGGCAAGTTTTCCTGATGCATCACCCGTGAACCAGAACTGCCTATAAATTGACACATCACTTCCCCCACAGACCGGATTCAATGCATCGCTTCTCCTGCGTGCAGGAGAACAGTCGCATCGCCTCCCCATGGTCTCAGGAACTGACGCATCTCTTTATTTTTCGACGCTTCCCATCTCTGCGGCTATTTGGCCTTGTGAATTTTGTCGCAACTACAGGTGCTTTGAGAGAAATCACGCATCAATAATTTTCTATGGTCCAAGTTGTTTGAAACCTTTTAAAAGTCATATTCTTATTACATGTATGTTGGATTTTTGTTATTTTGGTCTTGTTGAGTTTAGATAAAGATAATTTATTTTTCTAAACTGGTGTGGTGTCCATTTGTGGTGTTATCACTGTATTACTGTGTGTTTTGAGTACAAATACGTTACACATTGTGTGTATCCCTCTTACCCTGACTAGAAGCAAGGCTACCTATTTGGAGAAAGGTACCTACCTTTGCCAACTAGACCCTCATTTCTAACAGGCGCAAACAGGGAAAATGTGCCCCATTACATTGAATGCTCTGCCCCCAAGGCAGTTGCAAACTCCAAGTGAAAAATGGAGCAGCTTTGCAGCAGTCACTCTGTGTTTCACTGTGCAGGCGGCAACCCGCCTGCACTTTTAAGAGGGGAGAGAGAATCCCTTTCAGGCGTGAGGAGTGAGTGACTGTACCTGTCTGCAATGGGGTGCCTTGGGGTTCCATAAGACTCCTATTTCACCCTCCAGAGGGCTACCATCAAGGGGCACACAGTCAGTGCACCTCTCGACAGCTTTTTTGCCTCTGCTACCGTGTCTATAATATGGCATGGGTGCAGAAACAAATGGATTTCCTCATTTGCATCGGGGCAATGACCTCTGGTGATAGTGCTGGCGCTATATGTGTACCTGTGCTATCTGTATTACAGAAGGGGCCGCACAAGCGTGTGCCCGTTGCGTCCCGGGGCACGTCTGCAAAGCAGCCCCTGGTATTTTGAGAGGACTTGTAAGGGAACTTTTTCAGATGCAGTGCCAGGTAAGTTAGGCATATGGTTTAAAATTTAACGTTCGCTCTAATCGATAGCGAATGCAGGCTGTAAGTCTTGTTGAGTGAAAAACTACCAATAGTGGGTTGATGAAGAAATGCAGCATCAGAACAACAATTGCATTATCAAAGTCCAATTGAGAAATAACCAGAATATGCCAGCTGTACTTAGAGGGGAGGACAGAAAGAGAGGTTTTAGTTGTTAGAGTTCATTGAGATAGAAATTAATGGCATTAAAATTGTTTATGTGAGCAACCCGTGAGAGGGAGAAGTCCAGTGTAAAGGCTCTGGAATCCACTGTCGAAAAGAGGGAAGGTTGGACATCTTTTGGTCAAGGAGGATTGGGTCGTGTGTCAATATTATTTTGTTTTGCGGTTATGAGAAGGAACCCAGGGCATATTTACAAGCCCCTATCACCAACACAATGTCACTTTTTCTGATGTTGTGGTGGCGATAAGGGCTTTGCGGTATTCACAAGGCTGAGTTAAAATGCCACCTTGTGAGTAAGGCCCCCTTTCACACAATACTTAGGGTGAAAGAGGTGGGCGGTGGGTGTTGTGTTAAGCGTTCCACTGCAACACCCATTGATTTTGACCTTGCCCCATATTTACAGGTGTAACATGTTCTTAAACAGGCGCATTGAGGAGAAATGTTTGATTTCTCCTCATTTTTGCTGTTTCAATGTGTGCTACGTTGTGCAGCACACATAGAAACAGCAAAAGGTCATTGATTGTTTATGTGCAGGAAGGGAGACTTTCCTGCACATAAACAATGTTCCCCTACTACGCAGGCACCCTTGCCCTATGGTGCAAGGGTGTCTGCGTTGGCGCTAGACAGCTAAAATTAGCGCCAGCGTAGAAGGAAACGCAAGGGCTGCACCGTATCCTTGTAAATACGGTGCAGCCCAACATTTTGGAAGTTGCAGAGCGCGGCGTGAAGCCATGGTGGCTAACCCTGCGCTCCGCCACTTCCTCTTAAATATTCCCCAGAGTTTTCTGAGAATTAAGAATCCAAAATCTGCCTTCCCTGGAGTTTAGTAGGAACACCATGAAGGTTGTAAATATTTTAATGGCGGATGTTCTGTTTTTTTCAATGCCGGCTTCATACAGACAAATTGCAGAATATAATATACTGATTTTAAAGAACAGATTTCTGTTTGACCTAAACTAAACCATACCATTCTATGAAATGTAAAGAATAAGCATTGGGTTCTTGTGAATTAAAAAACGATAATGCCCTCGTGTGGTTCTTTGAGCTTAACCACCTGACATTCAGTCTTGCATTCGCATCTAGTACAGATTTCAAACAGTGAGATATGTCATATGAAACAAAGATAATGTGTAACATGCACTACCTGAACATGCTATTTCGGTGTTAGGGTGGCTGATACAATTGCACTTTGTGGCCAAGCCATTAGTACCAAGTGACCGCATGAAAACAGTATAATGTATACGGTTTCCTGTTATCATTATTTATATTATGTATGGGGTTTTGGATTCAGATTACCTTTTCACAATGTACATTGGTAACATACCAATCCTATTTTCAGCCCTTATACTGTTTTATTTATTATTATTATTATTATTTTTTTTACAATTCTCCTCCCGCCATACCCAAGCAGGTCGTTTTGTATGCCTTGCGTGTGTCTGTTATTTAGGAATCAATAGTGCAGCCTGGGCCGCGTGGCATTTCACACATGCCTGCACCAACAACGAGCACAACTGACTAGTATTTATTACATGTACCCTGCTTTAATGAGGCCTACGGTGATGCATCACCAAACACCAGTTTAGTTAAAAAAAATACTATTCTCGACCTTTGATGCCACAAAATGTGCAAAGCAGCGTGACAGAACTAATGGCTGAATAAACCAGGCATGTTTGTTCATTTCATTCCAAAGTATTCGCCTTTAACTATTTAATAGCTGAACGAAAGAAACTCAGACATGGAACACGGAAATAGCTCCAACGCCCGATTATATTACACCAGTATTGGTCAGAGACTTATATAGACTTATTGTTGAAAAGTGTCACTTGTGCACTAGTCAATCTGAGCAACTATCGGCTTTGCACTGACTATCGATGCACGTCACTACAAAACTGTTAACAGGGCGCCCACTTGAAAACGAGTGCAAAGTTGTCTAGTATAAAACACAGCAACGGCCGTTCAGCTACTGGCTTTGTCCTTTGTACTGTCATCTTTTTTACTACCGAATATAAACAACTCATTCGGTATTTCATTTGTTTTTTCTCATTTCACGTGTTGGTTTTGCTATTAGGTCAGGGACCAGAGAGGAGAATAAGGGATACTTCTCTGACCTGGATATGACCCAAGGGTTCCTACTAGAGAAATGGTCTATCACGGCAACATTACTCATGTCATTGTAGTTTTGTCCTTTTCACCTAGGAAATAATTATTTGTAGATCTTTCCAAGGCCAAGAGTGAAAGAATGATACTTTCTTTCATCTCGTGCTGTCTTGCAATTGTGTTTCTTTTTTTAAATTATACTGATGGGCAACAAGTCACAAAAACCGAAATATTCAAGAAGAAAATTTAAAAATTATTTAATTTCATTTCATGGCTTTGACTTTGATTCGATATACTTTTCAATGACATTGATATTCCGTTCTAGTTCTAATCCAGTATAATAATTTTGCAAAAAGCATACTTTATTTCATCCAATGAATCCTTAATATTTTACAATTCTAAAGAACGCTCCTATGTTGTTTGTTCATTTTTCTGCTTAAGGGGTTCGTAGGAAGTCAAGGCACGTGTTCTTTTTTCACTACGCATATTTTCTGCCTGACGCAGTTCATTTGGCTCGGTGCAATGTCCATTTACAAAATAGATTTTTTTTTTAATCGAACAAACCGAAAATGCAACCTTAAACCTCGGCAGTTCACCTCCCTGGCATGGCCTTGATTTGATATTAATGTTTACTGGCGCTTTCACTTCAAGTGCTGCATGAAAACGAGATCTCACCGATGCTCGGTGGAACGTGAGGCGCCAGCGACGTCTCGCTCGTCACAGCATCTACATTCTGAGCGGGGCCTGGAGATCGGGTGTGACGTTTCACACTTTAGACTGCCATCTGTTTCCAGCTGCAGCCTACATCTTAATAGCATTCCAAGCTCTGGAGGTATCCAGCTAATAGCTCCGGGCTGCAAGTTGTTTCCTGTCATCACCAAGATGCAAGACAAAGTGATTCAATTTAGCGCGCGTTTTTCGTATATCAAGGATTTTCAGATTTCACTCAAAGAAAACACCACATTATATTTGGAGCACTCTGGCCACCAGAGAGTTCCTGTTCCGCTTGACTGCCGGTTTTTGAAAAAAAAAGTCTCTAGTGCTTAGTTCCATGGAAGTTCAGAAGCAGTGAATTCTCTTCAATTTGTACTTTTATCCACACACCATTGTAAGGACGACAGGCCCATTTAGAAAATCAGATGATGTGCGCCGAGGTAAAATATCTCGAGGTAGACAACAGAAAGCATCATAAATTCAAATATTTGAGTAGTTTATTCAAATGCATCATTTATGTTTTCCTCCCTATACGCTTGCAAGCTCTCCCACCAGAGACAGATATTTTAACAACGAATATACCCCTGCAGGCTCTCCCATCAGTGACTGATATTCTAACAACGAAACAGTAAATAAATGAACAGAGAAAAGAAAGAAATGTAAGGTATACGACATTGATTGGTGAGCTACTTATGCCATTTCAAGCCTACAAGTAGAGACAAACCTTCACTAAATCTAAGGGGCGAAATTTATGGAGAACTGGCATAGAGCAGCGCCGCAAGTCTTCTTGCATCTCTGCCCTACGCCAATGTGAAAAGGCAGGAATGCACTGTATTTATGAAATACGGTGCATTCCTGTCCTTTCCCCCTGTTGCCTAGTGCCAACGTAGGCACCCTTGCACTGATGCCTCCGTTGCAGGCAGGATTCTTTTTGTGCAGGAAGGGGTGCCTTCTTGCACAAAAACAATCCAGAGAGGCGTTTTTCTCTCGTCAAAAGAGGAAAAAAGAAGGAGAAAACATATTTCTCCTCATAACGCCTGCTCTGGGTAGGCGTAAGGCTTTGGCACTGCCCCAGCCTTACATGATTAAGCAAATTTGGGGCAGCATCAAAATCCATGGTTGTCACGTGTAAAAACCCACCGCAATGCCTATGGAACGCCTCATTGATGCAGAATAAGGCAAGGCAGCAACTTGCGCTGCTTTGTCTTACATCGTATCTTTGAGGCCATGCAAAGCCATGCAGAGTGACTTTGTGTGGCCTCACAGATATGATTGAGAGTCTTGCGCAGCCGGAGAGTGAAAAATAGTGATGCTCTGGCGGCGCAAGCCTCTCATAAATAAGCCACAAGGTGTTAACAAGTTACCAGCAAAGATTTCACCGTAAGACTTGAAAGTAGGATTGAACAAGACCTCAGCAGGTGAAGCCCACAGGGATGTTATGTGCTTCCCACTAGGTGCTACGGTTGACCTTAGTTCTTTGTGGTTTTTATGTGGTGCTGGGTGCTCACAGGGGCCTCATAGCTACTTCTTATAGGGGGGCTCACTGATTATTAACAAGTGTTGGACACCTTCCATATGAGAGCCGAGAGGGACAGATTTATTAACACTTTGGAGTGGGTTTACTTCACAAAAGCATTGCTTTGGGATTACTTTCAAACTCAAATCATGGTCTGAGATGTAAAATAACCTCTTTGTGCTACATTGCGTCAAGCGTGTGATATGTGTGGCCCAAGGGATATTCCCATGCAACCACCCATTTATTTAAATGCAAAGACCTATCTACTAAAAATGGCAGACAGGACTTTGTACCAAAATTTAACGCCTACTCAAGATAAGTATACATTTTGAAATTTGTTTTCTTTTCACATAAATTAAAAAAACATTTTTATAATGCATTCATAATAATTGAAAGGGATATATACAATTTATTAAAAGTCAATAATTTATGTTTTGATAAAAAAGTTACATTTTTTTTAAAATTAAAAAAGGTGTTACAATCTTTTAAAATACATTTTTAGAATTTTTAACATTAAATTGAATGTATTTATAATTTTTATAAAATATTTTTTAGATGTTTAAATACTTTAAATACATTAATTTAACATTATTTCCTATAGGATTTTATTGTAAGTCCTTCCCTCTTTATTTTTCTATAGGCAGGTGTTGCTTATAGTAGAAGTGGTTGGCATTGTGTGGTACTGTACTCACTCCAGCTCTGAGGTGGAGTACATTTACTAATGATTTGGGTCCTTTTAGTTTAATAGTAAATTTAGAAATGCAGTTTGTGAAAAGCAATTGGCTAACACTTTTGTAGATGGGTGAATGACCCTCTCTAACCCCTGCCTAGCCGTCACTTGATCCCTCCATACTTCTCCGAAATTCCCTTCCCTTTATTTACAAGTATTCTGCATTTTCCTTGTGTCCCTCCCACATTTACTACTAAAACTTAAGCTTACCTATGCAGAGACTCTGCTGTTTGGCCGGAGATATCCGGACAGAAAAAGACAGTAGGGACAGAGACAGAACCTCAACACGTTAGTTTGTGAATAGCGTTTTGTAGCATGTTAGCAGTAATTTTATAGTACTAGTACATGTACTACAACATTCAGTTTGTGTGGAGCTCTGTGTGTGATTCTTAAGTAAGAAATCTTTGCCTATAAACCACATATTCTATGGCTACTCGAAACTCATGTAGCTGACAAAGATGGGTTGCTGTTACAGCAATAAGACTATAAAAAGCATTGTGTGTATGACACAGCAGGTTTCAATTTGCGGGGTTACAATAATAAAGTCCCATCTATTGGATTAGAAAACTATATGGACAGCATCTAATCTGCAGGGTAGGTGGGCAATTGGTCAGGTTATGGTTATGCTCGATTTGTTGTATATGTGCCTAATAGAGATGACCCAGAAAAGTAAACATTTCTAAATCTCGAGCTATCATGATGGACTGGAGAAATATTGATATAAGGCTATTTTAATTGCATTATGAGTTATAAGCAGGATACAACAAACAGGGCAGACACCCTTTGTATGATTAATGTTAGGCATGCTATTAAGGAGTTAATGAAAGTGGATAGGCTAGTAGGTCTCTGGAGAACCCTAAATCGACCGTTTGTGGCTATACATTATATTCTGCTCCCCATGGTCACTATTCTAGGGTTGATATGACCCTTTTAGCTCAGGGCCGGATTAAAATATCCAAAGTTAAGATCTGTCCAAAGATTACTTCTGACCATAATCCTATATTATTAACACTCTACTGTGGTGAGTGCGGAAGGGAGCTGTGAATATGGATCTTACCTAGGTCCTAACCGCTGGATTCTGCATACATTGAAAGGATGAATACTGAGCTTACTGCATTGATAGCTGCAAATGTGGGCTCCGCTGCCCCTCATGCTGTGTGGGATACTGCTGCTGCTTTTCTTATTGGCTGGGCTGCTCTCTTTGAAGACTGGGGAAAAGCTGGGAAGATTCTGGCTTCTAAAATTGCAGAGAATATGCGTCACAAAATGGTCAAATATATTCAGGATAGTCAAGGTAAAAGATATTGTGTTCCCTAGGAAATTCTTCCTTCGTTCACACTTCTATACCAAGAATATAATACTGAAACTTGTGATACTTGCATTAAGGCAATGGAAGAATATATTATTTTTTCCAATATGTCATGGCTTAGCCCTATTAAGTCCCAAGGCACTGGAGGAACCAACCTCAGTCAAGGAAATTGAAAAGTCTATTAGGTCACTCTCTATTGGTAATGCTGCAAGTGATGATTCATTGCCTATGGAATTTTAAAAAATCTTTATAAATACATTTGGCATCTGTGCTTCTCCCTTTTACTCAATATGCTGAACAAGAAGAATGTATATTTGACGCTTGGAATCAGGCTAACGTTGTGGTACTTCTTAAAAAGGGTAAACCTGCAGAGTAAAGAAGATCTTATTGCCTTATATATATTTGATACATGCTGATGCTAAAACCAGAAACTGCCGCTCATCCGACTGTTACTCGGAACAGAAGATAGTTTTGACACTACCTGAAATAAATGTTTGGAGATTTATTTTGCATAATACATTTTTTGGTGCGAATTAAGCTGTTTTTTCTTTAGACATCAAGGACTTGTGATTGTCCATAGATTGTGTATAATTTCTTTCATCCCTTCTATACTCCTTTCTCCATTTATGTTCTTGTCTTCTGCAGCATTGTTTCTGAAATCCAAGACTGTCTGTGTACCAAGGCGCAGAAGGTTTACCTCTATGTGGATGGGATGTCCTGAGCCCTGCAGGAAGGGAAATGGCTGAATTCACGGAATTCGCTTAGTTTAAAGTGGCTAAATCCAAGTCATCTGAATGGTCTGGATGAGAGTGAGCTAACGTCTGAATGAATTGATCCACAAGACTTCTGTTCCAGGCACGAGACCTGTAAAGGCTGTGGAGCTAACTTCCGGGACGTGCGCTGTTCA
Organism: Triturus cristatus; assembly: GCF_964204655.1. Taxonomy (NCBI): domain Eukaryota; kingdom Metazoa; phylum Chordata; class Amphibia; order Caudata; family Salamandridae; genus Triturus; species Triturus cristatus. The sequence goes on along the minus strand of NC_140580.1, from coordinate 484,784,099 downwards.
GTAGGTTAATATCAAACATAACAGTCTGATGATCTCTCCATATCAAAGGCAGATAATCATTTGCTTAATCTTGTAGCTGTGAGTGTCGGAATATGTGGCAGCGATGTGGTAAAATAGAGCTGAGTTCTGTTGACTTGTATAATGGGTGATGCGAAGTTTGTGTGATTACTGGTGTCTTTGTACTTTGTTCGTTGAAAAGCTGAAGGGTTATGAGTAAGGAGTGATGGGGCAGGAGGTGGTCTAGTTTTAGTGCTCTAAAATCAATAATTATTGAGAGATGTTGATATGCGAGTATGGTGCTCTTGGATGAGTTGGTTTATGTGGTGTTGAGTAGTGTTGAGTTGTGCTGAATGATTACGTTGTTAGATGAAAAGGAAGGCTTCGAGAGGCTCAGGTCTGTGATAGGTGAGGGGGTAAGTCTGTGAGCTTTTCTTGTAGTAGGTTATGCTGTTAAATGTGGGTTGTTGATGAAGGTTAACATTTAGAGCCTTTTCATGTTTTTCAAACTGCCCTCTTTCTTTGCAGTCTTGTTGAATACAATTTTGGGTGGTAATAGCGATGTTACAAACCTTTGTATTGAAAATCTATACATAAACAAAGAAGACAATAAGTTATGCCTTGAGAGGAAACAGAACATAAAACTATGAAAAGTGTGTACTTTGCTTTATGAAATATATATTATTTTAGTTTTCCTTTATATACATTACAGGTTTGTGTGTTTTTATTGCACTAAAAGGTAGTAGAACAAAACCCATATTTCACATGGAACCATGAAATATGGAACATATTTCATGGTACCTTCTGAAATATGGATTTCATCATTATACTGGCAGGTCCTAACCTACTCTACTGAGATATACCATTGTCAAGGCTGGCATTATTATTCAGCATAGAAGTCCAAGTTACATGTCAAGGTTATCTAAATTATGTGACACACCATGCAAATTTGTAGCACATTCTGTGGCAGTACAAATGCACATTTTCTATCCATTTGTTTTAGAAATATTTTTAATTCTGTACATTATGTGGTATCTATCTATCTATCTGTCCGTCCGTCCGTCCGTCCGTCCGTCCGTCCGTCCATCCGTCCGTCCGTCCGTCCTTCCGTCCGTCTGTCTGTCTGTCTGTCTGTCTGTCTGTCTGTCTGTCTGTCTGTCTATCTATCTACACACTACTAACTATAATAATACACCATTACCACCCCCTTCATGATGGTGGCCATAGCAACAAAATATCAGCATATATAGGAGCCTTGCTAAAGGAACATGTAAAAAACACTGTCTCTCCTCTAGAGCCCATCATGGCCAATAATAACTTACCAGACCTTTTTTTCTCCCTGCCATATAGGAATCGTGTAGAGCTTACCACTGTCCACTTGTGTGAGGGATAATCATTCAACTACCCCATGTGTCCTAAAATATTAAAGTTTGGCATGATGCTATGGTTTAATAACAGAAACATGTGTTGTAAGTATGTGGTTACATTATTTCTTCCTTATTCATGAGCCTACTGAAATGGAGTTCAGTCTCAAGTAATCACCTCCCAATGGATCATGCATATATACATTTGCCAATTCAGCACTTTCGGTATTGATTTTCAAAATGATCTGCTATTATTTCTGGTTTGTGCTGTTTTTTGTTGTGTGGTACAACAGTCTCTTTGCCTTTGCTTTTCCACCCAATTTCTTTGCATAGTACCAATGCTTGAGATGTAATATAAACGTAGATACAGATTTAAAACATCATATCCTAATGCATGAGCCAGTCCCTCGCTCATTGATGAATACTAGTCACGCCTACCACAAATGGCTGTTCGGCCAATGCAGCATGAATTATTGAAAGTACACTTTGCAGATGAACCTTCTGCTGAAGGAAGATAGAGCGGTGGAATGGGATACCATCAAGGTATTTCACAGCCGTAGGTACCTCTATAATAATAAAATGATAGGAGTCTCTGGTCTTCTGCTTTACGAAATTAGAAGTTGGCTGCACATCTATTATGGTTTTCCAATTAAGTTAATGTGTGGATGCCTTCGGAGCTGATTTGCTTTTAACATAAAATGTTTTTGTCTTGTGCTTGAGTTAAATGTTTGCAGAAGCCATTACTCATGTAGAGTTAAACTACATGCAGAGCTCCATCTGCTCACAGACCATCTGGCGAAAGGAACCACTTTTCATCCAGAAAGTGTGTATTTTAGAGCAACGTAGCAAATGTTCAGCAGCAATGCGCGATGCTTGTGAGATTTGTGCATAGGCAAAGTTTGGAGACTGGGACCACAGGTCACATTTCACCACACTGCACCTGTGCAGTTCTGCCAACACTCTCCCCCTGTTATGTTATGTTATGTTATGTTATGTTAGGTATTCTTGTATAGCGCACATCTGCCTCAGCGAAGAGCCACTACATTTCTCTTACCTCTAGGATAAGATTGTAGTTTAATGTTAAATGACCTAGTGCTGAATGTTACATGATGAAGATTACATTCCAAATACCTTTCAAGTCACGTGGCAAACTTCTATAATGAATTTATAGCACATAGTCTCCTTTATCAGATTAAGACTCAGCCCTGAAAGTGTTTTAATAGTCCAGGCCTATTTAAGCTCATGAGAGGAAGCATCACCTCCTCAGTGCATTCAGTTGTGCAAGGTCTACATACATGTTCCTGTGCAACCTATGGCAACATTAATGCCAATGCCTTTCAACAATATATGCGTATGAAGATTGTAGTTACATATGCTAGAAATATTTGCAAGGGGTTCTAGCTTCCTGACTTTCAAAAGCAATGTGAAAACCTCCGCATGCTTAATGTTTTCTTCCCTTTGTACCCTCATTCTAAGGTCCGCACAGTGTATAATTCGGCCATGATTCTTTTTTTCTTTTTTTTGGGGAATACGTAAAGGTGTTAAATGATACAATAGACCATAGCCCGCCAAACAAAGCAAATCAGTCATACAACTGCTCACTAAAGGTATAGGAAAAATAGACAGCATAAATCATAAAAAATAAATTCAGACACCACATATGAACGTTATAATGCAATAACGCAAGCAAAATAAATAAGGATGAATGATTTCATGAGAGATTATATGTTGCCAAATTGATAGTATAGGTGGAACCCATCTAGAATTCATGCCACCAATCCCTTTTTGTCGATAGATTGATTTAGCCAGTGTTTGGCAGTCTGGAGTCCTGCTAAAATAATTGTGATTGTGATTAATATAATTCCCTGAGGATTTCATTGGGATATCTGGGTTTGAGCAAAGGAAAAGTAACTCAGAAGAGGGATAAATACTAGTACCAAGTAATTTAGTTAATTAGATGTTGATATTGGGCAAATTAAAGAATATATTAACAGTATTTGCGTTGGTATGGTCATTCCAGCAGCAATCAACATTAGTCCTATAATCCCATCAATGTGGTCTTTTCTGAGTAAGATATATATTTTACAATAATTTATAATTATGCATTCTTAAGTGTGACACTTTCAACATTAAACATTAAACTAAAAAACACGTGTCAGTTTTTCACTACCAGGACATGTCCACCTTTTTAAAAACAATGCATTCTGCCCTATGGATTGTTTAGGGCCTACCATAAGGGTCACTTATATGTAATAAAGAGTGAGTTTTGAGCTTGGCAAAGGAGTTATTTTACCAAGCTGAATTGACTGTTAAAAACCGCACACAGGCTGCAATAGTAGGCCTGAGAAATGTTTCAAAAGGCTAGTCAAAAAGGTGCCACAATAAGTGCTTCAGGCCCAATAGAGGCATTTAATTTACAGGCCCTGTGTATAAGTACTACCACTGTACTAGTGACAAAAAAGTAAATTCAATCTGCACACACCTCAACCAGCAACCCATTGTCTCACAAGTACCCACTCAGGCTTGAGACCTGGGGCACTTTCCTTGCAGCAGTGCTAACTCATATGCAGCATTTGTAATCCACCTCATCCACTTCATAGCCTGATGCATTAACAGACAAATGCCTTATTGTTCATGAATCTTGTATATTCTGCAGTGTTGATTGCAATGAAAGGTGATCCATGGATTCCATGTATTCACCCCATGAGGTAGCCAGTGTACTAGTGGAGTGGGTTAGTGAGGTTCACAGACAGAAGCCTCCAGATCAGGGTCAGAAGCTACATCATCATCAGAACCTATGGCTTATGAACCTGATAAAGAATAAAAGCCTCTTGAGACTCCACATGCTGAGCTAAGAGACTCAGAGGATTAGAATCAGGAACATTAAATACATCTTCATTCAGAATCAGATCAAGTGAACCATGTAGTGTTTCCCTTGGCCAAGACCTGATTCAGATTAGTTTTCAACCCCTAGGCTGACTTGGTCAGCTCAAGTGAGGGGGGTTTGATTAGAGGTGACAGAGGAGATTGTGGAACCTTTGGTTCCCTTTCCTAGTTTCCCTGGCAGTGTGAGTCAAGCTCGGAGGGTACCCGGCTCACCCCGGGATAGTTACTTGCATCTCTGATTTGCAGATTTTGGAGATCAGGATACCTATAAAAGCAAATTGAGCCTGAACTGGAGTATTGTCTTCACTGTTTACCAGTGTACTCTAACTTGCATCTCTGCCTGAGCCATGGTATGAGGGAGAGAGTCACACTTAGCCTCGTCCTTATCTCCCTGTGCAGTGTGCGAGTGACCTGTAATGTTTTGCAGCCACTGTAGAAGCTGTAGGAAGCTGAGCATTTGATCCATTAATATTGCATACCCGGGCCTTATTGTGGCAATATTTGACCTTTGTTTTTAACTATAAAAAAGTCTGAAAATGTATTTTCCTTTCTCTAGTTAGCAGCAGGCCTATCCATTACTCTTTCAAATAGGGTCTATTTTTCTACCTCATCTCACCTGATCATCTTAAGAGCTGATGTTGTCACTGACTTCTTTGGCCTGATCGTGCCTTTTCGGGCATAAGCTGTTTTGAGGGTAACTGTGGTTCAAGGTCATTTGAGGTTCTCGAGAGTGGGAGGGAGAAGAGCCCTTTTGTTGAATTGAATCGCTCTAGTATTTTCCCTTTCCAAACATCCTATTAGAGCTCTGACACTATTAAGGACGGAGTACAACAATAGAGAATCTCAACGGTCAGGCCAGGGATAAGTTGAAAAAAGTGATGATCAAACAAAAAAGATAGACAGTCTCTCCTATATCTGCAGACGCCACCTCCACCCATACTGCTGTTGCTGTAAAGAATTAATAGAGAGAGCAGACAGGGCAGTGTCCTAGCCTACAAACAGCATAAATCTCCAGATAATTCCCAGTATACTGTATTGTGCTGTTTAAGTCTGTTTATCTCTTTGCGTGTGATGAATGGCCTCTGAATTCTGTTTGCTGACTCAAGAGGTTTGGCAAAGGGATGTGGCTAATGGAAGCTGCTAGTCGTGTTGAGATCAAGTTGTTGGCATGAGGCAAATAAAGCGGTGTGGGTAAGAAAGGGCATACCGAAATGTGATTTTTATTGCTAGTTGCTTGCTCATAGTTCCTTTAGCAAAGATTGAGTTGTATGATCTGCTCTCCGGCTTCTCCAAAAAAAGTGTAACACTGGAATCCTCCTCTGGAGTGTGCTTCCAGCTAACAGCCAATCACTAGTCTTCTCCCTTCTAGCTCTGAGATGGAACTCAGACAGAAATCAATTAAATGTAAAATAGCTATATTCTGGAATTAAAAGAAATGCAGTAATACCACACTCCTGGTAATTGTGCTGTGTTTATGCAACAACTAAAAGCTGGTAAAATCTCTCAGTAGCAAGATAAATAAAAATGGGGAATTACTGTGGGAATTAGAAATGTATTTCTAGTTCCTGTGATAATTCCCCATTTGTAAATAGGCCTGGATGTTAGACCTGACATTCCTGGCATGGTATTCCCACAAACTTTTTGCTTCCACCCCCTGATTGTTTCTGAACTTGTTTTGTTGGCATTAGGTCTCTGTGAACTTTACCTTCTGACCAGTGCTGCTTGTGCTCTGTCTTTCACACATGTTAAAATTAGACTACACCTAATTGACATATTTAATGTACTTATAAGTCCCTAGTAAATGGTACAACATGTACCAAGGTCTATAGATTAACTGCTACCTTGTGGGCATCAACACTCATTGTGCTGCACACTTTTAAACCATGTGCCATTTTAACAAATATTTTGCCATGACTAAACCTTCCTTTTTATTACTTATAAATCACCGATAGCATTGGCCTAAAGACTCATAGGACAGTGTGCATTGTATTTTGAAAAAGTAGGCCATGAGAACTTATGTTTTACATGACATGTCAGTGAACAGCTGTTAAAGTCATGCTTCACTGTTGTAACACTGAGGTACCTTATTACACTTAATAAGAGATAGCTTCAGAATGGGAGCAGATTAAGATATGCTGTTTACACTCAAATGAATTGTAATTTAAAATCATCTTTAATGTCAGATTTTAAGATACAATTCTGAAAATGCCACTTTTTGAAAGTTTATATATTTGTTCACAACCTAATGTGCCTTTCTGCCAGTGTCCTGAGTCACATGACAGTGAATGGCTCTGCTTTTGGGGTTTGTATATTCCTTCCAGACAGTGAGTCAAAGAAGGCTTAGATGTGGACAGGATGGACCATTTGACAGGATGGCTTAAAAGACGCTGTACCCAGCCTCACTAACATTTCCATCAGCTTTGCAACAGCACATACAAAGGAACCTGATACCGGGCCTACCCTGCCTTTTGCCACCTTAGACAGTTTGAAGCCTGGACCAGGGGAAGGGAAACATCTGACCAGAACCAATTTTGGAGGTAGGATAGGGAATTCCACCCCACACAAAGTCTGGCACCAGTTATAAAATAAGACCTTTAGATCTACTCAACAGAACACTCCTGGAACTGTGCAAGATTCATAAGAAGGACTGCCCTACTGCTTGAGAGACTGCCTTCCTATCTGAAGAAGGAAGATTTGATTACATACCTTGGCTACACAAAGTGACTCAAAAGGACAGTTGGCTGACCGCCTGTGTGAGCTACAGGGATACATTAATCTTCCAGATCCCTCCCTCAAATGCCCCTTGACCAGCTATAACTGGACCTACCTGGGACAGCCTGAGTCCTGCTGCTGGCCTCTGCTGGAGTGAGTCCTGATCCCCAAGAGATATCACCCAGACTCTGGACCCTTGTATGGCATCAGTGAGAGCAACTCCTAAAGGAAAAGGTTAAAGCCCTAATGTTTGGGCTCTTCGCGACTGCGAAGGGGCCTGTTTGCACCTAAACTCTGCCATCCACGATGACCGTCAAATGCAAATCTCTGATGATACCTGCTCTTCATGCTGAAGGCAACTGTCCACTACAACCGGCAAAGCAAGACCTGCACTTTGTGATATAGCAATGACAGCCTGTGGTGACCACCAAGCTGAAGCACCAGCGATGACTGGCTCTTCACGCTACAGATAAAATCATCAAGTGATGTTCGACCTGCTCTTCGTAATGAAAGGCTCCTCCTTGTGGCATCCTCCAGCGCTAATGCAACTCTTTGGCTTGGACTTGAGAAAGTGACTTTTTAGTGGCACTAACCTGGTCCCTGTATCCATTACATGCTCTATAATTGTTGACCTGAAATTGAGACTTTCCCCCAGTCTAGAGAGACCAGATAACCACAATTGGCACTTCCTGCTTCTTGGTACCATTTTCCTAAAAACCTCAAAAATCAATATTTCCAGTTCTGATAATTAGATTTTTGACATTCTGGTATAATTTTATTTATTAAAATGTACTCTGTTTTTCCAAATTGGTTTGGAATTATTCTTGTGTTGTGTTTTAAATGTTTTTGTTATGTGTGCTGCATAAATACTTTACACATTGCCTCTATCTTCAGCCTGACTGATTTTGCGCCAAGCTGCTAGAGGGTTAAGCATAGGTTAATTAAGTGTTGTTCACCCTGGCAACTACTTTGGTTGTTGTTTGAGAGGGGCTTTCATCCCTTTCAACCAATAACCCATGCTTTTTTACATTGGGCTACTGAGTTCTTTCCACATCCCAAAATGACCACTACTAATGGTATCTGTAATTTTGAGTGCAGGAAAACTGATCTGATAGTCCCATTGTACCTGTAATGTAGCCCAAACTGTTTTCAATGAACAGAAAACATTGGCTCAATACCATGTTGACTGCCATAATGTGAAAGAAATCCACAGATACAATTGGGGATGAGGTATTTTGCTTTACAGTCTGTTTTGCTTTTAGATTGTGTTGTAGAGCAGGGTGTAAGTAAAAATTGTAGTTGAAATGGATTGAAGTTAAATGAAAAAGAAAAAAATATAAATGTATATTTATTCAGTTCAAAGATGGAAGGACCAAAAGGCATGGAATTATTCTTTGACATTTTGCATGTGTAATGCTGAATACAGAGATTTCTCAAAGTAAACTTCCTGTAATGTGATGAGATGTCTCGCGCAAAAGGCACAGCTAAACAAAGAGTGCAATTTAGTGTGGCTGGACCAGGTAATGGTAAATTGACTAAGAGGCTGAATTATAAAAAATAAACAGCACAACACATTACAAAGCAGTGCAGAGTCAGATTACGTAATAGGGCATGATTCTACTCTCTTCCTCTACCCTGGCACACACACAAGCTTCCTAGCACCACGGACACACACCTTTGCACCATAGTGCCAAAGTGGTTGTGTAATTTCTAGCACAGATTTTGTGCTAGAAGTATACACTTCCAGTTCAAAATAGTATGCCTCTTCAAACTTGTAAAAATGTCCCACAATAGTTGTTTGCTGTACAATGCAGCACACATGCAAAGTTTGAAAATTTAAAAGATATTAAAAGATTGCTCGTATTTAGTGCCTGCCTGAAGGAGGTGTTATTTTGTTGGCACAAAGCACTATCTACCAATTTAAGTAGATAGGGCATTGTGCTAGAAACTACAGCTGGTAGCACAAGACTGTCATGTACATGTGGCAGGTAGATACATTTACAACACATTGCAATGCTTTGCTTCACTTTGCACGCCTTTGTGGTGGACCAAAGTGCAGATAAATCTTCCCTTAAGAATTGTACAATACAAGTCGAATCTGAATACCAAAATCGTGTTTTAAGAGAATATAAAGCTCGCCTTCAGTGAAATAAATATATTTTAAGCGTGACACATTCAAGAATCTCTCTGGTAATTAAGCTTTGCAGCCCTAAAACAAATGTACCTTTGTAATTTATTGAGACTACGACTTACAATAGAAATGGAATCCAAAATAAATTGCTTTGTTAGGGTTTCATCAAATAAAGGTGATAGCACAATGCAACACATTCAGCACTGAAAAGAACTCCCTTAAACAGATTGTTTAGCTTTGACCTTAAACCAAAAGCAATCTCGTCATTGCAGGATTCGATTTGAGCTAGTTTGCAGATATCTTGCTTAGGGTGTACACTGACAATTGCTTAGTCTTAGTGTGGCGCATGTCCACAAATTGGTAAGAAAAATACAACCAGTTTTTTCATTTATAAAGGAGAGGTAGTGTTTGTTCACCAAATAGCTTAGTATCTTCAAAGTAAATATATCACTATCATAAGCAAATCGACATAGTTGAAAAACACATGAAAGCAACAAATGAAATACATTTAGGTAAAATGTAAACACTTAGAGGCATATTTACAAAAATGTGGCAGAGCGTGGGTTCGCTCCAAGATAGCAAATGCTGATCTCCGTCACTTTAGAGATGCAGGGATGCACCGTATTTAGAAAAATATAGTGCCCCCCTGCGTTTCTCCCTGCGTTGGCACTAAATTAAGCTGCCTAGCTCCAACACAGGCACCCTTGCACCATAGTACAAGGGTGCCTGCATTTAGGGAATGATTGTTTATGTGCAAGAAGGGGTCCCTTCCTGCAGTTAAAAAATCCAGAATGGTGATTTTTAACTTCTTGTTGCTCAGCACACATACACATTACAAATCGTCATTTTTTTAATGATTGGTTATGTGCAGGAAGGGACGCCAATCATTCATGGCGTTTTGTTGCTGCACACATAGTAACAGCAAAAACTAGTAGAAATAAAGCATTTCTCCTCGTTTCATCATCCTAAGACCAGGTTTTTCTTGATCTTCATTTTGGTGCTGCCTCCTTTTAATGCCACCCTTGTAAATAGGGGGCAGCGTCAAAATCAATGGATGTTGCAGTCGAACATCCCCGCAACACTAAGTATAGCGTGAAAGGGTGTCTTATTAACAAGGCAGCTATAAGCCTCGTTAAGTGGCTTAACGCCACCTTGTAAATAGGGTGAAGCCCCAATCACCACAGTAACGTCAATAAAGGGGCTTGTAAATATGCACCTTAGGGCCTTTTTACGGGGATTTGCTGTAGGGCAGCACAGCAACTCATCTTGCAGTGCTGCCCTACGCCAAAGTGAAAGGGCAGCAATGCACCGTATTTATGCAATATGATGCATTCCTGTCCTTTCTCCATGCACTGGAACTGTTTCGGCTGCATAGCACCAATACAGGCACTCTTGCACACTGGTGCAAGGGTGCCTGTGTTGTCGGCAGGATTGTTTTTGTGCAGTAAATGGCACGAAACAATCCCAAGGGGTGTTTCCCTCATTCCATGTGTGCTGCGGAAATAATAAAGATAAATAAAGCAATACTTGGTATGCTTCATCTTGGGAGGCGTAAGGACCTGGCGCTTCAATGCCCATGGAACGCCTTCCAAGTGCAGTGTAATGTAACGCAGCAATTTGCACTGCCTTGCCTCACTCCATATCTATGAAGCCATCCAAAGCCACGAATAGTGGCTTTGCGTGGTCTCATAGATACGATTTTTAATCTGTGCCACCGGAGCATCACGGAAAGAGACGCTGCGACAGCACAGAGGACTCATAAATAAGTCCCTTATTTTATTTGTGAAAGCTTAGCCCTTCTATTGAACTGAACAATTGTTAGATTGCACTGAGAGTTCTGAAACCCCAATCACCTCATTCTGCAGCTTGATAAACTGCGTCCAGTCGTCGGCAGAGTAGTTGGATGGCATATTATTAAGAGAACACTATAAACCTTTCTTACAGCGTAAGGTGATTTTGTGGTATCTTTAATGACCATGAGAGAATTCAGCAGGTTTCCAGAGTACGCAAGAAAGCCTACAACAGTCGCGGGTTTAGTGAAGTCACCCCTGAAAAACTTTGGTGACTTCTGATGTGTGGCAGTGAAAAGGCCTTTCCATATGAACGAAGCGCACAACTGTGAATCAAAAACTGTGAGAGCACTTGCTCCTTTCTTTCTATCTTTTCTTTACTTCACACTGAAAATAACTTTTACCATGGAGAACCCCTTTACTCTTCGCCTCTACTAATTTTATTAGATTAATTCACATGAATATCTCCGATTGGCTAAATCTTTTTAAGACTGCAAAGTCATCTTTTGAGTGTCTTATGGGATTTTACACCTGGAAAGAACGATTTATGATATGCTTTCATGCGCAATTAGCTATAGGAATGGACCCCAACATATGTAAATTAATGGCCACCACGAAATGAACTAAAAGTAAATTAAGAAGCCAGAGCAGCATGGAAGCATGAAAACAATGCAACGAAGGACAGAGAAAGTAACATTAGGTGAGAACTAATAGGAAGTGAACCTTGATTCGACCTTAAACCACTATGGCTTCTCACCAGAGGCAACAAAGCCTTTGAGAAATATGTGCAGACAACATGGAGACTCATTGAAATTCTCAAAGTTGTGATACAAAGCTCTATCTAAAATCAAGTTCATTTCATGTTTATTGGTGATAGTCCAGCAAGAGCGACATAGAGGCAATCAATACCATAAAGATTAATGGTGGATTCCTAAGCATTGTGAGGGTGGATCAGAGTAGAAAGGAAGGATCTGAAGGGACAGCAAGCATGAATGACAGATTCAGGAGAGTGGCAAAGGCCAACATCCTTCTGACACGAAGGCATGCAGTAGACAAAATGCTATTATTTATGCTGATAGAAAATCTGATACATAACTATGAAAAGCATTAAGGCAGAATTGGTTGGCCTAAGCATGGTAGAATGGCACTGCTAGAATATTGTAGGCACATGCTATTTTTAAATGGTAAAGAATATAGGTCTTTAGAGTGTGTGATGTCATTAAATATTGTATTTTCATCAAGTGTGAGTAAATGAACCTGCAACAAATATTACTATTACTCATGTAGGTTGAAAAGAAGAGTAAGCATGAATGGTTCCCACAACCTAAGTCTTCCTACTTCCATTCCATGTGTTAATGAAGATTTAAATAGCATTTGAAACCCACATAGACATTCCAGGCAAGGTTCTTTATGCAATTAGAAACATGACATCAAATTCATGTTATAGCACTTCTGTTGAGCCTGGCCCTTTCTGCATGGTCACCCCATGTTGGCCTTCGTACTTGGTATTTTACCACTGCTAACCAGTGATAAGGGGTTTGTGCTCTCCCCTTACCACATGGTAGATTTGACATATTTAATTTACTTGTAAGACCCAAGTATCTGTGTCCAGGGCCTGTAAATGTAATGCTAATAGTGGGCCCGCAGCACTGATTGTTCCACCCACTTAAGTTGAACTTTAAACACCTCTCAAGCCTGCTATTGCAGCCTGTGTGTGCAGTTTTAAAACTGCCGGTTCAACCTGGCAAAATAAATTTTTTGCAAGGCGCAAACCTTCCTTTTTAATACATATGTCATCTCTAGAGTAGGCCCTGGACAGCCCAGAGGACAGGGAGTATTTAAAAATAGGACCTGTGCTTTTAAGTTTTACATGTCCTGGTACTGAAAAACTCTTAACTTCATTTTTCGCTACTGCAAGGCCTACCTTTTACTTAGGATAACATTGGATGTACCTTATTACATTCAATAATCTGTATTTTTGAATGTGAACAGGTAATCAGTTTGTGTTTGGTGTCTTTAGAATTGTAATGAAACATCCTAACTTATGGTGAAGTCAGATTTTAGATTACTATTTTGAAAATGCCACTTTTAGAAAGTTGAAGAAAAAGAGTGAAGCTGGGTTGCACTCTAATACTATGAAACATAATACACAACAAAACCTATTCCTCTGAATTAACTGTCCAATGTGTGCACCCTGTGGGGGGGCTCTACTCAACCACCCAATTCAAAATGAAACAGTAACTAGAACACAGGCTATAGACACAGAACGCACTACTGCTCTCCACTACATAAGTGGAATCAATATTTTTAACACAACAAAGTGAATCATTATAACCATTCAAGCTCCAAATAGAATGAAATTGTTAGTCTTAATGTGGAACATTTCTTAACAAGACTCTTGTTGTTGAAAATTAAATCGACTTGAGCAAGACGAAGCCTACGAGCGATTTTGTTGATTTAAGGACTCTATGTTTAAATTTATGTTCATGCACAGTTTACCCGCTGCTTGAATGGTTAAAAAGATTCACTTTGTTGTGTTAAAAATATTGATTCCACTTATGTAGTGGAGCGTAGTAGTGCACTCTGTGTCTAGAGCATGTGTTCTAGTTACTGTTTTCACTTTTAGAAAGATGGCATTTTCCTTCCTTAGCCAATTGATGTCTGCCACCTGTCTCTGGGATACATGATGATGTAGTTGACAATGGGCTTAGAGTATGCCTTCTACACAGCCACAAACAATAGTTAGCTTAGGTACACCCGGATGGGCCTTCACTGGCAGGACGGGAGGGAGGAGTTGGGCAAAGCCCCATTTACAATAAATAGACTGTGTCCTACCTACACACAAAGGGCTGCATACCCCCTGTAATTAGTCGGGAGACAGCACTGGGAAGGCAGGGCATCTGTGCACTTTAAAGACATACCTCTAGAAGCTTTTCCCCACTTCAAAGGCACAACTAGGTATAAATACTGGACCCAAGACACCAACTCTTCAGTACCCTTCTGTACCTGAGGTCCCTGCCATTAAAAACGACAGCTGAGCTGTTGCAAGGACTGCTACTCCACTGGACAGCTGTCCTACTGGACTGCCCCTTTGCCGTACTGCTGCTCTGCTGCCGTGCTGCCCTGCTGCCCTACTGTCCTCTTGTCTGGGAGTAGAGAGATGGACCTGCAACCTCATCTTGAGCCCAGGGCTACCAGATGGACTCCAAGGGCTAGTCTGCTGGCCTCCTGATCTGAGCCCCATGGACACACATGGCTCCCCAGCATCCTGCACGAGCACCTACTTAGCACATACCAGAACCCCAAGTGGTGCCCTTCAGGTCCTGGACACTTAGTGTGGCTCAGAGAGAGTGTATTTAAGTTTTTAGGCTCTTTGCAACTGTGAACTGGCCCGTTCACACCAATACCTCACTCCTTGCATCTCGATTCATGTGAAGCTCTGGTAGCTGCTTCTTTATGCTACAGTGACAGCCACTTATGAAGACCGCCAATGTGAAGCTTCAGCAAAGCTCATCCGCAATGCCTGGCCTGCTTTTTGTGCTACAGCCGCAGCCTCCCACGACACTCTTTCTGCTCCTCACAGCCCCCTCCACTATGAACAGGACTCTGTACATTGATTTGAGAAGTTACACTTTCAGCTGGACTAATTTGGTGACTGTAGCCAACCTTTGCTCTCAGCCTTAACTTGTGACTTTGACCCAGTAAAACGCTACCAAATATGTTAACTTGTGACTTTGACCCAGTAAAACGCTACCAAATATCTATGTGCTTTTTGGTATTATTTTCACTAAACCTTTAAAAATTCATAACTGTGGTTCTATTGATTGGATGGTTGTTGTTGTGATCTTGTTTCATTTATTAAAAATGACTCTATTTTTCTAACTGGATTGGGGATCCTTTTTGTGTGGTGTTTTCACTTTATTGCTGTTTGACATGTTGCACAAGCAATTTACCCCTTGCCTTTAACTTAAGCCGGACTGCTCTGTGCCAAGCTACCAGAGCGTTGAGCACAGGTTAATTATGAGTTTTCTTGTGCCTTACCCTGACAAAGATTGTGGCTGCTGCCTGACCAGGGCTCCCACCCCAGTCAACCAACAAACACATTTCTTATAACTTCCTTTTTCTAGTCATAGCCCTTTTTACACTTCTTAAGCAGTCCAGTAGCTGATTCTTGTGTATCAGAGTTTGTTGCTAGCTCGGAATAGATCAACTTGACATTGCTCCTTGACCTCTGTCAATTCGCTACTGCTTAGAACTTCTGCATTTTGTTTCTCATCTTGGCTTATATTAGTGTGTAGCTTGTTGTCCTCTGAAAGAAGTGTGGTGTACTGGTCTGCTTTTTTGTTTGTATTCTAATTTCCAGTGTTACCATTTTGAAGTGTGAAGTTCTAGAAGGAAGCACTTGGCCTTCGCTATGAGTGACCATTAGTCTTTTTATAATCCTTGCCAATCAAACCACACAGAAACAATTTGTCCATATAAAGTAATTCAAATGATCAAACTTTATCTACTTAGCTAAGCCCTCTCACGTACCGCCAAGGGTATAGTACCGAATATTGACATTGATAATATTGAGGTACAAGAATATCAATGACAGAATATCAAGGGCCAAAATGTTGAAAGGTAAGTGCATACAGGAAAGTATAGATCGACTATCTTTCCTACATCCACAGCTACATGCCTTGCGTATGAAGCTATTGCATAGTTACATATATGTGGAGTTAGGTATAGAGAATCGACACTTACCTGTTGATGTTTTTTTCAATATTCTGTCCTTGATATTATGTTCCACTGGTATTGTGGGTTCGATATTCTGGGTGCACACCCATCGCAAGCAGGACAACATGAGTCCTTACTTAGGCTCACTGATGTCATACTATTTTCTAGGCATTTGTGAGTGTTGCGATTGAAATTTCTAATGCATATTACTTTAGTATTTTCTATTAGATAGTCTTCTGCTACTCAAAGCACATATTCCATATGGCAGTACTGTTACTTAAATGAAAAACAAAGTAGACATTAAAAACCCAAAATGTTAGATTTTGCCCTTTTTGGAGGGTTATCCCCAAACTTTTTGCCTTCCTCCTGTGTTTCTTCTGACCTGTTTCTGTTAGCTTTAGGACTCTGGGCACTTTACCACTGCTAAACAGTGCTAAAGTGCAGATGCTTTCTCCTTTACTGCCGCATTGACTTGGCATTTAAACCTAATTGCCAAGGCTAAAACTCCTCTTTTACTACATATAGGTCACCTAAATAGCCCTGTTCATAGGGTGCTGTGTAGGTAAGAGGTAGGACATGTGCCTTTATTGTGTGGCATGTCCTGGTAGTGGCAAACACCCTATCTCCTTTTTCACTACAGTGAGTGCTGCTCCTCTCATAGGCTAGCATTGGGAATTCGCTCACATGTTTGTAAGTGGAAATTTCAGATCTGGAAAGAAGTAGCATTGCTAAGGTTGGTGTGTTTGAAAAGGTGGTGATAAATCCTGGTTATTGTTAGGTGGGTTTTTCATTATTGTTATAGAAATGCCACTTTTAGAAAGTGGGCATTCCTTTGTGCTTATGATTCTTTGCAGCCTGAATCCAATCCACGTCTAGGTCAGAGTGACCTGCTAGGCTTTGTGCATTCTTTCCTGAGAGCCATCACACAGGGAGGTTTGGGTGTAACAGGGTTACATCTGTATTCATCTGCATATTGAATGTTTTTTTGGGGACTGGGAGAGAGGGAAGCGAGGTGCACTTAAATGTGTATACTCTGTGTCCTTCCCCCTACTAATGTCTGGAGCCAGGGTTGGGGTTGAATCGGGATTTTGCACACTTTTAAGGTTCTTTTGAAGTTACCTCCACATCAAAAATTTTTTGAGTATAAGTACAGGGGCTCTGACCCTATAATTGTAAACACTGTGGGGGACTTGTAACCAGAATCTGCTTGCTCTACATTGCGCGAATAGAACACGTAACAATGCAAACATTTACAACGCATGCCTTTACAACGCGTTTTTTACATCGCAACATCCCATACAATGCATGATTTTACAACGCATGCCGTCATAACGCATTTTTAGAAACTACATTTATGGCACATTCCATTCCAACTCATACCATTACAACGCATACCATTACAATGCATACCACTTTTAGGGCAACAGTAGGGTAAGTGTTGGATAGTGTAGTGGTAAAAAATACTATTCCCACTCCAGTGAGTGCTACTGTAGGGTAAGTGTTGGATAGTGTAGGGGTAAAAATTACTATTCTCACTCCAGTGAGTGCAACAGTAGGGTAAGTGTTGGATAGCTTAGGGGTATACCCCATTACTTACCTTATAATGCATTGTAATAGCATGCATTGTAGTGACATGCGTTGTAATGGCTGTGTTGTAATGGCATGCGATGTAAAGGCAGTTGCGTTGTAATGACTGCGTTGTAAATGTAGTGAGTTGTAATGACTGTATTGTAATGGTTGTTTCCCACATGGTGAACATTGCTAGAAACTGTTGTTCTACCAGGAGAATCCACCTTTGGGACTGCTGGCTTTGTTGTGCTGACTTGCCCGCCTGTTAGGCTGCTGGAAGAGACTGCCACTTTGCAGGTTACCTTTGCATGCTGGCCTGTTGCCTGCCCTGAGCCCCTCCAGTGTTCTCCAGGGACTGGGCAACTTGTTCCCCTCTTGCTATCCTAAATTACTTTTAGTTGTGGAGCATTCTCCTGTTTAGGAGGACTAGCGCCAGTTGGTTTATTAGCCCGGAACCAGTGCAGAGTGAGTGTCGGATGTTTTGGCCTCCGATCAATGTTTATGGCTCCTGTGTGCTGCACAGCTGAGATGTCCCTGCTGTGTGCCCTGAAGGGCCATTGTCCTGAAAGAAGATGGAACGTATCACCACTACATGCCCGGGTGAACCTGCAGTTTAAGCAGCCAGCCATTTAACTGGTCCCAAGAGCCCTGTGACATTGCTGATGCCTTCTCCCATGCCGGAGTAAAATCACAGGAGAGACTGGCTCCGCACAGGGGAGTGTTGTGTTCAGGATAGGTGTGTCCCTACTCAGCGACACCCCGCCGTACGTCCCAATGCAACCACACCGGCTTTTCAGCATGGGTCCCTGGTTCGGGCAGAGTTTCTGTCGGTACCATCAACAGCCGCTCCGCGGAGCGGCCGCATCAATGCCAGGGAGACAGGCTCCGGCTAAAGAGAAAGGGATGCACTGGTGGCATTGTGGTGGAAGTAGCTGCACCACACGCTCATGGGCAGCTGCCTTTGGTTCATTCAGCACACGAGGACACAGCAAGGTCTCCCCATATTTATCTTCAGTGTGTGGGGCCTCTTCCCCATGTTTGCTGACACCTTGGGGGCCCTGATAAAGTGAATCAGGTAGCAGGATGGGGTGACAGGTCCCTATCTTGATGATTGTGCTTTGTATTTCCATATTTTCTGTAGTAGGTGTGCAGGTGTTCATGTACCCTACGGTTGGTGCTCACATTGCCACCTAACATATAATAGAGGTGTAGATGCACTGTATATATGTGCTTATGATGGTATTTTGTAACTCAGGTATTACTGATTATATAGTATGACCACAGTTGGTGATTTATGTGCTACAAGGATGTTTGGTGATTCAGATGTTTCAAGTTTGGTGATTCATGTGTTTTCTCTCCCTATCCTAACTGCTGTACTTCATGCCCTGATGTTATGATATGTGTTTTTCTTACCTTGCATTGTCAGTATAACGAGTATTATTTCAGGATTTCTCTTGTATCCGCAGTGACGGTGTTTTTCATGATGTGTCTAACATATAAGTCTTTATCGCATTGCACTAATTGTCTAGTTGTCAAAATGATTATTGGTTTAGGTCCTTTTGGTCTATGTTTGTATGCAATACAGAAATGTATTTTTATATCATATTGTATGGAGTCTCTTTTGTGGTGCATTTATTGTGTCACTGTTGTTGTACTTGTGTTTTTGTGCCTTGCCGAAATTAAATCTACCTTTGACCTACATAACCGGTTGTGGTACACTGAGGAGGAGTTAGAGGGTTTCTGCAGGGAGTTTGGACCAGCTGTGAGTGAGTAACCCAGCATAGAGAACCTGCAGAATGACCTGATTGGTCTTGAAATAGCACTATGGGTGATAGCATCAACAGAGACCCAGGGGAATGGTGGTTTGAGGAAGACCCTGAGGAGGACCCGAGACTAAGAAGTACTCTGAGTGGGTGGGTTCCCAACCCATCCCCTTAGAGGGCAGCGGCCCTGAGAATTTGAGGGAGAGAATGACCGGGCAGGGATGCCAGTAGAGAGAGAGTTCCCCATAAATAGGGAGTCCATTGCTGCATTTAGTGCCAGGAGCGGTGTCACCTCCCATTACCTTTCTCGTGAGGGGCTCAGAGATGAAAGGGAGGAGAGGGCCCCTAGGTTGTAACTAGTGCAGCTGACTGTAGAAGAGACAAAGGCTGAGGCTGAAAGAGCCTTGGACGAGAAAAAGGCATTGTTGGCTCCTGAACTTGCTCTCAAGGACCTAGAAAACAGGGTCCAGGAGTGCAGCTTGAAAGTTCTGGACACACCAGCATTGCAGGTGTAGTCTAGTGGTGGTAGCAATTGAAAATCTAGAGTTAGGAACTCTGGCACATACCCACAGAATTGATGCTTAGCTTCAAGGAGGGAGGATGACATATGTCAGCAGTTAAAGGAGTATGAGGAAGCTATGGTAGTGTGCAGGATCGCTGAGGAGGACTGGGGAACTGGCCTGAGAAGTTAAATTCTTGGTGATAGGAGGGACGCCCTTCTGGCCCTAGAAGGGCGAGATAGAAGTACACCCCATGAAAGAAACACTGATAAGGAGGTATGGCTTCACCCCTGAAGAGCATAGGTTGAGGTTCAGGGGTAGTAGGAAACTGTCTCACCAGTCTTGGGGGGAGTATGAGGAGGATTGTTGTAAAGCACTAGAGGGATGGATGAAGGATAGCACAGCAAACTAGCTTGAAGGGCTATTCAATCTGATTGTCAGAGAGCACATGTTCTGTTGTTTTGTTCCAGGGCTCCACTGACACTTATTGGAGTGTAAATATTCTGACCCCAAGGAACTTGCAAAGGAGACTGACTGCTGGGTGAGTACCAGAGGGTCTGGAAAAATATTTGGGAGTGATACTAAAGGGAGTGGCTCAGGTTTCCCCCAAGCGAGGGAGGCAGGGGAGGTTTGCAGTAGCCCAGATAGCTCCCAGTGTAGTGGGATGTGTAAAGGGTCCCATGTCCCTTCTCAGGGTAGGAGGAGAGGTGGGGTGGGCAGAGGCCCAGTTTGCCCAAATCCCAGCCCCAGAGCCTGGATGGTACCCAGAGGGTGCACCTTCAGGGGGGCCTAGTATGAACCGGGAGGCCATTCACTGAGGGGGACCCCCATCATGTCAGGAGAACTTGGCAGGGGCGGCTGTCACAAGCGACCACCAGTTCTGGTGTCCGCATATACCACTCCAGAGTGGAGGGTGTGGAAGACCAGATGCAGGGGTGAGAGAGGGTGGTACTACCCTGTGGGAGAACCAGAGGATCAGGGGCCAGCTCGGAGGTCAAAGCCCTCCAGGAAAGACCCTGGTGATGCCACGTCTTGTCTGGGGGTCTTCAAACTCTGTCAGATGGACAGGGGTCAGGAGACTAGTACCAGACAGACTCTAATGCAACACTTGAAGAATGTGTTTCTCTGGGGGGGTACGAGTACTCCCCCAGAGGCCCTGCTCAGCCTTAAGGGACCAGGTTCAGGGTCTCGCCCCTGACCTGGAGGGAGGGGTGGCTGTCACAATCACCCCTACCATTTTGTATTCTGGTGGGATGGTGCGTAACTCTAGAAGGGGGCAGAGGGAGAAGGGACTCGTCCCGTACCCTGGTTCAACCCAAGGGTGCAGACCCTGGATTGGGAGACCAGAAGCAGGGTAGAACCTCTGAACTGGTGGGAGAATTATGCAGGACAGTTGCCACAGGCACCCACACAGTTCTATATTCTGGGAGTACCACTTTGAAGAGGAGGGTGCGGAGCTCCAGATGGAAGGGTAGGGTGAGAAAATTCTTGCCCTTGACCCCTGTCCAGCCTAAGAGTGCAGACCCTGGGCTTGGGGATCAATGCAGGGTAGAACCACTGAACTGGTAGCAGGTAAAGTGAAGCAAGGATGAAATGCACCTGGGGCTACTGCCTCCCAATCTGAAAGATTTCATACCCTAACCAACCAGGAACCCCCTTTCTAACAAAAAACAAGTGATCTGTCTATGTCAGCAAAATGAACCAAACTATATTTAAAGGTCCTAAACGGCAGTGCCAGATGCTGAGAGACTGTTCAAATCACAAATTTTATGGGCAATGTCATAACTTTATATTGGTTAAATATTTGAAATTGTAGTGCTGATCATTTTCACCTTTTAACACTTAGGAGTGTAAATAAAATATGTCAGCTTGGAGTAGTTAGCAATATTAACTGGTCTTCTACCAGAACAATATAATGTTGGATTTAGATGAATTAACCTGCAGACAGTTCTACCTCTTCTAACTCTATACATCTGACAAATATTTGACCAGATTGTCTAACTGGCTTTCTACTCCAGTACCGCAGATCACTCAGATCAGCAGCTCTTTTTCACTGGGATAGTACTGAAAAGGCGTGTCCTAGGCGCCCCTTTTTCAATCAAGGGGCTCAAGTAGATGTTTATATTGCAAAGGTATAGCCCTTCCTAAAGTAATGCTACATCTGGGAGTCACAGGGAGTGCTGTGACTGATTGGTTGTATGTCAAAATATGGATAACAGAAATATCATCTGACATAAATGATGTGGCCTAAATATATTTTTCAAAAATATCACTCCATTGTGAGCATTTTCAATTAATAACTCCAATAGGGGGATATTTTTGTAAACAATATTTAGGACAATATATACTTGTCAGACAATATTTAGGCAACAGTAGTCAATTACCATGCAAAATGAGTACAATCGTGCAGTGTGACCCTTGTATTCTTTATAGAAGCAAACTAATCCAGAATTGTATCACATATGGCACCACCAACACCATTCTAACACTGTGCCAACGTGTGAAGGTCAATCATTTCAAATGTGTCAGATATGTCTAGATGTATCAATAGAGATAGTGTTCTTCACTGTGAACACTTTCCTATTAAAGGTAGGGTACAAACCATTAGGCATTGGGGAAACAGCAACACAAAAATATGTCACAAGACATTACCTGTGATATGCCTAGAAACCTAAGACTATCTCAGTTTTTTAGGTATACTTTTGGCAATTTTTTAGAATAACAAAAGGTAGTAAATCTTTACTTTTTCATGGAAGTACTTCTAGGAGTTTACATTTGCTACAGGTTTTGTGAGTCGCACCTAAGACTTTCTTCTTTGATGCTCTAGGCATGGCTAAATTACAAAATCCTTGGAGCCAGCACTGCTAAGGGCACATAAAAGTGTGAGTAGGGCTTGAGTGGCCTTCCAGCATCCTAACTATTTGAGAGTTTCGAGTTGCACCATGAGTCCCGGAGACATTCACATTGACAGAAAAGGTAAATCCTCCTAAATAACATTTATTCGAGTACTATCTGCATGTCTCAAAAGTAAATTGATTCCATACTATATCACATTAGCCCACAATTCATTCTTTGTAGGAATATTTTAGTTTCAAATAGTGGAATGAAATATAAATAAACACATCCACATTTTAAAATGGGCCATAGAACTCCTTGGCATTAAAGAAGACAACTAGGGTCCTTAAAATACCTGAGGCTAGCCATAGCACAGTGAGAGACCTTAGTGTGTGAACATATGAATAACAATTTAATATGGAAATAAATAAGACAATATATATTTCAGCTCACATCACAAGGTGAGATGTGTGACATTAATGCTCAAATGGAACAATGCTGATACAATTCAAACAATGTCATGAGCAACTCATAATTTCTAGCGCACATTTTAGGAGGAATAGCAACTATTTGTACGTAATTATTTAAGGTTTTTATGAGCCAGCAAGTTGTGTTGTTTCCTATTGAAAAACTTTGCTGTATTTCCTACCTCATAAACAAAGGTGGAGTTACTAAATAATTTGATTTCATTCCTCTTTTTCTTCTGGAGAGTTTGACCTGCCTGAAGTATTTGGAAATAGAAGACAATGTAGAAAGCTCAAAGGTTCTGTTTGCAAATTTACTGGCTGCACACTGGCAAATTTGGATAAAGACACAGTAGCAAGTTAGGGAACTGATCAAATTACACGGATTTCATTTGCATGAGTGTATAGGTTTATGTCCTTTAACTGATATTAGTCCGCAAATTGTTCAAACAGTCTTTATCTGGGGCACAAGCATGACCCCTTTGACATTAGGAGGCTTATTATGATGTCGTTTGGAGTTGCCTCGGACCAACACCGTCTCGGTGTCAGGACTGACAGACCGACCTCCGGTCGGCGCTTCTGACGCCTGATTATGAGGTGACCGAACACTGTTCATTCGGATACTCACATTTCTCTATGGTAGCTTGTGTTACGGCCATAAACCAGCCGGTATACTGGCTCCCATAAAGAAATGGGTGTGTGTGTAAAACCCTGCATCCTGTGGCAGGCATCCCAGGGTGCCTGCCACACAGTGCATGGATTTATAGGGGGCACCCTAGGTACCACCTTGGCCACCAACCAAAGGCTGTGGAGGCAAAGAGGCCCTGCTAGGGGCTCTCAAAGTCGCTTTCTGACAGACTTTCCATGTTGGAAAGGCTGGCAGAAAAAGGCTGTCGGAAACAGACATCGTAATCCCGATGGCGGAAACGCCGTGCATAGAAAATTACGGTGCGGTTCCGACCGGCCGGAAGACTCAGAGAGCCGGTCAAAACCGCAAAAGAATGACCATCCAGTTCACGCTCCGACCTCAGACATCGTAATTCGGCAGTCAGAGCGCAACAGAATGTGTTGGTCTGAAAGCCTATGACCGCAGTCCAAAAGCTTCCGACTTGTGGTTGGAGGCTTTCTGACTGACATTGTAATCGGCCCATAAGTATATACATACCACCAGAACAACAGGCTAAACAAAGGGTTATAAAGCATCTGAAAACTGAGATCAGAGAACTCCTGGAAGAGCCATCACCCACTGAAATAATTCTCTCAGGTGATTTCAACATGAACTTGCTTGGCTTGCCACTAGAGACTCGGTCAGCCCAAGATGAGACAATGGGCAATTCCAGCTCATAATCAATGTCCTTCCCTCAAATCAGATAAAAAAGGCAAAGAACTTATCAACAAATTAGAGCATTTCAACCTCAGGGCTGTCAACGGTTTGATCCTGTCAGACTGGGTTCAGTTCGTCGGGCAATTTGTGGATCAATAATCTGTGCCAGTATGTAGCCCAGCAAGCAGACTGGGAGCACAAAAATGTCAGCTTGTAACAAATTAAAACACCTTAAACACATTCCCAATAAGGCCCTATGGACACTCCAAAAATCACCAACTAACCAAATCCTGAAAGTCTCAGTCGTGAAAGCAAAAACATCTTATAGGAAACACAGATGGGATCAAAGAAAAGAGGCAAATGACGATTTCTGGGCCAGGCTACTAAGCAACATAAAATCTAACAGACATCAGAGATTTTGGAAAAATGTGAACAACCTTAATTGCCTTTCAAAATCTATAACAACGGCAAATAGAGTGCAGGCAAGAATTTCTGTCAAATTATTTTTCACAAAACTACACCAAATGTGATTCAATTTAAGGCACTCCAAGCCTCAGCAACACAAAAACTCTCCTAAAACGCTTGTCTATTGCCCCATAAGGGACTCTGTGATGATCTTGCAAGACCAAAAAAGACCACAAGGAATCTCCCCCGCTGAAGGTGCTATATTAAGTTCATTTAATTTAAAATGCACTCAAATCGCCCCAAGAGGGGTTTCTCCCCAGCTGCCAACTGTTACAGTTGAAAACCAAATCACAATGGTCCAAAGGAAAGGCGCACCAGGACCAAACAGCTTCCCCATGGTTATCTTCAAAGAAGACAAAAACTTCTGAACAAAGAGGTTAGAGTAGTTTTTTTACAGTATTGTTGCAACTAACTGCATACCAGCCTCTTTCAAGGGCTTGATCATCTGCACCATCTACAAGGGAAGTGACAGCTCTGACCCCACTAAATATCAGCTAATAGCTGGGTCACAGAGAAGCATATAATATCCTTTATTCAAACTGGATTTTCAAAGGGCATTGGGACAGCAACCACTCTATAACTACTATTTATTTAATGAGTTTTATATAGCGCTGGCTAGACCTGAAGGGATCAGAGCACTTTACATAAGGATCCAGAAAGTTGCAAAATTACATCTGTTACAAGTTACATAAAATAGCAGTAAACATTTAAGTAGCATAGAGGACGAGGTTCATGGAGTGAAGAAAAGTAAGGGGGTAGGGAAAAGGAGTAGGGGGCGAAACGTCAGAGAGACGAAGGGAAAGTCTGTCCAAGGTCCGGCTGGCTAGGTGAAGGCAGAGGGGGAAGTCCATAGCCCATTTCCTCAATAGCTATCAGGTAGCTCCACCGGGCATCAGCAAAATAGCTAAGCCTCCTCGGAAAAACATTAAAGAAGACGAGAAGAAAGGAGCATAGAGGGAGAAGGGGGAGAAGGGGGAGGGGTGACGGGGTGGGAGGGGGGTATGACAGAGAGACTAAGGAAAGTCTGCCCAAAGTCTGGCTGGGTAGGTGACGGCCGAGGGGGAGTCCACAGCCCATCTCCTCTTTAGCTATCAGGTAGCTCCACCGGGCATCGGTCAAATAGCTAAGTCTCCACGGTCACGGGAAAGATCCCAGAGTAAAAGTCCAGAAGGGTGAGCAGGATCAAGGTCAGATGAGGGCTGTGATCAAGATCAAGGGCGAAGGCCAGTCATATTGTCCAGGAGTAGTAGAGCATCATGGAGCGACCCACTGAAGCGGCCATCTTGAGGTCAGGCACGGGGATTGTGTCCATGATGTATAAAATCAGTCGGTCCCCAATATTCTCAATAACTCGAAATGCAAAGGGGGTGTGATCTACGCAGTGGGGCGGCAAGAGGACAGGGCCCGTGTTCACATGTTTTAAAAAGGGGGCGAGTGTGTCACTCCACCTCCAGCCACAACTGTAACTCAGAGGTAATGAGGGCAAGTGAGTAGAATAATGCCCAGCGATCACCCCAGGGGGGGTTGGCCAGTGTTGTAATAAATCGGGATGTTGGTCGAGGGTAGGGGGCCTTCTCAGAAGGACAGAAACAGAGGTCAGCGGCATCAGAAAGCATCATTCTCGGTCCCGAGAGCGATCCCACAGCTAGCTCCCTGGGCGCCATCCTGGCATCTTTGCTAGCGGAGAAAGTCATTGATTTATTTGTGAGAGAGCAGCACATGAGTGGAAGGGTGATCACTGTGCAAATTAAATGGTGCACGGTGGGAGCCAGTGTGTGCTAATTCTCCCGCCAAGGTCATGATCTCCGCAAAGAGATCCGGCAGTGAGACAGCCGCAGGTTCATCTCGTAGTCCTCTCCACCTCCAGCCGCATCCGCACCTTACCGATGTTTCGGACCGGAAAACTCCTCATTTAGGCAGTCTTCCTCCCATGGGGCCAGACGACAGATCTATGCCTCGGGAGGAAGGCAGAGAGTCCACCACCAAGTGCTCAAAAGAAGACGAGCAGTGTTACGGCTTCTGTCCTCCGGGGGCGCTTTCAAAGCCCCCCGGATCCCATCTTGGCGCTCGATCATATGGGGGTGTGTCGCAGCTCATTTCTCAGCTGATCAGTGTTGCAGAAAGGCAATTTTTAGTCCTGCAGGATCCGCCAGTATTCCGATTACAGGATTGGTGATTCCGGTGAGTTTTGTATGTGGCTGAACGCTGCTCCTGGAATATATGCGCAAGTCGCCATGGAGATGCCGCTCCAAGCTCACCTCCCTCTTGACGCTTGCGCATACTACTAATTGATTGAAGCAAAAATACACATCATCTCCTGTTTCTCTGCATCATAGACAACAAAGCAGCATTTGATAGAGTTGAGCAGAACAAGCTCTGGCAGAAGCTATCCGTTTGGAACATACCACGGCCCCTGTTGCAAGCCCTGCTCCTCCTTCACACTCACACAAGGATCAGAATAAAGTTGGGGAATAGTTGCTACTTCTCCAGTAAGATTCAAACATATCAGGTTCTAAAGTTAGGGTGTGTGCTTGCTCCCACACTCTTAAATCTCTTTCTTACAGACCACCCACTTGCTCTTGACTAAGTCAACTCACATGCTCCAAAGGTAGGGAGTGTCCACCTGCTAATCCTGATTTACGCCAATGATCTAGTCTTGATCAGCTTCACTCTCCAAAGACTCTTGAATGCCACTGGATTCTACCCCAGGTCAAATATAATGGAAATAAACATGAAGAAAACAAAAAGGAAAGTCAACCACTAGCTCCTTGTCCTAGTATTTGGAAACACCCCCAAAAAATAGGTGTACTAACACAGTATAAATACCTCGGTCTGCTTTTTGACAGACTAGGATCTGTAAAACAGCACAAGGAGAACACGTGGCTAAAAGCCAACTCCCTTCTAGCAGCTTTTCATCATCTAAGTTCTACAATTGCCAGATCAACATTCACACCACTCCTGCAGGTAATGCAGGCCCAATTGGTTCCGACAATAGCCTATGGTAGCGAGGCTTTAAGGGCAGAAATGCCCCCCATTTGGATAAGCTAATAGCTAGGGTCTTCAAGTCGATATTTCATCTTCCACTGTATACTTTTATTTATTTATTTATTTTTAATATTTATAAAGCGCAGCATATACCCTAGGGCGTCTTGGCGCTAAGAAACCAGTTACTTGTGGTGAGGGATGGAAGAATCATTGATCGAACAGCCAAGTTTTTAGGAGCTTACGGAAGTGAAGGAGGGAGGGGCTCTGCCTGATGTTTAGGGGTAGAGTCTTCCAGAGCTTTGGGGCTGCCACCAGGAAGCGTCGATCACCCCAGGATACCGTCTTTGTACGAGGAATGACCAGTTGGCCAAGGGTGGCTGAACGTAACGTTCTGCTAGGTTTGTACAGTTGCAGCTGCTCTTTCAAAAAGTAGGGTCCTTGATTATTGAGCGCTTTGAACACGATACAAAGGTACTTGAAATGGATTCTGTTTCGAACGGTGAGCCAGTGGTAATCCTTTATGCTTCTTGATATTGATTCATATTTTTTTTTTCCTGAAAGCAGGCGTGCTGCTGCGTTCTGGATAGTTTGTAGTTTGGTTATTACTCTGGATTGAGTGTTAAGAAAGAGGCCATTGCAGTAATCCAGAGCGGAGAATACTAGGGAGGTGACCAGAGTTTTGATGGCAGACTCCGGGAGAAAAGGTCGAATTTTTCTGATCATCTTTAGTTTTAGATGTGCTGTGGAAACTGTTTTATTGGCGTGATCCATGAAGTGTAAACCTTCATCGAAAACGATACCGAGGTTCCTAACTTTGGCGGTTGGAGTGGGAGGGATACCGAAGGCAACTGGCCACCAACTTGATGGCCAGGCTGGGAGAAGAGGTCCAAATATGACCACCTCAGTTTTATCTGAGTTTAATTTGAGGCAATTAGTGGCCATCCATTCTCCTATGTCGATGAGTCCCTTCTTAAATTTTTCAGCCACTTGATCTCCGTCACCTTTGATTGCCAGTACCAACTGGGTATCATCGGCATAGGAGGTTAGGCTCATCCTGTGTGCTTTGATGGTTTTAGCAAGGTCCGACACATAAATATTAAAAAGTGTCGGACTAAGGGATGAGCCTTGAGGAACTCCGCAGGGAGATGAAAGTTGTGCCAATTGAAATGGGCCTAAGATGACAGCCTGCGTTCTTTTGGCTAGGAAGGAGGCAATTAGATTTTTAGCGGAGTGGCAGATTCCAAATCCCTCGACACGATCGAACAAAATTGTGTGGTCGACCGTGTCGAAGGCCGCTGATAAATCCAGCATTACCAGGATGGCTGTTCCCCCCTGATCCCGGATTACCCTGATATCATCGGCAGCCTTAATCAAGGCTGTCTCTGTCCCATGGTATTTCGGGAATCCAAATTGCGTGTCATCCAGGAGATGGTGTTTCTCAATAAATTCAGAGATCTGAATGTTCATGGCTTTTTCAATCACCTTAGCCACAAACGGGAGACTCGCAATGGGCCTGTAGTTTTTTAGCTCATTTTTATCCAGGGAAGGTTTTTTTAACAAGGGTTTTAGTAGGGTATTTTTTAAAGGGTCTGGATAAGTGCCTGCAAGTAGAGTTGAATTACATACTTGGGTGAGTAGTGGAATGATGAAGTCCATTACCGGCAGAAGCACTGAGAGTGGACAAGGGTCCAGGGCCGATCCTGATTTAATGGTGGACACTATGATTTTGATTTGGTCCATTGTAACTGGTTGAAAACTGGGGAACGTGTTGGCTGGGGGTAAAATGAGGGAATTGACTGTCCTGGGGAGTGAGTTTGCCGAGAATGCCTGATAGATATCGTCAACTTTGGTAAAGAAAAAAGAGGCTAAAGAGTCACATAAAGATTGTGACGGGGGGGGAGTGAGATCCGGGGAATTGCCTGACAGTGATTTTGTGATTTGGTACAATCGTCTACTGGAATTTTTGGATTTTTGGATTTGATCAGTGTAGTAGTCTTTTTTTGCCTTTGTAATCATGGCTTTGTAGAGTGCCAGAGATTCCTTATAGGTTGCTTTGCTTACTATATCGTAGGTTTTCCTCCATTGTCTCTCCTTATTCCGGTTGATTTGCTTTTGTGCCCTTAGTTCTTCGTTATACCAAGGGGCAGTGGGTTTAGATCTATTTTTAGATAATTCTTTAGTCGGGGCTGATTGGTTCGTGGCCAAACCCAGCCAGGAGTGGAATTGAAATAGTGCTGAATTGGGGTCAGCAGATAGTACTGGGCAAGTATGATCCAGTTTTGACCTTAGATCGTCCAGATTGATGTTTTTCCAATCTTTGAAAGGCTTTTGAGGGATGGGAGTGGGTTTGTTATCGCAAGGAGTTTTAATGGTGAAAATAGCAAAAATAGCATGATGGTCAGTCCATGGCAGAGGTAATATATTGGTTATTTGTAGGCCTTCTAAATTGGAAAATATGGGATCCAAGATGTGGCCGGCTAGGTGAGTGGGGGAAGTGACCCGTTGTTTTAACCCTAGTATTTCCAGATCGGAAGTTAGGGTGACCGTGTCAGTTAGGTGGAATTGGTCCAAGTGAAAATTCAGGTCACCTAGGACCGTAAATGCACTTTCAGTGGCAACTGATTCCATGATTGTGTTGATGCTATTGAGAAAGGCTGTTTTTGTTCCAGGGGGACGATA
Source organism: Triturus cristatus (assembly GCF_964204655.1). NCBI lineage: Eukaryota > Metazoa > Chordata > Amphibia > Caudata > Salamandridae > Triturus > Triturus cristatus. Next base: position 484,753,916 of record NC_140580.1, on the reverse strand, counting down.
TATCAATATTCCTTTGAAATTAAACGAAGGTGATAACTTGATGGCAAACTGCATGGCTTCACAGGATATGGATGGGATAGGAATCGTTCTGACAGGATATGAGTCTCTGGCTATTATAGCTAGCCCACCCCCTCTTTGTCTAAATCTGTCCTGGCGGTATGCTTTGTAACCATCCGGTACTGCTATGGCTAAGTCTGGCTCTGAAGATTCATCGGTCCATGTCTCAGTGACAAACAGAACATCCAATTTAAAGTCAGTAATGAGGTCTGAGATCTCTTGCCTATGCTTAACGAGTGAGCGCGCATTGATAAGGGCAATTGTTCTAACAACTGTTTTTCCATTCCTTGCAGGTACCGTATTTACGACAGGTAATCGTAAAGGTATTGTGTGGTTACAATGGGGACAGTAGGTAGCAGACTGGCTATGTAATCCTGAAGGTTCTATTTTTGTACAGCGAGTGTTGGGCGCTGGCTGAAGTGCCAATAAGTCATGGCTTGTGTACGTCCTGTCGGTATCTGGCGTCGGTCGGGCAGGGGTTGTGGCCCTGGGCCCGGTCCCGGCGTGGACGGGCGCAGACGGGCTTGCCTTAGGCGCGCCTTTGGCGCGCAAACGGCGCTCCCGCTGCGCTCGTCCGCTGCGCTTGCGTGGGAAGCACATTTAGGGAGAGGGGAGGTGGGCGTGGCCTAGCGGGTGGGCGTGGCCTCGCGCTAGCGATGGCGGCCGTGAATCAATGCAAGGGACAGCGCTAAATCCGCTGTATGTCAAATGCTTGCGGGAATTTAAAATACAGAGAGGATCTCTGTATAGGACACAAAGTTTTAAAATATGAGGTAAGCACAAAATAAACAATTCAAAAACACGAGTCACACCACCTCCGGCTTCCGCCTCAGAGGTCTTCGGTTTCTATGGGCGCGCTAGCAATCAGCGCTATTCATAGGCTGGGGAGGTGGGCGTGGCCTAGCGGGTGGGCGTGGCCTCGCGCTAGCGATGGCGGCCGTGAATCAATGCAAGGGACAGCGCTAAATCCGCTGTATGTCAAATGCTTGCGGGAATTTAAAATACAGAGAGGATCTCTGTATAGGACACAAAGTTTTAAAATATGAGGTAAGCACAAAATAAACAGTTCAAAAACACGAGTCACACCACCTCCGGCATCCGCCTCAGAGGTCTTCGGTTTCTATGGGCGCGCTAGCAATCAGCGCGCCCATAGAACTTCAACTGCTCAGCTGAGGTTGCAGTTTTGCCTTCTAAAACAAACCTTGGCCTAGCAAGGGGCATTTATATAATGCTGCAACAAACTAAAAAACACTATCACAAAATCAATCAATCACTACCTATGGGAGAAAACTGCTGCAAGGGACAACTCCACAGCCAGAAATTACCTTTTCTTGTCCTTAGAAAATCTTTGCCTGGACCCACAATGAGATGCAACAACCAGCTACTGCCAATTCAAGAGCACAGTAAATAAAACAATCAAGCAGGCCTCTCTGCTGGCAGACAAAGAGACATTTGCAAAACAACAACATTCCTGGCTAACATTAGCTGGTTATAGATTTCTGACACTGCAAAAGACCTAGCATCTGGTTTTGGTGCTTATATCAAAGAAGCTTCCTGAAATATCACCTAGGTTGCCGGCCCTTGCTTTTACATCTGCCATCGGGGCAACGCACCAATGGCATAGATCTATAACGACCATGCAGCCAAGGTCCAGGACCCATAGTACACCTAAATTGCTAATTCAAATCAACAGTGGAGGATCAAAAACTCTATTAAAACCAGCATTTAACATCAGGGGGCTATGCCACTGAAGACAGGCCATCCTTCAAACATACAGTTGAATTACACATTTGTGAAATATCTAGAAAGGGTTGAACAGATATTGAACACTCGACAGCTGAATACTGATACAGGCCCAGTCTAGCTCTAGAAGTCTTGAACTTTCTTGCTATGGGACAAGCCAGGCACTGTCACTTTACCTCATTCTTACACATCATGCACAGCAGAGCATGGTCACTTTATTCTCCTGTCTGCTAAATATACTTTCACAACAAGACTCCTGGGACACCTGCCGCTGAGGACCACTTGCTGCTACTTTTTTGCTCTGACTAGCAATTAGATCTGTATTCTGACAAAATATCAAGTTTAATATATCACGTTGCAGAAATATTGAGTTTTTAATATCGTGACACAGAAATATTGTGTGCAAAATTAACGTTGACAAAAATATCAATTTTTTAAGGTAAGAAATATCGTTTTTTAAGTTTCTTTATGTCTTCGAATAATATTTAAATTGTATATGTTTTATGTTGTTGGTGTAATTGTTGGTCATGTTTTTAAATATAATTTGTAATTTTAAGTTATTTATATTTTTAATTTATTTGTAAAATAGTAATTTCCAGTGTCATATTATTAATATTAATTATTTATTTGATTATTAAATATGTTAGTTGTGTAAATAATATTTTTTCAAGTCATTTTTTTAGGTGCAGGTTGTTGGGTTTGTAGGGGTAAAGGGGTGGGAAGTTAATAAAATAAAATAATTGATTAATTATTAATTATTGATAAATTATGTATTAATGTATTGTGAATTAATCATGTAAATTGTATAACTATTACATTTTATTATGTAAATATATGTTAAATGTGCATTGCTATGTATGTGAGACTGTAGTGTGGAAATATAATAAAATAATTATTATATACAATTTTTTTCCTAAGTTAATTATTTAAAAATATATAATTATTTTAATTGCTTATTTGATTTTTATGTATATATTTAATGTTAAGTAATTTTTAAAATAATTTTAATAAATTAATACTTGCATTAAAATGAGGTATGTGTTTTGAAGTGAGGTACTTTCCAGACTGTTGCACTAACTGGAGTGGGAATAGTAAATTTGACCCTTTGTGAGTCCAACGCTTTCCCTACTGTTGTCCAGACTGGAGTGGGAATGGTGGATTTTACCCCTACTGAGTCCAACACTTTCCCTACTGTATTAATCCTAGAATATTATAGTTTTGTTTATATTGTTTAAAATTATATCTATTATTATGTTTCTGTGTATTTAAATTTTTATTTTTAATTAGTAATAATTGTAATATATAATATATTTTTGTAAAATGTATTCTTTTATACTGCTTACTTTTTATATGTAATTAAATTGGTATGTTTTTTAAAATATTCCAGTTTATTTGTTATGGTTTTTTATTTATTACGTGTGCATATATATAATAGTTATAGTATTAATTTAAAAAAGTAGTAAATTATAATATAATATAAAATTATTATTTAATAATATTTTTACATTTAATATGTGTAAATAAACATATATGTGTGTGTATGTTTAAATAGGTATATATTTTATATTATTTAAATATATTTAATTTATATTATATTACTGTTCCATCCTAATATGTTTCTTGTTTACTTTATTTAACTATATATATCTATATATACATTATATTTTTGTATATATTTTTCGATATTCGTGTAAAATGATATTTTCTTGATATTTTTGTAAAAAAAGATTCCCATAGTATTTTTGACACATTTTTAACCATGATATTCAGAGTTTCGATATTTTGTCAGTCAATCAGGCCTCCATGCAATAACAAACCTAGAACTGAAATGCTTAACTTGGGACTACCTCAATAGAGTACCTGCTTCCCTGGTGGTCACGGTTTTATTCAGACACGTGCCCCCTTGCATGCATCCCTATGCACATGGATAATAGGGGGCCCTGTAGGGGCCTCTGTGCTTCCCCACTGCCAGTATTTTCATGGCAGGCTTACTGCCATGAAAAGGCTGGCGGTGGGGAAACTCGTATTAGGGGTTAGGGGTGCCGCAGCGGATGTGGTGGTTTTCTTGAAGGCTGACCCCTGTATTTGTAATACGACGGTCGGACTGCTTGTGCGATGGTCCCCAACCGCCACCGCACCTTCACCACAGGTTCGGCGGTAGGATGGACCTCCAAACTCGTGATCTGGCCCTGAATGCTTTTTATTAAAATTATAGCAGGCACATTTTTTTATATTAAAGAGTAATAATTGTTATGTCAAACCTAAAAAAATAAACTTTTAAATGTTTGGGAAATGTTAAACATTTGTTAAATTGTATACGATGTTCCATTTTATTCTCTCCTTGACTTATAGTTATACATGTTTTTTTCTATTGGTGCACTGGTTTTATTTAACTTCGCACTTTAGAAATACAGCTGAAACTGACTTTAGGAAGATCCACTAGTGCATTGATGTTGTTGTGGCATATGACACAATTTCTCCATTTTATTTGTTTTGGTTCCTTTCTTCTTAAGTCTATTTTTCATTTGAAACCCACCAACAAATCTGTACATGGCTTCTCCTTCTTCCCCTTCTTCATCACACTTTGTTGCTGATGCAGAAACAATGATTCATTGGCTTATGGGGCTATGCAGCGTTTCTCATCATCCCTTTAAATGCATTAGTTTCATTTATCTATGATGAGAACCATGCCCATAGACATAACAAATCTACCCAGCATAACATGTGTTATAGCAGCGACGTTTTTTACAATACTTTCATTGGCAGCGTAATCATTTTGCAGTAAAACTTCGAATTCGCCTAAAAAAATGGCAGCACGTGGCCACAGCAAACTAACGCGTTCGTGATTTGTTTTTAATGCAGTCATTCGTATTAAAGTTATTTCATATATTGTCATATGCTGGCTTGGGAAACACAATTTTCCTTTCATCACGTGTACTGGAACTGGGCAACACGGGCATACACTGTGTATTTATTATTCGCCCAATGAATTCAATTTCTTTCAAAAAAGGAGACTTTCTTTGATTTATTAAACCTAAAACCAATCCAGCTGGATTTATACTTTGTAGAAACCCTATTCCCGAAGAATAAAAAAAGAACCATTTTTCTTTGGTGCTATAATCTTTAAAAATAATGGAAGATATCATTTTAAAACTTCTGGGATTTATCTGATAAGGCAAACCATCTTAAAGAAGAAACAGATGCTATAAAATGTTGACCACAATTTATTTCCACTTTTTATTGTGTTAACTTTATGAGAAATCTGGCCTTGCGGGCTTTTTGTATAAGCTTTTTTTAGCTGTTATATTAGGTTTGGGTCATTACTCTAGTCCTCTGGAAATTTCAATATCTATTGTGGCTGAGTCTCTAGCAGAGAACAACGCAGATGGAAGCAAAGCGAGACTGCTGTATGCAAGAATTCTCACTGCGATCGCAAACAATGCATGCGTGTTCTTACAGGGTTTTATGCCATATGCTTTGCAAAACGCCATTTTATAATGTATGAGCAGCAGCATTAACATTGCTCTGACAAAAAAGAACTCTACTTATGTTTCACATGCATTTAGAGCTCTGAATCACACACAAAATGCAGTGAGAAATATGCATAGGTCCTGATTTTGAGAATTGCCTGGGAGGTAATGGAACCTGATAAAATCTGATACTGTGGGCATGGTGTTTATTGAGTGCAAATATTATTGCCTATCTCGAGTTTAGGCCACCAAGATGGGGGCACACCATGCAAATGTGGGTGCTTTCTGCACCAAAATTTGCTTGTCCTGGTACTAACCAAACGTTTTTCACCCAGTTTATGTCTCAAGGTTTGACCGTCTGACATGTGTCTGGGAGAATCTCCAGAGGTGCAAACTTTACTGCTACAGGTAACAAAGCAGGCGGTAAACGCCACACAGTTTACAATTATGACCCCTATGCAAATAGGGGTTTGTGGCATGTATCAAGTTATACAGCCCATCTGTAACCAGGGTCTTGTGCCATGTGTAAAAGCTGGGGGTTGACCTCCAATCCTTGGGGAAATAAGGGGTCTATTAGCATGGCGGTCGGAAAATCACTCCGACCGCCAGGACCGCGGGAAAACCGCCAGTCCAATTATTATGCTCCGCAGTGGAAATCCGACCGCGGTGGTCAGATAGCAGTGGTTAACATTGTGGCGGGCGGTGCTGCCAGCAGCACCGCCACGATGTCCAAACAAGCATGTCCTGCATGTCCCTGCACTGTGTTGCAGGCACTGCACAGTGCCTGCCACCTGGTACAGGGACATATAGGGGGTACCATGGGTACCCCCAGTGCACCCACAACCCCCAACATATTGGGGGTCCGCAATGGACCGCCGGAGACATTCTCCGCATGCCTTTCCATGGCGGTTCCTCCGCCGCAGAAAGCTGGCTACCGCAAGCATCATAATTGTGCCGGCGGTGCTTGGCCCTGATCCGCCACAATTGTAGCGGTCCAGCTCCGCACGCCAGGCAAGCGGGTGGACTGCAACCGGCGGAAAAGTGGCGGGCAGAAAATCACACCGATGTGGTCACGACCGCAATGCTAATCGGACCGGCGGTGTTCAGGGCTTCGATGGCGGGCGGATATCCGGCACAGGTCCTGCAGTTGCTACCGTCCGCCCGGTGGAGGACATCCACCCTCAATCCTGATGGACCCCTAAGTGTTTGAACAGGGAAAGGGTTTCCGAATTCCGAGTGATAAGCATCACACTTCTGCTACTTTCCCTTGACAGGTTTTGGCAAGTCACAACTGCCAACATTTTCTGGGATAAAGGACCTCCACAAATTAAAAGCATGTGGAATTCTGTGCTTTAAATGTCTGTTCTGTATGGTATGCCTCATTTTCCACTTGTAATCCAGGGTCAAACTTCAAACGGCATGTTCTACTTTTTAAAGTTTTAGGTCACAGCCACACTTAAACTATATCATCATTGTTATCAGATGAGAGCCTTGACTATAATAGGCTTCCTCGTTTCTAGGGGTGGGGGCAACTTGCGGAGTTCTGCAGAGTTACATGGAAACTCAGCGAGATTTTGCTGAATTCTGCAAACTGATGGAATTAGGCACATCGCACTGCTCATGCTGGTCTTGAGTGCCAGGAGCTCGTTCTACGCTAAAAAATCAGCGCGAATGGCAACCTCTCAGCACACTGGAGGGCCCTGCTTCTCAACTTGATTTTGCTGCCACTCAACTCGATTTTCTACACAACCGGCAGCTGGCTGACTGCGATTGGTCACGACTGCCTGAAACCACTCATGTTGGGGAAATCTTGCTGGGTGTCCTTTTAGCGATCACAAATCACACTAGGGGATTGCAAATGTAGCTTGCCCTCGCCAAATTACTTTTGGCGAGCCACACGCGAAAAAACTCCACCACATGACAGTTGGGGGAGCTTGTCAGTAACTTTGTGGTGCATGCATAAAATGGAATGGCAATAACTCTGCCAACTCTGCTGTTTAGCAAAATGTATCACCCACCCCACCTCCTTTCTAGGCCTCCTGCTGCTTTGTGTTACATATTTTACAGTTCACAGGTACATAGTTGCAGATAAGAGGTCGCACAGCAATGCTGATGCCAAACGGTCTTTTTTAGAGCAACTTTTAGGAGTGATATTTGTTTTTCATCTGGAAAGCTTGTAATCATTTTTATGTGTTTAGGGAACATTTTTATGCGTTTGGGGAACCGTGTTTGTGCACTTTTGCCAGAGGGGGAAAAATGATGATTGCAATTTGCACTTTCAACCATAGAACGATCAAAACAGGTTGACGCTCTAGTGGTTGATTTCAGCAGGGATAAAAGATGGCTGGGCAGTGGGCTTGCCACTGGTGTGCAAAAGTCAAGCTCGTCTGCACCAATCCCCACCCGTCTGAGCCAATCTGCACCCGTCTGCACCCACCTGCACCCGTCTGCGTCTGAAAGGGATCAGCTGCCAGGGACCCAATCTTTTTACCCCCTGATACAGGAGCTTACTCCTGAGACTCTCTGCTCAACCTAAAGGGGGTGCTTAGCGATATCTGTAGTCATTCACTGGGCCTATACAAGAGGCATAAAATCTATAAGTACTGCTTTTACGATATTTCACAAGAAATTTCACTCAGGAATACACCATCACTCAGGCTGGGGGGGGCATATTTCTGCTAAATTATAGGTCCCTTAAGTGCCACAAGCTTGACATTTTTTAATTTTTGAAAGACATAAAACCTGATGCGGTCTTTCTTACGGAGACTTGGGTCCATGGGGAATCAGGTCCTGACATTTTTCAGGTCCTTCCCCCAGATAATTATGAAATGCGTAGAGATAGAGTGGTCAAAATGGGTGAAGGCTTGGCCATTATTCTGAAGTCTTTTATCATCTAGCATAATGGCTCCCTCACTCTGCCAGACTGAAAGATTGTTGTTTGCTATTTCACTATCCCACACATCTAAATTTTCAGGAGTCTTAGTTTACTGCCCACCAGGTCCTTCATGCTAATTTACTCAGCCTTCCTGGAAGTTGTAGAAAGTTTGGTCACTAAATATGGTTACTTTGAAGGATCAGCATTGGTCTAAGCTAAACAGAGATAGTTTAAGAGGAATCCTGAGTTCGACCTCAACTTGCCTGGAATTAAATCCTCAAATTGCCAACAATATGATCACAGAATGACTGGTCCTTACCCTAGACCAAACAATCCCCAAGAAGACTACTACCCAAAAATCTAAAATTGAGTCTGTCCCATGGTACTCTCCTCATCTTAGAACACTAAAAAAACCTTTGCCATGGAGAAAGGACACTAAAAAAAACAATATGCCGAAAGAAACTGAGGACACATCATACTGAAATGCAATGGGCTTAAGAATTAACAACAAAGTGAATTTCCATAGAGAGATGTTCAGAATCTCAAAATCCTCATTGGATCCTATCACTAAAGCCCCTGTTACTCAACCTTCTATTGACAAGTGCAATGATTTGGGCACTTACTTCAACATGACAATTTTAGACATTTACCGATCATTCCAGGAGATCACAGAGAGTGATAGCTTCATATCTCTGAAAATGAGTAGGGAGGGATGTTCCCCTAGTCTCTCCCAATTCCCCCATCTCTTTGGATGAGTTCACTGCTGTTTTTAGGTACATCAAATCTTGATCCCATTTGGATCCAGCACCTTTTCAAATCCTTGCTCTAGAGCTGGATTTCATTTTCTTTTCTTGTTAGATGTGGTCAACCTATCCCTGGAAACGTGTGTGGTGCCCCCTTCTTGGAAACACGAAATGGTCAGAGCTGACCAAAATAAATTCAACTAGGACCCTTCCTGTTTAGGGAATTTTTTCCCAATTTCCTTGCTCCCAGATTCAGGCAAAGTGGCAAAAATATATGTGAATGAATGCCAGACTACCTGGAAGCTAACTCGATGGTGCATCACAAGCAAACTGGCTCCTGGCTGAAACACAGCATAAAGACTGTCCTTCTGGCTGTGGTGGAGGAGGCTAAAATGATGCCGAATCAGGGGGCTACAGCAGAGGCTAGCTAGGGGGGTTCTGCTCCCGGCGTCCCTTTTATGGGGGCAGCTGCAAGTACAAAGTAAAGTTTCTTTTTTAATTTCTTCTCCCGCCCATTTTTGGCTGCTGCCAGCACCCCCCTCTTACGGCAATGGGCAGCAAATAAAGGGAAAGCCCCGTGTGTCCAAAGCTCTAGCTATGCCACTGGCCTGCAATGGCAAGTGTTTTACTGGACCTCAGTGCGGCCTTTGATACCATTGACCATTTCACATTCCTGGATAGGTTGGTAAGCCCGGAGTCATAGGGAAAGCCCTGGGTTGTGTGGGTTCTTTTTTGCCTCTTGTTTGTGGGGTTCTGCACTTCACTTTAACAATAGAAGCCCAGGCCACCACAATTTAGAGCCAAGTTGTTTTAGAATGATGCAGATGTTGTGCAAGATTCTGCCCTTGCTCCCCCAGGCATCGAAGCTGGTGGGTGTCCTAGCCCTTGTTCTCTCCCATTTGGATTATGGCAATTCACTGTACTTAGGGTAATCAAAAAGTTACAAACTGTACAATAAGCGGCTTCACACAAGCTACCTGGAATCTCCAGGTCTTAGTCAATCAGGCAGGGACTTAGAGACCTTCATTGGCTCCCCATTGCCCAAAGGATAGAATTTAAGTCACTCTGCATTGTCCACTGAGCTTTTGGCTAACCCCTATACCCCTAATAAACCACTGTGATTCTTGAACCTCCATCGGCTACCACCCCTTTCATTAAAAGGGCCAGAAGGGGTGGTCGGTCCTTCAGCTTAAATGTAGTGAAGCTCTGGAATTCTCTTCTCTTGACCATCCAAAATATAGATAATGAGCTGCGCTTTTTAAATAAGTTCTTGTCTTTAGGTCTCCTCCTTATTTTGCATGGTGCTATCTCTTATTCAGCGCTGGGATGCCTCCTGGTTGCATTTGCTCTGCAAATCTGATAGTATAGTATTCTAATTGAATGTGCCAATAGTTTACCTTTTTATGCTCAAATCCATAATGGTCCTTGCAGTTATCGATGTGCTAATAAGCCCCTCGTATCTTACATACAGGCAATTCACACTACTAGATTCAGTTTGCTTATGTTGCGTTTAAATAGATGCATGAATGTAATTTCTTCGACATTTGTGCCGATGTTTCTATGTTTAATCCGAACGTCTGTTTTTTCACGAGGCTGCTTCAGGGTGCAAGCAATGGAGTTATATAATTTAGCTTTTTTGTGGAAATGTACCTTTTTAGGGGTACACTGGTGCAGGGTCACCCTTTTGTCCACAATTCAGAGACCAATAAAATAGAGATCAGCACTGGAGTTGGAAATAAATAATAAGTTTATTAATCACTCATGAGTGGGACCACATCCACACAGCACTCTCAAGTGCTGCTTGAGGTAGTACACTAAAGTCAAAGAACACATGTCTTTTATACAGGTTTTCTGCACTGTAAGCATGTGAGCAGAAATAGGGAGAACAAGTTTTAGAAATAGTTTTCAGCAAACAAGGGCAGATGAATAACCACTTGGTCAGAGAAATGGGAGGGGGAGCTGGAGTGCTTATGGTAGCAGTAAATGGTTTACAGTTAACATCTGAGACCAGGTGCTCTGGCAGCTACAAACCCTCAGCACGACATTGCTTTTAGCTGAGTCAGGAAGTCAACTAAAATAGATAGCACAAGCAGAGTGAAAAGACAAAAGAATTATGAAGGAAACTTAAATGGGCACCAAAGCCAAAATGGCAGTCGCTTATGCCAAGTAAAATATTACACGTTTTCCACATTTTGACCATAAAGAGATTGCTATGGTAGCGATCGGTAATGTGCATCTGACTGCAAAGAGGGTCCCTGTTTGAGATAATTGTATAGAAAAAAATTACAAGGGCCTTAGAAGATAAAATTGAAAGGAACAAATGCATTTAAAGTTTTGAAGGAATATATTTCTTAATTAAATGTTCTGAATTTATGATTTTGGTGCGATTTTAGGAAGCAATTCTCAAAAGTGCTCACCAGTAGATTAATTAATTGTGGGTGAAACAGGAATATAGGAACACTATGTATGTGCTCTAACTTTAAAGCATAATTTCACATGTACAGTTTATGCTGTGAATGCACATTTTGCAAAGCACACATAGCCTACACATTAATGTACATGCATATATAAAATCACATAATTATTGATAAAGGGTTATGCTCCTCTATGTGAAATCCTAGACTTTACCTTTCTAAAATCCTCAAAAAGAAAGGCATTAAAAACGTGTAACTTTAAGTTCCCGTGCCCTGATGTTTTTATTATATATATAGCATTGGCATGTAAAGAAGGAACTTCACAGCACTATGGGTGACTAAAAAGGAGGTGGTCAGGAATATGACCCCCACTAATCCTCAGAACGATTGCACCTATAGGAATTATAATTATAATTGTTATTATTATTATAAACAAGCATTTATAAAGGCCTGCATTCAACTCACAGGCATGATGGCACTAACAAACTGCCTACAGCACACAAACTATCCCTGGTTATGGTCACATCTTATATCAATTCCTGCTGTTACTTTGGGGAAGAGCCAGGTTTATAGGATCCTCCTAAAGCTATAAAGGTTTCCCTCAATCCCAAAGGATGGCGCAACTCGTCCCAGAGCTGGGCAGCCTAAACCCAGAAAAACCTTCTGCCTGAAGTGTCATCCTGGAGTGTGGTCACCTTTTAAGTACAACAATGGATTGCTAGATCCTAAATCTTTGCACGGCTTCTCTGAATTTCATGAACTCACTTTTGAGACAGAGAGAGGATGGTAAGAAAGATCCAAGGAAAACGTATATTAATACAGTTCTGCCAATAAACCATCTATATCTTACCAGATAGAGCAAGAGCTTTTTTGTTAGGCAGAATGTAGGCATCTGGTCAACCTTCATGGAGCCAAAATTAAAATGGATTTTGGCCATGCATATAAAAATGGCCCTGACCTATTATGTGGTATGCAGCCAGAAAAGTGGTAACACAGCAGGTTTGGTAAATTAAAGTGCTTCAGGTTACGAATAAGTTTGGTAGCAGAGCCGTGCATGCTTTGGAATCTGATTGTTATTTTATCTGGAGACCTCTGTGGAGTCCATTGCAATCATCAATGTAGAAATGATCACTACTAGGCCCTGGAGATGTGTTAATGAGGTAGAAGACAAGCTAGGCTTCAACAGAGGATTCATATGTAGTATAAAGATGTTAAGTGTATATTTTAAGCAGTGTAATTACTTCAAAAAAGCTCATTACCTGCAGCATACAGATGTAGGATTGGATTGATTTCCTATATCCTCTTTCTAAGGCTCTTGGTCGATATTTCAGAATGCAGAGTTCCTGCAATTTTTTAAATTTTTCTGGCTTGGTCCTAAATATGGCCCTGGATGCCATTTAGTGATCTCAAGTCTGGAAGGGTATAAGTTTGAATTTACTCTGGTTTTCATGAGATGTCATAATTACTAAAAGCAGGGGTCTCTCTAGAAGTGACCTCATGAGGGATGGAAAAAGTCCTCAGGGCTAAGGGTATGTTGACAAAAGGATATTTATGAGGCGTGTGTGTTGATGAGTTTGCGATAATAACCATCTTTAGGATTGGTATAATTAACTATTTGTATTGGCAGCGGTTGTGACACAAGGGTGCCAATTCCGATCCGGTAAAAACCGGGTACGAACCGTCGGACGGAGCCTTTTCTCCGTCCGACTCGTACCCGGTGCGAAATCCATCCGAAAATGCAAGTACGATTCATACGGAAACACCATTTCCGTACGATTCGAACAAAACACCGACCGAACAGAAACTAAACACAATTCCGATCCTGAAAGGAGGCGACGTGACGTCGGTACGCATCCAGCCTACGTTTCACGAACCAGGAAGTACGATTCGAACCGACGTCATCCCGCACGGAAAATATTTACCGGCTGCCAAAAACTGCCGGGAAATCAGGACGACACACGCAAGGAGCAGCTGGACGCGACGAACAGACATGGACCCGAACCTACGTGCCATCCCTGCCCTCCTAGCAGTCCACCTGGCGTACAGGAACCGACGCAGACGCCGCAGAAGGTCAGCACAACAACCAGGGGCAAAGGGGGGGGCAGGGGCAGGACACACAACACCAACACATGGTACCAAATCACACATGGCCTGGACATACCTGACCATCAGGGCCTGGTCACTTCCAGGGGGTGGGGGCGAGGCCAGCAACGCAAGCGTCCGCCACAACGGAAGTGGATGGTCACGCGAACCGGTACGTACCCTACCCAGGCCGCAAGAGCGTGGGTACGGAACGTACCACGCTTCCCCCTACGTCACTCCAACAATAGCGGTACGGCCCGTACCCACGTCAGAAAGGCCTTGGTACAGCTCGTACCAGCATTGCTGGGGTCATGTAGGGGTACGCGTGGTACGACCCGTAGCCACGCCCCCAAGGCCTGTGTACGGTGCGGACCCCACGGCCCCGCAACAATGGTGGGACGCACCGTACCCACACACCAAAGGCATGGGTACGGCCCGTACCCAGGCACGCAGAGCGTGGGCAGGGGTATGTACGGACCGTACCCCCACCCGTGGAAGTACGGCCCGTACCCCCACCCGTGCATGTACGCCCCGAACCCCCACTCGTGTATGTACGCCCCGAACCCCCACCCGTGTATGTACGCCCCGAACCGCCACCCGTGTATGTACGCACCCAAGCGCCACCCGTGTATGTACGCCCCGAACCCCCACCCCACCCTGGTATGTACGCCCCGAACCCCCACCCGTGTATGTACGCACCCAAGCGCCACCCGTGCATGTTCGCCCCGAACCCCCACCCCACCCTCGTATGTACGCCCCGAACCCCCACCCGTGTATGTACGCACCAAACCCCCACCCGTGTATGTACGCACCAAACCACCACACCAGCCGTGTATGTACGCACCAAACCCCCACCCCAGCCGTGTATGTACGCACCGAACCACCACCCGTGTATGTACGCACCGAACCACCACCCGTGTATGTACGCCCCCGAACCCCCCCCAGCCGTGTATGTACGCACCGAACCACCAGCCGTGTATGTACGCACCAAACCCCCACCCGTGTATGTACGCACCTAACACCCACCCCAGCCGTGTATGTACGCACCGAACCACCACCCGTGTATGTACGGACCGAACCCCCACCCCAGCAGAGTATGTACGCCCCGAACCCCCACCCGTGTATGTACGGACCGAACCCCCACCCCAGCCGTGTATGTACGCACCAAACCACCACCCGTGTATGTACGCCCCCGAACCCCCCCCAGCCGTGTATGTACGCACCGAACCACCAGCCGTGTATGTACGCACCAAACCCCCACCCGTGTATGTACGCACCTAACACCCACCCCAGCAGAGTATGTACGCCCCGAACCCCCACCCGTGTATGTACGGACCGAACCCCCACCCCAGCAGAGTATGTACGCCCCGAACCCCCACCCGTGTATGTACGGACCGAACCCCCACCCGTGTATGTACGCACCTAACACCCACCCCAGCCGTGTATGTACGCACCGAACCACCACCCGTGTATGTACGGACCGAACCCCCACCCCAGCAGAGTATGTACGCCCCGAACCCCCACCCGTGTATGTACGGACCGAACCCCCACCCCAGCCGTGTATGTACGCACCAAACCACCACCCGTGTATGTACGCACCAAACCCCCACCCGTGTATGTACGCACCAAACCACCACCCCAGCCGTGTATGTACGCACCAAACCACCACCCGTGTATGTACGCACCAAACCACCACCCCAGCCGTGTATGTACTCACCAAACCACCACCCGTGTATGTACGGACCGAACCCCCACCCCAGCAGAGTATGTACGCCCCGAACCCCCCCCAGCCGTGTATGTACGCACCGAACCACCAGCCGTGTATGTACGCACCCAAGCGCCACCCGTGCATGTACGCCCCGAACCCCCACCCCACCCTCGTATGTACGCCCTGAACCCCCACCCGTGTATGTACGCACCGAACCCCCACCCCAGCCGTGTATGTACGCACCGAACCACCAGCCGTGTATGTACGCACCAAACACCCACCCGTGTATGTACGCCCCCGAACCCCCCCCAGCCGTGTATGTACGCACCGAACCACCAGCCGTGTATGTACGCCCCCGAACCCCCCCCAGCCGTGTATGTACGCACCGAACCACCAGCCGTGTATGTACGCACCAAACACCCACCCGTGTATGTACGCCCCCGAACCCCCCCCAGCCGTGTATGTACGCACCGAACCCCCACCCGTGTATGTACGGACCGAACCCCCACCCCAGCCATGTATGTACGCACCAAACCACCACCCGTGTATGTACGCACCAAACCCCCACCCGTGTATGTACGCACCAAACCACCACCCCAGCCGTGTATGTACGCACCAAACCCCCACCCGTGTATGTACGGACCGAACCCCCACCCCAGCAGAGTATGTACGCCCCGAACCCCCACCCGTGTATGTACGGACCGAACCCCCACCCGTGTATGTACGCACCTAACACCCACCCCAGCCGTGTATGTACGCACCGAACCACCACCCGTGTATGTACGGACCGAACCCCCACCCCAGCAGAGTATGTACGCCCCGAACCCCCACCCGTGTATGTACGGACCGAACCCCCACCCCAGCCGTGTATGTACGCACCAAACCACCACCCGTGTATGTACGCACCAAACCCCCACCCGTGTATGTACGCACCAAACCACCACCCCAGCCATGTATGTACGCACCAAACCCCCACCCGTGTATGTACGCACCAAACCACCACCCCAGCCGTGTATGTACGCACCAAACCACCACCCGTGTATGTACGCACCAAACCCCCACCCGCGTATGTACGCACCAAACCACCACACCAGCCGTGTATGTACGCACCAAACCCCCACCCCAGCCGTGTATGTACGCACCGAACCACCACCCGTGTATGTACGCACCGAACCCCCACCCCAGCAGAGTATGTACGCCCCGAACCCCCACCCGTGTATGTACGGACCGAACCCCCACCCGTGTATGTACGCACCCAACCCCCACCCGTGCATGTACGCACCGAACCTGCTATAAGAATGGGGTGTGCAAAACACCCCCAGCAGTGCCCAGACACAGGAGGGGTGGGTGCAGGGTCCTCCCAGCAGTGCCCAGACACAGGAGGGGTGTGTGCCTATCACTCCCAGCAGTGCCCAGACACAGGAGGGGTGTGTACCTATCACTCCCAGCAGTGCCCAGACATCGGACAATATACCCCATCAACAAGTTCAGTGACCTACAAGGGTGATACCCCAGATGCAGGCGGAGCCATCGCTGAGCCAGCATGGCTATATTGAAAGGCAACCCTCACACATCCAGGAAATGTAGGCACAGCTCAGCACAGCATTTGGGAGACACCCTGCAGGAAAAATGGCCTGGGCCACAGAGGACGGAACACACCTTGGGACAATGTCACCATACAGTGAGAGCAAACATGACCAAATACCATTTGCAGAGACCTTTGTGATGGCACGCAGATGGCAGGGTACACCCCATGAGCAGCACACTCCAACATTTCACAGACCCCTAACACATTATCACCACCCCAACGCAGGGAGCACCAGCACCAACAGCAAGTCCAGGAAAGCATCAGTGTGCAAAACAAAAAGAAAAGGCTTTATTCAGCAGGAAAATATATCTGAGAAAATGTCCACTATGTACAAGGGCCATGGGCCAGCCCAACAGCAATGTCCGGGGGGGGGGTACACATCGGGACGTGTGTCCCCTAGCTTGCCTGCACAGTTCACAAGTCCATTTCATCCACAGAAGAGGGGGCATCAGGGGGGAGGGTGGAAACAGGCACCGCAGGGACAGGAGGGGAAAGGGTAGGTGTTGTGGGTGCAGGGAGGGATGAATCTGCCACAGGGGGGGTGCCAGCGCCAAAGGTGGAGGACAGAATGGCGCTGCACACGTCGGCAAGTTCCCCCAGCGACTCCCCCGTACCCAATCCAACCACAGGCCCCAAGGAGGGGGGGGGGGGCAAAGGGATGGGTCGCAGCGCCACTGGGGGAGGGTGTGGACAGGGTGGGGGACTCAACTCCCCTGGCCGGGTCCCGCCTCCACCGCTTGCGGGGTGGTGTCATCCTGGGGCTGGGGGGCACACTCGCAGTGGATGATGCTGTCACTGACTGTTGGCCAGGAGAGCTAAGGGGAGTGGATTTGGAGGGAGTGGGTTGTGTGGAATGCGGACTCCCACTGTGGCTGCGTGTTCTACGTTTCCCCCCCGACCCAGTGGGTGTGCCTTCCTCACCCTGTGTGTGCGTGACAGGAGGTGTGCGCTTCGACTTCCCTGGTGGTGTGGTGCCTGTGTCTGTTGGGGTGCGTGCACGCTGACGTCTGGATGTGCGTGGGACAGGCACGGGAGTGGGAATTGTGGATGGGGCAGGGGTAGGGGGTGTTACGCAGCGCTGCAGGAGATCCAGTGCTGCAGTCAGTGTGGAGTCTATGGACCTCAGCAACTGCCGTTGGTCAGACTGCGCAGCCGACATGCCCTCCATGTATGCCTCCATCTGGGTCAGCACCTGGGTGTGGGCATGGAGGACATTTAGCATCGCAGTCTGACCAACCTGCAACTGCCTCAGGATGTCCACAGACTCCGCACTCACCGCAGCAGTGGTGACAGGGGCAGGGGGTGCGGTGCCTGGCAGGAAGGAGACATGTGGGGACCGAGCACGGAGGGAAGGGCCACGAGCATGTGGGAGGCCGGTGATGGAACCTGAGGTGGCGGGGGGATGTGGAGGGCTGCCATCAGCTGGGGGGGCAGACTCCGCCACCTCTGGGAGCTCAGCCTCGGACCCGTCTGCGTCATAGTCTGTGTTGGCAGTCAACAGGTCCTCCGCCTCACTCCCTTCGGCCTCCGTGCCACTCCATGTGCCAGACAGGACAGCACTGCTGGTACTGGTGCTCAATCTCTCCTCCCGGTCCGTGCTAGTGTCTCCTTCCGTGTCCCCCGGCGATGCTGTGGGCAAGGTGAAGAGACAGGAGAAAATCAGACACCTGTACACTTATGTCACATGAGTCAAATATACATAGGTCACATTGCATAGCCTGAAAAGCAACAGGAGTAACACCTACAAAACAATGTACACATGTAGGCCATGGAACACACAGTTTTTCTACCCACCATGCCACTGAGACACAATGGAGATCATGACACAACAGCAAATCACTGCACCTGAAATTTTAGAGAGGAGTCAGCCTCTGGGGACAAATGTGCACAGCACCTGCACCACACTGCGTCGTCAAAAAGGGATGAGCATGAATCATATCCATTTACTCTTGCCGCATGCTGCAAAGGCAATACATGAAACCAGGCCACACATGACAGGGTCACTGCACCTTGAGCGTATGTCCAGTCAAACATCACACACAGGCTAAACCCAGCAAGGAGGATGAAGCTTCTGACATGTAGGCCTTGTACGCACAAACCACCCACACCTGAGACAATCTCATTGAGACGGAGAAAGTATGTACACCTCTTACTCTGGGATGGAAACACATGGCCTCCACTAATTCATGACTGTACACACACAGCCCCTGGTGGCCATGTCCACACATCATTGACAGGCAAACATCATCAGATTGTCTCAACAACACACACAGGTAATGCCCACTGTGAGTATGCACAAGCAAAATGGGTCCCCCTGTACAGTGGACACATGTAGCAACCTGTAGGTCCTAACAGTTGAGCCCAGGGTACAATGCCACCCTACGCAACCCATGGCAAAGACACAGTGAATGGCCATATTGTTGGATGACGCACATGATACCTAGGAAGAGGTGCCCCAGGGCACAGTAGTGCCCACACTCCTCCATGGTCCAGGATGGACATGACTGCAAATTAAGCAACCGTCCCTGCACTTAGCAGGCCTCCCACTCAGGCACATCATGTCAGAGGGCACACAATTGGACATGCATGCTGGAAGGCTGTACATTTTGGAGACACACCCCTATGTCGTGATTCACAATCAGTGCCAAGTGACATGGACACCACAATGACTGAAATTGGCCATGGCACACGCAAGGTCCCCATACCTGTGGCACATCACCCCCACACATGATGCTGATAGCATAGGGCACCTGCATGAACTGCCTGCCTAAATAACCTTGTGCAAGAGTGGCGACAGACCAGGGAACACATTGCAAGGAGGGGAAGGGAGGGAGTGAGAACAACACTGTGCTACTTTGTGGAGAAGTTGACGCACTGCACAATCAAACCCTGGCAGTGTATCCATGCAACTGCACACTTACATTGGCTGGGGACACACAACTGACACACATGTACCTACCCCCTTCCTGCTGCTGCCTCTCCTGTAGGCGCCTGTCCATATCGGGGAAGACCACCGCCAGCACACGCTTCTGGATGTGGGTCAGACGACGGCGGCCACGGTTCTTACGGCTCTCAGGTGAGTCCCCCAGCAGGAGCCGTGCAATCCTCCTCGTCCAGCACCGGATGTCCTGCCAGCGTTTCCTCACCTGAGACAGGCTCCGCCTCCTACCCTCTGTACCCCTCACGGCACTGACGGCTTCCCTCCAGATCTCCCCCTTGGCAATGGCGCCTACCTGTGAGGATGCAAAAGAGAGAATACATTAATCCACATGAGCAAAGACACAGAGACACACATATAGAACAATCCTCATTATGAACAGGCCATGGTATGCATGCAACTAATTGCACCTTTGTCATAGGGACATTATCCACTGTGGAAGGCCAAATGCACTACGTGCCAGTGGAAGCACACGGGTGGCATGAGGGGTACCACACACTCACTGACCAGGGATCACACTGTGCCTCACAGGCTACACCAGGATTATGTACAGCACCTCACAGCAGTCACCTGCCCCAGCACACTGATGCTACCTCAGCAGAGTACACAGACATACACAGGTACAGGACAATCACATGGCATTGCCAACTGCGGGTACACACCTCACTCTGCCCATGTGCCAGTAGACGGGGGTGTCACAGGTGTGGGGCTGGCTCAGCACGGCATGCACACAGCACTGCTCCCACTCCCAGCATCGACCACATCCTGTGTTGTGTTGGTGTTTTGTGTGGCCTGTGACTTGGCATGGCCCTGATTGATGCATGGGGCATGGAGGCGCCAGTGGCATGTGTGTGTTTGTGGAGTGTTGTTGTTGTGTCCGGTGGTGGCTTGGGGGGGGTGGCATGCATGATTGATTGTGTATGGCATCCCCCCCATGTGAGGTGAGTTGTTTGTGTACTCACCAGGGTCTGGGAGTCCTGGCAGTCCGTGTAGTCCCTCCACCGCCAGCGTGGACATCACCTTCTCCTCCCAGGGATGGTATTGTACCGGTCTGGGGGGCGGCCCTCCTCCAGTGATGTTCCCCTGGTTGTGATTGTCAGTCATCTTCCTCTTGACCGTCCTCCGCAGATCGTACCACCTGGATTGGCACTCGTGCCTGGTCCTTCTGGTTGTCCCAACAGCATTCACAGAATCGACGATCCTCTGCCACATGGCGGTTTTTTCGGATATGCTGGTCTGTCTGACCAATGTCCCAAAGAGCTGTGGCTCGACTCTGAGGATTTCGTCGACAAGGATCTCCAGCTCCTCCTTTGTGAACTTTGGATTCTTGGTGGTGGACATGGCGTGGGGTGTGGTTGTGGGGGTGTGGGTGTGGATGGCTGTGGGTGTGTGGGTGTGGTAGTGGAGGTGTGTGTGTGAATGTGATGAGGGGGTGTTTGTGTAGGTGGTTGTGTGAAGGTATGCAAGTGTGAGGTTCAAGTATGGTGGTGTGGGTCGTCTGTGGGCTCTGGCAGCAGTGGGTCTGTTGCAAAGGCTCATGGTTTGTGTGTGTGGTCCATTTTTATTGGTCCATTTGTGGGTGTGGCTGTGTTTGAAATTTGTGTGGGTGTGTTATGAGGAGTGATTGAGTTTTGGGCCTCTGTTTGGCAGTTTGGCAGTTGCAGGTGAGTGTATGTGATGTTTGTGGGGTTGTTGGGCCTGTTTGGTGGTGTGGGGAAACTCTACTTGACTCTCCTTGTGTAAATATGGTTTGTCCGGGTTCAGTACGTGTTTTTTTGGCGTCAGTACGGTCCGTACATGCACTGGTGGGGGTGCGGTCCGTACATTCCCTGGTGGGGTGGTGGTTCGGTGCGTACATACACGGCTGGGGTGGGTGTTTGGTGCGTACATACACGGGTGGTGGTTCGGTGCGTACATACACGGCTGGGGGGGGTTCGGGGGCGTACATACACGGGTGGTGGTTCGGTGCGTACATACACGGCTGGTGGTTCGGTGCGTACATACACGGCTGGGGGGGGTTCGGGGGCGTACATACACGGGTGGTGGTTCGGTGCGTACATACACGGCTGGGGGGGGTTCGGGGGCGTACATACACGGCTGGTGGTTCGGTGCGTACATACACGGCTGGGGTGGGGGTTTGGTGCGTACATACACGGGTGGTGGTTCGGTGCGTACATACACGGCTGGGGGGGTTCGGGGGCGTACATACACGGGTGGTGGTTCGGTGCGTACATACACGGCTGGGGGGGGTTCGGGGGCGTACATACACGGGTGGGTGTTTGGTGCGTACATACACGGCTGGTGGTTCGGTGCGTACATACACGGCTGGGGTGGGGGTTTGGTGCGTACATACACGGCTGGTGGTTCGGTGCGTACATACACGGCTGGGGGGGTTCGGGGGCGTACATACACGGGTGGGTGTTTGGTGCGTACATACACGGCTGGTGGTTCGGTGCGTACATACACGGCTGGGGTGGGGGTTTGGTGCGTACATACACGGCTGGTGGTTCGGTGCGTACATACACGGCTGGGGTGGGGTTCGGGGGCGTACATACACGGGTGGGTGTTTGGTGCGTACATACACGGCTGGTGGTTCGGTGCGTACATACACGGCTGGGGGGGGTTCGGGGGCGTACATACGCGGGTGGGTGTTTGGTGCGTACATACACGGCTGGTGGTTCGGTGCGTACATACACGGCTGGGGGGGGTTCGGGGGCGTACATACACGGCTGGTGGTTCGGTGCGTACATACACGGCTGGGGGGGGTTCGGGGGCGTACATACACGGGTGGGTGTTTGGTGCGTACATACACGGCTGGTGGTTCGGTGCGTACATACACGGCTGGGGGGGGTTCGGGGGCGTACATACACGGGTGGTGGTTCGGTGCGTACATACACGGCTGGGGGGGGTTCGGGGGCGTACATACACGGGTGGGTGTTTGGTGCGTACATACACGGCTGGTGGTTCGGTGCGTACATACACGGCTGGGGTGGGGGTTTGGTGCGTACATACACGGCTGGTGGTTCGGTGCGTACATACACGGCTGGGGGGGGTTCGGGGGCGTACATACACGGGTGGGTGTTTGGTGCGTACATACACGGCTGGTGGTTCGGTGCGTACATACACGGCTGGGGTGGGGGTTTGGTGCGTACATACACGGCTGGTGGTTCGGTGCGTACATACACGGCTGGGGTGGGGTTCGGGGGCGTACATACACGGGTGGGTGTTTGGTGCGTACATACACGGCTGGTGGTTCGGTGCGTACATACACGGCTGGGGGGGGTTCGGGGGCGTACATACACGGGTGGGTGTTTGGTGCGTACATACACGGCTGGTGGTTCGGTGCGTACATACACGGCTGGGGGGGTTCGGGGGCGTACATACACGGCTGGTGGTTCGGTGCGTACATACACGGCTGGGGGGGGTTCGGGGGCGTACATACACGGGTGGGTGTTTGGTGCGTACATACACGGCTGGTGGTTCGGTGCGTACATACACGGCTGGGGGGGGTTCGGGGGCGTACATACACGGCTGGTGGTTCGGTGCGTACATACACGGCTGGGGGGGGTTCGGGGGCGTACATACACGGGTGGGTGTTTGGTGCGTACATACACGGCTGGTGGTTCGGTGCGTACATACACGGCTGGGGGGGGTTCGGGGGCGTACATACACGGCTGGTGGTTCGGTGCGTACATACACGGCTGGGGGGGGTTCGGGGGCGTACATACACGGGTGGGTGTTTGGTGCGTACATACACGGGTGGGGGTTCGGGGCGTACATACGCGGGCGGGGGGTGGTGGGGTGTTCGGCGCGTATGCGGGCACATGTCTCCATGGTTGCTATGGGAGTTCGGTTCGGACGGTGTTTTTTGCGTACGGTTGTGAAATGGGGAGGACGGGAGGGATCGTACTTGC
Organism: Triturus cristatus; assembly: GCF_964204655.1. Classification (NCBI taxonomy): domain Eukaryota; kingdom Metazoa; phylum Chordata; class Amphibia; order Caudata; family Salamandridae; genus Triturus; species Triturus cristatus. The sequence continues at coordinate 484,730,384 of NC_140580.1, read as the reverse complement.
GCAGTCGGACTTTATTTTTCCGCACGGTGGGTTTCTCGCCCGGGGACGTGTCGGTGACTTTTCCCGACCCGAGGACGTGTGGGGAAATCTTCCCAATGCGATTCGTATGGACTTTTTTCCGTTCGAATCGTACTTGGCAGTTTGTACGCTACTTTGACGATTCGGACGGAAAAAAATCCGGATACGAGTCGGACGGGGAATTTTTTTACCGGATCGGAATTGGCACCAAGGTCTTTCTTCATTGTAGAATGATCTTAATATTATCTTCCTGAAAAATCTCACGAGATCTGTCTGTAAATCAAAACAATTTACTCACAAAGGACAGGCCCCGACTTAACAAGGAAACAGCATTTGAAGATAAGATGTGTGATGATAAATTGAAAATGGGAATATCTTGGGAGTCAGTTCATCCTGAGATGCTCCTCATTAGTCGTGCTTCCGGCGTGCTCGCCATACTCCTCTGCACGTCAATTTACACACTATAAGAGGCTCACTCTGCTCCGTTCACATTAACAGGTATGAGTCCTTATGATCGGGCATTTATTCCTACATAATGTCTTTACCTACTGATGTTTTGACTGCCATTCCATTCTTAAACCTCACTTTAGATCCCCTGGACCCCATTCGAGTAACAGTGGCAATTTCTGTTGACTTTGGGAGCCTATACAATTCTTACACAGGTAATATTGAGTCTTATGAGATTTACTCCTATCCCATTCACTATGCCCCCTGATTTTTTTTCCCATCATTTTGGCAGATGTTTTCCGGAACTTCGAGTTGGTAGTCGTCGTGGGAGAATAAGTCTTGGTATGCACGGGCCTGTTCAAAGTCGATCAGAGCCCAAAACTTCAGGATTTTTCCTTTTCCTGAAGAAGAGTGCACTCTGATGCCAGCCAAGGTTCCAGGACCTGGGGAGGCACCTCTTCGGGATCAGGGACTCACTCTAGCAGAGGAAGTCAGCGGGGAAGTAGTTGTGAGGCCTCTGGACATTGCTGTGTCCCTGTATCTTAGAAAAGGAGGTCAGGTAATAGACTCTTGGAGTCACTCAGATAGCCTGGGATGAAGGGAGTAGGTTCAGTCTTCATTCTCAGATATCTTTTTTTTTTTTTTAATATTTTTATTTTCATCATCATAGTAGGCACATAGATACAATAAGACAAAAGCATATATAAAAATATACATCAACCATATGGTGAATTCAAAAAGAAGAGAAGGGAAAGTAAGTAAGTAAATAACATATGGAGGAGGAAAGCAGCAATCATAAAGTAAACAGATAATCATGAAGGACCATATAAGCACGAATTGAGGTGATCGCCAAATGATATAGAGTGATATGATCACGAGGGCTCTAAAAAACCTTACAGCTCAAATCTACATAATCACAAAGTCAATGTAAAATATATAATATATAATCAAAAGGACATTGGTCGCCAAAGTGCTTCTAATTTGACCAGGGAACGAAGTCCCCTTGTATTTGCCAGGGCAGCCGCTAAACCATAAGTTTCTTTAATTATCACCCAAAAATCCTCAGCCTGAGGAGGTGTGGGGTAAATCCAAGCCCTAGCAATAGCTAATCTAGCAGCCGCCATTAAAATTGAAAAGAGACGTGCTGAGCCTGAATTGTTTTCTTTGCAGCCCAACATAATTTCAAGATCAGTCAATGGTTGATTCAATCCAAGTTTTAAATGAAGTAACTGTTCGATTTTCTGCCAAAAGACCGTCAGTGAAGGGCACGAAATAAACATATGTAACAGATCGGCAGCGTACAATCCACATTTAGGGCAGTATTTTTTATCTCCCACCATATTGCCTTGATCCCATTTAGCAATTCTAGCCGGCGTGTAATATAACATACAAGTAATACGTAGTTGCTGGAGTTGCAAGTTAACAGAGTGCACCGAGTCCTTTACATTAGCTAATGCTTGTTTGATCATACTAGGAGAGACCACTATACCCAGAGTTTGACTCCAACGTTCGGCTAATTTTACACTACCGTCTAATTTAAAGCTAGATAGATGAATGTACATCATACCTATTAGAGACTTGGTCTTTCCTCCATATATACAATCCCAAACATTTGACTGAATGAACTCAGTTGCGACAAAACTTGTAGTTAAATAGTCTCTTATTTGCAAGTATTTGAAAAAAAAATTTACCGGTAGCTTATACATTATACGCAGATTTTCAAATGATTTAATTCCTCTCTCATTATAGATTTCGCCCAAGCATGAGATCCCATACTGACTCCAAGATTTGCCAGCCTGATCCTGAAAGATCTCAGGGAGCAATGGATTCCCCCACAATGGAAATTTAGTATGGATTTTTGGTAGTTTACACTTGAGAGACATATCTCTCCATATAGCCACGATATCCCTCAGAGTCTTAAACTTGACTCTCTTAAAATAATTTGGGTCGTTTATTCCATACAAAAACATGTCCCTCTGATTACCTAAAATAAGCTTGAATAATGGGTCAGACTGGTCCAAACCCAACAAGCAACGAAAACGACCAATAAATGAAGCCCAGAAATATATTTTAAAATCCGGGAAGCCCACTCCTCCTTGTTCATACGAAGATTTAAGTAGCTCGATTGCTCTCCTAGGTTTTTTATAACCCCATAGAAAGCTACTACAAATGCCCTCAAGTTTTTTGAACAAATTGTTAGGGATTTTCAACGGGATGGAACGAAACAAATATAGGAATTTGGGAAGTATTTTCATTTTTATTAAGTTAGATCTGCCCAGTAATCCCAAAGGAAGCCTGTGCCAAAATTTAAACAGCTTAGTAGTTGCCTGTAAAAGTGGTAGATAATTGATGTCTATAATCTGTTTAACATTAGCAGTTATTTTTACCCCCAGATAGGTTACAGTAGTGCACGCCCCAGGCATAGCATTTTGAATCCCTGCTGTAGTAAGTACTTGAGTTTTGTTCACATTCAGCTTGTACCCTGAGACATTGCCATATTTCTCAGCTTCGTCTATAATCTTATTCACGGCCACTCTTGGGTTAGTAGCATAAACCGCTATGTCGTCAGCATATGCTGTGAGTTTAAGTTGAAAAGTGCCGGAAACCAACGAATCAATATATGCACAGGATTGAAGGATACGTAAAAATGGCTCTATATATAGAGCAAAAAGTAGTGGAGACAACGGACAACCTTGCCTGGTCCCGCACAAAATCCTGAATGATACTGACCTAGAACCCATATAAGAAAGATTGGCTTGTGGGTTACTATATAAAGCTTTTACACAGGACTGGAACTGCTTACCAATACCTATCTTTGATAGAATAGCCCATAAAAATTGCCATCTGACACGATCGAATGCTTTTTCAGCATCTAATAAGATCATACCAAAATCAATTTTCTTTTGCTCTGCATAGTCGAATGAGCTAATAGCCATGTTGACGTGGGCCGTAGTATCCCTCCCTAATATGAATCCGTGTTGACCTTTAGAAACTAAATCCGGCATAAGCGGGGCTAAACGAATTGCCAAGATCTTAGAAAATATCTTCGCGTCCGCGTTGATAAGAGAAATTGGCCGGTATGAACCAAATTCAGTTGGTGGTTTACCCTTTTTTAAGAAGAACACGATCTGTGTCCTATTCCATGATGCCGGCACCTCTCCATTAATAGCTACATATTGAATCACGCTAGTGAGAGGTAAGAGTATAATCTGTTTGAAAGATTTATAAAACTCTAATGGTATCGAGTCAATACCAGCCGCTTTCCCATTAGGCAGTGATGTTAATGCAGATTCAACCTCTTCTAACAAAACCGTTTCTTCTAATGTAATAATTTTCTCGTTATCTGCAGATTGGAGGCCGCAATTATTAATATAACCTAGTATCTCGTCTTGATTAGAGGGCCATGTCAAAGAATATAGCTGTTGATAGAACTGCAAGAATTGGTCTAAGATATCCGATCTTTCCGTATATAGTATCCCATTTGTTCCCTTAATAGCATCAATCTTAGTTCTAGCTATTGCCTCTGCAGTCTGATATGCCAATACATGTCCTATATGCTCCCCATACTCATACTTCTCTAACCGATACTTACTGTAATTTGCGGCCATTTTTTCTCTTAAGTTTTTTTTAACTGCAACTCTTGCATCAATTAAAGAAAGAAACATACTTTCCTGAGCCTTTAAATCCTTATTCTTAACCACCTTCACATGTTCTCTCTCAATGTTACGCAAATTAAGTAATAAATTCCCCATTTCGCTTTTTCGTTTTTTATTCTGTAAGAGAATATATTTCTGTGTAATGCCGCGAACAAACGCTTTCATAGTATCCCAAACAATTATTGGGGATGCGGAACCTGTATTTATTCTAAAAAAATCCTCTAATTGCTGTGTAGTACTCAACAGATATTCATTATCTGTCAGCAAGTACCTGGGGAAGGAGAATTGCCTAATCTCCTTATCTTCGATTTTAACCTGAAAAGAGAAAATAATAGGGTTGTGGTCGGAGGTCACCCGGGGGCATATTTCCATTTTTGATGCTATGAGTACGCTATCAGACACCAGGGCCATGTCAATCCTAGAGTATGACTTATGAGGAGCCGAATAGTAAGTATAGCCCGGTATTAAAGGATATATATGTCTCCAAGCGTCCTTAATGGACTGAAGCCTCATCATTTGTAGGATTGCTCTGCGTGTTTTACACATTCTTAAGTTGCGCCTATTCCCCGTAGAGTCTATATGATAATCTATGACGCAGTTGAAATCCCCCATAATTAATTTTTCCCCCTCCCAATTTAATAATTCCAAATTGAGGAATTCGAAAATAGCAGGGTCGTCCACATTAGGGCCGTATACGGCACAGATCACATATTTCTTACGCCCTATAACCAGCTGAGCTATTGCCCAACGCCCCCATTGATCAGCCTGTTTGTTAATGACTTCGCAAACAAACTTTTTATCTTTTAAGATAGCTACTCCTTTAATAGATACAGTTTGAGTGGTACTAATAATTACATCTAACCCCAGATCCGCCAATAAATTCCGGTCTTTGTAAGACAAATGTGTTTCTGTCAAAACCACTAATTGGGACTGATACATTCGTAACTCCTCACGGACTAGCCTTCGTTTAACTGTACTATTAAGGCCAGCGACATTACAGACCAGACACTTGATCCAATTCATGATTAAGTTTTGTCTTTTGTGTTAATCCTCCTCCTACAATAATAATTATCAAGAAAATTGAATGAGCTATGACATATGGTTTATTATTTATACTGCGCAAAACTAAGAAAAGTCTTCCCCACTCTTTAAAACCATAGTGCCCCAGTGATGACGATTTTCTCCCCCCCTTTAACCTCAAACTCCCTCCCTGACCCTCACCGAACATGATTCAAATCTGGGGGTGACACCACACCCCGTCTCCTAGAAGAACCCCCCCCTTATTAACAACTGCCGCTGGAAATGGCAGCGCTACAGAGCCACAGCCCAATAGGTCAACCCAACCCTCCCTTGTTTCTAATCATAATCATAATCATAATCATAAATCATAATTCACAGTTTCTACAAGTTTCTACAAGTACTGCAAGAAAAAAAAAAAAAAAAAAGGGAGGTAAACGAGAGAAGAAGAACCAGATATCACGGCCTCAAGCAGAAACACAGTCCTCTGGGGAACAACTCAGGCCTCAAGCAGCAGGGTAGTCCTCTGGGAATCAAGGCATGCCTCAAGCTGTAGGGCAGTCCGCTGGGGACCAAGGCAGCCTTTCCTTTTTTAATGTCCACAGGTCCAGGAGTGTACTGAAGAGTGGCTCTGAAGGTCCAATATTTATATCTGGTGCCAGCCTTTGAACTGGAGGGATTCTCTATACTACCCCACATCTAGTTCTGGAAAATAATTACCTTCCCCTGTCAAGGCTCCAAGAAATCTGGGGGTTATAATAAACTAATGTCAAGTTCCTTTGTGTGTGTTGGAGGAAAGCCCTTTGAAATGTAAGTAGAGCAGGGAACAGCTCCACCTCCAATGATCCAGGCAGAAAGGCCCATCCTGTCTGTACCCTGTCGCCTTTCTTTCACTATCAGGCAGGAATACACAAACCCCAACTTCAGAGCCATTCGCAGTCAAAGGAAGGCACAAATATTAGGGACAAGAAATTTGCAACTTTTTAAATTGGCATTTTCAGAATTGTGACCTCAAGTCCAGCTTTACCATTACAGAGGATTTTAAATTACAATTAATTAGAGTCCAAACATATTATTCCTACTTGTTTCCAATTAAAAGTTATCACTTATCAAATGTAATAATGTAACCCAGTGTTGGTGGATGGGAAAACAGGCATTATAGTTATGTAAAATGACTTTAGGAGTTTTTCAGTACCAGGACATGTACAAAGCAAGTGCACATGTCCTACTTTATAAATACCATACACCCTGCCTTGTAATTCATTAGGGCCTACCTTAGGGGTGACTTATACATATTAAAAAGGAAGTTTTAGGCCTGGATAAAGGTTATTTGTCCAGGCCGAAATGGCAGGTTAAAACCAAGCTACAGGCTGCAGGGGCACGCCTGAGACATCTTTTAAAAGGCCACTTATATGGGTGGTATAGTGAGTGCTGCAGGCCCACTAGTAGTATATAATGTACATGCCCTAGGTACATGAAGTACCATTAACTAGGGACTTACAAGTAGATTACATTAGATGTAAACCAATTTTACCATGTTTTGGAGTGACACAACTGGTATGTCACAATTATGTGACACATCTGGACGAGTTAGTATGAAGGTACTTTGCATTGCAACAATGGTTAACAAAAAAGGATTACATCAAGATGGATTGAAGGCTAAAACAACTTTAAAAAGTACACTTAATTAGGTCTTGCTAACATTTTAATGAAGCTTACGTAATCCATTGCATTTTGAGGATTTTGCATTATGCTCTTTACAGAAAAATCATGAAATTATGCCATAATATCACCTGGAGCAATTATGCATCATTTGTGTTAAAAATTTACCACTTACACAACATTCATGGTAACAATTTACAGCAAATGCACTCCAGCAACAGAATGCAAGTGGCTTTTTTGCCTGTGATTTTGTTTTTTGCACAATTTTGTAGCACAAAATGTGTTCTTGCATCAAAAAGTGATACAGGGACGCAGTTCACAATGAAATATATTGCTAAAAGATGGACTCATATTTGCTGAGATTTTACCCTAATTACACAAACGCAAATTGCAAAAATTTCACACACTTCTATATTTAATCACACTTTAGAGGCAGTGGAACCAATATGAATCATAGAATTGAAGACTCATAGAATCAATATGAAATTTAGTTAGGGAATTGTCTTAAAGTGGAGCTTAAGCTGCTTATGGAAAATTGAGAGTGAGAGCAGTTTTCTGAGATTGTGAGCTCCAAGTCTTTGTGGATGCCTCAGAGAAGGAATGTTTCAATGCAGTAGTTTCTCAAATTTAGGAGGTTTGGGAAAAATTATCTTCTGTATTCTAAGATCACTGGAACTACCATATATATTAAGTACATCTGTCAGCTAGTCACAGATGTTTTCTTTATGGTACTATGCATGATACAGGATATTTAAAAAGTGATTCTGGCTGTAATGAGTAGTCATTGGAGATTTCTAATTATTGGAGTAGTGTGATTGCATTTACCAACAGAGTAAACCAGTCTCACAGTCATATTTAGCTGTAGTCTGTATGGAGCAATGTATGTTTGACTGATTACTTCTAAAATGGTGCTTCTCAAGTCTATCCTGTTTTCAGATGAGGGCGATGAGGTATCTGATTGTGTTCAAGGTATGCTAGTTCATGAACATATGTGACAACATTCCACATATTACTTTGAATCTCACTTATAGTTTTACAGTCTTCCATCGTCTGTTAACATTAACACAATAAGAGGAGCATAGACGCTCATAAAGTATGAGCCATTAAAATTGCATTGGTACCATCAAGAAATCTTAAAAATGTAATCACCAATGATTCAAATATAGTTTTATGTAATCCTAGGATAACTTAGAAATCGTAGCTACCACCACATTGCTCCTCTCTAGCTCCACACAGATTACCAATTTGTGACAACACACCACTAGCTTCATTACTGTACCAACAACTTTGTTTCTTTAAAACATATTCTCACTTCCACCTCTATAAATCTACAAGTGATCTCCAACTCATGGTATTGATATATCTATTTATTAAAAGAAGGAAATCCAATATATTGCCATTTGTGAATTACTTTGATGATGGTTTTAAAATGATAATTAGCAAGGGGCGAGGAGTGTCTTGTCTTATTCCATTGGGAATTTCCATGTTTGACTGATTACATCTAAAATGGTGCTTCTCAAGTCTATCCTGTTTTCAGATGAGGATGATGAGGTATCTGATTTTGTTCAAGGTACGCTAGTTCATGAAAATGGATGTATTACTAAACCACTACCACTTTTACAACGAATGCCTTAACCACGAAGGCTAAACCACTACCAAAGCTAAACCACTGCGTTCTTTACAATGACTTACTAAACCACGAAAAATAATCAATTTCCATATTACCCGAATCTACCACTACATTCTCTTAAACGCATGTTTGAAACACGGTACAAAAATGTAATTATATTAAACATGTCTTTTTATTTAAACATTTTTATGTATTTAATCTTGAAATTTTCAATCTTAAAAATCGTTTTTTACATATACTGACAAACTTACAAAATGACACTAATGTACCCTAAAAATCCATAAAATATAAATCCATCATCTTTTTTTTTGATTTTGACTAGAATGCTAACTAAATTAAATTAACACCAAATGCACTATTTTAAACTATAGTGAAAAAGCAAGCTCTTTCCGAAAAAAAAATAATTTCTAAATAGATTGTTTATCATTTTTCATTTGTTTTATGATTAGACTTAATTAAAACATTTTAAAAAGGCCAATCTTCATTTTTTCACCACTTCAAATGTGACAACCAGTCGCATTTTGCACAGATCAGGATCGCATCTTTGAATAACAAACTAACAGTGCCATCTACGGGCCTAACACAATAAATTATAATAAAGACTAATATATCGAAAGCCTGAGAGCATTCCCAAAAACACTGTTCCTTCAACATGCCACCAAGCAGGATGAAAGCTGGCTGCTTCCCCACACTCCTTAGAGTCTGCCAGCAAGGAAAGCTGTAGGGGGCGGAGGGGAGTAACTGCCACACAAACTGAACGCAATGTCAGGCCTTAGCAAGCCTCGTTGGTTGCCAGCCAGCTGGCGGAACTACAGTTTCCCAGGGTCAAAGAGGGGTGGGGGGGCGGAGAAGAGTAATGTGCCACACAATATTCCAGGACCAGGCACTCCCATTTCCAAGAGTCAAAAAGGGGTGGAGGGCGAAGAAGAATAACGTAAAAACGTTTTCCAGAGAGATGCCAAGCATAGGTTTGCCTCCCTAATTTAAACAAAGAGAGGTGGGGTGGTTTAGGAGTGTCGGGGACAGCAAAAAGAGGAATAGCGTGCCATAGTTTTGCCTCCCTAAGTGGGGACAGCAGTCCGAGTTGTGGTTTAGGAGTGTCATGATTTAGGAATTCGTTGTTTGGGATTCCTCGTTGTTCGGACTTCGTTGTTCAGGTAAGTCATGATTTTAACTTTGTTGTTTAGCATGTTTCCCCATGAAAATATGTTACAACATTCCACATATTACATTGAATCTCACTTATAGTTTTACAGTCTTCTATTGTCTGTTAACATAAACACAATATGAGGAGCATGGACGCTTATAAAGTAGGGGCCATTAAAATTGCATTGGTACCATCAACAAATCTCAGAAATGTAATCACCATTGATTAAAATATATTTTTTATGTAATCCTTGGATAACTAGAAAATCATGGAGTAGCACCAAATTGCTCATCTCTAGGTCCATACAGATTACCAATTTGTGAGAACACACCACTAGCTTCATTACTGTAACCATAACTCTGTTTCTTTAAAACATATTATCACTTCCACCTCTATAAATCTACAAGAGATCTCCAACTCATGGTATTGATATATCCATTTATTAAAAGAAGGAAATCAAATATTCAATCAAGTTTCTCTGTTAATTAAAAAAAAGTCCAAGCAATTACAGCATTTATGAAGACATGAAATATTGAGTAGGTAGTCTTGACTTGCAATAGTACTGATTTAGTGTCAGTGAAATTAAGGCACGGGGTGTTTGATATTTGCAGTAATCCCCATCAAAGTAAATGAGCATTATGTTTATATGTTAACCAACTACAATATAAAAGATAACGCCAACAATTACACCAGCAGCAATGCTTATTATTTTTATACCAAAAAATGATGGGATTTGATTATGAGACTTACTCCTATTTATACATTTTTTGAGGTTAATTTAGCCTGATAGATCCAGATAGTAACCATCTGGTAACAGATCACTGGCCCATACCTAGTTGTAAAATAATTATCTTGTATCTTAAAGGACATATTGAAGGTAAAAAATATACATTATGACCTCGGAAAATGGCATGGATTATTTTCCTAGGGAAAAATTCTAAAATTGATTGTTTTTATGCTAGTAAAATTACTATGATTTGTGACCATTTAGGAGCAATAGAAGATAATGGCATTACGTAGCTGCTTCCCCAAAGACTGATAAAGATAGGCAAAGGATTTCTCCATAGCAAAAAAAGGTTTTCCCTGTGAATAGAAAAATGACATAGCTCCAGTGTGGTGGCATTCAAATACAAGTAATTTTACATCATGTATGAATTATGCTTGTGGAAGTGTGTTGCTCTGTAAGCAACAGTAATTTACAAATATCAAAAGTTCAAAGTTCCAAATATAAAAAATGCTATGTTTGTGTGAATTTAGTGCCAAAATGTTTACAGTATGATTATTTATCTCCTACTTTACCGCCACATTCTCCTACCTTGCCTCCAAGCTCTGGAAAACCCTGCCCCTCCAACTCAGGCAATCAGAGTCGTTGACCCTATTCAGGAAGGATCTCAAAACACCTTCACTCCCAGACAGATCAGCAGCCCCCTCCTCAGCACCTTGAAACCCTCACCGGTGAGTAGCCACGCTATACAAACCCCTGATTGATTGATTAATTGATTGATCATGACCTATTCGAGACCCTGTTATCAGGATGATTGCTGCTGGAAATTGAAAACTATATTCACACCTTGCCATTTGTGAAATACTTTGATGATGGTTTTAAAATGATAATTAGCAAGGGGCGAGGAGTGTCTTGTCTTATTCCATTGGGAATTTCCACTACCCTAGTTATTCAGGAGCATTATCCCAAGGAAATTCCTATAAAAGAAAACAAACAATCCTAGCTATCGCTAACAAGATAGATATCCTTAGGAGAGGGATGTTTTCATAATCAAGAGGTGGCCCATTCTCAAGCAAAGAAAAACCCTGGCCCTCAGTTTAACATATATCTGATATTATAGCAGACATTGTACTTAACTGTGGGGTCATTATTGAACTTGCCTGTGCATGTGTTTATTACATAGATTAATCAATCATCAACAAAATAATACAATCAATTCTTCATTTAATAGGGAGACAGAACAGCAAAATAGCCTCTTACACCATTTATGTAAAAGTATAAAATGAGTAGACATTTAAATTATTATTTTCAAAAGTTGAAAATACATCACCTTCTAAACGACTCAATTGTCATTTGCTATGAAGGACAGTGAGGAAAATAGGAACACCTTATCAATGGTAAAGAGTTTAAATATGTATGATAAGTATTACAAAAGAAATGAGCACCATGGGATGGGATCCAGGAAGAATGGAAACGATTGGGGGTTTCTCTGCTTTAGGCAATAAGACTGTTTACTGGTACCAACGTTAAATCTAAAGGGTTTGTCCTTTAAAGAATATTCAGTTCATTTTAAAGTGATCTTGGTCATTTATCATCTGACATACACCATAGAAAAATATCTATTCCCAATCTATCTGCTGTCTTTATAAATTGATCTCACTTGGATTCTTCAATCAATGTATACAGCCATGTTGTGATTTCTGCCAGCAGAAACACAATCGAAACAAACTGTTTTTATTGTTTCCAAGTTGGAAATACGAGTTTAGTCAATCAAATTATTCACAATGCATTTTTAATTACAGAGTTCAAGATCACTGTTTAGTTACTTCACATTCAAAAATTACCAGGAAAACAGAGTAGCAAACAATTATCTTACAGCTCTGTGGAATTTTAAGTAACAGAGGAACACCTTAGGAATTTTACCAATCAGGATTTCAACTCATATTTGAATAATAAACAAACTAAACACTGACATATTTCGTCAATGAAATAGGTATTTAGAACAATGAAGATGCTTACAGTTTCCTTAAGTCCTATACACACCAGTAACAGGAATTTAATAAAATACCATACATCCTGTCTTTTTTCGCACAATGATTTTAGGACGACTACTTGGGTAGGGTAAAAAACAGAATGATTTAGACAATGGTTAGTTTGCCAGTGCCCTCAAACTCAAGTTGAAGTTAATATGCAACGTTGTCATTCTTCAATTGATTAGTTCATCTAATTTTTACCGTAAAATGTAGGTATAACATCATCTGATATTATCTTACTTGAAAAAGGTGCTGTCAGGACTGGTATTTTGATTGGTGACAGAGTCAAAACACAGCAGGGTTGGACGCTGGATGTGGATGGTCCATGATTTGTTTCTGAATCCACTGCCATCAATGTTGCTGGAGATGCCGTGGTTACTGCAATTGTCTGGTGACTGCTACTCACTTGTTTCAGACTAGCCCGGCAACCTCCTGTTATAAAAGGGAAAAAGTGTAATGTTTACTTTTAAAACGTAGATTCATATTTCCAAAGCCTTTTGGCAATGTTTACCAGACCCTAAAATCAAACCAATGAGTCTGACGCTTCAGCAAACCATTAAGACAGAAATGCACTTGAATTGCCCTATTTTCCCTGCTTATTGCCACACCATAACCATTCAATTGCTTTAACAGCAGCATTTTAAAATACAATAGATATAGAAACCCTCCTATTGGAAATTCTTATTAAAAAACTTTTAAATCAGGGGAATATAAGCAAAGAAATTCAAAACTAAACACATAAGCAAAACAATAAAAAAAACATTGTCTAACTAGGACAGTATGAGCAAAAGTATGAACTAACTGTAAACCAGTGTGTGATAGTATGTTTTACAATCTAATCTACAACAAACATTTGTTTGTCCTAAATAAATGTAGACTTTTTTTTGTTATTGTTCATCAATAATGTAGAAACAGTTTAGGGGCTCATTTACTATATTTTAACGCATGGCAGCTCAGCAAAACCTTCCTGCTGCACTGCCGTGCATTAAAATAAAAGGGCTGGTTTGTGCTGTATCTATAAGATACAGTGCATTCCTGCACAAACAGATATCCGTGTGCCAATGCACACCCCCATGCGTTATGTTTCAAGAGTCCCTGCATTACAGGGATGATTGTTTTTGTGCAGGAAGCTACACCTTCCTGCACAAAAACCATCATTGATGGTATGTTCCTCTTTCCATGTGCGCTTCAGATTGCAGCACGCATATAAAGAGGAAAAAACAAGGATAAATAAAAGTAGATTTTCTCGTTGTATCATTATAAAATATTGTAAAACTGGGAATCTGTCAAGTTCAATGGATGTTGTGCGGGAACACCCACAGCAACACCCATGAAATGCCCCTTTCACATAGAGTAATGTATGAAAGGGGCCCATATATACAAGGCCATAAAAAGTCAGGCATGGTGACTTTACGTGTCCTTGTAAATATGGCCAAGCCAATTGCCCTGCTGATGCGTCAAAAAAACATGACTCACCAGCAGCACAATGGTCTTATAAATGAGGTCCTTAATGGAGACAATGGTTGATGCGGTGTAATAGTGATACATTGGTAGCGGTGCATGAGTGCTAGCGTTGGAAGATGAACTGAAGATGCTGCCAGTGAATGGAAGATGTTGGTAGAGATTGATGTAGGTGAATAATAACTAGTGGGAAAATGGTTGGAGTTTTATGCATGTATTCCCCCCAAAAATGTGCTATGTCCCTACTTACAAATAAAGAAATATGTTGTGCTAACTTTTCCCGCGTAGTATGTGTGCTGTGCAGCACAGATACAGTGTTGGAGAACATTTTTAGGTCTCTCCTAGGGAGCGCTTGCGCTGTCTCTTCAAGACATTCTGTATTCAGGATATGTGGATAAAGCTCCACTTACTTCCCACTCATGTTTTTAAATGGCTCCTGTCCCTGTCCTTTGTAAATGGTGGCTTTTCATTGGTCATTAGGCTTTGTAGTCCCGCCTTAGTACCGCCTTGTCTCTTCTTGTCACCTCCCCTGAGGACACCCCCTGTTACATGTGCTGTTACGCTGTAGGATTTTAATTACAGCCTCAATGCACTACTTTCTTAAAGGTCTTCAGATAGGACACTCACTTAGTCCTAAACTAGATTGGCAGTGATTACTCACTAGTACATCTCACATTTATATTAGACCTTCCATAAATTTGCCTTAATCAGCTCCACATAGAGTACAACCTAATCTGGAATGAATATAATAACTATTTTGTCACATTTCAAAACTAATTGTACACATGGAAATAACTATTTGAATGTACTTGTGGTACTGTCTTGCATGCAAAGCATTATGTGTAGGGTAGATTTGCCATATCTTCAAAGTTTATGATGCTCACTAGGGACCTCTAGGCACAGTTTGTGCTACTGCACCTACACAAGCAGTGCTGGTGCCTTGCTCACTAGGGACATCTTGACGCAGCTTGCTGTACTGCATCTTCCACATCTCATTTATATTAGACCTTCTATAAATTTCCCTTAATCAGCTCCACATAGCGTACAACCTAATCTGGAATTAATATAATAATTATTTTGACATATTTCAAAGCTACTAATTGTATACATGGACATAGCTATTTGAATGTACTCGTGGTACTATCTTGCATGCAAGGCATTATGGGTAGGTAGGATTTACCATATCTTCAAAGTTTATGATGCTCACTAGGGACCTCTAGGTGCAGCTTGTGGTACTACACATAGACAAGCAGTGCTGGTGCCTCGGTCACTAGGGACATCTAGGTGCAGCTTTCTGTGCTGCACCTACCACATCTCATTTATATTAGACCTTCTATAAATTTCCCTTCATCAGCTCCACATAGAGTACAACCTAATCTGGAATTAATATAATAATTATTTTGTCACATTTCAAAGTTACTAATTGTATTTGTACTTATAGTTGTTGCATATGAGAAGCAAGACTGGCAGTAACTGCGCCTCTTTTACCGCCAGCCTTGCCGTTCATAAGAAAGGAGTATAAGCACAAAGTGCATGTTTAGGCACCGCTTGCAGGTTTTCAAAACATGTAAATAAAATACAATGTCATTTACAATGGCAATAGCTCAAATTCTAGAAATGCGAGACCTATTGCATTGCAAATGCTTGTTCCTTGTTACCAACTGCCTCATGGAGGGAGTATTGTGTAGTCCAAAGTCCTAGCTACCATTATTTGCGGATAGGTGTTTTCCACAAAAATACAAGTGATAGATTGGGACCGTACATGTAACAACCATAGTATGCCCCATTGCATTACTTTACAAGCTTCTTTCCAGCGCAAATACAGTTTTGTTCTGGAAAGTAAAAAGTCAACACTTTGCACTGGTTTGTGTGACTTTTTTCAGTTTTGCACTGACATTTTGAGCTGTCTGGGATTCTGACACTGCCAGGTCTTCCAACGTGAAAGGGCCAATGCATGGACATTTCTTATTTTGGTCCATGGGCCATATTTTGGACAACAAAGCCAGCCCACACAGTGGCCCTTTCTAATCGCCCATCTGGTAGTGCCAGACTGCCTAAAAAGCCAGTCCAACACTGCTTTGGGGCAGATTCCGAGGCCACTCGGACAGCTGTCCGTAGCCTTACCCTGCGACTGACACGTACCCGGAGCCGGTCCGTCCTATATAGGAAGTACGATGCGCATAAACACGACCGACACGTAGGATGTGAATCAAGACCCATTCTCCGTCCGAGCCGTAACTCCCAAAGAGGAACCGTGTCGCCCGGAAGCAGTATCCATAGCAGTTTCCGGCATGACAAGTACGATGCGTACTTCCTACGTGCCGGACGGGTCATCACATACGGCACATCACAGCATCCGGAAAACAAGCATATCAGCTACGATTCGCGCCACAAATCAATACACGGCTACGAGACGGAACAGCTTGCAGTGGGTACGAGATGGAGCAACAAGCAGCGTGTACGACACAAACACATCATGAATCCCATCGCGCAGGTCATTTCAGTCCTCTACATCTATGACCGGATCAGGGACCGATGCCGACGGTGCAGACAGTAAGTCAGACACCTACCAGATAAACAAACGACAGGTACCCGCAAAATGGCACACACAGACAGGGGATACATATCCTGGCCACTAACAAAAGCCCACCATAGGGGTTGCATGGCCAGCACCACTAACAACCCCATCCATAGGGGGCCTGTTGCCCATTACATCTGCCACCCACACCCATAGGGGGCCTGTTGCCCATCACCCCTGCCACCCCCACTCACAGGGGACCTGTTGCCCATCACCCCTGCCACCCCCACTCACAGGGCTTATTTTTACCATCACCCCTGCCACCCCCACTCACAGGGCTTATGTTTCCCAACACCCCTGCCATCCCTACTCACAGGGCTTATGTTGCCCATCACCCCTGCCACCCGCACTCACAGGGGACCTGTTGCCCATCACCCCTGCCAGCCCCACTCACAGGGGACCTGTTGCCCATCACCCCTGCCACCCCCACTCACAGGGCTTATGATGCCCATCACCCCTGCCACCCCCACTCACAGGGCTTATGTTTCCCATCACCCCTGCCACCCCCACTCACAGGGCTTATGTTGCCCATCACCCCTGCCACCCCCACTCACAGGGGACCTGTTGCCCATCACCCATGCCACCCCCACTCACAGGGCTTATGTTGCCCATCACCCCTGCCACCCCACTCACAGGGCTTATGTTTCCCATCACCCCTGCCACCCCCACTCACAGGGGACCTGTTGCCCATCACCCCTGCCACCCCCACTCACAGGGGACCTGTTGCCCATCACCCCTGCCACCCCCACTCACAGGGCTTAGGTTGCCCATCACCCCTGCCACCCCCACTCACAGGGCTTATGTTTCCCATCACCCCTGCCACCCCCACTCACAGGGGACCTGTTGCCCATCACCCCTGCCACCCCCACTTACAGGGTTTGTGTTGCCCATCACCCCTGCCACCCCAACTCACAGGGCTTATGTTGCCCCTCACCCCTGCCACCCCCACTCACAGGGCTTATGTTTCCCATCACCCCTGCCACCCCCACTCACAGGGAACCTGTTGCCCATCACCTGTGCCACCCCCGCTCACAGGGCTTATGTTGCCCATCACCCCTGCCACCCCCACTCACAGGGCTTATGTTGCCCATCACCAGTGCCACCCAAACCCATAGGGGGCCTGTTGCCCATCACCCCTGCCACCCCCACTCACAGGGGACCTGTTGCCCATCACCCCTGCCACCCCCACTCACAGGGCTTATGTTTACCATCACCCCTGCCACCCCCACTCACAGGGCTTATGTTTCCCATCACCCCTGCCATCCCTACTCACCGGGCTTAGGTTGCCCATCACCCCTGCCACCCGCACTAACAGGGGACCTATTGCCCATCACCCCTGCCACCCCCACTCACAGGGGACCTGTTGCCCATCACCCCTGTCACCCCCACTCACAGGGCTTATGTTGCCCATCACCCCTGCCACCCCCACTCACAGGGCTTATGTTTCCCATCACCCCTGCCACCCCCACTCACAGGGGACCTGTTGCCCATCACCCCTGCCACCCCCACTTACAGGGCTTATGTTGCCCATCACCCCTGCCACCCCCACTCACAGGGCTTATGTTGCCCCTCACCCCTGCCACCCCCACTCACAGGGCTTATGTTTCCCCTCACCCCTGCCACCCCCACTCACAGGGACCTGTTGCCCATCACCTCTGCCACCCCCACTCACAGGGCTTATGTTGCCCATCACCCCTGCCACCCCCACTCACAGGGCTTATGTTGCCCATCACCCCTGCCACCCCCACTCACAGGGCTTATGTTGCCCCTCACCCCTGCCACCCCCACTCACAGGGCTTATGTTTCCCATCATCCCTGCCACCCCCACTCACAGGGGACCTGTTGCCCATCACCTCTGCCACCCCCACTCACAGGGCTTATGTTGCCCATCACCCCTGCCACCCCCACTCACAGGGCTTATGTTGCAATCACCCCTGCCACCCCCACTCACAGGGGACCTGTTGCCCATCACCCATGCCACCCCCACTCACAGGGCTTATGTTGCCCATCACCCCTGCCACCCCCACTCACAGGGGACCTGTTGC
Source organism: Triturus cristatus (assembly GCF_964204655.1). NCBI lineage: Eukaryota > Metazoa > Chordata > Amphibia > Caudata > Salamandridae > Triturus > Triturus cristatus. The sequence continues at coordinate 484,711,966 of NC_140580.1, read as the reverse complement.
CCATCACCTCTGCCACCCCCACTCACAGGGCTTATGTTGCCCATCACCCCTGCCACCCCCACTCACAGGGCTTATGTTGCCCATCACCAGTGCCACCCACACCCATAGGGGGCCTGTTGCCCATCACCCCTGCCACCCCCACTCACAGGGGACCTGTTGCCCATCACCCCTGCCACCCCCACTCACAGGGCTTATGTTTACCATCACCCCTGCCACCCCCACTCACAGGACTTATGTTTCTCATCACCTCTGCCATCCCTACTCACAGGGCTTATGTTGCCCATCACCCCTGCCACCTGCACTCACAGGGGACCTGCTGCCCATCACCCCTGCCACCCCCACTCACAGGGGACCTGTTGCCCATCACCCCTGCCACCCCCACTCACAGAGCTTATGTTGCCCATCACCCCTGCCACCCCCACTCACAGGGCTTATGTTTCCCATCACCCCTGCCACCCCCACTCACAGGGGACCTGTTGCCCATCATCCCTGTCACCCCCACTCACAGGGCTTATGTTGCCCATCACCCCTGCCACCCCCACTCACAGGGCTTATGTTTCCCATCACCCCTGCCACCCCCACTCACAGGGCTTATGTTGCCCATCACCCCTGCCACCCCCACTCACAGGGGACCTGTTGCCCATCACCCATGCCACCCCCACTCACAGGGCTTATGTTGCCCATCACCCCTGCCACCCCACTCACAGGGCTTATGTTTCCCATCACCCCTGCCACCCCCACTCACAGGGGACCTGTTGCCCATCACCCCTGCCACCCCCACTCACAGGGGACCTGTTGTCCATCACCCCTGCCACCCCCACTCACAGGGCTTATGTTGCCCATCACCCCTGCCACCCCCACTCACAGGGCTTATGTTTCCCATCACCCCTGCCACCCCCACTCACAGGGGACCTGTTGCCCATCACCCCTGCCACCCCCACTTACAGGGCTTGTGTTGCCCATCACCCCTGCCACCCCCACTCACAGGGCTTATGTTGCCCCTCACCCCTGCCACCCCCACTCACAGGGCTTATGTTTCCCATCACCCCTGCCACCCCCACTCACAGGGGACCTGTTGCCCATCACCTCTGCCACCCCCACTCACAGGGCTTATGTTGCCCATCACCCCTGCCACCCCCACTCACAGGGCTTATGTTGCCCATCACCAGTGCCACCCACACCCATAGGGGGCCTGTTGCCCATCACCCCTGCCACCCCCACTCACAGGTGACCTGTCACCCATCACCCCTGCCACACCCACTCACAGGGCTTATGTTTATCATCACCCCTGCCACCCCCACTCACAGGGCTTATGTTTCCCATCACCCCTGCCATCCCTACTCACAGGGCTTATGTTTCCCATCACCCCTGCCATCCCTACTCACAGGGCTTATGTTTCCCATCACCCCTGCCACCCCCACTCACAGGGGACCTGTTGCCCATCATCCCTGTCACCCCCACTCACAGGGCTTATGTTGCCCATCACCCCTGCCACCCCCACTCACAGGGCTTATGTTTCCCATCACCCCTGCCACCCTCACTCACAGGGCTTATGTTGCCCATCACCCCTGCCACCCCCACTCACAGGGGACCTGTTGCCCATCACCCATGCCACCCCCACTCACAGGGCTTATGTTGCCCATCACCCCTGCCACCCCACTCACAGGGCTTATGTTTCCCATCACCCCTGCCACCCCCACTCACAGGGGACCTGTTGCCCATCACCCCTGCCACCCCCACTCACAGGGGACCTGTTGCCCATCACCCCTGCCACCCCCACTCACAGGGCTTATGTTGCCCATCACCCCTGCCACCCCCACTCACAGGGCTTATGTTGCCCATCACCCCTGCCACCCCCACTCACGGGGCTTATGTTGCCCCTCACCCCTGCCACCCCCACTCACAGGGCTTATGTTTCCCATCACCCCTGCCACCCCCACTCACAGGGGACCTGTTGCCCATCACCTCTGCCACCCCCACTCACATGGCTTATGTTGCCCATCACCCCTGCCACCCCCACTCACAGGGCTTATGTTGCCCATCACCCCTGCCACCCCCACTCACAGGGGACCTGTTGCCCATCACCCATGCCACCCCCACTCACAGGGCTTATGTTGCCCATCACCCCTGCCACCCCCACTCAGAGGGCTTATGTTGCCCATCACCCCTGCCACCCCCACTCACAGGGCTTATGTTGCCCATCACCAGTGCCACCCACACCCATAGGGGGCCTGTTGCCCATCACCCCTGCCACCCCCACTCACAGGGCACCTGATGCCCATCACCCCTGCCACCCCCACTCACAGGGCTTATGTTTACCATCACCCCTGCCACCCCCACTCACAGGGCTTATGTTTCCCATCACCCCTGCCATCCCTACTCACAGGGCTTATGTTGCCCATCACCCCTGCCACCCGCACTCACAGGGGACCTGTTGCCCATCACCCCTGCCACCCCCACTCATAGGGGACCTGTTGCCCATCACCCCTGCCACCCCCACTCACAGAGCTTATGTTGCCCATCACCCCTGCCACCCCCACTCACATGGCTTATGTTTCCCATCACCCCTGCCACCCCCACTCACAGGGGACCTGTTGCCCATCATCCCTGCCACCCCCACTCACAGGGCTTATGTTGCCCATCGCCCCTGACACCCACACCCATAGGGGGCCTGTTGCCCATCACCCCTGCCACCCCGACTCACAGGGGACATGTTGCCCATCACCCCTGCCACCCCCACTCACAGGGCTTATGATGCCCATCACCCCTGCCACCCCCACTCACAGGGCTTATGTTTCCCATCACCCCTGCCACCCTCACTCACAGGGGACCTGTTGCCCATCACCCCTGCCAACCCGACATACAGGGCTTATGTTACCCATCACCCCTGCCACCTCCACTCACAGGGGACCTGTTGCCCATCACCCCTGCCACCCCACTCACAGGGCTTATTATTCCCATCACCCCTGCCACCCCCACTCACAGGGGACCTGTTGGCCATTACCCCTGCCACCCCCAGACATAGGATGGGTGATGCGCAACACATCCAGCATACGCAAACATCAGGTATGTCTGTGTTAGACGGACCGGGAGGGTCGGCCGAGGACAAGGGGAGAGGTCTCCGGGGAGAGCCGTCTCCAGCGATCGTACAGATGAATAACTTCCCCCCCACAGATATACACCACACAAGGATAGGATTTAGCGTTCTTTATAGGTGATTTCTTAAGGTACGATGAAATGGTACAAGGAGGTCTGGACTCAGGGGTCCCCTCGATTCGAGTCTCTTGGTTTGGGGAAAGGGGGTAGCGGGACAGTCTGGTTACCAATCTGGTAGCTGAAATGGTATGGTGGGTAGCTCACAATCCTCGAGCTCGGTGTTCTAGCTTGGACGGGCCGCGGCAGCGCCAGCAGGTCCCGGTGAAGATGGTCGTTACACGGTCCGCGGCAGCGCCAGCAGGTCCCGGTGAAGATGGTCGTTACACGGTCCGCGGCAGCGCCAGCAGGTCCCGGTGAAGATGGTCGTTACACGGTCCGCCGCAGCGCCAGCAGGTCCCGATGAAGGTGGTCGTTACAACGGTCCGCGGCAGCGCCAGCAGGTCCCGACGAGGATGGATGATGCAGAAGGCCGCGGCAGCGCCAGCAGGCAGGACGATAGTTCACAAGGCAGGGCTACGGCAGCGCCAGTAGTCCGTCAAGGCTGAGTTCTCTCGGTGTCTCTCGACTCCAGGATACAACTGCCTTCCTGCTCTGGAGCTGCCCTAGTTATAGGTCTGGCGCCCTTTGATGTCCGGACCCTCGCACTTGGAGGTCGGGGGGTCCGGGATGAGGGAGTCCAGACACCCAGCAGGGGGTGGAGCCAGCGCCTGGGGGAGCTGGAGGGTGATCGGCACCTGGCGGGGGAGAGCCATCGACACTTCTTTCTCCCATTGACCTGCCAAGTGGTCCGTTCACCTCCTGGGTGGATGGTGGTGCCGGGATGTCGGGGCCGGCCAGGCCCAGGGTTAGGGTCGAGCCGAGGCCACGCGGCCTCGTGGCGCAGCGCCCAAGATGGCGGCTGATCCGGCCGGGGGAGCCGGTAGTGGTTCGGCCCCATGATACATGGCTGTCCGGGGGCAGGAGTTCCGTTGGGAGACGGGGTGCGGGTTGCCCTTGTGGGTAACACCTGGGAGTCCGGGGCTTGGGCCCTGTCATGCGGGGAGGGAGCAAGCCCTTCATGTGGCCTGTCCAACATGCGTCCCCCCCAGCTGAAGGCGGGGAGAGTCACCCATCCTCTTGGGGACTCTCCTCGTCGAGGCGGAAAAAGCGTGACAGGCCATCTGCGTTGGCGTGGTCTTGGCCCGGTCGATGTTCCACAGTGAAGTCCATTCCCTGCAGGGAGATGGACCAGCGCAATAGTTTTGGGTTTTCCCCCCACATCTGCATTAGCCACTGCAGGGGTCGATGATCGGTTTGCACCCGGAAGTGGGTACCGAAGAGATAGGGCCGGAGCTTCTTGAGGGCCCACACCACTGCGAAGGCCTCCTTCTCGATTGTGCTCCAGCGCTGTTCTCGGGCCAGGAGGCGTCTGCTGATGAAGGCCACCGGCTGGTCAAGACCCTCGGGGTTCAGCTGGGAAAGAACCGCCCCGATGCCGTGGTCGGAGGCGTCCGTTTGTACAATGAATTCCCGACTGTAATCGGGGGCCTGGAGCACAGGGGCGGTGCACAGGGCGGCCTTCAGCTTCTCGAAGGCCGCTTGACAGTCGGGGGTCCAGTTAATCTTCTTCGGGTGGTTTTTGGACGTGAGACCCGTGAGGGGCCCCACAATGCTGCCATAGTCCCTCACGAACCGCCGGTAGTAGCCGGTGAGTCCCAAGAAGGCTCAGACCTCGGTCTGCGTGACTGGGGGTTGCCAGGACTGGATGGCAGCAATTTTGAGTTGCAGAGGGGCCACCAGACCGCTTCCCACCTGGTGTCCGAGGTAGGTCACGGACCCCTGACCAATTTGGCACTTGCCGGCCTTAATCGTGAGGCCGGCCCGCTGGAGGGCTTGCAGGACCTCTCGGAGGTGGTGGAGGTGGTCGGACCAGTGGCGGCTGTATACAGCGATGTCGTCCAGGTAGGCGGCGCTGAACTCTTCGAGCCCCGCCAAGACCTGGTTCACTAGACGCTGAAAAGTAGCTGGGGCATTCTTCATGCCGAAGGGCATGACTTTAAAGTGGTAGTGGCCATCGGGGGTAGAAAAGGCGGACCGTTCTTGGGCCCGGGGTGTGAGACCGATCTGCCAGTAGCCCGCTGTCAGGTCGAAGATGCTGAGGTAGCGGGCGGCCCCCAGGCGGTCGATCAATTCATCCGCTCGGGGGATAGGATGAGCGTCGGTCCTGGTGACAGCGTTCAAGCCCCGATAGTCGACGCAGAACCGGAGTTCAGGAGTGGTGCCGGGGGCAGCGGCTTTGGGGACCAGCACGACCGGGCTGGCCCAGGGGCTGTCCGAGGGCTCGATGACCCCGAGCGTGAGCATCTTGGATACTTCCTCTTGGATGCAGGCCCGCACCCGATCTGGTACGCGGTAGGCCCGGTGTCGGATAGGGGGACTGTCCCCAGTGTCCACGTCGTGCAAGCACCAAGGGGTGATCCCTGGGGTGAGGGAAAACAGAGTAGCAAACTGCAGCAGGAGGTCCCGGCAGCCCTGGCGTTGCTCTGGGGTGAGGGCATCGGAGAGCCGGACCCCGTCCACGGAACCGTCTTTCTCCTGGGTTTTCAGGAGATCAGGGAGGGGCTCGGAGTCTTCTTCCGCCCCACTGTCTGTAGCCATCAGGAGGCTGAGTTCCGAGCGCACAAAGTGGGGTTTGAGTCTGTTGGTGTGGAGGACCCGGAGGGGGTTCCGGGGGGACTCCATGTCGATGAGATAGGTGACGGGGCTCTTGCGTTCGACCACTTTGAAGGGCCCCGTCCACTTATCTTGCAAGGCACATGGTTCGGTGGGGGACATCACCCACACTTGTTGACCAGGTTCGAATTCGACGGAGGAGGCATTCTGATCGTACCATTTTTTCATGTCCTCCTGACTGGCCTCAAGATTCGCTTTTGCCATTTCCCTGAAGCGCCGGGTCTGATTGCGTAGTGCCAGGAGGTACTTGAAGACGTCTGGAGGGGTCTTTAGGGGGGCCATCTCCCAACCTTCTTTGACTAGGCTGAGGGGCCCTCGCACAGGGTGCCCGTACAGGAGTTCGAAAGGGCTAAAGCCGAGGGACTTCTGGGGAACTTCTCGATAGGCGAAGAGGAGGCACGGAAGTAGTACATCCCACTGGCGACAGAGGGGCTCTTCCAATCCCCCAATCATTCCCTTGAGTGTGCGGTTGAATCGCTCAACTAGTCCGTTCCCTTGAGGGTGATAGGGGGTCGTGAATCGGTAGGTGACCCCGCACTGTTGCCAGAGGGACTTCATATATTTCGAGATAAAGTTTGTGCCTCGGTCGCTGACGACTTCTCGGGGGAAGCCCACCCAGGAGAAGATCCCCATTAGGGCCCGGCCGACCACCGGAGCTGTTACAGTTCGCAGGGGCACAGCCTCGGGGTAGCGGGTGGCGTGGTCCACCAGTACCAGGATGAACCGATGTCCTTGTGCTGTGCAGGGGTCCAGGGGCCCCACAATGTCTATTCCTACCCTCTCGAACGGGGTGGTGACCACTGGGAAGGGTTGCAGAGGTGCTTTGAGCTTGCGGCCGCTCTTCCCGCTGGCCTGGCACGTGGGGCAGGACCGGCAGTGGTTGAGGACGTCGTTTCGCATCCTCGGCCAGAAAAAGTGGGTCACCAGGCGACTGTAGGTTTTGTCCTGGCCCAGGTGTCCAGCCAGGGGGACATCGTGGGCCAAATTTAGCAGGAAGTCTCTGAAACGGAGGGGCACCACCAGCACTCGACTGGCCCCTAACTCCGCGATTCTTTGTTCACTGTATAGCAGGTCGTTATCCCAATAGACCCAATGGGCTCCGGTGGAGTCCCCTGCGCTCTGGGCGCTGGCTTGCTGGTGGAGTCCTTCGAGGGAGGGGCAGGTCTTCTGCTCCTGGTGGAACTGTTCCTGGGTGGGCCCCCCTTCTTGACACCACTGAGCCAGGCCGGGAAGGTCCTGGGGTTGGGCGACCCCTTCGGGGGTTGGCTCTGGGGGGTCGGTATAGTCGTTGTCCTCTACTGGAGCGACCGGGGGAGGAGGTGCTGGCCATTCTGGTTCTTCTGGTCGGGGGATGGCACGGGCGGCCATGGACCAGGTGGTTACGCAGGCCCAGTCCGGGAGGCCCAGCATCCCCAGGTGCTCTCTTCTTTCGACGGCGGCCCACGGGGAACTCTCAAGGTCATTCCCCAGGAGACAGTCCACGGGGGCATCATCCCGGACCGTCACCTTCAACATGCCGGAGACCCCTCCCCATTCGAAGGGGACGCAGGCCATCCGACATAGACTTTCGGAATTGTCGGCTGAGCGGACGGGGCAGAGAATGTTCGGCAGGATCTGCTCTGGTTTTACCAGGTGACAGCGGACGGCCGTCACACTGGCCCCTGTGTCACGTAGGGCTTCGGCCCGGCGCCCATTAATGTTCACCCACTGGCCATATTTTCTGGTGTTGGCGGGTAGGGGAGCCCGCGGGACCATGTCTTTTCCCCCTAGGCACGCTAGAACCATGGCTGCCGGTTCCCACTCTTGTTGTGCCTGCTCATATTCTTCTTGTTCCTCGGAGATTTGTTCTCCCCCCAGGGCGGCGGCAGCTACCTGGCGGGGCTTTGGCGTTTGGTTCTGCGGGCAGCTCGGGTCATTGGCGTAGTGGCCGACTCGCTGGCATCGGTGACACGTGACGTTGGCTCGGAACCCCGGCCGCATCGGGGGGTTGCCCCGGCCGGCCGGGGGCGGGGTGCTGGCCGCGGGAGTGGCCGGGACGGTGTCTCTCCCTCGCCCCTGGCCTCCTCCTCCTCCTCGGGGACGGTGCTGACCTTGGTTGTTTCGGTTTTGCTCTTGTGGCCCTCTCCGGGCCACTCGGGTGCTTTCCCACCGGTCAGCTTCGGCGGCGAGTTGCCGTGGGTCAGTCAATTTACTGTCGAGGAGGTGCTGCCTGAGCTCGACGAAGCAGTTGTTAGACAGGTGCTCCCACACCATGAGATTAAAGAGTTGCTCGTAGGTCGTTACGTGGCTTCCCTTGATCCAACCCTCGAAGGCTCGGCTGAAATAGTTGACATATTCCACCCAAGTTGTACCCGGGATCCGGGTGCAGTCTCGGAACCTCTGGCGGTACATTTCGGGTGTGAGCCCATATCGGTGAGGAGGGCAGCCTTCATGTGGTCATAGGATGACATCTGATGGTCTGGGAGCTGCAGTAGGGCATCGCGGCCTTCGTTGACGAACCTCCCCCATAGGCCGGCTCCCCAGTCACTCCGATCGATCCGGTGGGAGGTCATGGCGATCTCGTAGGCTTTGAACCACTGTTGTATGTCGTCCTCTCGGACATACTCTCGGACAACATCCTTGGGGATGTGGACTTTTTTCTCGGTTGCTCCCGGGGTGCGCGGTCGCTCAGGCACCTCCGGTTCTTTATTCTGTTTCCGAAGTTCTATTTCCGCCAGTTTGCGCTCGTGTTCGAATGTTAGTCTTTTTTCTTCGAGCTCTCTCTGCCTCTGTTTTTCTTCCCGTTCTTCTCGGAGCCGCAGATGTTCTAGGTTCAGTTTTTGCTCGGCTAATTTTAGTTCACCGTCCATCTTGAGTCGTGCCATTTCCAACTCATGTAATCTGTTTCATTCTCTTTCTTGGATCTCTTCCTGCGAGAGGCCCGTTCCTCGCTCCTCGGGAGCTGTGGCGTTCCCCTCCGATGCTGCACCGTTTTGGTCTGGGGATCCGGCGACCCCGGTTTCCGCCCACGACTCAATGGCGTGCTTCAAATCGTCTTTGGTACTCAGGCCGGTGGTAGCAATGCCTAGTTCCATGCAGAATTGTTTAAGTTCACGATGGCTATACTCTTCCAATTTATCCATCTGGAATTTCTCGGTGGATCCGCTCTCTTTGGTTGACATCGTGGTTTTGTCGTGGGGTGAGCTACTCTCTGTACGATTACGCGTTGATTCGGATCGTGCCGCTGGCCACCAATGTTAGACGGACTGGGAGGGTCGGCCGAGGACAAGGGGAGAGGTCTCCGGGGAGAGCCGTCTCCAGCGATCGTACAGATGAATAACTTCCCCCCCACAGATATACACCACACAAGGATAGGATTTAGCGTTCTTTATAGGTGATTTCTTAAGGTACGATGAAATGGTACAAGGAGGTCTGGACTCAGGGGTCCCCTCGATTCGAGTCTCTTGGTTTGGGGAAAGGGGGTAGCGGGACAGTCTGGTTACCAATCTGGTAGCTGAAATGGTATGGTGGGTAGCTCACAATCCTCGAGCTCGGTGTTCTAGCTTGGACGGGCCGCGGCAGCGCCAGCAGGTCCCGGTGAAGATGGTCGTTACACGGTCCGCGGCAGCGCCAGCAGGTCCCGGTGAAGATGGTCGTTACACGGTCCGCGGCAGCGCCAGCAGGTCCCGGTGAAGATGGTCGTTACACGGTCCGCCGCAGCGCCAGCAGGTCCCGATGAAGGTGGTCGTTACAACGGTCCGCGGCAGCGCCAGCAGGTCCCGACGAGGATGGATGATGCAGAAGGCCGCGGCAGCGCCAGCAGGCAGGACGATAGTTCACAAGGCAGGGCTACGGCAGCGCCAGTAGTCCGTCAAGGCTGAGTTCTCTCGGTGTCTCTCGACTCCAGGATACAACTGCCTTCCTGCTCTGGAGCTGCCCTAGTTATAGGTCTGGCGCCCTTTGATGTCCGGACCCTCGCACTTGGAGGTCGGGGGGTCCGGGATGAGGGAGTCCAGACACCCAGCAGGGGGTGGAGCCAGCGCCTGGGGGAGCTGGAGGGTGATCGGCACCTGGCGGGGGAGAGCCATCGACACTTCTTTCTCCCATTGACCTGCCAAGTGGTCCGTTCACCTCCTGGGTGGATGGTGGTGCCGGGATGTCGGGGCCGGCCAGGCCCAGGGTTAGGGTCGAGCTGAGGCCACGCGGCCTCGTGGCGCAGCGCCCAAGATGGCGGCTGATCCGGCCGGGGGAGCCGGTAGTGGTTCGGCCCCATGATACATGGCTGTCCGGGGGCAGGAGTTCCGTTGGGAGACGGGGTGCGGGTTGCCCTTGTGGGTAACACCTGGGAGTCCGGGGCTTGGGCCCTGTCATGCGGGGAGGGAGCAAGCCCTTCATGTGGCCTGTCCAACAGTCTGCAAAATACATCCCCCACGACATCATGACAACAGTGTGTTGTCTGTGACAAATGCCCACAACAGTGAATATGGCTACGAGCATACAATGTAAGTAACAGCACATGTGTGACCAACACATGAGTGTGATATACACAAGGCAAGCATCACCATAGCACTGTGGCAATGTAAAAGGAACACCCCCTCACTGTGTAGAACAGAAGTCAAGTGGGGGCTCACAAAATGCAGCAGATGTGAAGCATTGTGGTGATGGGGACCAAACCCCCCTCAACACAGTGACCAAAAGGTAAGTGTCATCATGGTCAAAGCTGCAAATAACAAACAACATGTATGATCCCTGCTCCCAACACATCAAACACTTCTGGGGGAAAATAGTGGTTGTGTCCCATACACAGAGAGATGTGTTGAGGCAAACAGTGCTGTGAAAACATAACACTCTCGGCCATGTGCAGACAAGCACCACACATGGGGGCTGACAATGCACACAGCGTACAATGACACAACAGCAGAAGTGACCATCACCAAGCATGCACACATCTCGAAAATAGACACACCAACCAAAACAACATGTGTAGAATGTAGGTGTCAGCTCACTAACTCACATTCCATGCCAGCAATGGCACCCAACAACCAGGATGAATGTGCACAATGATGTGAAATGACTCACAGGGACAGCATGCAAAACACAGAAACAGCATCCAGACAAAGGCCCACAACAGCAATACCAATGCACTGGTGCAGATGCACAAACACAAACAGGCAAACTCACACTGCACATCGGACACAACATGTGTGTGTGAGTGTCACAGTACCCACAGGCAACTACACAACACATGAGAGGGGCTGAACCACAGTGACACAGATGTGGACACAGTGCCATACAAAAGTAAACCATCATTGGGACACCCTCAGTGGGCAATCAGGCTTTGGGAGATGAGAGGGAGCACAACAGACACATGTGACACTAGCTGGAATGAACACTTACTAACACAGCAAGAGACTGACACACAACAGCACAATCCCCAGGGACAAGACATTGGTGTGACACAAGCATGCATGACACCTCCACTGTGATGACAAAGGCAGATGTCATACAAACTGAGAAACCCAGACATGTGTCCTGTGCCACAAACGTACATCACACATACACAAACACAAATCACTCAGCATGGCCCCTCATCCATGGACAAATGGGAGCTAAGGGACCATCCATGCAAACATTCACATCAGGACACCATCAACACCACACACCTGAACTGCAACAATGTGTATCTGTGAAGCCCACATGGACAGGTGACATTGCACATGCCCACATGACAAACACAGGAATGTTGGCAGGAACTAAGGTGCACACACACATCACACAAGGACTGTTTACAACCCTGGGGAATGACAGACACACTGCACAGTATGCGGTACATGGCCATGACCTCAAAGCTCATGTGACCTTCACAATCCCTGCCACTGTCCCAGGACTATGCAGATGCCAAGGAGGAACACAAGGCACCCATACTGACACCTGCCAGCATCGCTGCTGTGAACCCGAAAAGTGGGAGCAGTCACAAACACATACAAATGTCTCAATCACTGAAAACTACCACCTAGGGACTACTACATGATATTGCGAACAAACAAGTGCCTTGAGGAACCCTCACTGTGTCCCATCTGTGTCTGACAACATCATCAACACTCAGAACTGACAAATCACAATGATGATACACCAATTAACAGTAGTGAGTCATGCACCCACACATCTGGTAGCCCATTGTAAAAGTAGTGGGATTAACCCAGTAACACTCAGCAAGCATCAACAACACAAACATATCAAGGGAACAGGGATGTGGACACACACACATGCACATACAACACACACCATGGGCCCAGGCCATGTCACTGGACAACACACTAACTTGAGGGGACACAACTCCTGTGGGAGCCCAGCTGTGCCAAACATATTCATCGCAAGTCCCACTCATGTCTGCAGAACACTTGGTCAGTCAGCCATCAGTTACCGCACAATGAAGGCTCTGGTCACAACAGCCTGGGTACGTGAGTCTCCCTTAAGTCATCTGCACATACTTGATACATATGTACAGCAAGTTGCACAGTGGACCCAGTTGCTCCTGTACCAATGATGCCCACACCTGTAGGGCCAGAAGTGATGAGCACGAAGTATGTGAAAGTGACAATTTGAACAATGGGAAGCACATCATATGTGCATGGGTGCAAGCCACAGATGTGACCATGGCAATTAAATGCTCACAGAGAGATGTACACAAATGGTTGATCCAGACACACCCAGGTAGCTGCAAAGGATGACATGGATACCCACCAGAATAGGATACATATCTCATGGACCACTGGGAGTACCTCACATCAAAACATCAGTATGCAACATTGTAAACCAAGCATTACAGATGCAAGGGCATCTAAAACAACCTCAACATGATGTACAGCTAAATCAAGTTCACAGGGACAAAGTAAAAAGCTTTATTCAGCATATGAAAAGTGAAACGTCTGTTCCAACAAAAGGCCAATGGCCAGTCCATGTCCAAAGGGCAAGGAGTGAACTAGAGTGACAACTGTCACATCTTGCTTGCCTGCACTGCTACGGACCGGGGTCATCCCCTAGGAGGGACATACATGGGGGCAGGCCAGGCACCGCAGGGACAGGATCAGGGCGTAGCAGAAGGAGGCAGTGAAGAGGTGGGGGATGCAGGCGAGACATTTGCAACTGCAGTGGAGATGACTGAAGTGGTGGGTGCTGTCACAACTGTGGGGCACAAGTCAGATGGGGTGGGTGCCGGCACAACTCCAGTGGGCAGGTCAGATGGAGTGGATTAGCTCACCACTGCAGTGCCCAAGTCAGACGGGGTGGGCGTGGACTCCAAAGCAGTGCCTACATCCATAGGAGCGGAATGGGGGACAGGTGAGGTCTGCAGGGCAGGGGGTGGTGACACGGTCCCCACATCAGTGGCAGCAACTGTCTGACCAGGTGTGGAGGAGCAAGTGCTAGGGGGGGATGGCCTTAGCATTTTGGGGATGGTGTATCTGTGTGTGGGGGAAACCGGGGCAGGGAGTGGCGGGGGAACTTCTGGAGTGGTAGCCTGGGGATGGAGGACGGAGACTTTGCCTTGGAGCTGCGTGCTGGCGGGGGGGTCTTGCTCTCCCTGCGCCGGGGGGACTTGCGGGTGGGCGTCTCGGTCTGAGTGCGCCTGGGGGAGGGTGTCCGGGTGTGAGGGGCACTCCCTTCTGTGTGTGGGGACTTCCTCTTCCCCTTGTAATCAGGATGTGCTGGGTCGGTGGGGAAGAAGCCAAGGTCACAGAGGAAGAGCTTCTGGGAGGATGGGGTTGTAGGTGAGGCAAGGGAAGGGGGCTGGGAGGGAGAGGTCTCGGAGGACTGTGGATGGGTGTGGATGACTGTGTGTGTGACAGCAAACCAGCCCCTGTGAGTGTGGAATCAGTCCCTTGCGCTTGCTTGTGTGCATGTCTAGCCCTTGGTTTAGGGGTTTCTGTGCTTTGGACAGGTAGTGTGCTAGGAATTGTGGGTGCTGCAGGGGTAGGAGGGGTGTGGGACTGTTGGAGGAGGGACACAGCTGCCATCAGGGAGGAGGCCACGGACTGGTTAGTCCTCTGTAGGGCAGACAAGCCCGAGGAAATGCCCTCCATGATTGACACCAGTTGTGTCAACAGACCTGTGTGTGCAGGGAGGACCTTCAGCATCGACGTCTGCCCCACATGCATCTGTCTAAGTAAGTCCACAGACTCCTCACTCAGGGCAGCAGGGGACACAGGGGCAGGGGGTGAGGTGCCTGGCACAAAGGAGACATGCTCATGAACACGGGAGCCCACAGGGACCTGTGGGATGGGAGCCGATGGGAGGGGGGTGGTGGTCGTGGTGGTGGTAGTGGCGGTGGCGGAGACAGCCTCACTAGCTGGGGTTTGGTGGCTGCTGACACCCGCCTCCACAGGGGAGTCATCCTCAGAGCTGCTGTGGCCTTCAGCTGGGGGGGTGGTGCTGACGACTCCTCTGTGTGGCTGAAATCGCCCTCCGTGCCACTGGGTCCACCTGACTCCTCTCCTTCTGTCCCTGTAAGGCTCTGTGGCTCCTTCTGTTCCGTGGAGCTGTCCCCTCCTGTGGCCGTGGATGTATCTGGATAGGAATAGGAAGTAACAGAACAAAATCAGTCACCGGCACCGACTGCACACACCACAGTGAGTACATCACATCACAGGACAAGCCCTAGCATCATCAGCTGAACACAGCTCAAAGTGCCAACACTGTTTAGAATAAGATAATTGTCATTTCCAACATCAACGATGGCACACATATCCCTCCTTGACTTGCACACATATGTCTGTTGCATGTTGGATGCTAACACCCCAATGTGCCAACATGCATCACCCACACATTAGTTGTACATGCAAGTGAACATGTAGGAGTATGTCTCTAGACACACAGCACATCTCTTGCGACTGACTCAGCACAGGTGTCCGGATGAAGGGATGGGCAGAGACTCATTTCACATGCTTGGGATGCATGCCAGCAACACACACTATGATATACTCATGTCCTGATGGGCAAGGCCACAATGGGGTGCATGGTGCACACTTGAACACAATGCAGGCTCACTCATAGCAAGTTCAATGCCATGGCACTGGGATGCCCTGTAAGTCAGTCAACACTGTCTCCTGTCACAGGGGCAGGGCATCCAGACAACAACAATATGCACTGACTCACAATCCTAGCTCAGGGGCAAATCTGACTCTGCAGATGACCGGTGCACTTGCCCATCCCATGCAAACAACATATCCAGGACCCAGAATACCCCACATCATGAAAATCAGACATATGAGTCTCAGCAAACACGAATCCATGTACATTAACACATCACAGTCTGCCATGCATATAACCCAGCTGCATGAGGGACAGAATTTCATACACCATTGTGCGCTGTCAGATGCTCACACACCTATATGTCACACAGGTCTTGTCTCCCACAGTCACATTGCAGATGTCATGCTGACCCTCGGAATCATGGACACCCCAGTTGTACGTAGCAACAAGCCACACCCTAATGACACAGAGGCACACACCTGAGGGCACATGTCACGAAGCACAACCTGCAATTTCACACACAGGGGTGGGATTACAGAGTGTTTCTGAATGCCCTTGAGGGGGCAGGACTGGGCAGGACTAAGTGAAACAGTGTTTAGTCCCGGACAGTAGTCAGGTGGCTAAGCAATTGTGGCATACTTGCCATACCTACTCCTGATGCCCAAAAATTGGAGTACCCTGCGGCATGGTTTTGTATTGAATACCCCAGAAACATGTTGCGAGTCAGACCAGCAATTGGTACACATCTCAAGGGCGCACACAGTTCACATGTCAGATCTCAGGCATTGTGTAAACAATTGACCCACCCATGACACACACAACAGAGCCACGGGAACTGATGCTGGCTGGTACCTGATACATAGCTGACTGCAGGGACACAGTGCCCTAGTGACACAATCCAAAGACTGTAGGGGCCACACCTGTGGAACAGATGAGGAGGGTGCACCACACAGATGAGGGACCTGATTTGGGGACTGCAAGACCTACGTAATGTGGAAGTGTGACCCGGACAAAAGACTGCTATTTGCATGTCAGACATAGTACACAGATCAGGCATGGACTTACACCCTTCCTGCTGCGGTCTGACCTTCAGCTGCCTATCCTGGTCCGGGAAGACCACCGCCAGTATCCGGAGCATGTGGGGAGTCAGGGTCCGGTGTCCGCCCCTCCTGCGTGGAGGTGACAGCTTCAGCTGGACTCTAGCTATCCTTCGGGTCCAGCCCCGCAGGTCCTGCCACCTCTTCTGGCAGTTGCGGATCCGGCGCTTGTAGACGCCCACAGAACGAACAGCCCGGGTGATGGTCAGCCAAATCTCCTGCTTCTGGTGGGCATCAAACTGTGAGGAGGACAAAGTGAAAAGTACATTAACACACATGCCCCAGATTTGTGCAGCACACAATTAGCTATACATGTCATCATCACAAAGGGAAAATAATTACACAGGTAGTGCAACCCTGGGGAATGAAAATTCACATGCATGTCTGACATGTTAACAATGCATGGATAGTTTAAGCTGGCAAAAATGCACTTTAGCAGCAGGAAAAATATTCAGTACATGTCCCTACACACTTTGGGGGATGAAAGTAGTCAGTGATAATGCTTGCCACTGCTGTACACACTGCTAGTACTGATAGTCAGACAACATGCTTAATTAGGAAGGCAGTGGACAGCACACTCACCTGCTCCCCTGGTGTCCCATAGAACTTTCTGTACTCTGGAAGGAGCCCGTCCAGCAGGGCCTGGTTCTCCTCCTCAGTGAAGGCTGGGGCCCTCTCCAGTGTACGTGCCATAGCAGGAGCCAGAGGATGCATAGACAGCAGCAGTGGTAGCAGGGATGTGATCCAGTAGCATGTAGTGCAGGCAAGTGAGCTCCCCGGGGTCCAGCCAGCCTTATATCTGTGCTGCAGAGGCAGACTCTGTGCCATGTGTCCAAAGTGATAGGTCCAACACGGTTGCATTTTATGAATCTGGCCAATCCATTTAAAAGTACGACTCGTACACGCCTTCCGCATCGTTCAAATCTTCACCTTCATGGAACACTTGAAATTGCAACATTGTTGTAGGCATCCAACTGAATTTCCAGTGCACAACTCGTACAAGTTTTGAATCCACATCCGTCTCCATGACAGTCCTGAGCCAATCGGTGCACCCGGCTCGTTCAACTGATTGTACAACGCATATTTTGAATGTACACATGCACCTGTCTCCATAGGATTCAATGGCCAAGGCGTACGCACGGCTCGGACATGACCCGTGCAATGCGTACGCATTGTCACCCGCGTCAGACCTCATTGCATTCAATGACAAGGCGTACGCACGGCTCGGACATGACCCATGCAATGCGTACGCATTGTCACCCGCGTCGGACCTCATTGCATTCAATGACAAGGTGTACGCACGGCTCGGACATGACCCGTGCAATGCGTACGCATTGTCACCCGTGTCGGACCTCATTGCATTCAATGACAAGGCGTACGCACGACTCGGACATGACCCGTGCAATGCGTACGCATTGTCACCCGCGTCGGAATGACAAGGCGTACGCACGGCTCGGACATGACCCGTGCAATGCGTATGCATTATCACCCGCGCCGGACCGCATTAGTGTGACTATTAGATGGATGCAACACACATATACTGGCCATGGACACCTGCACACACCTGCCACACTATAGCATTGGCCACACAGTGTTCCATGGCATGTGAGGCTGCATTCCCTGGGTGTTTGAGTTTTTTTGTCTGGCACTTTGTGCAGCCACTCCCAGGCTGTTATCTTGTTCATGCGGGGAGAGTCCTTTGTGTGTTGTGCACATTAGCACTGTGATGTGCAATTGGACAGTAATTGGCATGAGTGAAGGCCACAGTGTCAGGTTGGATATGTTTGGGGCATGTCACATACACCCTGCGTCCTGGGGGTGATGGCATGTGCGTCACAGTGAGACCTGTAGCCCCAATACTGATGTGCACCCACAGTCTGTGTGCATGTTGTGTCTCAGATGTGTCTGATCACATGTTACCAACGGGTGACAGTGTCCACATCCATGTGGTATATGCATCAACCTTGATGGGGGTGTGTGTCTAAGAGACGTACATGTAGGGCCGGCATGGACAACAGTGGCCACTACATGTGGGACTTACGCTTGCCTTGTGGTGTGTACGTGCTACGCCATGTCCATTGCTGTGTTGATGTGGCAATACAGGGAGCCTGGGTTTCTGCATGGCAAAGATCTGTGATGCCTGGGAGACATGAGTCCTCATTAGTCACTGGGGTGGGTTTTTTGAATGTTGCAGCAGCACATAGGTTGGGTGACACAGCCAGATGATTAGCCCATTGCACTACATGGGACTCATGTGGACATGTGGAATTGAGATGTGAGATGGTGGTCTTGTAGGTGACATATGTGTCCATGACCAACAGCACACACCTCAGTACATTGTGTAATGTAATGAACTAGCATGTGAGAGTAATCGTGGTCATGGCCACATGGGGGGATGTACTGACAATCTTCCTTTGTGCATCTCTGTACTGCAGGGCACCAGCTGTGCATCATCCGTTCCCAGACCTTGCAGCCATGCAGGAACGCAACAGCATCAGACGGTACGTCACCAGGCCACTGATTGAGGAGTTGACAGAGCAGTTGGCGCCAAATCTGCTACCTGGCCGGACATACCCTACAGCACTGACCCCAGAGGTGAAGGTGATGGCAGCCCTGCACTTCTTTGCTACTGGTACCTTCCAGTACACTGTGGCTACTGCTGTTGGTATGTCGCAAACGATGTTTAGTCGGGTGCTACGCGATGTCTTGGAGGAGATGTTGCAATACCTCGACCTGTATATCAAGTTCCCGAGCCAAGATGAACTCCCTGAAATTAAGGATGCCTTTTATACACGGCATTGGATCCATTGACGGGACACATGTTGCCCTGATACCACCACAGGCACATGAGCAGGCATACCGTAACAGGAAGCACTACCATTCTATCAATGCTCTGGTGGTCTGTCTTGCTGACATGTTGATCACACATGTGTGTGCACGGTTCCCAGGTTCGGCGCACGATCCCTACATAATGAGGAGTAGTCACATTGCAACGCTAATGTCACAGATGCCAGCTCAGCGTGCCTGGCTTGTCGGTGTGTATTGACTGTTTCTCCTTGTGTGTGTTTGTCATGTTGTATTCCACACTCCTACCAAACTCATCTATTTGTTCATTTTTGTGTGTGTAGGTGACTCCGGATACCCCAACATGCCGTGGTTGCTGACACCCCTCAGGAACCCTGTGACACCAGCCGAGCTGCGCTACAATGAGGCACATGGTTGGAGCAGGATGGTGATTGAGCGGACATTCGGCTTCCTGAAAAGCTGCTTTCGCTGCCTGGACAAGACCGGAGGGGCCCTCCCATATGAGCCTGCAAAGGTGTGCAAAATAATACTGGTCTTCTGCATGCTACACAACATGGCGGCGCGGAAGGAGGTGCCTCTCATCCTGGATGAGGATGACGATGACCAACGTCCGGAACCTGTGGAGGATCCCGGCCTGGACCAGGATGCCAGTGGTGATGAAGATGATGGTGATGTCCGCTCCCAGCTCATCAACAACTTCTTCACCTGGAAGTGAGTTTCCAGGGTTGTTATGTGAATGTATGGAGGTAGCCAGGAATGTGTTGAGCCAGCTCTGTTGCTGTCTGAGTGTGTCTGTGTGCCACTTGACTGGATGCGTGCTGTGATGTGTCCATTCAGGTGGTGTGTACTCCACAATAGGGTAGTACTGCTAACTAGTGTTTGTGTAGGTGTTTTGCAACATGTTTTGTGCATGTGTATTGCATTTCTCTCCTGTTCATCTGTGATTTTGACTGTATCTTGTCTGTCCTTCCCAGGGTCCTTTGCCTGTTGTGTGGTCAACACTGACCCCCAACACCCAGAAGCCAACACCAGTGTGGAACTTGAGAATTCCCATCAACTGATGTACCACACATCCCTGGACTTCCATTCTCCAAAACATTGTGAGCGTGTGTCCACTGTTACGTACAATTACCGTGCAACTATTGTGGAATAAACATGCTGCTGGTGTGTAATGAACCTGTGCTATGATTTGTTATGTGCGTTGTCTGTCTTCCCACATCTGAGTGATATCTGCTTAACTCACCTGTGGACTTGTTACCACTGACTGTGCTTGGTGTTGTGTCTGTGCATGCCAATGTGTTTCAGGTCAACAACATTGTGTGTGATGAGTCACATGGCCATGGTGAGTATGTTTTGTGTTGCCATAGTGGTGTGTCTCCCTCACATGTGTCACATCCCCATGACTGACCTTACGTTGGTCACATTGTTGCAGTATTTGGCATGCACTGTGTTGTGTAGCAGATCAACTTCGCCCTGATCATGACAAGTTTGAATCACAACAGAGGCAAGTATGGTGTACTGGTGAGTTTATTTACAAACATGTGTGAGTGAGGTGCACATGATGTTGGGTGCTGTATAATGGTTTGGGAATCCAAAGTTCACATTTGAGTTGGACATGTTGGTAGATGAAATGTCCAGAGTAAAGTCCACAGTCATCTGATACATTGGCCCAACATGAACCTTCCATGTCATGTGGGCGAGTTGTGTGTGATTGGAGAAGGTGAACGGGTTGCGCACAAAGAACATTGTCCAGAACAGGTTTAGAGGCCCTGGGGGATGTGCTGGGACATCTGCCTCTCACATGTCCTTCTTCGGACGACCCCTCTTCTTCCGGGGGAGGGGATCCTCATGTGCAGGCCTCTGCGGTGCAGGGGACTCTCCGCCAGAGTCCTCCTCCCTCCCTGTGGCGCTGGCAGATGGTGTTGCGACAGATGTTGTGGGAATACAGGGGGGGTGGGGACAGGTTGGTGTTGATCTGGCGGAGGCATTGTAGTATGTCCCGATGCACCGCAGTAAGGGCATCCCACTTTGCCTCCATGCGGGCATGGTGGGTGACCAGCTCCTGTTTTATGTCCTTGAGGATCCCCACTACCTGGCCAAATCCTCCAGTGCTATCCTGGTACGCATCTATGATGCATGCCAGTTGGGGGTCATCATGCAGTCCAGACCCCTCTGCAAGGCATGCCCTGTGCCTCCCACCCCTCCCAGCACCCCTCTCCACATGGGCAGGACCAGCGGCGGTACGCACAGGTGACCCTGGGACCCCTTGGGTGGTGTTGCCGGTGGTGATGGCTGTAGCTCCCGGGGGGTCCTGTGTCCCTGTGCTGTTGGTGTTGATTGTCCTTGGTCAGTCCGTGTTAGCGGCGGTTCTCTGTCGGTGTCCAGATGGTGGAGACGTGGGTACAGGGGGAGCAGATGCTGCTGCTGTTGGTGCTTCATGATTAGGCCTGGGCAAAAATGTCGTTCCGTTCGCGGAAATTGCGATAATTTGACATTTTCGCGTTCCGCGGAGAGCGCGAAAATGTCAAAAATTCCGGTTTCCGCAGCTTGGCGATAATTTGTTGCTTGCTCGCGCTGTAAAATAATACATTCTCGCGCGCGCGCGCGCGCGATCGCCTTACCTGAATCCCTGCGTTCGCCGACAAGTTTTCTTGATCCGGTCGCGTTCTCCATGAGATGTTGTATTTTTTTTAGCCATTTGCGCTACCTCGCCACAGTTCGCGCCCGCAGTGACGTCATGCGTCGCGCGATCACGTCTTTCTTCTCGCGATCATGCACCGCGAGACAACTCAAAACAAGATGGCCGCGCCCGCAAGCAACCACATGGGTAAGTTGGCAACCCGCAACCATGCAGACAATCTCGAGAACATGCCGGAAAAAAACTTCCGCATCTTCGCGATATTTCTGCTTGTTTGCGATAATTTTAAACATTTTCGCGATAATTTGCGAAAGTTAATTTCGCAAATTCCGCCCACCCCTATTCATGATGGCTCACACCGGAGGGGCCAGGTTGGTTGTCGTCATCCGAAGAGGACAGTGAGAGAGTCAGATCAGAGAGCTCAGTGTCCAACAGAGTCTGGGACTGGGTATCCTTGTCATTTGTCAGTGGGTGCCCAGCACGACCTGTGTTTGGAAGAGACACACAATGTGATTTATGTTTCTACATGCATCGTTGGCTCACAAACATGACATTTTCTACTTTTATAACAGATGCCTGCCTTTTACCCAGCTTGTCACGGACAGAGTTTGATCTACTTGTTGGCCATTTGCCAGCATGGCCTTGTGCTCCCCACAACAGAGCCCAGTGTCAGACATCTTGTCGGTCTCTTCCCACTCCCTGTGAGGCGAGTATGGTTCAAGTTGATCTTGCTGGGCCATGTGGGTGGGTGTAGGTTGTCTGTGACTGCGAGTCCCATCATGCTCTTGGCTACACCCCCCTTCCCAGCATGCCCATGCTTCCTCCCTCTTGACTCTGCTTCCCTGTGAGGGGGTGTGACAGCAATGGCAAGATGGCTGACTGTGGAATCCTGGTGTTTGTTTGGCTAGCAGTCCCAGCATGGCCTTGTGCTCCCCACAACAGAGCCCAGTGTCAGACATCTTGTCGGTCCCTTCACACTCCCTGTGAGGTGAGTATGGTTCAGGTTGATCTTGCTGGGCCATGTGGGTGGGTGTAGGTTGTCTGTGACTGCGAGTCCCATCATACTCTTGGCTACACCCCCCTTCCCAGCATGCCCATGCTTCCTCCCTCTTGACTCTGCTTCCCTGTGAGGGGGTGTGACAGCAATGGCAAGATGGCTGACTGTGGAATCCTGGTGTTTGTTTGGCTAGCAGTCCCAGCATGGCCTTGTGCTCCCCACAACAGAGCCCAGTGTCAGACCTCTTGTCGGTCCCTTTCCACTCCCTGTGAGGCGAATATGGTTCAGGTTGATCTGGCTGGGCCATGTGGGTGGGTGTAGGTTGTCTGTGACTGCGAGTCCCATCATACTCTTGGCTACACCCCCTTCCCAGCATGCCCATGCTTCCTCCCTCTTGACTCTGCTTCCCTGTGAGGGGGTGTGACAGCAATGGCAAGATGGCTGACTGTGGAATCCTGGTGTTTGTTAGGCTAGCAGCCCCAGCATGGCCTTGTGCTCCCCACAACAGAGCCCAGTGTCAGACATCTTGTCGGTCCCTTTCCACTCCCTGTGAGGCGAGTATGGTTCAGGTTGATCTTGCTGGGCCATGTGGGTGGGTGTAGGTTGTCTGTGACTGCGAGTCCCATCATACTCTTGGCTACACCCCCTTCACAGCATGCCCATGCTTCCTTTCTCTTGACTCTGCTTCCCTGTGAGGGTGTGTGACAGCAATGGCAAGATGGCTGACTGTGGAATCCTGGTGTTTGTTTGGCTAGCAGTCCCAGCATGGCCTTGTGCTCCCCACAACAGAGCCCAGTGTCAGACATCTTGTCGGTCCCTTCCCACTCCCTGTGAGGTGAGTATGGTTCAGGTTGATCTTGCTGGGCCATGTGGGTGGGTGTAGGTTGTGTGTGACTGCGAGTCCCATCATACTCTTGGCTACACCCCCCTTCCCATCATGCCCATGCTTCCTCACTCTTGACTCTGCTTCCCTGTGAGGGGGTGTGACAGCAATGGCAAAATGGCTGACAGTGAAATCCTGGTGTTTGTTTGGCTACAAGTCCCAAGTGAGCCCCTGTGCTTCACACAGCAGCA
The DNA here is from genome assembly GCF_964204655.1 of Triturus cristatus. Taxonomy (NCBI): domain Eukaryota; kingdom Metazoa; phylum Chordata; class Amphibia; order Caudata; family Salamandridae; genus Triturus; species Triturus cristatus. The sequence continues at coordinate 484,688,478 of NC_140580.1, read as the reverse complement.
GCCAGTACAGGGGATCTTTTGCTGATATTTCAATTAGGTGTGTATCAAAGCATTGTACCCAGTGAGTTATGTGGAGTTTGTGTTGGGGGGTGTCTCCCCATGCTGATTAGTATGGTCAGGGCTGTCAGTCCTCCTTCCCATCATGACACATGCTTCCATTGTAGGGCATGCAAGTTGTCTTTCAGGATGTCAGTCGGTCGTGTCCTGCTTCTGTTTGCGCACATGCCCTAGCAGGGCCTTGTGCTCCCCACAGCAGAACCCAGTGTCAGCCATCTTGTCAGTCATTTTCCACTCCCTGTGATGTGGGCATGTTTCAGAGAGGTCTTGATGGGCCAATCAGGAGGGGGAGCATTATCTGTGACTCCAGGCCCCATCATGCTTTTGGCTACACTCACTTCACCTGCATCCCCACTATTCCTTCCTGACAGTCAGCTGCACTGGGAGGTGGTGTGTTTGTGGTGGCAAACTGTCTTGCTGGATTTATTTGGCTTAGTGCCAGTGGCTTGCTCTATGTGTTTGTAGGTTGGTGCATGTCATGACATAGTCCCCAGTCACTATGAGATGGCAGGTATTGTGTTTGTGTGACTGGCATCCACATCTTGGGTTGATTATCTATTGGTTAGTCTAGGTTTGCTTGGGGTACATGGTTTCACTGTCCCCTTGCCACACAATCTTGGGTTTGTTGTTTGTGTACTCACCAGTCTCTGGGATGTCTATTGGGCCATGGGCGCTCTCTTGTGGTAGGATGTCCCGCACCTTCTCCTCCCAGGTCCTGAAGTAGACTGGTTTGGCAGGAGGGCCACCGCCGGTGCGCTAACTCAAGGCGTGATCTTTCTCGATTAGTTTCTTGACCCTCCTGCGCACGTCATACCACCTGTTCTGGATATCGTCCTTTGTGCGCAATGTTGGTGCTTGTGCGTTCACCTTGTCCACAATCCTCCCCCACATCTTGGTTTTCTGTGAGATGGAGGTCCTTTGAACCAATGTACCAAACAAATGTGGCTCTACTCTGATGGTTTCGTCTACCAGCACTTCTAACTTACTATCTATGAACTTTGGATTCTTCTTTGGAGGCATGGTGATGGGTGGTGGTGGTGAGGGATGTGTGAGTGAGGGTGCGAGTGATGTTGGTTTGATGTTGGTTTTGCTGTGTGTATGTGTGTGTGCTTTTGTATGAGGTGCTGATGGTTTGTGAGTTGTGTGATGGGTGAGTTGTGAGTGTGTCTGTGGTTGCTGTGTACTGGTGTTTGCTGCTGGCTGTGTCTCCTGTTTGCAAGGGATGATGGTAGTGATTGTAGTCCTTTATATAGTTGTAGTTGTGGGTGTGTCTTTGTCCAATTATTTGTGTTGGGTATTTATTGGCTTAGTCATTGCTTGTTTGGTCCTTTTTTTGTGTTTTTTCCTTAGTGTTTTGTAGGCATGTAGGAGACGTTCATCTGACGGAAACGGACGCTACTGTTGTCTTGTGCGGGCTTCTCCGCCTCGTTCAAGCTGCCTGTCTTCTGTGTTTGGTAGGCATCGTTCGCGGAGGTCTCTATTGCTTATGTGCCGGGTTGTCTGTGCATGTCAGTCGTGCGGCTTGGTCTCCGTGCGAGTCGGTCTGGTTTTACACACATTGCATCGTACTGCGCTAATCGTACATCGCGGGTACGGGTCGGTCAGGTTGATTCCAGGTTCGTATCGGTCGGTGAAAATCACATCGGTTTTCCGGCCGGATCACTATTTTCCCTCCGGCTCGGTCATACGGCTTGTATTCCGTACGTGTTGGTTGTAATTCACTCGTGTTGCATCGTACTGCACGGGTCATACGGTGCTGGGCCGTGTCGGTCGGTATTCGGTCCGGGTCCTTGTTGGTCGGTTTGTTTAGCAGCCAGAATTGGAATAGGCCCCTTTGTGTCACTTTCCACTGGTGTAAAGTGGTGATACATCTTCCCCTAAGTGCAGTAGGCATAAATGGACAGACAGGCTGGGTCATTCTTACTGTAATCGGAAGGTAAAATACCATGTGACTTCAGAGACTTTCTTTAAAAAAACTTTGTCTTTCAAGTACACAATGACCACCTCGTACTGCTATTCCTCCTCAAAGAAGATAAAACACTAAATTTAAAAAATGAATAATGAATACAATATGGTTATCCTTTTATAAGAATGATGAAATATCATAAACATATATTCTACTTTGGTGCGATGCATTGTACTTAGAATGCATTCTAACATATTCAGTTTGTTACACTCACAGTGATACTATAATTACTATGCTTTATAAATGTGGGCATTCTCAAAAGGGAAATAATTACGGCGTATCCATTTTAGTCTTAAAATGACAGACATGTTCATCTTACAAGAGTGTGTGGTCGCTCACATCCTAGCTGAATGAAAACATTGCTAGATGCAGCCCTCAAGATCTAAAAAGTAAAACTGATTAAACTATTGCGATCATTAATAAAGGAGCAAAAGATAGTTGATTAAAATGTGGAAGGAAAAATAATTTGTATGCTCTAATCCTCATAGGATTCATTGCTAATAAGTGAAAACAGGGTTTCCGACTAAACACGTTACAGAATGCATTTTAAAAATGAAATATAACATCATCAAAATGAACATTTTCCTTATTAAACTGTACAGCAATTCACTGATTACATTCTGCTAGACTTGAAAATGAAAGGCAACATATTATAGATAAGAAACATAAAAGTTGATTATAAAACATAATGCAGTTCTACATCTATCTTATTGATAGGAATAAAATATACTTGTATGCAGCATGCTGTAATGAGTATTACTGCTTACAGCTTATATTTAAATGACCGCGTAGCCAGCCTTTAAGCCACACAGCACGTGCGCGGTCACACAATCAGAAGTAGCAAAAAACAGGAGCAACGTCCCACATGAGATCAAGACCTACAGACTGTACTCAGTACAAAAACTAGCACACCTACATAGATACACTCACATGCTTGAAGCAAATCACAAAATAAACAAGCATTTGCAATGCAATAGGTCTCGCATTATAAAAGTGTGAGCAGTTGGAATTGCTAATAATAATGCAACACTAGCTATTGGCATTGTAAATGATAATGACATTTATGTATGTGTTTGTTTTATAAAATAGATAAAAAGGCATTGTCATGAACAATGCTAATAGCTTAAACTTTTGCACATGCAAGACCTATTGCACTTGTTTCAGTACTGAAGTTTCTTTTAAGTTTTAGTCACTACTCAAAATGAAATCCATTTTATCAGCGTTGCCAGTGCTCCTTTATGTTTAATGCCATAAATGAAACTTCTAAGCAGATTGCTAAGCCCTGATCACAATGTCTCACTTCATGCTGGACAGTGGGCACCCTGTTTACATGCAGCGCCAAGTCGGGGTGAACTAATGCACAGTCTGAGGTCGGTCAGCCTCCGAGGCTCAAAGCATTCCTTGCAAAAGTCTGCTGTGTCAAGGTATTGCCATGTGTACAGCACACACTCTGCAACAGCAAGTGGTTTCAAAGTTGGGGGTGACTTCTCAAACTTTCCCGAGGTGTTCATTGTGTTTGGTGACAGCGTATTTATGCTGACAGCCCAAAAAAACTGTTTGTGGTTGTGTGTTGTGTGTGTGTGTGGTTGTGTGTGTGGTTGTGGGTGTGTGTGTGTGGTTGTGTGCATGTGTGGTTGTGTGTGTGTGTGGTTGTGTGTATGTGTGTGTGGTTGTGTGTGTGTGTGTGTATGGTTGTGGTTGTTTGTGTGGTTGTGGTTGTTTGTGTGGTTGTGTGGTTGTGTGTGTATGGTTGTGTGTGTGTGTGTGTTTGTGGTTGGTTGTGTGGTTGTGTGTGTGGTTGTGGTTGTGTGCGTGTGTGGTTGTGTGCGTGTGTGGTTGTGTGTGTGTGGTTGTGTGTGTGCGTGGTTGTGTGTGTGTGGTTGTGTGTGGTTGTGTGTGTGTTTGGTTGTGTGTGTGATTGTGGTTGTGTGTGTGTTTGTGTGTGTGTGTGTGGTTGGGTGTGTGTGTGTGGTTGGGTGTGGGTGTGGTTGGGTGTGGGTGTGTGTGTGGTTGTGTGTGGTTGTGTGTGTGGTTGCATGTATGTGATTGTGTGTGGGTTGGTTGTGGTTGGTTGTGTGTCTTGACATTATTCTGGAGGACCATACTATGGTTAAGTGTTTTGTGGCAGCTAAAGATCTGGTAATTTACACAAACATTATGGGTTGTAATACTTTACAAATTGCACTATTTTTACCAGACCTCTGCAGAATGGAAAGTAAACAGGACTGGAAACTTGGTGTGGTGAGATGATAGCACCAGCCAAAAGTACGTAATTAGAAATTATGCCTATTTGACTTGTCACGTATGCAGATTTTTGGGACTGGTGATATTTCAAGAGTATTTAAAGTGCTGCATGATCTTTTTCCATAGTTAATAGCAAAAATGATCAATAGGTGAGGTGTCACAGTAGATTTTAACCGCAGATACACCCCAAATGGTGACATACATGTTTAGCCTAGATGTACCTAAAAGATTTTATAAGACTAGAAAAGAGCTTTTAAAAGCTCAGACCTACCTAGAGGGTGTGATAAAGCCAAGCGTACTCTTCAGTGTCATACGATTTATCAGGTTAAATAATTTTGGCAAGATAATTGAACTGGTTCAGTCTAATTCCACATCTATTCCATAGCAAAGGTTAATGCAATATGAAACTGCATCCCATTTAACCTGGCTATCAAGTGTAAGGTATCAGCCAAGGCACAGCAGCAGCAAATGAATCTTAGTCTGCAGCTAGAGATTCAGGTGGGCCAAATTTTTGTGGTTTACCTGATGGTAAAAATATGAACTGCTGCGGGGCAGGGAGAATGAGAAAATTGGGGGAAGGGCCGGGAAATGCTATTTTTGTTTAATTGTGACACAATTTGGATAATTCTTAAAGTTTACACCAGACAGTTTCAGATATGTTTACAATTTTGTAGTGTAATCAGAATTTAAATAGTGTTAAGCAGCATCTGCCAAAAAAAGCAGAGAGTAACACGTTGTCTGTCATTGGCTGCTGAAGCATTAGGATATTATAAGCTACAGAGTTGTTGGAAAGAAGGCCTTTGTTACAAATAAGTGCCCGGATTGGGTATCCTTGCATGAAAATGCATACTCTATTAAGTATAGGCCTCCCTTTCTGTTCTAAAAGGTTATCGGCATTTGAATTACCATATGATAGATGAAGGATACATAAACATTGTGACATACAAGATACACAATACAGTGCAATAGAATTCATTGTATCACAAAACATAGATCATATTAAGAGTACAAGCATGGACCGCTACCACCCAGCATAGTAGGTCACATATGATGAATTTATAGGCCTCCCTTTCCTCATTTCGGGAACATTCGTCTCTACCATCTACCTCAGTGGAACGGACATCTGCAATTTGCACTGCCAGGAGGAGAAGTTGTTACATCAGAGAGCTCATATTATAGCACTGGTGGCTTCAAGCAGCCAAAACTGGGGGTGCCACCTCAGAGGCATGAAGTATTCACAACCTGAGTTATTCTGCTCTCACTCATCAGTGAGGGTTAAAAACGCGAGTTCTGAACAGTTATTATAAATGTGTCATGCTGTGAAACAGTATGTCGGGGGACATTCATGCAGCCATCTATAATTGTTCTATAGAATTTATACACAGTATTTGTGGCTAGAGAGGCCGGTAAGCTTTCATTAAGATCTACAAACCCGAGAGCTAGGAGAACCAGGTTTGTAGTATCCAAAGTCAGATGGGCTCGTACGCTTGGCACTATGCATATTTCAAACCAAAACTCCACCACAATGGACAAAAATTGTCCCCATATTGAGTGCCTCAGTACAGAGGCCAAGGACTGAATGTGCAAGCAGTCGAAAGGCAAAAGTACTGGTTTTACAATGGGGGGGATTGTGAGGGATACTGCACTGGAGTGAAGGGCTGCAACTTAACGTGTTCTCAAACCAACTCAACAAGCAATACATTCACAAGCAAAAAAACAAAAGAACCTAGAGGACATTTGGTTTTCATATTGCACAATGCAACAAACATTAGTGTTGGTGCGATTGCTGCAACAAATCATATGGTCGCAGGTGTTAAAGAAAGGCAGCTGAATGCACTAAATACCCAGACTCATGATATCACCTGGCATGACATGTACTTGAAAACATTTTCAAACGCTGCAGACTGCTTTTCCATTTTCACACTAACCTGCCTAAGACATTGTTCACACGTGCGTTTCAGCGAGACAAAGACATGCATGGACAGTGAAGCACTGACTGTAGTCAATGCAGCTGTAAAAATGTTAATGTAATGTAAGGTGAACTATTATTTGGTGACTGTGCAATGAGTTTGTTTTTACAACAAAGTGGTTACTATATAGCAAATCTACAAGCACAGTTATCCCACAACAATAAGGGGCCATTATACATGGGTACAGTCAGGTCACACTTACAGGAAACCTGTTAAAGCTGTAGCCGGCGGTAGCATTTTTTTCTTTCTAATCGCGGCATCGGTGCTTTACTTTTAACATTAAAAGTAAAGCGCCGGTGCCGTGATTATAGCAAAAGTAAAGAAATAGAAACAAACATCTATTTCTTTACTTTTGCTATAATCGCGACACCCACGCTTTACTTTTAATGTTAAAAGTAAAGCACCGGTGCCGCGATTAGAAAGAAAAACCAAGCGGCCGTGCAGCTGGGAATGTGATCGCGATCAAACATCAATGCGGCCTTGCGGCAGCGAATGTGAAAATAATCGCGGTCGCGGTAAAAACGGCACGCGCGCCCGCGCACATGAACTGTAGCTCTAGGCTGGCCTTGTAGCACTTTTTGGAGCCCTCTCAATAAGTCTCGCCAGACCAGCGCATGCGCTGGGTCAGGCGAGACCTAAAAACAGGAGATAAATACATCATCACCATTTACTCGCATCATGTTACAAGTGACAATATCTTACCAACCAGTGCTTTAATAGGTGCTACAGCACCTAAAAATAACAGCTGATGATTATCATACTGGTCATTAAACTGCAAAGCGATAATCTATAAAGAAATACAGTCGTATTCCAGAACCAAAGCAGACACCAGATTAGTGTGGCACGCCAAGTGAAGGTGCTAACACTCATCGAGTATTGGAGCTCTCCACCCATCTACAGGAACTCAGATTTACCTAAGAAAGACAGAGGTGGCTGCTCCATTAGGGCGGGGAGCGCAGCCCCCCTGCCACCACCAGTACACAAAACGATAATAAAACGGGTTTTAAACCTGTTTTATCATCGTTTTATTTTAATCCCCTGGACCCGCCCCCAGGACTTTGATGAGTCTCGGGGGTGTGTCCAGGGGATGACACTGCTGGTGGGGGAGTGGTGGGCACTCCCTACACTGTGCATGAGGTGTTTGGCCAGCCGCCTCTGGCTGCCCAAAACCCTCGTGCGCGAAGTGAAGCTCTTTCCAGCCTCAGCTGCGTTGCTGGGGCTGGAGAGAGCAGGCACAGGCTCCCAGTCTGCCTTGGAGCGCAAGTTTCTGACGCGTAGGCCAATCCTGAAGCTGCTCTCATGCAAATACAGCATCAGGATTGGCCACAGGGTTAGCTGGGAGCGTGTGCCCAGCCCCAGAGCCCTAAGCAAGAAGATCCGATGCACGGGAGACAGCAGCGGCAGTTTTAAGGTAGTTTTATTTTTATGTTTTCATTTTATTTTTTTACCCAAACCCTCCCCACCTCCCTGCTCCAGCCCAGCCCACCCCCCACTTTAGCAGGGGACGGGCCGCTACTGAAGAAAAATGAGCTATGACCCATCACTCTCCCAGGAATCCACATATAAACCCAATGCCAACATTAGGATCAGCTCTCATTCACACAGTTCTAAGCGTATTCACTTCTGCAAGCTGTGAACCAACCAGTGGGTATGACACATATACGTGAATCACCTGTGGCCTTTCCCCATTCTCCGATGGCAACCGTTCTAAAAATATATTGCAGTGCCGGACTGAATCAACACATATCACATCTGCAGTCCAGCAAGATGAAACGGTGTTGCTGGACACCTCATTAAAATACGATGAGAAGAAGCAAAAAGCTATTGCTTCTGAACGTGCCACAGAGAGACAAGAGACTATACAAAGAAAAGGAAAAACTCCAGGAGCTATGGAGCTCAGCCAGTAAGAGTGATTCCAGCAGCAGTCCCGGAAAAACCCAGACTTTCGAGCCAGAATGCTGCAGAATACTGCCTCAACGCACAAGTAAATACAACAATTACTTAGCACACAAGCCACTAGGGTGTAAAGGTAGGCCGCAACTGCACAGCTGCCACCATGAAAGAACTCAGCTCAAATATAGCATAGCTAGGCAGAGGTGCTTACTTAGGTCTCACGAAAAGGCATATAGGTGCTGGCATATGCCTGACCTCTTCCAAAGCAAAATGCTCATCTATGAACCTCATGAGAGACCACTCTATTGTTTGGCCAGAAGCATAGAGTCTTTGTCAAACACAATCGTGTCACACTACGGAGAACAGCCAGATACAGAGATGGCATTGGATAATGGCCATTAAGATTACATTAGATGTGCCCAGCAGCAAAAATGAATGGGAAGAAGTCATGACGTTCTGATTCAGAACAAGCAAGAGGAGGATCTGCTAACATGTAGGATAGGTTCAGCATAGACAAAGCATGGCTTTTTCTTCTGGAATTTTATATAGCGCGAACTCTACCCGAAGGTATCAGAGCGCTTTACATGAGCACCAGTTGAGTTACAGATTGACACATTCATTTTTTATTAGGCACGGGGAGATTAAGTAATTTGCTCAGAATCACAGGATGTTGAGCGCCCCTGCTGAGCCTCGAACTCGGTTCCCAGCTTCGAGGTCGATCGCTCTAGCTGTTAGGCCACATTCTTATGTTTATGAAGGACAAAACAGTAATCAAGAACAGGTTGATGTTGTCATTTGTGTTTGTTCCCCAGGCAACATGACCTAAACGTAAATAACCACTCTTAGTTGTCCTACATGCATGTGTTGGAATGCATATGTTGGTATCAGCTGTACAGCACGCAGGTTAGGGTTGCCTTCCAGTGCTCAGTAATGATTCAATTCCATTAAAATAGCAGTTACATTGGTAATCAATAGCAAATAATTTTCAGCCTTGGATTGGCAAGTTTCTTTCCACGATCAGACAGGATGTGAAGGTGTATGTTCACATCCATGTTGTGGAGCATGATGCAAACTTCAGAAGCATGCCTGCACGCATAGGCTGTAATTGACATCTACATATCTTGAAGCAGGTGCATGATTCTTTCCATCTGAGTTCTCAGATGTCTCGCATGAGTATTTGGGTCAGGTGGAGTTGAACGCCAACTAAGCTCAGCTCCTCTCACATGCTGAAAGTAATGCAGTAGTCCATTATTTCAAAAAGCAATGGTATAGCCATTGTATATTACATTCATGTGACTTTTTGTAAATTAGATGGTCAAGCCGGAATCCATCATTTAATGGAATTCTCAGACCATGGCTTCATTAGCAAACAGAGTTCGACGAGTAAGCCGCTCGGATACCAGATGCGACAAGAATAAGGAGAGAACAGGCCCATAGAGGCAGAGTGGAGGCCGGTTCTATTGGGAAAAAATTGTTAAGAATTAGATTGGCCAGCCGTTATTAGCAGTCTTTATAAATTTGCAAAGACGTGGATTACAACTAAACTTCAAAGCAACAAGAAACCAAGGGACTGGACTTTTTGACAGTGTCTAGGGACAGACATAGCCTGGTATTTTAAAAGTGTCCAACAGATATATGATGGGGATGGAGTAAAGAACCCAATTGGTATCAATAATAGCGATTTTAAGTGAGAGATATAATTGTGGTCTTGATAAAGATGGTCCATATTGGTGCAACACCACCGAAATGCGTCGACGCATCTAACAGACTTGGGGGCATATGTATCAAGCCAAATTATTATCGCAAACGCTGAAATTCGCAGAATTTTGGCATTTGCAATCGCAATTTAGCTGTGTGCAATGTATGAAAAAAAAAACACTCGCAAAATACGGAATTGCAAAATTTGCGGTTCCCTATTTTGCTAATGCATTTAAGGAATCGCAAATTGCGATTCCTTAAATGCAATGTAGGAAGCACAGAAAAATTGCAATTTGGGCTTAAGGAATCACAAATTACCACCAACTTCAAGTTGGTGATAATTTGCGACTTCTTTGAAAAATGCACTTTTGTGTATTTTTCAAAGTGCCATGTGGCGCACATGTGCATACATACATATTTCAGGGGTGCAACAGGGTGTCCTTTTGGCACCCTTGCAACCTTGAAATTGCATTCTCAATTTGCAATTCTCTAATTGGTAATCGCAAATTGAGAATGTCTTCCCATTCATTCCTATGGGCCTCCTAGCCCATAAGAATGAATGGGAAGGTATTCTATTTGCGAATCTCAATTTGCGATTTGCAAATAAGGAATATGTAGGATTCGAAAAACTTTTAGCAAATCCTACATACATTGCATTTTGCGATTCTCTAATTCGAATTCTCTAAAAATCGTAATTTGAGAATCGCAAAACTCTTTTTTGATACATATGCCCCTAAATCTGTAGAATACACTGGCATGCTAGAAATCCTGTTTAATCAGATGCCTGTTGTGATTACATATACGGATTAGTAGTTGAATTGAGGACAAAGTGTATTGTCTTTTGTCTTTTATCTCTCTTCTCTTCCTTGTTTATCTATGAATTTGCATTGTTTTTATATACTGTATTTTAAATATGATATAGGATATGTGTTGATGTACTAAATGCAGGATATACACCTCATATACTTCATTGGATTGTTATGCATGGGGTATTACTAATTGTGCAATAGAATTCCTGTTTCAATTCTAGATTGATATTTTGTTGTTTGAATATGGGGTTAGAACTATTAGTAATATATCATTTTAATAAATGCTAAATATTTTTACATCACCTGGATGTCTGTGGCACTATAATTGATGGTGGGGGTTTAGATGTTTACATGAAGTGTGATTGAGATAAGAAATTGTGTGGTTGGCAGTATCCAATGAGGTTGAAGACCAAAGGGAATACGAGTTTTACATTACAGTTCATTAGCAATTTTTCCAGTACTTAAAAGGTGAACTGTGCTCTCAGTTTTATGCAATGCTCGTTAGTTTCTTGCATTATTTGCTTGCATGCACTTATGTATGTCTCTTTCCACTGAAAATTAGGTTTGGTTGAATGCATGAGTGTGAAAAAAGTGCTTTTCATGGGATTTGGATGTTTAAGTGTGCTTTTCTCGCTGTGCATATATGAAGCAGATATTAATTTGTATACCTCTCATTTGGCTGCTCATTTACAGTTATTGCTCTCCTTGGATGAGGTGGCTACAATAATATGTTTATGTTCATTATAATTACCTTTCTTGGAACATGAAATCACCATCTTCTGCCTTTTTTTCCAGAAAATGATTCAAAATTTCCTTTAGTGATTAGAGAGGATTGTGTCACTCTGGCTTGAGTCTGTCAGAGTTGTGTGCTATATCTGAAGGGAGTGTAAAAATGGAGGAGAATCCATGGTTTAGGATTTTCCCCCTGTAGGAACAGTATGATAGCGGACACTCCACCATGGGATTCTCTTGTGGAGTTAGCACTCCCTCAAGAAACATTACCATTTTCCTTCACCACCCAACTTTGAGTGTGATGCTATGTCGACCAATGTGATTCTTTATTCACTTTTATACTTATTTATTATTATTTATTAAGGAGTTTTATATAGCGCTGGCCAGACCCGAGGGTATCTGAGCGCTTTACAACAGATTTAATGCGCAAATCACAAAAACAGGCAAAGGTATACATATTGGTTTGGAGGACCCAGCATGCTGTGCAACATTGAGGTAGGGAAGTCCTGAGATAACCTCGATGAGTGCACAATGTCTTGTGCTGCACATCATTCAGGAGGAGGGAACGAGGAAGGGGTCGGGGACCAGGGAAGAGGTAGGTTTTGATGAAACAGTGTCAGGGTGATGCAGAGTGCAGGCTTGTGCGTTTCGGCCGCTGCTCTCGGTTCGGGAAGGCACAGTTGAGGAAGAGGTCTTTTAGGAGTCTTTTGAATTTTACAAAGGAAGGGATAGTCCTGATATCAGCTGGGATGGAGTTCACAATTTTGGGTGCGTTTCCAGCAAAGGATCGTGCAGCGGTTTTTATTTGCGTCTTTTCATTGGGATGAGCAGTAGGGTGTTGGAGCTCCTGAGGTTTCTTGTCTGACTAGCTTTCTTGAGTATGGAGGCCAGGTATTCAGGTTTCCCTGCATGCAAGGATTTGTGCGTGAGGCAGACAGTTCTGAAGCTGGTACACATTTCGACTGGGAGCCATTTTAGTGCTCTGAGTGTGAGTGATATGTGATCATATTTCTTAACTCCGGTGACCATTCTGGCAGCTGCATTTAGAGTATTGAGGGGAGCTAGTTGGGATTTTGCTGTACCGGTGAGGACTGAATTCCCATAGTCGAGTCTAGATAGCACCAGTGATTGGGTGGCTTGTTTGAGGTCCTTGGGCGGGATGAAGGGTTTTATTGTGGAGTTCTTAAGGTGTTTGGCCATGTTAAGTTTTGGGTCTATGGTGATTCCTAATGATTTTACAGAGTTACCCAGAGGGAGATTACCGTTGAGAGCATCCATTGCTTTTAGCCATTCTACGATTTGAGGGTTTTCTTCTTTGTTGGAGATGAGGAGGATTTCAGTCTTGTCTTGGTTGAGTTTAAGGTGGTTTATTGATAGCCAGTGTTGGGCTTCTCTAAGAGTGTTGTTGAGTCTCTGAATGTCATCAAGTGAGGAGGCTTCCAGATATATCTGGGTGTCATCAGCATATAGCTGGAAGGGTATGTTGGATTTTCTGAGTAGGGTGGTGAGGGGTTCCATGTATATGTTCAACAGTTGAGAGGAGAGCACTGAGCCTTGGGGGACACCTCTGCTGACGGGATATAGGTCGGACATAAAGGTTTTGATTTTTATCCTTTGGGAGCGGTTGTGAAAGAAGGAGGAGAACCAGTGTAGGACCACCTCATCAGCAACTACTCCATCTTGGAGAGCCTTGATGAGTAGATTGTGATCAACCGTGTCAAAGGCTGCTGATAGGTCCAGGAGGATGAGTAGGCAGCATTGGTCAATATCTAGAGATTTGTGGATGTCGTCCACGATGTTAAGGACCGGGGTCTCGGAGCTGCAGCCTTTTCTGAAGCCCGAGGGGTGGGGATCTAGCAGGTTGATGCTGTCCATGTGCTGCGTCAGTTGTACGAGAATGCACTTTTCGAGGATTTTGGATAGAAGGGGGAGATTGGAAATGGGTCTGAAGTTGTTCAGATCGTTGGTGTCAAGGCCTGGCTTTTTCAGTAGTGGCGTGACTTGGCCAACTTTGAGGCAGTCTGGTATGATGCAAGTTTTCAAGGAGCAGTTTATGATCTTGCACCAGAATGGGGCAAGGGAGAGTTTCAGCTTTTAGGTCAATTAGGTGGGTACAGGATCAAGGACGTGAGATGCAGGTTTGGAGGAGGAGATCAGTTTAAGAATCTAAACTTCAGGTTTGGGGTTGAAGGATTTCCAGGCTTTTGTGGGGTGCTTGCGTGTGCTGCTTTTGATCTCTGGGGTTGGGCTTTTGAAGGAGGGATTGAGGTTGATGTCTAGTGAGAGCTCAATCTTGGTGATTTTGTCATTGAAGAAGTTGTCAAAGTTGTCGCACAGGTCTTTGGAGGCCTGAACTAGGGTTGCAGAAGGCTTGGAAGTTTGTTTCCTGATGATGTTAAAAAGTTCTTTGGGCCTGTTTTTCGCATTGTCCAGAGCCATGCAGAAAAAGGTGTTTTTTTCGTTGTTGATGTGTTTTTTGTATTTCCTTCGGGCTGCTTTGAGTTGCTAAGGAAGGCTTGTAGAAGGGTTGTTCCTCCATAGTCGTTCTGTAGCTCTTAGTTGTCTCCTTTCAGCGTTGATGTCCATGTTGAACCAGGATCTGGATGGAATGATCCTGTTTTTTTTTTATTTCAGGGGGGCTAATTGGTGTACGATGAATGTCATAGTTGTGTTGTAGTGAGAGGTGAGTTCCATTGTGGAGAGATCATCTGTGGAGATAGGCAGGAGCGAGCTTATCCTTTCCTCTAGGTCGGCCATGTTGATCTTTGTTAGATTTCTCATCCATTTGGGGGGGTCTTGGGTGGGAGGTTGGTATGTGATCGGTTGAGTGATGTGGAATAGGGTTAATTGGTGGTCAGACCAATCAACAGGCAGGATGTGGTCTAATGGGCGATGATAGCATCCAGGATTGCTCCTTTGTTATGGGTTTCATCTGAGCAGTGTTGGGTAAGGTTGTTGCTGTGTAATAGCTCATTCAGGTTTTGGATTAGCGAGTTGTTTTTTTCATTCCAGTGTAGGTTGCGGTGGCCCAGAATTAGGTTGTTGGTGTCTCGGAGTGAACAGTGAGCAACCAGGTCGGACAGGTGTTCAGTGAATGTGGTGATGTTGCCTGGGGGATGATATAGGAGATGGCAGTGTAGTGTATTGTTATCGCTTGTGTTAATGTTGGCGGTTAGGCATTCAAAGGTGTTATAGTTAAAGGTGTCTATTTCGGTCACTGACATGTTGTTGTTGTGAATGATTGCTATACCCCCGCCTCTTTGGTCTTTTCGGTCTTTGTTGATGATTGCAAAGTCTGGGGGCACAAGAGTATCCATGATTGGTGGCGAGCAGTCGTTTAGCCAAGTCTCGGTGATGAAGGCTATGTCTATGTAATGGGTGAGGATGGTTTCTGCTAGCTCTGTGGCATGTTTGGTGGCTGATCTGCAGTTTATGAGCATGCAGTTGGTAGAGGGTGCCTCTTTTTTAGGATTCTTTCATAGGGGGGCCATGGGGATGTTGGTGAGGGAGGCTTAGGGTCTTGAGGGTTTCGGAGGGGAGTGGTCTCTTCTGAATCCAGTGATCACCTGAATCTTGGATTGAGGGATGGCAGTAGAACGGGTGTTGTACGAGGAGGCAAGATCTACTGCTTCATTCAAGGACATAGCCTCTCTAGTTCTTTTGGGTCTCAGTGTCTGACTCGAGAAGGGGGTTGAGATCCAACTGGGTCGGGGAGCCTGGGGAGCATTTGGTGTGTGGAGTTGGAGACAGTGGGAGTACAGTGGGGATTTTGGGAAGGCTTAGGGAGCGTGGTGAGATTGGTTAGGACTTCGTTAAAGTCCTGAATTATAGTAGCTAGCTGGCTTTTAAGCAGGGAGTGACGCTGCCCCGTCTCTTCCGGAGTTGTGGTATGGGTGTTCTGGGCGGGGTCCTCCAGAGGGGGAGATGGCCTGATGATGTTCTGTTGTCGTCTTGTTGTCATTGTGCTGTCCGTGTAGGCTTTGAGTTGGGCTTTGGGCATGGGATGCGGGGGGTCATGTTGTGGCATCTGCGTTCTTTTGCATGTGGGTAAAGGGAGGTAGTTAGGAGTCTTTGACTGTGTATTGAGGTTGATCGGTGTTATTTGGGGAGGTTATAAGCGGGGAGTTGTTCAAGTTGACGGTCAGAGGAGGCAAGGGGAGCCTTGTTCTTGGTGACAGAGGTGTGGGTGTTGTCTCGTGGTGGAAAGCTGGAGTTTTTGATAGAGGGTGCAGGAATGGTAGATGTGCTCTGCTGGGGGTCCAGCTTTCCTGGGAGAAGGGGTGGGTTGGGCGAGGGAGATGTGCGTGAGAGGGGGCAGTTCGAAGTGAGAGGAAGAGGGAGTCTAATGCCTCTAGGTTGTTGTTGTTAGCTTGGATCAGGACTGTGCAATTGGAGTAGATGGTCACAGAGGTGTTCCCGCTCTGCATCATGCGGTTAGGGATAGAGAATTACAGTTTGCAGCTATAAGGAGAGTTAGTAGTTTTGGTAATGTGGAGTTGAGGTCTGAGGATGGAATTCCACTTTTCGGGTCTTTCAGTGTGGAAAATGAGATCCATTTTTATCTTGCCTTTGGAGCAGCAGTGATATATGTCAGCAAATAGTGATTCTGGGAATTGTTTAATCAGTTTGTGTTTGAGGTTTTTTTTCACTTTGGGTGAGAGGTTGGGGGAAACTAATCGAGAAGGAGTTCGAGCCGTGCGGTTTTAAGTGGTTCGGTGTTTGGTGTGGGGGGGTTGGAGTAGGTTGGCGTGATAGAAGGCATTTTGTCTAAGTTGGACGGGGGGCTAGTTCCCTTAGGGCTTGGTGTGTTACAATACCACTGGGGGTCGGGGGGGAAATTATTGTGGTGGTCGGGTCATGCAGAGTGGTCAAGCCGCTTCTTTTGAGGTTGGTTGGTTGGCTGCCTACAAGTAGATATGTGCAGAAATGAAGCAGGCCAGCGTCACTTCCTTTTAGTGGCTGGCGGGTCTGGGCGTGGATTTAAAGTGGTCAAGCCCCATTTTGTGGGGTGGTCGGTACTCACCGGTGAGGTAAACAAAGAGTTAACCCTGGGTGGCAATCTTGGGGTCAGTCAGTGAGGTGGGCATTGATGACTAAGTCAGGATTGCTTCATTACTGGGACCAGCGAGGCAAGGCGAGTTGTTGGGTGACCAGTCCACTTCTTTTGAGTTGGTCAGAGACTTCCCTGTGCAGTATTCCAGGAGTTAGCTCTTGGTGGCCATCTTAGGGTTAGGCCATGTGGGCATAAGGTTTGAGGAATCTGCAGTCTCTATAGTGCAGGGGTCCTCGTCGTCTTTTTTTGTTGTGTCCGGCAGGTACAGGGTGTACCGGGAACATTTAGAAATTGTCAGAGACTCCCCGGTGCAGTTTTCAAGGAGTTAGCTCTTGGCAGCCATCTTAGGGTCAGGCCATGTGGTCATAGGGTTTGAGGAAGTGGCGGTCTCTGATGCAGGGGCCCTCGTCACTTTTTTGTTGTGTCTGGCGGGTATAGGGAAACATTTAGAATGGTGGAGACTCACCGTTGCAGTCTGTTCGTCGGTGAATGTTGTGGTGGTGTGTTCACTTCTTTGTGAATGATGGTGACTCATCGATGCAGATTATTCATCGGTGAAGGGTCTGTGCCGGGGTGGCCATCTTGTGGTCAGGCACTGCGGAGCTCGACAGTAGCTCGCGATCGGCTTTTTGAAGTTCTCACAGTGCCAGCTTATTGATTGCTTTGGTCCTGGGTCAAGGACTGTCGGGACTCTCGCAGGCCCAATGCGGGGTGTCCTTTGATCGAGTGAGGTCCGCAGACCGCCGATCACCTCAGAGGCATCCGTTGCAATCCTGGAGGTGTCGGGCGCGGGTCATCATAACTTCGTTTCCTGGTGCTGGTGGAAGCTCGATTCAGACTTGCCCGACTTGGGATATATTCCAGTGAGTCCTCGTTCTCGTGGGGAGGAGATGGGGGGCAGCATGGATTCTGACTGCATCAGTGATCCCAGTGCCTGGGAGCTCGATCTCTTTGCTCCCTCCACGTGGCCATCTTTAAACAATACCGATATCAACTTAACTTAGTCATACCAAATGTGTGGATATAGAGTACAGGAAGGTAACATTTTGTAAATTAAAGAAAAGAAGTACATACAATAAGCTTTTGAAGAGATTAGAAAGAGTGTACTGTATATGCAGCAAGTGAAACAGTATGAACAATAGCATGCAGCACATCATGAAATTGGCTTGTCATACCAACTCCAGATGGCACCTTCTGCCTACTACAGGGATCAGCAAATTCTGGTTTGATGATTACTCCCTCCGGCTGGATAGTAGGTGGTGAAGTGGCCTTGTCGCGGTGAAGATATGTGGCGGGCGAGCAGTGCTCTTTGGCATGACCTGGCTTTCGGGTGTTTGAGTAGGATCCCTAGTGACAGTGGCACTGGTGTGACTTGTGGTAGTAGGGGGAGGAATGCCATGCAGCTGCTGAATGTACAAGTCCTCACTGACTAGTATCCTGCCTTCTCTCTCACTGGATGTAAGCTGTTTCTGCTGGAATCAACTCTGAGGTGTCTTTTGGTGAGGTCCTTGGAAACAGGACGAGATAAAAGTTTGACCATCTAACCTCCTTTCATATGCCCAACGCCAGCATTGGACATAACATTAAGAGGGAAATAGCATAACTAAAATATCCATGTATCATCTTCCTTGCATTTCTTTGCTTTACACTCTTCTCAAAAAGATATATAAAAAGCCAATCCTGTCCTATTTATACATCTATTAATTGCACCGAACACCCACAGCATGGTCCGGATTCTTAGAACTGTGCCCCCCCCACTGACAAAATACAAAAGAAAAAGGAGTGTAAATGATAAGCTGGTAAGCCGTCTAAACTACTTAAAAAGGCCCAAAGTGCAAAGTAAACAAACAAACTTCCTCTGCAGAACTTTACAAAAATCTTAAGATAAAAGCAATATTTAAACAGGACACAAAAACATTTAATAACACACACAAACCTAATACATTACGTATTGAACTTACAAGTGAAGAGGAAACAACACAATTTCAAAGTTAGCATTGATCCTTCATATCAGTGGAGTGAAAAGGCAGTCCCTATCTCTACAGATAAATCCTCTACAATAGGACTCTTCTAACAACTCACTCTTACAAGAGCAAAAAGCGACAAATGATTATTTGCTAATAGCGATAATTGAACAATCATCACTCATACACACAAAAAAGATGTCCTTCATAGACCACTTAATTGCACTACACCAATAAAAACTGGAACTATTTAACCAAGGAGTAAAGCTTCTATCATTGAATATAGGGACCACTGAATTAGTAATAACTCTTCAATATCACATTCACTCTCTGGATTCTTAGATGCCACTATTGACGCCCTTAACATACAATTCAACAAGCTTGAGCTACAAGTTGACTCACTGCATATGCCAGCAAACCATGGAGCTGGAATTGACGCTAAGCATAAAAAGCTTGAATGAAATGATTCACAGTGCTAAAACGGAAATAGCGCCCGTTATCAAAACTTGCATATGCTTCCTATAATAAATTAACTAGATCCCCACGCAAGGGTCCTAGTCACGCTGGTGGAGGAAGAACAAACAATAACACTTCATAACAAACAAAGTGACACTGCTGCTGCAAAGGCAAATCTGGAAGCCAGGATTTGTCAATACATAGGAATAAATGTAATGGAAATTATCACAAAATGTAAGTATTAATGACCCAGTTGGATGTAGAAGATCGTTCTATGGTGAAAACTCTTTGAGAACACTAATTGGGAAAAAAATGAAGAAAACTCAAAACCTGATATTAAATTAAATTTAACGGATAATCAAAACCACTGACCAAATACATAACGAAAATGATCAAACTAAAAAAAAAAGATAGCCTTCATCCCATTTCCCAAAACAACAAAACACTGTAAATACCAAATTCTTTTAAATTTTCAGGCCATCAGTATGCTCAGATCCCACCACCAATAGACTCGCCAGAAAAATGGGCAGACTCATTAAAGAAACCTAATCAGGAGTCCAATGAAAATAATCTTTTAACCAAAAAACTTAAGAAGTCTCAAACCTCTGCTGAGTAACCTCTTAGAAACCCCACATCAAGACATGGTAAGGCAAATATAAAGCCCAAGAAACATCAAAACAGTCTATGTATTCATAATCCAAAAAAGAAAATATCATGGCAAGTCAAGGTTCAGAGAAAGTAATCATGGAGCAAAGCACACTTTTATAATTAATATAGAGGAATAATTTTTCCCTTTGATTGCACATACTGCAATTGACAATATTATTACTGGACAACTAATAAATCAATCAGACTTGAAAAGTCACAATAAAGGCATGCAAGAGACCTCAATCAAACAGGACACTCTGAGACAAAACTCCATCAACTCAAACAAATTATTATTCCACCCAATATATGAATCAAAAGGCACACACATCAAGTGGTATGCCAGAAGCTATTATATGACAATTGAAGAATATAAATTACATAAGAGCCAAATCCCAAAATATTGTTACCTAAAAACACGTTAGATCAGAACTTATCCAGATTTGATGCCGCACAGCTATGTACTTCTAAATCTCTAGAACTGAAAGGGGCAACTGTTCCAAAACAAATACCAAAATCTAAAGAAAAATCCAAGATTAAAACTTAATCTTGGTCATAACCCACAAAGACATTGTCAGTTTGACGAAGAGAAGAGACAAGTAAAAACATAATGGAGTTGGCTTTCAGTAATATAATAAAAAGGGAATAAAAAGAATCACTGACAAAAATACCTGGACCCAATCCCTCCTCAAACATTGCAGATCTTTTTACGAAACATAGGAGAACTGGTAGTCTTAATCCCAGATGAGAACACCTCAAAATTCTGGCAAATGTTTGATAAAGTATTACTTCAGATACCTGATATCAATCTCCACGTCCCCTCACAGGGTATATTGAACACCATCTCCCAGCAACATGAGAACACTTTAAAGGATGTCTGAAGGGAGGCCTATCCACCTATATAGCTACATCACTCCAATTTAAAATCATTTGTCAAAATGTAAATGTCTCTCAAATGTTTGATGTTAAGAAATTGGACCTCTCACTGAACTAAATCACCATTGCTGCTTCTTAATACTTATGTCAACCTACAGACAGGACAAAAAAAGGATATTAAACAAGCTTGAAGAGATAATATGTGAATTAAAACAAATGTATCCTGAAGCATACTGGATCTAAAGTGGAAATTTCAATATGTGTCTAGGAATCGAAGTTGCAGAGCCTGAATTAGTATCTTTACAAAATCAAATATGGAATATACCAACCAGGTAATGCCCCCGATAAAAAAAATAGACAAACTTTGTGAGTTAATTCTTGATTTATGTTCCTGAGCCGACTTGAAAATGCTAAATGATAGATTCAAAGATGATCAACCTGTAGCGCCTACTCGCATTACTAATTTGACCAAATCATTTATAGGTTACCCCAGAGCAAGTTTAAAAATGTTATGAAATTGAAACTTGAATGGATAGCGATCACTTTCCCCATCTAATCACCATCCAATGTTGATGGGAACAGACGTCGGAAGGAAACAAGATTAGCAATAGGTGAACAAGAAGAGAGCGAGGAAAAAAGGGTAACTTGTCCTCTTCCCCAGTAAGTATTAAGAAACAAAATGGACAAGTTCTTTTAACAAGGTATCTTCAGGCACACGCTTTTTGCCGTTACCTTTTGTGAAAATGAAAAGGAGAGTAAACAACTGTTGTAAAAAAACCCTCACCCACTTACCTAGTAGGTGGCATGCTTCATCATCGGGGCCCAACTGGATTAACTAATGCAATCCAGCTGTGCTACAACGCCTGAGTTACAGCGGAGCAGGTTGTTTGGTGAAAGGGAAGTGCCGTGCTATGTGAAGTGTGATTACGAGTTAAAAATGTCTCTTAGGAGTGCCCTTTTGAAAAATTTTAATGGAAGGGTCCTTGGACATAAGTAAAAACGAAATCGGGATCTCTACAGGGGTATAGTATGTACCCTGGTATCCCTGATACATAAGGTCTACTAGTTTCAGCCTTTTAGATAGTTCTTTAGGCTTTCTTCAGGACCAAGAAATAGTGCGTGGCCTAAAAAATGGAGGAGGCCACGTGGGGTGCAAGTATCAGCACACACCCTAAAGTGTGCTGTGAGTGTAGTGGGTTGTGATTATTACTCACAAAACCTCTGATCGGAGTACCTGTAAATAAAAAGATTAGTGAGTACAAGTACACAGTTGTTCTTTCATGCATCTGTATTATTAATGCATGCTCCTATTTATTTGTAGCTGGTGGTTTCATGCATGTGGCAGGGTGTGCATGCATGATGGTTCACCACTAAAAAACTTGCGTGGCTACAATGTGCCCCGGTGATGCTAAGAATAAACGGGGAATCCATAGGTGTATGAGGGTAAGTGATAATGGCGCGACAAATTTGGGCACATTGACCTCATATACACTATTGCCTATGAGTATTCTAAAATGCTTTCTTACATTTAACTTCTAAATACGATAAGCTCTATCTGATTGTGGCGCATAGTGGCAATCACATAAACCATAAAGACAGACTTAAGACAAACAAAGTCGACATTCAACAACATATATTTAGTTGTGGCGCGTAGTTCATATTCTGTGAAAGTCATGTGTAAACTAAAAACAGACCAACAACATGAAGGACTGACAATGGCGGTCTCACATTAACTCTGAGTGTGTTATGCCTCTGAAATCCGATCGGTTTGCAAATTCCCATGCTGACCCTATCGAGATTAAGAGGTAGTAAGGATATCTGGATAGAAAATTACATAAAAGAACTCTGTTTGTGCAGCATGGTATGGCTACTCGAAAACTAGTACTCACATTTGGCAGGGGAGAAAGGTCATGTTCACCTACGCAGCCGATCGGATCCGCTTGTTTGGCCGTGTTCAGGTAACTGAGCTGGCACTTAATAGGAAGCGGAAATGCTCACAAAGTCACGTGTTTAGCAATTTGTTACATACTTAAACGTGAGAACAATCATATGTGGAGCTAGCGCAAAAAGGTATCACGCTGGTGTTCAAAAAGGCAGCGCATGCGTGCGGCTGAATTGGGACGTGTCAGGAAACAAATAAAGTTAGATGCGGTATCTTGAAAAAGACAGCGCAATGCTGTTGTACTCACTATATGAGGGGGACAGAAGTAGTATATAGCAAATTATGCGTCACAGCGATATGTCTATACCAACTTATGTGGTACATAAATATCATCCTGAAAAAGACCTCTAAAGTAGAGAAATGACCTAAAGTCATCTTTGGTGTTGTAAACATGTGATAGGCGAATGACACGTCTAAGTATATATATATATATGCTTTTTATATATATTCTCTACTAAATATTCATGTTCTTCCCAAATACGGCCCTAAAACTAATTAAGCCGAGTTACTAGAATAATAGTGGTCCATACTATATGGTATGGGTCATGAGAATATATTGATGTGTCAGTGTGTTTGCCTCTTACAATAGGATATGGATAAGGGGTGTGATTACTGGCGTCGTATACTGTTCCAAGGCACGTTGTCATTAAGCCCTGATATGTGGGTGGAAAGTCTGTAAACCCAACGTTGTTCTTTTTCTAACAACTGTTACTGGGTATTACCCAAATTTGGCTCAAGTTGTTCAATTATTACCCAGGACATATCGTTGGTAGTGTGTCCCATTGCAAGGAAGTGGTCTGTAAGTTTCGTGGTACTCCGTTTGCAGCAGATGTTGCTGCGATGTTCGCAGATTCTGGTTTTGATTTTTCTGCTGGTCATGCCAACAAAGCGTAGTTTGCAGGGACATGTAATCAAGTAGATTACGTTTGCAGAGTTACAGTTTGTGTGTCTCTTGATAGTCCAAATTTTTCCTTCCTCCAAATGTAGGGTTTTTGTTGTCTGTGTGAGATGACAAATGTTACAGTTCCCACATGGAAAATGGCCAGTCACTTCTGGTAGACCCCATGCATTCCGTACAGTGTTTGGGGTGTTCACAGTTCTTTTAGGGCGAGTGGATACGAGACTGTCTCTGAGGTTATGAGATTTTTTATAGGAGAACAGTGGTTTATCCCATTGAAGTTTGCCTGAAGTCTCGATTTTCCAATTGCTTTGGATTAGTCTAGCAACTTTGTTTGAAATGGAGTTGAAGGTAGTGACACAGGTAAGTGGTATGGTGGTAGTCATATTGGCTTTGGGTTCTAGTAGACTGTCCCGATTCTGGTTCCTTGCTCTTTTCTGAGCTCTTTTGATGATTTTATTTGGGTATCCGCGGTTCTTCAGTTTTTCTGTCAATTGTTCTGATTGAGATTTGAATTCCTTTATTTCACTGCAATTACGGCGTAGTCTCAAATATTGCCCAAAGGGTAAGTTATCCCTCAGTGGTCTTGGGTGAAAACTCTGGAAATGTAGAAGGGAATTCTTAGCTGTTGGTTTAAAATGTGTTTTTGTCATGAGGACCCCATTCCATGCTTCTATTTCTAGGTCCAGGAAAGTGATACTTTCAAGACTTGCTGTATGTGTGAAGCGTAAGATAGGATCCAATGTGTTGATCCAGTTTAAAAATTCACTGAGTCTTTGCTCCTCATTTATCCATATCAAAAAGACGTCATCAATGTATCTCTTATAGAATGTGATGTCTTTGTTGTAAGGTGATAGTGGATTCAAGATGTGTAGACCCTCAAAATTAGACACATACAGCCCAGCGACGCTGGGAGCGAATGTGCTCCCCATCGAAGTACCGTATTGTTGCGAAAAGAGGGTACCTTCATATTCAAAAAAGTTATCTTTTAGAGCCAATTCTGCACATTCCATGATGAAGGATTTGGGTGTTTTGTAGTTCCAGGTTGTTTTGTCAAGAGATGTACGGATGACCTTTAGTGTGTCATCTTGGGGCAGGCTGGTATATAGGCTTTCTATATCCATACTCACTAGAATGGATGTGGAAGGACTAAACTGAAGGTTGTTAATCTGGCTCAGTAGATCTTTTGTATCTTTCAGGTATGCAGGAGTCGATTGAACCAGTGGTTGTAAGAAAAAATCGCAAAAACGAGACATAGGTTCAAGGAGTGAGCCTATTCCGGATACAATAGGTCTACCTGGTGGTGGTATTTTGTTTTTGTGAATCTTTGGGATTGTATAAAAATAAGGTATTGAGGTACCACCAGAGGTCAGGAAGGATGCTTTATGTTTGCTAATATAGCCATTGGCTTCTGCCTCTTGTACCAAAATGTTTATTTTGGTTTTTAGTTGATCACTCGGTTCTTGTTCCAATATTTTATAGTTCTTAGGGTCATCAAGAAGACGAACGCATTCCGTATGATAAGCATTTTGATTTTGAATAACTATTCCTCCTCCTTTATCCGCCGGTTTTATAATGATGTCTTTGTTGTTTTTAAGACTTTTAATGGCGGTGAACTGTTTTGCACTGGTGTTGTTGAGACACCTGTTACTCATGGGTGTTTTCTATACCTTTATAGATCGCTTGCTCAAAGGTGATAAGCTCGGCTGGTGTTGTGTGCAGAGGTGGAATAAACGTAGATTTTAATTTGAGGGTGGTATCGCCCATTTCTTCATTCTGCGTATCTCTTGGTGATTGATTCTCAAAAAAGGCTTTCAGTTTAAGTTTGCGAAACTATCTAAAAGGCTGAAACTAGTAGACCTTATGTATCAGGGATACCAGGGTACATACTATACCCCTGTAGAGGTCCCGATTTCGTTTTTACTCATGTCCAAGGACCCTTCCATTAAAATTTTTCAAAAGGGCACTCCTAAGAGACATTTTTAACTCGTAATCACACTTCACATAGCACGGCACTTCCCTTTCACCAAACAACCTGCTCCGCTGTAACTCAGGCGTTGTAGCACAGCTGGATTGCATTAGGTAATCCAGTTGGGGCCCGATGATGAAGCATGCCACCTACTAGGTAGGTGGGTGAGAGTTTTTTTACAACAGTTGTTTACTCTCCTTTTCATTTTCACAAAAGGTAACGGCAAAAAGCGTGTGCCTGAAGACACCTTGTTAAAAGAACTTTTCCGTTTTGTTTCTTAATGACAAGATTAGCAATAACTCATTGAACCTGAAAAAGTTAAAATAGCAAGGATTAATAATGCAAAGGTAATTTAGCCCCATACCTTTTTGTGCTTACTCAAAGAATCAAACATGTAAATGGTCAATATAATTTACTGTGGTAAAATTAATGGTAATCAATCTATTAGAAGCTTTTGGTATGCTCTCCACAGTAGGGGGCACACGCATCACTTCTCATTTACAAAAACATGATTGGTACACCAAAACCTAGCATCAGGAAAAAAGAAGATAAACACAGAAATAACATTTTAAAAAATTTAACAAAGTCCCAAATCTGTTGAAATCGGCTCAACATCTTCTGGTATAATAACTAAGAAGTTTATACAAAATGGTAATTTGAAGGTAAAAAACAAACTCTTTTGCATTATACTGTAGCTCCAAAAATTCATTAAGAATTTAGAGCTTTAGATGTAAGTGATGTAAGTGAGCAAATAATGTCAAAATCAATGAGGCAGATAGGACTTACTATGTGGCCAATTTGTATGGTAGTACAGATTTAATTGCAAAGATAAAGAAATCTGATATAATCATGTCCGCTCCAAACTGCACCACTTATATTAGGAACCAACTGCGAATAGTAATAAAAAGTAAAATGTGGATGGTGCCCATGGTATGAATTGCCTACCCACAGCAATCTTTGAAAGTGATGTTGATTTTTGGGCCATGGTTCCAACTCCATTGTTTAACCAATGTCTATTTTCCAACTCTATTCCTGATTCGTGGAGAGGTACTGTACTTTATTCAATCTTAAATAACAGATGACCAGAAATTCCAGCAAACTATAAGCAGATTGGATTAATAGACACTGAGTAGTAACAAGATGAAGGGCAACCCAACACACATTGAAGCAAAATAATTTGCATTGTTGCTTCTGAAGGACTTGGATATTTGGGATGAGCAATTTTATATTTAATCACCAAATTAGACAGGATTCTGACCAAGAGGTGGAACTATAACCAACATCCAGATAAAACCTGCCTTTGTCGAGGTAACAAGGCAACGTCTATGGACAAATCTTAATCAATGGAAAGTAGCACCAATGTTTTTATAAGTGATTGAGTTGTTGTATACAAATGCATGAGTTGCCATAAAACTGGGTGACAGAGCTTATTCTACAAAGAAAATCATGATGAAGGATGGATTTAAACAGGGAAGCGTTTTGAATCCCTTGTTATTTAATCTCCATTGCTGACCTAAATTTGTCACTTAACCCGTTCCGTGCTCATGACGGAACCACTCCGTCATGAGCCACGGGTGCGCTGTGCTCATGACGGAGTGGTTCCGTCATGTTGCGGCCGTTGGCGGCCGCTCCGCCCACGCGGCGCTAATTCCCCGCCTGTGCGGGCGATTAGCGCAGTGGGCGGAGTCGTGACGGAACCACTCCGTCATGAGCACAGCTCACCCGTGACTCATGACAGAGTGGTTCTGTCACGAGCACAGCGGCACCGCAACTGCCCCCAAACCCCCCCAGCGCCGCGGCGGAATTCCTGCCGCGGCGAAGGGGTTAACAAAATAGGTTTCAATCTTCCTATTTTTTACTACAAACCCATGCAAACAATATTATGCTCTTTAGCAAGATCCCATATAGCCTGCAACGACTTGCGGCATAGTTACCTAGAAGAGAAAATTGCAATTTGACAATCATGGTACCTTCAAGACTCTACTGCAAGTGTTGAGGGTGGAAGCAAGATGCCTCCTATTCACATTTAAATCTCTGCACATACATCTAAATAGCCCATCCCAGAAAAATCTTCTTACAGTCATGAATAGCAAACTAATCCCCTCCCTGATGGATGGCACCGAAATTGTGTGAAGGAAATCTTCATGAATAGCGAACTAATCCCCTCCCTGATGGATGGCACTGAAATTGTGTGAAGGACATCTAGGATGTTAGATGTCACATGGGCCTCCACCTACAAGCAGCTATATAAACTAAAGAACATATCATTTCAAGTACAGATATGGTTGGCGTTTGGCATGTTATGAGAAACAACTAACGCGATAAGGGGCACACATAAAAACCTGTAAGAAAATGCGAAATGCCCCAAGACACCAAGACATATGCCAAGTCATCAGGTATAACTTGAGAGTGCATACAGCCAAGACTTAGGAAGTATTTAGACACAGCATTAACCCTGTTAAATCTTAAGCATTTATGAAAACAATCTGCATGTCAGCAGCTTTCCAAAGGTTAGTAAATAAATGTGTAAACATTGCTGGAAAATCACATTCCTGGATGGTGCTGAATTCATATATGCAACAATTGTTAAAAACTATTTTTTCAATGCACATTAAGGGCATAATTACAATGTGCGGTCTCGGGACGGACCAACCTCTGGTCGTGGTCCCGACACATCAATTATAATTCGACCGCACCATTTCTCTATGAAAGCTTGAGCCGCAGCCATAAATCGCCATAGCACAATCTCTCATAGAGAAATGAGAGCCTGTGTAAATCCCTGCACCATCTGGCAGGCTCCTCAAGGTGCCTGCCACACGGTGCAGGGATTTTCATGGGGCACCATAGGTACCCCCCAAACCCCCAACCAGAGGGTTAGGGGGGAAGGGGCACTGCTAGGGGCCCATAAGGGCACTTTCCATTAGAAAATCCTCGTGAGAAAGGCAGACATGGATTTGCTCCTGGAAAGTGCCATCATAATCCCGAAAGCAGAAACGCCTTCCTCCCAGGAATATGCAGCCCTTACAACTGGCCGACGGGCTACTCGAGCCCGTCAGAAGTCAGCCGGATTGACTGGCCGGTTTGAATTCCAACCAGCCTAATTTAATACGGCGACCGGAAGTCAAAACGGGGATGTTGGTCGGAAAACCTCCGACAAGCAGTAGGAGGCTTTCCAACCAACATCCTAATTAGCCCCTAAGTTGAAATTTGTTTCGTATAAGATGGGTCACTTTCCTACAAAGGATTTCACTTTCAAGGGGAAAGAGACATGGTCTGCATCAAACTGTAGGCTTTGCGGGTACAAAGAAGAAACCCTTTAATATATTCTGTGCATATGCCGATCTTTAACAGATGCTTGTAGAAAAATGATGAGCCACAATCTTGCATATAAGAACATGCAGTCAAGCCTTGATCCAGAGCCTGAATGGCCAAAATACTCAATGTCAATATATCCCAAATTTATTCTAAGAACATGGATTTAAATTTTAATGATTAATCTGCGTCATAAATCTCAACTATGGTATACAATATGGCCTTATTATATGGCACGTTGTTTATACCAAGGATTGTAAATTGTTTTCATTAAGTTTGAAAAAAAATATTGGACCATTTTAAAATTATTTTAGAATAATTCTTTATAATATATGTGGTAAAGAATTTTTATAACCAGCTACAACAAACTATCTTACATCACAATTTGAGTGAAGGAGTCTTTCTAATGCTGAAGGCATACATACGACTATGCAAATTACATGGTCTCCAGCTCTACACACGAAGCTAAGTTCCATTTAATCCAAGTGAATATTTTTCTGTTTATTTATTATTATTTTTTTATTTTCGCTATTTTGTGGGATGCAAAATGAGGTGTAAACTAAAAATATTCAGGATACAGCAATCTCAGCTGACTGAAATTGGTAGGACTGGCCCATGGATTATTGGTTGGAACTGAATTAATACCCTGTTTTGACTGACAAGGGTATAACCAAATGGCAAAAGACACACAACAAACCCAAAATGGCAATGAGCATAGCATTAGCATTATGAAAATGTCAGCACTGGCATTTTTTGCATATAATATAAGTTTGAGTATCTTGGACTACTTCTTAAGGTCTGCCTGATTCTGCATACAATGTTTTTTTTCCTGTTACTAGAAATTAGCACAAATTGGGAAAGACTGCATAACATATTGTTTGTATAACAGGGCAGCACTTAAAAATCATGCTACTTTTTCATTTATGTTTTTTGTTGCTTTTTGCCTGAGTGTATTTCTTTTAGTGACAAATATTATATTGAATGAGGCAACAATGTACTTTTTTACTCAATTGGGGAGTTAAAATAGAAGGGCTCCTGAGACATCATCATGAATGTGCCCTCCTTGAGGAAAGAGCCTTTCCGGTTGAGCCAAACTGTCCACATGCACAGTTCTGCACTCCAGACCCCTGCACCTGTTGAAACATGCCCACCCTGAAACTACATGCCCCAACTGCATCATGATGGGCTTTTGTTCCAAGTAAAATTGTCCCTGAAGAGGGGTAGTTCTACTGGCATGAGGCAAAGGACAAGATACATGACAAGACAAGACACGACAAGACAAAACATGGGGCAGCAAAGGACAAGATGGACTTATACATCAGGCATGTACAATTGTCCTACCCTGAAGGGCACAGTCTATGAACAACTACACAAAGTAATTTATTACCATGGCTTTGAATAATGAATGCAGGGCCCCATATGATACAAATTATAGCATCTCTGATAAAAATGCACACTTTGGTGGCTACATAATTTAATTAGATATTAGTTTTTTCTGTCTGCATTTTATTACATCAAAAACCAATATGGACATTCATATTGTCTTCGGAGGAGATGAGGGTGAAATTAAAGCTTTGCATGATAAAACTGAACATGTAGCCCCATCGTAATAGAGGTGTGTGATTATTGGTTGCAATAGAAAAAGCACAATTTACCGAAAATTGTAATGCTGGCGAGAGAGAGGTGAAAGTGTACCGTACCTGCTCTCAGCTGGTTGAACCTTTTTATCCACTCCTTATGAAATATGTGCAGCATGTTGTGGAAACCATCAGGATTCCCCCTTCCAATGAGGATTAAAAAAAAGACTGAACCTAGAAACCTGAAATATAACTGGTAACCACCTTATCACCCAGGCCCTCTTCAGATCCTTAAGTATCAAGGAAGCCTTCAGTAACACATCCTTTTCTGCTGCTCACGACCCATGAGCCCTCAGAAAAATGCCATGGATCTCTAACTTGTAGCATCTGATTGGCATACGTTAGGTAGATACATGGGACTCCCTGTCTTTATGACTAGACCCCTTGTGACTGTCGGTTGATTGATTGCTTCAGCTGTCTGATGTCTGATGTGTCATTTACTTCATTAACTCATGATGTTCAAATTGTCCACAGATTGTAACCACCCTACCTGCCTAACAATTCTATTTGTCTCTATATATGCATGTACTTGGATCCTAGTACCTTGCATTATATGTAAATCGTATTATATGTAAAGTGCTCTGATACCTTTGGGTCTAGCTAGCACTATATAAAACCTATAAATAAATAAAATAAATAAATCTGCGGATAACAGCTGCTGGGACCTTTGCTTGGACAGCCTTGAGGGCACCTTCCAGCTTCCTGACTTCGCCCTGGTGGGACCGTAGTCCCAGGGAGCACCACCATCATGCTGCCCCTTCCACCAGCAAACATGCGTAACCCTGGTGGGACCATAAGTCCCAGGGTGCAACTGGTCTCTTTCCTGCTTTCCTGCTGCCGCTGCTCACGAGGGGGAGGTGCCACCATCGCGCTTATAGCGCTGCCTCGCACCCCACAGCGCGGGGCACTGTTACGGGAAAACAGCCGCTGGAACTTTTGCTTGGGCAGCTTTGAGGGCACCTTCCTGCTTCCTGACTTTTCCCTGGTGGGACCGTAGTTCCAGGGAGCGCCACCATCTTGCTGCCCCTTCCACCAGCAAACGTGCATCACCCTGGTGGGAACACAAGTCCCAGGGTACAACTGGCCTCTTTCCCACTTTCCAGCTGCCGCTGCTCGCGAGGTGGAGGTGCCACCATCGCGCTTATAGCACTGCCTCGCACCCCGCGGCACGGGATGTGTGCGGGCAGTGCCCGGGCAAAGCCCGGGCCAAGGGCAGGCCTGTCCTTGCCCATCATTGACAGTAAGAGGCATGCAGGACCACGACCTTTGATCTTGCCTTTGGACGTTGCCGAGCAAGGTACTGTGCATTATTCTCCATCCACTTCCATGTTAATTGTCAACACCCGGGTGCATAGTAGACTTGGACCACTGACTTTGATGGTTTAACACTCTTTGTGCCACAGGGGTGTAAATATTTGCACTTTTAAATTTATTTAATTGGCTTGCAAACCCTTTGTGGGGGGATACACGTTTATCCACTGCTAGAACTTTGGGCACTTTTAGCATTAGCGGCCCCCGGGCATACAAGATGGGAAAGAGAAAAACCATGGAAGGTGTAGGGGGAAGTGGGGCTAACCGAATAAGAAAAGGGAAAAGGTCTAGGAAGACTCTAAAAACCCAGGTAGCAATTGTATACTCGATAGGATAGATACCCTAATAAACGAGTGCGAAGACATCTTAGAGGGCAATCAGTCGATACCACCAACCCTTGGGGGTCTGGCCGATAGATCCCTCTAAGCTCGAGAATACCCTGCCCCCGTTATCCCAATAATGTTCCAAAAGCTACCCTCTAAGAGAGCATCTATCAAATCAAAAAAGCTAGCTATCCCTGCACAGGATATATCCCAAACCCCCGCTATCTCCCCTGCCAACATCAGCATTAGCACATCTCAAAAGAAACAAGTGCAAGAACCTGCAATCCCCTGCTCAAACAGATTTTTACCTCTTCAGGGAGCCAGTGACGAATATAGCGACAATGTACCCTCGCCATTGTCCCCCGAGCCGGTTGGCGATATTGGGACGACTGGCATAGCTGATAAAATAGAGCCCATGGATATCTCTTTTACACTAAGAACAGAGATTGGCACATTGAAAAGGATGATAGAAGATCTTACTACCCTAGTTAAAACATTAGTGAAAAAGGACTTGCCCCGCAAAGAACATGATGCCCTTCTACAAGTTCACCACTCACAACCTATTAATAGCGATCCCAAACAACAAGATCCAACAGTTTCTAGAAAAAAACGCTTTCCCCATGACTCCAACACTTGTCAATTAGCCACGTCTGCATCTTTATCCCGAAAGCGCGATCCCAACGAATTTGCGGCCCAGAGCACAAATAGACCCAATAGCTCCATACAAGACAAACTCAAGAGGTTAGCAACTCTACAGAATTCGCAGAACTCTGCAAACAGATACACTGCCCAGCCACAACAAGCTCAACCCTTTACTCATAGAAATCGAGACCAATTGATCCCCCCAGCCGCTATGTCCAATACAAACCGCGCACAAACTAAACAAATCTATATGATTAAAGTCCCAAGAACTAACACCAATATCAAAACACCACCGAGAGCGAGGAATCTCTAATTAACAAGGTGACCCACTGGATACGTCAGGTTAGGGGATGTCGATCAGTGATCAGAGACGACATTCTAAGAGCACGGAGATGTTCCGCTCCAACCAACCAACTGGACGATATTGAGATTACCCTAAAGGAAACAGAGATTGTGGAAAATCTCCTTGCTTTGGAGTTTCGCACTTGCCCCCCTGATGGGCTGTCTATTCAGTTTAGGCACCTTCCCACACACGAGCTGGTTAGAACATCAACCATACAGGCAACACTACACCTAGCAGGCACTTCCTCCCTTGAGTCCAATGATTGACTACAAGAACCAGTTACCCCGACCTCTTCTAATCTTTTAAACCATAACACGCAAAGTTCCCAATGTCCAGCGGGTACTAGAGGGTTATCAATCCATCCAGCCAAAGAATTAGCCTCAGATTCATGCATACATCTAGCCTCGCCAACCCCAGCTCTGCCACAGGCAATTACCATATCCTCTATACAAAGCACAGGTCCTACACCAAGAAAACAGTTGAAGATTATGTCATGGAATGTGGCGGGACTAAATAGCAAACTTCCTCTTCCCCACTGGAAAGATGCAGTAGGAGACTTTGATATTTGTATCTTCCTGGAGACGTGGAGTCTGGCCCCCTTATTTAAACCTGGTTACACTTGTTTTTATACACCTGTAACATCTGTCGGGAGAGGGCGTCCTTCAGGGGGCTTGACTGTTTGGATAAGTATTGCACTTGAATGCCGAGTCACTCCCCAAACAAGCTCAAACCCAGATATCCTGTGGCTAAGCATCAGGGGTCCTATGGGTGGCCCCCCGTCCAGAATTGATTACATCCTACTCGATATAAAACTGTAGGGGCATCTGATCGATATGCTAGTGGGTTCAACCACAGAGAGTGATCACAACCCTCTGTGCTTAACTTTGAAACCCCTCTGGGAAGCAAATTATTACCAGCAGAATAGTGAACCTCAGGCAATCACAAGAGAAATAGTCCCATCAAATTGCAAAAAGTTCTTGAAATGGAAAAGGGTTGCTTTTAGCGAGGCAAAGATTGCCGGCATCAAACACAAACTGACAACTGGCATGGCCAAGCTTCAAGCTGCAGCATGTAGCGCAGTAAGATTAATGGATGTACCTAGGGCCCATCAGCGTACTATTACCCAAATTAATGCATACTTTCAGGCACCAAACCAAAAGAAAAAACCCTGCAATTCCACCAAGGATCCATATTCTTAGTATAATAAAGACTGCAGGGAAAAAAAATCGTCTCTGATTAAAGCAATTAAAGAGAAAAACAAAATGCAAATAAAAGTTGCCAGAAATTCTTATAAAGCAGCCCAGCGAGAGGCTAAGGCAATTTGGGATGAATCATGCTGGGAGCAACTAAAAGATGCATGCTCATCCAAGGGCAACAATTTGTTTTGGAAACCGGTTACCTAGGGAAGTAGGACAGGTGCACGCCCACACCCTAATCACATCACCAGCCAGACTTTGTAGAACCACTTTAAAGGGCTCTATTCAACAAAAGATGCCAGTCTGGAATGGGAACCTGCCAGGCTAAATGGGCACTTGGCAGAGGAGGAGCATTTTACAATCTTGGAGGTAGAAGTCGGAATAAATAAAATTGTCCCCTCAAAAGCTGCAGGCCCGGATGGCCTGCCTGGCGATCTATTTTTGGCTGATCCCAGTAACTGGGCAAATAACATCTTATTATTAGCAAATGCCATAGCCGATGGAGCACCCGTCCCAATGTCATGGAAGTGTGTCGAAGTGGTCCCCATATACAAAAAGGGGGCAAGGGACGGTTCCGCCTATTACAGACCAATAAGTCTGATTGATGCTATGCAGAAGGTTTTTGGCAGGATGCTTCTGCATAGGATTCAGTCATGGTCAGAAGATGGGGAGACCCTTTTCCAGTTCCAGGCTGGCTTTAGAACCTATTGTTTTTTCAGTGAATTTCTAAGTTTTTTAAAATGCTAATTCCTAACTATATCAGGCCTGAAACCTATGTTTTTTTTAGTGAATATATATATATATATATATATGTCCATAGAGACTCCCCACGAAACCCCGGGAAGTCATAGGCGGCACACTCAAGCTGGCGAATACTCTCCTTTATTAAAGCAGCAACACAAAGCACCAGTTGCCTCCCCAACGCGTTTCAACGGGTAGTCTTGTTCATGGGAACGGCATTACTCTCGACCACCATGATATCCCACAGGTGATACAATTTATAATATGCAAAAGAATTGTCCAATCCACGCTATGCAACCTGGTCATGGTAGTCATGAGACAACAGTCAAACCTTTCGATGGTGTATTTCGCCGTGATTTGTTTGCTGCAAGTTCACAATCAAAAGGGGAGCCGGCTTGTCCTATCAACAAACCCAAATTATGCTGGTCCGGACAGGCCCTAACGTGGAAATCCACGATGACTCAAGCCGCTCGTTTCACTATTCCGCAAGCAGCCCGATGTTGTTTTCAGGTGGTGCACGCCTCTGCCGGCGCTGGGCTGCACCGCGATATATGTCCATAGAGACTCCCCACGAAACCCCGGGAAGTCATAGGTGGCACACTCAAGCTGGCGAATACTCTCCTTTATTAAAGCAGCAGCACAAAGCACCAGTTGCCTCCCCAACGCGATTCGACGGGTAGTCTTGTTCACGGGAACGGCATTACTCTCGACCACCATGATATCCCACAGGTGATACGATATATATATATTCACTGAAAAAAACACAGGTTTCAGGGACGTTATAGTTAGTTGGACATGTCACTCATACAAAACCAGAGAAATGTGTCCGTTATAGTTAGTTGATCTAACTATAACTCGTGCCCCCGCAATTCACTGTTGATGACATCACATATTACATCATTTATGACATGGTCAGTGACATCACTGATGACATCACTGGTGACATCATCCAGTGACTGTTTGTTTCTGTAAAGTTTAAACATGTTTTATATATATAGGCCAAGGTGTATTGAAGAATGAAGGGGTGTATGACTGTCTAAATGGATGATTTAATAGGTGTGTGACTGACTGTATAAGTGAGTGATTAAACGTATCTTACTGAATGCATGGGCTAGTTACTAAACGGTGTAAATGTCTGTATCATTCTGTTAGTCGGTGTGTAAGTGGCTGCATGGGTTGGTGAGTAGCTACATGAGTGTCTATATGGGATATTGATTGGTTGTCTGAGTATCTGTATGGGTGCCTGAGTGTCTGTGTGGGTGGGTGGGGGGATGTGAGAATATGCATAGATGTGTGAGTAGGTAATTCACTGGGTGTATGGGTTCAAGTGTGCATCTGTGAAGGGTTGTATGGGTGGGTGAGTGTGTGTATTGGTGTGTCGGTGAGTGAATGGATGTCCCAGTAGTACATGTGTGAGTAACTACATATATGAAATGAAGTATATGTGTGTGTTGGAGTATATAAATGACTAAATGTGAGAGTGAGTGATTGTGACATTGGATGTATGGATGAGTGTGATCTTCTATCAGTGATTGTATAAGAGAGTAAGTATGTGTTAGTATCTGTAGGAATAAGTGAGGTGGTGTGTGTATAACTGTATAGGTGAGTAAATGGGAGAGTGATTGATTCTTTGCATGACTGACTAGGTGTGTGAGTAACTCTATAGATGGATGGTGGTGTGTGAATCTTTGTATGGCTGGATGAGTGCATAAGATAGTGTTGTATTGATGAGTGACTGTATGTATAAGTGACTATGGGTGAATGAGTGGATATGTGTCTAGACCTAGGAATAAGTGAATGGGTATGTAGTAACTGGTGTTGGTGTGTCTATGGTTTTGAAAATGGTAGTCTGTATTTTACAGTGGGTGTATCAAAGGTTATATTAGGGTATGAGGAGGTGCATCAGATTATCACATGGATGATGTCATCAGTGATATCATTTGAGATGTCATCAGTGATGTCACTGACCATGTCATGAATGTTGTAATATGTGACGTCATCAGTAGTGCTTGCGGGAGCGCGAGTTATAGTTAGCTCAACTAATTATAACGGGCACATTTCTCTGGTTTTGTATGAGTGAAATGTCCAACTAACTGTAACGTCCCTGAAACCTGTGGTTTTTCAGTGAATTTCTAAGGTTTTTTAAATTCTAATTTCTAACTATAACGGCCTTGAAACCTATGTTTTTGCTGTGAATTTCAAAGGTTTTTTAAATGTAAATTTCTAACTATAGCATCCCTGAAACCTGTGGTTTTTTCAGTGAAATTCTCAGGTTTTTTTAAATGCTAATTTCTGACTATGCCTACAGAGGTAGGACATGTGCAGAAAGAGGAAGAAAGGCACAGAAAGAAGCAAGAGAAATGCAGAAAGAGGCAACAGAAGTCCAGAAAGACGAGGAAAGATGCAGAAAGAAGCAAGATATGTGCACAAAGAACCAACAGAGGAGCAGAAAGAGGCCTTGTTGCAAAGTCATCCTGTGCCCCCAACTTTTTGCTGATGGGTACTGGTGGTAACTGACTAACCAGGTCTAGTGCCAGTGCTATGCTAAAAGACACTTAGAATACAGTGAAAACACCTACATACACTAGGGAACACTATGCGTTGAGGTACCCCTGTGATTAGCATGACCTCCTCTGTAAGACCCTAGTACATAATAGGGCAGGGGGATTAAATCTACCTCTAAATCAGGGGTGCAGAAATATGCTACTATAACTAGTTGTCGCGTTTGCAGATTGGTCGAGAAAGGGTGCTGGACGTCCAACCAACGATCAGGAATTCCGCTGCATAGGACTTACAAGAGGTACCAGGAGGGAATCTTGGCCCCCAAACTCCCTCAAGTCTAAATTGGACTTCATCCCACATCCGTAGTCTGCCACGAGGCACGTTTGCAGAGTGGTAGAGAAATGGGGCGATGGCCTCCGAAGACGTCTTAGCAATCCCACTGTGTAGGACTTACTGGAGGTAACAAGAGGGGTAGTTGGCCCCCAAGGACATCCTTGGGGGCCAACTTGCCAAACTATTACCTCCAGTCAGTACCACACAGCAGCACTGGTAAGTATTCATACCAGGCCACGCCCACTTCACCCACCACTCTACAAACGCCCTCCCCGGCACGCTTTTGGATGGGGATTGAAGTCGCCTTCACTGCTGGGGGTCCTTTAGGGGCCAATTAGCCTACCTTTTACCTCCAGTAAGCCCCATGCAGTGGGATTGGTGAGAGGTAGAAAAAGGCCATGCCCCCTTTCTCCACCACTCTGCAAACGCGCCCCCTGGCACGTTTGAAGTTGTGGGATTAAGTCCCTTTGAATCCTGAGGGTCCCTGGGGGCCAACTAACCACCAGGTACCTTCAGTAAGTGCCACAGAGCTGCGTTGCAGAGAGGTGTTAAAAGGGGTGTGGCCTGGACCACCTCTCTGCAACACAGGCATGTGGCACTTACTGGAGGTACCTGGTGGGCTAGTTGGCCCCCACGGGCCCTCAGGATTGAAGGGGAATTGATTCCCCAACTTAAAACGTGCCACAGGGCTTGTTTGCACACATGTCACCTCAGGCCCCGCCCCCTGCCTTCACCACTATGCAAACACGCCTTGTGGCATGTTTTAAGATGGGGGTTAAGTCCCTGTGAATCCTGAGGGTCCCTGGGGTCCAAATAGCCCACCAGGTACCTCCAATAAGCGCCACAGAGCTGCATTGCAGAGAGGTGTAAAAAGGGGCATTGCCTGGACCACATCTCTGCAACGCAGGCCTGTGGCGCTTACTGGAGGTACCTGGTGGGCTAGTTGGCCCCCCAGGGGCCCTCATGATTTAAGCGGAATTAATTCCCCAACTTAAAACGCGTCACAGGGCCTGTTTGCACACTTGTCACATCAGGCCACGCCCGCTCCCTTCACCACTGTGCAAACGTGCCCCATGGCACATTTTAAGTTGGGGGATTAAGTCCCCTTCAATCCTGAGGGTCTCTGGGGTCCAACTAGTCCATCAGGAACCTCCAATAAGTGCCACAGAGCTGCGTTGCAGAGAGGTGTGAAAAGATGCGTGGCCTCAGACCACCTCTCTGCAACGCAGCCCAGTGGTGCCAACTGGAGGTACCTGGTGGGCTAGTTGGCCCCCAGGGACCCTCAGGATTGTAGGGGAATTAATTCCCCAACTTAAAACGCGTCACAGGGCCTGTTTGCACACTTGTCACATCAGGCCCCGCCCCCTCCCTTCACCACTGTGCAAACGCGCCCCGTGGCGCATTTTAAGTTGGGGGATTAAGTCCCCTTCAATCTTGAGGGTCTCTGGGGTCCAACTAGTCCATCAGGAACCTCCAATAAGTGCCACAGAGCTGCGTTGCAGAGAGGTGTGAAAAGATGCGTGTCCTCAGACCACCTCTCTGCAACACAGCCCAGTGGTGCTAACTGGAGGTACGTGGTGGGCTAGTTCGCCCCCAGGGACCCTCAGGATTGTAGGGGAATTAATTCCCCAACTTAAAACGCGCCACAGGGCACGTTTGCATAGTGTTACTGGGAGGGGCGGGGCCTCTGGCGCGATGCTGGCTTTTTTTAATTTATTTTTTTCGTAAGGGGGGCTGTGTGGCCCCCCTTCCTTTCCTTTTTTTTGGGCCCTGGGGACCCCATCCCCCAGGGCCTGACCCCTAATTGGTTTATTTCATTTTTTTTAAGGGAAGGGGGCCGCGCGGCCCCCCTCCCGAAGCCTTTTCTGCCCCGGGGACCACATCCCCGGGGCATGGCCACTATATATTTAAAAAAAAAAGATTTCAAAGGAGGGGGCTGCGTGGCCCCCCTCCCGACGCTTCTGTTAGCCCCGGGGACCCCATCCCCCGGGGCTCTGCCTCATTTTTTGTTTTTTTTTACTGGGGAGGGGGGCCACGTGGCCCCAGTCCCGGGCCACTTCTGGCTCCGGGGACCCAATCCCCCGGGCCGGCCCTCTCCTTTGGGGACCGTGGGGGGAGCCCCAATGCCCCCACGGTCCCAGCCGGCTCCCCGCCTCCTGCGGGAGCCGGCATTGCTTTTCCACATGGGGAGCTGCTAACATGCAGCTCCCCATGTGGAAAAGCAATCTGCTTTGCTTCATTAAAGAGAGAGCAGGTTTCCCTGCTCTCGCTTCAAAGAAGCAAAGCAGTTTGCAATGACAGGGTGGGAGCCGCACGGCTCCCGCCCTGTCATTGCAAACAGCAGTATCCCGGGGGTGGGCACCCTCGTACACTGCAGGAGCCGGCCCTGGGAGGTGGCGGTCCCCTGTGCCATCACGGGCTCCAGGAGGGGGGCAGGCCACGAGCCCCCCTTACAGGTATAATTTTTATTAAAAAAACAAGCCCCGGGGGTGGCGGTCCCCAGGGCTGCGGGAGGCCGTGTGCCCCCCGCAAAGAATTAATGAAATCCACGGGGGTGGTGGTCCACGGGGCTTGGGGGGCCTTAGAGGCCCCCCACAGATTAACACGCATTGGCTTAGCCAATGGGTCTTGCATTTGGGGCCTTATAAGTGTTTAGCCAGAACTATTGACTTTGCCAATGTCTTTAAGCTGTGCTGTAGAGAAGTGTGGCTGCTGTGCAGCTTGCCGAAAAGTTTTAATAAAAAAGTGTCAGAAGCATTTTTGTTACCTTATATATGACCAAGAAAAAAAGTATTTACAATAAAAAATGTCCTCAGTTTTCTTTTGTTCTTGCAATGCTGACAACTTGTTTCTGCCTATTCCAATGGTTGTTTGTTAAAGCTTTTGTTTGAGGGGGCATAAACAATCGGAGGGTGAAGGTTGGGAACTAGTATCTGTATTATAACACTAGCAGCGGCCAGACGCTAGGGGAGAATCAACAGATGCCAGATTCCGAGAGCAGGCTGAGGTGGTGCGGAGGGATGCTGAGGTGGTAGTGGTGGTGGTGGTGGTGGTGAGTGGTGCGGAGACGATGCTGAGGTGATGCTGAATGATACTGATGTGGTGCTGAGTGATGCTGTGGTGGCGCTGAGTTCGTTACACTGTGCTTAAAAACTGTTGTGTAAGGGGAGCTGATTTCCGTGTGAAGTGCTATAATGCCCTTGGTTCAAGTGTGCGCTATAATTATGCAGGACAGGCAAGCGGGTGTGGCCAAATTTAATGTAATCGGACAATATCAGGTGAAAGCACTATGTATTCACAGGGCAGGGAGTGCTCCTTCTTATGACAAATCGCCTAATATCACACCCGTTGCGGCTAGGGCTGCGGATGTTAGAACTGGGTAACAAGGTTAGAATCTTGCCTCAGGCGCAGCATCTTGTGATTCCGTGCAAATCGCTTTGTTACACTGTGCTTAAAACTGTTGTGTAAGGGGAGCTGATTTTCGTGTGAAGCGCTATAATGCCCTTGGTTCAACTTTGCGTTATAATTATGCGGGACAGGCAAGCGGGTGTGGCCTAATGTAATGTAATCGGACAATATCAGGTGAAAGCACTAAGTATTCACAGCTCAGGGAGTGCCTTTTCTTATGACAAATCTCCTAATATCACACCGGTTGCGGCTAGGGCTGCGGATGTTAGAACTTCGAAACTAGGTTAGAATCTCGGCTCAGGTTCAGCATCTTGTGATTCCGTGCAAATCGCTTAGTTACACTGTGCTTAAAAACTGTTGTGTAAGGGGAGCTGATTTCCGTGTGAAGCGCTATAATGCCCTTGGTTCAAGTTTGCGCTATAATTATGTGGGACAGGCAAGCGGGTGTGGCCTAATGTAATGTAATCGGACAATACCAGGTGAAAGCACTACATATTCACAGCTCAGGGAGTGCTTCTTCTTATGACAAATCTCCTAATATCACACCCATTGCAGCTACGGCTGCGGATGTTAGAACTTCGAAACTAGGTTAGAATCTCGGCTCAGGCTCAGCATCTTGTGATTCCGTGCAAATCGCTTAGTTACACTGTGCTTAAAAACTGTTGTGTAAGGGGAGCTGATTTACGTGCGAAGCGCTATAATGCCCTTGGTTCAAGTTTCTGCTATAATTATGCGGGACAGGCAAGCGGGTGTGGCCTAATGTAATGTAATCAGACAATATCAGGTGAAAGCACTACATATTCACAGCTCAGGGAGTGCTTCTTCTTATGACAAATCTCCTAATATCACACCCGTTGCGGCTAGGGCTGCAGAAGTTAGAACTGGGTAACTAGGTCAGCACCTTGGCTCAGGCGCAGCATCTTGTGATTCCGTGCAAATCGCTTTGTTACAATGTGCTTAAAAACTGTTGTGTAAGGGGAGCTGATTTCCGTGTGAAGCGCTATAATGTCCTTGGTTCAAGTTTGTGCTATAATTATGCGGGACAGGCAAGCGGGTGTGGCCTAATGTAATGTAATCGGACAATTTCAGGTGAAAGCACTACGTATTCACATCTCAGGGAGTGCTTCTTCTTATGACAAATCTGCTAATATCACACCCGTTGCGGCTAGAGCTGCGGATGCTAGAACTGGGTAACTAGGTTAGAATCTCGGCTCAGGCGCAGCATCTTGTGATTCGGTGCAAATCGCTTCGCTACACTGTGCTTAAAAACTGTTGTGTAAGGGGAGCTGATTTGCATGTAAAGTGCTATAATGCCCTTGGTTCAAGTTTGCGCTATAATTCTGCGGGACAGGCAAGCAGGTGTGGCCTAATGTACTGTAATCAGACAATATCAGGTGAAAGCACTACATATTCACAGCTCAGGGAGTGCTACTTCCTATGACAAATCAACTAATATCACACCCGAAATGAAAGCCCCGGGGGGTGGTGGTCCCCGGGGTTTGGGGTGGCCTTAGAGGCCCCCCACAGATCAAAAAAGAAGCCCCGGGGGTGGCGGTCCCTGGGGCTGTGGGGGGTCTGTGTGCCCCCCCACAAGTCATTAATCAAGCCCTGTGGAGGTGGTGGTCCCTTGGGCAGTGTGGGGGGATTGGGGCCCCCCACACTTTTTTTTCACTGCACAAGCACTACCTTTTTACCAAATTTGGCATAATTCCGTTCAGTAGTTCCAGCTGTAGCCGTGTCTAAAGTTTCCTATGGGAAATGCATGTTTTTTACCTGTATTTTTTGATTTCCTCAGCAACTACTGAATGTGTTTACACCATTTAAGAAAAGGGCGCTTTCTGAACCAAGCACTACATTTTTGCCAAATTTGGGGAAATTCCATTCAGCAGTTCGGGCAGTAGCCTGTCTCAAAAGTTCCTATGGAAATTAACATGGAGAAAATGTGTTATGGGACCCCCTTTTTTCTCAGCCCCCGCTTGAGGAATCACCCCCAAACTTTCAGGATAGGAGCTGACCTGAATTGACTGTTTTGGGGGAAAATTTCACGAAGATTCGTCAAACGACGCCAAAGTTATTAGCAAATCAAAAAACGCTTTTCCTATGGAAACTAGGTTCTAAATATAACTATATATATTATGAATGCCAGTCTGTATTGCTTGGTTTAGAAAGCAACCTTTTTATAAATGTTGTAAATCCGTTCAGTAGTTGCTGAGAAATTCAAAAAATAAGAGTAAAAAAATCAATTTCCGGTAGGAAACTTTAGGCAAGGCTACAGCTCAAACTGTAACGGAATTACCCCAAATTTGGCAAAAATGTAGTGCTTGATTAAGAAAGCGACCTTTTTTTTTTTAATGGTGTAAATCCGTTCAGTAGTTGCTGAGAAAATAAAAAAAAGTTTCGATATCTATGGCCGAGGAGGGTTCGCGAACCCTCCCGACCACAAGCTTTATTCTAATTGTCTGTCATCACTCCAAACCGGGAAGTGTTGCCAGCCATCTTGTGACTCGGTAGAACCGAGTCACAAGAAAACAGAAAAACAAAGGTAAAAAAAAACGAAAAGGGGGCAGGGTAGAAACACCGTGACCCCCCTAGGCCTGCTCAGGGGGTCCCACAAGCATTTTTTTTTCAAATTTCAGTGAAATTCACGCTGGGGTCACGAATCCTGCCCAACATTTTTTTTTTAAATGAAGCGCGGACTTACGTGCAGCAATGCCCCCGGGTGGGCCAGGTCCCGGGGGCATTGCTTTTTAATGTGTGGGGGGCCTCAAAGGCCCCCCCAAGCCCTGGGAACCACCACCCCCAAGGTTTTATTAATTATTCGTGCTGTGCACACGGTCCCCCGCTGCCCCTGGGACCGCCACCCCCGGGGCTTTTTAAATAAAATAAATAAACCTGTGTGGGGGTCGAGCCCCCCCACACACCCCAGGGACCGCCACCTCCCCGGGGCACTAATATGCAAATGCGGGGCTCCGTTACGGACCCCCGAGCCCTGGGGACCACCACCTCCCTGGGGCTGTGCACTAGGTGGGAGGGGGCCGCCCAGCCCCCCTCCTGGAGCCCTTTATGGCCCTTGGGACCGCCACCCCCCATGGCTGCCCACCTCTG
The DNA here is from genome assembly GCF_964204655.1 of Triturus cristatus. Taxonomy (NCBI): domain Eukaryota; kingdom Metazoa; phylum Chordata; class Amphibia; order Caudata; family Salamandridae; genus Triturus; species Triturus cristatus. The sequence goes on along the minus strand of NC_140580.1, from coordinate 484,644,453 downwards.
GGACACTGCTGTTTGCTATGGCAGGGCAGGAGCCGTGCTGTCGTAGCAAACACTGGTTTAGATTTTGTAAGTGAGAGCAGGTTTCCTGCTCGCGCTTACAAAATCCAAACCAGATTGCTTTTCCACAAGGGGAGCTGCATGTTAGCAGCTCCCCTTGTGAAAAAGCAATGCCAGCTCCTGCAGGAGGCGGGGAGCCGGCGGGACCGTGGAGGAACTGAGGTCCCTCCACGATCCCCAACAGATTGGGCCGGCCCCAGGGGATGGGGTCCCCGGGGCCAGAAGTGGCCCGGGAGGGGGGCCACATGGCCCCACTCCCCTAAAAAAAAAACACGCCAGGCCGTCCAAGGGGAATGGGGTCACCGGGGCCATTATTGGCGTGAACGCGGTCCACCTCTGATAAATAAATTTAAAAAAAGGTTTGGCCAGGCCCCGGGGGATGGAGCCAGAAGTGGCCCAGCAAGGGGGCCATGCGGCCCCCCTCCCAAAAAAAAAAAGAAAATTAAAAAAAAATAAAGGCCGGCCCCAGGGCATGAGGTCCCCGGGGCCAATAGAGGCCTCAGGAGTGTGGTCACGCAGCCCCCTCCATAAATAAATAAATAAATGTTGCCATTCCCCAGGGGACGGGGTCCCTGGGGCCAGAATTGGCCACGCGAGGGGGGCTCACACGGCCCCCCCGTTCAGATTTCAAAAAAAGAAATTTTTAAAAGGGGTCATGCCCTGGGGTATTGGGTCCCCAGGGCCCAAAAAAAGCAAAAGGAAGGGGGCCATACAGCTCCGCTTCTAAAAAAAAGAAATAAAAAAACAGGCCGGCATCGTGTCGGATGCCCCGCCCCCTCCCAGCAACACTCTGCAAATGCGCCCTGTGGCGCGTTTTAAGTTGGGGAATTAATTCCCCTTCAATACTGGGGGTCCCTGGGGGCCAACTAGCCCACCAGGTACCTCCAGTATTCCCCACAGGGCTGCCTTGCAGAGAGGTAGTCCGAGGCCACGCCCCTTTTTACACTTTTCTGCAACGCAGATCTGTGGCGCTTATTGGAGGTACCTGGTGGGCTAGTTGGACCCCAGGGACCCTCTGGACTCAAGGGGATTTAATCCCCCAATTTACAACGCCCCACGGGGCGCGTTTGCACAGTGGTGCTGGGAGGGGGCATGGCCTGATTTGACAAGTGTGCAAACGCTCCCTGTGGCTCGTTTTAAGTTGGAGGATTAAGTCCCCTTCAATCCTAAGGGTCCTTGGGGGCCAATTAGCCTACCAGGTACCTCCAGTAAGCGCCAGGAAGCTGCATTGCAGAGTGGTGGTCCAAGGACATGCCCCCTTTTTACATCACTCTGCAACGCAGCTCTGTGGCACTTACTGGAGGTAGCTGGTGGGCTAGTTGGCCCTCAGGGACCCTTAGGATTGAAGGGGACTTAATCCTCCAACTTAAAACGAGCCACAGGACGCGTTTGCACACTTGTCACATCAGGCCACACCCCACTCCCCGCACCACTGTGCAAACGTGCCCTGTGGCGCATTTTAAGTTGGAGGATTAATTGCCCTTCAATCCTGAGGGTCCCTAGGGGCCAACTAGTCCACCAGGTACCTCTTGTAAACGCCACAGGGGTGCGTTGCAGAGAGGTGCTCTGAGGCCATGCCCCTTTTTACACCACTCTGCAAACGCGGCTTCTGGTGCACTGCTGGTGGGGCGATGAGGTCCTCTTGTGTCCTGAGGACCTCAAGACACAAGTGGACTTCATCCTCTGAGCAGCAATGTGCCAGAAGCCGCATTTGCAGCATGGTGTAAAAAGGGGCATGGAGTCAGAACACCTCTCTGAAACGCAGGTCTAGTCAGTCATGCAAAAGATTAATCACACAACCATTCACACACCTATACAGTTATTCAAAAACAAGCTCACTTACAGACACAAACACATACTTACTCTCTTATACAATCACTGATACAACCACACACTCATCCATACAGCCACTCTCACAATCACTCACTCTCACATATAGTTCATTTATATACTCCGTCACTCAAATATACTGCTTTTTAGATATGTACTTACTCACACATGTACCATTGAGACATCCATTCACTCACAAACACAACCATACAGATACTGATACTGCTCTTCACAGATGTACACTTCAACCCATACACCCACTGAATCACCCACTTATATACCCATGCACGGAGTCACGCACTCCCCCACCCACCCACATAGACACTCTGGCACCCATACAGATACTCAGACAAACAATCAATAACCCATATGGACACTCATTTAGCTACTCACCAACCCATTCAACTGCTTACACACCAACTGACAGACATTTACATAGTTTAGTGACTAACTCATTCACTCACTAAGACATATTTAATTACTCATTTATACAGACAGTCATGCACTTACTAAATCATCCATTCAAACACTTATACACCCACTCATTCTCATTCTTCATTACACCTTGGCATTTATATAAATATAAAACATATTTTAAACTTTACATATTTAAACTTTACAGAAACACACAGTCACTGGTTGATGTCATCAGTGATGTCATTTGAGATGTCATCAGTGATGTCATCAGTGATGTCACTGACCATGTCATGAATGATGTAATATGTGACGTCATCAGCAGTGCATTGCAGGGGCGCAAGTTATAGTTAGCTAAACGAACTATAACGGTGGAATTTCTATGGTTTTGTAAGAGTGAAATGTCCAGCTAACTATAACGTCCCTGAAACCTATGTTTTTTTCAGTGAATATATATATATATATATATATATAATATTACCTACTGGCGGTCGCCAGTAGGTAGTTATAGTTAGGACCCCTTTTCCATAGGAAATCCGCAACATTCTATTTTGAATAACTTTGGCGCCGGTCGATGAATCCTCGCGAATTTCTCAAAATAGGTGGGGCGCTACGCTCCGCTCCTACCCTGAAAGTCTCGGGGGGATTCGTCAAGCGGGGGCTGAGATAAAAGGGGGGTCCCAAAACGCGTTTTTCCCATGCATTTTTCCATAGGACCTTTAGAACGAGCTACAGCCCGAACGGCTGAACAGAATTACTAGAAATTTGGCAGAGAGGTAGTCCGTAGGTCAAGGAAGTGCCTTTTGTAGGTTTGGTGTAAATCTGTTCAGTAGATTCTGAGAAAATAGCCTTTAAATCAATATATATATCTGAGCCCGCTTACGGTACGCTTACCGTACGCTTACCGTACGCGTACGGTGGCGTGCGCGAGCGCGATTCTGATTGGCTCTTAGATCTTAGTAAACATTCGAATCGGCCGAAACCAGGAAGCGGCGTCCGCCATTTTGTCTCTCGCACTGAGTGTTATTTATCAAACATGATGCCCAAAAACATGTTACGGGGCTGTTTTGACAACTCCCTCCCACATAGTCATGTTGAGGGAGTCCCCAAACATCCCCCAAGAGCAAAAACGCTTTTATTTTTTTTTCGGCAATTTCACCGAGTACGCTTACCGTACGCTTACCGTAAGCGTACGGTAAAAAATAGAAATAAAAAAAACACTATCCACACTTACCCCACCCCCTGTGCTTTTGGTGGCCGTAGGCCACCAAATGTACAGGGCTTATTACATCAGTAAAAAAACTATATTTTGGCAACATGAAATTATAAAATCGAAATAAAAAAAACACTATCCACATTGACCCCACCCCCTGTGCTTTTGGTGGCCGAAGGCCACCAAATGTACAGGGCTTATTAAAGTTGATAAAAACCGTGCACGGAACGCACTGCGTTAAGTGGGCGCGCACGCCTCGAATGGCGTAAAGTAACTTAGCATTTAAAAAACCGTACAAATTCACTGAAAAAACCATAGGTTTCACACACGTTATAGTTAGGAATTAGCATTTAAAAAACCTTGCAAATTCACTGAAAAAACCATAGGTTTCACACATGTTATAGTTAGCGGAAATTTTACTGATAAAAAACCAATGAAATTGCCCCGTTATAGTTAGTGCTGGCAACTATAACTCACGCGACCGCAATCTTCTGCTGATGACATATGTGTCTTTATAAAAAAAAATATTTGTAATATATGTATAGCTAAAAATGTATGGAAGAAGACATGGGCAAATAAGTGTCTAAATACAGTATTAGCATCAGCAGAGGATTGCGGTCGCGTGAGTTATAGTTGCCAGCACTAACTATAACGGGGCAATTTCATTGGTTTTTTATCAGTAAAATTTCCGCTAACTATAACATGTGTGAAACCTATGGTTTTTTCAGTGAATATATATATAGATAGATATATTTGTTTTTTATCTATTATAAATCATGCATACAAACACCATGCAATTATACAAAACATTTATCATACTGCACAAATCTTCAATATATTCACAGTACATTGCACACATCTCTTAAAAACCATTCATCATCAATAATCTTTGAACTAAAAAAATCATGAAACTGTCATTCAAGACACAAGAGACATCTATTCTTTAAGAGGTTTTTAAGAGATAGAAGTAATATACTGTGAAGAAATTAATGATATGTGCAATGTGATAAATATTTTATATAGTTTTATGGTGTTTCTATGTGTGGTCTAAAATAAATATGTTTTTAGTGTGTTATGTGGTATAGTTTTGTGGCAAATAAGGCCTGAAGACAATAGGTAGTATTAGGTAGACCTATATAAGTGTAAATAGAGTATTATGAAGAGGAAATATTTTTGTTTGTTTTTTATTTCAAAATCCTTTCCTCATTGGATATGAGAGGGTTACTCTCTGTTGTGAGCACCCTCTCAACGTGTGCTACAAGTTGCAATGATGTCCTGGTGAGGGCCCTGGCACCTATATTTTTTTTAACAAATTGAGAACTGATTGTCTCACATAAAGAGAACTCTCTCTGCCAGGTTCCTCTGTTGGCTATTCATTTTAGAATGGCACAACTCTGAATCAATAAACACAGACAGCACAAAAGGCCAATTTAGAATCTACTGAGATTTCAAAAACACATTTGAATTAATTTTAACAACTGTTTTAGAAGAATATTTAAGAGGCAGGAAAGTCTTGGAATTTGATAAATATGCTTGTTTAGAGCATGTGCATTGATTCTACCTTCAGCCTTTTTAGGTCTCGCCTACGCAGTGCACATGCGCTGCTTAGGAAAGAGACCTTCAGAAATCGCTCCAGCTTGCAGCCAAACACATGCACGCGTTCCATTGCCTTCAATGGCATCGCGTGCACGTTAGGCGATTTACTTGCGGGAGCGAGCGCTGCCATATGGTAGCAATTATCGCTCCCGCAAGTAAATCGCGCAGGCCCCCCTCCTCCCCCCTGCTTCTAGCGCGCGCGCTCGCACCCACACAACTCCGGGGCTTGTTTTTTTTAACTTTAAGCGTGAGGCGCGCGTGCGGACAATGATTGTTTGTCTCATGTACAATATGGCTTTTAGCTGTTATAGGCAACATGGCTTGTGTCGTGTATGGCACTATTTACGTAAATGGGTCGCGACACTGCTCGTCATGCTGCAAATAACCCCAAAGGATTCTGGATAGTGTAGTGGCTACGGTGAGTACGCCTACGCCACGAGTATATAGAAATATAATGCCATCCCTGGACACGTGTTTCGAGGTAATTGCCTCTCGTCAGCAGGGAGCAGGTAGGTATGCGGGGTGCCGATGACTGCCATATATATAGGTAAAATACCTTCCAAGGCGCGCAGGTGCAGACACCGGGCTCGTCAGCCAAAGTCGCTCGAATGAGCTATTAGTAATTTACGTAAATGTGTCGCGACACTGCTCGTCATGCTGCAAATAACCCCAAAGGATTCTGGATAGTGTAGTGGCTACGGTGAGTACGCCTACGCCACGAGTATATAGAAATATAATGCCATCCCTGGACACGTGTTTCGAGGTAATTGCCTCTCGTCAGCAGGGAGCAGGTAGGTATGCGGGGTGCCGATGACTGCCATATATATAGGTAAAATACCTTCCAAGGCGCGCAGGTGCAGACACCGGGCTCGTCAGCCAAAGTCGCTCGAATGAGCTATTAGTAATTTACGTAAATGGGTCGCGACACTGCTCGTCATGCTGCAAATAACCCCAAAGGATTCTGGATAGTGTAGTGGCTACGGTGAGTACGCCTACGCCACGAGTATATAGAAATATAATGCCATCCCTGGACACGTGTTTCGAGGTAATTGCCTCTCGTCAGCAGGGAGCAGGTAGGTATGCGGGGTGCCGATGACTGCCATATATATAGGTAAAATACCTTCCAAGGCGCGCAGGTGCAGACACCGGGCTCGTCAGCCAAAGTCGCTCGAATGAGCTATTAGTAATTTACGTAAATGGGTCGCGACACTGCTCGTCATGCTGCAAATAACCCCAAAGGATTCTGGATAGTGTAGTGGCTACGGTGAGTACGCCTACGCCACGAGTATATAGAAATATAATGCCATCCCTGGACACGTGTTTCGAGGTAATTGCCTCTCGTCAGCAGGGAGCAGGTAGGTATGCGGGGTGCCGATGACTGCCATATATATAGGTAAAATACCTTCCAAGGCGCGCAGGTGCAGACACCGGGCTCGTCAGCCAAAGTCGCTCGAATGAGCTATTAGTAATTTACGTAAATGGGTCGCGACACTGCTCGTCATGCTGCAAATAACCCCAAAGGATTCTGGATAGTGTAGTGGCTACGGTGAGTACGCCTACGCCACGAGTATATAGAAATATAATGCCATCCCTGGACACGTGTTTCGAGGTAATTGCCTCTCGTCAGCAGGGAGCAGGTAGGTATGCGGGGTGCCGATGACTGCCATATATATAGGTAAAATACCTTCCAAGGCGCGCAGGTGCAGACACTATGTACGAAAGCCTATATCTCTAGGCTCCCACAAGACAACTGCCCCCCAACCTCTTGGTCCAAAGTTTGTAAACCTTAAGTCGGTATTCTACTGACTTGAGAGCCCAAACCAGTCTATGAAGGAACTCCGCTGTTCCACGTCAGTGTGTTTATCAGGCGTATTAATTCATCACTTTCCAGTCGGAAGTGAGCACTGCACACGCATGACGAGAACACACGCATGGCGCCTCTACACGAAGGTCACGCAAGGACGAATCGGGGTCCACTTTAAAACGGAGGTATGACAGGTTACCGTAGGGCGTCACGTGATATGGTGTGTTAGACACATACAGTGCGCATATACACTAAGATGGGTGGTATTTGAATCATACTGACGTATTTATATGCAAGAATACTCACCCATATCCGTAACAGTACTCTTCAGTGTCATAATTAAGTGATTTTGTAATGAATTATGAGCTCTGCGCTTGCCCATTGTTTAATACAGACTTTTTTTGCTTTAATTACAGCAACTATTTTCGATAGAAAGTGCATTTCCCAGTACAGGATCTATTCGTCCGAAATATACGAATAAATGAATAAAAGAATGTATTCATAATCAATTACTTTAAATCATTACATGAAACAACGAACAAAATATTTTGTGTACGAAAATAAGGATTTTAAAATCTCATAAGCGATCTGTCGATATTAAAATCTTAAAAGAAATAGCGACACAATCGGACATGGGTATTAACTCTTGATGACGTGCAGCTAAGACCCGATTGTTTTTATGATAACAAAATAAATAGATAACAAGCATTTGCAATGCAATAGGTCTCGCATTTACGCGAGTTTGAGCTATTGGCATTGTAAATGACAATGCCTTTTTTATGTTTTGGTTTTTAAAACATAAATAAAAGGCATTGTCATTTACAATGCCAATAGCTTAAACTCGCGTAAATGCGAGACCTGTTGCATTGCAAATGCTTGTTTTGTATGTAATTAATGAAGGCATGGGTAATAGAATGCAGGTTATGTATTGAAGTGCATGGTGTCCATTTGTATTTGTTTCACTGATAACATGTTAAATAATGCAAAAGAAATGTTTTTCCTCATCAGCATTCTGAACAACACCTTAGGAGACACTGGTGTAACATCTTCCCCTGCCCTGGAGCTGAGGTCAAGCAAAACTTTATTATTGAGCATAAAGTCACACACTGTGTATTACATCATACTTCCCATTAAGCACACCATAACCACCCCCCCCCCACATATTACATGTTTCCTGTTCATAGCCTGCCCAGAACCACAACCACGAGGGTCCTTGTGTGATTAACATCAATATGTTCATGTTTTGGGTCCCCAACATCATAAAATCCTTCAACGTTTAAAAAGTGTCGTTTTACAATAAGCATGTGCAGTTACTTATGTCAAACTGAAATCATACAAAAGTGAACGTTGGTATGCTCATATCCGTGTTACACTGCAACATATATCACAAATAGACTCTGAAACCTTTACAAAACAGTCTCTTGTTGTATCTTGTAATGGTTGCCATTGGTACCCACAGCCTTAGCTGCAAAGTACGTGCATCTAGATGCCAATAACGAGGAGATAATTGATGTACTTTTGATGGAAATATAAGGCATCTGACGTTTCGAATTATCCATTGTAGGCAAAACAAATTGACACTGTCAGTCAGCAATAACAATAAACCCCCAGTGACACTGTATTCTCCCTTGGCGCTTCTTATCATTACATATTTACAAACATGCTCTAAGCCGAATGAAAAAGCAAACTGACAACAGAGGCGTATTTTATGTGCTCGGCTTTTGCAGCATCCTCTCTCACTTTCCCACAATGAACACAATACCTTCATCAATAAATAACGATGCGTATGAAGTGAGGCACATCTGCCCGGCTTCATGCTGAACGCTGGTTGTTTGTGTATTATCAGAACAGTACATTCACATTTCCAGATATTGTAATAAAAAATAAATACATGAAAGAGCATTCTGTCGTTTGTAATATCAAAATTCCTACATTGTACAATATGCGGTAAAGAATAGGAAAAAATACACTCCGATTGCATGATCGATGTCAGCAAACATTAGAGTATATCGTGGCAAGCATGTAGTACCAAAAAATGCGCGTTCAATTTCAAACAGCTTCGGCAAAAGTATAAATTCTTACAACGTTTTACACATTTTTTTTTTGGGGGGGGGGGGGGGTAGATGTGCGTTATGCTGCTCTGTGAAAAATGTAAAGCAGCTGTTTACTCAGTCAAATATAATCTATTTCACACAGCAAGCCTAAGTTGTCTCACTATAGCAATATCACATGCATCAAAAATATCACTGTGAAAGTGGATGTGTTGGTGGAACCGTAATATGAGGATTTGAAGAGGGTCACACTGGTTGGAGGTCACATACAGAAACAAAAAGTAGATGCTTCCACATCTCTTGAGAGTGAATGGATAGAGTGACGGAAGATTATATGCAAAGGAAGTACTTGGTTTTGGTTTTGAGAAACTGTCTCACGTATATCGTGCCTGATTCTGGACTTGCCTGACGCTAAGAAGGTATACTATCATAGATATATTAGATTGAATACGGCCTAATCGTTGCTAATCGATTTTACTCAGAGAGTGTTATTTGATATTACCTTGATGAATATATACAATGAGCTAGTGATAATGACTTCTTGAACATTGTTTCAACCAAAAACTTTCTTTTTACTTGGCAGTGTTGCCAGCGACTCTCATGGGGGTGTATTTGGACTTCCAGTCCCAGCATGCAAAGTGAACAGCTACTCACCTGAGACTGAATACGCAGGATTTGGGCATATACTGGGCAGTACTTGATTGTCGTCACTCCAGCAGTTTGCCTATGAAGAAGGGCGTAAAGCTCATCAGCTCTGGGAATGGGGTGCGCATCAGTCCTGGAGACCGAATTGAGCCTTCGGTAATCCACACAGAACTGGAGTTCTGGTGTGGCACTGGGTGCGGCACCCTTTGGGACCAAGACCACTGGGCTGGCCCAAGGAAGGGCTGTTTGAGGGCTCAATCACCCCTAGAGCTAACATCTTGGAGACCTCCTCTTTGATGCAAGATCTGACCCTGTCAGTCATTCTGTAAATCTTATGTTTTACTTGAGGGCTATCCCCAGTGTCCACATCATGGATGCACCAATGATTGATACCGGGAGTCATGGAGAACAGAAATCTGTCCCAACAGTTGGAGGCAGTCATTCTGCTGTTCAGGGGTCAGGGCGGTAGAGGGGTTCACACCGTCCACTGATCCATCTTGCTCCTTGGCAGACAGGCTCAATCTCCTCTTCCATCCCAGCATCTGTTGCGAGGAGCATGCCCACTTTGGACCTCTCCAAGTGGGGCTTCAGACGGTTCACCTGCAGGACCCGCATACGGTTCCTAGGAGACTGCAAGTCCACCACATAGGTGACGTTACTCTTGTGCTCCACCACCTCAAATGGTCCTGTCCACTTATCCTGGAGTGCACAAAGCTCCACTGGGGCCATAACCCAAACCTTCTGTCCAGGCTGGAACTCAATCAGAGTGGCATTCTGATCATACCAGCGTTTCATTTCCTCCTGGCTGGCTTCCAGGTTCGCCTGAGCGAGTTGCCTGAAGCGCTTCGTCTGGTTGCTGAAGGCCAGCATGTAGCTATATACATTCTGGGGATGTTTACTGGGTGCTTTCTCCCAGTCGTCTTTCAGGATACCCATACAGCAGCTCTTAGGGACTGTACCCTAAGCACTGAACCCTAAGGGTTTCTGTGGTACCTCTCTGTAAGCAAACAGCAGGCATGGTAAGAGGACGTCCCACTTACGCCTCACAGGTTCACCAAGACCCATAATCATGCCCTTTAGGGTCTGGTTGAATCTCTCAACCAGCCCATTACCTTGGGGATGGTAAGGAGTGGTGCACTTATAGGGTACACCATACTCCTGCCACAGGGACTTCATATACTTGGATATAAAGTTGGTATCATGGTCGGACACCAATTCTCAGGGGAACCCAACACAGGAGAAAATCCCCATCAATGCACGACCCACCATGGGGGCCATCACACTCCGGAAAGGGACGGCTTCTGGGTACCAGGTGGCATGGTCTGCCAAGACCAGGATGAACCTGCTGCCCATGGATGTCTTGGGGTCCAGAGGTGCCACAATGTCAATACCCACCCTCTCAAAGGGGGTGCTGACCACAGGGAAAGGTTGGTGAGGAGCCTTACACTTCCTCCCACTCTTGCCACTTGCCTGGCAAGTCTGGCAAGACCTACAATGACTATGAGAATGCTTGGCCAGTAAAAGTGGGTGACAAGCCTTTCAAAGGTCTTGTCTTGCCCCAAATGTCTTGCCAAAGGCACATCATGAGCCAACCCCAGTAGGAAGGCTCTGAGGCGCTGGGGTACCACCAGCACACAGGCTGAGCCAGGCTCAGCAACCTTAGGCTCGCTATACAGGAGACCATTCGCCCAGTATATTCAATGTGATCCAGACTGATCACCTGCTGCCTGTTTTGAAGCCTGTTTCCTGGCAGAATTCCTTCCTGGTGGGGCCTCCTTCCTGCTGCCAATTGGTCAGCTCAGGCAGGTCCCCCAGTTCAGCTACTTGTTCTCCTGTAGGCTCCATGGCATCCCCTCAAGGTTTGCCTCCTCCTGGACCTTGGGAACTTCGGGGGCCGGTTTTCCGTGCCCCCTGCCTCTTCGCCTTCTGGCAGGCACATGGGCCACTCTTTCAGGCTCCAGGTCCTCTTGAATGCCCTTACCAGCTGCCATTGACCGAGTGGTCACGCATGCCCACTCATTCAGACCCAACGTCTCTAAATGAGATCTCCGCTCCACCTTCGCCCAAGGGGAGCTCTCCAAATCATTGCCTAGCAGACAGTCAACAGGCATGGCTGGCCTCACAGCTACTTTAAAGGTACCTGAGATCCCTCCATTGAAAGGGAACCTGTGCCACTTTGCAGAGGCACTCTGAATTGTCAGCGGCAACTACTGGGTATAATGTATTGGGGACCACCTGCTCTTCAGACACCAGCCGACAACTGACAGCTGTCACACTGGCTCCGGTGTCTCTCAGAGCCTCCACACTATGGCCTTCGATGGTGACCCACTGCCTGTACTTTTTAGTGTTATCAGGCAGATGAGCTCTTGGGACTGTCTCCTAAAGAGACCAGGGACAACTCTGCAGGACCCCACCAATCTTGGGCACCCAATTCCTCCCCCAAGGCTACACTAGCCATCTGCCAGGATGGTGCACCAGTGGGTGCAGTGGTAACCAGTTTGGGACACTTACAATCCCCCCAGAAGTGGCCCACCTGACCACAACTAAAACCGGTCTTGGGAACCCTCTGAACAGGCTTACCTGGGGGACCCATGGTTTCCTTCTCCGTGGGGGGCTGGGAACCCTTACCTTGGTTCCCTTGGGGATTAGTTTGGGGGCCTTTTTTAGAACTCTTTCTGTTTACCCTTGTCCCCCCCACTCTTCTGCTGGGGACCCTGCCCACCGTTGGCGGTGTCTCCCACACGACCCTTTTGGACCCTGGTGCTGACCCAGCAGTCTGCCTCTGCACTAAGCTTTCTGGGATCAGTCAGCTTACAGTCAATAAGGTGATGGAGTAGCTCTGGAAAATAATTATCTGACAAGTGCTCCCATGCAACCAAATCATAGAGCCCCTGCAAATCATTCACCTTGCTACCCTTCACCCAGCCATCCAGTGCTCTGCAAACGTAGGACACATACTCCACCCAGGTGCTGGACTCCAGCTTCCTACAGTTTCTTAATTTCTGCCTATAAAGCTCTGGGGTCAACCTAGACCTGGCTATCAAGGCTTCCTTCATGGGAGCATAGGACATCTGATCCTCAGTTGGCAAGCTCAGCAAGGTTTCCCTCCCTTCATTGACAAAGCGGCCCCACAACCCCGCTCCCCAATCCCTCTCAGGGACTCTGTGGGACTTCATCGCTAATTCATTGGTCTTGAACCACTGACCAATGTTCAAATGCTTCATAAAATCCTTAATAACTTCTTTGGAATTGTATACCTTTCCTTCCCCAGGCACTGATGGTGTGCTGCCACCAGAGGGATTGATCTCTAAACTCTTTGCTTTCAGATCCAACTCCCTCAATCCTCTCATGCTCTAAAAGCATCCTCTTTTCCTCCATGGTCAATTTCTGCTTTTCCAATTCCAACTTCTTATTTTTTATGTCACCCTCCTTCCCCAGCCTGAGCTTAGCAAGCTCCCTCTCATGCACCCTATCTCTCTCTCTATCCACCAACTCCTCTGGAGACAGAACCCTTTGAAAAACACTGCTGCCAGCCACGGAAGGTACCATGCCTCCTGGCAGGTTCAATTGCCCCTCCTATTGCTCATCCACATTCTCTGCCTCCACCAGAGGCTCCTCATCCTGCCCACTGGCATTTTTGGATTCCAACCAGGCCCTCAGCGCCTTTTGGTATTCATCCTTCCTGGTGAGGCTTTTCACAGAGACTTTACATTTCTTGCAGATAGCTTTCAGTTGAGACACAGTGTAGGTTTCCACCCTATCTTCCTCAAATTTGATACCAATGGATGCAAGGATGCTGGCTTGGTCATGATGACAAAATTGCCAGTTATTTACTTTGCAGAAAACCAATCCAAGGGAAAAAGTTCAGTAAAATTATGTGGTCAAGTAATGGTCTGCACTATGCTAGTGGTGTACACAATCACTGTATGTAAATCACAAATGCAAGTCCAGAATCCTCACCGCTGACCACCAATGCTAGAAATGTGGGTCTCTAGTTGGCAGAGGTAGGTATCTTTGTCCAAATAGGGACCCTTGCTTCTAGTCAGGGTAAGGGGCTACACTTCTAAAATAACCCCTTCTCACCCCCTTGGTAGCTTTGCACTAGCGGACAGGCTTATCTCAGTGGCAGTGTGTTAAGCATTTGTGAACACATACAGTAATATAGTGAAAACACTACAAATGGACACCACACCAATTTAGGAAAATAGTAATACTTTATCTAAACCAACAAGACCAAATATGATAAAAATCCAACATACAATGCTCTTGAAAAATAGTACTTGTGCAAAATAACGTTTAAATTACAGGAAAATCAATAAAACACAGTTCTTCCAACTCTGTAACTCCTCCTGGGGCTACTGCGATATTGAATACGACAGAGTCTATCAATTCCAGCCCACCGCGTCGATACGGGCCAGCTAAAATGTCATCAGACTCGGACACAGTACCTTTCTTGTTGTGACCAACATGTTGCACGGTGCGGCGGTGGAGCAGGACGATATTTCGGTCAGGCAGCGACGGAGTCGGTGACGTCCTTGCAGCATGTAGCGACGCATTGCGGAGTGCGGTGCCCACAGGACACGGTGCAAGCAGCGGCTCGTTGACGGAGTCAGTGAGACCAGAGTTGTGTTGCGAAGCAAGGCGTTGCTCTAGGGGGTAATTTCAGGCCTCGGAATCCTGCGGTCGAATCGATGACAGAGTCGGTTACCCTTTTGATCTTCATCGACCATCAGAGATGGTGCAATCAGACACAGTAAGGTCTTTGCTGTACCTGAGACTTCTAGAGCAAGGGACAAGCTCAGTCCATGCCCTTGGAGATCTTCTTTTCAAGGAGGGGGGCAAAGCAAGCAGCAAAGTCCTCTTCTCTTTTCCTTGGCAGCAAGTAGCCACTGCAGGCCAACCACAGACAGCAAACAGCACAGGGGCGGTATTCCTCCTCATCTTCTCCGGCTCTCCTTCTTGGCAAAGGTTCCTCTTGATTTCCCAGAAGTGATCTAAAATTCTGGGGTCTGGGCCCCTCTTTTTATACACCAAAACCCCTTTGTTCTCCGAAGGCAGAGAGTGTCTGTACCCAGGCTCACTGTTGCAGCTTCCTGGCAGGAGGTGGAGACAGCATTGTTGAAGGCAGACCAGGCCCATTCAGGTGAAAGGAAATCTCATCCCCCCACTCTAAATGCAGCCCAGGTCTATTCAGCCCAGCCCTGACTCATCAGACTTCTGGAGACACTGCCCCTCTCCAGCCCCTGTCATCCAAAAGCCAGACAGGCAATACACAAACTTAGCAGAGGCACACTGGATGGTTTGGCAAGAAAATACCTACTTTCTAAAAGTGGTATTTTCAAACACAGAATGTAAAAATCACCCTCACTAAAAGATGCACTTTAACATTCTGAGTTCAGGCATACAAACTTTATTGTCCTACCTTGTTCCCAGGGCCGGTCATGTTTATAACATGTTATAAACAAACTCCCCCCTCTGTCCTCTGGGAACAGGTAACCTTGCAATAGTGAAAAACAAAATGGGCAGGATTACACTATCAGGACATGCCACACACATCAGGGCATGTACTACCTTTCACATACAATGCACCCTGCCCACTGGGGTACCGTGGGCCTACCTTTGGGGTGACTAATATGTAGAAAAAAAAAGGTTTAGGGACTGCAAGTGTGTGCACGTGCCAAGTCGACATGGCAGTCTCAGACTGCACACAGGCTCTGCAATGGCAGGCCAGAGTTACATTTTACAGGCTGCTTCTGTGGGTGGCAAAATCAGTGCTGCAGCCCACTAGCAGCATTTGATTTAGAGGCCCTGCGCACACACAGTGCACTATACTAAGGGTTGACAAGTAAATCAAATATGCCAATCATGGAATCACTAATCCATAACAACAATTTACAAAGGAAGCACTTGCACTTTGGAACTGAACAGCAGTGGCAAAGTGCCCAAAGCATCTAGACCAGCAAAACGAAGTCCAACACACAGCAAAAATACAGGAGGCAAAAGCAAAAAATGCAGGTGAGACCCACGCCAATGGTGCCAGGTCTAACAACAAGACTCTGCATGGTGAGGGCACGAGTTATACTTACTTTATGGCCATGGGTTATAGTTACTAGAGGCAACTATAACTGGTACATTTCAGTGGCATTTTGAGTTTAATACGTTACTTGGTCACTGAAAGTTAAACCTAACTATTATGTTACTTTAACCATTGATTTGTCAGTGAATATATATTCATAGAAAAAAATTATCATGCTTTCTTCTGCTCATAGCTCCTTGACATATATTTAGACTCGCTAAGAGATATGTTTAGAAAGCACCATTTAGAGTGAAGTTTTAGTTATAAGTAATTCTAAAAACACCCAAGGCAAATCAAAACCCTCAGACCACCATTCAAACCATAATTTATTTACCAAAGGCACTGGCCTCCCAGCTGATATGACTGATAGAATCACAAATTACCTCTCCAGTGACCGTGCATATCATCTTGTTATGAACATTAGGTTTGACAAGATTATTGGCCCAGTATAATTTTTTTTGATTGCCTATGTTATTTAATGATGTTAATCTATTTTATGTAAACTGCTAATTATAATGTCTAGACAATCCCTTGGCATTGGGATGAACTTGCCCAACAATCAGACTCAGACCAGAACAATCAACTGAGAGGTTAGTTAAGCAACACAGTAAACCTGAGAAAACTAACTCGGTTTTCAGAGAGCATTTTAAACTAGCTGGGTTCTCAAGTATCTTTATGTCTAGGAGGAGTGAATTCCAAAGTTTAATGGCCGAAATCAAAAATACACGACCAGCCCACCACTATTTTGTGTTCATTTAAAACAGGAAGTGGTCTTGAATAACGGAGCACAAGAAGCAGTGCTGAAGACAGTGGGACCTTTCTCCAAAACATGCTCTGTGAACTAGACTCATCATGACCACAGATTAGAAGGTTGGCTGCATTCTGTAGTCTCTGAAGTTTGCAATTTTTGCTCTACAAGTACTTTGATTTCTATATGTGCACTGTCCAAAGAATCAAGTCAGAGGATTACCACCTCACTAATGACATGTACCTTGAATGATTTCTGGAAAAGGACGGAATTGGAATTTTTTCCCAATTAGATGCAAGTGATACATTCCATCACTTACAACTGGTGATACTTGAAGGCACATTATCCAAGATTAGAACCAGATTCCTAATTTGACTTCTGAAACCTAAAAGCTACCAAGCTGTTCAGGGGTGGTATCATTTGGTCAGACATTTGAGAATGCACCTATCACCATAATGTTACATTTTATGCTATGCAATTATAGCACAATAAATTGCCAATTGCTAGAATGTGAAGAAAAGTTTAAAAATGAATTGGGAGTCATCAGCATAATTATAAAATTATAAGCTCCAAGAGGTAAAATGAAACAGCAATGGCTGTAAAAATATATTAAAAAGAGGCAGTGACTTTGCTGCATCTTGAAGAACTCCACAAAACTGTGGGTTGGAATCAGCCATGAACGTCCGGAGTGTAGTTCCCTGAGAGAAATTAATCAAACCGGGTGAGAGATGCCGGAGAGAGTCCACTATTTAAAAGTTTTGTACTAAGATGGAGTAACACATTTTGAAAGCATTCAACAGATGACAAAGAATCACATTTCTGTCACTGCTGTTATCAGTCTAGGCGCGGCCGGCACAGGTAAAATCGGTGGGATGGGCGGAGGGGAAGTCGACAGACGGTATCGTTAAATTAAATTAAAAAAATAATCAAATCACTTACCTTGCACTCACTGCATTGCCATCTCGCCGTTGTGGTGCGGGCAAAGGTAAGTGGTTTCAGTTTTTTATTTTACCAATCCCGTCATCTGTCAACTTCCCCTACCCCGCCCTGCCCCACCGCTCTTCCCGGTGCCTGCCACACCTGTGTCTGTCATAAACCTCAGCCCATCTTGTATTGATGTGTTTACCATTTTGATGAAGTGCTGTAGATGAAACTCGCTTGGAATCATCAGGGATAGTAAGGTCTTCAAAATAGGCCTAAACCCGACTCTGGTTATCTCTGTAAGAACCTGTTCAAAAGACAATGTGCTGTTTTTAAAATGACTCAGTGAATACCATGTGTGTACCCCAGTGGTTGCCAGGTTTCACTGAATATTTTAATTATTGGAGCAAAAGCCCTCACCCACCCAGAGAGGTAGCATGCTTCATCATTGGGCTAGCTCCTTGTTGGGCTGGCACCGCAATGCCCAATGGGCCCCGAAATAGGGGCTCTTTCCTGGAGATCTTTTCTCTCTCTGTGCTGTCCAGAGTTTGAGATATCCCTCAAAAGCTCAATGCCGAATAAATCTGTAGATTCGTGAGTAAGAGATTAAAATTAACTAGTGAATTCCTTCTAAGGTACTTTATTGCGAGTGTCCCTGTTAAAAATTAAAACACAAAGTGGGAATATGTTGGGAAATAATGTTAACCTATATTCACCTAAATGGTCAACATCTAACTTTTGAAGCCTGGTCTGTCTATCTTAATGGATAGGGTTTTGAGTCAAAGTCGATGGGTATTTACAGTGATCCATTCCCTTGTTGCTAAGCAGTGCAAAAGAGTTTTTGTGCAGAGAAAAGAATCGGTGGCCTCTTCTGTAATACTAAAGTCCCCTGGTGGCACACAAAGCAGGCGCAAATTTCAATTTAACCCCCGGGGCACTTCTGTAAAACGGACCCTGGAGTGCTTGTTGGGCTTGAGGGCGGCAAGATGATAATCGGGGAGCCCACATAACGCATGATGTTAATGGAAAGTGGCATGCTTATGGAACGTAGCTGAGTACCTTATATTTCAGTACCAACAACAATGACGTTCTCTGAATGTAGTACATAGAATTGGCACTTTTGTGCACTTTTTTTCTTTATTCAGTTCATAATGGGCAATCTTTTTCTGGCTCCCCTGTACTCATATTGAAGGCGATGATTCAGCTCTTTTACAAGCTGTATACCTAACATATAGTTCTATTTCATTTCCCTCTCCATGTTTTTATTTCTAATAAGGCTCTTTTCACTTAAAATTATCCCGTTCTTTATCGAAAGTTACATAGATTGTTATAATTGTTGGTAAGTAGTGGTCACTAGATATTTTCAGGCCGTTTTCTCTTGAAACTGAAAAACGCTTTTATTTGGTTATTTTTCCTAGGGAAACAGACTAAATAAAGCTGATGGCATATGTGAAATGTGCGAAGGTTCCACCGAAGAGTTATAATAAATTGAAAGTTTCCAGTGGACCCCAATGTTGTTTTTACCACGAATAGATTACAGTACACTATCTGCAAATTCTCCTGTGCACAAATTATAGTAGAAACACAATAATATACCTAGAGAAGGTCATCATTAGACAGAGAAAACAGTACATTAAATATTCTTCCGAAGTATAAGGCCATGATTTTGGAGTTCTCTCAGTTCTAAATTGCAAGTGGTTCAATTTGCTCATTTGCAAGTTCAAATAAAATTCAATTAAGTGGCTTGTGTACAGAATAAATTGAATACACGAAAATGTTATCAGTGTGTTTAGTATTCATTGAAAATGTTAGGTCAGGCATCCAACATAAACAGACTCTTAGCACTGAAAAAATATGCAAAGAGCAAACAAGTACGGTTATTCTGTAACCAGTGATTAACGTTTCTTTAAGGTACTCAGTACCATACTGCCAGTATTACTGATATCATCTGCAATTATTTATAGCTGGCCAGTAATAAGCATGACACTTTTTTTACATTTGATTTAGGACTGTTTCCCTAATGAAAAAACATGTATGCATTGTACAATTATACATTGTGGATCGGCAGCGCCTTTTTATATTTGTTATATTACTTCGTTTTTTCTGTACATGGAAAAGGTTTGTCTCCGTGGAGAAACCCCATTTCATATTCTCCCAAAAAATGTGTCTGCAACTATAGCCCACTTTCACTATCACTGTTATAGAGGAGTTGATCGTCATATTCTTAATGAAAATTTCTTCAAATTTAAGAAATGGGTTGTTACAAAAATGATTATGAGATAAGATCACTGTAAAGGCTAATTTTCTCAGTCATTTTTGTTTATGTGAACTGTCTTTTGTACCCTCATGTTATGCTATTTATTTACATAAATCTGTACAGAAAAATAATACACTCTCTTGTCCTATTTTGTTTGGTTGTGTTCTGTTGTGTTTGTTTGTCTTTTTTAAATTTAGTCCTTTATGATTTTCTTAATTAAGTTCAACAATTTATTTGATTGAGTCCACTGCTTTGGGTCCTCAGAATTGGTTTGTTAAAAAATGAACAGAACTTTTTGAAAAAGAAATCCCTTGTAGGCACATTCACCTCACATTTACAAATATGGCATTTTTCTACTCTAAGACCTGTGTCGGAGCTGCCTGTCTCCAATACACGTTGGGTTGGGTGTAAGCTGGACCTTGTGCATTCCCTCTAGACAGCCACACACAATGGGAGCTTAGATGTGACTGATGGGACTTCCACATCCTGATGGGTCATCCTGGGCAGGACAGGAGTGAGGAGCTGGGCAGAGCCTCACACTTACACTTATGCCCTGTCCTCACACAAAGGACTGCTTAACACCCAGTAGTGATTTTGGCGCTAGGGCAGAAAGGGAGGATCTGTGTGCACTTCAAAAAACCTTTTGTAATTCTCCCTCACTTCAAAGGCGCCACTGGGTATAAGAACTGGACTTCTGACCCTACCAACTCAGTACACTTCTGGACCTGTTGATACTGTGCCAGGAAGACAGGTTGCTGTGCTGCTGAATTACTGCCACTCTACTGACTGCTGTTTTGGAAAAGTAGCTTTTCTGCGGTGCTGACCTGCCTGCTGTTCTCCTTGCATGGCAGAGAAAGACTAGACCTACACCACTTGAACCCAGATTGACTCCAATGGTTTGTCTGCTTTCCTTCTGTTCTGAAGTCTCAGGGACATCAAAAACCCCCACCAACCTTGCTACAGCACTTGGATGTTGCTATCTATGAGCCATTCCCTGCCGAGCAGTGCCTATACAGTCCTGGGCCCATGGAAGTCGGCAGAAAGTGCTCCTTCAGCAGAAGGCCAAGTATTGACGCTGCTGCACTGATTGGAACCGGCACACCTCCATCGACTCTGGTGCATCCCCACTGCAGCACAGACTGAAGACATTGTATCGCTGACTGTGCGGCGCATCACCTCCAGTTCTTGATGCATCCTCAACTTGCGTGGCTTGAAAGCAACGTATTACCTACATCTTGGAGTTCAATGATGACACATCTCTGACTTGCATTAATTGGAACTGATGCATTGCCTACTTCCAAAGTGTTTGACTGTGAGGCATCGCCTCCTCTGCTCCTCGCATCTCGAGGTCGACTAAACCGCAAACCAAGATCCTATTTCAGCGGTCCGAGGCTGGTCCCTGCATCCGACCCGTGCTCCATCACAGTCAGCCTGAACATTTGGATTTGACGCGGCCTAGTGCGACCAGATAGCCTCAGTTGGCACTTTCTGTTTTTAGGCACTACATTTCAGTTTATTCTTTAAAAATTCATAACTCAGTTCTACTCATTGGATTTTTGTCATTTTGGTCTTGTTTTGGTCAATACATTACGCTCTTTTGTTCTAACTAGCTGCTGTATCTCTTTGTGTATGTATTTGCTGTTTTACTGTTTGAATTATTGCACAAATATTTTACCCATTGTCTCTTAAGTTAAGCCTGACTGCTCTGAGCCAAGCTTCAGAGGGTGAGCACAGGTGAATTTAAGGCATGTATCTGACTTACCCTGACTAGGACTGACGTTCTGCTTGGATAGGGTACATACCTCTGCCTACCAGTAAACCAATTTCAAACACATGGCAATAGTTATTAATTACCATGAAAGCATCCTACTACTCCCAGCTTTAATAGCACTTTCCATTTAGAAAACGTGGAATTTGAACTTCCGCAAAAGCATGCAATAACCAGTCATGGGGAGTGCAAAAAATCTATTGTAAAATGCCATAACTATTTTACATCACGTAAATTGGAGATCTACTCACTGTAAAAAGGAAATTGCTATTTTGTGACTTAAGGTATCTGTTTGATTATGTAGGGGTACTAAGACTGCAACTCAGACATGCTTGTTTCATGGTCTATAACATTACTATTGCATTAAATTATTGTGACTGTATTATGAGACTGGGTGCTATATCCTCTATATGTGCAAAATGAAATGTGTGTTAAGTTCCAGTCCATTTTTCTTGTCACACTTACTACTAGTGTTTCCGTTAAAATACGGAATTCCCAATAGCACACTATCTGGTCATATGGGGAGGTCCCGATTTATACACACATCATATACTACCAAATTTTCAATATTGCTCACTGAACCAAACTGTGGTGGAAGTTGTCTCAATGGTGAGGGCCAAGGATTACTCAATGCAGCTTTCTGGTGGAACCTGCATATATTTCCTTTACAGAGTTTACTACCAATGGCAAATTGGTAAAGACAGGATATGATGCTATTCCTACAACCACCATGCCTGAAACCTTCCCACTGGACCTCATCTAGCAGTGAGATTTGGGTGCCTCTATCTGTTAAATTACTCACTATACTTTGGGTCTGGTCAATTACTACCTTAATAGTGGCAGTTGCAAAGTGCTTTCAATGTTCATAAATAAGGGAAAAAGGCAGAAGTTTGTTTGACTTAAAATACTATATCATTGAAGTTTAGTAACCAAATTACTCCCCGGGTACACTTCAATTGTAAACTGAAGCAATAACAAGCAGAGAAAAAGTACTCGAGGAAGCAGTAGATGGATAGAAACTCTGATAACACATAATAGTGTAACAAGACAGGGTAAACTCAATGCCTTGTCAATACTATATCTTCAGTAGAGATTAGGGGCCTTAATTAGAGGTGGGCAATATGGAAAGAAATCTTCAACTATGCACAAGTGACTCACACTATACACCTTGTACATGTCCTGCTCCCAGAATGACCTCATTTTGCCCCCGTCTCTTTTATTGGCATTTGTGGAGCCCTATCCCACATCACAGGGCCACTTTTTGGCTTGTGTAAAAAGTGTGATAATATTTGTGAGTACACATAGTTTTATGATTGGTGATGTGTTTCAATACTGTCATTTTGGAAATGTTACAATAATGATTATTGAGGACTGATCCTAGAATTAATACTGAAACAAATATGGGATGCACTCTTCCAAGAAGCAGACCTGATTTCAGCAGGTCTAGTCAGAGTTATAGCAAAACCAGTGAGTGCATTTGCCAAATGAGAAGGTTTTGGCATAGGTGATTGTAGGAAATTGCCTAATATACTAGCCTGTAGACTACAGAAGGTTATCACACTTATATTCTCAAATCTCAGATGAGGTTTATTTTTGTAACAGCATCCAGGGTATAATGCGTACCATAGTAAACCTTTTATGTGGTGGTAGTATTATCTATTCTTAATAATCATTAGGTTTGTGTTTAGGAGAACAAGTATTAACAGTTACTTGCTGCAATAGCCTTGCAGAGGGGGGTGAGCTCCTCAGATTATTAACATAAGCAGATGCACTATGCATGGATATACTTTATCAACACCTTTAATCATACTTTCTCTAGTACACCAACCAATCCCAATAAGGTTGAGTCAGACAACTGCAGCTATAAAGCAAGCTGCAGCAGAACCGGTTCCTTTGAGTTAGCGCCATGTCCACGTTAGAAATTGGGGAGCAGATTTACAAGAGATATTGCCACTAGAACATCAATCTTAATGACATTCTGGTGGCGATATCCTCTTCTCCTTGTTTACAAAGCATCATTATACCACTTAACGTGGCTTCACGCTGCCTTGTCAATAAGGCCCCTATTCAAACTTCACTTAGCGTGAAAGGGATGTGCAATGGGTTTTGTAGTGATCACACTGCGGCAACATGCACTGCTTTTTGATGCTGCCCCATGTGTACAAGGATGGGACAGTGCCAAAAATTAAGACCAGGAACTACCTGGTCTTAGAATGGTGATAAAAGGAGAAATTAATAATTTCTCCTCGTATTTTGCTCTTTGTAAGTGTGTTGCATTCTGCAGCACACATAGAAACAGCAACTCACTTTTAAAGATTGTTTATGTGCAGGAAAGTGTTCCCTAATGCCCATAAACAATCACGCTTGCAGTGTAGGCACCCTTGGAACATGGCGCAAGGGTGCTTCTGCTGGTGCTAATCAGCTTTTTTAGCTCCAGCACTAAGGGATACCCAGGGGTGCCCCGTATTTTACACAGTAACACAATGAAAACGCTACAAAGAGACCCAAACCAGGTTTAGAAAAATAGAGAATATTTATCTCAGTAAAAAAAGACCAATTCTACAGAAATCTAATAAGTAGAAGTTGAGATATTAATTTTAAAGAATAAACCAAAAATAGTGCTTAGAAGTCACTAGCGGTCAAAAGATTACTTGAGGTCATTAGGGTCCGGTACAAATTCAAAGTTCAAAGTTCAGACCTACCACAATGGAGGGCAGGCTGGATACATGACCCAGACAGGTTCCTCTTAAGAAATACCTTGGCTGGAGCAAGTGTCGACGTCGAGCGCCTACTGGGTTGTTGTCGATCCATGCAAAGGGGGTCTCGCATCGTCATCGAGCTCTATTGAAGTGAATGCAATGCATCATCATCAAGCCATGCAGAGTGTATTTGTCGAGCAGCACAAGCTTTACATCCACTGTGTCAGTGTCAAAGGGTGAAGTAGCTGAATTTTTCACCCAGTCAAAGCGATGCATTGGTTTTTACCACAATCAGCTCCAGAACCTACTTCTGAGGGCCAAAAGAAGAGAGGGCACCTCAGGCAAGTGTAGGACTCAAAGATGGCAGAGTACAGCAGCACCAGCAGGATTGCAGGAAGTCTTTGTGTCCCTGAGACTGCAGAAAACAGGAGACAAAGCCAGCAAGCTCTTGGAATCACTTAGGTTCAAGTGAGATGGGTCCAGTCCTTGTCCTCAGCAGGTCAGAGATCAGGGCAGCTCAGCAAAACAGCACAGTGACCTATGAACTGTCATTGAAGAACTGCATGCAAACTGCATAGTATAGATAGGCCCACTGGAATTATGGGATTCTATGGCTGTGTGGATTTCCGCATAATTATGTTTTTGCCGCATTCGACACTCAATCCATCATCTGCTGCATAATTTTCAGAATTTAACAAAAACAATATTTGTGGCTCAAACGGATCAAAAGCTACTAAAAAAGCAGCAACAAGTGTGGCTGAACAATGGAAGGCCCTTCGCAAAGGTTGACTGGTCATCTCTTTGAAGCATATTATTCTATTTGGATGTTACATCGGTACTAATGAGGTGAAACCTTTGACAAGGCATAATTAACGGCAGAAATGTCAAAATAATGAAGCAATACTATCACATAACGTATCGTTTTCTGCTGTATAATTTTCCTTTTTGTGCCACATAATTCAGTCAACCCTGCACATAATTAGTGCTGTTGTATAATTCCAGTTGGCAGGAAGTAGGTCAGAACGTTATGTTTTTTGCCCAGTCTTTGATTATCTTGATGTTGCTAAAAAATGGTTTGTTTGGGGTGAAATACATTTTTATCAGTAAAGCCAACCCCAACCACTGTGGCACATTTTAAATCTTGAGTTTGTGCTTCTCCAGGCCGAAAATTCTGAAAATATGCTGCCTACCAGTGTGGATGGCATGTGATTCCACCACATTGTCTTATGTAACATTTCCTATAGACTGACTTACACACATATGATTCTATGTGTCTGTGTATAAAGTGTGTACAGTGTCTGACACCCTACAGTGGCATGAATAGTGCTATAAAACAAATGAAATGTATGTTAGAGAGGGCTTATAAAGAGACGAGGGGCACTGTTGGAGGATAGTAGTGAAGGAATCTGTGGAGAAGATTTACTTGGTATGATATCACTGCCTTCAACTGGAAGTCAAACGTTCTCAATGTAATAGTAAAATGCTTATCCAGCTTTAATTTTGAATCTATTTTTAGGAGTTTTTTTAATCTATTTCAGTCTCATTTATTTTTAACCTATGTTTGTGTGTTTTTACTATTTTGCACCAGTTCGATGAAATACTTGTGGGGGAAACACCTCGTGTGATACATAACTAGCAGATTGGGTTACTTACGTTGCCGGCTTCTGCCTACTTCGTTCGCGCTCTCTGTGCTTTCTCACACCTGGTTCCTGCCCTGTTCTGCACGGAGGGTGTCACAAAACCAGTCAGGCTAGTCACTTCCGGCACTTCTGGTAGGGCACATCTGTGCGCCTACCGGCACCACTATATTTAACTCATGCCATGGAGGACACCCAGTGGGTGTGCTGCTGGCGCGCCAAGGGCAAGCCCGTCCGCGCTAAGACTGCGCTTAGTGCCAGAACCCTTGCCGGTTTTCGCCCAGATCCCAGGCCAAGAATCTCCTTCTCAAGTAATGAACTTTTAGATTTTGACAAAGATAACCTTAATTGCAATAATTTGGATATGACCACTTTTCGCCTAGAGGGGCAAGATGCGGCTTTCAGCTGGTAGGTCCTTTCACTCTTTCTAGAATTTTTGATCCACGTCCTAAAACCAGCAGGAAAGCTAACCTTGATGCAATTAATGCACACGTTTAAACACTCTCTCTTTAATAAAACATGCACTAGAAACAGCAGAATTTATTGACTGACATAATTCTGATATTACGTTTAAAACAGAAACCTGGGCCACCGATTCATCCATGCCAGATCTGAATTCGGCTATTCCCAGTGGATATCGCTTGCACACACAAGATTGTCTGCTAAAAAAAGGTGGGGGGCTAGTTATCATTTATGGGAACATCTCAAGACTACGTTTACGACAATACGGGCTGACGATTGTGAAGCTTTGTTGTTTAACATAGAGCTTACAAAAAAATATTCTTTCAAAGGTTCTCTTATATACTGCCCTCCTGGCCCCAAGTCTGTTTTTTAGGCTCTATTACTTCTCTTCTCGAGTCAGACAATTGTAGTGCCAACTTTACGATTCTTGGAGATTTGAATTTTCATTTAGATCAGAAGAATAACTGAGATACCATCGCCTTAGCAGAAATAATGGAGGCTCTTGATCTTCCACAATTTATAAATGAGCCAACACATATTGCGGGACATACACTTCACATGCTTTTTAGAAATATTTCTAACATCAAAACACTTACTCTCACCTGGTCTGATCATTCAGCGATTTATTTTACGATCAACTGCCCTGCGGTCGACCCAGTTCTTAAGAAGCAGGCTTCCGCAGGCCAGTATCAAGCATGGACCAATATCGATCAGAATTAATTACAGCGACTGCTATCTTCTTCTTTCCCCATATCAGCTGAAAACCAAGATGAAGCGGCAGAGAACTACTCTAACTTGCTTTATTCAGCTTTTTCTGAAGTGGTGCCTATAAAAAAGGCTCGCCAAGGTAGGACTCGCCCCTTCTGTCCCTGGGATTTCAGAAGCTCTTAGGCTTGAACGCCATGGCTGCAGACGCTTAAAGAGAAAATGGAGAACGCAATACGACTCCTTGTAGAAAGAAAATTACAAGCTTTCATTAACTAAATATAAATCACTCCTTGTAAAAGAAAAGGCAATGTATTTTTCATCACAAATTGAATCTGACAAGAATTCAGTGAAAGAACTTTATAAAGTGAAGAATACACTCACCAAACAACCTGAGTACAAGAGTGACTGCGTTAACCATGTTTTCAGGAGAAAACATGGTTAACATGTTTTCAAGAGAGAGCACAATCACTTTAGCATTGGTTAGCAGTGGTAAATTGCTCAGAGACCTAATGCCAAGTAAACAAATTCAGAAAACAGGAGAGGCTAAGGCAACATTTTTAGGAGTGACCCAAGAGAGAGGGCCAAGTTCAACATAGATGATGCTAGGTGGGAACATATGGCAGCTGCAATTAAAAAAAATGAGAAACTATTTTGTATATGTCACACAGATAGTATTGAATCACAATGTTCTGAAGTCTTTTCTGACATTAATGAACATCTTCTTGACACATGAATATTATTAGTGGACCATATGCAATGTGAATCATTTGCGATCTATTCTATAGCTGATCACAATACCTAAGTCTACAAACTTCAACTAATTTGCTGGCAATTGTTTCGAACCCTTACGTTACATTCACACTCCAGTGAAAACATCAAGTGGGGCTAATTACAACACCCCACCAATGAGGTCACAAGCAGAGCCCTTCAGATGCCTAAAATCCCAATCTTTCTTTAATATTTACATTAAACACCTAATGATGTTGACATAATCCCAATCTTTCTTTAATATTTACATTAAACACCTAATGATGTTGACATAATCCAAATACCTCCATTTATACTGTCACACAAATTTCCTTTATATTCACTAGGTATGCTAACCATTTGAAGTCAAATGCTAAGGTCTTAAAACAGTCCTGGAAGTGATAAAACAGCCTTAAATTCATGTGTCTTAATTAAGAAATCCTGGTTCTAAGCCAAGCACATTTCCTCAAAAATGTTGATCCTCTGAATTTCACCTTTCCAATAGCTGGCCTCAGTAAGAACTCTTTCTGCTTGAATTTGGCTTGTCTGAGGTATGGTGAATACTGATATAGAAAGCAGGTGTCTGCAAAGAAGGACCTCAGAGATGTAGGGAAAAGAAAGAACAATGGTGACTTCTGGCACCTTTAACTGTAATGCTCAGATGGATGGGCACACGTCTGCATTGAAGACATAGGACTGAAATGTACCAAAGGCACAAAAGGAAGATTAATGAGTAATGAACCAGCTTAAAAAGACTTCATCTACGTTGTGACACCATGAAGCGTTGAACTGGCTGTCCTATATATTGTTGAACAGAAAATAAGAATTGAAAGCACATCCCAGAATGTATGTCAGCCAGCTTGGATTGGTTTTCTATAAACAATCATTATGGGCAGTAAACTATTGAAAAAGAGGCTTCTCAGAGCTGGATGGGCAGAGTGAGTCTCCATCGGCCTCATCGTACAGACATAACACACCAGAAGTTCAAACATCCTTCCATCATATCAAACTTCACTAAAATTACCTGCCCTCGTGCAGTTTTACTGCTAAGGTCCCTTTTACACCTCACCAATAGGGAGGCATATATTTCTTCTCATGATGAGCTCTATGGGGGCCCACCATGTGGAGCTTTGTAAACCATGGTGACAAAGGGCCTGATGATGAAGAACGCCACTTTAGTAGATGAGGGACTTCATTCATTTTAGGGAACAATCCTGTCTGGGGGAGGAGGGAGGGTTCTTTCCTTTGGGTACTGACTCTCGGTGTTGGAAGAACCCAGTGCCGCCTCTTCTTGTAGTGGCTGGAACTTTTGTTTTATACTGTATGGCAGGGAGGATGTACCCAGCCACTTTTTAAACTAAACCTCTCCCTCCCCAATTGCATGATTACAGGGTTTTCTTCTGTCGCAGCTCCCAATCTCTTGAACAATTTACCAAGACAATTCGGTCACTCAAAACGGATTGACACATAAGACATCTTATAGTTATGTATTTGGTAAGGTGCAGGTGTATATTGTTTCGTGTCAATAAATAATTTTTCTAAGTTCTCGTTTTTGTTGTACATTGACCCACAATGCTCCCTGGAACATGCTCCACATCAGAGCTTGGCCTCATTTCGAGCACTATTTAATCTCTACTTCCTTTTAAATCCTATGAATAAATATGTTTTCCTCTGCACCTAACCACAATTAAGTTTCACAGTGTGAGCACTGTTAGCACAATAAACATGCATAAACGTAAACCTCAATCGAATTCATGGAGTGAAGTGCTGACATGCTTTGCAGCACAATGGGTTGTTTTCCACACTACTGAGAGCAAGGCCGACATGGCCGGCATCGCTTCTGCATTTGTTATTATGGTATAATGCAGTGGTGGTTTCTGCAGTGCTCTGTAAGTGATATTCCACAGTGCTGCTATTGTTGATCCCTCCTAGAGTCAATTTAAAGTACTCTGCCAGGTGCCATGTTTTAAGAAGGCCGCGGTCATGAGCTGAAAGTTGTTTTAAGTCACTCACTGAAGAACTAGTGACTTGAGTTTAGTTCCGACAAAAAAGCAGGTTCATGAATGGAAATAGTCGAGGTATTCGCTAAACATAAATATATTTGGATTTGTGCTTTGGAGAGTGGTAAAATAATAAAAATTATCGCTCGTGAAAATAAACTTAAATGTACAAGGCACGTTAGATAACAATGTCAATGGATTGTTATTATTTTGTTTTTTATGTTATATTGTTTTACTTGCATATTTTTGTGGTTTATGTAAATGTCTTAGGGGCATATGTATCAAACGATTTTTTAATCGCAAACGCCGCGATTCGCAAAATAACAGCGTTTGCGATTAAAAAATCGGTAATCGGGATGTATGAGCCAAATCCCATCGCAAAATTAAGGAATTGCTAATTTAGCGAGTTCTTAATTTTGCGTAAGCATTTAAGAAATCGCAAATTGCGATTTCTTAAATGATATGTAAAAAGCACCCAAGTTGTGCAAATTATCCTTAAGAAATCGCAAATTACCACCAACTTCCAGCTGGTGGTAATTTGCGATTTCCTTTCAAAATGCACTTTTTTTAATTTTACAAAGTGCCACGTGGCGCTCATACATGCCCTTAGGGCATGTATGTGTGCCATATGCACACACACGCTCATTTCAGGGGTGCATCAGGGTGTCATCATGACACCCTTGCACCTTTGAAATTATTCTCAAATTGCGATTAGCAAATTGCGATTCGCTATTTGAGAATTACTTCCCATTCATTCCTATGGGTCTCCTGGCCCATAGAAATGAATGGGCAGGTATTCCTTAATTGCGATTTCGCAATTTGCTAATCGCAATTAAGGAATTTTAAGAAATCGCAAAAAGTTTGCAATTTTTTAAATACATCCCGTTTTGCAATTCTCAAATAGCGATTCTTTAAAAATCGCTATTTGAGAATCGCAAATGGTGATGTTGATACATATGCCCCCCAATCTCTTACAAAGAGCTCCAGTCTGGATCTGATCCAATGCTGTTGTAACTCATCCCACTGACTCCTTAGTTGGATGTCTGACGAAAACATTTGCACCAGCCAGTAAATGAAAAATTGGGGAATGTTTTCCCATAAATTGCATGTTGGAAAACAGTAAGACAGCTAAGTTGATATTAATATTTTGTTTTAAAAAGGCATACTTAGATTACCATGTATTCATGGAGAAGTTTATAATGTGATACAGATATCATAGGGCCCGATTCACAAATGTAAAGTGAGACGAAAATCGACCTTTACGACATTCAGTATCCACAAAGGGCATTTACGAGTAGGCATTTTTTACGAGTAGTAAATGCCCCTTGTGAATCCCAAAAGTCGAGAAATTAGACTTTCGTCTCACTTTGCCTTTGTGAATCGGGCCCATAGTGTTTAACGCGAGGTTCTGAGCTACTGCCATGTTATCATTCATATAATGAGCTTATTGGGATGCGAATTCACATGTTTTCCAGATTAAGACTGATATATAGTGTGCATTAATATAAACAAATATGCACATTTGTGGTATTACTTTATATAGACAAATGAATATAAAACACAATTATGAAATAATCATAACACATATTGTCAATTCTTTATACTGCAAGCTATGCATGTGTACAGGAATAACTGAAAGCAAATTTTATGAAAAATACATGGGGTCATTTCATCATTTCTTTAAAAATGTGCAATGCAATATTTTAGATTGCTTTGTAGAGACATCATAATGCTTTGTATTCAGTTACCTGAGATATTTTTCAATAATGACAAATATTCCTTTATATATGAAATTGGAGTATTAGCTGTGGAAATGAGAACCCACCTCAATTAATAATTACAGTCTTTGTCAGGGTGAATCTCTAAAGTCACTAAATTAACCTATGCTCCTCCTTCTGTGAGCTTGGCACAGAGCAGTTAGACTTAACCTACAGGCAATAAGTAAAGTTTGTTATGCAGACCTCAAACAGTAATCAAGCAACAACAAAACACAAGACAAATCCCAAACCAATTTAGAAAAACAGAGAATATTTTAGTCAATAAAATGACATACAAATAGCAAAAATACAATAAAAAGAACTATAGATATGAATTTTTAAAGTTTCAGTTAAAATAGCCCCATTAAGCACCTAAAACGGGTAACTGGTCATGCTAGACAGGGTCAAAGTGAAAAATTAAGGTTGACTGCAATGTATTGCCGGTCAGGTACAGGAACAACAATAGTCCCAATGGAATGTTTACCTTCTGACTTAGAATATTTTCTGGAGATATTTCCTGGAGAAAAAGTTGTCGTTGAAGAGCCATCGGGTGGGCAAGCTGCAAGCTGGATTCAAGGAATGGCCCGACAATTGTGGGGAACTGCTGTCTGAGCTTTTGGCATTGATCGGTGGCTGCTCTGTGTTAAGCTGGGTCCTGCTGTTAACAAAGGTTGCCAGTGTAGATTCAGTGCTCCTCAGCATTGTGTCCTTCCATTCAAGCCATTGATAGAGTGCTGCTCGGTGTTGAATTCAATGAAGCCATCAGCAAAAGTTGCCCATGTTCTGCATTGAATCAGGTAAGCTGTAAGTTAGGCTGGGAGGAGTACACTTCAACCTCAACCACATGTCTAGGACCTTGAGGACTGTACTTAGGGGTCAGGACTCACTTCCAAAGTGGCCGGCAGAGGGGATCAGGTCAGGTCCAGTTGTAAATGGTCAGCTGGAAGGCAGGAAAAAGGGCTCTGTTTGTTGTGTCCCTGTAGCTCAGACAGGAGGTCGGCCAACTGATGCTTGAAGTCACTTCTGTGGTCCTGGGTTCAAGGCAAGTAGGTCCAGTCTTTCTTTAGGATTCAGAGAACATGGTAGTCCTTCTAATTCTTCACTGGTCCAAGAGTGTTCTGAGGAGAGTTCTAGGGATGCCACTTTTATGCCCAGCGCCAGATTATGGGGGGCAATCATTTGGATTCCCTATAAACTAGATCTTAGCAGCTCCTTCCTCCATCCCAGGTTGGGGCAGCCTGATTGGTTAGATAAAAGTGAAGCAGTCCTGGGTATGAGCCTCACCTGCCAGTGACAAGGTTGGCATCCCTTGGAGTTCAGGAAGGGAGTGAGCACATGATCCTGTCAAAGAAGGAAACTCCCTTCCCACACCCATGGCCCTTTGTCCTCTGTCTGGGAGGAGTACACATCTCACCACAGGAGAGCAATCAATATTCAGGAGACAGTTAGACACTGACAGAAAATATTTTTGGTTTTAGGCAGAAAAAGAGGCAGCTATCAAAAAGTATATTGTCCTAAATTGTAATATGAAATCTGTCCTTACTATTAAGTTAGATTTTAAATAATTTAAAATGAGTACTTGAAGCATTTTTCTAGATGCTCTCCAATGGAAATTAAGCATTATGAGTATATAACGCAAATGGAAATTAGGCATTATAAGTATATAATGCAACCCATTATTTTCCTATGGAAGAGCCAGACTTGTCACAGTGAAAAGTGGCTTCGGGGAAGTTTTCACTGATAGTACTTGCAAAACATTATATTCTAAATATCCTATCATTAACAACCATGCATCCTGCCTGATTGGGCAATAAGGCCTAACATATGGGTGACTTATAGATATTAACAAGAAAGGATTAAGCCGGTCAAAAGGGTGGTCAAAACAGCAATTTAAAAATGCACACTAAGGCTGAAGTGGAAGACCTGGAAACATGCTTTACAGGGCTAGTGCAGTGGGTGGCACAATGAATATTGCGGCCTACTAGTAGACTTAAATTTCCTGGCCCTTTGTGCAGGTATACTAGGGATACACAAGTAAATTATATTTGCAATTAGGTGTATGCCAATTTTACCATGTTTAAAAAGGAGAACACAAGCACTTTACCTCTCTGGTTTGCAGGGGTAAAATGCATCGGGTCTTAGAACAACACAAATGGGTTCAGTAACAGAAGGCAAAAATCTAGGGGAATTGCACGCACATGATAGTCATTTAAAAAAATTCCTACTGCAGAGGAAATATTACCTGTGACAATATGAAGGCTATTGCATGAAGTCACATATGTAAACTCTTCAGTCATGGACATTAGTAATGGTAAGTCAATTTAGTGTAGTCTGGCAGACTTTACCCCTCTCGTTGCGAAACAGCTAAACTTTACCATTCCATAAATACAACCCTTGTGAAAACGCATAATCCTGATCAAGTTATCCTTGTCAACTGCAAGCAAATTTCGGACTAACTCTATGTCTCAATGATTCTTCAAACATGAGTGAAATTCGGAGCGAAATTGCTTCAAGCCTAATACAAGCGTTGGAGAATGTGGGAGAAAATGCTTCTCTCTAGAGAACCTAACTCTACTGACACGTGCATTAATTTCAGCAATTTACTAGACTCCAGCACCATAAACAGTGAGATACTACACCACTAACTCTGATCTATTGAGGCAACTAAAACATCACGGACCGCACGTTTGTCAATGCTACGTCAACTCGCTCATCAAGTGAAAATGTCCATGTGACTTCTGAAAATATTGACTTCAAGGTAAGTCGTGATTCCCTTTCCAAATCTGGTAAACTTGCGCATGACACAGTTGTTTCTGATGATTGCTAGCCACCAATATTGTTCCCACAGTCATGGAAATCACACTTATCTCTGTGTAAACCTACAGGAGTATCTGAAATGTTTATAAGCCTTTGGAAACTTTATTGTCATATTTACATTTCTGAAAAGAGAAGTAACTTTTCCCTATTTTACCATACTGAGGCTCTCATTACAGCGATTGGTGGGGGGGGGGGGCCTGCATGGGCAATCCAGCCTTCACAATTACTGGTATTATGGAACACAGTAATTCTAGGTTGCAGGATTATCCATCTATTATGAATGTCTTCTTAGGATTGGTAACTAATGGTGGGAATCGGTGTCGGTGCACCAACTCCTGCAGGTTTTTCTTCTATTCTGGCCATTTTTCCAACTCTTTTCACCTGGGATTTCCTCCCAAGCTCCTTTGGGAAAGAAATCGATAGCGGTATTTTGCTGCAGAGTGTTGAATCACAACGGGGTCTAAAAACCAAGATAATGGTGAAATAGGGATTACCATAGTACTCTTAATGATGGCAAGAGTTTGGGCGCGAGCCTGGGTGTGGCAAACATCCCCTTTAGGAGTAGTTCATTTTTTCCCTTAAGTGCATCTAAGTTTTCCTAGTTCAGTGTATGGAAAAAGAGTAGTTTCTTGGGTATGGAACAAACTATACAAAGGTAGAATGTCCAACATTTGTTTTAATATTAATCCTGGGTTCATGTTTTTAATCGTACTTTAAATAATACCTGGTGTATGGGATTACTGCTACAAATATGTGATGTGTTAATATAAATGTATGTGTCCTAATCCCATTGTAGGGTGAAGTAACATTATTGTTTATTCTCTGATGTTGGCAGAATCGCACCTCATTGTGATTTTGCATGTGCGGGATAATTCATGATGGACCAGCCGCTTTATGAAATTACCATTACAAGATGGTGGACATCTTGGAGGGGTTAATTAAAAAACAATAAAAGGGGCACAAAGATTCAGTCGTAAATTGCAGTTGCCAGCTCTTCCAAAAAGTAAAAAACGTTAAATCAAATAAAAAATGGGAAGTGAGGAGTAAGGGAGCATCAGAGAAGTGCGGAATGGAAAAATTCTGAATGGAATGGGAAAAAGTGAGGGAATTAAGTGATGAGCTTCGAGATGGGAGCGCCATGTGAGAGCTTAGGGCCAGGGAATGTGTAGGGGAAGCAGCACACAGGGAATAGGGAGAGAGAAATAAAATGCATGCTTTCCACAGAGTGCTGAAACAAAACAAAAAAGGTAGTTCCTTGAAAGTAAAACAGTTAAAAGAGAAAAGTTATTCAACCAAACAAAAATTAAAGCAGGTATGCTGCAGGACAGGGACAAAAACAAGTAGAGGAAGGAAAGCCATCAAGTAAATGGAAAAGCAAATAAGAATGACAAGAAAGTCATCCAATAATAAGCAATGGGCTGAGCCAAAACACAATGGAAGCATTGCTTTTGAATACAATAGATATTTCAACAATAGACAGCTGTAAAAAAATCTAAAAATAAAAAAGACAATAAGTCCACAGTCCACTGAACTTGCAAAAGACACCACCATGGACGTGGTGGCCCATGCATGAATAAAACAGTATCAGAGCGAAATGTTTCCAATGACAAAGGGAGGAGGAAAGGAGAGAAGGATTTTCTAAGGTGCAGCCAGGTTACCAGTGCCCATAAGCAGAAGCACCTTAATGCCAATTATTTTATTACTATTAGGTAAAACAGGAGTGGTAAATTAGGGTTACATTTTATACCAAGCAATTCATATCAGCCTTTAACAAAACATATGCACTCAAACTTTCACAAAGATCATTTAAACCAAGTCTGCCTGCAAGGGATTTCCCTCCAAGATGTGGTTTATATTGATCCTCAAGATTCTCATGAAATTACATAGTGAATTACATGTTGTTGCAATACTTCAAGATTCTAGACAACTATATACAAGTATGACAATGAATTATGATTATGAATGAATTATGACGTATGAGAATGTATTATGATTGTCCATATATCTTTACATTTATTCTTTTGCTTCTCACCTGTTAAAGGCTGAGGCGTAAGCATCACGGTGTGCCTTGACCGCGGGGCAGACGTTGGCCTAGATAGGGCCATGGATATTTGATTGGCCACTAATAATGGATTTTCTTGCTCTTGGAACAGTCTCGATTCCTCAGGATGCACCAATGCGGAGTCCAATGCGAACGAGCTATTAAAATACATCTGTCCAAAAAGAATTAAAACTTATTAAACAAATTTATATTTTGAAGTGTCGAAAATACACACGTTGCTAGACACTTTTAGTGTTGAATTTTGATTGATCATAAAAAGCATCACTGGTATTTTTACTTAAATAAGGAATAAAGTGTCTGATTGGGAATCCTATGATCAGTTCTTCACTCATACCCCTCTTTTCTCCATGGACACCCAATTAATAACAATGCTAGATAACATATTAAATGAAATAGGCAAAGCATTGCTTCTTGTTTCCACTGAGGGTTTCATACATGAAATTGTTTAGGACCTTCCACATTTACAGACAACAGATGTTTTGTTGTCGCTAACCAGATGCATACCTGTTAGTCACCTATGTATGTACTTCCTCCAATATCGATCAAAGAATCATTAAAATAGGTGCAAGTACGCTATCTTTGCCTCAAATGTATGAATCTATAGTTGAAATTTACTGTCTGATTTAGAGTTCGGTAGAAAGATTACTATGCCACAAATATGATGGATATTATGTCTGCCTTACTACAAGTACACACAATACTATGACACTTGCAATAAGACAGATTTGATATCCGTGATGAAGTACAGGCAAATCAATTTTTTAATCCGGCCCCACGTCTTTTCTAGGACTCTCTCCACCAAATTGTTGTCCCAACCATCACTGTCCAGTCACAGTCCTCACGGAGATCTGCCACCATCCCGCGTAGCTCATCACCTCTTAAATTAGGACGCGATGAGATGGTGGCAGACCTCTTGATGGTGGCAAAACTGCCAGTGATCTAATAGTATTTTCCACCCTGTTTCTTTTCAGGACCGCCTGAAATAGAAATCAAAGGTTGCATTCTGTCATTTAAATCCAGGAGAGACCTGGGTTTGATGTCATTAACCCATATATTTTCTTGTCAAATTGTCTCACTGAGGATGTAGTGCTGGAATATTATAGAAGTGATGAGGTAGAATGTTAGTTTGCTTGTCCTTTCTTTCTGTTTATTGATATTGGCTTCTCTATTTCTGTTTCGTGCAGAAACTCAAAGGGCTATGGGATGCTGGGAGATCAGGCATCTCTTTGATATCATATCAGCAGATGCAAGATACAGTGCTTTAAGTCTATCCTATGTAATTATTAATGCCAGGGTTCATCCTAGTGTTTCCTCCGCTGTAGAACAAAGGTACTCTTAGTAGTTGGGTTATTACTTTTGGTTAGTACCCATTCCAATATAATAAATCCACTTAGGTTAGGCCAGAACACAGTTCTGAGTGAATCTCTGCTCAACTCCTGGGGCTGTATTACGCATTGTCACTGTATGCATCAGGCGCACTTATAAAAGGTGCGCTGGGTGCAAACAATGGCAATGCGCCCTATTACGATGTATGCGCTGCCCCCAGGGCAGCCGCAAACTCGTGAATGCGCCCCTTGAGAGCTTATATGCCTCTGTGTCCGCGTATGTAATATGACATGGGCACAGAGGCAAAGGAATCCCCTAATTTGTATTGGGCAAGCCCCTATGCAAATGAGAGAATGCCCCCTGAAGGTAGCGCTGGCGCTTTAAGTGCGCCAGCTCTATTGGTATTACTGAAGGGGACACAGAAGCATCTGTGCCCCTTTTTGTAATGACAAAGTGCCCCAGGGGTGCGCAAAGTGGGCTCAAACACCCGTCGCCCCCTGGGGCACTTATTGTAATGCGGCCCCTGGTAGCTGAAGCTCAAACAGCAGGCAATTTCCATAGAATTGTGTGTTAAGTTCAAGTAGTAGCAACAATTATTAGGTAAAGAACAAAAACCAATTTAGAAAAATATAGAACTTGTTTTAGAGCAAAAAGAACCGTGGACAAGTAAAGCACCAATAAAAAGTCATTGTTCGCAGTTGACCGAAACTTAGACATGATTTCAGGACAACTGTGATGGACAGAAATGTCAGATATAGCAGGTGGGTCATCCAGGTCAAGACTAATACATTTAGTCTTAGGCCCAGATTTAATAACATTTTGCAATGGGTTTGCTTCACAAAAGTGATGCAAATGAGTGCAAAGCATTGCACTGGTATTCACCTTCAAGCACAAAACTTGTTTTGCACTCAAACGTAGCCCTGAAGTAGCACAAAGTAGGTCTAAATGGTGGAACATGAGTGCTTTAATGCAACAACCCCAGGCTTTGATGCAAATATCTACCTACTGAAAGAGATAGAGAGTGCTTTGAGTAAAAAATGAATGCCTCATGGAGGCAGGCATAACATTGAAGAAAAGCGAACATTCCTCCAAAGTTTCCCAACTTTTTGTGCACGCTGCATTGTACAGTATACATACACATTTGCAAATGTTTCAAACTATGTCTAAACATAGTATTTTAAACTGGAAGATATTGGAGATAGTTCTCCTTGTTATGCCTCCCCTGGGAAGGTTTAAAAGTTTGGAGCATTCCCAGGCTTACAAGTTCTTGTAAATCTAGAGATGCTTCAAAATCCATGGGAGTTGATTGGGAACACCCAAGCAATGCCCATGGAACGCCTTCTTGGGGCAGAGTAACGGAATGCAGCGATTTGCAATGAATAGCATTACTCTAGATTTTTGGAGCCACTTAGAGCCACACAAAGTGGTTTTGTGTGGCTGCAAAAATCTGTCTTAATGTTTGCGTCACCTTTGAACCACATTGCCTGGTGCAAGAGTGATGCATATGGCCTCATAAATAGGTCCCCAAGTGGCAGATACAGAACAAATCAGTTCTGTTAACAGGGCGCCTGTCTTAGCATTGCAGTTTGCACTTTTATGCTCAGTGATTCACTAATGAGTTACTAATAGACAATTGAATAGAAGAGCCAGACGATGTACACCAACATTTAAGTGGTGACGCAAGCACAATGACACATAGACTAAGACAGCTGGGTTTGTTATACTCCCTCGACCTCAGCAATGCAAGGCAATCCCTTCTGCCCCGCCATGCAAGCTCACTTCCTGCTTGGCAAGCTGAGCATGACCCTCATCAGAACCATAGCCAGGTAAGGTGTAACTAACATGGGGGTTGAGGCCAAGTGTATTTTCAGCAGTTACACAAAAGCAATACACTATCACCTTTGTAATCCTTGATCACAGGATGCACAATATCACACCTATCTCTCTTCACCTATTCTATTTATCGCTATAAGGTAAAACTTTTTTATTAAGTGAATACTGAATATACCATTGACTTGAAAAGTGACACAGATCAACAAAAGGCAAATGAATGTAAGTTAATGCTGGTGGTTTAATTCATTGCTCCCTGCTAGAAATAGGGTGGCAACTATAATTATAATGTCAGCTATTATTAGAAGAAAATAATAAAGGAAATGCAAACTTGTATTTATGTTGTTAAAACTCATGTATATTTTAGATATCACCCATGTCAATGTAGACATTTAAACTCCACATCTCAATGAATTTGCGGAGTCAACACTTTCAACCGAGAGTAACTAGCTGAAATGTCATCTAATTGTGTTTGAAGCGCCATTAAATAAAAACAGCAGGAAAAACAAGCACGCAAATTGTATGGGGCCTCCCTTGTCTAATTGCTTTAGAGCATAACAAAGTCACTCTGCAAAAAATGAATGAGTCGTCAGCATCATTACCTGCTCGTTTCGCTTTGCTCCCTAAAAGTCTATTGGGAGAATGAGTTGAACATAGGCACAATACCAGGACCATATCGAGAGCACAGAAATACATTGTGTTCAAGGGTATTTCGAACACTTGGTGCAGAAAATATCAATCACTAACAGTTATTCATTTTTGTTCCATTAGCGGGCTGTTAGACCTGGTATTATGTGCAGGGTCACCGCCTAGTTTTTTGCCTTCACCCCTCCTGTTTTCTCAACTAGCTTTTGATAGCCATAGGACTCTGTGCACTTTACCACTGCTAACCAGTGCTAAAGTGATTGTATTCTCTCCTTAAAATATGCTAAAAATGACTTGCATCCAATTGGGACATTTAATGTACTTGTAAGTCCCTAGTAAAGTAGTGCTACATGTTCCCTGGGCATGTAAATTAAATGCTACCAGTGGTCTGCAGCACTGATTGTGCTACCCACTTAAGTAGTCTTTTGAAGCATATCAAATTCATTCTTGATCAAAACCAAACGTTTTCCTAATCCATATGCCTGAAAAACTTATAGTATAGCCCTTGGACAAGCATTTGGCTTTAGTAACAATTAGATCCCTTCAGAAGATCGGCAGAATGTTGTTACAGAGCAGGCATCTACCATAGCCGTACATCACTGCAATTATCTTTGGATTCTCACTTTCATTGAACTGCATCCAGCCTGATATTGTAGCAGCTAAATTGGTTTTTCAAGGTGTTAGTAATTTTTGTGACGTTCCGTGGAGAAGAAACCTGCTCCATATTTACGAGGCAGCACTAAGCCACTTTTTTTGGCTTATTGCTGCCTTGTAAATATTGTTCCCTTTAAAGCAGTTTTCCGTCTTAAAGGGGCGAGCAGCGAGTATTGCTGAGGGCGTTCCCAGCAACATCCATGGCTTTTTGACACTGCCCCAGATTTCTGGGAAATTGTAAATCTGAGGCAGTACTAAAAATGTACGCCTCCCAGGGGAGGCACAACGAGGAGAAATATCGTTATTTCTCCTCATTTTTCCTTTTTATATGTGTGGTGCATTCTGCAGCACACACAAAAAAAGAAAAAAGCCTCTTGTGAGGTTTCCCTTCCTGCACAAAAATATTCATCTCGCAATGCAGGCACCCTTGCACCACAGTGCAAAGGTGTCTACGTTGGCACACAGCAGCCCATGGTGGTCCGGGAAAAGGCAGGAATGTGCTGTATCTGATAGATATGGCACAACCATGCTCTTTTCTTGTGCCGTAGGGAAGGAGAGCAGGAAGGCCTGCGGTGTTGCCCTACGACAAAACTTCATAAATGAGGCCCTGGGTTTCTGGTTCGCAGAGGTATGGACCCTGTCCAAGCATGACCCGCAGTCCTAGTCAGAGTAAGCCAAATACAAACTGTAAATTAAGCTGTGCTTACCCAATGGTAGCTTGGCACAGACCAGGAAGGCTTAACTTAAGATGCAATGTGTAACATATTTGATCAACACTTCAAACAGTAACACAGTGAAGACACCACAAAAAGACTCCACATCAGTTTAGAAAAATTGATCATGATTTTATGTATAAAACAAGATGATTAAAATGACAAAAATCTAATAGGTAGAATTCAAGATATGAATTTTTAAAGTTCCAAAGGTAAAAGTAGCACTTAGAAACAATAGGCGCCTATGGGATATCTAATCTTGCAGGACCGGGGCAAAGTCAAGAGGTCCGGCTGATGGTGATGGAGCTCAGGCCGGATACAGGAGCCACGCAAGGCCCGCTCATCCGAAGTACCTTGATTCTGGTCGCAAAAGCAAGAGGTGGTGTGCAGCAGAGTTATTGCGTTGGAGTCCATCCTGTAGTCGAGGTGATTTTCCACATGCAATGATGGTGATGTGCCAGTTCCGATGACAAAGCCCTGGCTCCCAGATCCGTTGGTTCTGAAGCTGATGTGCTGGATTTTTCCACGCAGTCAAGGGGATGTGTCGATCATCTCTCTCTGCAGTGGCGGCGATGTGGTCATTACGATATGTCAGTTGATGTGCTGAGTCTGAGTGCAATATGCCGGTTCTGTTCCTGCAGCAGCAACGATGCGTTGATTCTGCTCACGCAGTAGAGGATGCATAAGTTCCACTGGAGCAAGCACCTGGAACCACTTCCAATGGGCGTGGCACAGGAGCAGGGGGCAAGACTTTGATATCACTGAGTCTTAAAAAGGAGGCAAGCCAGCATGCCCTTCGAGATCACTCTGGGTTCAGGTAAGGTAGTCCACTTCTTCCTCAGCAAGGCAGAGGTTTGCAGGCAGCAGAGCAGAAAAGCAGTTCTTCCAGAGCAGCAGTCCAGCAGATTGGTAGTCCTTGTAGCAGCACAGCAGTCCTTCCTCCTGGCTGGCCCATCAGTGTCTGATTTGGTGGAGTCAGAGACTCAGGACTCATACCCAGTTGTGCCTCTGAAGTGGAGGTGATTTGAAGTGCACAAAGTGATTTGAAGTGCACAAAGTATCAGAAACACAAATATTGTGTCAAAAATAATGAGGGCAAGGATATCGTGTAGGTCATTTTCCATGGGAAAGCAAAGTTTTACTATATATAACTCTCTCTCTATATCTATCTATACATATATATATATATGTATATATATATATATATTATCTACTGGCGGTCGCCAGTAGATAGTTATAGTTACAACCTAGTTTCCATAGGAAATCTCAAAATTCTATTTTGAATAACTTTGGCGCCGGTTGACGAATCCTCGCGAAATTTTCAAAACTAATGGGGCGCTCCGTTCAGCTCCTACCCTGAAAGTCTCGGGGTGATTCGTCAAGCAGGGGCCGAGAAAAAAGGGGGGTCCCAAAACGCGTTTGCCCCATGCATTTTTCCATAGGACCTTTAGACACAGCTACAGCCCGAACGGCTGAACAGAGTTACTTGAAATTTGGCAGAGAGGTAGCCATAAGGCCAAGGAAGTGCCTTTTGCAGGTCTGGTGTAAATCTGTTCAGTATTTCCTGAGAAAATAGCATTTAAAAGCATATCAATATCTATACGCGCACCGTGCGCGCACTGTGCGCGCACCCTGCCGTGCGCGAGCGCAATTCTGATTGGTTGTTAGATGTCGGTAAACATTCGAATCGGTCGAAACCAGGAAGTGTCGGCCGCCATTTTGTCTCTCGCAGTCTGAGGGGGTGAAAAAAAAAGGTGGAGAACGTGAAAAGGGGGCAGAGTGGACAGTTCCTGACCCACTAGCCTTGGTCATGGGGTCACAGAAGGACCCTCAAGGGAGAAAAAAACAATTTGTATTTTTTTTTTAAAAATCGCGAGGTGCGCGCACTCAGCGCGCACAGCACGGACTATGACCCGTGGGCGCTCGGTGCGCGAAGCGCACCGAGCGTCCACAGAGCGCGCACCGTGCGCGCAGGGTGCGCGCACCTCGCGATTTAAAAAAATAAATAAATCACGGTGCGCGCACGGTGAAAAACCTGAAACAAAAAAAAATTAATAAATAAATAACTTAGCATTTAAAAAAACGTACAAATTCACTGAAAAGCCATAGGTTTCACACACGTTATAGTTACGAATTAGCATTTAAAAAACCTTGCAAATTCACTTAAAAACCATAGCTTTCACACATGTTATAGTTAGCTGGACATTTCACTCGTAAAAAACCAATGAAATTCCCCCGTTATAGTTAGTGCAGGCAACTATAACTCACGCGACCGCAATCCTCTGCTGATGACGTCAGATATTACATCACTGATGACATATGTGTCTTTATGAAAAATAAATATTTGTAATATATGTATAGCTAAAGATTAATGGAAGAAGACATGGGTAAATAAGTGTCTAAATACAGTGATGTAATATCTGACGTCATCAGCAGAGGATTGCGGTCGCGTGAGTTATAGTTGCCTGCACTAACTATAACGGGGGAATTTCATTGGTTTTTTACGAGTGAAATGTCCAGCTAACTATAACATGTGTGAAACCTATGGTTTTTTAAGTGAATTTGCAAGGTTTTTTAAATGCTAATTCGTAACTATAACGTGTGTGAAACCTATGGTTTTTTCAGTGAATATATATATATATATATATATATATATATATATATATATATATATCTTGATGATATATATATCTTCAAGGTACCTAGATCTGAAGTTAAGAATAGTAAATTTATACTTACCTATTTGCACTTACACTCTTGATAGATTTGTCCTTGATATTTTTGACACGATAGTCTGTCCACATGATATTTGTGTTTCTGATATTCTGTCACTGATCCCACAGAGGTCCCCCTCCC
Organism: Triturus cristatus; assembly: GCF_964204655.1. NCBI lineage: Eukaryota > Metazoa > Chordata > Amphibia > Caudata > Salamandridae > Triturus > Triturus cristatus. The sequence goes on along the minus strand of NC_140580.1, from coordinate 484,600,160 downwards.
AGCTCTGGCTCCAGACTCAGGGGGGTATGCAGCCCTTTGTGCGGGGACAGGACACTGCCTATTCAGGTGTACGTGTCAGCTCCTCCTTCCTATCCTGCCCAGGGATACCCATCAGGATGTGGACCGTCACTCAGTCACACCTAAACTTTCTTTGTGTGTGGCTGTCTAAAAGGAATGTAAAACATCCAGCTGTCAGCCACCCTAGACATGTATTGGAGACAGGTTGCAATAACGCAGAGCTAAGAGCAGAGAATTACCATCTTTCTAAAAGTGGCATTTCTAAAAACGTGATGATAAATTTAACTTGGCCAGCAAAGAGTATTTATCATTATCATTCATATGATATGAAACCTGTTTGGGATACTCTTTCTCAATCAGGAATTACAGCTTATATATGTAATAAGGAATTCCCAGTTTGAACTGATGAGAGGGGTAGGCCTCACAGTAGTGAAAACCAAATTTGGGTGTTTTTCACTACCAGGGCGTTTAAAACTTAACAATATATGTCGTTCCTTTTAATTACACAGTACCCTGTCCTATGGGCCACCTAGGACCGACCTTAGGCATGACTTATATGAAATAAAAAGGGAGTTTAGAGCTTGCCATGAACTTTTAAATGTCAAGTTGATAGGGCAGTAAACCTGAACATACAGGCCCAGCAGTGATAGGCCTGAGTCATGTTTAAAGTGCTATTTATGTGGGTGGCACAGTCAGTGCTGCAGGTCCACTAGTAGCATTTCATTTATAGGCCCTGGGCACATATACAGCACTCTACTAGGGACTTATAGGTAAATGAAATATGCCAAATTGTGGATAAGTTGTTCAAACCATGTTCTAGAGGAGAAGCACATGCACTTTAGCACTGGTTAGCAGTGGTAAATTACTCAGAGTCCTAGGGTCAAAAAACATAATCAAGAAAAATGTGATTCACACAGGCAAAAAGTTTTGGGAAGAACAGAAAATCCCTAAGGCTGCAAGGTCTAACAGCTCCCCCGCCCCCCCCCCCCAGCTTAAAGGGAGGAGAGCTACCCAACCTCCTGGGAGTTCTCATCACTAAGGTGGAATAACCTGGAAAGACCATCAGCATTGGTGTGGTCTACTCCAGGTCTATGTTTCATCGTGAAATCCATTCTCTGTAGGTAGATGGACAATCTTAATAATTTTGGATTCTCACCCCTCACTTGAATTAGCCACCTGAGGGGCCTGTGGTTGGTCTGAATCAGGACCACAACAAAGGCTTCCCTTTCTACAGCACTCCACCTCTGTTTCCTGTGAAGTAACCTCTTAAAGAAGAGAAATACAGGTAGGTCTAGGATCTCTTCAGTTAGCTGTGATGAAACTGGCTTTATGCCATGTTCTGAGTCATTCATCTGTACAATGAATTCCTTCGAAAAATAGGGGCCTTGAGCACAGGGCCTGTGCGCATGGCTTGCTATAGGGAGTCAAATACTTTTTGGCATGCCTCCGTCCAAATCACATTTCTGGGCTGCTTCTTTGAGGTCAACTCTGTCAACCGGGCAAACCTCATGTAGTACCCTTGAGGAAATTCGATTTTCGATCTCGATCGTATTGACCCGCCATTTTGTATTCCGCCATTTTATGTTGCCCTCACTCAGGCAGCACGACAAACAAAGTCTTTTCTGCTTTTCCTGCGGTATTGTGTCAAAATAGCCTTCTGCCTCTGTTTACAAAGCTGGTGTTAGGGACTGGCCGAGTACACTAATCCCTGTCTGGTTTTCCTAATCCCTGTCTCAACTATCTGTTGGTTCACACTATTCTCCTCTGACTTTATCTTATCTTCTGGCCTTCGCTGTTCTCTGCTCATATTCTCTCGTTTCACAACTGTCCTCCAAAACACACAAATGTATCTTGCCACCTGCAAGTCAGTTGCAGACACGTTAATAAATTATCTACCAAAAGAATCCAAAGGGATCCTAATAAAAACCTACCAGAAAATTGTGTATTCACCAATTTTTAAAGACCTGTGCTAGAAAACACGTTTGTTTCTCTAGAGTCCCCTCACTCACCTAGGGTTACCCCTGGGTGACATGCTTCATCATAGGGGTCCTCCCAGGCATCTACTGTCTGGGGCGTGCTACAACTTTGCGAAATACGCAGGAGTACTTTGTTGTTGTTTCTACTATGTGTAGTGATGTGCTGTGTGGAGTGAAAAGAATTTCTATAAAAGTTACCTAGATAGTGAGCCTTAAATTTATTCTGCTCCTATCTGGCAAATGTATAATAAAATTGGGGCTAGTAACAGAGTACAGTAACCGTTATGTGAAGCTGTCCCTATTTACTTGGTCGACATGTTTCGTGGTTACCCCAACCACTTCCTCAGGACCACACAAGGACCAGCCTTGCGTGTACCACTCCGTGTATTTAAAATTTCAGTTAGTTTTATACTTGTTGTAACGTATTTAGTTTGTTACATACATACGATTCCCTTGCACCAAGGATTTCTTAGTTGTATAGGGTCGACGTTTCTGTATAAAAATATATAATGATACACATGAATTAGTTACAAACCCTAATCCACTAAATAGCGTGGATAGGGGATCAACACAACTTTTTCAAACTTTATCGTGTCATGGATCTTATATATCAATACAAGTCAAGTGCATGTATATAAAGTGCTCACACACAGCACATCACTACACATCACTACACATAGTAGAAACAACAACAAAGTGCTCCTGCGTATTTCACAAAGTTGTAGCACGCCCCAGACAGTAGATGCCTGGGAGGACCCCTACGATGAAGCATGTCACCCAGGGGTAACCCTAGGTGAGTGAGGGGACTCTAGAGAAACAAATGTTTTTTCTAGCACAGGTCTTTAAAACTTGTTGAATACACAATTTTCTGGTAGGTTTTTATTAGGATCCCTTTGGATTCTGTTGGTAGATATGTTGTAACAGGAGGCTAAAAACCTACACCCTTATCCTCCAACTCCCTTTTCATTATTCAAGTTATAGTTACAGCGAAAGCTGCGGGAGTTCCTAACACCCTTTTCACTAACCACCACTTGATTCACATAGCACACAACCACACACGAGTCCAGAGACATGGCTGAATTTACAGGCTTAACCTACTCGGATGAGGAGGTTGAGAGAGTCCTAGCCACTATGGGACATTTCTCTGGTATTAACCCCAGAGACAGTACAGAAGCTACTCAATGTTGGGATGAACTATCAGAACTCAAACGGAACCAAGTTAAAACAATCTTACATGGCGTCATGATGTCAGAATATTTAAGATCCAACGCGGCTCCTCGAGGACTCATTGTAAAGAATGAACCATTTATCTTTCAAAACGATAAAGTATTCATAAAAGACTGGTCTTTAATATCATGGCACTGTACGAGAGACTGGCTTGTCCTTATAATAAAAACAGCAGCCAGATTAGCCACAGAGCTTAAAGATGAGATTCACACAATAGAAGTCAAACAAAAAACTTTCCAGACACCAGCAGAACTAAGAAAAAGACTAGAAAATTTGAATAAAGAAATGACAGATTTTGAGATCTCTCTGAAGGAGTCTAAATATCAGAAATACAAAAAAGATGTGAAAAATTTCAAGCATGACCAAGTTTATCCCTACACTAGGGAAGATTACCAACCAACGAATAGGAATGCTGGCTATAATACCGACTCAGATGTATCAGATACAGGGTCTGATAATTCAGACTCTAGCATTGGAAGAAGGAACAACGGTAGAGGATGGAGACAGGGCAACTCTACAAGAAATAGAGGTGGCTATGGGTGGCCTTATCACCAACCTCCACCTTTTGGAGCCCCCCCCTTCTATTATGGCCCAGCTATGGGACCTCACCAATTCCAACCACAACCTTTTCCTTTCTGGAACTCTGGTTACCAAAATGAAGGACAAAACCAAAGAGGGCCTTTTTTAGGCAGAGGCAGAGGACAACAAAGAGGACGTCCAAAAGGAAAGAACAATGTCCAATGGGCCCAACCCTTGACATCGACACGAATGAACACCAGGAGCATGGGCTACCCGGAGCAACAAACGATGAGCAACCCATAAGCATTGTTGTCAATCTCTCAAAGAAAATTCTTTCCCCAGTAGAGACACAAATCTTAGAAAAAGGTCTGGGTTTTGTACCAACACCTACGCTGGATAAGTTTGTACTACTATGCAAAATGAATGAGTTCATTAGAAAACTGAAACTGGAAGTATTTTTTCGTGACAAAAAACCTAACGATTCTCAGAGAGGAGACACTGGTTTACATAAAAAATCTACATTTTTGCCTCTGCCTTCAATGTTACCAGTGGAGCTCCTGGCCTTTGAAAAGGAAGTCCTCAAAGAACTAGGTGACTTGGACCCCACGACATCTAGGGTTTTTCACAAAACCACAAAAAACGAACAAGAAGTAACAAGGGCACTAGCTAATGACACTTCAATCACTATAAAACCCGCAGACAAAGGTGGTGGCATAGTGATACAAGATTCTGAGGCGTATAGAAATGAGTGCCTAAGGTTGCTCACAGAAGATCGGAATTACAAGAAAATTGAGATTGACCCTACGGAACGGCTACGTGTCAATATTACAAGTATGGTTGAAGAAGCTTTGACTCATGACTGGATAACTCCTAAAGAAGGTGCTTTTTTGATCAACAAAGATCCAATAATTCCGTATTTTTATACCATACCGAAAATACATAAATCACTACATAACCCTCCTGGACGCCCTATTGTATCTGGCATAGGGTCAATTTTAGAACCCTTATCCAAGTTTTCTGATGCCTTTTTACGTCCTATAGTACAAAGAACTAGCACTTATCTTAAAGATACAAAATCTGCTCTAATTTTACTCAATGAATTAGAATTCGATCCAACCAAGAACATCCTGGTTTCCCTTGATGGGGAAAGCTTATATACAAGTCTTCCACATAATGAGACTTTGAACATACTAGAAGAAAGTTTGTACCACAGTGATTGGCCATATAAGACACCGCAACATTTTGTTTTGGAATGTTGTAAATGGGCCTTGCAAGAAAATTTCTGCAGATTTGAGCATCTTATGTTCAATCAACAACACGGTACCAGCATGGGAAGTACCTTCGCTCCAAGTGTAGCAGGGATCTATGTTTACAATCTAGAAACCAACAAAATTTTGAATGATGACAACCCTCATCGAAGCAAGATGCAAGGATGGTGGAGATACATCGACGATGTACTTATGATCTGGAAAGGTGAAGAACACGAAGTGCTGGATTTTCTCAACTGGCTTAACGAACAGGATAGTTTTTTAAAATTCATGCATACGATGAGTAGGTCTGAGCTAATATTTCTTGACCTCAATATACATGCTACCAATGAAGGCTTACGGACAACTACTCACTTCAAATCTACGGCAAAATATTGTCTTCTAAGATATGATAGTTTTCACCCCAGGTATCTAAAGGCTAATTTACCGTATGGACAATTCTTGAGATTAAGAAGAAATTGTTCCGAAAAATCTGACTATGTAGCACAAGCTAAAGATTTGGCGGTGAAGCTAAGACAAAGGAAATATCCAAGAACTGTTATAAGACAAGCACAAAAGAGAGCAGGCAACAATAACAGGGAAGCATTGTTGGAAACATATGCAAAAGCAATATCAGAACAACCCAAACGCCCCATCTGTATAACAACGTACAACGTGATGTCTGATCAAGTGGCTAAAGTGGTCAAGAAACATTGGTCTACTCTCAATAATAGCGGTCTCAACATAGCACTACCAATGTTTTCACACAAAAGGAGCAAAAATTTGAAGGACATTTTAGTACATACACGTCCCCACGCCCAACTGGCCAATCAGCATATAAACAACCTTCCTAAAGGGCATCACCCATGTGGGAATTGTAGCGTCTGTCATTTAACCATGAAAACCACGAGATTCACTTTTAATACAGGTGCTACCTGGGACCTCAGAACTTTTACGAACTGCCAGTCCTCCGGCACAGTGTATCTCATCACATGTCCATGCAACCTCCACTATGTGGGCATGACAACAAGGAAAACCACAACAAGAATCAGTGAACATCGCAGCACTGTCCGTTGCTTGAGATCAAGTACAAGAATGACAAACCCCTTTTTAGAGAAGAAACACTCTCCAAATGATATGTGTTGGGTAATTCTAGAAAAGATCAGACCTGGTGACAATCTTGAACATCGATTACACATAAAAGAACAAAGATGGGTCTATAAACTACGTACTGATACCCAGGGCCTTAATGACAGTATCCCGTGGAATGTATTGAATCGCTGAGCCAGATCCCTCGAATGTAAAAACAACTTTAAGCTAACATGGAGGAGATAAAATAATTTTCAATTATTTTAAGGTAAATAATACCCTACCCACATTTGAAAAACCAACAGTCCTAATAATATATTTTTTGGATTCTACGCTGAAACCAATATGTTAGATCTACCCTTAAATATAGGACGTATATGTGAGTTTCCTAATGATAATGGTGATACTATGGAGACTCCACTCTAAGATGGCGCCCAAAAAATCTCCATCAGAAAATACAGTCGTGTTAGAAGTGACGTTTTTTGTCCGAGGAAAACCTCCACACCCAAGGCATTTCTGAAAACTAGACACCATGGTTGTCCATGATCATGTGACTCCTGTAGTTTCAACAAGCTTTTTTTATAGCCAGAAGCACTTGCAAACCTCAAACTTTTTCTAAAAATAAAACTTTCGTCCAATTTCTGTGACAGAATGTTCTGGAATCTATAGGGAGCCACACGTTACCTTCTCCCCAGCAAGACTCCTGATACAAATAGTAGCTCACTTGTGTGGGTGGGCCTAGTGTCAGCAACAGGAAAAAGCCCAAAACACAACATGGACGGATCAAATGTTTCCACCCCAAAATCAACCCTTTGCTGCAATCTAGGGCCTATCTAAGCCTGTACCCAAGGAAACCTACCAAACATGCACATATTTGAACACAAGACACCCAAGGATGTCCAAGATGGTGAGTCTTGGATGACTATCACGATCTTATTTTACTCAAAAGCCCTTTCAAACCTAAAACTTTGTCTAGAAGCGCATTTTCCTTACTTTTCTTTGATGGAAAGCTCTGGAAACTGGAGCAAACTACACATTTCCTATCTCCCATGATTCCCCCATGACTCTTGGGTGGGCCTAGTGGTTGCAACAAAAAAAAGCGTCCAAAGCACAATGTGTAACATTAACATTTCCTGTAAAAAATGACTTCATTTGGCAATGGGGTAGCTTTGTTATTTGGGACATGGTTCGATGACAACCCAGGGAAATCTACAAACCCAGACACTTATGAAAACTAGACACCTGGGGAGTCCAGTATGGTGAGCTTTGTGTGTATCCTGCAATTGTTTCTTACCAACAATGCCATGAAACCTCAAGCTTTGGCTAAAATCACACATTTTTCTTGCAATTTTAAGAAATAATGATCTGCAATCTACAGTGATTCACACAATTCCTACTACCTAGCATTCCTCCACTTTTTCCTCTTACAATTCTACCCCAATTGTGTCTCTGAGTCTAGTGCTGGCAACAGGAATTAATCAAACCAGGATCAATAGGACTTCTCCAGCAAAGACTCCCATTGACCATGGTTTGAACTTTTGAAACATGAATGTATTTGTTTATTGTGCAATTATCATAAAATTATTTTTTATAAAAGTCACTTAAGATTAGTTTTCCAAATAAAGGTCATAGTGCATTTGTCAAATGTCTAGCTGTGCAATCTAAAAGATATATATGATATGATGCACAGAATTTTCTGGGAGTGGTCACTGTTTTGTTAGGGACACATTATACCAGGGTTGCTCCATAATGCAAAGGATAATCCCTAAATTCTCAGGATGGCCAATGTTATGCCAGGGACGGGCACCAACATATGCATCTCTGCTCAGTCTCTCACATGGCAGACCTTGAACTTAAACGCAGTGTGTGAAAATGTGGTGACAAATCACAATGCAGCAACAGGCCTCCCCTCTGGCGATTGGTCATGTTGTAGCTTTGCAGTGGGAACCATACTGTTAGTGTGAGCACTGGGTTCCATCTTCTAAATCAAATGCAGTCTGTTACATGTTACTCTGTTACAGAGCCAGCCTCCTTTCCTTGGAATACCAAGACCCTTACCCTGCTTATATTGTGCCCTAGTCCAGCAAAGAAGTAAAATGAGCAGCACTAGGGTATGAAGTAACAAAATCACTGTGCCCCAGTGCTGGCATTTGCATAGGGTTCCCATAGCAATGCTAATTTATTTTCCCTTTATAGATGTCCATTTTAACCTGGCTCAATTGTGTTTTAGATATGTTTGAGATGAAAGGTTCTAAAGCACTATTGGGTGCACACCCACCTAGATTATGAGTTATTTAGAAATTTGTAGATGTAGCACATATGTCAAAAATCAACAGATATCCTTCTAATCAATCCTCCAGTTCCCTAAGCTCTTTTAGATATGTGGAACCGTGTGCTTCCCGGATCGGGAGCCTCAGCTAGCTTAGGTTTTAGAACCTTTTCCTGGCAGCTCCTCCACCATATGCTGCCAGCTTATGAGTGCTGGGATGTTCATATGATTTATTGTGGGCCATTTAGAGATCATTTTGCCTGTTTGGTGATTGTGAACAGGAAAAATAAAAAGATGTTCCAGCCACACAGGGGAAAACTCACTGCATGCCAAGAAGTTATGTTTTCAATATTCAGAAACAAACTAGGGTTTGTGTCATAAGAACAAACAGATTGCATCACAAGTCCACTAGATTTACATTTTCATCACTGTGGCAGATAGCTTAGAAAATGGAAGGCAATTTGACGGATGGCTTGTGCAGATGGGCCCTCAGTCACACCTCTGGATAAGCAGACCACCTGCCATGTTGCATTCTTAACTAAAATCCACACCTCTACTTAGTACATGTTTGTCACTTCCATCAGAATCATTCTCTGAACACTTAGGTTTCAAGGAAGAAGAGTCCTTATCAGAGTATATTTGGACACAACCTTCAACAAACTTCCTGTTGTTTGCTTATATTTTCAACAAAGACCTATTTAAGGAACTAAATGGTCTTTTAAGACAAATGCATAAGACTATGAGTTGAAGAGAAGAAACTCATTTTGGGCATGGAATTAGTCTCGAATAAATTTGAATTATCTGTTGTAACGGTTCAACATTTCTGAAGTGACATTATAGACCACACCTTCTTTAATGTGGGTGATCAGGTTCTACAAGGTCAAAAAGCCTATTTTGTTGGCTTTGACAATCATATAAATTATTTTCCAAAATTTCAAAACTTTGCATTAGAACTGCCCTTATGAAAGGTACGGGTGTCATTACAATCACTGTTAAAAACACAATGACCAAGTGATTGTTGCCGATATGCAAAGGTGGTGAAGTCAAGCTGTACATTGTGAGGATGCACTTTGTGAGGACAGCAGTGTGTTTTCTTTTTTAGATTAATGACATGCCTCATATATATTCTCTGGTATTTTAATATATGCATGACACTCACCAGTGTAGAGTGGGACTATCTAGTAGGGGGTCCCACATTTATTATTTCGATATAATCTTCCAGCTATACCTGTCATTGTTTAAAGAAGCCCACTGATGTCTTTTAATTGAGTCTTGGAGCTGTGCTATCATTACCATGTTCTTTATGGATGAAGGGTTTACTTATCTATAAATAACTATGAAATCTTTTATTTAGAACGTGTATGTGTTTGTGCAATTGCTTAAAAGACAACAATGGTATGTTTAACCCCTTGTGTGCCACGCCCTTTCCCCGCCCCGTGCCGGCCGTTACATTAGTGGGCGGGGTTTATGACGAGCTGGACTCGTCATGGGCACAGCGCAACCGCTGCCCATGACGAGTCCAGCTCGTCATGGGCACACAAGGGGTTAATAAATATTATTTTTAGTTTGGTTGACATGCTGTGCTATCATGGCATTAGAGAATATTTCTATAAATGCCAGCACCATGTCCCAATGCATGGCTCTGATATCAGACACATGGGTGGAAAGGAGGATAAGAAAAAGGGCAGGAGTCAAGCAAGGCCAAAAAAATGTATAGGAAACTGGTTTGAGGCCTTTTCATCAGTCGTAATTATTGAGAAGTATACAGAGCAAGGACCAGCCCTTTGCCAACACTTCAGAACAACACACAATGAGGCCATCTAAACTGGAGGCATTGGTTGGATCCTTTACGCTATGGAATTCCATAAAATAATGGCCGTGTACCCTAATTTATTATGGGTTCAGAAGACGGTTCAGTTGTGAATGGGGGTTACGGGGAAATTCATTTCCCTCACAATGATTGCTCAGATAAAGCAATGCATAAACAGAGGCCAACCAAATCTCATTCATACCTAAGCAAGTGAATCTTCAGTCAGCCCCTTTGGACTCTGTGGTGGGCAGTGTAGCAAAAGAATACATTGAAGAGTTAAGTATAAAACATATGTAGACTATTCAATGCTGGCTATGACTCATGGCGAATGACCAGCAAGTTTGCCCACAGCTGCTTGAAGTGTGGTGGTTCTCATCCAGCATCAGCATGCTAAGGGGTACAGAAAAGTGCACCCAATCTCTTAGCCACTGAATAGTGTCACAGCATTACAAACAGCAGCCAACTCGGCAAAGCACCTTCCCCACACATACTTAAACATTCAAACTTCTGTTCCTGCTATCCTTACATCAATACAGTCCTAAGGCCAGTTACTTATTCAATTTCAAGTCCTCTATCAACTGCTAGTGAATTATCCCAACCCAAATGAGGGCCCACTGCTGATCAAAGGATTCTTGGCTGACTTTACAATCCCTTACTAGGGTCCATTGACCAGCCAATTGTCAAAGAACCTAAAAATCAGAAATGTATTAGCCTGATGTGGTCGGGGAAACTTTACACAAGAGTTAAGATTAGGGCAGGTGATGGTTTCTTGTGAGTCCCCTAGCCAGATGTTATTGTATCACCTTCAGGTGGGGGGGGTATTTAAGTAGGAAGCTGGCAAATTCAGCCTCATTTACCACCCTTCATATGCCAAAGGAAATTCTGTTAACGACTGGCTTGACAGAGATGCCTCATCTGTTACCTACAACTCTTTTGATGAGGTGGTTGATGTGACATGGCAGGCCGGTAACGGGACCTTACTTGATAAACCTTGACAGTTTTCCTATTTTGGGTTATACAGATTTTACTTTGGCAAATGCATGCCCATAGGCTGGTCTGTTTTGTGTGCCTACATTGAAACCTTCAACACTTTCCTCAAACGTACACATTTTCAAGGTCACGCCCTGAGGGTTGGGTTGGGAAACACTCTCAACTGGATAACTTTGCTTTAATGGGTATGGCAGGCACACAAGATTGTAAAACAGCTCTACATGCATTGCAGAAGGTAGCAGCTGAATTGGACATAGCTAGGGGTATCTTCAGAATGCTGGTGACAAGACCATTGCTCTAAGAACTGAGATTGAGTTTGTTTTAATAAGGGAAAAATCAATGGAGGGGTGAGCCAAATCCTGCTTTGAAAGATAAATTTGGCAGTCAAAGTCATCCCTACAGGGAGGGTTTTTGACAGGCAGATGGCAAGCGTGGCCTCCAATGCTACTGTAAAACACCACTTGGGGCTGTATCATGCTGGTTCTGCACAGAGCCAAGTGCCTGTGTTTTTGAGCATGGGGTGTCTAAAATTCAAACATATACATCAGAAATTTTCTGAGTTAATTAATGAACTTTAAGCAGAACAAGACAGAAACAAACAGTGAACAGATATTGTTTCTGTCTATTATTGACTTGTTCTGGCTAAACTTGGAAAAATAGTTCTGTGTTTGAACTTTAAATGCCTCAAGCATAAATATGTTCTCAGCTCTGCTCAGTGGCATCATGATGCAGCCTTTGGTGAGGATCAGTAAGAGCATGAGAGAGGTCATGCAGATGTAGGGAGTCCAAGTACTTGGTACAATTCAACAGCTCCTTGGTTTGGCAATTGCCATAGGCCTCCAGCTCTGATTTGTACTAATTAAAGGATGCCTAAGGTAGGGAAGACTTTGGCATACTTTTGGGGAAGGAATGGTATATCAGCAAGTGGCCTAGGTTTGGCAGAAGAAGAAGATCACAGTGAACATTACAGCACTAGAGCTGCTCTCCATAGTCGCTGAATCCCATCCCTGGCCCTGCAATCTGTCTGATAAGAGGATCCTTCTGTGGTCTGTTAACATGGCAGTGGTGCAAGCCATTAATACCTGATTTCTACCTGTCCCACATTGCTGTGTTATTTGAGAGCGCTGCAGAGGGTGTGCCTGAATAGGAATGTGGAGTGCAGGGTTGGACATATAGAGCATGCCAAGAATAAGATGACTGAGGCAAATTTTCATCTCCATTGGCAGCATTTCCACAAACGAGCCCATTGAGCACACCTTTCCCAACGCAGCTTTAGTACCTACTGCACTGGACCAACGTCTCTTGAGACTAGGTGAGCTATCACTCACCCTAGAGACATGGGTGTGTTACAAGACCTGTGTCCACATATTCCTAACAGTGTCTAGTGCCAGAAGCTGCAAAGCCTTATACTTGAAAGCAAAAGTTCAAGACTCTGTTTTATGGCTGCAGGAGGAAAAAAGCCATATTTGGTTACGAAGGCACTAGGCCAAGGCATAATGTAAATGACTCCAGTTTATTTCACGTGACTTCTGGATTTCTGTGTTACACTTGTTATGTAAAAGTCATGAAAATATGCCATTTTGCTCCTTTGTGTAATAATGCTCCAATAATGGTAAAAAGTCGCTGTGCAATGTGCCATCCATAGAAACATTTACCATGAATTCACGCGAACACAACATGAGTCTCAGCTCTTTTTATAGTGCTTTGTTTAAATGAGTCCTCGGACCGAAAAATGTAATCAAGGCTGCATTTCACACCAAAATATAGCGTGCAATGGGGAATCGGCATTGTGCGAAATTAGCATAATTTCACATAATTTTGTTGAAATTTTGAATAATTATGCAAAAGCAAACTACACAAATTTCTCAAACCACAACAAGACACCTAGATGGAGTGGCCTCCGTGCAAAGCTGCAGGGTCCCCCAGACCCCACCTGTTCTTTTTCTCTCAGAGCTGCACTTAAGGGTTGGGTGAGGTCAGAGGATAAGGAGGCCAACCACAGAGCCCCCATTGAATTCCAGGTTTTGTGGGACATGCTAAAATGTGTGTGCATTGCCACCCATCCAAGCTGAGACATTTCTGCTTTCTGCAACCTCCATTTTAGTCTTTTTTGATGTGTTTAGGTGTGGGGAATTAATTATGAGACCGAAGGGATATCAGCATGCAAGCCCTGTGTATGGATGACGTAGCCTGGCTACAGATAAGGATTTAAAGTTCTAAAACTGATCAAAGAGAGCAGGCTAGAACCATCATTTTGCAGGCCCTAGGGGACCCTGCCTGATGCCCGGTGGCATTGATCAGAGCATACTTAGACATGCGGACACTGGGAACAGTTATTTGTTGTTCCAAGCCCCTGACACGGCTATTAGTTTAATCACACAGTGGAGTCCTGTCTGCTGCTCTCTGGACACAAAGACAATTGTTATTCACACACTCCTTTAGGATTGGGGCATCTACCTCAAAGTTTGGCTCACCCAAAGTAAGATTAAAGAGTTGGAATGGTGGGTGTTAAATTGATACAAGCTGTACATTAGACCCAAACAAATTTCCAATAAGTCCATCCTCTGGATTGTTCCAGAGGGAGATCATCATATTCTGCTTGTGCAAAGACTATTAAATTGCAATGGCTCTCTGTGGCAATACATAACTTTTTGTGTTGAATACAAATGTGTAATATGTTTACATACAATGTACAATTTACCCCCGAACAATTTAGCATGATGTATGATGTAAATTGTTTGAAAATCAGATATTTGATAGAAAGCTTGCTGTCACGTGGATTTAGAACAATCACTGGAGTGTAAAAGATGCATTAAAGAACACCTTGCTTGGGAAAAAAACATTGAGGCTGACCTGCTCTTCATTTCATTCTAAAGACTGGAGAGTGGATCATCCACCATTCCTTTGTCACAGGGGCGGCTCTACAGACAACAAGGATCAAGAACCTTGGATTCTCTCACACCATTATAAGATGGCTGGCTTGCACTTTTTCAGGGAAGAGTGACTGATTAAACACCATCGGTCAGAACCCATTTGTCAAGGCCATGATGCATGCAATGACTGCATCAGTAATCTCATGTGAGTTAACATGGTCTGAGATCACTAAACACAGAGCCTGACTACGAGTTTGGCGGACAGGTTATTCCATCACAAGCATGACAAATATCCCGCCCGTCATATTACGAACTCCATTATATCCAATGGAACATAATGGAACTCGCAATATGGCGGACAGGATATCCGTCATGTTTGTGATGGAGTACCCCTTCTGCCAAACTTGTAATCAGGCCCTCAGAGTCTGGCATGTGGCCAGATTAAAAACTGTCATTGAGCTCTCTTGCACATAATTAACAGTGCTATGTGAACATTTAGGGCTCAAAGACCTGATGTATGACCATTTAATTTTGCGGGTCGCAAATTGCGAATTTTTTGTCACTTGCAGTTTGCGACTCACACAACGGAATGTACTAATGTGTTTGAGACACATTTAGCGATTCCCAATGGGGTTGCAAGTGACCTCCCTCATCAATATTCATGAGGCAGGTTCTCATTTTGTGACCCATTTGGAATGACCACCACTCACGAGGATGGTAGCCTGCTCTGGTAAGCAGATCACCAAGTCTGTGACTGCTTTTTAAATAAATCAGTTTTTTAAAATGCAGCCAATTTTCCTTAAATGAAAAGGGGATTCTTTTAAAAAAGAAAAAGAAAATGTTTCTGTTAATTTTTAAGAGCAGGCAGTGGTACATGGGACCACTGTCTGCTCTCAAAAATTATTTTTTCTGCCCAGCACAAAGGGGAAGGGGTCCCTGACCCCTTCCTGTATGCAACTGGCTTACCACCTACTTGAAGTAGGTGATAGCTGTGATTGTTTTGCGACTGCTTGTGCGGTCACAAAAGAATCGTACATCCCCCTATTTGTGTATGTACATTACCCTATTTTGTGAGTTTGTAATATATTACTGACTCACAAAATAGGGTTTGTACATACCCCAAACCCTTTTTCGAAGTTCCAAACAGGCCGATTTTCCGTTTCCAACACCTAAACAAGCACTTGCAATGCATTAGGTCTTGCATTTACACGAGTTTAAGCTATTGGCATTGTAAATGACAATGCCTTTTATTTTAGTTTTAAAAACCAAAAAAGAAATAAAAGGCATTGTCATTTACAATGCCAATAGCTCAAACTCGCGTAAATGCGAGACCTATTGCATTGCCAAATGCTTGTCTTTCATAGAGAGCTGGATTCAGTAGAAACCATTTGTAACTAGTCAACTGGAATTTCCCCCAAGAAACTTTAGCCCGGGTTGGTTTTGTACTATGATCTGTGTATTTTCGCTTCTCCACACATGATTGGTAACCAAAATTGCCGGTATTGTAACCCTTATGTATGCTAAGTAAAAGAGGCTGCTACACTTAGCATTGGCAAAGTTGTCCGCTAAACGAATAGTAATTATAAAAGTGTGTCACCCGGGATACCGACAGAGACATTTTTAAGGCATGGGCAAAGTGGGCTCTGGCCCAGTGCCCAAGTCTTTCAGGGGGCCCCCTAATGGAGCCAGCTTCGTTCTGAAGAGTCTTGCCCTGATTACCTTAATAATTCTTAAACAGATTGTTTTAAATACTGTTTTCCTTTCATTTATTTATAATATGGGTGATATGCGAGAGTCTATTACAAACATCCTACAGAGAAATGGCACTTGTTTAATTCAACATCCATAAAAACGATTCAGATGAAAGAGGGACCTCACATATGAGAAATGGGAGGGGGATCGCAGATTATTTACAATAATATTCGTGAACAGCTGCTGTATTACAGTATTAAAAACACAAGTAACTATCCCTGAATATTAGATGCAAACACATTTAGAGATTGGATGAGTATGCCTGTGCACTGTCAGTGACACGGCCAAAGATGACATGAAAGATGAAATTGGATCATAAATTCAAAGCGGTTCCTAACAGGGGCCCCCAAATACCTTTGGCCCAGGGCCCCCAAAATCCTTAAGATGCCCCTGGATACCGAGCACTAGAACCCAAGAGTAAAGGCCAAGTAGCATAGGAACGCATTGGAACAGGGAGCTCTAAACTAGATTCACCCCTCGTTAAGTGAAACTGCAGCCTGTGGAGCAAACCCCAGTGTCTGTCATCTTGAGCCCACCCACCCACCCACGCTGTGTTCATGCTTCACGCATGAGGAGTGCCCGGATATTCTGTGCACGGCTCAAGGTGGAGGGCAGCTGCTGAGTGAGTACTGCTACAGCATACATGCCAACATTTTGGAGGAGGAAAGTGGGAGATTTAAAAAAAACAAACGAGAAAATGTATTTCTCCCATTGACGTCTATTGAAGGAGATGCTACTTCAGTGGTAGACAGCCAAAATAAGGCCATTTTGTGCTTCAAAATCTGGAGTCTCCTGCAGGACTCGGGTCTAATGGCATGTGTGCCACAGTGTCCCCGGCGTACTCCGGGCCGGAGGAGCCCTCACTTTCAGCAGTGATGCAGTGAGTGATATTCTGCGCACGTCGCTGGCTAGTCTATTAGAGCTCGTGTACACACTCCAGCTGTGACAGGTGGGCACAACTACAACCAATAAAAGGCTAGGCTGTTGGGAGGCGCCAACCTGCCATCTGACAATCTCTCTCATGACTGGGGGTCTCACAACTTCCTGCGCGAGCTGCCTTGATACCATTAACAGGACACACCGCCCCGCTTTGAAACTGGGAAACGACCTACCAACTTTCCATTATGCACATTCGTCTCTTGAGGGATACTGTGCCGGGATTGTGTCCACGTTTTCCTTAATTGCAGCATTCTTTGAAACGCAGGCAAAAGAATGGCACAGCTGTTAGACGCTCTTGAAATGCGAGAACAATTCTAACGAGGGCATCTTTCAAATGTGCGCTCTCTTGCCATCCCTTAGAAATGCTGGCATCACCTAAAGCACTTTTCTTCTTCACCAACATGCACTATCTATTAAAGTCCTCTTTCTCGAATACATGCCCACTTATTCGGTTTCATCTGCAATATTGAAAGTCACTGTACATCAGCGCACCCTCTAATATCAGGCAGTGGCTATGACTGTGCCTTCTGTGAAGTACAGTATTGCAGTTCTCGCTCTAATGCATGCAGGGTTTATTGCACTTCTCAACAAGCATCACGGCACCAACGCTTTACTTTTAATGTTAAAAGTAAAGCGCGGGTGCCGAGATTGTAGCAAAAGTAAAGAAATAGATGTTTTTTTCTATTTCTTTACTTTTGGTATAATCGCGGCACCCGCGCTTTACTTATAACATCAAAAGTAAAGCGCGGGTGCTGCGATTATACCAAAAGTAAAGAAAAAAAGCAGCACTGAAAGTGATCACGTCACGATCGCTATTGTCAACACCTAGTGGTGCGCGCGCACCACAGAGGAACGGGGGGGTGGGAGCGCGACAGCAAGGCGAAGGCGCGCTGCTGCGCGTGCTGGCCACCGTCGAGAATGGGCGTTTCAAAGCTTAATCGCGTGCAGTTTTAAAAAAAAAAAACACGCGCAAGCCAATGCTAGATGGGGAAAGTAAAACCACACGCACATGCGTGTGGGTAGCTTTCTAAACCCTGTACAAGAGGTCTCGCGCTGCGCGAGCAGTGCTACGCACTGCAACGTTAGGTGCGAGACCTAAAAAGGGTTGTACATATGGTCTTTAGTTTTATAGGGCACAACATAATTAATGCACATACTAAAGGAAAGCAGCCACTGGAAGTTGCACATAGGGGCGTTTCAGGCCCCACGCCAGAATACTGAAATAAAAGCAACAATGCCCCATTAGCCCCACTGGCAGTTGCACATCGGAGCTGGTGACCTGCCCAGTAACACCCCACCTTGTACATGAGTTTTGATTCCTGGATCATGAGGGCCAGAAGTGGGGTGAATCCCAAAATCTATGGCACCTGATGGAGTGTAGTAACTGTGCTTTTGTATAATCAGACGGTTGGTCAGCATAGGTCCTATCTTGTATGTTGTATGCTGGGGAAAACTGGAGCTATGACCTTGGACACGCTCAATATGTCTCCTTGCCAATGTCATAGGAAATCGTTTGTCTACCAAGAGCAAAGCATGGCAGGTGGCATGAGTTATGGTGAGTGTGAAAGAGAGAGCAAAAAGGGAGGCATTAGGACAGGGAGGGAGAGCTGTATAGAAATAGAGAGAAAGAAAGAGAGAGAGAGAGAGAGAGAGAGAGAGGGGGGGGGTTATTTTTTTAAATAGCCCCTTACTCTTGTTTGATGATATTGTGATAATATTGTGTAGTCAATATTTGTTGGCAACAGCAAGCATAAATAAAAACGTTAAAACGTATTTTCTGAAGGGAACTGTTTATATGTGCACTGTCTACAAATGCCAGCTTCTGCATAGAATTCCTTTTTTGAAACTGCTTAGTCATTTAAAACACAACTGTATACAAAGGCATGAATGGAGTTAACAGCGGACTTTACCTTGCATTTTGGGATCCTCTTTTTCAACCAACGTTTTGCAGCACGGGGTGGGACAGTGGCTGTGAATACATGTGGAAACACTGGAACAAAATCCACACCAGACGAAGGCGAAAAACCAATAACTGGAGAGTGTGCTCCGAGCACCCACTGCAAGAAGAAGTGACGATATATCGATCAGAGAAGCCTTCCTAAATTAGGCGCAAGGAATCATTACTAAGGAGCAGCATTATTTCTCACGTGTGGAAACTGTCTTAGAATCGCAAACAAACAAGCATTTATTTACGGCTCACATTATGCAGGCAATGACGCCTTTAACACTCATGCACAAAGACAGAACTAATGATGTGATGGTATATAATATGTTGTAATTAGTATCAGAATAGTTCCTTCTAGCATGGTATATATAATATTAGTACTTATAATGCGTATCCATAGTTTTCAGGAAGAAAAGAATGATTCTTATCAAAAGCAAATTGGATTGGAATATATATATTATATATATATATATATATATGATTGTGTCTATGTTTACATATGCACACACATAAATATACGGAAATACACACACACACACACACACACACATATATATAATCTTACTTTAACCTTTGCACTAAAAAACAAAGGCTAAAGTAATGATGTAGTTAGGTGAATTTGTCAATGACAACGGTAAAATTTTCAACAAAAAAAACTGATTTTCACCTTTTATAGGTAGCAGCACAAACTATAACTTGCGCCCCGCCATGCACTGCTTATGACCTCACATATTACACTACTTACTACATGCTTTTGACATCTTTCATGACATCACTAACGACATCATCCAAGTTTCATTTTCCCGCATATTGCTCTATAAATTACTAGGTCATTAGAGGCCTGATATTAAGTAAAAAATAACTCAGGACAATTTCAGCCATCATTACTGCCATCACAGATTCAAATCTTTTGGGTGAGGAAAGCATGCATTATGTGTGATATTGATCCTATACCATACACTTTACAGCTAGTATATTTAACATTAAAAATCAACCATAGATATACAGGAAAACCTCATTGAGTATGATGTTCAATCTGTATACAACTGTTGACAGAAAGCAAGTTCCTAAAAATAGTGAATGTCAGTTCCAAAACAAATGCCCTACTACAGGCAGCTATTATCTGTATCAAACCCCTGAAATTCACCAAACCTACATTGACAAATAAAGTTGATATCAGTAGAGAACTGGGTACTGAAAAAAGTGGTTACTGTATGGAAAGAGTTTACTCTATACCACACTGTTTGTAAACTGTAAACCATTTATGAGAAATACACCACAGACTATTAAAAAGCATCTAATAAAAACAGTGTACACTGGATGCAACCGTTGTCAAAAAAGACACTGTTTGTTAAAAATAGCCAAGACCTGAATGTGCTAAACATGATACTACCCGCACTGTACATACTGTGGTGAAAAATATACAGATAGCCCATCTTTTCAAGCAAAACCTGTACATGTACATAGGTTAGTACCTGGCGCACACACTCTTCTATATTATGTAGAAATTGTCACGCTGAGATGATTCTGTCTAATACCTCATGGCTGCTTACAAATGTTAGTTTCTACTACGTAGAATCCTACTTCTGTTGAAAGCTTTATCTGCAGTGTCCACAAAGTTGTGTGCAACATAATGAACACAAGTCAACTGTCACCTGTACACAGAGCTATTCTCGAATTGAAAGATTTATAATGTGTTCAATACCTCTACCCACCAATGGAGCATTACAAGCACATGTGTTTTGAAAACACTTACACCCATTTGCTGGACCCAGGCTATACACAATTAGGTAGGCAAGTAATATGGTACTTATCCGCCGCTATGAAAACTATAAAACAAACTGGCACACTCATTGGATGATGTCATCAGTGATGTCATCAATAATGTCATTTGAGATGTCATCAGTGATGTCATAGAACATACCATGAGTGATATCAAATGTGAGGTCATATGCAGTGCATGGTGAAGACACGAGTTATAATTAGTGCTACTAACCATAACTGTTGAATTTCTGTGTTTTAGTTCAAAATTTTAATGTTGTCATTGACAAATTCTTCTGACTAAATCATTACTTTAGCCTTTGGTCTTTTCAGTTAACATCTATGGGTTTCAACAAAAAAAACGGATCTTTTTGTCACTATAATGTTACTTTAACCTTTGTTTTTTTAGGGGATTTCTAGGATTTTTTTTATGTAAAGGAATACTTAATTAAATGCAAACCCTGCCACGCATAGACTTTGGCCATGCATGGTAGGCGATTTGCTGCAGGGTCTTTCCAGCAGCCAGCCCCTGCAATGAACCGCCCTCCATACAGTCAACCCCACACTGCTAGCCCTGGGAACCCCATCCTCCAGGGCTGTTTGCTTTTAATTGAAGGGGATGTGGGCTGTGAGCCCCCTCCTCAAGCCTCTTTAGGCCCTGGGGACCCCATCCATCAAGATCACTTGTTTTTTTAAGGGGAGGGGGCCATGCGGCCCCACTCCCATTGCCATTAGAGCCCCCAGGGACCCCATCCCCACTCATTTAAATAAAGGAGAGGGGGCCACATGGCCCCACTCTCCGCGCCTTATTTGGTTCTTTGGACCCTAACCCCCAGGGACACTCTTTTAAATAACGGGGAGAGAGGTGCACATGGCACCCCTCCCCAAGTCGATTTTGGCCCCAGGGACCCCATCCCCACTTATTTAAATAAGGGGAGGAGGGCCACATCTGGAGCCCTGTTAGGCCCTGGGGATCCCATCATCGGGCCCCTCTTTTGTGTAAATGGGAGAAATTTGCTGGGTAAGGGGAAAAAGGCCGCCTTCCCTGGCCCGATTACGGCCCCAGGTACCACATCCCATGGGGCCCAGCATACATTTTAGGGGGAGGTGGGCGTGCGACCCCTACAAGGGCCAACTGGTTTTGCACAACTGAAATCTGAGCCTTTATATAACATCCCTGTAACCTTAGTTTTTAACAGTGAATTTCTATGGTTTGTTCAATTCTATTTCTTAAATAGAACAACCCTGTAAACTTTGGTTTTTTTAAGTGAATTTCTAAGGTTTTTCAAATTCTATTTCGTAACTATAACACTTGAGTAACCTTTGGTTTTTGGAGTGAATTTCTATGTTATATTTAACTAGTAGTCCTGTTTGCACAGTGGTGGAGAAAAGGGGTGTGGGCACCGATCAGCTCTCATGAATCCTGCTGTGTTGGACTTACTGGAGGTAAGAGGAGGACTTCAGGGCCCCCAAGAACCCTCAGCATCCAAGAGGACATGATCCCCTAACCAGCAGTGAGCCAGGATGCACATTTTCCGAGTGGTGGAGAAAGGGAACTTAACTTTCGAAGTCCTCTCAGCAATTCGACTGTGTGGGACTTACTGCAGGTAACAGAACTGCTTGTTGACCCCCAAGAACAGTCAAGAGCAAAGGGGACTTCATCCCCCAACCAGCAGTGTGCCAGGAGGTATGTTTGCACAGTGGTGCGGAAAGGGGGCGTGGCCTCTGAATTCCTCTCAGGAACCGCCCTCTGTGGGACTTACTGGAGGTAACAGGTTGGGTTGTTGGCCCCCAAGGACCCTCTGGAGCCAAGAGGACTTCATCCCCCAGCCAGCATTGCACCAGGAGGTGTGCCTTCATAGTGGTGAAGAAATGGGTATGGCCTCCTAGGTCCTCTCAGCAGTTGAGATGTGTGGGGCTTACTGGAGGTAACAGGAGTGCTTGCTGGCCCTCAAGGACCCTCAGCATCCAAGGGGACTTCATCTCCCAACCAGCAGTGCACCAGGAGGCACGTTTGCAGAGTGCTGGAGAAAGGGGGCATGGCCTCTGAAGTGCTCTCAGCAGTCCCGCTGTATGGGACATACTAGAGGTACCAGGCGGGCATGTTGACCCACAAGGGCCCTCTGCAGCCAAGGGGACTTCATTCCCCAACCTGTTGTGCACCAGGAGGTGCATTTGCAGAGTGGTGGTGAAAGGGGGTGGATCCTCTGGTGACTTGCCGGTTGTTTTTTGTTTTATGGGGAGGAGACCATATGGCTCCAGGACCGAGCCTCATCTTTCAATTTAATTTTTTTTAAATAAATAAGGGGGGGCTGCACTGTCCCCCTCCTGGGCTAATTTAATATTAAGCAAACCCGGGGTAGCAGTGGTCCCCAGGGCATCAATGAGACCTTCCCCTCCATTTTTAAAATGCCCCTGGGACCTGGCCCAACTGGGGGCCGATTAAAAAACAAAGCACAGGAGCCCGCGCTTCATTATTATTTTTTATTTCCAGCAGGATTCACGGATCCAGCCTGACTTCCGCTGGAAATCTTTTTTTTTAAATGGTTTCTGGGCCTACGGGGTCCCTGTGGGACCCCCCCCAGGGGCCTGGGGGGTCAGGGTGTGTCTTCTACCCTGGCCCCTTTTCTTTTTTATTATGTTTCTTCCATGGCTCAGTTTAATCAAGTCACAAGATAGCTCCAAACACGTACTTGTTTGAAATTTTGCAGCTAATCAGATCTCAGCACAGGAAGCATGTTTGCAGAGTGGTGCAGAGAGGGGGTGGGGCCTCCGGCAAGATGCCAGCTTTTCTTTGTTTTTGTTTTTTGTTAGAAGGGGGACTGTGTGGACCCCCTACTCTTAATATTTTGTGGGCCCTGGGGATCCTATCTCCCAGGGCCTGACCTATTTAAAAAAAAAACAGGAAGGGGGCCACTATTGGCCCCGGTGACCTCATCCCTCGGGCATGGCCTTGTTTTTTGTTTTAATTATGGGAGGGGGGCCACGTTGCCCCCTTCTCTGAGCCACCTCTGGCCCCGGGGGCCCCATCCCCTGGAGCCTGGCCAACCTTTATTTTTAATTTTAGGGGGTCCACGTGTGCCCCCCTCCTCAGGCCAATTATGGCCCCGGGGACCACGTCCCCCGGGGCCAACATTCTGTTTTTTAAAAATAATAAATTAAAAGGGAGGGGCCGAGTGGCCCCGCTCCCGGGCGACTTCTGGCCCCGGGGACCCCATCCCCCGGGGCCTGGCCTCTTTGATGGGGACCCTGGGGGAACCCCAATGCCCCTGCTGTCCCAGCTGGCTCCTCGCATCCTGCAGGAGACGGCATAGCTTTTGGACAAGGGGAGCTGCAAACATGCAGCTCCCCTTGTCCAAAAGCAATTCTGCTTTGCTTCGTGAAAGCGAGAGCAGGTTTCCCGCTCTCGCTTCCACGAAGCAAAGCAGTGTTTGCAATGGCGGCTCCCGCCCTGCCATTGCAAACTGCAATGTCCCTGGGGTGGGCACTCCGGAACATGGCTGGAGCGGGCCCTGGGGGTGACGGTCCCCAGGGCCCCACAGCCCCCCTCCCTTCATATGGGTAGGTGGTAGACCCCGGGCTGGGGGTTCGCAACGGACCCCCACCCATAATTAAAGTTTGGTCAGTGGAGGTGGCGGTCCCCGGGGCAGTATGGGGAGGGGCAGGAGCTCCCCCAGACATTTCCCCCAGACATTCTTTATTGGCTCCCGCACTTTCATAACAAAACCCCAGGGAGGTGGCAGTCCCCAGGGTTGAGGGGGCCCCCGTGGGCCACAACATACCAATAATACATTTCCCCCGGGATCTGGTCCACCCGGAATCCTAAGGAAATCAAAGCGCAGGAGTCCGCACTTCGTTTTTTTTCTGACCAGATTAGTGCACCCAGCCTGACTCCGGCTGAAATGTTGCTTTTTAAGTGTTTTTTTGGGGCCTGGGGGTCCCTGTGGGACCTCCTGAGCAGGACTAGGGGGACAGAGGGTTTCTACCCTGCCCCCTTATCTTGTTTTTTAATCGTGTTTTCACCCTTTTCCTTGTGACTCGGTTCAACCAAGTCAGAAGATGGCTGCCAACCCTTCTTGGGTTGAAGTGCTGAAAGCCAATCAAAATGAAGCTTGTGATCCGGAGCGTTGGCGAATTCTCCTCGGTCACCAGATATCAATATTTTTTTATTTTTACATTTCTCAGGATCTACTGAACGGATTTACACCATTTAAAGCAAAGGGTGCACTCTGGGCCAAGAGCTATCTCTCTGCTAAATTTGGTATAATTCCGTTCAGCAGTTTGGGTTGTAGCCGAGACAAAAGTTCCCATGGAAATTAACATTGAGAAAACGCGTTTTGGGACCCCCCTTTTTTCTCGACCCCGCTTGACAAATTACCCTGAAACTTTTAAGACAGGAGCTGACTGTAGCACCCAACTAGTTTTGAAAATTTTGCATTGATTTGTTGAATCGCGCCAAAGATATTGGCAAATCAAAGAACGCTTTTCCAATGGAAACTAGGTCCTAACTATAACTACCTACTGGCCAAGGGATTCATTACCATTTCACAAAATAAATTATTGAAATATAGCCAGTGGTTAAAGTGGGCAGGATCTGAGGGACATGACTTGCCCCAGCTTTTTTAATTTAAGGAAAACAGTTCCCTTACTTTCTGTTAAAATACAGCAGTCCTCTGCAGTTAATTCCGAGAGCTGAAATGCTTCAGCTGCAACTTAAGGCAGAGAGTCTCCTATGCTGTGTAAAGGCGGGCAGACAGCTAAACAAGCCTTCCTTCCATGGTGCCTGTTTTCCTGAAAGAAATGTAAATATGCACAACGGGTCAATCTGCAACTGTAAAGGGAGCTCTGAAGCTGGTATTGGCTTTGATTAATGGAATCACTTGACACTTCCTGATGACACACATTATTGCTTTTGAGAGTCATTAGGAAGGAATTACCAACTGAGCCTTGAAATGTGTGCTTTTTAAAGGGGGTAGCATATGCCCCTGCACTGCAGGGGCTGTGTTAGCCACTAACTACTCTCCATTGCTCCAACCAGGATTCAATTCCATGGCTGTCTGGTTACAGACACAGGCCTCTGCAGTGCATTAACTAATAGAGATTTAATAAAGTATGATAGTGCATTTCCCATTAATTAAATTCACTTGCATTTTTTTTTCATTTAAGCTGTGTGCTATTTTATATTTACATACCTGAAGATGAAATACTGAAAAGAGTTACAGAATATTTAGGTTTTGTTTAGCCACGCCATTCACCCCACCCACATGCTTACCTGCCCCGCCCCATTATGTACAGCATCACAGTTCCCTTAGTTTTTATAATGTACGTTGACCGTTGCTTGTGGCACGTAGCTGCAAGCGCTGGTCTGGTGACATTTAGTAATGTCCCGACTTTACGTCAGCAGGCATGCCATTCCATTTAGACTGAGGCAGTTCTGGCTGTTCATTATTAATAAACTCCACAATTGCCACTTCTAACTGCTGAAACTTTTCAGGGCATGTGCCTTCATCGTTAGAATGTCCTCATGTTAAATTATGAAAACCTAATTCCACAAGGGACAACTCAGAGCACTCAGTGGGTTCCAGTTATCCAATTTTATTAGATCAAGCATACACGTTTCATCGGCGGTACCTTTATCAATGCTGTTTAACAGGAAAAATTTAATTTGTAAGTCTTTAAGTACTTCTTGTATCACTCCCATTGGACATAGATTTGTGGCTGCACAAAAGAGGACTGTGATTTGTCAATTCAAATCCACCACCTCAGCGAGTATTATCAAACATTTGTTGGTCCCAATAGTGGTGGCTACATACTTGTTTTCATCATTGTAGTAAGAGTTAACCCCTCATTGGGTGTGAGCAATACGGTACACCAATAAATTAGTTAAATGCTGTTAGATATATAATAAAAGTCCTCTTGCCACTTTAGCCAAGGGAGCAATTACCATTTTGCAAAATGTATTATTGAAATCTGCACCCTTCATCCGGCCGCATAATCACGTCTTGCAGCACATACCCTCAAGCGTTGGTCTAGTGACTAATGCTCATCCATTTAGTTTTAGTAATGTCTCAACCTTACTTCAGCAGGTGCACCATTTAATTTAGACTGTGTCAGTTCTGCCAGTTCATTGTTAAATAAACTCCACAATTGCCACTTTCTTACTGTGAAATACTTTTCAGGACGGGTGCATCATGAGAGTGGCCTCACATAAAATTATCTTCCTTCTGTTTATCTTGCCACAATATTTTTCGCTTTTTAAGATGTGCCTTAGCCTGGCTGAATCTAAGACTTTAGTTGGGTACCCCTGGGATTTGAATCTCCTGGTCACATCATTAAAAGCAAAATTGTATTGTTTCCCATAGGGCGTACTCCATTTAAATTTTCGTTAGTGGTTACTTCGTGCATGCAGTAGGGAGTCTCCTACTGTGGGTTTTCTATGTAATGCCATACATATTCTTTGATCTTGTTTAAATACCCTAAGAGCTAAGAATGTGACCTCTTGGGATCTTATGTAGCAAGTAAAGTGCAAATTGTGTGCATCATTGTTTAGGATGGTTGTGCGTTCCTGTGCCGTATCCATATTACCTTTCCAAATTATAATAAGGTCATCAATGTACCTGACCCACATAGTCATTTTGTCAGTCCAAACTTCATACTCCTCTGATCAGGCCACCTGCTTCTCCCACAAGCCTACGAACAAATGTGCATAGCTGGGGGCGAAGCAGGTGCCGATAGCTGTTCCATGTATCTCTTGGTAGTGGCAGTGAAAATTAATTTTTATATATATATATAGAGCATAACTGAATATCACAAGTTATTAGATAGATGGTCATCGCAAGGAATGATCGATGATAATGAATATACATTTTTTACTTGCCAACAGCCAGTAACTACAACATTTTATCATCTGCCAAAGAAACATAAAAACTCGACATCACCGCTAGGCAGACCAATAATCTCTTCCAAAGGCAGTTTAACTGAGGCGATGTCACAGTATTTGGACTTTTTCCTTATTGATTTTGTTAAAATGTTACCATCATATATCCGGGATACCACGGATTTCATACGTACAATCTCACATATCAATTGGGAACCTGACATGCTCATGATTGTCCTAGACGTCACAGGTCTCTATACATGCATCTCCCATCAGGATGGCATAAAGGCAGTGAAATATTTTTTGAAAGGTCGTTCTTTGAAATTCTTGCAACATAATACTATGCTATTTGAATTTCTGAATTTCTGCCTCAATAACAATATTTTCCTTTTTCAGAGACAATACTTTAGACAAATTAAAGGCACGGCGATGGGTACCTGCTTCGTCCCCAGTTATGCAAACTTGTTTGTGGGCTGGTGGGAGAATCAGGTAGCCTGGGCCGAAGAGAACAATCAGTGAGTCACATCAATTATCGGATGGCACCGATATATCGATGACCTTTTCATTTTCTGGAAGGGGTCGAAAAAAGATGCAGAATCTTACATTAAGCATTTGATAACTAACATGGTGAATTTACATTTTAGTGGAAAACATCAGCGACAGCAAGGTAGTTTTCCTTGATTTAAAAGTCTTTATTAAAGACGGACAAATTTGCACCTCTCTCTTCTGTAAAACCACAGCAGGGAATTTCATTTTGGAAGCAAACAGTAGTCACCCCAAACCTCTCAAAAACAGCATCCCCTACGGGGAGCTGTTGCAACTTAAGAGAAAATCCTCAAAAAATGAAGATTTCTTGGTAGCAGAAAATGAGTCGAATGAGAGGTTTAAAATAAGAGGGTACACAAGCCAACTTCTCCAGAAAAACCTCGATAAAGTGATTAAGATCCCAAGATCCTGTCTTTTGAATGACAGAATCCAACCAAAAGATGAAAATACTAACACCTTTCGATTTATAACAACCTTCACCAGAGACTCTGAGAGATTAACACATATCCTGACACGCAATTGGCACATTTTAAAATCTGATGCTGTTATTGGAAAAGATATACCAGATCACCCAAGGATCACATACAAACAATGTTGTTCTCTTAAAGATCTGCTGGTACAAAGTCATTATGATTCAATACCACGCAATCCCAGACTAAGTAACCCAACTGGGTTCTTTCCATGCAACAGGTGCAAAGCATGTAAAAAATAGTACCAAAGTGACAACATACAAGATACCTGGCATGTACAGTCACAAACGCATTACTAAATTAATGACGTGCACCACACCGTTCTGCGTTTCCTGCTTAGTGTGCCCTTGTAACTTACAGTACATCGGAAGAACAATACATCCCACTAAGCGCAGCATACTTGAACATGCAAGAGCAATTGAACATAATGACGCAACCTATCCAGTGGCTAGGCACTTTGCTCACTTCCATCAGAGTAATCGAAATCTTCTCATGTTCTACTGCCTGGACCATGTTCCAGTCAAGGAACGTGGAGGAGACAGAGAACTTCACCTACGCAGACTTGAATCAAAATTTATAATAGACTTACAAACTAAGATCCCACTAGGTTTAAACATGGAAGAAGAACAAGCAATCCATCTGGGCTAGTCAACTTCACCTCAAATAATGCTGCACCTTTTAACTTGTGACTGTCTCTTATAAATATTTTTATGGCTCAGACACACACTGTATGTCGGCAACACATACACATATATATATTCTTTTGAGTACTGATAGTCACATAATGCACAGGGAATTTTATGTGCTTTAGAACTGAAGGTACATGTTCTCAGGGAATATTTCGGTATGAAATCATTTAACTTCTTTTATATCATGAAATGTTCAGAGGGGGAATGAATCAAGACTAGCCCATATAGGGCTTGATAACTCTCAAATTTAGAAATGCATTTTTAGTTGATTGTCTCAGATACCCCTGATGTTCAGAATATCTTTATTTATTTCCGTTATTGCTATTAATTTCCCTGATATTTTATTTTATTGCCGACACATGACAATTACTGTTATGCAAGCAATCATATACACAACTTGTTATCACCTTTATAAAATGAATTTGACATAGCATTAGATAACTAATTATGACAATGTGTGATTACAGACATATATTGAAATTCACCGATAATCAATTCTGATACAAAAAGTTTGTGTCCCGAAATGACTTGTGCTACTCAATGTTTGAATCATTGAATGAATCACTGCAACTAATTCTGCACTAATGAACATTGTCTTCACATACCCATTCATGGTTAAATTGTATTTGTAAAATTGGCTTTAAATATTAGATATACAGCCATTCATCAACTTAAGATGGCCACCATTAATTCACAGAGTAAGGTTTAAGATTGTGTGCAACGATTGCCATGGTTGCTTACATGCTAGCCGGAAATGACGTAATTTCTCCCGGAAGCATTCCTTGGTTGAAATGATTAAAAAATGGCGATTATTTCTGCAAGTGTTATGCAGTACGAAAAACGCGCAAAGTCGAAACGCATCCTGCTTGCCTGTATACGGAAATAAAAACCGTATAATCCACCTTCATTGAGAGTGCGGTCTATTCTTTTGTTTCACAAAGGAAGTTTAGCCTGATATATATATATATATATATATATACACACACACACATACATATATTACTCGCCAGTAGATAGTTAAGGTTAGGACCTAGTTTCCATATGATGAGCATTTTTTAATTTGCCTATAACTTTGAGATTGTTTGATGAATTCTCATGAAATTTTCAAAGCCCGTATGATGCTCACTTCAGCTGCTGTTTTGTGGTAATCCTTCAAGCAGGGGCAGAGAAAAAATGGGGGTCCCAAAATGCTTTTTCCCCATGTTAATTCCCTTAGGAACCTTAGATACAGCTACAGCCCAAACTGCTGAATGAATTACATGATATTTGCCAGAAAGGTAGATATTGGTCTAGAGAAGTGGCCTTTGTATCATTTGGTGCTAATCCATTCAGTAGTTGCAGAGTTTTTAAAAGAAATTCATATTTGTATATATAGGGACAAGAAGGCCACAAATACTCCCGATCTTGTTCTGAGATGTGATTGTCTGCCAACTCTTCAAACCAGGAAGCGTTGGCTGCCATCGTGGAATGTTGCTTGAGCCGAGTCCCACAAATAAATCTTAAAAAAGAGAAGGGAGCAGGATTGGAATACCCTGACCCTCTAATTCTCTTGGGGGGCCCAGAGGGACCCCATTAGGGCAAAAAAATGTTTCAAATAATCTTGGCAGGAGCTGCACTGGAGCCGTGGCTCCCGCCGAAGAATAAAAAAAAACAGAAGTGTAAGTTTCCGTGCTTCTTTAGTAATAGGGCCCCTGTTGGGCCAAAGTAACATTAAAACTGGAATGGGCTATGCAGCCCCGCTCCCGGGCTGTTCTCAGCCCTGGGGATGACCACCTCCCTGGGGCAGACCCTACTGAGTGAAAGGAGTGGGGCCGTACAGCCCCCCTTCCTGGAGCCATAGATAGCTCTCGGAATCACCACATCAAAGGGTCGGCTCCTGCTATGTGCCAGGTTGCCCACTCCTGGAATATAGCTGTTTGCTGTGGGTTGGCAGGAGCTTTAACTGCTACCATCAAGCTACACTCCACTTCCAGCTTACGAGAGCAGTGAATATGCTCTTGCTTGCTGGAAGAGGATAATTTGTCTGTTTCCCTGCCTGCTGTGAAGCGAGCAGGGAAACAGTTGAATTGCTTTCAGACACAAGGAACTGCATGTTTAGCAGCTCCCTGTGTCTGAAAGCAATGCCGGCTCCTACAGGAGGCAGGTAGATGGCAGGGACTGCGGGGCCTTCAGGCTCCCCCCAGGTTCCCGACAGGCTGGTTGTCCTGGGGGCACACAGGAAAAATGGCATGGCCCCAAGGGATGGGGCTAAAATCGGCCTGGAGAGGGGGGACGCAGAGCCCCTACCCTTTTTCCAAATGTCAGAGCCATGGGGAATGGGATTGCCTGGGGCAAAATCAGTCCAGGTTGCAGGGCCATGTAGACCCCCTCCCCATCACAAAAAGGCCAGGCCCCGGGGATGTAGCCAAATTAAGCGGATGTCATCAGTGATGTCATTAGAGATGTCATCAGTGATGTCACTGACCATGTCATGAGTGATGTCATATGTGAGGTCATAGGCAGTGCATTGCGGGGGCATAAGTTATAGTTAGCTCAGGTAACTATAGCTGCTGAATTTCACTGGTTTTGTACGAGTAAAATCTGAGCCAAAGTAGAATTTCTCTTCAACATTTATTTTTTTCAGTGAATATATACACATATATATACATATATATATACATATGCATATATATATATATATATTTACTTAAAAAACCATAGGTTTCACACATGTTATAGTTAGGTGGACATTTCACTCGTAAAAAAACAAAGAAATTCCCCCGTTATAGTTAGGTCAGATAACTATAACTCGCGCGCCCGCAATCCAGCGCTCATGTCGTCACATATTTCATCACTCATGACATGGTCAGTGGCATCACTCATGACATCATCCTTGTGATAGAGTGGCGGTCGCTCGAGTTATAGTTATCTGACCTAACTATAACGGGGGAATTTCTTTGTTTTTTTACGAGTGAAATGTCCACCTAACTATAACATGTGTGAAACCTATGGTTTTTTAAGTGAATTTGCAAGGTTTTAAAATGCTAATTCCTAACTATAACGTGCGTGAAACCTATGGTTTTTGTAAGTCAATTTTTACGTTTTATTAAATGCTATTTTTTTTTTTTTGTGGTTTTTCACCGTGCGCGCACCGTGCGCGCACCCCGCGATTTAAAAAAAATATATATATGTTTTTTCACCCTTCGGGGTCCTTTAGGGACCCCCTGACAAAGGCTAGGGGGTCAGGAACTCTCTACCCTGCCCCCTTTCCACGTTCGCCACCTCTCTTTTTCACTCTCGCACCCACAACAAACAAAATGGCGGCCGACACTTCCTGATTTCGACCGATTGGAACGTTGACTGACATGTAACCACCACTCAGATTTACGCTCGCGCACGTTAGGGTGCGCACACCGTGCGCGCACGGTGCGCGGCTATAGATATGTATGTGCTTTTAAATGCAATTTTCTCAGGAACTACTGAACAGATTGACTCCATATATGCAAAAGGCACTTCCCTGACCTGAGGACTACCTCTCTGCCAAATTTCAAGTAATTCTGTTCAGCCGTTCGGGCTGTACCTTTGAACTAAAGGTCCTATGGGAAAATGCATGGGGAAAATGCATTTTGGGACCCCCTTTTTTCTCGGCTCCCGCTTGACGAATCACCCCGAGACTTTCAGGGTAGGAGCTGAGCAGAGCGCCCCATTAGTTTTGAAAATTT
This sequence comes from Triturus cristatus, assembly GCF_964204655.1. Taxonomy (NCBI): domain Eukaryota; kingdom Metazoa; phylum Chordata; class Amphibia; order Caudata; family Salamandridae; genus Triturus; species Triturus cristatus. The sequence continues at coordinate 484,567,462 of NC_140580.1, read as the reverse complement.
CGCGAGGATTCGTCAACCGGCGCCAAAGTTATTCAAAATATAGAATTTTCAGATTTCCTATGGAAACACGGTCCTAACTATAACTATCTACTATTGAATCAGGACGAGGAATTGTCAATACATCTCAGAGATTGCTAGTTGGCATATAACCTCTCCCCCTTTGTGATGTCCACTAAAGTCTCCGTTTTTCAACGTGTTTTTTAACATGTTATTTATGATTCTTCTTTTTCCATTAAGCAGATCTGTGCATATGAGAAATTTTGTAATGAATGTAATTTGTATTAAGTCACATGTGCCTTATATCTCTTTTTCTATTTTTTCCAGGAGGAAAGGAAGGTGCCCAGACACTGGCACGCACACTTCACGGGCAACCTACCCTTTTCCCCTTAACGTCACTGAGCACCATGGCTGTTCGGCTGCTGTGAGCACGTATGACTTGAGATTTGTTGATCACCGATAAAACTATTATGGGCACTTGCCAATATATATGACATATTTTTATGTTGCGATATTGAAGCTTTTGTGCTTCATGATTTTTAGTCAACACGTGCCAGCATTATGTGGGTTGGATACTAACGAGTATTGGTTTCCTGATTGGTAAGGCATTTTATCATTTGGCCAGCACACATTAGTTACTTATGTTAGAGTTCTAGTATTTGAGACTATTTCATATAATTGTTGATTGTGCATCCCTCGCTTTGAATTTAAAAGCTGACTATTACGCACCATGCTATTAGCACGTTTGCTTCTCTTCGCCAATCTGTGTCTGACAACATACATTAAGTATGCCAGCCATAACAGTCCAATCCACAATCACGTTATCGCACAGTGGTCGGCACTATTCTGGTCGAAATATTTTAGACAAATGCAGTTGTATTCACTTTCATCACAAAATGTATATTTTCCTGCTGTGATTTATTTCCAAAACATCTTGATTGTTTTTTACGAATACTATATAGTTTGTATATGGACATCTCAGCCACATGATTTGAACGATGTTTCTTGCTAGTGGTACTACATTTTAGCAATATACCATTCCAAGATGTCCGCCGCTAGAGTTACAGGACGACAGTGTTGACTCTTTTTGTCCTTTGTCTATGCTTACAGCTATGTTATGTTAGGTTATGTTATGTTAGCCGGATTTGTAGAGCGCACAGATGCCCCAGCAAAGGGGCGTCCCGGCGCTATAGAGGACAAAATACCGGACACAGGCAGTACCAAAAGACAAGAGCATAACACTAAGAATCCAGAGGAAAGAGGAAGGTTTTAACGGCCTTCCTAAAGACCAAAAGTTCGTTAATTGCAAGGATATGAACAGGAAGAGAGTTCCAGAGCTTAGCCGCAAGCACTCTAAAGGAGCGGCCACCGGCCCTAGCCTTTTTAAAGCGTGGGACTGTAACCAGGTGGAGTCCTGAGGATCTTAGAGAGCGCGAGGATACATAGGGCAGAATAAAATGCTCCAAAATCTGAGGAGAAGAGTGCTTCAAAATTTTTTAAAAAAAGGCAGAGAGACTTAAACTTAATCCTCTGAGCAACAGGGAGCCAATGGAGTTTGCCGATGGATTTTTTGGCCGACCAAAATCTCGGTAAGCCAACCAGAGCCCTGGCGGCAGCGTTTTGAACGCGTTGAAGTCTAGAGAGTTCGGCCAAATTAGCTCCCAGCAAGAGAGAGCTTGCATAGTCCAACCTAGACAGGATCGTAGCTTGTACAATAAGCTGTCTGGTTGGAGCCTCAAAGAATTTAAGGATAGGTCTAAGCCTGCGAAGAATCCCGAAGCACGTGGCAGCGGTTTTCTTTGTGTGGGAAACAAAACTGAGTCTGGAATCCAACCAGATCCCAAGGTTTTTGACCTCGGTAGCAGGGAGAGGAGTTGGACCAAGCTCAGATGGCCACCAATGATCACCCCATAGATGACTCTGCTTGCCGACAATGAGCACTTCGTTTTTTTTGGCGTTCAATTGCAGGCAATTATCTGTCATCCAGCGGGCTACTGAGCTAATTCCCTCACGGAACTTAGCCGCCTCGAGGTCGGAGGCCCCACTTAATGCAACCGCCAGCTGTGTGTCGTCAGCATAGGACACCATAGTCAGGTTCCAACGCTTGGCGACAGCAGCCAGCGGCTGCACGTAAAGATTGAAAAGTGTGGGGCTAAGAGCCGACCCTTGCGGCACACCCTGGGCAATAGGGTAGGGTTTAGATTGAAAGGGAGGTGTAACAACCCTGAACGTACGACCGGATAAAAACGATCGAAACCATTCAAGTGCCATGTTATCGACACCTGCCTCACCCAGACGCTGTAATAAAATAGCGTGGGAGACGGTGTCAAACGCGGCACTGAGATCAAGGAGCACCAGTGCCGCCGTTTGACCAGAATCGACCAAGGTGCGCCGGTGATCGACCATAAAGAGCAACGCAGTCTCAGTGCTATGGCCGGGTCGAAAGCCATTCTGAGAGGGATCTAAAATATTAGCACAATGGAGATGGTTGGATAAAATGGCGTTGACATGGGCCTCAGTCAATTTTGTAACCCACGGAAGAAGAGATATGGGGCGATAATTCTCCAGTTTTGATGGATCCAGGGCAGGTTTTTTTAAAATAGGCATCACCTGGGCTTGTTTCCAACTAGCAGGGACAAAGCCAGATGTCAAAGATAAATTGACAAGATCACGTAGAGGAGGGAAACAAAGTGACGCAGATTCTCTGAATTGGGCAGGTCGAAGAGGATCCCTTGGTGAACCTGATTTACCTTTCGCCACAATTTTATTAAACTCCTCCATCGAAAGCTCTGGGAAAGAGCACAAAGACATAGTTGTCATTGGGCCAGGTTCCAGCTTCTCCGAAGGGGCGGAAGGATCGGGAAAGGAACGATATATGGCCTCCACCTTTTCCACAAAGAAGGTGGCCAGGTCCTCACAGTGCGAGGTAGGGCAGATCTCAGCAATTGGGGCTCTACTGGCTGTGAGATCCTTAAGCACCTTAAATATTAATTTGGTAGGATTGGTGCTGTTGTTAAATTCGCGGGAAAAATAAGCAGCCCGAGCTTTACAAACCGCTCTATGATATTTCTTAGTCCTGACACGGTACTCCGTTTTCCTATCAGGCAGATATGACTTACGCCAGGCTCTTTCAGCTTGTTTACAGGATTTCCTTAGGAGCCGAAGCGAGTCATCATACCAGGGACTGGGTTCAGCGCGACAGCGTTTACTCTCAGCTCATAGCTTTATCAGTCATGGTTATGTTGCACTGTTGTATTACGTGAACAAGGCTTCTTCGCAAGCTGAAACGCGTTGTAAGTAAACACCCTTGAATCTCTGGAGTGATGTTTGGTCCGTATTACTGAGAGCGCACGATTAGCATTTTTTTGACTGGATCCTATTACCGGCGTGCTCCACCGGTGTGTGCGCCACCTTCCCCGGGTCCTCAGCTGTCGGAAGGAGCAACTTTGGAAAAAAAAAATATATATATATATGTATATTTATATATATATATATATATATATATATACATGTATCTATATATTTAGGTATATATTATCTACTGGCGGTCGCCAGTAGATAGTTATAGTTAGGACCGTGTTTCCATAGGAAATCCGCAACATTCTATTTGGAATAACTTTGGCGCCGATTGACGAATCCTCGCGAAATTCTCAAAATAGGTGGGGCGCTCCGCTCCGCTCCTACCCTGAAAGTCTCGGTGGGATTCGTCAAGCGGGGGCTGAGAAAAAGGGGGGGTCCCAAAACGCATTTTCCCCATGCATTTTTCCATAGGACCTTTAGTCTGAGCTACAGCCCGAACGGCTGAACAGAATTACCTGAAATTTGGCAGAGAGGTAGCCCTCAGATCAGGGATGTGCCTTTTAAAGGTCTCGTGAAAATCTGTTCAGTATTTCCTGAGAAAATAGCATTTAAATCAATATATATATCTATGGGCGCGCTCCGAGCGCGTACCGTAAGCTTACCGTACGCGCATGCCGCAGTGCACGAGCGCGATTCTGATTGGTTGTTAGATCTCAGTAAACAATCGAATCGGTCGAAACCAGGAAGTGTCTCTCGCAGTCTGAGGGGGTGAAAAACAAAGGTGGAGAACGTGAAAAGGGGGCAGGGTGGACAGTTCCTGACCCCCTAGCCTTTGTCAGGGGGTCCCAGAAGGACCCCCAAGGGCAAAAATTAATTTAAATTTTTTTTCAAAAAATCGCCGAATGCGCGTAGCGTACGTGCACGGCGTAAACGGAGAAATTCCGCGAGGAGAAATTCCGCGAACTTCGCGTAACTATTCCGCGATTACGCGTACCGTACGCGCACGGCTAAAAAAAAATTTCAAAAAGGAAAGCTTAAAAAAAAATAAAAAAAATTGTGAGGTAAGGTTGGCTCTTAAAAGAGCCGTTGGGTTAATACAGGGATGGAGGAAAGAAAGAATGGGAATATTATGAGCGTCTACAAACGTGCTGGTCTATCTTATTGTTAATAAGGGAAACACTGGTCTCCCCAAAAACAATAAGACCACAACACGTTGTACACCTCATTGAAACCCTCCGAAATCGAGGGTTAATGTCCAGAGGAGCAGAAGAAGGTGATGCTCCCACCTCAGAGGAAGGGCTCAGCTGAGCTGCCGATGATGTACTCGGCTGAGCTTCTGAGGTTGGGCTCCGGTGACATACTGAAGAGTTTTCTTCAGTATGTCGAGCAAAGGTCCTGGGATGTTTATCCCTAAGGTGTCTCTTCATAGAGTGATTTCCAAAGGAATACTTTTTCCTTGGATCTCCTCTAGATAAAACACGATCACAAAGTGTGCAAGTGACCAATGGAGCATTGACCTTTTTCTGCCCCTCTGGAAAAGTAAAATACTCCCACACAAAAGAATCCTTTTGTTTCCTCCTTCTCTGTCTGATGATTGTGCTGCTAGGCTCACTCTCAGAAGAGGTCTGCTGCTCTGCCATTGTATCTCAATGTCAATTCAGCTCCTTCTCCTAGGGGATCTCAAGCAGTAATGAGGGGAATGGGTGTGGTGTGGGAAGTTTCTGGAACTGAAAGTAGTTTCAACCAATGAAAAGTGTTCTTTGTGGATCACATGACCTACCGTGCGCGCTCCGTAAGCTTACGGTACGCACTCGTAAACAAGTACGCATGCGCAAACGTGATGCTTACGGAGCGCTTACGGAGCGCGTACGTAAGACGCACTCGCGCATGCGCATTACACGCCCCTGCGTAACCGCGACGTTGCTTCCACGCAACGCGCATGCGTGTACGCGTACGTCAAGTACGTATCATGTAAGCGCACTGTACTTATGACGTACGGAGTGCGTAGCGTCAGCTTACCGTACGCGCATCGTATCACGTAAGCGCACCGTACTTATGACGTACGGAGCGCGTAGCGTCAGCTTACCGAACGCGCACGGAAAAAAATGCATAAAAAAAAAAATTAACCATTCCATAATGCAGGATATAGTACATATATTATTTTATACATAGGTTTACCAAAAATATCAAAAAAAAAATTGCATTTAAAAAACCGTACAAATTCACTGAAAAAACCATAGGTTTCACACACGTTATAAGTAGGAATTAGCATTTAAAAAACCTTGCAAATTCACTGAAAAAACCATAGGTTTCACACATGTTATAGTTAGCTGGACATTTCACTCGTAAAAAACCAATGAATTCCCCCGTTATAGTTAGTGCAGGCAACTATAACTCACGCAACCGCAATCCTCTGCTGATGACGTCAAATATTACATCACTGATGACATATGTGTCTTTCTGAAAAATAAATATTTGTAATATATGTATAGCTAAAGATTAATGGAAGAAGACATGGGTAAATAAGTGTCTAAATACAGTGATGTAATATCTGACGTCATCAGCAGAGGATTGCGGTTGCGTGAGTTATAGTTGCCTGCACTAACTATAACGGGGGAATTTCATTGTTTTTTTACGAGTGAAATGTCCAGCTAACTATAACATGTGTGAAACCTATGGTTTTTTCAGTGAATTTGCAAGGTTTTTTAAATGCTAATTCCTAACTATAACGTGTGTGAAACCTATGGTTTTTTCAGTGAATATATATATATATATAGATATAGATATATATAGATATATAGATATATGCCAAATAGCTTCCTGCCTTCTTCCCAACTGCTTCCACCTCACAGGGTCAGTGCTGGGCAAGACGGATGCAGGACCCATGTATAAATAGCAAGAGCACTCGCACTGCCGTGCAAGACGACGCTCGCACTCCTTGATATTCTTCAGTTTTAAAGTTTATTCTGGCTAACACGTTTCGACCGCCTAGGTTTTTGTCAAAGCCACAACAACAAAGATTAGCAGAAAATACCCCGGTGGCCTCAACCAGGATGAGGAACTTTATCGCCAAAGTAATTGGGATATAATTACTTTTTGGGAATCGGATGTGGATGTGATCCAGGTGTGTCTAGTGACATTGACATTGATGATGTGGCTTTTAAGATCAGGTTTGTCCTTTGGCAAGAATTCAATGTATCTTAAAAGCAAGTGATTTCTTGAATGACACTACAAGGAGTAAAGTGTTGATTCTTTTTCTTTCCCTTGTTTCTGTTCCTTTGTACTTTTGTGTTCACACTTTAGTCACTTTGGTTTTTTTTCTATCGTTTTTTGGTATTTTAAAATATGGAATGCTGTGTGGGATTCTGCCATCAGAGTACTGGTGCCATTTATGGAATCCAAGTAAATAGGGGGCCATGGGTACCTTCCTCTGGTCTTGGTCACTTGACAAGGATCTTGAAATAATGGATACATGTGAGAGTGGCCTGAGAGAGGCATTGTTTGTCCGAAGTGGTTAGCAGGATGTTTCTAGGGATATATACTAGAATTATGGCACTTGCATTGAAATGGTTATGTATGTATATACATTTTGATTATATATTGAGGAAATGTTCAGGCTGAGTGGCCAAACTGATATAAGAAATTGGGTATGTTCACAGTACAGAGCTGGTAGAATTACAGCCCCATACACTGGTATTTTTGTGGTAATAATAAATGTTATATTGACTTACATGAATTATGAAATGTTTGTGGGAAGTTATCCTAGATATTATGTTTTCATTACATATGAAATGCCGAGTCTGTCTTCTAAAAGGAAACACAGGGTATGGAGGGTTTTTGAGTCCTTTTCCCATGTCTACACTTGCCATGGTTGGATTTCCATAGAAAATAGGACACTGTTTAACTTTGTTGTTGTGGTTTGGACAAAGACCGAGGAGGTCGAAACGCATCAGCCAGAATAAAGTTTACAACTGAAGAACATTGGGGAGTGTGAGCGTCTTCTTGCACTGCAGAGCGAGTTCTCTGGAATTGAAAGTGTTAATTATTTTGTGTATCGTCCGTTAAAAAGTCATTATCTGATTTGCTTATAACTTCCTTCCTGTTTGATGACATGCATGAAATTTGACAGACACTTAGTATGTAGAGATTTCTATTTATGTGTTCAAATTTGTGCAGATCCATCAAGGTGGAGTCCAGGTATCATGCAGCGGGGAGGCAAAAACTGCTCATTAGCTTAATAAGGTGGCACTCTTCACAAAATTTAGCATAGGCTTGGAGGGATTCGATTTCTATTGGTATGTCAATGTTTGTGCCAATCCATTCTGAAGGTCTATAAAAATGTCTGTTCTTTATAACATTATCTTTGCACTGTTTGATAAATATGCATCAAATGTGCCAAGTAGTTAGAAAGGTACGCCTAGTGTAGGTATTTTAGGTTTCCTAAAGATCCAATTGGAGTAAAATTAAAGGAAGGGATCAAAAAACTGTTTGATTCACTAATAACTTTGGCTCCATTTGATGTAACGGCATGTAATGTAGCAGATATATAGCACATTTAGCCTTTTCCTTGTTTTTTTTCCTTTTGTGCAGAGACATCTAAAGGAGGCTGTGAGGGCTGGAGAAGCCATGGAAGAAGGATCATGCAAGACACAAATGAGGTACAGCCCATTAACTAAACCTCCCTCTGCAACACTCTCAAAGAATGGCATCATTGGATTACTTCAGATGACAGGGTATAGAGTGGTGAAAGGAAAACAGTATTAAATACCACACAACTTCCCTCTAATAAAAGAAAATAGTTAATTATTTCCTTATTCTCCGCCATACAAAAGCTCTGATTTCATTTCTTGGATATGTTCGATTTGTCACCAGGAGAGCCACCTACGGCCGACTTTAGTCGGTCGCCATCTTACCCCTAACGCTCAAAGCTTTGATATTTCCAATGAGAATTTAAGTTCTTGTTGAGAGATAAATCCCTCAGTCACATATTGTGTTGCATCAATAAATTCTCCTGACATTTGTCTTGATGGCGTTGCCGAATAGTTTATCAATGTCTCTATGTTCTGTAAATTAAGAGTTTTCACAGGTACAAATAAGTCTGTAAATTTTGACTAATTCGCCAACCTCAAATTTAACTGATTTGGCTTTCTTGGTCCCATCAAACAATCTTTTACCTACCAGACAAAGACTCATTCACTCTCATCCTACAAAAATCATCAGTGGAGACATCAATCCAACCTTTTCTCCAATCCATCCATCCCAGAAGCAACCTGTTCTGTCGTTTTCTACCCCTAAAGAGTTTAAAAGGTGTTTTGTTGATTATTGTATATTGTGGCAATCTGTAAACAACTAGTCTCTCACCTTTAATCTAACAGATAAACCTTGGATAGCTATATAATCTCTTTCATTGTGCGATTAAGGCATTCTACCATGCCATTGGTGGCTGGGTGGTACAAAAGTACAATGTCTTATGGATAATTCCACATATCTCAAAAAAACTCTCCATCTCTCTTGAGCAAAATCGTACCTGATGATCAGTTAACATTTTTCTTGGAAAAACTTCACTTCAAAAAGCTCCTCAATAAATGTTATAACATTACTAGAAGTGATCTCCCTCACACAGGTAACTTCTGGCCATCTTGAAAACATGTCTAGCAACAATTTAAAACAGCAAACTGTTTTTTCACCTCAAACACCCTACTATCTCAAAAGACATATCCTCAGACACTCTCTACAAACCATAGGAGGAACACTGGTTGTCAACATTTTGTCACAGGCCGGACATTCAGAACAACTTCAAATTAATATTTCCACCTCCATATCTCACTAGGCCACCAAATGTTGGCATGAATATGCTGATTAGTTTTATAGATGCCAAAATGGCCTTCATGAGCAATATCTAACACCTTTCTCCTCAATTTTGAAGGGACCACCAACATGTTGCCCCGGAACATTAAGTTAATTCTGCAATACAATTCATTCATAACTTCAAAGTACGGTTGTAACACTTCCTCATGTGATTTCTTTTCCATGCACCCATTACTCAAAATGTTTTTACATTTACACAATAGACAATCATGTGACATTTTGCTTTCCCAATCATCGTTAGGTATAACAACACATCTCCATCCATGCTTTCTTCCCTTGATATGGAATTGTCTGGTAGAAGTCCAGACAAACAGTCTGCCACACAATTTACCTTGCCTGTTATATACTCTGTTGTAAAATTATGTTTCTGTAATTCCACTAGCCATTTCTTTATACGTGCAGATACTGTATCCAATCCTTTTTTCATAAAAAGCTCTTTCACAGGATTATGGTCTGACCCAATTACAAAAGTGTTGCCCCCAAAGAAAACTCCTGCACTTCCTAACTGCACAATTAGCACCCAAATCATCCTGTTCTATTACCGACTAATTGTGTTCTACCACAAGCGCAAGGCAAAAGAAATAGCTATTTGATGCCATCCTCGTCATCAGTGTGAAGCCTAGAGCAGCCGCGCAAGGATCCCGCAAGATAGCAAATGAAGTCAGTCCCATTTATTGAACCTCATCCCCCAACTTTCCTTTTCTCTAATGATCATTCATGGAATCCTCAGCAAAGAGCATGACTGTATTCCTAGAATTACATTTTAGGACTACTTCAGATGGCAGGGCATTCAGTGCTGAAAGGAAAGCAGTAATAAATATCACAGGACCTGAGTTAAATGGGAGGACAAGAAAAGTGTTACATTTCTAATAATTGAACTGTGTGATGTATCTGCACAAAATTTGGTAAGAACTGTGAAGGATTTGTCTTACCTTGGCATGTCAATATTAAACATTCAATTGGTTATAAATGTAGCACAGTATGATGAATTTACACCAAATATGACAGGCAGTTATAAAGTTCCAACCAGTGCAGCTGTTTCATGTAACTCCAATGGAGGACAAGGTAAGGGGGGATAAGACATTATGATTTACTAATAACTTTGGCACTGGCTGGAGGCATGGAATGTGGCAGAGGCTCATCATATTTAGCCTACTCTTGATTTTCATAATTTTCCTAATTTGTGCAAGTCCATGAAGGAAGGCACGTTGAATCACTGGAGCATTTCTGGGCTTTTTTTTAGATTTTATTCACTGAACCATAACTGGCCTTTAAATACTTTTATAGATATATGTATGTATACATGTATGTTTATATGTATCTATACACAAATATGAAGAGTGTAAAAGGTTATTTATTGCCACTGTTGAGTTTTGTGGGGAGGGGCCATGACTCACGAGAGGTAAAGCCTTGAGTGACTCATAATGTGACAGCCCTCCTTCAACAACAGTAATATATACAGCATAGTATACGATGCATCTGCATGTATGGTTTATACCATTGCATTTGTTCATGTATATTTTTTTTAACAAAATATATTTAAACAAAAACATTGTTGAAGGGATTCTATCTACAAAGTAAGAACAATCCACATTGAGAAAGCTTCCTGGCTAGGGAGAGGATATTTCCTTTTGCATAGAAATTGTTATGTGGAGACGTGTGGTGCAGCGGCCAGGGCAGCTGCCTTGGGGCAAAGGGTTCATGGTTCGATCCTGGGCTCCGGCAGCTCAGCTCAATACCATGTGACTCTGGGCAATAGCCTTGAGACCTGTAAGGGTGAGTAGTTTGTGCTTTACAAATACGGATTTAATTATGTGCAATCAGACAGTGCACCCTGCTTTTCTCAAGTCAGTGTTGCGGTATTGTGGTAACAAACTGGAATTTTACCTTTTTACCGTAATTATAAATGTGGCAATGTGCCTTTATCTGTACAGTTTCTCCAAATAACGTGAGTAATGGGCCACATTTATTTACATTGGCAATAATCTGTCTGTCTGTCTGTCTGTCTATCTATCTATCTATCTATCTATCTATCTATCTATCTATCTATCTATCTATCTATCTATTCACACAGAGATATTTATAAACACACAAAGTGTTTATTCATGAGCTGCATCTACGGAGCGCGTGCCAAAGCTGCACGTCTGAAAATCACTGCTGACAAACACAATCTCAGGTCTCGTGGGGCGAATTCAGCGGTTAGTCAGGTGGGAAATCTCACTTGGACGTCCTGAGGTAGAAATCTGTATGTAAATTGAGAAGGGTTTCCCGAGGTTCGTAGGGGAGGGGGCTGTCAAACCAGGTTTGAGTAATGAACAAAACCGCTGTGGGATTTCTCAATGAGCCTACACTTCTCTACAACAATATTCTATGCAGCGCCTCTCCCCTGTGCCTTGTGCTGCCTCCATCTGTCCATCTAGCATCGACTCGCTGTGACCATCAAGAACCAGCAGTTGAAGGAGGGTCTCACAGGACGACTACAGGTACGTAAAAAAAACGTAAGTCTCTATAAAGGGAACCTATTGCCAGCCATGATCCAAATTCTATGTTGATATCTGGCTTAAGGGTTTGGCAGGACATTCATACCCACTACCAAGTTTCTGCAACGGGAAGGGAGTTTATTGAACAGTTCCTGGAATGAGCGCACAGCATGCAAACGTGTTTTTTTTTCTTTAACAGCGCTTCATATCAACTAAATCATGTTTAGGCGCTTTCGAATTTACTGATATGGGAACCACGGCACTGGGACAAAAAGCGACTCACTTAGTATCACTGAAACGAATGGGCAAGTGGAGGAGTCAAGATTGAAGCCATTATGTTCTGGTGTCAAACCCTTGAAATAAACAACCATAAAAAAGTAACTGCTGAAAAGAAATCGGTCGCTTTTGAATGGCCAATCAGCGCTCCCCCAGTGACTATACAAGCATATAATATTTTTAAAAATAAGGAACCGCCAAGAAACTTATAAATCCATTTTTAAATTGTCAGTGCCGCAAACTGTTGTTTTATTTATTGTGAAGTGTAAATGTTTTTCAGGCGTTGCCTTTTAATATCTCGCCCCCCCCCCTCCCCCCCCAACACACACACACACCTCTCAGCCACTAACGAAGCACTAAACCACTCGGTAAACAGTTGGGAAAGAATCGCCGCGCGGCTGGATGCAAGCCTGCAAGGACAAGCGCTGTGATGCTGCAGGTTTCTAAACATCTGAGAAACATGACTGGCTGACATAAAGTACCTCTAGCGGCAAGTGCCTGGCACGACACCACACATACCCTCCGAAAAGCAACATACCCTCCTAAAAACAATCAATGAAACAGGAAAAGGAAAAAAATTAAAATAAAAAATAAAACTCCCTGTCAGGTTATTAGAGAATATGTTTGCGTCGTTAATATCTGTGAGGAACAGAGAGGAGTACGGAGTCATATCTAATAATAAAATGGATAGATAAATAAATCCAGAAGTGCTTTACTGAATGATCAAACACGCCTCATGATTTTTTCATACTGTTGAGAGCTTTCCCGTCTGGGAGCCGAAATGCCCGCTCCAGAAAACGGATGCCTCTTTTGAGTGCAATAATTACCAACCGCAACCTGCAATTTACAACGCAGCTTAATGACCCCAAACCACTTAGAAAAGGGCGGGTATGTTTGCTTCCGTTTTTGTTCATAAAAGATCTGAATTCGGACACACATAGCTATTCTATTTCTTTTCCCTCAAGCAGTCAAATAATACGTTTCTCTACACCATGCCAAGCAAAAAGCATTAACTGTGGTGACATTCTCAATAGTTTCCCACGTCTGTATTTCTGTGCATGGCATATCTATGCTGTTCGTTTAAAGTGTAGGCGACCAGCCTCCCATGGAGTGGAATACGTGTCGACTCCCTAGGTGTTAATGGGGTTATAATGACCTGCAAAGTATGATACAGGCGACAGGACCGATTAGTGAATTTTGGCAAAAGCGTAGGGGGAACGGGATGTCTGATATTTCGTTCTGTAATCATGATCCCAACTGTGAAAATGAAAGGTGGGTTTGCACTGGGCACATAGGATGGCTGTAAAACTTCTTGGGACCAGCGCCCCAGGGATTCTGAGCAGACTTCTCTCCATGCAGTGGGTATTCACAGCAGACATCATAAATAATGAAGCAGGCGCGAGCTCGCATCTCTGATCTCTGTCTGATACTGTCCCCCCATCAGAAGGAAGACCCGGCCGCGGGAGCCACGGCGGACAGCGGTCCAGGGAGGATTACCTGTCCATTCGGCAGAGTGTACTGATGGACAGCGGGCTCCGGTACGGAGGGCACGGGCATCAGCGGCAGGAAGGGGTCGCAGGGCACCTGCCAGCTGGGTATCCCTTGCAGGAAAGGAGACGGAGAGGAGACCAGGAAGGGCGGGGGCGCGGCACCTATTCGAAAGAGACCCGCAGGGGCAGGGACCATCCAAATCCAGGGAGGCGCCTCTGCGTTCATCTGCCAGAGCACCGGCTGCCGTTTGAGTCTCGGTACAGGGAGCATCCTACATCTTCTGCACCAGCCTCTCGAGTGACTGCACAGCAGGGACTGGCACAGGTCCGGCTCGGGGTGCTGCCCAGCGCTGCTCCGACTGCAGACCCTGGCGGACGAGGCAGCCTCTGCGAGGAGAGATGTCTGTCCCTACTGTAGTGCAGCATGCCGCTCTTCAGCGGAGGCGGTATAGCACCGGAGGGGAACCTCCAGCGGTACTCAGTGGCTGCCCTGCTGGAAGTCCCCGCCCTCAGCTCCTCCTACAGTCCCCGCCTGTTGGCTGCGGCTTCGGGCGTTCGTGCTCCTACAATGTCTAATCTCCGTGTGCGTCCTGCAGGTTCCCGGGGGGCAGCGTCCTCTCCGTTTTCCACGTATCAACCGACTCCTCTACTTATTGGGAATTTCCACGGCCGTAGGGTCGGGTATCCCACACTACGCGAACTTCGGTGGTTCCTTCTTGCTTGTCATCTCCCTGTGTCCGAACTGCCTGTCAAGGCACTGTTTACCCGCTCCCTCCACCCATTCAATGCTTACGCGACCTGCCTGTGGAAGCGCTGCTTACAGGCATTTGCCGTACATCTTTCACACAGACTGAGGCTGTGCCACACAGGTGAAGGAAATACTGCCCTATGACCCGACCGTGAACACAAGGTAAACTACCATTATCTCGCCAGTCTGCCTCTGACTGGATAGCACTGCGTCCTGTCTGACTCATTCTGAATTTCCACCTTCCAGGACGACGGGCTCATAAACTCTACCAGTGTTTGTAATCCACCAGTTGCCGTGGTGGATTTCAGACGCTATTCGCACAAGGCTCAAAGACAGAACTTGTCGGATGCGCTTTAGCTGCAAAACATTGCACTGTACAACCCGTCAATGTCCATCAATTCCAGAAGAAACCCGGTAGCATGGGTGGGCACTTGGAATGTACGCCCAAGGGGGCACGCTGCTGATGCCCACCATGTTGTCCCAATAATGCAACATGGATGTGCCCCAGCGCTTTAGTAACAGTATTAACCACACTTTCGTGAAAGTCCAGAGTCGCAGCTGGAAAAGGAATCGGCGCGGATGGTGTCAGGGACTCAGAAAGAAGCTGTTTACAGCATGGTCCCAACACTAAGAGCAATGAGGGATTGTCAGAGCCCTCTGCTGAAAACACAAGGGAATATTTTAGGCTTGCAAGATACGTGCAATACAAGAATGATTAGACACGCTGTCAGGTGATGTCAGGTGTCGATAAGCTGTGTTTGAGCCCCGAATCCGGAGGTCTGAAACCCACTGCATCGAAGCCATGGCCGCGATACCAACAGAGCCACTACGCAGAGGAGCCTCGGATGCAGAATTTGAGGCCCTTTGTCGATGGTGGTCGAGCAGAAAGAGCTGTGTTGAAAGTCACAAATCTGATACTGACGTTGGTTTTGAATGAATGAAGTGAAAGAGCAGAACCAATTTGCAGGATCCAGCAACATCTGTAACATCCATAGAGAGGTTTTGAGAACATTGAAACCTGTGTCTGGAAATGGTCACCTGTACATCATTTAGTTAGTCCTATAAACCAATTGCCAAATCATGATTGTAAGGAAGTGGTGTGGCGACTCGGCCAGAGCGACTGACTTTGGAGCACTGGGCTTGGTGCCGGATCAGCTCAGCACCACCGTGACTCTAGGCAAAAGCTCACTTACTCTTCCATATGGCCCCAGCGCCTTGAAACCTTAAGGGGTGATATGTTCGATTACAAAAATATGGATTACAATCCCATAGAGTGGGTGGCAAATGATCCACCATTTGATAATTCTAGACTGTTTGGATACAACAGGCTATATGAAGCTGATGTGGTGTAGGGCAGGTGCGCAACGCCCATTGGGCTCAAAGGACTTCAGCCCCCCCTGTCATGTGTGTCAGCTCGGACAAGACAGCTTCCCGGGCACACACACACACAGCTGCACCTGAGTAATTCACAGGTCTTTAAAAGACCATTTACTTGTTAACAAGGCTTTGTTGTGTTTTCACCCCTTCTTAGAGCCCCTGCATCTCCACTCTGCCTATTGCTGGAAGAATTAGCCCCCCCCACCACATTTTTATTAGCCCCCCCCAACCCTAAAATTTGGCTCTGGTTGCGCCTCTGGTGTAGGGTGTGGAGATTCAGGTAAGGAGGGGTGTAGGGCTGAAGAGATGCCTAGATGGGTGGATGCTGCACCAAGAGAAATAACGGAATACTATGGTGGCAGAGAGTTTGTTCTCTAGGATGCTCCCAAAGTAAAACTAGTGCTGGTTGTGTGAATGAAAGTTGCACCCTTGAAGGGCTTTTATATCAAGTTGAATGAGGAGTGGTGGCATCCTACACGAGCAGGGGTTAAAGGTGGTCTTTTGGAGAGCTACTCCCCCCGTTCCTATTAATTGAAAGGGTGGCTTTACTGTGGAAGTGGCCATGGGAAGACCAGCCAGTTTGTCTTCTATCTGGTCTGCAGTCCATTCACCAGAACACATAATAACCCAAATCCATACGCATGATGGTAGAGAGATGGATGTAGCCAAAATATGTCTATTAAGGCCCAAAAGCAACCCACAAAACGGGTGTGCAAAAGCAGGAGGAACATAATTGTGCTCTGACCTAGGAGGACATTCTCAGTCGGTCAGAAGAAAGTTTGTGCAGGTGTGCAACTATCATGTTACACTCTTTAGACACATCATGATCTGCCAGAGGAAGACCAGGAGTGTTGTAAAGCAACATTTTCCCCACTTTGGAAGAATCCACCCCATCTATGATTTCTGGGGAGCAATTACCTAAATATATGAACAGAACAATCTGCCAACTTCAGCCGGGAATTCCAGGGCTCAAGGGGACATCTTCATTTGAGGCCAGTGGTTATTGCCTAGGGCAATGAGGAAGATGGCCAGGAGAGCTCAAATGCGAACAGAGAACATTTTGGGAAGCTTTGTGAACCTGATGGAGCATATGTACTCTCTCGGATTCTATATACTCGAGCGTGACATTTTCAAACGAGGATGGGAGAAAAGAAGGGAAACTAGTATCATGATACGTTTTACATATAATGGTGTTCCTATGCCTCTAGTCTGCCCATGCTCAAACCAACTCATGACTCAGAGGTTTGATAGAATGTGATTGGTAGAACTCATGACTCTTCATTAGGATTGTGAAAAGAGAGTATGAGTACAATGTAAGCTGCTGCACACCTCCTGCTCTTTAGGAGACCAAGGGAGGGTAGGTTGTGTCAAATATATGCTAACACAGCGAAAATCAAGGTCCACCCAAAACCAAATGAGAGAGTGCCCTAAGAAGCTCTCAGGTATTTTGTCATATTTTGTTATTAGAGGATGCTACTTGATAAATTAAGAGAAGAGAACAGGAAGAGTTCCTGTAAATTCTATTGTGTCTAGTCATCTTTTAGAACCAACAAGTTTAACAACAAGACAGTCTCATTATTGGAATAGTTCCATGTAGGACCTGCTTTTCTGTGAAAAATATGGACAGCTCTTTGTGTTACTATGATGGTGATAAGAAAGGCATGAGCTGCCAAATTGTAGCCACTGATCACGTTTTGTGCCACATGAGGAGAAAGAAGTGACAGAAAACCACATTTACTTCGGAAAGTACCTGCTTGCCAGGAGGACACGAGAGAGGAAAACGACTTAAGCCATGACAAAGTCTAGGACCCACTTTCTGCTTCAAGACCACCACTCAGGACATATACTTCAAAAAACCTACAGCACAAACAATCTCTTTGATGTGAGGAATGCTCCCAATTAATTATCAAATGTAAAGGTTTCCACAGTGTCACACGAGATTATTGTTGAGGCATTTGAGACAACCCTTGAGTAAAGTTGAAATAAGGAATTACTGTGCCATGGTTAAATCATTCTGACTATGATATTGTCACTATCGAGTTCTTTCCCTCTTTGAACCACAGGCATTTAAACCCAAACACAACCTTGAGCTCAGCCTTTCAGCATTGATTGAGGGAAACATGGCAGCAACATATACACCTTGCCAATCGCCCACAGCAACGTATCTCTATGAAGCAAAAATACATCCCTTCCTTTGCACAGGTGGGGGCAGGACAGCTGTACGCACAGACCAGAGTAGACTTCCTGGCATTAAACAATCACATCAAATAATGGGACATCCGTGACTAATGTCCCTGGTCCCCAGGAACCAAAGAAGATGTCTTCCACTTGCTCTGTTTCTGTTTTTATGTTATAGAGATGCAAACACAGGAGTAAAAATGACCACAACAACACAGGTATCAAAGCACACAGCACTATGTCCCAATATCATGCATATAGAGATCACTTGAATTATCCAGAGGCCTAGCCGATAAGTAAAGCCAAGTGGCTCCTCAGTTCCCACCTCTGCCCGCCAGTACCGGTCTCAGTGGGTCCAGTATCTCTGTGTCACTGACCAGCAGTGAGAGCATGTGTCCCTTTACAATCATGATTCGGTAATTGTTTCATAGGACTAGCTAAACGAAGGGTAGTGTTGCAGCTGACCAGTAGCTATCAGGATAACAGCAGATGTGATTCAATCAATCAAAGTTCCTTCTCAGTTGTGTAAGAATTTCTGTTGTGTAGAGTTATCATATCCGGTGTCTTATAGAAGATATGTCCTCAGTGGGCTCCACATATCCTTGGGTTGCGATGTCTGAGGTTGCATCAATGCATATGTATCCACTACATCATTCTACATCACCATATCTTTAAGCCAGTCCTTCTCTGAGGGTACAGCAACTCTATACCAATGCACAACAACTCTGTGCGCTGCCAATAGTAGCGCTATAGCAACAAATCATCTAACATTAGAGGGATGCATTTTAACATATCCCAAAAGTGCTGTAAGCGGGCCTAGTTTTATGTGAGAACCCTTCATTTTAAGCATTGTATGTGCAACATCTCCCCATCAATCATGTATCAGCGGAGAAGACCATGTGTGATGTAAAAAAACAGCATAAGGGGCTTTGGAGTGATATCACCTGCGCAATCCATCAAGATCTAGTCTATGCTGTTATTCCGGCATGATATATATTCTATGTAAGCATTTAAAATGCAGTAGTTCATGCCTATCATTCATAGAGATTATATTTGTTTGTTTACAGAAGAACTCACATTTCTCATTAGTTGGGTCTTCTCTGATGCCCATTTCCCAGGTCCACCTTGTCGGAAGTTGTCCAACCACCACAGAGTTTGACATCATATTGTATAGTTTGGACACCCATCTAGTAGAATCAACAGAGGCAACCAGCTGAATCAAAGTCTCAAAGCTGGAGGATTCCTTTGGGAATCCTGATATGTGTTAACAAGCCAGGCTTTAAGCCAGTAACAAGTGAAAGTATCATGTCCTTCCCTGAATATTTCCAAGGTAAGGATTTCCCCTTTGTGAAATAGAAGACAAACATTAGTTATCCCTGCTTTGGCCAGAGCATGAATCACCCCAGATGCTCTCCTAAGTGGGAGCAAAGGTTAAGTGGCCATGTGGAGTGTTGATGTATATAGACAGCCCTAAGCAGGCACTCCTCGTTCTCCATGCTAGGTAGGTGTATTCACTGGAGATTGCCTCACACCTAGGTCTGAGCAGGCCTTGCGGTCAAAGAGATCTAACCAGGTTCTAACCCTCTGTTCCCTCTCAAGTAGAAGGAAGGGGAGTCATTTATCTTAGGTTGACCATCTGGTATGGTGGCAAATTCTGGACAGGACTGTGAAAAAATCAGGACAGTGTCAAAATTCAGGATACAAATTCAGGTCAAAGGGTCAAAATTCTGGACAAAATGTTACTTTTACAGGCACATCCAAGGAGAGGCCACAAAATTCTGGGCAAAAGGTTACTTTTACAGACACATCCAAGGAGAAGCTACACCCCACTATTTTTTGTATCAGCGCATTTATTTACTATTTTCTACATAGCGCTGTTAATACAAAATGGGGCAGATGTATGACTGTTTTATGCAGTCGCAAATGGTAATCTGGCCCGCTCATGAACGCAAATTTGGTCTGCTCCATGCAAAAAACATATTTTGTGAGTCACTAACCTATTAGCGACTCGCAAAATATAGCTTGCAACTCTGGATTAGGAAGGGGTGTGCCAAGGGCGTCCCTTCCTAATAGAGAGTCTAACACCAATGTATGATTGTTTTGCGACCGTATTTGCGGTCGCAAAACAATCGCAGTTTACCACCAACTTCAAGTAGGTGGTAAACTACTTGCAAACAGGAAGGGGTCCCCAGGGGACCCCTTCCCCTTTGCGATTAGGTGCGAAAATATTTTTTAAGAGCAGGCAGTGGTCCTAGGGACCACTGCCTGCCCTTTAAAAATGAAACTGAAAAGTTTCATTTTTATTTTTTAAATGCATCCCTTTTTCCTTTAGGGTAAATTGGCTGTATTTAAAAAAGAAAAAACTGCTTTATTGAAAAAGCAGTCACGGACATGGTGGTCTACTGACCCCAGCAGGCCACCATCCCTGTGAGTGCTAGCCATTCCCAATGGGGTCGCAAATTACGCTTGCCTCATGAATATTGATGAGGCATGCAATTTGCAACCCCATTGGGAATCGCAAACAGTGTTTGAGACACTGTTGTACATTCAGTGCAGTGACTCGTAAACTGCGAGTCGCAATTCTGCACAATTTGCGACTCCCTAAACTTAATGGTCGTACATCTGGCCCCCTGGTCCTTATGTGATTACCTTGAGGTATGCTGCATTCAGGTGGCACATAATGTCCTTGTTCAATAGTGAACTAATGCCCTTGAGCATGGTGTCAAGGGCATCCAATCTATCCAAATTTATCAAATCTTTCTTGTACAGAAACAAGAGTAACATTTTAATTAGGTTTCTAAACATTTAAAAACCTATGGAAAACAGTTTGGGAAACATTAAGGTAAGTGCCCTTCTGCTAGTTAAGAATTGTTGAACCAAAACACCTGACTCAGCTCAACCCCCAGTGGACTTTAAACCTAAAAAATATTAATTAGGCTGAGCAGATGGCGTGGGTGACAGTCTCACACATAATGTCGGGGTGTGAGGTACCCACAGCTTGTCTGTAGTCTCCCAGCACTTGAGTGTGTGTCCAGTATCCAACATTTATCTCAGAACTGGGAGCCTGATCTACCAATAAAAAAGAATTAAAGAGCAGGATTACATCGAGATCAGATGGGAGACACACCGCAACTGATTCAAAAGGATGTTGCTAAGAAACAGACAAACAAGGAAGAGAAGAATGAGGTGAGACAATTCCTAAAATCAGACAAGATGGGTCCGCCATGAGTATCGGAAAGTATTACGTACCTGAAGAGTTGTCTCAGCAGAGAGGAGAGAAATAGAAGAGGCCCTGTCTTTGTTGTTGTACAAGCAGCATTAACCCACCCTGCCAAACTCTGCTGGTGCAATAGTCCACTGGCCATGCTTGTGAAGGGTGAGCAAGGGCCATACCCTTTGGAAGGTTGCGCCCTGGGCAATTGCCTATTCTGTCTGTGTCTTTAAATGGTTCTGTAATAGAGCCAAGGCCGAACCAGCGACCTGGCTCATCCCTAAGTGCCAAAGTACATATAGAATCTTCAAAATATTTTGGATATTCAACCAAACTGTAAGAACATGATCAAAATGTTAAAATGTAAGAAGTATTTTTTTAACATATGGTAGTGTTTTCCCCTTTATATACAACCAAACCCCAGATTTAAATGGAAATCAGTTACCTTTCAATGCCTAGGGATGAATATCCACTATTCTCCCACTGATTTGCAGGATGAAAATCTGGGAAGAGTGACACAGCCCCTTCGAGCCCAGTTTGACTTTTGATCCTCCCTTCCGCTTTCAGTAATGGGCCACCTGGCACTACTGATGATGGTGGTCCTAACCCGGTTATTTTATTATTTTGCAAAACTTCCCCATCTCATCTCTGATTCTTTTTTCAGACATGTCCCATGTGCCACTGGTTAGCTCTTTCCACTCTAAAGCAACCTATGATGCGGGTGGATTAGCCCTTTGGACTTAGAACACCATTATTTAGCTGCACAGCTCCGATGGGTGGCTCGCTGGGTGCCTGCCGCCCCTGCATGAGATAGGACTTACCTGTAAAACTTTAAGGAGGGCTTACTGCACTACTCGTTGTTTCCTACTGGCGATTCTACCCAATGCTAACTGGGGTTGTTCCAGACGGCTTTATCTTGTCTTATTAGAACCCGTAAACTCACTTACATGAAGAAACCCTACACCCCTGAACTTCCTATGCTAGGCCTCTCCAATCACTCAGGATGCATTCTTTCAGGGCAACTACATCAGTGGCATGCTGCAGGCCTCGCACAATTGGGGGATTTGTTTGTTGATGGGCTGCTGCTAGATTTCCAAACCCTTATGGCGGACTACAACCTTCACCCAGGTCTTATTTCATGTCCACCACCTCGCACCAATCCCACATGAGGTGTGCCAGACTCTCTACACCATAGGTACCGGTGGCAAACTGATAAGATGGGTGTACAGAGCATTCCTGCAACATTGGGACCACTTCAATGCTTCTCTCCTTAATAACTGGCAGACTGAATGGCCAAACCTCTGCACAATGTGAACTAAGCTAAAATATTGAAATATCCTTATAAAGTAGCCCAGGGCTCCTGTTTTAAGTATATACAATTTATTATTCAGACCTGAACCTACCTTACACCTCCCTTAATTAACCAAATGTACCAGGGAGCCGCAGCTGCATGTCCTTGCTGTGTGCAATTAGTTGCCGATTTGCTTTGTATGCTTTGATCTTGCCCCACACTTCTTTCATACTGGTTGAGTTTTCGATGTGCTGTTGACCACATTGGGCTGCGTAATAACAAATTCCCCAGAAGTGGTCCTGCTGGGTATATTCCCCCGTCCTAAGTTCGAGAAACCTTCCACCAAGTTCCTCAACCTAGCTCTTCTTCTACCAAACCACAATATTACACTACCCTAGAAGGATTTACTTCCTCCAACTATCACAAGTTGGACCAAGGTCTCACTCTCTTGGTTTTAATCTGAGAGCACCCGGTTACACAGGAAGGAATGAGCTGGCCTGAAAAAAATATTTTATTGTATAGATATGTGGTGTTTTGTTGTATGGTTTTAAAGACTGCACCAAGGAGGATACTCTCCCCTCTGTAATTCACCCGACACATACACTTTCGTTTTTTTCTTGCTAAATCTTGGCAACTACACAAGGCAGTGGTCTAAGGGTGCCTATCTCTGACACACTGTTGTGATTTCCCCGGTAGAACACTTTCTTCAAAGCACCAGAGGGTTCATTGCTCTGCTTCCCTACACTGATAGTTAAGGCAGCAGTGAGTGGGCAGGAGAATGGGGAGGGACAGTTGATTATGGGTAAGTTTGTTACACAGAAAATTTGAGTCCCTTACATCTTGGCCAATAGTATTGTTATGGATAGTGGAACATTACAGGTTCATAAAACATACAAGTGTGCTTTTTGTACATAGTCCATCTTAAACGGAATTACTTGAAAGTGCTCTCAAATATCACTATCAAGTAAATTTGACACATGAAGTAAAATAATTTGACTTAGATTACACAATTTAGTCATGCAGGGAATCTGGGATTCGATCCCAGGCTTCTCAGTTATATATGGTTCACTTAAGCCACTGACCAGAATAATTTATTTTTCTCAAGAAGACAGTGGTTTTGTACAACTTTGTAAGATGAATAGTACTCAGTGTAAAATAAATACCGATCACAGGATAACCTGAAACAATATCTAAAAAAGAAAAAGGTACATAATAATGGATAGGGAAGGCAGGACACCATATGCTAATATCACTGGCCTTTTCAGACATTGCAGGGCATATTTATCAAGGTTTTGCGTTGTCCTTAGGCCATGCAACGGGGATTCAGTGCTACGCAAAATGTAGCATTTTATGTACCATGCCATGCAGTGGTACCCTCTGTGGCTTGGAAATCTGTTCTATCTGAAATCTGATCTAACGCAAGCAGCGCAAGTTTCATTAAACTCCCCGGGAAGGTGTTACATAGGTGTAGTGTGGGTGTTCCCATGCCCCCACCCATGTATTCTAAGGATTCCCAGATTTACCAACACTGGTAGACCTGCAAATGCATCATGTATGCCTTCCCAGGGGAGGCGCAACAAGGAGAAATATCTTTATTTCTCCTTATTGTTTCCTCTTTCTAAGTGTGCTGCATTCTGCAGCACGCTTAGAAAGAGGAAAATGTCTGTAAGGATAGTTTTTGTGCAGAAAGGTGTCCCTTGCTGCACAACAACATGCTGCCTGTACCACAGGCACCCTTGCATCATGGCGCTAGGGTGCCTGCTTTGGTGCTAGGCTGCAGATTGTGCACCATTGCAGGCAGAGGACAGGACTGCACCATATATTGATAGATATGGTGTATTCCTGCCTTCTCCCTTTCATGCAACACAGCAAGTTATCTTGCTGCATTGATTGAAAAAATGCAAAATCTGGGCCTACAAATCTATTCAAAGCAGCAGTCGAAGTGCATAAAAAAGTATGAATATTGCATTTGGGACGGAGGTGGAATCGAATGCATGGCTAGAAAGAATAACAACATATAAAATAACGCACACCTTAAATGAAAAATAAATGAACGTTAAACTAATCAGTAGGAAATGAGCTATTTTATATTATGAAACCTCTATTGGTTAATGAGATCACAACAGATGCATATGTGCGCAACCAAAGGCCGATAGAATTTAATCCTGTTTGAAGGGAAAAGTGACTTGTGCATTTTTAGTGCTACGAAGTCCTTGAAAGCACGGTGAATATGTAAGTCATTATTTTAAATGTGCATTGCACACCGTATAATATAGGCTGCCACAAAATGAGCATATACATTTAGATCAAAGATAAAAAGTGCTTTTAAAGTATGGATTTCAGTAATATACAGTTTATTCCTAGTGCAAACATGTTAACTAAAAGCATGCACTCCACAGCTCAGCTTCGGACACCCTTACAGAACCTCTCAAAAAGAAAATATCCGTGTCAGAGGAAGCTCCGAGTGACTCAATCAATTACCGCCTATACTGTCTCCAGAGCAACTTTAACAATTGCAGATTTAACCAACTGCACACATTTGCATTTCTTCGGGAAGCAGGCACCCTGGCAAGAAGGCGAGTTTCATGTTTGTCTGTCTGCCCACCCTTGGGAACACAGCACAAGAGAGACCTTCCCTTCCACTTCAGTTGGGAAATTCCATTTTATCAGAATACATTTTTTTTTCTTTAGCTGAAAGGCTAAAATTTCGGACAAATGCCACCCGTTAAAGCATTAATCACGGACAACGGACATTAGGGTGAAATTATGCTCAGTCCATGAAAATTACAGATGGGTGGTCACCCTAATTTGTCTCAGTGATACCAATATCTCGAATAGTGTGCCTGGGCCACTAAATAGTATTGTTCCAAGTTGGGCAATTTAAAACCATCAACCAATTCCTTTTTGAATGTCCCCAGTACAAATATATAAGAGTAGACAACCTGGACACACTGCTGTCAAAATTTCCAGCTGAAAAATAAGTTCTGTACCTCCCGGCAGAGTTTGATATAGTCGCAAGGCAAGTGGCGCCCTACTTGCTGAAACCAGTCAGGGCAAGGGACAAACACTCATAAAACGTTCTCTAAATCGAGAGATGTGATCAGTACATCAATACACCAATAATTGAAGCACTTAAAATGGAACTATTGTACGAGCTCAAAATCATCACAGATCTTTCATCATGCTTATACCAATCAGAAATTCAACACTACCCAAGGTGCTCAGCCCAGTTAAGCAAAAGGCCTACAACTGAAGGACCCTGCCAACTCTGAAAGAACAAGGAACCTATTTTTACTTTGATTCTATCACCTTCCAGCAGCTTGCTCAGTGTGGCAGCTGGAGAACCTCAGGTGAAAGGAGAAGTTATGAAAGACTTGCATTATCTTATGAATGGTCAGCTTGGTCAGCTGTTCTATGTTTTCATGTTGCTGTGTGTTGTTTGCTGTTCCAGACGATTTGCAATTGCATAGCACATAAACATACACATGAGTGGCTCGGATGAGTGTCAGGAATGAGAGACAGGAATGAATGTCTAACCACCATGGTTATACAATGGGTACACTTTTCACAGAGATAAGAGTAACCTTCTACTTCTGGCTAGGCCCTCACATTCCACAGCTCTATGTGTCTGTCATTTTGTTCAGGTGGTTATCTGACTATATGTAAACAATAAATATTGTTGTATCTTCACACTTCTCCTTTGCATGACTTCCTTGCTTTACCACCATTCCCCTACTTTCTAACGCTTATGCCCCTCTAAGGATACACTGAAATGGATATGACCGTAGCTGAGTAGATCAATATTCACATCTTCTTAAGTTTTGGCTAGTCATACTGAAACTGACCTACTTGTTGATGGTCATACGTGCTCATGTTCAGATCTGCAGCCTAGGTTAGCAGTAGTCTGTAATGTGCCAATTGGATGTTACAGTTAATCAGACAGGATAAACATTCTGTGATTCTATCTTATTTGGTGGTCTCCTCGCACCATGCAGATTGCCCAGTGTTGCTTGACTTCCCATCCCAATAATGTGGGCAATGCATTCATGAATAGTCATTGGGCCTAACTTGTCTATTTGTGCTCGTACACACCAAAATTGTGCAAGGATCCAATTACAATAGAATATCTGGGGCTGTATTACATAAAGTATCCCCAGGGTGCAACGGGCATTTGCACCCACTTTGCATGCCCCTGGGGCACTTTGGTATTACAGAAGGGGCATCAGATGCTTGTGCAAACCCTTCTGTGATACCAATGGTGCTGGCACACATAAAGCACCAGCGCTATCTTCAAGGTGGCATTTACTCATTTGCATGTGGGCGTGTCCCATGCAAATGAGGTAATCACTGTGCATCTATGCGCTTGCCATATTTTCTCTTGAAATTCCCGTACTGAATTGTCCATCATTATGTAAATTTTAAGTATGAAATTGTCATTTTGTGCCACCGGTGTACTGTACTTGCATTGCACTAAGTGCTCACTACCAATTCTTAAATTGCAATCCTGTCATACTTCTCCTTCCTCTTTTCATATGCTGGCTAACCTCCTTTCATTCTTCCAACACCCAACACCACTTTAAGATGTCCGCCCGGTTTCTTTTCCCTATTCTATTCTAGTCCTTTCACTCTTTTCTCAACCAGCCGTAGCCCGGCCCACTTCGACGTGGATTATACACGCCTGCTCCCGGGTTCCCGTCAGCAGCCCCATTGCCGGTCCCTGCTCCCGCATCGTCGGTCCTTCCAGTAATCCTATCACTTCGGTAAGTGTCCCGCCAGCTCACACTAATTTGTCACTTTCCTCACTACCTTATTTTTCGCTAACCCCGTCCTCCCTCGTCTTGCTCCGTAGGAACCTCACCCCAGGTCCACGGATCCTTGGTAACCCTAGCCAAGTTGAGATACAAATCACAAGACCTAGCCCTGGCTACGTCCCGCCGGTTTTATTCAAAGTAAGTTTCTTATCCTTGCGGCCTTGACACTTGTTCCGGTCACCCCCACTCCCTCCATTAATTCCGTTGCCCTCCCTTCCAGACATCGCTTCTGAATCTACCGCGGCTGCGGTGAGTTTTCGATTCTGGTTTACCTTTTAAATTCTTCTCACCGCGTACCTCGCTCTTTGGCCACCACGAGCACCGTTATTATCCACTGTCACTCGGTACCGTAACCTGTATAGCATGTAACTGAACGCACACACCGTGGCAGAATAGTGACTGCACGCCTGCCTTATTACTCTCCTTTTATCGTGATTGTACGTTTTTTAAATAACTGTGTTTGCACGGTAATCATGCCCGGGATGTCCTTTTATCTTTTTATCTTTTTTCACCTTCTTTCTTTTTTAAACCCTTTCCTTTTACCTTTTACCTTCTTTTTAACCTCCTTAATTCATTCTCATATCTTATAGGCTTCCAGCAACCTGCAATTTTTCCACCTCAATTCAAGTATTACTCATTATCGCCTCACCTTCTTCTGAAGCTATGATGTATCGCCTTGCCACTTGAGTATCATTATGAGCACATGGTACAATTAGTGAAGTTTGGTTCTCCTGTTGTCTTTAAATAAGTCATGTCCTCTAAGACCTTAATGTTTTAAATACCTTCTCTCTCTCCCTTCTTCTCTCTTTAAGGTTATTCAAGTCTATCGTACAGGCATTATTGTTCCTTGTCCTGATGATGATCCTTGCATTCTTTTAGTAGGATCGAAACGCCGTCGACACTCACAAATACCCGAAATGTTAAAAACATGATTTTGACACATAAGGGTGTTGTTTAAAATGTTTGTTTTCTCAAGTATTGATGATTCCTATAAGCAAACTATGTATTCATGCCTGAACCTCTTTGTCTCTATGACCTAATGTATGTACTGGACGCAGGCTTGTGTCCCACTTCATCAACCTTCTTAAATTGTGGTTATTTTTGTACATTAGTAAAATTCGTGACTTCTGTCCGGCAGGATAAGTCTCTCTCTTGATAAGTACTGATCGGGTCCTTATTTATCATTAACCCTATTCCTCTTATGACTAGGGACAATTGTTGTTTACAATCACTTAATTCCCAAGGTCCCTAGTTGACCTTTCTGGGTGCTCTTGTTGTTACTAAATATATATTGCTGACGCGGGCGCAGAGTCAAAGAAGCCCCCAGGAGGCGCACTGACAGTGCACCACCTAAAAGACAGCACACTGTCAGTGCGTCTCCTGAGAGCAGCCCTCTGCAGGGATAAAGTGGGCCCACTGACTGCACCAGCCTGCAAGGGGATCTCTATTCCCCTTTAAAAGTGCAGGTGGGTTGCCGCCTGCACAGTGAAACACAGAGGAGCTTTAAAGCAGCCGCGCCGTATTTCATGTGAATGTGCTGACCTGGCAGCAGAAGTTTGCGTTTGATCTGGGGCAGAGGATTCCCCATAATGCGGTGCATTTTCCTTCATTGTGCCAGCCACACCTTTTTAAAGATGCACCTGGTGCAATGAAGGAAAATGTGCCGCATGTGTGATGAGGCCACTAGAGTACCTACACTGTAAGTCTTTTTGCACCAGTTTCACTTGTTGAAAATTGAAGTTGCTAGCTGTTAGTCTCCAAAGAGGTATCGGACATTATATCTATGTCCATTACAGGAAGATTGTGAATTTTGCACAGGTCGCAGTTTGCAGGTATCATTCATAATTAAAAGTCTGACAGTCTGCATCATGAGTAGAAAAAAAGAGTGCCATGACCGGTAATTTCGTCTACCTGGGCACTAGGATTCATATCTCACCTCAATGATTCCTGGCATTTTCACAATTTTGTTTATTTTTATTACCTCCATGATGGAAAAACAACTGCTGAGTTTATCTTACCCTTCAGTAAAGAATGCTGGGCTGGTAAAACACACCAATAGAATAAAATTGCTTTTTGATCCAATAAGGAAAGAACTAGATGAAAATGTGTGACTAATTTCACCAAGGGTTCAATCTTCTGTATTGAGCTTAGAACAGACACGATAAACTATTTACATGCATGGTGTGTACAAACCCCAAGAAGTCTGTTAACTAATGGGAAGATGGGAGCAGGCCAGTAAATGTCATGCTACCTCTGGGCCATAAGTGTGGTGATATAGACTGGAGACCTTTTTAGAGCTCTATGATGTAGATCTGCAAGAAGCCAAAGTTGATTTGGGACATTTTGCTCATGGACTATGATGCTGTATTCACGACAGCAATGGGTAAATAAAAAAGGACGAAGGGAAGCCTTTCGGCAATGATTAAAATAAGCCATTATGTGCAAGTTAAGCGATGATAAAAAATGGCCATGCTAGTAGTGGGCATATAGTTTGAGTCCCATTCTAATGAATAAAGAAGTGGCCTTATCGAGGAAATTAACATATATCCTATCTAACAAGAGAATGGATGCAGGCTCACCATACAAAAAATCCTAATCTTCTGTGAGAACATTCATTCAAATAGCATACTGGCGATGGGGACTAAAATGACAATTTTCACTAATATTTTATACAAAATGATTGTGAGAAATTGTGCAGATGCTCATGGCAATTAGGGGGTTAATTTGCCCCAACTGTAACAATTGGTGTAGTTTATCTCTGATGTCGAAGAGGCTTCCCATTACCGAACCCAAACAGGGGAGCAAGCATACCCGCTTAGCAAATGACTGAAGACAGCAGGCCACAAAAGGCCAAACCTGGCTATGGCAGCTAAACACTCAGAACTTAGAAAGGCACATTAATAACACTCAGGCACTTAATGTCCATTCAGTCATTTTAGCTTGAAAAACATATACTTTAATTTACACATACAGGTAAAAACTGCACATGCATTTAAAAGGTGCAATGCAAATCAGAACTCTCAGGCCCTCCTCAGTTAATGGCAAATTTGTAACTGGAATCACAAGTGGTCAGCGTGTCCAATTTTAAACGAGCAAAGCAGACAGGGGATCAAATGAAGTCAAATAGGGGTTGTAGAGCGCTGCTTATCACCCCTGAGGGTATCCAGGTGCTCGGTGGGGGGGAGTAGGATGTTGCTGCTAAGATGAGTTAGTTGAAGAGCCAAGACCTTCATGAACTCCTGCAGGGAGGGGGAAGTATAGAGGGGAGGTATTTCCAGCACTTGGTAGCCAGGTGTGAGAAGGTGCAGCCACCGCTCCTGCTTCTGTGGATGGGGGGTGTGGGCTAGGAAGAGGAATGAGGAACAAAGTAAACAGGTAGGTTGGTTGAAGTTCACCCTGTGGTTGAGGTAGGCTGAACCCTCGTTGTGAAGGGCTTTGTAGGTGTGGGTGAGCAGTTTGAACTGGCACCGTTTGCTGACGGGGAGCCAGTGTAGGGCTTTGAGGTGAGGGGAGATGTCAGTTTGCCTCAGGAGGTCGTGGATGAGCCCGGCTGCTGCATTTTGGACGGTGATGAGGGCTTGGGTAACGGTGCGTCTGATTTTGAAGGGGAACCATTTGAAGTGACCTTTGACCCTGTCACCAGGCAGGTCGCTCCCCCCATCCGCCACGCAGCCCCCTGTGGGTTGAACCTCCGTTGCCGCTTCTGCCGCCTGACTGGTCGCTCCCTCTTTTATTCTGTACCCCTGCGCTTGGCTTTCTGTGCCACTTTGTTTTTTCATTCTGTGCCCCTGTGTTTTCCTTTCTGTACCCCTGTGCTCTGTTGTCCCTCTCCCACTGTCTTTTCCCGCCATTTTTCCCCCGGGTTTTCCCCGGGTTTTCCCCCGCCGCTGAGCCCCTGATGCCCCGCCCCCTTCACTCCCATTGGCCGCCCTGCTCCCACCTCCCAGCTGCTCCTCCCTCCCTCTGCCCTCATATGGAGGCCGCGAAGGCGCGCCTAAGGCAAGCCCGTCTGCGTCCGTCCGCGCCAGGACCGCACCCAGCGCCAGAACCCCTGGACCCCGCACCCCCCGCAACACCAGACTGCACTACAACGCAAGCACCCTCCATGCTCTCAACACCAGACGAGACCACCCCTGCTACTGGGCCACTCCGAAACGCACCCAGGGGCCTTTCACCTGCCGGAACTGCAGATTCACCAGCATACAACCCTCCACACCACCAGCCAGAGAACCCAACCACCTCCGCTGCATCCTCCTCAACACCCGCTCTGCTCGCAAGCACGCCATCGAACTCTGGGACCTCCTAGACTCCACAGCCCCGACGTCGCCTTCCTGACAGAGACCTGGCTGAACGCCACCTCAGCACCAGACATCGCCATAGCCATCCCACAGGGCTACAAGATCTCCCGCAGAGACCGCACCAACGGAGTGGGAGGAGGAATCGCCATCATCCACAAAGACTCCATTAAAATCTCAATGAACACCGATGACACCCTCACCACCGCCGAGCACATGCACTTCCAGATCCACACCGACCCCAACACCACCCTCAGAGGAACTCTCATCTACAGACCTCCCGGACCCCGCCCACAGTTCAGTGACACCATCACTGACCTCATCAGCACCCACGCCCTCGCTTCCATGGACTACATCCTCCTCGGGGACCTGAACTTCCACCTCGAGAACAACAACGACGCCAACTCCACCGCCCTTATCGACAACCTCGCCAACCTCGGACTCAAACAGCTCGTAACAACACCTACTCACGCCGCTGGACACATGCTCGACCCCATCTTCTCCGCAAGCCCCCATGTCTCCTTCAACCACACCACCGAACCACACTGGACCGACCACAGATGCATCCACTTCACCTTCAGAAAACCCACCAGACACCACCGCACCCAACAGCTACCACGCCGCTGCTGGGGCAAGGTCACTGAGGACCAACTGACTACCGCCCTCGCCCTGAGACCACCCACCGACCCAGACACCGCCGTGACCAACCTCAAACAGTGGATCAACGACTGCGCCAACACCCTCGCCCCACTCAAGACCTCTACAATCAACCACACCAACAAGAAAGCCGCCTGGTTCACCGAGGACCTCCGGATCTCCAAGCACACCTGTCGGAAGCTGGAGAAGAAATGGCTCCACGACCAAACACCAGACAACCACACAGCCCTCAAGAGCACCACCTGCAGACACCACCAACTCATCAGGACCGCCAAGAAGACCGCCTTCAAGGACCGCCTAGACAACAACGCACACAACACCAAAGAGCCCTTCAGCATCGTGAAAGAAGTCTCCAACCCTAGCTCCAACACCAACGACATCCCGCCATCTCAAGACCTGTGCAACTCCCTGGCCACCTTCTTCCACCGCAAGATCACCGACATCCACGGCAGCTTCAACTTCGACCCCCCCGCATCCCCCACCGAGTCCACCACCCCTGCGACTACCACTCGCACCAGTCGCCTGACCGTCTGGTCCAGCGTCAGCGACGAAGACACCATCAAAACCATGAACTCCATCCACTCCAGATCCCCATCGGACCCCTGCCCTCACCACGTCTTCAACAAAGCCATCGCAACCATCGCGCCACACCTCCGGAAAACAATCAACTGTTCCTTCGAGACAGCAACCTTCCCAGAAAGCTGGAAGCACGCTGAGATCAACGCCCTTCTGAAGAAGCCCAAGGCGTACCCCAAGGACCTCAAGAACTACCGGCCCATCTCCCTGCTCCCTTTCCCGGCAAAAGTGACCGAGAAGATTGTCAACAAACAGCTGACCCGCTACCTCGAAGTTAACAACATCCTAGACCCTTCCCAATCCGGTTTTCGCAGCAACCACAGCACCGAGACCGCCCTCATCGCCGCCACTGACGACATCCGGACCCTGATGGACAAAGGAGAAACAGCCGCCCTCATCCTCCTGGACCTATCAGAAGCCTTTGACACGGTCTGCCACCGCACCCTATCAGCACACCTCCATGACACCGGTATCCAAGAGAAGTCCCTGGCCTGGACCACATCCTTCCTCTCCGGCAGAACCCAGAGCGTCCGCCTTCCACCCTTCCGCTCCAAAACCACAGAGATCATCTGCGGTGTCCCACAGGGATCCTCCCTCAGCCCGACGGCCCGACGCTGTTCAATATCTACATGGCCCCCCTCGCCCACGTCGCACGACAACACAACCTCAACATCATCTCCTATGCCGACGACACCCAGCTGATCATATTCCT
Organism: Triturus cristatus; assembly: GCF_964204655.1. Lineage (NCBI taxonomy): Eukaryota > Metazoa > Chordata > Amphibia > Caudata > Salamandridae > Triturus > Triturus cristatus. The sequence continues at coordinate 484,534,195 of NC_140580.1, read as the reverse complement.
CACAGAAGATCCCCACACCGCCAAAGCTAACCTCCACAGAGGAATGAAGGCCGTAGCCGACTGGATGAAGGACAGCAGACTGAAGCTGAACTCAGACAAGACAGAGGTCCTCATTCTCGGACCCACCCCATCAGCCTGGGACGACTCTTGGTGGCCCACGTCACCAGGCACAGCCCCGGAACCCATGGACCACGCACGCAACCTGGGGGTCATCCTCGTCTCCACTCTCTCCATGACCAGGCAAGTCAACGCCGTCTCCGCGTCCTGCTTCAACACCCTCCGTACGCTCCGCAGGATCTTCAAATGGATCCCCCTCGACATGAGAAAAACCGTTACCCAGGGCCCTCATCACCAACAGATTCGACTACGGGAACGCCCTCTACTCAGGAACTACAAACAAGCTCCTGAGACGACTCCAACGCATCCAGAACGCCTCGGCCCGACTCATCCTCGATGTCCCCCGCCACAGCCACATCACACTCCACCTGAGAGGCCTGCACTGGCTCCCCGTCAACAAAAGGATCACCTTCAAGCTCCTGATCCACGCACACAAAGCACTGCACAACACCGGACCCACCTACATCAACAACCGACTCAGCTTCCACACCCCCACCCGAAGCCTCCGCTCAGCCAACCTCGCCCTCGCCACAGTCCCTCGCATCCGAAAAACCACCGCCAGCGGCAGATCCTTCTCCTACCTCGCCGCCAAGACCTGGAACACTCTCCCCACCATCCTACGACAGACCCAGGACCTGCTGGCCTTCAGAAGACTCCTCAAGACCTGGCTCTTCGACCAATAGCCCCCCCCCCATCCCCAGCGCCTTGAGACCCTCTCGGGTATGTAACGCGCTTTACAAATACAGTGATTGATTGATTGATTGATTGAAGATCTTTCTAAGTAAGTGCAGGGTGAGAAAGCAAGAGTATGAGACAGTGTTTATCCGCTTCCTCATTGAGAGCTTGCTGTCGAGTATTATTCCAAGGTTTCTAGCATGCTTTGTGGGTGCGGGGCCGAGCTCCGTTGGTCACCAGGAGCTGTGCCACAGGGAGTTGCTGCTCCCGAAGATCAGTTTTTCTGTTTTGTCTGTGTTGAGTTTGAGGCATTTTTAGAAATGGGGGTCTCTAGTTGGCAGAGGTAGGTACCTTTGTCCAAATCGGGACCCTTGCTTCTAGTTAGGGTAAGGGGGATACACACTTTAGATAACCCCTGCTCACCCCCTGGGCAGCTTGGCACGAGCAGACGGACATATCCCAAAGGCAATGTGTAAAGTATTTGTACTCGAAGCACACAGTAATACAGTGATAACACCACAAATAGACACCACACCAGTTTAGAAAAATAAAGCACCTTGACCTAAACTCACCAAGACCAAAACGACAAAAATACAACATACAGGTAATAAAATACAACTTCAAATAAGTTATTGCAAAAATAGGACTTGTAGAAAACATATAACTCCACCTGGGGCTATTGCGACATTGTGACAGTACTAAATCTAAAGTACGGCACCGACTGCGAAGAGTTTGGCGTCAGACAGGGAGTCACACGGACCCTCAAACAAACAGTACCTTGGAAACAAAGTCATTGATGATGCATGGCGTCGTGGAGGCGAGGCGTCGGTGCTGAGGTCGAGGCTGGCTTCCTGGCTGCCACGGGGAAGGCAAAGCATCGTGTCCGCGAGGAGGTGACGTGTCGAGTCCAGGGCAGGGTAAGACGGTTGAGTCGTTGGTTCCAGTGATGATGCAAAGTTGGCGAGTTAGTGGAGTTACCCTTGGCGGTTGTTGGCGCCACGATAACAAGATGCAGGTGCTGGCAATGACGGAGTCGGTGTGAGCGCTGGTGTCGGGCATTGCAGCGTTGAAGGGTGTTGGAGCTGTGGTGCAGGATGGGCGGTGCGTCATTCACTTCACGAGCAGTGCCCCTGGCCACAGTGCAGGTCGTGGCGTCACAGCAGCATTTCTGGCGGCATCGGAAACAGGTTTTGTTGCTTCTTTTAGTTTTCTTCCAGCTCCCAACAGCAGGAACAACCTCCAGAGGACCAAAACTGGAATAGGCACCTCCTGGCAGGTCAGAACTCTCAGCAAGAGGGGTCAGGAGAGCTGGGGGTGAAGTCTTTGTGTCCCTGAGACTTCTGAACAGGAGGTCAGCACCCTTCAGGACCTTGGAGATGTCCTTCAATCAGGTTCAAAGCAAAGTTCCAGTCTTTGTCTTCTCCTTTGCAGAAACAGCAACTGCAGGCCAACCCCACATAGCACACAGCAAAGGGGCAGTACTCCTCCTCACAGCTCTTCAGATTTTCTCCTCGGCAAAGGTTCCTCTTGAGTCCAGAAGTCATCTAAAATGTCATCTAAAATTCTTGGTCTTTAGTTCTAATACCTATACCTCAAAATGTATTTGATCTCTTTGTGCTAGGGTCTCTGGGCCCAGTCCAAAACAGTTCTGTCCTCACTGGTGCAGCATGACGGAAGGGAGTGGAGACAGCATTGTGCAAGGGAGACATGCCCTATTCAGGTGCAAGGAAATCTCCTCCCACTACTCTAAATTCAGCCAGGGTCTGTTCAGCCCTGCTCTGAGTCATCCAGGAAGGCCCAGGCACAACCCAACCTCCTTCAGTGACTGTCTACAGTGAATGCACATCCCCAGCCCCTGTCACTCCAAACCCAGACAGTCAATACACAAACAGACAGAGGCACACAGAATGGCAAAACAAGAAAATGCCTCCTACTTTCTACATAGTTGTCAACCTTATACACAGTGATTTCGGTATACAATTTGTGTAAAGGTGACCTCTCTATAAATGTCGTTTCCCTATGTTTGCATTATCTTTTAGAAACAACCCTCAAAATTGCCTGAGCCTTTTTCACTTTTCTTGTTTGTCTAATATGTGAGTTCATGGATACAGGCTAGTATCCCACTGTTATTTTACTCACATCTGTACTCGATTGTAACTAATTTACATATTAAATTTGCCTTTGTGCGGCTGGACACTGGCTAAAATATAGTACTGATTGGGGCTATATTTACTGTACTATTTATTCTCCCTATTTCAGGGACCACTGTTTTTTGTAATACTTTCTAAAAGTGGCATTTGCAAGCGAATAATTTAAAAACCATCTTTACTAAAATATGTGCTATTAAATTCTGAGTTCAGAGAGCCTAAACTGTATTTATCCATCTTGTCCCAATGGGAATTTATACTTGTAAGATGTTACAAAGCATTAACATTCTATCATATGGGGCAAGATAGCCTTTCAATTGTGAAAAACGAAATTGGCAGTATTTAACTATTAGGACATGTCACACACACCAGCACATGTCCTTCCTTTCACATACACTGCACCCTGCCCAGGGGGGTACCTTTGGCCTACCATAGGGGAGCCTGACATGTAAGAAAAGGGAATGTTAGGGCCTGGCAAGTGGGTGCACTTGCCAAGTCGACACGGCAGTTAACAACTGTGCACAGACACTGCAGTGGCAGGTCTGAGCTACTCATGTGGGTGGCAGAATCAGTGCTGCAGGCCCAATAGTAGCATTTGATTTACAGGCCCTGGCACACTTCAATGCACTTTGCTAGGTACTTACCAGCAAATCAAATATGCTAATCAGGGAGAACCAATTGTAACAACAATTCACACAGAGAGCACTTGCACTTTGATACTGATCAGCAGTGGCAACGTGCCTAAAGCATCCAAACCAGCAAAGACGAAATCCAGCACAGCATTAAAAATACAGGAGGTTGAGGAAAAAGTCAGCGGAAACCACGTCAAAGATGCCAAGTCTAGCAGGCATCTGCTAAGCATCCAGCCTGTGATGCTGGTCATGCACCTGTGGAAATTTGATTTGGTGTTAGTCGGGTCTGAGGAGAGTTAGAGTATGAGCTGAGTGTCATCAACATTGGAGATTATGTTCATGGCGTGGGATCTGACCAGGGTGGTTAGGGGTGCCACGTAAGTGTTGAAAAGGACCGGGCTTAGAGAGGATCATTGTGGGATGCTGCAGACAATGGTTTTCAGTCCTGAGGTGAACCGTGGGAGGCTGACACTTTGGGTTCATCCGAAGAGAAATGAAGAGACCCATTTGAGGGCTTTCCCTCAGATTTAGTTTGGTGGAGACTGAGCAGGAGGGTGTGACAGGACACAGTGTCAAACGCTGCAGAAAGGTCAAGGAGGATAAGGGCTGTGGTCCCTCCCCTGTCTAGAAGAATCCTGATGTCATCTGTGGCTGCAATCAGAGCAGTCTTGGTGCTGTTATTTGAGTGAAATCCAGATTGGGAGGAGTGTAGAAGGTTGTTCTTCTCCAGGTGGGCAGTGAGTTGGCTGTGTATTGTTTTCTTTAGTACTTTGGCTGGGAAAGGCAGTAGGGAGATAGGGCGGTATTTTTTTAAGTCTTTGGGGTCTGAGGTGGGTTATTTGAGGAGCAGTTTGATTTCTGCATGTAACCTTCCTTCAGGGAACGATGCAGATATGACGAAAGCTTTGATGATTGTGGTGAGCTCCTTGCTGATGGTGCTTTGTCCTAGGTTGAACCTGTGTTGGGAGCAAGGATCCTCTGGGGCTCCTGAGTGGATGGAGCCCAAGATGGCAGCAGTTTGGTCTGCAGAGACAGGCTCCCATGCATTCAGGGATCCATTCCTGTCTCTCATAGTGATGACCTCAGCATTAAATAATTTCTCTTAAACCCTCCTACTTATGCTGAATTTATTGTTGCTGGCTTTAGGAATCTCTACACTGTACCACTTCCATCCAGTGCTGAAGTTCTAGAGTTCACTCCCTAAACATGGTAGAATTGGTCGCTATTATTCTGGTACTCCATTAACCCAGGGCCTGTAAATTAAATGCTACTAGTGGGCCTGCAGCACTAATTGTGCCACCCAATTAAGTAGCCCTGTAAAACATGTTACAGACCTGCCATTACAGCTTATGTATGCAGAGTTTTAAACTGCCATTTTGGCCTGGCAAAAAACTTTTGCTAGGCCCAAACCTTTTCTTTTTAATACATGTAAGCAACCTATAGGGTAGGCCCTGAACAGCCCAGAGGGCAGGGTCCAGTGTATTTAAAAAGTTGGACTTGTACCTTTATGTTTTACTTGTCCTAGTAGTGAAAAACTCCTAAATTCATTGTTTACTACTGCAAGGCCTACCTCTACCATAGGACAACATTGGGTTACCTTATTACATTTAATATGTGATACCTTTCAATTGGGAACAAGTGGGCAGTTTCAGTTTGGTGCATACAGAATGGGAAAATCAGATTTGAAGTCACAATCCTGGAAATTCCACCTTTATAAAGAAACAGGATTTAAGGTAGCTTGTTTGGTGGTCCTGAAATAAATTAGGTTGTTGATTGACAGGGGTGTGAGCCCTGGCCCAGCAACAACTACAGTCCTTGTCAGGGTGAGGAAGAAACCAAACCTAAATAAATATGTGCACAACCCTCTGGTATCTTTGCACAGAGCAGTCAGGCTTAGCTTAGAGGCAATGTGTAAAGTATTTGAGCAACACTTCAAACAGTAATAAAGTGAACTACAATAATTTAAAAAGTAGAGTACTTTTATAAATAAAGAAGACCAAAAAGATAAAAATCTATTCAGTAGAACCAGAGATATGATATTTTCAGAATTTTTCTGAAAATAGTGCCAAAAAGCACAAGATGCCAATTGTGGTTGCACCGTACTAGGACAAAGTCACAAGTTAAGGCTGACCACAATGAAATGTGGGCCATCTACAGGGACCCAGTTAGGTGTGCTGACATTAGGTGTGCTGGCCAAAGTATCTTAAAAACAAGTTTGCGGAGCATTGCGAGGATCCACATTGAAGATGTGTTGTACTGTCAAAGCAATGAATTGGTTCTGAGGTGCGGCTAGGGTGAGATGTGATGTCCTGAGTTGTCATTGAGGATCCTGCCGATGAGGGCTTGTTATGCATAATCATACGACAAGGAGGCGTCATGCAGGTGAGGCGATGCATCAGTTCTGAGGTGTTGCTAGGCTGAGATGCGGAGTTTGGCATCGTCATTGAGGCTGCTATCTATGAGAGATGCAAGGGGCTGTGCCGAGGGTGCATCACACAGTGGCATTTGTAAAGAAGCTGTGTAGGCGATGCTGGTCTTTGCAACAGTTTTGACACACGCAACAACAGCGATGCATTGGTCTGTGTGGCAGTGGAGCAGAGGAGATGTGTCAGTTCTGCTGGAACCACAGGGCTTGCAGAGCACCTTAGCCCCTCTTCCAAGGGTCCAGGACTGGGGTGGCACCACTTGGCAGGGTAGACTCACAGATCGTAGAGTCCAGATGATGGGTTCAAGGTTGTTGGAGCCTTGTGTCACTGACGATCAAGGTAGGAGGCGAGCCTACTAGCCCTTGGACATACTCTTATGGTCCTGGGTTCAACGAATGTAGATCCATTCCTTCTCACCCGGGCAAGAGGGTATCAGGCAGCAGGTCAGCACAGCAGGGCGGCAGTCCTACAGAGCAGCAGTAAAGCAGTTCTATCTTGCTGGCTGAATATCCACAGGTCCAGAAATATACTGAAGAGTTGTTTTCTGAGGCCCTATGTTTATACCTCAGTGCCCTCCTTCTGGAAGGCGGAAGAAGCTTCTAGACAATGGCTTTGAAGTGCATGGAATTTCCTGATACCTCTGCCCCGGCTACAAACTGTCTGCAGTGACAATGTGAGGGTGTTAGGTCCTTTGTGTGAAGGCAGGGCAATCCCTATTCAGTTGCAGGTAGCAGTGCCTAAATGCAACGCCCCTTGCAAAGAACGGGGTAACCCAAATTAGTCAAGGACCTGGGTAATATATGATACATAAAACATTGGTCCTAGACCTATATTTAGAATGAATTAATCAAAAAAATATTTTTGTTTTGTATATGTTTCGATTAACCATATCATTGAATGAAGCAAACAATCATAAGAATGCAACAACCGACAATGAAATGGATCACCATATATTTATTTAAAGTAATTTGGTGAGAGACGGACAGTTAATATCATGAACAATTTAAGAAAGGTTGCTCCAGAAGAGGGCGTGCAGTGAAAAAGGGGTGCTCAGGTGTAAAGTGATGAAAGAGAATACTTCAACAGAATATATAGAGAGAATTTAATATGTCAAAGCAAAGGAAAAACGGTTGTAGTTCACCGTCCTTGGTAGTCTGGCCCAAATATATTCACATAAACGTGTATATCGGTTCTCACTAGAAATCAATTCTAGGATGGCACATGAACAAAGTTAGAGGTCCAGACTGAATAGATTGGGCGTCGACGTTTCGATCCGACTTATGGCCAATTAGGGTTTTTGATTTCCTCGGCCTTGCGGATCTTCATCAGGACGGAACTGGGCAACCTAAAAAGCAAGTGGCGCCAAACGTCAGGTCGTTGCATTAAAGAATTAAAACACAATTGGTATAGATAACCAAGTGGTCTCACCTATCAATTAGGGGTGAGCAATAAGGTCCATGGTTCCTTTAATGAATCCATTGGGGGGGGAGTTTTTTTTTTCTCCAAGTTAATCTTAAAAAGGGAATAAAATAAAAGGGAGTAAGGTTATTGAGTCTTGTAGTTGCCAAAAAGCGTATTTGGCTGAAATGTGCGAGCTGTTATCAATAGAGAGAGATTACCTTGACACTTAATGTCCAATGAATGCAACCCGGAGGCTTCAAGGTGATGGTAATGATTCCAACCCCGCTGCATAAAGAAGAAAGAGCTTGATTCACCCACGAGTTATGCACATGAATACTGCTTGCATGAATGAGGGGTAAACGTTCAATTACCACATTACACCATATCGAATTATATCACGATGAAACCACTATATTCGGCATTGTGGGGCTGCTGGTCTCGCCAAGTAAGGAGTGTTGTAATTATCTTAGTCCCAGAATTTGCTGTAAGGAGGTTTATTATAGCTCGCTTCAGTGGTTAAAACGGGGGCGGGCGGGTTGAAAGAACAATTGCCTGCGTTCCGCGGCCGCTAGTATGGTAATGTAATACTGAGGGATTAAGTCTGGGAAAAAGTCAAGGAAAAACCCCGCGTATACAATTGACCTGATGTCATAATTAATTATATACGGATTATCAAGTTAGACCAATGGATAAAATCACTTACTAGTATAAGTCATAATTTCAAAACGGGCTCCGGGGGTTTATTTGTATACGACAGAACACGCCTTCCAGTACGTGGCCGTCTCCAGGCAAGTCAACAAGGCCTAGTGAGAGGCAGTCGGCGCTCGCGCGCAATAAAACGTTACCGACAACGTGAAACAGTACGTGATCGGTGTACGGGGAATGAAAGGGAGGAAAGACTCTCCCGTTGTATGCCGAAGTAAGAGGAAGAAAAGGGGGTTAAGGCAAGAATGCCGAAATGAAGAAAATCTATACAAAAATATTTTACGAAACGACAGTTAATTACATTATGAAAAACATAGTGAGACCACTTAACATCGACAGTACTCTACATACATAATGCCCGTGAGCATAATAAATACACACACAATTAAACAATTTGATCAACAAAACTTTTACATTGTTACAACATTTACGAGGTCCATATACAACTTAACCCAGTGGTATAGCACACTAGATCCCTAGTGTGCTTTCAGGGAGAGATTATGGTCCCCTAACTATAAACACATAAATCGAGGATAATTCATATCAGCTTAAAGGGGGGTGGGGGGGGCTTCATGTATTAGTGAGTACAGAAACTTGTCTGCTGATCTCTTCAAATTCGTTTAGACCCCGAGTCACAGTATTCAGAGAATGTATCCATTTACACTCGCGTTTGTTGAGGGTAACGCTAAAGTCACCCCCTCTAGGGTTGGGTTTTACCTTTTCGATGACCCACCATCTAAGGCTGTCAGCTGCATGGTCAAACATCGTGAAATGTTCCACTAAAGGGGCACCTTGTACTCTAAAGCGTATGCGGCTACAATGTTGCAGAATACGGCACTTGACTCTCTGTATAGTTTGCCCAACATACATGAAATCACAGGGGCAGATAATAGCGTAAATGACACCGCTGGTGTTGCAATTACTGTGTTCATTTAAGGTGTACGTACAATTATTGTATACAAACGGAGTCATTTCCTTAGACATGGAACAGGCTTTGCAAGTGCCACACTTATGATGGCCCTTAATAGGTGGGAGCCCCCATAGAGTGGTCTGTACATGGGTCCTTGGTGTATCTAGGAGGGATTTAACCACAGAGTCCCTTATGTTTCTGGCTTTTCTAAAAGCATGTAAGGGAGTTGGTATATTACCCAATTCGTCAGATACCAGATGCCAATGATGGTTGATGGCCTTCTTTATAGCATTGCTCTTTGTGTTAAAGGTAGTGACACATACAAGGCGTTCATCCTTATTCTCCGTTCTAACCTTTGGGCTTAACAGGAAGTCCCTGTGGTTATGCCACGCACGTTTTCGTGCTTTCTTAAGCAATCTGATGGGGTAACCTCGTTCACTTAGTCTAGCCAGGAGGCCCGCTGACTCCTCAAAGAAGTCCTCCTTTTTAGAACAATTTCTCCTTACCCTCAAAAATTGGCCAAAGGGCAAATTGTCCCTTAAGTTACGGGGGTGATGACTCGTGTATCTCAACAAGGTGTTGCGTTCACTACTTTTCCTATACAAACTAGTGTACAATTTACCAGATTGAGCATTTATGCTTATATCCAAAAAATGAATAGTTTCTCTGCTAGAATCAAGAGTGAACTGAATGTCTGAAGAGCAGGTGTTAAGCCACTGATGGAAAACTGTCAATTGTATCTCATCCGCCTTCCAAATCATTAAGACGTCATCGATATAACGTCGCCACAGTGTAATGCAGTCTCTGTGTGGATTGTACTCATTAAGAACAAAACGTTGTTCATATTCATGCATGAATATGATCGCCAGATTCGGGGCGAAGCTGGCTCCCATCGCTACACCTTTTGTTTGTACGTAGTAATCCCCCAAGAATGTGAAATAATTACGAGTCATGGCAATCCGTAAAAGCTCAATGATAAATTCAGTTGGGACTCTGTGCGGTGTGGACCGTTTATTTAGTACTGACTCAATACATATCAGGGCGGTGCTCTGCGGGATGTTAGTATACAATGATGCTATATCCATTGTGGCCAAAATGTCAGTAGTGGGGTTATGTGGCCATTCATCAACTAATTGGATCGTCTGCATAGTGTCTCTTAAATAAGTAGATGTACTCTCAGCGATGGGTTTCAGGAACACATCAATATACTTACAGAATGGTTCCAGAATGGAGCCGCAACCGGAGATTATTGGTCTACCAGGTGGGCACTCCATACGCTTGTGTATCTTGGGCAGGGTATAGATTGTAAGTATCCTGGGGTGTTTATTGTTGAGGTACTCATATTCAGGTTTACTGAGAATACCCGATTCAAAGGCCTCATGTGTGACACGCCTTACCATATTGGTAATTTCTTGGGTAGGATCCCTTATCAGTTTCTCATAGTTGCCTACAATAGACAATTGTCCAAGAATTTCTTTCTTATAGTCATCCACATTTTGTACCACAATAGCACCCCCCTTGTCAGCTGGTTTTATCACTATATTGGTATTGGCTTTTAGAGAGTCCAGACCCTCCCGTTCGGATTTGCTTACATTGTACTTCACATACTGTCGGTTGGCCAGTATTTTGTCCACGTCCCTCAGTACCACCTGTTCAAAGGCCACCAGTTTGTGAGGTAGTAAATGAGTAGGGGGATTAAATTTAGAAGGAGGTTTCAGTCCACTACCGGAGAAAATTGGGTTAGACAGGATTTTAAAAAAAGAATGTTTCAGCCTAATTTTCCTGACAAATTGGTGGAGTTCTACCTTGAGATTGAAATTATTAGGCATATTGGTCGATACGAAAGATAGACCTTTCTCCAAAATTTTTTGTTCATTTGGTTTTAATGTATAGTGGGAAAGATTGACTACAGGGTTAACAGGTTCATAGATCACCATCTGTAATGCTGGCGGCTTAGCTAAATATTTGCAATCCAATTTCGATACCTGTGGGTCTACAAGTTCGAAATGAGGCAGCAATTTTTCTAGGAACGGGAGGGTCTGGACTCTCTAAAAGCCAATACCAATATAGTGATAAAACCAGCTGACAAGGGGGGTGCTATTGTGGTACAAAATGTGGATGACTATAAGAAAGAAATTCTTGGACAATTGTCTATTGTAGGCAACTATGAGAAACTGAGAAGGGATCCTACCCAAGAAATTACCAATATGGTAAGGCGTGTCACACATGAGGCCTTTGAATCGGGTATTCTCAGTAAACCTGAATATGAGTACCTCAACAATAAACACCCCAGGATACCTACAATCTATACCCTGCCCAAGATACACAAGCGTATGGAGTGCCCACCTGGTAGACCAATAATCTCCGGTTGCGGCTCCATTCTGGAACCACTCTGTAAGTATATTGATGTGTTCCTGAAACCCATCGCTGAGAGAACATCTACTTATTTAAGAGACACTATGCAGACGATCCAATTAGTTGATGAACGCCCACATGACCCCACTACTGACATTTTGGCCACAATGGATATAGCATCATTGTATACTAACATGCCGCAGAGCACCGCCCTGATATGTATTGAGTCAGTACTAAATAAACGGTCCACACCGCACAGAGTCCCAACTGAATTTATCATTGAGCTTTTACGGATTGCCATGACTCGTAATTATTTCACATTCTTGGGGGATTACTACGTACAAACAAAAGGTGTAGCGATGGGAGCCAGCTTCGCCCCGAATCTGGCGATCATATTCATGCATGAATATGAACAACGTTTTGTTCTTAATGAGTACAATCCACACAGAGACTGCATTACACTGTGGCGACGTTATATCGACGACGTCTTAATGATTTGGAAGGCGGATGAGATACAATTGACAGTTTTCCATCAGTGGCTTAACACCTGCTCTTCAGACATTCAGTTCACTCTTGATTCTAGCAGAGAAACTATTCATTTTTTGGATATAAGCATAAATGCTCAGTCTGGCAAATTGTACACTAGTTTGTATAGGAAAAGTAGTGAACGCAACACCTTGTTGAGATACACGAGTCATCACCCCCGTAACTTAAGGGACAATTTGCCCTTTGGCCAATTTTTGAGGGTAAGGAGAAATTGTTCTTAAAAGGAGGACTTCTTTGAGGAGTCAGCGGGCCTCCTGGCTGGACTAAGTGAACGAGGTTACCCCATCAGATTGCTTAAGAAAGCACGAAAACGTGCGTGGCATAACCACAGGGACTTCCTGTTAAGCCCAAATGTTAGAACAGAGAATAAGGATGAACGCCTTGTATGTGTCACTACCTTTAACACAAAGAGCAACGCAATAAAGAAGGCCATCAACCATCATTGGCATCTGGTATCTGACGAATTGGGTAATATACCAACTCCCTTACATGCTTTTAGAAAAGCCAGAAACATAAGGGACTCTGTGGTTAAATCCCTCCTAGATACACCAAGGACCCATGTACACACCACTCTATGGGGGCTGCCACCTATTAAGGGCCATCATAAGTGTGGCACTTGCAAAGCCTGTTCCATGTCTAAGGAAATGACTCCGTTTGTATACAATAATTGCACGTACACCTTAAATGAACACAGTAATTGCAACACCAGCGGTGTCATTTACGCTATTATCTGCCCCTGTGATTTCATGTATGTTGGGCAAACTATACAGAGAGTCAAGTGCCGTATTCTGCAACATTGTAGCCGCATACGCTGTAGAGTACAAGGTGTCTCTTTAGTGGAACATTTCACGATGTTTGACCATGCGGCCGACAGCCTTAAATGGTGGGTCATCGAAAAGGTAAAACCCAACCCTAGAGGGGGTGACTTTAGCGTTACCCTCAACAAACGCGAGTGTAAATGGATACATTCTCTGAATACTGTGACTCGGGTTCTAAACGAATTTTAAGAGATCAGCAGACAAGTTTCTGTACTCACTAATACATGAAGTCCCCCCCCCCCTTTAAGCTGATATGAATTATCCTCGATTTATGTGTTTATAGTTAGGGGACCATAATCTCTCCCTGAAAGCACACTAGGGATCTAGTGTGCTACACCACTGGGTTAAGTTGTATATGGACCTCGTAAATGTTGTAACAATGTAAAAGTTTTGTTGATCAAATTGTTTAATTGTGTGTGTATTTATTATGCTCACGGGCATTATGTATGTAGAGTACTGTCAATGTTAAGTGGTCTCACTATGTTTTTCATAATGTAATTAACTGTCGTTTTGTAAAATATTTTTGTATAGATTTTCTTCATTTCGGCATTCTTGCCTTAACCCCCTTTTCTTCCTCTTACTTTGGCATACAATGGGAGAGTCTTTCCTCCCTTTCGTTCCCCGTACACCGATCACGTACTGTTTCACGTTGTCAGTAACGTTTTAGTGCGCGCGAGCGCCGACTGCCTCTCACTAGGCCTTGTTGACTTGCCTGGAGACGGCCACGTACTGGAAGGCGTGTTCTGTCATATACAAATAAACCCCCGGAGCCCGTTTTGAAATTATGACTTATACTAGTAAGTGATTTTATCCATTGGTCTAACTTGATAATCCGTATATAATTAATTATGACATCAGGTCAATTGTATACGCGGGTTTTTTCCTTGACTTTTTCCCTGACTTAATCCCTCAGTATTACATTACCATACTAGCGGCCGCGTAACGCAGGCAATTGTTCTTTTAACCCGCCCGCCCCCGTTTTAACCACTGAAGCGAGCTATAATAAACCTCCTTATAGCAAATTCTGGGACTAAGATAATTACAACACTCCTTACTTGGCGAGACCAGCAGCCCCACGATGCCGAATATAGTGGTTTCATCGTGATATAATTCGATATGGTGTAGTGTGGTAATTGAACGTTTACCCCTCATTCAGGCAAGCAGTATTCATGTGCATAACTCGTGGGTGAATCAAGCTCTTTCTTCTTTATGCAGCGGGGTTGGAATCATTGCCATCCCCTTGAAGCCTCCGGGTTGCATTCATTGGACATTACTTGTCAAGGTAATCTCTCTCTATTGATACCAGCTCGCACATTTCAGCCAAATAAGCTTTTTGGCAACTACAAGACTCAATAAACTTACTCCCTTTTATTTTATTCCCTTTTTAAGATTAACTTGGAGAAAAAAAAAACTCCCCCCCCCCGCATGGATTCATTAAAGGAACCATGGACCTCATTGCTCACCCCTAATTGATAGGTGAGACCACTTGGTTATCTATACCAATTGTGTTTTAATTCTTTAATGCAACGACCTGATGTTTGGCGCCACTTGCTTTTTAGGTTGCCCAGTTCAGTCCTGATGAAGATCCGCAAGGCCGAGGAAATCAAAAAACCTAATTGGCCATAAGTCGGATCGAAACGTCGACTCCCAATCTATTCAGTCTGGACCTCTAACTTTGTTCATGTGCCATCCTAGAATTGATTTCTAGTGAGAACCGATATACACGTTTATGTGAATATATTTGGGCCAGACTACCAAGGACGGTGAACTACAACCGTTTTTCCTTTGCTTTGACATATTAAATTCTCTATATATATTCTGTTGAAGTATTCTCTTTCATCACTTTACACCTGAGCACCCCTTTTTCACTGCACGCCCTCTTCTGGAGCAACCTTTCTTAAATTGTTCATGATATTAACTGTCTGGCTCTCACCAAATTACTTTAAATAAATATATGGTGATCCATTTCATGGTCGGTTGTTGCATTCTTATGATTGTTTGCTTCATTCAATGATATGGTTAATCGAAACATATACAAAACAAAAATATTTTTTTGATTAATTCATTCTAAATATAGGTCTAGGACCAATGTTAGATGCAACGCCCCATCATGGCAGCAAATGGCGCATTGAGGCATACGTAATTCCTCTGTGTCTGACTATCTGCTAGGAATTTACAAAGTCTACTTATAAGTGACACTCAGTCATGTGACCCAAGACAGGCTGCAGGCTCAAAAGCTCAATACAGAAAAATGCCAACTTTCGAAAAGTTAAATCCTGGAAAGTATCCTGAATGCTATGTGCACCACTATTGTTCTCGGTGAATATTGCACAATGTTAACACTCAGTATGAAACAAGTTTTACTAATTCAATGAGTCTTTAAACAAACAGTAAACGATGACTGAATCTATGTGTCCATTCATCAATCCAAAACAAGGAGATGTAGGTTGTTCAATGTGCTTTATTTCCAAGAGTTGCAGTACGTAACAGCAAAGTATTGTAGTACAAACGGTTTCTCCCAATGCATATCATGCATTACATGAGCCCTACGTAAGGGGAATCTGAAACATCAATATGATAAATCAAATGAAACAGTTGTCTAACCGAAACATACTTTCATAAAAAATTATACTGCTGATTCAAGTGGGGACAGGGCTTTTGGACGTGATGCTGGAAAGGGCTCTACTACATTACTGGAATGCTCAGCAAAGTGTGCTATAGAGACCTTCATCAATGTGCAAAGAAAACACCAAGTGTTCCCTCAACATGTCTGAAAGCTGCCTATAGGAATCTCAATTAAGTAAGGAAGTGAATATAAAGAGGGAATTTGAAAAGAAAATCCTTGCGAGATGTGCTAACGAAAGTAAATAATGCTGATACGTGCTAATCACCTATATCATACCTTTAACGATAATTCTCCAAGACGAGCACTTGATACATAAGCCGAACGCCCACAAGCTGAAAATAAACCAAAGGGTCAGAAACCAAACAGTGAAAGATACTGATTTTCTATACAACAAACTCTCGAACGCTCACCTTGACAAGATGACACTACCAATCCAAGGTGTGTGTGTTCTGAAAACCCGTGCATGAAGGTAATCGCCGGAAAGAGCAAGTGGACGCAAACGCGTTTGCTGAATCTTATCTCGATTGCAGGAGTTCTGGCCATATCGTAACTGGCACAATTCATGGCAATGGAAATAGGACTATGTTTGAAAGCTGATGTTCATGTTCAATAAAGATAGCGACAAGCACACGAAAGTGAAAAAATCCCAACGTGATTAATTGAAGGAAAAAAAGAACAGAGATTGATCAAATTTGCCCGTTGTAGAGTGCTGATAGACACGAGGTTACAACAAACAGGAAGCTGCACAATTGTACGTAACAATGCTCATGCTGCCAACAATACTGACAGAATAGCCGCATGGTGAACTATTAGATATTAATATAAGGGTCAAAACAAAATGCAATTGCTAGCACATAAATTGTGTGATCATAGTTTCACTAATGTTGAAATTACTCGTTAAATGATATAGTGAACATAATAGTGTTACATGCTCAAACATTTGAGTACAATGGAGACATTTTGACTTATTCATGTTATACAGCATTAATAACCTCAAGTGATATTTGATGGAAATAATTACATAAACAAACAAAAAAATAATATAAAGGGTGCGTGCAGTAATTAAGTAATGAAATGAAATTACTTGATGGAAGTGACTCCAAAAAGATACTAAGCATTCATAAGCAGGCAGTCATTGAATGAATCAAAAATGTACAATGATTTGAAAAAGCAAAGCTATTAAAAAGGTTCCTCACATGAAGATAACATAAATTTCACCGAAAACAAGACAGTTCAAGTTTATCATTTAAACCTTTCGGTATTAAGGTGTCAAAGAATAGTATCCAGTGTGTCTCACATTTAGACAACAATCTGGACATGTCTCTATCTGGCTGAAATGTAACCACCTCCAGAACAGTGAATTTTAACTGTGCTATAGTGTGATGGTGTGAAAGCTAATGTTGAGATAATGGTGAACTCAGAGTCCTAGTTCTAATTCTGCTCTTATATTCCGTGATGCGAATAAGCAGTGATCTCTCAGTTTCCCAACATAATGGAGACCACAGGGACACCTAATTGCGTAAATCACCTGTTTGCTGTTGCAATCTGCACTGAAATTAAGATGAATAAATTTGCCCGACCATGGGTGGGAAATATTCTTGCCTACTAATACATTTTTGTAATGAGAACAGTTCAAGCATCTTGTCATGCCTTTTTGTTTCACTTCAACCAGCCGAGTAAGAATCTCCTTTAGGTTACTCGATCTTTCGTAAGCAAATAATAGGGCATTGAAAAAACCGCGAACGGTATCCTGAGAGGGGCAAAAACTCCACTGCAAATCGCAAAGCAAAGTTTTCTGCACTCTGCGAGCTCCGCACAGTGTGGAGTGCAGAAAACTCCCCAAACTCTGCATATGAAGCGAAGTTCACCGCCCAGGCCTAGATCTGTTCCATCTCGCATTTCATCATAAAGATTTTAGCGTAGCTGGGAGCACCTGAAATCCCATAGAGGTTCCATTTGCTTGAAGGTAAAAATGATCATTCCATTTAAAATAACTGTGGAATAGACAAAAATGCAGCAAATCCAGAAGTAATGCCCACTTGATAGACTCTATACCCTCTAAATGGTGGATGGAAGTATACAAAGCTACCACATCCACAGTACATAGCCAAACCTCTTCAGTCTCTGGTATTTAAACTGCTTGTAAAAGTTGTAATAAGTGAGTTGTATCCTGCAAGTATGAAGGGCCTGCTTGTACAATAGGTTGCAAGAATGAATTGAGGTAGTGTCCCAAAGGTTCATGAATAGAACCACAACCAGATACAATAGGTCTGAAAAGTGGATCAAACAGGTCTTTGTGTATCTTTAGTAACATATATATTACCGGTCTGCGTGGGTAACGAATAAGCAAAATTTCTTTGGTTTTCTCAGTAATCCATTTAATCTCAGTGGCATGTGTAAGAATACATGTGAGCATGGATTGAAACAATGCTGTGGAATCTTCAAGTAAAGGTAAATAAGTTGAATCGTCCTGCAAAATGTCCTCAATCTTTTCTTCATAAAACCTGCAGTCCATTTTGACTAGTTCGCCACCCTTATCTGCTCTAGTGAAATGTAATGCTTGATTCATCCTTAATGATTTTAATGCTGGTTTTTCACTTTTAGACAATTTCTGTTGTGTGGTAGGCTGTACCGGTAATTTAGAAAGATCTTGTTTGACAAGTGTCTCGAAGGTATCAATGATTTGTGGGAAATAGGAGAGATGAAGGTGCTCTTAGGCTTAAATTCACGATAATCAGATTCCTGTGTCTCCTTAGACTTCATGTTTAGGGCGGAGAAGAAATAACGAAGACATAATTTCCTAGTGAATTTATGCAACGCAATTCCAGATTCTAGTGGTTTTGTATGGAAAGTCGGGACAAAAGAGCTCCCCTTATCCAATACAGAAAGTTGGGTTTTAGACAAACTCTGATAAGAAATGTTAATAACTAATGTTTCTTTTGTCGTGATGTTCCAGGTTTTGCCAAATCTGTGCCCTCTGCTGGTTTTGCTGTGTCTACCTGTGCCACCAAAATTTGTGTTGGAGGGTTGCTTGCCACAGGACTGGTCTCTTAAAAAGACACCTTAGGGTCACTTGGTCCACTGTTGTTGTGTTGTTAGCTGCAGATGATGAGATTGAAGATACAGGAGAACGAGTCAATTGAGTGTCGCTGACAGAGGCAAAACTTTCTTCAGAGGATGTCATACTTGGTTTACTTACATTGTGTTTTTGAGCGTACACCTCAGCCCGGGAGTAAACCTCATTGAGTTTATAGTCTATTGTGACTCGACAAAACTTGTGAATTTTACGCTTGTGGATCTCCTTGGCGTATTGATCAAGTCTTGTGTTGATTTCACCCAAAGTAGACTGCCATGCCTCTGCCTCCAGGTGGAGTGCCAGAGCTTCCAGCAATTCCTTAATTTCCTGTTCTAAAGACACTAAAACCTGAGAGAGTTCTTCCACAATCAATAGAATTAAATACAGCAAGCACTTGTTGGGGATGCCATACCATCTATCCGTGAATTTTTTATTCATTAAAAAAAGTATCGGTTTAATAGCTAAGCTAAGGCCTTTCGGTATTCTACTAGCTTTGTGATATTGAATAAGTATTGTTGCATGTAATCGCTGGTTTAGTTCTCTGCACATGAGATATTCCAACAGTCTGATTTGCTGGGTGACCTGTCCATGTGAAGTGTCAAATGCCCTTACCTCTTGAGTGAGCCCATAAATGTCATGTGCCTCAGATCAAGTGTAAGCTTTGGTCTCAGCTTTATATTCAGTCAAATGTAAAATGTCCTCAAATGTCCTTCTTAGGTGCAAAAATAGCTGTAGTGGCAGAAAAGTAGTTGAAAAAACAATGAAAATATTTGCAGCTGGAATGCACTCAATTCATCAAATTGATCACTTTATCAAAACACTAATAAAAGTTGAGTGTGCACCTAGAAGGGGGATCTGCCAGCCACCTAATTCGTAAGGAAAAAATTAAAACCTCGATAAGTATCCTGGATGCTACGTGCACTACTATAGGTCTCTGTAAAGATTGCTCAATGTTAACACTCAATATGAAACAAGTTTTACTAATTCAATGAGTCTTTAAACAAAAGTAAACGACGACTGTATCTATGTGTCCATTCATCAGTCCAAAACGGTGAGATGTAGGTTGTTCAATCTTCTTTATTTCCAAGAGTTGCAGATGGAGTAAAGTTCAATTGAAATAACTCAAAGTATGTAATAACAAAGTCTTGTTGTACAAACGGTTTCTCCCAATGCATTTCGGGCAATACATGAGCCCTTCACCAGGGGAATTTGAAACATCAATATGATAAATCAAATTGACCAGTTGTCTAACCGAAACATACTTTCATAAAAAATTATACTGCTGATTCAAGTGGGGGAAGGGCTTTTGAACGTGATGCTGGAAAGGGCTTTAATACATTACTGGAGTGCTCATCAAAGTGTGTTATAGAGACCTTCATCAATGTGCTAAGAAAATACCAAGTGTTCCCTCAACATGTCTGAAAGCTGCCTTAATGAATCTCAATTAAGTAAGGAAGTGAATATAAGGAGTGAATTTGAAAAGAAAACCCTTGTGAGACTAGCTTACGAAAGTAAATCATGCTGATACGCGCTAATCACCTATAGGGTAACTTTAACCCTAATTGTCTAAGACAAGCACTTGACACGTAAGCCGAACAGCCACAAGCTCAAAATAAACCAAAGGGTCAGAAACCAAAGGGTGAAAGCGACTGATTCTCTATGCAACAAACTCTCGAAAGCTCACCATGCCAAGATGCCACTACCAAGCCAAGGCGTGAGTGTTCTGAAAATCCGTGCATGAAGGAAATCCTAGGAGAGAGCAAGTAGACTCATACGCATTTGCAGAATCTTATCTCGATTGCAGGAGTTCTGGCCGAAACGCAACTGATCTAATTCCTGGCCATGGAAATAGGACTATGGTTGAAAGCTGGTCTTCATATTCAATAAAGAAAGTGACAAGCACACAAAAGTGAAAATCCCAACGTGATTAAGTGAAGGGAAAAAAAGTGATTGATCAGATTTGCCCGTTGTATAGTGGTGATAGACACAACGAGGTTACAACAAACAGGAAGTTGCACAAATGTATGTGACAATGCTCATACTGCCAACAATACTGACATAATAGCCGGCTGGTGAACTGATAGATATTAATATAAGGGGTCAAAACAAAATGAATTAGCTAGCACATAGATTGTGTGATCATAGGGTCACTGATATTGAAATTACCCATTAAATGATAAAGTACTACATAATAGTGTTACATGCTCAAACATTTGAGTACAATAGAGAAATATTGACTTATTCATGTTATACAGCGTTTATATCCTCCAGTGACATTTGATGGAAATATTTACATAAACAAACAAAAAAATAATACAGAGGGTGCGTGCAGTAATTAAGTAATGAAATGAAATGACTTAATGGAAGTGACTCCAAAAAGATACTAAGCACTCATAAGCAGAAAGTCATTGAATGAATCAAAAATGTACAATGATTTGAAAAAGCAAGGATATGACAACGATTTCTCACATGAAGATAACATATATATTTCACAGAAAACAAGACAATTCAAGTTTGTCATTTAAACCTTTCAGTGTTAAGGTGTCCACGAATCGTATCCAGTGTGTCTCATGTTGAGACAACAATCTGGACATGTCTCTATCTGGCTGAAATTTAAGTACCTCCAGAACAGGGAATTTTAATTGTGCTGTAGTGTGATGAGGAACTACAAGCCAACAAGGTTTTTCTTCTGGACTTGCTGCATTTTTGTCAATTCCACACTCATTTTAAATGGAAAAATAAATTTTACTTTCAAGCAAATGGAACCTCTATGGGTTTTTCGGGTGCTCCCAGATACGCTAATATCTTTACGATGAAATTCGAGATGGAACATATCCTTTCTGATGCAGTTTGGATGGGAAACATGATACTATACTGCTGTTTCATATATGATATCTTAATCATCTGGCATGGTTGCCGGATGGATTTGGAAACTCGTATTTTGGAACTGAACAATAAGAATCCTAGATTCCAATTCACGTTCAACATACCCTCAGAGACTATTGCTTATTTGGATGTCAATATAAAATGGAAGAAGAGCATGATCACTACTAGCATCTATAAGAAACCTACTGATGGCAACAATTCTTTACTATTCTGTGGTTTTCACCCTTGGTCTTTAAAAAGTAATTTACCCTATTCTCAATTCACCAGAGTCAGACTTATCACTTCAGATCCTGCTTTATGTCTCAATACACTACAGGAATAAAAACAGATATCTTCACTCGGGGTTATCCCAAGGAAATAGTACATAATGCAGAAGCATGTGCTTTATCACTGGATAGAAATTACCTTCTGAAGAAACAAACAAAGCAAATAACTCCTAAAGAAGTATTTGTTTCGACTTATTTCACACATTCTCATATGATTAAGAAAATCCTATTACATCACTGGGATTTGTTACAGTCTGAACCAGACTTTAGAGGGATTTTTTCTAACCCCCCATTATTTGCTTACAAAAGATCACGCAACCTAAAGGAGATTCTTACTCGGCCAATTGAAGTTACTAATGTTTCGCAAAAAGGCATGACAAAATGCTTGAACTGTTCCCCCTGAAATAATGTATATCTAGGCAAAAATATTTCCCACCCATGGTCTGGCAAATTTATGAATCTTAATTTCAGTGCAGAGTGCAACAGCCAACATGAGAGGTATGCAATTAGGTGTCCCTGTGGTCTCTATTATGTTGAGAAAACCGAGAAATCACTGCATATTCGCATCACTGAACATAAGACCAGAATTAGAACTAAGACTCTGAGTTCACCATTATCTCAACATTGGCTTTCACACCATCACACTATAGCACAATTAAAATTCACTGTTCTGGAGGTAGTTAAATTTCAACCAGATAGAGACATGTCCAGACTGTTGTCTCAACCTTAGACACACTGGATATGATTCTTGTACACCTTAACACCGAAAGGTTTAAGTGACAAACTTGAACTGTCTTGCTTTCTGTGAAATGTATATGTTATCTTCATGTGAGGAACCTTTGTCATATCCTTGCTTTTTCAAATTATTGTACATTTTTGATTAATTCAATGACTTTCTGCTTATAAGTGCTTAGAAACTTTTTGGAGTCACTTCCATCAAGTCATTTCCTTTCAATACTTAATTACTGCATGCCCCATTTGTATTATCTTTTAGTTTGTTTATGTAATTATTTCCATCAAATGTCACTTGAGGTTATAAACACTGTATAACATGAATAAGTCAAATTTCTCTATTGTACTCAAGTGTTTGAGCATGTAACAATATTATGTTGTACTTTATCATTTAATGAGTAATTTCAACATTAGTGACCCTATGATCACACAATGTATGTGCTAGCGATTTCTTTATGTTTTGAAATCTTATATTAATATCTATCAGTTTACCAGGCGACTATTCTGCCAGTATTGTTGGCAGCATGAGCATTGTTACGTACAATTGTGAAACTTCTTGTTTGTTGTAACCTCGTTGTGTCTGTCACCACCCTACAGCGGGAAAATCCGATCAATCTATGTTTTTCCCTTTGCTTAATCACATTGAGATTTTCACTTTCATGTGTTTGTCACTATCTTTATTGAACATGAAAACTATCTTTCAACAATAGTCCTATTTCCATGGCCATGAATTAGGCCAGTTACGTTACGGCTAGAACTCCTGCAATCGTGATAAGATTCAGCAAATGCGTACGCGTCCACTTGCTCTCTCCTAGGATCACCTTCATGCACAGGTTTTCAGAACACTCACACCTTGGATTGGTAGTGGCATCTTGGCATGGTGAGCTTTCGAGAGTTTGTTGTATAGAGAATCAGTGGCTTTTATAGTTTGGTTTCTTACCCTTTGGTTTATTTTCAGCTTGTGGCCGCTTGGCTTGCGTATCAAGTGCTCGTCTTAGACAATTACGGTTAAAGGTATGATATAGGTGATTAGCAGGTATCAGCATGATTTACTTTCGTTAGCATGTCTCACAAGGGTTTTCTTTTCATATTCATTCCTTTTTTTCACTTCCTTACTTAATTGAGATTCGTTTAGGCAGCTTTTAGACACTTTCAAGGAACACTTGGTGTTTTCTTTGCACATTGATGAAGGTCTCTATAACACTTTGCTGAGCACTCCAGTAACTTAGGAAAGCCCTTTCCAGAATCACGTTCAAAAGCCCTGCCCCCACTTGAATCAGCAGTATCGTTTTTATGAAAGTATGTTTCGGTTAGACAACTGTTCAATTTGATGGTTCATATTGATGTTTCGGATTTCCCTGAGGCAGGGCTCATGTAATGCCTGAAATGCATTGGGAGAAACCATTCTACAAGAATTTGTTATTGCTTACTTTGAGTTATTTCAATTGAAGTTTACACCATCTGCAACTCTTGGAAATAAAGCATATTGAACAACAATCTACATCTCACCGTTTTGGATTGATGAATGGACACATAGATTCAGTCGTCGTTTACTTTTGTTTAAAGACTCATTGAATTAGTAAAACTTGTTTCTTACTCAGTGTTAACATTGTGCAATCTTTACAGAGACCTATAGTAGTGCACTTAGCATCCAGGATACTTATCTAGGTTTTACGTTTTTTCCTTACAAATTAGGTGTCTTACAGAGCCCCCTTCTAGGTGCACACTCAACTTTTATTAGTGTTTTGATAAAGTGATCACTTTGATTAGTGTTTGATGAATTGAGTGCATTCCAGCTGCACATTTTTTGATTGGTTTTTCAACTACTTTTCTGTTTCTGCCACTACAGCTACTTTTGCACCTAAGAATGTCTTTTGAGGACATTTTACATTTGTCTGAAAATTAAGCTGAGACCAAAGCTTACACGTCATCTGAGGCACATGCCATTTATGGGCGCATTCAAGAGGTCAGGGCACTTGACACTTCACATGGACTGGTTACCCAACAAATCAGACAGTTGGAATATCTCATGCGCAAAGAAATAAACCAGTGATTACACGCAACAACACTTAGTCAATATCACAAAGCTAGTAGAATACCGAGAGGCTTGAGCTTAGCTATTAAACCGATGCTTTTTAAAATGAATAAAAAATTCATGGATAGATAGTACGCAATCCTTAACAAGTGCTCGCTGGATTTAATTCTATTGATTGTGGAAGAACTCTCTCAGGTTTTAGTGTATTTAGAACAGGAAATCAAGGAATTGCAGGAAGCTCTGGCACTCCGCATGGAGGCAGAAGCATGGCAGTCTACTTTGGGTGAAATCAACACAAAGCTTGATCAATACACCAAGGAGATCCACGAGTGTAAAATTTGCAAGTTTTGCCAAGACACAATAGACTATAAACTCGATGTGGTTTACTCCTGGGCTTAGGTGTATGCTCAAAAACGCAATTTAAGTAAACCAGGTACGACATCCTCTGAAGAAAGTTTGGCCTCTGTCAGCGACACTCAACTGACTCGTCCTCCTGTTTTTTCAATCTCATCATCTGCAGCTAACAACACAGCAACAGGTGGACCAAGTGCCCCTAAGGTGTCCTTTTTAGAAACCAGTCCTGCAGCAAACAACCCTCCAACACATATTTCGGTGGCACAGGTAGACACAGCAAAACCAGCAGAGAGCACAGATTTGGAAAAATCTGGAACATCACGACAAAAGAAACATTAGTTATTAACATTTCTTCTCAGAGTTTGTCTAAAACCCAATTTTCTGTATTGGATATGGGGAGATCTTTTGTCCCGACTTTCCATACAAAACCACTAGAATCTGAAATTGCGTTGCATAAATTCACTAGGAAATTCCGTCTCCGTTATTTCTTCTCTGCCCTCTACATGAAGTCTAAGGAGACACAGGAATCCGAGTATCGTGAATTTAAGCCTAAGAGCACCTTCATCTCTCCTATTTCCCACAAAATCATTGATACCTTCGAGCCATTTGTCTAACAAGATCTTTCTAAATTACCACTACAGCCTACCACACAACAGAACTTGTCTAAAAGTGAAAAAGCAGCATTAAAATCATTAAGGATGAATCAAGCGTTACATTTCACTAGAGCAGATAAGGGTGGCGCACTTGTGCTAATGAACCACAGGTTTTATGAAGACAAGATTGAGGCAATTTTTTAGGACGATTCAACTTATTTACCTTTAATTGAAGATCCCACAGCATCGTTTTAATCCTTGCTCACATCCATTCCTACACATGCCACTGAGATGAAATGGATTCATGAGAATACCAAAGAATTTTCTTTTACTCCTTACTCACGCAGACCAGTATTATATATGTTACCAAAGATACACAAAGAACTGTTTGATCCACCTTTCAGACCTATTGTATCCGGTTGTGGCTCTATTCATGAACCTTTGGGGCATTACCTCAATCATTCTTGCAACCGATTGCACAAGCTGACCCTTCATACTTGCAGGATTAGACTCACTTATCACAACTTTTACAAGCAGTTCAAATACCAGAGATTTGAGAGGTTTTGTGATGTATTGTGGATGTGGTAGCGTTGTATACTTCCATCCCCCATTTAGATGGTATAGAGTCTATCGAGTGGGCACTACTTAGGCAAGAGGAACTATAAGCCAACAAGGGTTTTCTGCTGAATTTGCTGCATTTTTGTCTATTCCACAGTTATTTTAAATGGAAAGATCATTTTGACCTTCAAGCAAATAGAACCTCTATGGGTTTTCCGGGGCTCAGTTTGATTCTTCAGAAGGTCATTTCTATCCAGTGATAAAGCATGTGCTTCGCCATTATTTACCATTTCCTTGAGATAACCCGAGCCAAATATTTCTGTTTATATTCCTGTAGTGTATTGATACATAAAGCAGAATCTGAAGTGATACGTCTGACTCTGGTGAATTGAGAATAGGGTAAATGATGTTTTAAAGACCAAGGGTGAAAACTACTGTACAGTACACAATTGTTGCGATCAGTAGGTTTCTTATAGACCCTAGTAGTGATCATGCTCCCCTTCCATTTTATATTGACACCCAAATAAGCAATAGTCTCTAAGGGTATATTGAATGTGAATTGGATTCTAGGATTCTTATTGTACAGTTCCAAATTGCAAGTTTCCAAATCCACTGGGGAACCATGCCAGATGATTAAGATATCATATGTGAAATAGCTGTATAGTATCATGTTACCCATCCAAACTGCATCAGAAAGGATATGTTCCATCTCGAATTTCATCATAAAGATGTTAGTGTAGCTGGGAACACTGGAAAGGCCCATAGAGGTTCCATTTGCTTGAAGGTAAAAATGATCTTTCCATTTAAAATAACTGTGGAATAGATAAAAATGCAGCAAACCCAGAAGAAAAACCTTGTTGGCTTGTAGTTCACAATAAGTACAATAAGAGCGGCAGGTCCAGTAGTAGCATTTCATTTATAGGCCCTGGGTATGGGGTATACCACACTACAAGGGACTTATAAGTAAATTAAATATGCTAATCTGGTGTAAGCCAAATAAACCATGTTTAGTGGAGTGAGTTCAAGCACTTTAACAGTGGTTAGCAGTGCACAGAGTCCTATGGCCAATAAAAATGAATTTCAGCAAAAAACTGGAGGTAGTAGACAAAATGTTTGAGGAAAGACTACCCTTAGGCTGAAAGGCCAAACTGTCAGTATCTGGAATCTATCGTAAGCTATGCAACTATAAAGCAAGATTGCCTGTGTTCCCCCATCTTTTTAAACATTCATGTGTGGATGTTGCTATAAAGGAGGCATTTTTTGAGCTATTCTCCAAATCAGGGTGCAATCTCTCTCATACATCATGTGATGTTGTGTCCCTAGCGGGAACCCTAGGTAGGTCATGGGGGCTACATTTCTCTGAATATCACTCAGGAAATATCAACCTCAAAATCCGTCTTGAAATAATAAAGATTCTGTGTTTTGTGCTATGGTCCCTTAAACAAATTTGATTCCCGGGCACCAAAAATTTATATATTTTTTTACTATAAATACCTAGGATTGACATTTACACTTGTTTGTGTCAGGTCACTATTGGATGGTAAAAACTACCCGTCAATGTTTTCGTGGGTGTATATCCCAATGTTATGTGCATACTCGTGATGTTTTGGCTGGCATTTTTACTGTTTCTTAAGAGCGTTGGCTTTCGATATGAGAGGAGGAATTAGTGTTAGAATGTGGTGCTGATGGAGCCATCAAAACGCACTAACAACATGATTACGAGTGGGTCAGTTAATTCTGGCTTTTGCATAAACCCCTAGGTCGAAATTACGAGTTAAAAGGTTTTTAATGTATCCAATAATTATCAGATGCATTAAATAACTCAAGCTTCATTACATTTCGGCTGGTCAAAGCTGCTGAAATTTAAAAGAGGAAATTGTACAGTATTTACTGTATCATGCAGATTTTGGTGCTTTAAACACCAAAACCTTAATGTTATTCCCGACAAACTTGCATTAGGAGCTACTTATCGCACCCAATAAATAACGTACCCTGTGTCATTGTTATTTGTCAGGTGTACTAAATAGCAACTACAATTGTAATCATGGCCTAAGTGAGCACAATTTATTCCCATGATCCTGGATCTGAAACATGTAATATTTGTTCTTGGCAACATTGTTGAATGTGGAGGAATACCCTAAAAGACTTAAGGTAGTTTGAGGATTTGGATCATTAAGCAGTACTGGAGGTGTATATTTCAGCAGGCAAGGTGATATGGGGCCCAAACAAATCTGTGTAATAGTTTCTCCAGGTAAGGAAAGGCTGTTGATACGTATGGAGTCTTGTGTCAGGATATAAGATCGGCAGCAGCCTGCTCACCTATCCACCCAAGGTGCATCGCTGTTCGTTTGAATTTGCGGCTTCTCACGCTACGTTCTTCTTCACAGCAGCAAATCCTGTTCAGTGGTCCTTCATCAAAGGTATACCAGAGGCCCTAGAACTGTCTTTGGCTACAGCCTTCTACCTCGTCCACCTGGAGATTTTTGGCTTCCATGAAAATGACTAAGTCTAAACATAGAAATCTTCACTGTGGCTCTGACCCAAGGTCCCAGAAGGACACCGTTCCATCTCGTACAATACCTGCAGCCTTGCCCTGCTGAATTTGACCTTCTCAGAACATTTTTCCTCCAATTTCTTCTTAATACGAAGGTAAGCACTGACCGGGCCCAATCCACTTCTTGAATCGATCTGCGCGCCATCGCGGTCAGGCATATTTTTCAACTTTGACCCTGTCTTGTGCAACTAGA
The DNA here is from genome assembly GCF_964204655.1 of Triturus cristatus. Lineage (NCBI taxonomy): Eukaryota > Metazoa > Chordata > Amphibia > Caudata > Salamandridae > Triturus > Triturus cristatus. The sequence goes on along the minus strand of NC_140580.1, from coordinate 484,505,590 downwards.
TTTCCACAGTTGTCACTTTGATCTTTTAGGTGCTAGTTGTTGCTACAAGCATTAAATATGTATTGCTCAAACATATTTTACCTTAATAAACAAAAAGACAAGAGGCACTTGGCAAAACAGAAACAAGCTGGTTTAATTAAATGCAGCAGCCGCAAGAGTATCGACAGAGGACCGTCTCAAGACAGTCTCGGAGTACAGCGGTTTTGGCCACACATAGATACATTATGAGGGTACAATTAAACACTTTGACATTCGTTGAAAAGCATCATAGTAATAAATAACAGTAAAAACCATTGGATAAGGGCAGCACAGATGGCTTTTGACCTCGTGGAGAGCCTGTGTGGGCCAGTGTGTGCATGTCCAGATGTCCGGTGTAGTAAGCGCGTGATCACCTCGTGTGGTATACATGTCATGTCCTTATTGGTCGAGTGTTCCTAACTACATGTGGCATCTAACTTTGTGGTATTTGGGTAAAGCATGCCTTTGGCCAAACATGTTTTATTCATGTCCAATCACCTCTGGCCTGTTTGTGGTGTCACTACCTACCTGTGGGATCCATCAGGGTTTTCCCTGGGTGCGTGTTTGTCTTTGGGCTAAGTGTAACCACACCTGTGACCGGTCAGTTGGTAGGCTTGGGTTTGGATAGCTGGGCATTCTGACCATGAATCTCTTACTTGGGGTTGATGGAGAGGTCGTCTCGGATGAATCCGACAACAATGATACTAGTTTGTGAGTGTGTGTGTGTACGTGTAACATGACGGTCATTGATATATTTACCAATATTCTCATTATTAAAAGTTCAGTTGTTATGTCGTACATCAGCATTGCATTTACTAATATTGACATCATGATGCAGGCATAAGTTGCAGTGCACATCGACATTCGGTTTACTGGTATTTACATTACTGTGCATGCATAGGTTACAGCTTACATTGGTATTGTATTTATTGCTACTGACATCATTGTGCATGCATAGACTACAGCGTACATTGATATTGTATTAATTGGTACTGCTGCTGCCATGCTTGCATACATCATGGTGTACATTGCTATCATATTTATCGATCTCAACAAATTCATAACTCTGGTTCTACTGTTTGGATTTCTGTTGTTTTGATGTCAAATAATTTATCAAAATTTACTTTTTCTAAATCAGAGTGAGATTTTTCTTGTGTTGTATTTTCACCTTATTACTGTTTGTGTGTTGCATAAATACTTTACAAATTGCCCCTAGGTTAAGGCTGGCTGCTTTTTTTGTGACAAGCTACCCAGGGTTAAGCACAGGTTAATTTAGGGACTTTGTGGTTCACCCTGCAAGGTATTGTGTCTGTTGCTTGAGCAGGGCTCACGCCGAAGTTAACCAACAACCCATGTTCTTACATTGGTGGCAATGGTTGGATCAAGACTTGTGTTTGTGCAGTATCATACAGTGACTTGACATCAAAGTGACCTATTTCAAGTTCTTCTTAGTTTTCAATTGGCTATTTTCTCCCTTATTTAAGTGCCCTACCTTCCTTTTTGCACCATGGAGATAGAGCTGTACAATTTTAACACTCGCGGCAGGGCTGAGCTGATGAAACTCTGCAAGCTAAGGGCTGAGACCAATCAAGAGGGCTAGACAACTGGTTGTCCCGGTCACTCTCAGTGCCTTTGAGGGGGTGCAGAGATGGCACTCTGCCTCAGGAGAGGATGAGTAGGATGACAATGAGGAGGTGGGAACACTGACAGAGGATGAGGGGAGAGAGGATCCAGTCCAGGATGCTTAGCTGCATGGATAGCCCAACTCAACTCCAGCACATGACCAGGATGCCCAAGATGGAGCAGGGAGCAGTGTGTCTTCCAGGAATCTGACCTCAGAGAAACTGGAGGACAAAAAAGAGGAGAGGAGGCTGAAACTGCAGCTAGCCAAGATGAAGGTGTAATCTCTGAGGAAAGAATAGCAAGAGAAAACATGGAGGCCGAGAGAGCCTTGGCTGAGAAAAAAAATTCTGTCACATGACACTGAACTAAAGGGGCTGGAGCTGAAAGCAAGGCACATCCCAGACTCCAGAAAACATGAAGGCAGCATATCTGCTGTGCCCACTGCAAAAGTGAGGGTTCTCATACCCAAGGAGCTGGTGCCCCTTTATATGGTGGGGATTATATTGGTAAATGGTTTTCTGCATACGAGATAGCCCTGAGTATACACAAGGTCTCAGAGGAGTACTGGGTTGGTAGACTGTGAATTTACATGCCCAAATTGAGGAAGGACACACGCATAACACTAGTGATAGGGCACTAGACCATGTATGCCCCCATGAAGGTCATTCTTCTGTCCAAAGTTAGGCTGATCAATGAGAAATACCATAAGAGGTCCAGGGACAGCCACAAATTCACAAACTAGACCTGGAAGGATTTCTTAGACTATTCCAGCAAGGCACTGAAGTCTTAATGAGGGGCAGCAAAGTGAATGATTTTGTTGCACTGTAGAACGTGATTCTGAGGCAGCACATGCTCGATACCTGTTTTATAGAGCTGCGCCAACACCTGGTAGATAGCAAGCTGACTGAGCCCAGGAAGCTTGCTGAGGAGATGGTCCTCTGGGTTAGCACCAGGGTGACAAAAAAGGCATCTGGTGGACTCCCAAAAGCATGGTCATGGTTCCCACCAGAAGATAGAGGGGGTAAATGGAAAGACTTCTCTCAAGGGCCCCACAACAGCTCTCAGGGGAAAGGGTCTTAGTCCCAATCTGACCAACAGAAAAAATGTGCTTTCATAAGAACACTGGCAAGTTTGTCCCCAAGTGCTATGAGTGTTACCAGCATGGGCACACCAAGGGTGATCCCAAGAGTCCCAAGTAAGCACAGTCCCCCAGTGGTGGGCAAACCCTAGGGTTGGCAAGCGTTGTGCTTGAAGAGGAGATAGTGCCAGTTAGTGTGGAGGTGATCAGTGAGGCAACCCTAGTGTTCCTGGGTGATAAGGAGATGGTGCCCAAAGCCCACATGACTTCCTAACTTCCAAATACAGGTCACCATTACTGGGCAGAGGGTGGAGGCTCTGAATGATACAGAAGCCAGCATGACTACTGTCAAGTGTCTCAGAACAATTGATTCCCAATACATTCCACCAGGTTGTAGCAGCAGACAGTTGGGGGAGCCACTACCCGTGGCTCCGATTCCCTTTGAATGGAGGGGAATCAGGTCTTCTGAAAGTTGCTTTGAGCCCTGCCATACCTGTACACTGTCTGTTAGGAATGATCTAGAGCACATTGCCTGGAAGGAAGTAGAGCTCAGGTTACACCTGGAAATGTTAGTGTTGCCTGAGTTCATCTGTGTGATCACCAGCACCATGGCTGCCCACTAGGGGAGTCAAGGAGGTCTAGAGCTGGAGCAATATCCCAGACAGTTTGCTAAGAGAGTGAAGGGCACAGGGCATGGGAAACCAGCCTCTGAATGGCTCATGACACTGGTGGATGGGGCACCGGAGGAGGCTGCCCCAGAGACTACTGGGGAGGACATTGCCTCCCTTGATGAAATAGCTGAGCTTGCTGGATGGCAAGGAGAATGGTAACCTATGAGATAGCAGTTCTGTAAGGTACAGGAAGAGTGCCCAAACCAAGTAGGCATGAGGTGGCAAGCTGAAGCATAGGCAGCTGGTGATACCTCTGGAGATCACCTCATATACTGGCGGAATTACCTCCTGTATAGTGGACCTAAGGTACCTGTGCATTGAGCAACACCTGTCTATGCATTGCCCCAGTTTTCATGGTCTTCCTATTGGGCCTGGCTCATAAGATACCCCTTGAAGGACATCTGGGGCAGGCCAAGACCTTTGCCGGGCTTGTGTCTCACTTCCTTTGGCCCCAAATGAGGATCTCCTCAGATACATTCTGCTGGACTAGCCAAACCTGCCAGGCCAGTGGGAAAACATGAAACAAGCTGAAAGTTCCCTTGTACTCTTTACCTGTTGTTGACACTCTATCTGAAAGGGTCGAGTTGCCTGCATACATGAAGTCAATGCGGACTGAGAGTGGAGTAACCAACAAGTTCTAGGCCTGGGCAGAACTTGTGGAATTTCACTCTGTAGAATTACACAGAGTTGCCAAAAAACTCAGCGAGATACTGTGGAATTCTGCCAATGGGCAGAAAATGCTCATCCTGCCATTCACACTGCTTTTTTCTTGGCAGTAGTGTATTCTGCACTAAAAATCAGCACCACGCGGTGTGCAGGGGAGGGTCCTTTTTATTTTACATGTTTCTGTTCTGCGTAGCTTCTCCTACTTGCTCCTTACCAACTTTTCAATCCTCCCTAATCCACCTGCATCTGACCACCCACTTCCCAATCCCACCATATATTTTTCTTATTTCTATTACTCTCTGTCTTTCCCTGTTTGTATTTACGTTTCTGTGTGTATTTTTTCAGGACTTTTGTACTTTGTTTTTTGATGTCCTTTCCTGGCTTGTTTTATGTCCTCCTCCTGTTTCCTTTTTCCTTCCTAAGTTTCTTATTCCCCTCTCAGTCTGACTCCCTCCTGTCTCATGCCACGGCAGAAGCAGGCATCACCAGTGCCACCCACACTCCCTGTGCATGATGCAGTAATTAATTGGTTCAGCTCCATCCATTTTCAGTGGGGCTGAGGTAGCCGCAATATTATTTTGGGTGCAGCACCACCTCCCCCACATGTTGGCAGCAGGAGGCAGGCCTGGTAAGTGTTATGCCCTGCAGGAGCATCGGTTGCTCTTGGTGCGAGTGCGGTGGTGTTTGTCCCGCAACACATTAGTCCAACAAACCCAGTAGCTGCTGACGAACAGCTGGGCAGACATCTTAGACTGGAAGCAAGACCTGCTCAACCTGCTAGGCATTAATGTTGCAGGGCTTAGTGAGGAATATATGTTAGTTTTTTTTAAAAACTCTAATATTTTTTTAGAGCAACATGACCAAACTCCTAGGTGAGGTAAGTTTACAAGTGGGTATTGTGGGCATTTGTAATCTGAAAATTGCTTTTTTTTTAAAATCACTTCTAATAGTGAGAACCTATAATATAATTTACGTTCCAGCAGAAATCAATTCAAGATATAGGGTCAGAACAGTGTGTGTTAAGGATTTTGCATTTAGCCTTAGCATACAATATTTTGAAGTTAATACTGCATGTTGATTTAAAAAATGCAATGTGCAGATTACAACTATCAACAATGGCTACTTGAGAAGTGTTTTGCATTTATCCACTTTCGAGCATGATATCTTTTTGACGTGTACCCAACATTTTGAATTTATTACTGTACAAATGCAATTTATATGATATGTTCTCATTATGAGAAATTATAATTTTTCTATGCATATCTGCTTTTGGTCTACATGTTGGGAGCAATAGATTATTTCAGTTTACCCATTATTGGTTTAAGAGGTACATATTATGCATTTGTAGAAAATTATTATTTTGTAATGCTAAATGCTTCCATAATTCCTGTATATCATTTATACACCTTTTCTGTTTTGTAGGGGTTGCATGGAACTATGCATTCTGGTAATTTGCTGGGTCTTTCATGCAATATGAGTATACTACAAAATGCCCATTACGTTATCTTGCTCTAGCTGTGTTTCATTTTTCCAATTAGTCCTTTGTTAGTGTTTATGTTTCCTTTCAACATATTTATGATTGGTGGCTGGGGTTGTATTCCTCACCGGTGAACAAGATGGTGTTTGCCGAAACACACCAGGTTTCCATGTTGCGGTCCCATCCAGTAATTTTACTTATTTGTGTGTACATTCATTGTTCCAAGGGTTAGAGGGTCTCTACAACCATGCAGGTACTGAACGACTATCTGAACTCAGACTCTACTGTTTATTTATTAGCAGTCTTGGACATGACTTTTGAACCCCAAAGAACCTTAAGAAAACTGATGGAGGGAGAAGATACCCAAACTAGATATTCCTTTCATAGGCAAAATAACTCCTGTAGCCTCCCAAATTGGGACATTTGCTCTTACTCATGTGCTACGGGCATGTAATGGCCGATCATTATCTGATAATAGCCCCAGGCACACTTTCAAGAGGGCTAAGTGCAAAAGCAGACTTGACATCCTGCTAGATCTGAAATTGTGGGCTAAGTTGATGGTGAGATGGCGGTAGAGCGGTAGCGAGCTATTGGAGCTCTGCTGCCCGCCACCTATTTAACGCAACGGAGGGCTACCCACGGAGTCCCTTCTCTCATAAAGAAACCGTAACGCGGCAGGAACTTACCGGAGCACCCGGTGTGCGTGTCTGGAGGCAGAGGCTGGCGCGGAGGCACTTGGGAAACCCGGATGCTGTCGGAGAAAGAACAGCAAGATGGCGCCAGTCTGCGATATCCGAGAGACGGAGGACTGAGCCTGCCGGAAGACCCGGTAATCAGCCCAAATATCGACGGAGACGGCGGACGCGGCGGCTGCAGGTACGGGGGACTGACCTTGTGAGACTATTGACAACATCCCAGCAGACCCCGGCACCTACAAGGGGGACTGGGAGCACACCGTCATAGAAGGTGAGCCGAATAGGGGCCCGGGGAAGAGCGCCGGCAATGCAGCTATGGGTGCGTTTCTGCGCATGCCATTCACAATGCCTGCAGTAAGAGGGATGAGGCGAGCACCAGATTAATGGGCCCTAGAGACATTTGGGGAGGCTAAAAGAATAGTAGAGCAAGACACCAGAACAAAGATATCGACTTTGCCTGACCCCAAGATGGCGATCCCTTGGGAAAAACGAGCAGAAGGGAGTGAATGATTGCACAGGAAATGCTGATTTGACAGGCAGTTCTTTGCGGTGGAAAGTGATGAATCTCAGTTGGTAGAGGGAAGCATAGGCAGGAGAGCAACCATAGAAGAGTAGGAGAGGAGCCTTTTGGGGAGGTACCCGCATGACCCTAAGATGGAGACCAGGGTCCACGAATCACTGATGATCTGCCGACGACGGAGGCAACTTCAGCGCAGCCGATGCCCGGTGGTGATGTCTGGATGGCTGTCGTACCGGGGAGTAATCAGTTTCAGGTCAGTTGGAGAGATGAATAGCGGGGGGCGACGGCCATACCGCACAGAGGATATGAATATGTCAGCACCTATAGTGTACTTTGACCAGACCTCTCTCATTTCTCCCACCCTCCACCCCCCCATCCGACTCACCCATCATGGCATTGAACCTGTGAATCTTGCCACCGACCATGGAGACTTAGCATTTTGGCCGATGCCCGGTGGAGCTACCTTGATAGCTAAAGTGGAGATGGGCTGTGGGCTTCCCCCTCGGCCGTCATCTACCCAGCCGGACATTGGGCATACTTTTCCTTCGTCTCTCCACCATATCTCCCTCCTCGTTACCCTTTTACATTACCCCCTTTACCTTTCCACACACCCTAACTAACAGATGTAACTTGTAACTGATGTATCTTTTGTAACAATGTGTAACTTGTAACTGATGTAACTGTCCTTATTTTAAGTGCTCTGATACCTTCAGGTCTAGCCAGCGCTATATAAAATTCAAATAAATAAAAAAAATTGGGGGACATCATGGTGATTGACATGGTAGATAGTGACCATAACGCGCTTGCGTTGTAGCTAACAGGTTCCCTCTATTAAGGATAGGAAGGTGACAGCCCTGTTTGATGGCCATGCATTAAAGATTCCCCAGAAAATAGGTTGGAATTTTTAGAACTGTTGCCGACCTGCTGGAACCATATGTTAACTCCCCCCTCCCCCCCGAGGGATTTCCCCATATGGCTGTTCATGAGCATATAGTAGAGCATCTTAAAGACCACTTTACTAAGATGGTCTCATCACACAAAAGCATGGCTGTAGGGTCAAGCTGGTTTAATACTGCATGCAGGAAGGCCACGTCTTAGTTAATTAAGGCTACTAAGGGGGGAGTGAGAAATGCATTCATAGCAGCTAGGAAAAAGTATAAGCTCACTGAAAACACCAGCAAGAGTGAGTAAGTGAAAAATATGTCATGACCTAACTGATAGCCATGTAGTGGATTAAAAATTAAATGGGGTAGCCAACTTCAACATCTTTTATAATCCCTCCAATTGATGGGGTTTTTCATGCTTGCCAGCGCTTCCTCGCATCCGTCACGTTTCACTCCCAATAGGTATCATCTGAGAGGGGTGCTAATCCAGATGACACAATCGATAGGCAGGTGAGGAGCAGAGAAGAGGGTTGCCTGAACGTTACTATTTTCACATTAGATGAGACTGTGACTGCAATTAATTCCATGAAGGGGTATAAAGTAGTGTGTCTATACAGGGTCCTGGCTGACTTATATCAGTCAGAAGTAGGTGTCTTGGGCAATAGCCCAGGACTTGGACACCCCACACGTGGAGAGAGGAAGAAATTAGTGTTATCGACCCATTAGCCTTGTAGACACTGCCCCAAAAAAAGGTTTAGTAGGCAGATCCTAGAATGAGCCCAGGACTGGATGCAGGAGGCAAAGGTTCTCTCCCACTTGCAAGCTGGGTTTAGGAGAAATACCAGCACAATTGATCAAGTCTTTCAATTTTCCCTTTTGGTATAGTAGACTGTTCAGCTGAGGCATGAGCAACTCTATATGGCCTTTATTGATTTTAGTATTAAAGCAACAAGGGTTCAGGGAAATAATTAACAAGGTAAAATTATCAAAGTACAACCCATACATATACCAAAAAACCAAACCCAATAAAATAAGGTACCCAACATATTTATCAGAAAATACATTTATAATCACAAACTATTCAAAATCACAAACCATATACACAACATTTAACTAGTGCTCACAAAGTAACACAAAGGGGTCGATTCCGATCCGGGTCGGACAGCTCTCTGAGAGCTGTTCGTAGCCTTACCTTGCGACCGACTTGTACCCGGAGCCGTTCCGTCCGGGCGATGAAGTACGATGCGCATAACTGACACAAATCTGACCGACACGTAGGCTTTGATTCAAGCTCCATTTTCCGTCCGAGCCGTACCTCTGAATGCCGAACCAAGTCCCCCGGAAGCAGTATCCACAGCAGTTTCCGGCCGGACAAGTACGATGTGCAAATCATACACGCCGAACGGGTCGCCACATACAGCACATCACAGCATCCAGAAAAGAAGCATATCAGGTACGATTCGTGCCAGAACACAATCCACGGCTACGAGACGGACCAGCTAGGAACGGGTACGAGACAAAGCAACAAGCAGCGTGTACGAGATGAACACATCATGAATCCCATCACGCAAGTCATACCAGTACTGTACATCTATGACCGGATCAGGAAAAGATGCGGACGGCGCAGACGTCAAGTCAGACACCCACCACACAAAGTAACAACACGTACCCACAAAATGTCACACACACCCTGGGGATCCATATCCTGGCCACTAGCAACAGGCCACCATAGGGTTTGCATGGCCAGCACCACTACCACCCCCACCCATAGGGCTTATGTTGCCCATCACCACTGCCACCCCCACTCCTAGGGGACCTGTTGCCCATCACTCCTGCCAACCCCACCCATAGGGGACCTGTTGCCCATCACTACTGCTACCCACACTCATAGGGGACCTGTTGCCCATCACTACTGCCACCCCACTCATAGGGCTTATGTTGCCCATCACTACTGCCACCCCCACACATAGGGGACCTGTTGCCCATCATCACTGCACCCCCACTCATAGGCACTATGTTGCCCATCACCACTGCCACCCCCACCCATAGGGCTTATGTTGCCCATCACCACTGCCACCCCCAATCATAGGGCTTATGTTGCCCATCACCACTGCCACCCCTACCCATAGGGCTTATGTTACCCATCACTACTGCCACCCGCCCATAGGGACTATGTTGCCCAGCACTCCTGCCACCCCCACTCATAGGGAACCTGTTGCCCATCACTCCTGCCACCCCCACCCATAGGGGACCTGTTGCCCATCACTACTGCCACCCCCACTCATAGGGCTTATATTACCCATCACTCCTGCCACCCCCACTCATAGGGCTTATGTTGCCCATCAATACTGCCACCCCCACTCATAGGGACTATGTTGCCCATCATTCCTGCCACCCTCACCAATAGGGACTATGTTACCCAGCACTCCTGCCACCCCCACTCATAGGGGACCTGTTGCCCATCACTCCTGCCACCCCCACCCATAGGGCACCTGTTTCCCATCACTACTGCCACCCCCACTCATAGGGGACATGTTGCCCATCACTACTGCCACTCCCACTCATAGGGCTTATGTTGCCCATCACTACTGCCACCCCTACACATAGGGGACCTGTTGCCCATCACCACTGCCACCCCCACTCATAGGGACTATGTTGCCAATCACCACTGCCACCCCCACTCATAGGGCTTATGTTGCCCATCACCACTGCCACCCCCACCCATAGGGCTTATGTTGCCCATCACTACTGCCACCCCTACTCATAGGATGGGTGATGCGCCACACATCCATAATACACCAACATTAGGTATGTCAGCAAAATACATCCCCCCTAACATCATGACAACAGTGTGTAGTCTGTGACAAATGCCCACAACAGTGATTATGACTTCGAACATACAATGTAACTACCATCACATGTGTGACCAAAAACTGAGTGTGGCCTACACAAGGCAACCATCACTATAGCACTGTGTCAATGTAAAATGAACACCCCCTCACTGTGTAGAACAAAAGTTAAGTGTGTGATTCCAAACTGCAGCAAATGTTGAGCATGGTGGTGATGGGGTCTAAAACCCCCCTCATCACAGTGACCAAAAGGTAAGTGTCATTGTTAGACCCGGCCTCGTAGCATGGCTCTTCCTGTCCTCGCACTACCTAACCTGGTACCTGGGACCCCAAGCACACGGTCCAGCCGATCCTTCCCACCAGAACACACACACGCGACCCGGGCATCCCCGTCCATGGCCTCTCTCCTTTCGGCCACCCCGGGCACGCGTGCCCACTCCATGCACCAAGATGGCCGCCCGGCCCCAGCACAACCCGGGCCTAGAGGCACCACTCCGGCTGGAGGACATCACGCTTCCAGGGGATGAGAGAGGGAGGAGCCGTTTCTATCGCACCTCTGAACTCCCCTGGGACGATGGGTTTCGATCGGCCCTCCGGCCTCCCTGAGGGCTGGCTCCACGCCTGCTGGGTGTCTGGGACTCCTCCCGTCCCGGCCCTGAAAGGATCAAAAGACAATGGCAGGAAACCCCGACAAGCGACCCCCAGGTGACAAGACCCCTGCCTGCACAGACTCCGGACATCAAAGAGGGGTCGACCTATAACAAGGGGTGCTCTGGGACTGTCCGGCAGATTCGCCTTGGAACATCTGAGCCCTGCTGAGTGACTCGCGGCTCCCTGAAGATCGTAAGACCTCCGAACTTGTGCTTGAGCCCTGCTGAGTGACTCGCGGCTCCCTGAAGATCGTAAGACCCCCGAACTTGTGCTTGAGCCCTGCTGAGTGACTCGCGGCTCCCTGAAGATCGTAAGACCTCTGAACTTGTGCTTGAGCCCTGCTGAGTGACTCGCGGCTCCCTGAAGATCGTAAGACCTCCGAACTTGTGCTGGAGCCTGCTGAGTGACTCGCGGCTCCCCCAGACTCTCTTTGGTCCCGCCGGACCCTACGACGACACGCGTATCCATATCCCCCAAAGACTGTCCCGCTACCTCCTACCCCCGCCAAGACTCTGTGAGCTTACGCTCTGCTTGTAAATATCTGCCTTGCTGATCATAAAGATCCTACCACTTCGATTTGATAAAGCTTGAATCCTAAGAACCCTCGGTGTGGTGTCTCTTTGTCGTGTGGTGCCGAGTGTACGATCCTAGATACGAGATTCCTCCCCTGCGGAGTCTCCCGCCAGTGCCCGGCTACGATACTTGGAGGGTGGGACTCAGGACAGTCAGGGCCCCCTCCGGGCCCCTCTGAGGTCACCTTCTAACATTGGTGGCAAGCGACGGGATTCGGGCCCATAACCTAGAGATCGTACCGTGAACGGCTGACGCACTACCAACAAAAATGGCAGAAGGAAGCGCCATGAGCCCCGCAGAAACCAACGCCAACAGGGTGTTCCAGGTGGAACAACTAGAAGAATACACGCACAAAGAACTGAAGCAATTCTGCAAAGAACTTAAAATCGCTACCACCGGTCTCAACACCAAAGAAGATTTGCAGAAAGCACTGAAAGCTTGGGTGGATGCCGGGGCCTCCCACCCAGAAGGCATGGGGGAGCGACACGACGAAGCAGAACCCCCCCAAGGCGAAAGCAGCAGCAATCAGGTGCGAGGCTTCGTACCAGACGGGGGCCTTTCCCCGGAAGAACTCGCAGACAGAAAGAGAGGGCGCAATCACGAACTCGAGTTAGCCAAACTCAAAATCGAAGGCGAATTGAAATTAGCGGAAAAAAAGCTAGCAGTAGAGCAAATGCGCGTACAAGGCGAATTGGAAGAGAAGAAGCTCCAACGGGAGCACGAAGGAAGGAAGCTCCAACTAGAGCACGAACGCAGCTTGAAGGAGATCGAGCTCAAAGCCAGAAGCGAGGAAGGGAGGCCCCTGGGGAACCGAGAGGCGGCCTCCCCGGCGGAACAGAAGGTCCACATCCCCAAGGACGTGGTCAAAGAATATTATAAAAATGATGACATTCAACAATGGTTCAGGGCCTACGAGGTCGCCATGACCTCTCATCGGGTCCCGCAGAAGGACTGGGGGGCAGGGCTGTGGGGACGGTTTCTAAGCGAAGGAAGGGACACCCTGCTCGACCTACCCATCTCCCTGCAGACCTCCTACAGCCACATGAAAGAGGCTCTCCTCACCAGGTACGGCCTCACCCCAGAGATGTACCGTCAGCGATTCCGGGACTGCAGGAAGATCCCGGGCACCACCTGGGTGGAGTATGTAAACTTTTTCAGTCGGGCCTTCGATGGGTGGATCAAGGGCAGCAAGGTCACCACCCTCGAGGAACTCACCGACCTCCTGTTGTGGGAACACCTGGCTGCGAACTGCTTTGTGGAACTGCGCCAGCATCTGCTCGACAGCAAACTCACCGAGCCCAGGAAGCTGGCGGTGGAAGCAGACCGCTGGACCAACACCCGGGTCCCCCGGAGCATTGTAGGAGAATACCCCCGAGTCAGTCAGGGACCACCCCGCCAGAGAGGGGGAGGGAACCAGGGAGGGCAGAGAGAGTCCCAGTCGAGTCCCCCGAAGACCCAACCTCCACCTTTCCCGGCGCCCCCCCCACCAGTCTCCGGACCCCCCGGGAGACGAGGGCACCGGGTAACCATCACTTGTTTCCGTTGTCAGAAGCCCGGGCACTACGCCAATGACCCGGAGTGCCCCATGGCCCCCCAGGTCCCCCCTGCTGCAAACCCTGCTAGACAGATAGCCAACGTAGCCCTGGGGGAGGAGGTTGAGGACACCGGGGAGTGGGAGCCCGCAGCTATGGCCCTAGTATCCCTGGGAGATAGAGAGATGGTCCCTGGTAGCCTCCTGCCCTCCAACACGAAGAAATACGGGCAGCTCGTCAAGATCAATGGCCACCAAATAGAAGCCCTGCGAGACACCGGGGCCAGCATCACCGGTGTCCTCAGGCACTTAGTCCCCGAGGAGCAGATCCTACCCAACGTCTTTTGCCCCGTAATTTCCGCAGATAATAGAGAGAGTATGTGTCAGGTAGCCCTGGTGCCGTTTGAGTGGGGAGGGGTGATAGGTAAACTGAGGGTTGCCGTAAGAACCTCCCAGCCGGTCGACTGCCTCTTAGGGAACGACCTGGAGAGTTCTCCCTGGAAGTACGTCGAGAGCAAGGCCCACCTAGGAATGATGGGACTCCCCGAGTGGGTGTGCGCCACCACCCGATCTATGTCCGCCCGACTCACCCCCCTGGGGGAAGTCGAGGACACCCCGACCGAGGGAGTCAGAGCAGTCCCCGCCGAGGGTCCTCCCGTCCCCCCATCGGGAGGGTCAGTCGCCAGCGACGAACCCTCACCGTCCGACACCACCCCGGTCCCCGAGTTAGGCGATCTGCCCGAATTGGCCCCGTGGCGCCACGAGGGCGGGCCCACCCGGGAGGAGTTCTGCCGGGAGCAAGCCACCTGTCCTTCCCTGGTCGGACTGCGGCACCAGGCCAAGGGCCAAGCCGCAGGCGACCAAACCGGAATGCACCGAGTTTATTGGGAGAATAACCTCTTGTACAGTGAGCAGAAGTCGGTGGAGCTAGGATCCGGCCGGGTGCTGGTGGTACCCCTACGCTTCCGAGACTTCCTCTTGGGCTTGGCCCACGACGTCCCCCTCGCCGGCCACCTGGGTCAGGACAAGACCTACAGCCGTCTCGTGACTCACTTTTACTGGCCTAGAATGAAAGCAGCTGTAGAAGCCCACTGCAAGTCCTGTCCCACGTGCCAGGCTAGTGGGAAGAGTGGGGGGAAGCGCAAGGCTCCCCTCCAACCCTTCCCGGTCGTCAGTACCCCATTCGAACGAGTCGGGATCGACATCGTGGGACCCCTGGATCCCCCCACCTCCCAAGGTCACCGTTTCATCCTGGTCCTAGTGGATCATGCCACTCGATACCCTGAGGCTATACCCCTACGCACCGTCACGGCTCCTGTGGTGGGCCGAGCCCTGATGGGGATCTTTTCCCGGGTGGGTTTTCCCCGCGAGGTCGTGAGCGATCGCGGCACTAATTTTATCTCAAAATACATGACGTCCCTGTGGCAACAATGTGGAGTGTCCTATAAGTTCACCACCCCGTACCATCCCCAAGGGAATGGCCTAGTAGAAAGGTTTAACCGGACTCTGAAAGGGATGATCAACGGCCTAGAAGAACCCCTCCGGCGTAAGTGGGACGTCCTGCTCCCCTGCCTCCTGTTCGCTTACCGGGAAGTCCCACAGAAGTCCTTGGGGTTCAGCCCGTTTGAATTACTCTATGGACACCCCGTCCAAGGTCCCCTCAGCTTGGTTAAGGAAGGGTGGGAGGCAGCACCCCAGACCACCCCACGAGATGTGTTCCAATACGTTCTGGCCCTCCGGAACCAGACCAGGAAGTTCCGAGAGCTGGCCGAGGCCAACCTGGAGGCAAGCCAAGAAGAGATGAAGCGCTGGTACGACCAGAATGCCACTCTAGTCGAGTTCCAGCCGGGCCAGCAGGTATGGGTCATGGCCCCCGTGAAGCCTGGCGCCCTCCAGGACAAGTGGACCGGGCCCTTCAAAGTGATTGAGCGGAAGAGTCCCGTCACGTACTTGGTGGACGTCCAGTCGCCCCGGGATCCCCTGCGGGTCCTACACATGAACCGCCTCAAGCCTCACTTCGTGCGGACAGAACTGAGCCTCCTGCTGGCCACCGATGACGGGGCCGAAGATGAGTCCGATCCCCTCCCGGACCTCCTGTGTGTCAAGGAGAAGGATGGCTCCGTGGAAGGAGTGAACCTCTCCCCATCCCTCACTGACCAGCAACAAGCGGACTGTCGCCAGCTCCTAGGACAATTCTCCGACCTCTTCTCCCTGATCCCCCGAGTCACCGACTGGTGTGTCCATGACGTGGACACCGGGGACAGCTCGCCAGTAAGACACCGAGCCTACCGAGTCCCTGACCGGGTCCGGTCCTGCATTCAAGCTGAAGTCTCGAAGATGTTGACCCTGGGGGTGATCGAGCCATCTGATAGTCCCTGGGCCAGCCCCGTGGTCCTAGTTCCGAAGGCAGCGACCCCCGGTGTCGCCCCCGAGCTCCGATTCTGCGTGGACTACCGGGGGCTCAATGACGTCACCCGGGCCGATGCCCACCCCATTCCCCGAGCCGACGAGCTCATTGACCGACTCGGGGCGGCCCGGTTCCTCAGCACATTCGACCTCACCTGCGGATACTGGCAGATTGCGCTCACAGAGGAAGCCAAGGAGCGGTCCGCCTTCTCCACCCCAGATGGGCATTATCGCTTCCGCGAAATGCCCTTCGGAATGAAAAATGCCCCGGCCACCTTCCAGCGACTGGTGAATAGGGTCCTGGCCGGGATGGAACAGTTCAGTGCAGCCTATCTAGACGACATCGCCGTTTTCAGTTCCGGATGGAGTGAGCACCTCCAGCACCTCCGGAGAGTGCTAACCGCCCTGCGCCAGGCAGGCCTCACAGTAAAAGCCAGCAAGTGCCAGATTGGGCAAGGATCAGTAGTCTACCTGGGGCACCAGGTCGGGAGCGGTCAGGTCGCCCCTCTACAGCCGAAGATCGACGCCATCCTAGCCTGGGAACCACCCACCACCCAAACAGAGGTCCGAGCCTTCCTGGGCCTCACTGGCTACTACCGAAGATTCATCCGGGGGTATGGCAGCCTGGTTGGCCCCCTCACCGAACTCACATCCAAAAAACTGCCCAAGAGGGTGCAGTGGACGACTGCCTGCCAGGAAGCGTTCGATGCCCTAAAGAAGGCCATGTGCACGGCCCCCGTCCTCCATGCTCCCGACTACTCCAAGGAGTTTGTAGTCCAAACCGATGCCTCCGAGCAGGGCATTGGAGCCGTCCTGTCCCAGGTGAATGACCAAGGCCTAGACCAGCCCATCGCCTTCCTCAGCCGGCGGCTGTTGCCCAGAGAACAGAGGTGGAGCACCATTGAGCGCGAAGCATTTGCCGTAGTCTGGGCCCTCAAGAAGCTGCGCCCTTACCTGTTTGGCACCCATTTCAAGGTCCAAACCGACCATCGGCCCTTACGATGGCTCATGCAGATGCGAGGAGAAAACCCCAAGCTACTGCGGTGGTCAATCTCCCTCCAGGGGATGGATTTCACCGTAGAACATCGCCCTGGTACGGACCACGCCAACGCTGACGGCCTCTCCCGGTTCTTCCGCCTCAGCGAAGAGAACCCCCCAAGATGATGGGTAGTTCTCTCCGGCTTTCAGCTGGGGGGGACGCGTGTTAGACCCGGCCTCGTAGCATGGCTCTTCTTGTCCTCGCACTACCTAACCTGGTGACCAAAAACTGAGTGTGGCCTACACAAGGCAACCATCACTATAGCACTGTGTCAATGTAAAATGAACACCCCCTCACTGTGTAGAACAAAAGTTAAGTGTGTGATTCCAAACTGCAGCAAATGTTGAGCATGGTGGTGATGGGGTCTAAAACCCCCCTCATCACAGTGACCAAAAGGTAAGTGTCATTGTTAGACCCGGCCTCGTAGCATGGCTCTTCCTGTCCTCGCACTACCTAACCTGGTACCTGGGACCCCAAGCACACGGTCCAGCCGATCCTTCCCACCAGAACACACACACGCGACCCGGGCATCCCCGTCCATGGCCTCTCTCCTTTCGGCCACCCCGGGCACGCGTGCCCACTCCATGCACCAAGATGGCCGCCCGGCCCCAGCACAACCCGGGCCTAGAGGCACCACTCCGGCTGGAGGACATCACGCTTCCAGGGGATGAGAGAGGGAGGAGCCGTTTCTATCGCACCTCTGAACTCCCCTGGGACGATGGGTTTCGATCGGCCCTCCGGCCTCCCTGAGGGCTGGCTCCACGCCTGCTGGGTGTCTGGGACTCCTCCCGTCCCGGCCCTGAAAGGATCAAAAGACAATGGCAGGAAACCCCGACAAGCGACCCCCAGGTGACAAGACCCCTGCCTGCACAGACTCCGGACATCAAAGAGGGGTCGACCTATAACAAGGGGTGCTCTGGGACTGTCCGGCAGATTCGCCTTGGAACATCTGAGCCCTGCTGAGTGACTCGCGGCTCCCTGAAGATCGTAAGACCTCCGAACTTGTGCTTGAGCCCTGCTGAGTGACTCGCGGCTCCCTGAAGATCGTAAGACCCCCGAACTTGTGCTTGAGCCCTGCTGAGTGACTCGCGGCTCCCTGAAGATCGTAAGACCTCTGAACTTGTGCTTGAGCCCTGCTGAGTGACTCGCGGCTCCCTGAAGATCGTAAGACCTCCGAACTTGTGCTGGAGCCTGCTGAGTGACTCTCGGCTCCCCCAGACTCTCTTTGGTCCCGCCGGACCCTACGACGACACGCGTATCCCCCAGCTCGAGGATTGTGAGCTGTGCGCCGGGTACGCTCCTGCATTTGATCCATATCCCCCAAAGACTGTCCCGCTACCTCCTACCCCCGCCAAGACTCTGTGAGCCCACGCTCTGCTTGTAAATATCTGCCTTGCTGATCATAAAGATCCTAGCACTTCGATTTGATAAAGCTTGAATCCTAAGAACCCTCGGTGTGGTGTCTCTTTGTCGTGTGGTGCCGAGTGTACGATCCTAGATACGAGATTCCTCCCCTGCGGAGTCTCCCGCCAGTGCCCGGCTACGATACTTGGAGGGTGGGTCTCAGGACAGTCAGGGCCCCCTCCGGGCCCCTCTGAGGTCGCCTTCTAACAGTCATCATGGTCAAAGCTGCAAATGCCAAACAGCATGTATGATTCCTGGTCCCAACACATGAAACACTTTTGTGGCAAAGTAGTGGTTGTGTCTGTCCCATACCCACAGAGATGTGGTGAGGCTAACAGTGCTGTGAAACCCTAACATACTCAAGGCCATGTGCAAACAAGCACCACCCATGGGGGCTGACATTGCATACAGTGTACAATGACACAAAAGCAGAAGTAACCATCACAAAGCACACACACATCTCAAAAATAGACACACAAATCAAAACATCCTGTGTAAACTTTAGCTGTCAGGTCACACACTCCCATTCCATGGCAGCAATGGGACCTAACAACCAGGATAAATGTGCAAAATGATGTGATATGACTCACAGGGACAGCAGGGAAAATCACACAAACAACATCCAGACAATGGCCCACAACAGCAATACCAATGCACTGGTGCAGATGCACATACACAAACTGGCAACCTCACACTGCACATCTGACACAACATGTGTGTGTGTCTCAGTATCCCCAGGCAACTACAAAACACATGAGGGGGGCTGAACCACAGTGCGACAGATGTGGACACAGTGCCATACAAAAGTAACCCATCATTGGGCCCCCTTAGTGCGCAATCAGGCATTGTGAGATGAGAGGGAGCACAACAGACACATGTGACACAAGCTGGACTGAACAGCAACTAACACAGCAAGAGACTGACACACAACAGCACTACCCCCAGGGACCATACATTGGGGTGACACAAGCATGCATGATACGTCCACTGTGATGACAAAGGTAGATGTCGTACAAACTGGGAAACCCAGACATGTGTCCTGTGCCACAAATGTACATCACACCTAAACAAACACAAATCACTCAGCATGGCCCGTCATCCATGGACAAACAGGAGCTAGGGGCCCATCCATGCAAACATTTACATCAGTCCACCCTCAACACCACACACCCTGAACTGCACCAATGTGCATCTGTGAAGCCCAAATGGACAGGTGACATTGCACATGCACCCATGACAAACACAGTAATGTTGGGTGGAACTAAGGTGCACAGACTCATCACACAAGGAGTCTACAACCCTGGTGAATGACAGACATACTGCACAGTATGCAGTACATGGCCATGACGTCAAAGCTCCCGTAACCATCGGAATACCTGCCACAGTCCCAGGACAATTCAGAAGCCAAGGAGAACCACAAGGCACACATGCTGACACCTGCCATCATTGCAGCCCAGAACCGGATGAGTGGGAGCAGTCACACACACATACACATGTCTCAATCACTGAAAGGTACCACCTAGGGACAACTACATGATATTGCGAACAAAGAAGTGCCTTGGGGACCCCTGACTGTGCCCCATCTGCGTATGACCACATCATCACCACTCAGAACTGACGAATCCCAATGATGAAACACCAATTAACAGTAGTGTGTCATTCACCCACACATCTGGTAGCCCATGGCAAAGATGTGGGATGAACACAGTACAACTCAGCAAGCATCAACGACAGGAACATATCAAGGGAACACTGCCTATGTATGAAAAGGGATGTGGACACACACACACATGCTCACACAACACACACCATGGGCCCAGGCAATGTCACGGAACAACACACTTACTTGAGGGAACTCAACTCCTCTGGAAGCTCAGTTGTGCCAAAGATAGTCCCAGCAGGTCTCTGTCATGTCAGCAGAACACTTAGTCAGCCATCAGTTACCACATAATGAAGGCTCTGGTCACAACAGCCTGGGTACGGGAGTGTCCCTTAAGTCATCTGCGCATACTCAATACATATGTCCAGCAAGTTGCACAGAGGACCCAGTTGCTCCTACACCAATGATGCCCACACCTACATGTCCAGTGAAGATGCGCCCACAGTCAGGGAAATAGACAAATTGGACAATGGGAAGCACATCATATGTGCATGTGTGCAAGCCACAGATATGACCATGCAAATGAAATGTTTACAGAGATGTTTACAAATTGTTAATCATGACACATCCAGTTAGCTGCAAAGGATGAAATGGATACCGACCAGAATAGGATACATATCTCTTGGACCACATGGAGTACCTCACATCAACACCTCAGTATTCAACACTGGAAATCCAACATTACAACTGCAAGGTCATGCTAAACATCATCAACATAATGTACAGCTAAATCAAATTCACAAGGATAAAGAAAAATGCTTTATTCTGCACTTTTTAAATGTAAAGTCCTTTCAAAACAAAGGCCAATGGCCAGTCCATATCCAAATGTCTACAATGTGATTTGAGTGACAACTGTCACATGTTGCTTGCATGCACTGGTAAGGACAGTGGACATCCCCTCGGAGGGGCATACATGGGGGCAGGCCAGGCACCGCAGGGACAGGATCAGGGCACAGCAAAAGAAGGCAGTGAAGAGGTGGGGGATGCTGGAGAGTCACTGGCAACTGCAGTGGAGCTGACTGAAGTAGTGGGTGCAGTCACAACTGTGGGACACAAGTCAGATGGGGTGGGTGCCGTCACAACTGCAGTGGGCAGGTCAGATGCAGTGGACTAGGTCCCCATTGCAGTGCCCAGACAGACAGGGTGGTCGTGGACCCCACTGCAGTGCCTAACTCAATATGAGCAGAATGGGGTTCAGGTGAGGTCGGCAAGACAGAGGGGGGACACGGTCCCCACATCAGTGGCACAAACTGTCTGACCGGGGGTGGTGGGGGTGGAAGAGCAAGTGGTAGGGGGAGGGCCTGAGCATTTTGGGGATGGTGTATCTGTGGGTGGGGGAACCAGGGGCAGGGTGTGGCAGGGGAACCTATAGAGTGGTGGCCTGGGGAATAGAGGACGGAAACTTTGTTGTGGAGCTGCGGGGCAGGGGTGGGGTCTTGCTCTTCCGGCTCCGGGGGGACTTGAGGGTGGGGGCCTCAGTTTGACTGCGCCTGGGGGAGGGTGTCCGGGTGTGAGGGGCACTCCCCTCTGTGTGTGGAGACTTCCTTTTCCACTTATAAGCAGGATCTGCTGGGTCAGTGGGGAAGAGGCCAAGGTCACAGAAAAAGAGCTTCTTGGGAGATGGGGTTGCAGGTGAGGCAAGGGAAGGGGGTTGGAAGGGAGAGGTATCAGAGGACTGCGGAGTGGTTGTGGATGACTGTGTGTGTGTTTGCAAACCATCCCCTGTGAGTGTGGTATCAGTCCCCTGAGGTTGCTTGTGTGCACGACTAGACCTTGGTTTGGGTGTTTTTGTGCTGCCCATGTCTGTGGGTTTGGGTGAAGGTGCTGGTGTGTGTGTGCTTGGGACAGGTAGGGTGCTAGGAATCGTGGGTGGGGCAGGGATAGGAAGGGTGCGGGACTGTTGGAGGAGGGACACTGCTGCCGTGAGGGAGGAGGCCACGGACAGATTGGTCCTCTGTAGGGCAGACATGTCTGATGAAATGCCCTCCATGAACGACACCAGTTGTGTCAACAGACTGGTGTGTGCATGGAGGACACTCAGCATTGATGTCTGCCCTACATGGATCTGTCGAAGCAAGTCCACAGACTCCACACTCAGGGCAGCAGGGGACACAGGGGCAGGGGGTGCAGTGCCTGGCACAAAGTAGACATGCTCCCGAACACGGGAGCCTCCACGGACCTCTGGGATGGGAGCCGATGGGATGGTGGTGATGCTGGTGGTGGTGGCGGGGACATCCTCACTAGCTGGGGTTTGGTGGCTGCTGACACCCACCTCCACAAGGGAGTCATCCTCTGAGCTGCTGTGGCCCTCAGCTGGGGGGATGGTGCTGAGGACCCTCCAACTCCTCGCCTTCTGTCCCAGCCAGGCTCTGTGGCTCCTCCGGGTCCATGGAGCTGTCCCCTCCTGTGGTCGTGGATGTATCTGGATAGAATTAGGATAAAAAGAACAACATCAGTCACCTGCACTGACTGCAAACACCACAGTGAGTACCTCACATCACAGAGCAAGCCCTGGCATCATCAGCTGAACACTGCTCAAAGTGCTCACACTGTTTAGAATAAGCCAATTGTCAGTCTCACCATCAACCATGGCACTCATATCCCACATGGACTTGCACCCATATGTCTATTGCATGTTGGATGCTAATACCCCAATGTGCAGACATGCACCACCTACACATTTGTTGGACATGCAAGTGAACATGTAGGAGTATGTCACTATACACACATCACACCTCTTGCCACTGACTCAGTACAGGTGTCAGGATGAAGGGATGGCCAGAGTCTCATTTCACATGCTTGTGATGCACACACTATGATGTTTTTATGTCCTGATAGTCAATGCCACAATGGGGTGCATAGAGCACATTGGACCCCAATGCAGGATCACTCATAGCAAGTTAAATGCCATGGTACTGGCATGCCTGGAAAGTCAGTCATCACTATCTCCTGTCACAGGGGCAGGGCATCCAGAGAACAACAGTATGCACTGTGTCACAATCTTAGCTCATGGGTAAAGCAAACTCTGCAGCTGAGAAGTACACTTGTCCATCCCCTGCAAACAACATATCCTGGACACAGAAGACCCCACATCATACAAAACAGACATATGAGTCTCTGCGAACACAACTCCCTGTACATGAGCACATCACAGTCTGCTGTGCATGAAACACAGCTGCCTGAAGTTCACAGTTGCATACACCAATGTGCACTGTCAAGTGATCACACACCTATATGTCACACATGTTTTGTCTCTCATAGTCACATCTCAGATGTCCTGCTGACCCTCAAACTCATGAACACCCTAGTTGTCCGGAAAAGAAAGCCACACCACACTGACACAGAAGCAGACACCTGAAGGCACATGTCACTAAGCACAACCTGTAAGTTGATACACAGGAGTGGGAAACAGTGTATAGCCCTGGACAGTAGTCAGGTGGCTAAGCAAGTGTGACACACTTGGTATACATACTCCTGAGGCCTACAAATTGGAGTCCCCTGCTGCATGGGTGTGTTTGAAATACCCCAGGCACATGTGGCGAGTCAGACCAGTAATTGGAACACATATCAAGGGCACGCACAGATCACATGTCAGATCTCAGGCATTGTGTAAACAATTGACCCACCCATGAAACCCACAACAGAGTCACGGTAACAGATGCTGTCCAGAACCTGAAGCATAGCTGACTGCAGGGACACAGTGCCCTAGTGACACCAGCAACAGACTGTAGGGTCCACACCTGTGGATCAGATGAGGAGGGTGCATCACACAATTGAGGGACATGAGTCCTGGACTACAAGACCTACGTAATGTGGAAGTGTGACCAGGCCAAAAGACTGCATATAGCATGTCAGACATAGTACACAGATTAGGCATGGACTTGCCCCCTTCTTGCTGCTGTCTGGCCTTCAGCTGCCCATCCAGGTCTGGGAAGACCACAGCCAGAATCCTGAGCATGTGGGGGGTCAGGGTCCGGTGTCCGCCCCTCCTGCGAGGAGGTGACAGCTTCAGCTGGACCCTTGTGATCCTCCTGGGTCCAGCCCTGAAGGTCCTGCCACCTCTTCTGGCAGTTGTGGATCTGGCGCTTGTAGACCCCCACCGATCGAACTGCCCAGGCGATGGTCAGCCATATCTCCTGCTTCTGGTGGGCATCAACCTGTGAGGATGACAAAGTTAAAAGTCCATTAACACACATGCCCTATATTTGTGCTGCACACAGTTGGATATACACGTCGTCGTCACAAAGGAAAATGAGTTACACAGGTAGTGCTCCCATGGAAATGGACAAATGCCCTGCATGTCTGACATGTTAACAATGCCTGGGAAGTTTAAGCTTGCACAAATGCACTTTAGCTGCAGAACACCTGTTCATTACATATTCCTACACACTTTGGGGGATGAAAGTACTCAGTGAGTACTCTTGCCACTGGTGTACACACTGCTAGTACTGCTAGTCAGACAACATGCACAATGAGGAAGGCAGTGACTACAGACTCACCTGTTCCCCTGGTTTCCCATACAGCTTGCTGTACTGTGGAAGGAGCCCGTCCAGCAGGCCTGGTTCTCCTCCTCAGTGAAGGCTGGGGCCCTCTCCAGAGTACGTGCAATAGCAGTAGCCAGAGGATGCAGAGACAGCAGCAGTGGTAGCAGAGATGTGGTCCAGTAGCATGTAGTGCAGGCAAGTGAGCTCCCTGGGGGCCAGCCAGCCTTATATCTGTGCTGCAGAGGCAGAATCTGTGCCATGGGTCCCAAGTGATAGGTCCAACATGGTTGCATTCCATGAATCTGGCCAATCCATGGAATTGAACGACTCGTACACGTCTTCAGCATCGTTCAAATCTTCACCTTCATAAAACCCATTTTAATTGCAACATTGTTGTAGGCATCCAACTGAATTTCCAGTGCACAATTCATACAAGTTTTAAATCCTCATCCGTCTCCATGACAGTCCAGAGCCAATGGGTGCACACGGCTCGGTCAACTGACTGTACAGCGCGTAGTTTGAAAATACATATGCACCTGTCTCCATACGATTCAATTGCCAAGGCGTACGCAGGTCTCGGTCCATGCCTGCATGATGCGTATTCATGATAGTCACCCGCATCGGTTTGCATTGCAGTCAATGGCTAAGCGTATGCACGGCTAGGTCCTGAACTGTGCAATGCGTACGCATGATAGTCACCCACGTCGGTTCGCATTGCAGTCAATGGCTAAGCGTACGCACAGCTCGGTCCTGAACCGTGCAATGCGTACGCATGATATTCTCCCGCGTCAGTTTGCATTGCAGTCAATAGCTAAGCGTATGCACAGCTCGGTCCTGAACTGTGCAATGCATACTTATGATAGTCACCCACGTCGGTTCGCATTGCAGTCAATAGCTAAGCGTACGCATGGCTCGGTCCTGAACTGTGCAATGTGTACGCATGATAGTCACCCGCGTCGGTTTGCATTGCAGTCAATGACTAAGCGTACGTATGGCTCGGTCCTAAACGGTGCAATGCGTCCCTGTAGAAGTCACACGCGTCGGTTGACATTGGTGTGACTTTTTGATGGCATCCACACACAATTACTTGCCAGAGACTCAGGTGCACACCTACCACACTACAGCATGTGCCACACTGTGTCCCATGGCATGTTAGGCTGCATTACCTATGTGTTTTGGCGGGCAAAAATTTGGTTGGTTGTGTGGCACGTTTGTGCAGCCACTCCCAGGCTGTGCATGTGTTGATGGGGACAAAATCCTTTGTGTGTTGTGCACCTTACCACTGTGATGTGTAACTGTACAGTTATGGTCATGAGTCATGGACACAGTTGCAGGTTGGATATGTCTAGGACATGTCACATACACCCTGAGTCCTGGGTGTGATGGTAAGTATGTCACAGTGAGACCTATAACCCCAATTCTGATGTACACCCACAGTCTGTGTGCATGTTGTTTCTCAGATTTGGCTGATCAAATGTGCCCAATGTGAGACAGTCTCAACATCCATGTGGTTTGTGCATCAACATTGATGGTGTGTGTGTGTCTACAAGGCGTCCATGTAGGGCCTGCAGAGACCACAGTGGCCACCACCTGTGGGGCTCATGGTTGTTTTGTGGCGTGTACATGATACGCCATGTCATGCCAGTGTCCGTGTGGCAATACAGGGACCCTGGGTATCTGCATGTCAAAGAGCTGTGATGTCTGGGAGACATCAGGCCTCACTTGTCACTTTGGTGAGTGTTTGTAATGGGACAGCAGCACATAGGTACTGTGACACAGCCCAATGATTGGCCATTGCACTATATGGAACTTATGTAGACGTGTGGACTTGAGATGTGAGGTGATGTGCATGTAGGTGACATATGTGTCCATACCCAACAGCACACACCTCAGTACATTGTGTATTGTCATGATGTATCATGTGATATTTTGCTTGG
The DNA here is from genome assembly GCF_964204655.1 of Triturus cristatus. Taxonomy (NCBI): domain Eukaryota; kingdom Metazoa; phylum Chordata; class Amphibia; order Caudata; family Salamandridae; genus Triturus; species Triturus cristatus. Next base: position 484,479,424 of record NC_140580.1, on the reverse strand, counting down.
TCATTGCCACATGGGTGGATGAATCGACAATCTTCCTTTGTTCATCTCTGTACTGCAGGGCACCAGCTGTCCATAGACCGTTCCCAGACCTTGAAACCATGCAGGAACGTGTCTGCATCCGACGGTACCGCTTCACCAGGCCACTGATTGAGGAGTTGGCGGATCAGTTGGCGCCACATCTGCTACCTGGCCATACATACCCTACAGCCCTGACCCCAGAGGTGAAGGTGATGTCAGCCCTACACTTCTTTGTTACTGGTACCTTCCAGTACACTGTGGCTACTGCTGGTGGTATGTCACAAACTATGTTCAGTTGTGTGCTACGCGATGTCTTGGAGGGGATGTTGCATTTCCTTGACCTGTACATCAAGTTTCCTTGCCCAGGTCAACTTGCTGAAATAAAGGATGCTTTTTATACACTGGGGAGGATGCCGAACGTCATCGGATCTATTGATGGCACATATGTGGCCCTGGTACTACCACGGGCACATGAGCAGGCATACCAGAACAGGAAACATTTCCATTCCATCAATGCTCTGGTGGTATGTCTTGCAGACATGTGTATCACACTTGTGTGTGCATGTTTCCCTGGTTCTGCGCATGATGCCTACATCATGAGGAATAGTCGTATTGCAACGCTGATGTCACAGATGCCAGACCAGCGAGCCTGGCTTGTCGGTGTGTACTGACTGTTTAACATTGTGTGTGTTTGGCAATGTTGTATTCCACCCTCTTTCAAAACTCAGCTAATTGTTCAATTGTTTGTATGTAGGTGACTCTGGATACCCCAACATGCTGTGGTTGCTGACACCCCTCAGGAACCCTGTGACACCAGCCGAGATGCGCTACAATGAGGCACATGGTCGGACCAGGAGGGTGATTGAGCGGACCTTTGGTATGGACCTTGTATGCTGCATGCTACACAACATGGCAGTGTGGAAGAAGTTACCTCTCATCCAGGATGACAATGACCTACCTCCAGGCCTGGGCCACGATGCCAGTGATGATGATGATGAGGGTGACATATGCACACAGCTCATCAACAACTTCTTCACCTGAATGTGAGTTTACAGGGTTGTATGTCAATGTACTGAGTTATCCTGAAATGTGTTGGGGTTGCTCTGTTGCTGTTTGAGTGTGTCTGTGTGCCACTTGACTGGATGCATGCAGTGATGTGTCCTTTCAGGTGGTCTGTACTCCACAATAGTGTCGAACTGCTAACTTGTTTCTGTGTAGGTTTATTTTGACATGTTTTCTGCATGTGCATTGCATTTCTCTCTTGTTCTGCTGTGCTTTGCCTGTTGTTTGGTGAACACTGACCCCCAACACCCAGAATCCAACACCAGTGTGGAAGTTGTCAATTCACATCAACTGATGTACCACACACCCCTGGACTTCAATTCTCCGACACTTTGTGACCGTGTGTCCACTATAACGTACAATTACCTTGCAACTATTGTGGAATAAACATGTTGCTGATGTGTAATGAACCTGTGCTATGCTTTGTTAGGTGCGTTGTCTGTCTTCCAACATCTGACCAACATTTGCTTACCTCACCTGTGGGATTGTTACCACTGACTGTGGATAGGTGTGGTGTCTGTGCATTACAATGTATTTCAGGTCCTCACCTGTGGGATGAGTTACATGGCCATGGTGAGTATGTGTTGTGGTGCCATAGTGGTGTGTCTCCCTCACATGTGTCACATCACCATGACTCACATAACGGTGATCACATTGTTGTAGTATTTGGCATGCACTGTGTTGTTTAGCAGATCAACATCTCCATGACACATGACAAGTTGGAATCACAACAGAGGCAAGTATAGTGTACTGGTGAGTTTATTTACAAACATGTGTGAGGATAGTGCACAGGATGGTGGGTGCTGTACATTGGGTTTTGAGTCCAAAGTTCACAGTCGGGTTGGAAGTGTTGGTAGCTGAAATGTCCAGAGTAAAGTCCATAGTCATCTGCTACATTGGACCAACATGAACCCTCCATGTCATGAGTTGTGTTAGATACGACAAGGTGAACGGTTTGCGCACAAAGAACATTGTCCAGAACAGGTTTAGAGGCCCCTGGGGGTGTGCATGGACAACTGTGTCTCACTTGTCCTTCTTCGGATGACCCCTCTTCTTCTTCGGGGGGGGATCCTCAGGTGCAGGTGTCTGCGGTGCAGAAGACTCTCCGCCAGAGTCCTCCTCCCTCCCTGTGGCACTGGCAGATCATGCGGTAACAGATGTTTTGGCCACACAGGGAGGTGTGGACATGTTGGTGCTTATCTGGCAGAGGCATTGGAGTATGTCCCGATGCACCGCAGTAAGTGCATCCCACTTTGCCTCCATGCGGGCATGATTGGCAGCCTACTCCTGTTGAATGTCCTTGAGGATCCCCACTACCTGGTCGAATCCTCCAGTGCTATCCTGGTACGCATCTATGATGCATGCCAGTTGGGGGTCATCATGCAGTCCAGACACCTCTGCAAGGCGCGCCCTCTGCCTACCACCCCTCCCAGCACCCCTAGCCACACGGGCAGTACCTGCAGCGGCATGCACAGGTGACACTGGGTCCCCTTGGGTGTTGCTGCTGGTGGTGTTTGCTGTAGCTTCCGGGGTGTCCTGTGTCCCTGTGCTGTCGGCATTCTGTGGCCTTGGTCTGTCCATGTTGGCGGGGGTGCCCTGTCTGTTGCCAGATGCTGGAGGCGTGGGTACAGGGGGTACAGATGTTGGTACTGCTGGTGCTGCATGATGACTCACACCGGAGGTACTAGGTTGTTCATCGCCATCCGAAGAAGACAGAGACGGATCCACACCAGAGAGCTGAGGGTCCACCAGAGTCTGGGACAGGGACTCCTCTTCATTTGCTGCTGTTTCCCCAGCACCACCTGTGTTTGGAATAGACACACAGGTGCCGATCACGATCCGGTAAAAAATGTGTCCGTACGACTCGTATCGGGTCTTTTTACCGTACGAATCGTACAAGTGCCGTACGAACTGGCAATCACGATTCGCATGGTAAAAAGTCCATACGAACCGCACTGGGAATCATTCCCCACACGTCCTCGGGTCGGAAAATGTGTCCGACACGTCCTCGGACGATTTACCTTACAAACGTAAAAATCCAAGTCCGACCGAGGAATCACGATCCATCCCGTGCGTCCGAGCCTACAACCGTATGGAAAAAACACCGTCCGCACCGAACACCTATAGCAACCATGGAGACATGTGCCCGCATACGCGCCCAACACTCCCCCCAGCCCCCGTACGTCCGACACATACCCCCCGTATATGTATACCCCCACCCGTCTAGGTACACCCCAGTACGTTCCAGTCGTACCCCCACCCCAGTACGTGTCGTACCACCGTCAATGTACACCCCAGTACGTTCCAGTCGTACCCCCACCCCAGTATGTGTCATACCCCCGTGTACCTACACCCCAGTACGTTCCAGTCGTACCCCCACCCCAGTACGTGTCGTACCACCGTCTATGTACACCCCAGTACGTTCCAGTCGTACCCCCACCCCAGTACGTGTCATACCCCTGTGTACCTACACCCCAGTACGTTCCAGTCGTACCCCCACCCCAGTACGTGTCGTACCACCGTCAATGTACACCCCCCCCTGTACGTGTCGTACCACCGTCAATGTACACCCCCCCACCCCTGTACGTGTCGTACCACCGTCAATGTACACCCCCCCACCCCTGTACGTGTCGTACCACCGTCTATGTACACCCCCCACCCCTGTACGTGTCGTACCACCGTCTATGTACACCCCAGTACGTTCGAGCCCCACCCCCACCCCAGTACGTGTCATACCCCCCGTGTACCTACACCCCAGTACGTTCCAGTCGTACCCCCACCCCAGTACGTGTCATACCCCCGTGTACCTACACCCCAGTACGTTCCAGTCGTACCCCCACCCCAGTACGTGTCGTACCACCGTCAATGTACACCCCCCCCTGTATGTGTCGTACCACCGTCAATGTACACCCCCCCACCCCTGTACGTGTCGTACCACCGTCAATGTACACCCCCCCACCCCTGTACGTGTCGTACCACCGTCTATGTACACCCCAGTACGTTCTAGCCCCACCCCCACCCCAGTACGTGTCATACCCCCCGTGTACCTACACCCCAGTACGTTCCAGTCGTACCCCCACCCCAGTACGTGTCGTACCAACGTCAATGTACACCCCCCCACCCCTGTACGTGTCGTACCACCGTCAATGTACACCCCCCCACCCCTGTACGTGTCGTACCACCGTCTATGTACACCCCAGTACGTTCGAGCCCCACCCCAGTACGTGTCATACCCCCCGTGTACCTACACCCCAGTACGTTCCAGTCGTACCCCCACCCCAGTACGTGTCGTACCAACGTCAATGTACACCCCCCCACCCCTGTACGTGTCGTACCACCGTCTATGTACACCCCAGTACGTTCGAGCCCCACCCCCACCCCAGTACGTGTCATACCCCCCTGTACCTACACCCCAGTACGTTCCAGTCGTACCCCCACCCCAGTACGTGTCGTACCAACGTCAATGTACACCCCCCCACCCCTGTACGTGTCGTACCACCGTCAATGTACACCCCCCCACCCCTGTACGTGTCGTACCACCGTCTATGTACACCCCAGTACGTTCGAGCCCCACCCCCACCCCAGTACGTGTCATACCCCCCTGTACCTACACCCCAGTACGTTCCAGTCGTACCCCCACCCCAGTACGTGTCGTACCAACGTCAATGTACACCCCCCCACCCCTGTACGTGTCGTACCACCGTCTATGTACACCCCAGTACGTTCGAGCCCCACCCCCACCCCAGTACGTGTCATACCCCCCTGTACCTACACCCCAGTACGTTCCAGTCGTACCCCCACCCCAGTACGTGTCGTACCAACGTCAATGTACACCCCCCCACCCCTGTACGTGTCGTACCACCGTCAATGTACACCCCCCCACCCCTGTACGTGTCGTACCACCGTCTATGTACACCCCAGTACGTTCGAGCCCCACCCCCACCCCAGTACGTGTCATACCCCCCTGTACCTACACCCCAGTACGTTCCAGTCGTACCCCCACCCCAGTACGTGTCGTACCAACGTCAATGTACACCCCCCCACCCCTGTACGTGTCGTACCAGCGTCAATGTACACCCCCCCACCCCTGTACGTGTCGTACCACCATCTATGTACACCCCAGTACGTTCGAGCCCCACCCCCACCCCAGTACGTGTCATACCCCCCGTGTACCTACACCCCAGTACGTTCCAGTCGTCCCCCACCCCAGTACGTGTCGTACCCCCGTGTACCTACACCCCAGTACGTTCCAGTCGTACCCCCACCCCAGTACGTGTCGTACCACCGTGAACCTACACCCCAGTAGTTCCTGGCGCACCCCCAACACAACCTCCTAAGTACGGAGCGCACCCCATGCCCCAACATCACAACCGCATGTACGAGTCGTACAAAGCCACACACAAGGACATAATCGTACAACCAAATGGCCCATGTACACACCGTACACACGCTCAAAACGCACGTACACAACCAGGACAAAATAAAACAACACAAGAATACACCATTCGAAAGGCACACAGCCACTAAACATGGCCAACAACCACTAAAATAACACAATCACTGACCTGCAACTGCCAAAAACAAACAGAGGCCCAATACACCACCACTCCTTATAACACACCCACCCAAAATTCAAACACTGCCACACCCACCCATGGACCAATGAAAAGGGCCCACACACACAAACCATGAGCCTTTGCAACAGACTCACTGCTGCCAGACACCACAGAACCAGACTACAAGCTACACCACACCTTACACTTGCACACCTTCACACGACCACCCTCACAAACACCCTCTCATCACATTCACACACACACACAACCATCCACACCCCCCCCCAACATCCACACACCCCCCACACCCACACCATCCCCACCCACACCCCTCACCATGCCCACTACCAAGAATCCAAAGTTCAGTCACCGAGAGTTGGAGGTCCTTGTTGATCAAATCCTCAGAGTCGAGCCACAGATCTTTGGAACATTGGTCAGAAGCACCAGCCAGGCAGCCAAAACAGCCATGTGGCAGACCATCGTCGATGCTGTGAATGCTGTTGCGGACACCAGGAGGACCAAGCAGGATTGCCAGAACAGGTGGTACGATCTGCGGAGGAGGGTCAGAGCCAAGAGGCAGGAGGAACACGACCAGGCCAACGCCACCGGAGGAGGGCCCTCCCGCAGAGCCGTACAGTACCATCCCTGGGAGGAGAGGGTGATGGCCATACTGCCGGTGGAGGCAGTTGAAGGAGTAGAAGGACTCCGAGACCCGGGTGAGTACACAAACAACGCACCTCACATGGGGGGAACTGCAACCACAAACAAAATTACTAACAGGCACGCAACCACCACAAGCCATCGCATGACTCAACCACACTCCATGAGCAGGCACATGCCACTGCTGCCACCATGCCCCATGCACCCAGCTGGACAATGTCAAGTCACAGGCCACAGAAGACAACAACACATGACACGGTAACCCGGATGGCGGGAGGCTGGGCACCAAAAATCACATAGTGCGACGCCAAAGCAGACAACAATGCCCTCTGCCCATATGGCCTAGGTCACAGCCAGACAAACACTGTGTCCCAACACAGGAATGACTTGCCAGCAAATGGCGGACGCCTTGCATCAACACATGGGGGTGAAGGCACTGTTTTGCACATGACAGCAGCTAATGAACAGCCAACATTGTGAAAGAGTGGCAGCACACACCACCACAGCAGCAGCGCACAGACACACAGCAGACAAAATGGGTGCCTGGAGATCAGAAACAAACTCACATCAACAGGCCAAGGGCCACTCAAAGATCTGCTAACAGTGTGTGCCCAGGAAGCTGGGCCAAGGTGACAGAGGGTGACACACGGAGGGAGGGAGAGGGGGACACAGAGGGAGGGAGAGGGGGACTGAGAGGGAGGGAGACGGACAGAGGGAGGAGGCTGACACACGGAGGGAGGGAGGAGGCTGACACACAGAGGGAGGGAGAGGGGGACAGAGAGGGAGGGAGAGGGGGACAGAGAGGGAGGGAGACACAGGAAGACGGACAGAGGGAGGAGGCTGACACACAGAGGGAGGGAGAGGGGGACAGAGAGGGAGGGAGAGGGGGACAGAGAGGGAGGGAGACACAGGAAGACGGACAGAGGGAGGAGGCTGACACACAGAGGGAGGGAGAGGGGGACAGAGAGGGAGGGAGAGGGGGACAGAGAGGGAGGGAGAGGGGGACAGAGAGGGAGGGAGAGGGGGACAGAGAAGGAGGGAGACACAGGGATAGCAAATCAGTCCTTTGGTGTGTGGGAATGTCTGCTCGTCAGCAGGTGGACTGCGTGCATGTAGACAAGGGTGGCCAGTGCCAGAACCCCCCCTCTTCATCATGGCAAAACGCAGGGCCATGTCACAACCTGTACACGAGCACAAGGACAGCCACCTGCATCATATAAGTGTGTGGATCCACTCCATGTGCACATGTACAGTGCTACAAGGAAGGCGCAAATGCATGGCTCGCCACACCTGCACACTCCACTGCTGACTGCAGTCACACTTGACGCAGCAAGTAAGACTGTGCCACACATAGTTAAAGGGGCCAAATTGGTGCCCAAGGGACACACCCATGCACAAGTGCACTGTGAGTGGAATGCAAGACAGATCCTAATTCCAAGAGGAAATGTGCCAACTTTGAAACGGATGAAACATGGATGTTGCATGGACCAAAATTAACATTTTCTCTCTCACACACAGGTCAACATCGTGCTGCACCCCCCAACACTGGGGGGGAACACTCACAGGACCCGGATCTGCAGGAGACCGATCCCACCGGCAGCGACCACTCTCACCACTCTGCGGACGACCCCGACCGACCTGGCCCCTCTGGTGTCCAACCACCTGCAGCACCTGCGTCAGGTACAACCGTGCCAACCACCACCCCCACTCCTGCCACATCCCAGGAGACACCCAGGATCCCTGCCCCAACACCACAATGCAGCCAGGCTCGCCAGGAGGGACACGGTGTCCCGGGCACCCAGGAGGAGGCAGGCGACAACGCCAATGCCACCCCTCAGGGGTCCCGGAGACCCGATGTGCCCACAAGTGCAGGCCAGACGCAAGTGGGCAGGGGTGGTGGGAGTGGAGGACGGCGGAGGCGCGAGCCTGACCAGTTGGCTGGGGATCCGGTATTTTCCCATGTCCGTAACATCCTGGACTCATACCGGCAGGACACCACGGGCATGGCCCAGGTTGTGTCCGTCCTCGAGGGGATCAAGGTCCAGCAGGCCCAGCAACATGCGGAGCTAATAGCCTGTCTACAGGTACACCAACGGAGGATGGAGGACAGACAGGCTGAGCAAGTGACGGCGTTCCAGGGGATTCACGCTACACTCCGTCGGATGGCCGACACCATGGCCGACCCTCCCTGTGCCAGAAGGCGGAGAACATCACCACCCACAGGGAGGGATCAGGAGGAGGAGGAGGAAACATCCGACGGAGCATCCCAGACGTCGTCACGGCCTGCTGCTGAGGTTCCCCGCAGGAAGCCGGGTCGTCCACGGAAAGGACCGTGAGGGTGGCTGCTACATCACCATCTCCCAGGACACCTGGCCTGGCACCTGGCCCACTGGAGCAACAGCATCACAGCATCAAGAGACATTCTCTGCCACATGGCCCTGCTGGTCACTGGCTGACCAATGTTGACAAAGACTGTGGCATGGACTCTGAGGATTTCCAATGGCAAGGACACCAACTCCCCTACTGAACTTTGGATTCCCTAATCCCGGAAAGCCCCTCACTTTGTCCCCCCCCCCCCCCCAATAATAAATCACACTATTAAGAGTAGATGCCTGCTGGTAGCATTATTACCTAACATGTGTCTTGTACAGTCTAAACATGCCTGAGTCATCTGTTCACTTCAACCATCCACACCCTGGGGCCTGAGTCTGGCACAGGACACATGGGTCACAGTTTATTAGGCAAGACAGACATGGAGCACCATACACACCCGTGATGGGCAGAACCAGCTGAGGGGGTGGCCGAACAACCGTGCTGACAGACACATTGAGTACAGCAACAGTCATGCGCAGAGGTCAGGGATCCTGGCCAGTGTCCTGGGGGGCACCCAGGTATGTGTAGACAGGTGGCAGAACCATGTCCTGCAAGCTTGAGTCCGGTGGATGCAGAGAATGGGGTCATGGACAACGTTGGATGCATGGGGATGGCACATGTCACAATACCCACACAGTCATGGACATCATGCCCAATACACAGTCTCAGCACACACACACAGCTTGCATCTTGCCACTCGACACATTGACACATAGCCACAATCAGGGAATACCATGCCAGACATGCAGGATGCACCGTGCCAACACACCAGCATTGACTGAGAAGAGGCACCTTGGAGGCATAGGGACACCTTTATTAGTCATGTTTTTGGGATTGCAGAGGCAACTTGAAGTACACATGAACACATCATGTGGAGTAACATGTGGGTCCAACACTGGCACCCCCCTTCTGCAGCACAAATGCGTGATAGCCATGGAACTGGCACACAAGTGTCGGCTAACAGCTAAAACCCACAGCTGCACACGGAGAGCCTGACATACACCATAGATCCGCTGATGTGGAAGTCCCACGCCATGTCAAGACAATGTCAACCGTATGTGTCCGAGGGCAGTGTCACACACATTGATGCCATCATCACAATCCACTATCCCATCACTGATGACTGACAACCAGGCAGCCCATCTATTCAGGTGTACCCAGCTGCATGTCGTGTCCCATGGGGATGCCACATGACTGCAGAGGAACCAAACCCCGACCGGGGCAGTGTGCACACATCGTGAACAACTGCCACACCCAATACACCCCAGATGCATCCCTTACCCCATGGAGACTTCCAAACGTGTCCGTGCCTGTAACGCTGAGTCAGCCCACGATGTCATGTCCATGAGGAATAGCAGTGCCACAACAATGCAACCAGCAAACGGCATGCGCAGGTACCTGGGGAAGAGAGACACACAAGAAGTCAGCCACAAAAAGCACAGCCATTTGCATGTGCATTTACTCGACACATGTATGGATGACAACATGCTAGGTCACAATTATGACTGGGGAAATACTACCATCACTGCCACCATCACTCCAGTGACACACCCACACACACCTCTGACCCACGTGCCATACATGCAGGTGGAGACACACATCACAACGCATGCCACACAGGGACCAATGCGTGCACACTCAGACCCTGGTACTCACCACTAAGCAAAGAAGTCGCGTATGAGCCGAGTCCGGATGTCCTCTTGCGGCTCCACATCCTCCACATCACTAGCCCCATTGCCAAGCCCTTCGTCCTCCACGGGTGGATGGTCCTCGTCATGTTGATTCAGGATGAGTGGCACAGCTCTTTCAACTGCCATGTTGTGCAGCATGCAGCAGACCATGAAGATCTTGCAGACCTTCGCCGGGGCATAAGGGAGTGCACCGCCGGTCTTGTGGAGGCACCGGAATCGGCTCTTCAGCATGCCAAACGTCCTCTCTATCACTCGCCTTGTCCGGCCATGGGCGGTGTTATAGCGGAGCTGGGCCGGCGTGATGGGGTTGCGGAGAGGTGTCAGCAGCCAAGGCATGTTGGGATAGCCAGCGTCCCCTACATGGGAAGCACATGGACATCGTTAGAACTGGTGAAGCGGTCGTGCTGGTCGGCTATACAGAATACAGGACAGACAGACTGTACCCACCAACAACACATGCCCGTTCGTTGCGCAGCTGCATCATCATATCAGGCATCCCGCTACGCCTCATGATGTAGGCATCGTGTGCTGACCCTGGGAAACGAGCACAGACATGTGAAATCACCATATTGGACAGACACACCACAAGGGCATTGATGGAGTGGTAGTGCTTCCGATTGCGGTACGCCACCTCCCGTGCGTGTGGTGGTACCAAACCTACATGTGTCCCATCTATGGACCCAATGACATGGGGCATCCCTCCCAGGGCATAGAATCCACGCTTGACCTCAGTCATCTGTTCAGGGGTTGGGAACTTGATGAAGTCATCCAGGTGAATCAACATGGCCTCCAAGAAATCATGCAGCACACCGCTGAACATGCTCTGGGACATGCCACCAACATGAGCTATGGTATTTTGGAAGGTACCCGTGGCAAGAAAATGTAGGGCAGCCATTACCTTCAGCTGGGGTGTCAGTGCCGTAGGATACCTGTGCTGCGGTTGCAGGTGTGGTGCCAGTCTCGCCGTCAGCTCAAGAATCAACGGTTGGGTGAAGCGGTAGAGCCGGATCCTGTCATTCTCCTGCATGGTAGCCAAGTCTGGAATTCTTCGGGCAAGAGGCGGCGCTCTGCAGTAATTTGGAAGTGACAACGAAGAGTGAGTGCACTACGAGAACAACTCATGTCTACTGAGCACATGTAAATCTGGCAATACACACATGCTACATAGGGAGTCAGGTATGTGCTACATGCCCAGGACACGTATGGATGCAAGGTGACACTCCTTCCAAGACCCAGCTACACACGGTGATTGAGAACCTCCCCATGCCACGCCATGGAAATAGCTGTGTCCCAGTGCAAGTGCACAGCCCGACGCAAGACAGGAGTGACATACACCCACACATCAGCAGAAGTGGGATGCCGATTGCAGAGACTGGTAGCGGAACACTGGAGCCACAGGTCACATGACATTACACTAGTCCAGCCCACACACCTTGCCATGAAGGTGCACATGTCATGACTCACCACACATTCCTTGTGAGGATGCTGACATGGCCTTGTCACGCTACTCCGTGTCCCATGCATACATGTGCACCTCACATCCGATAACACATGTGGCATGGTGTGCGGAACAGTGTGCAATGACAATCTACACACAGCCACATGTTGGTTGCTGCAACGGCTGCAGCTTTTGAGGGTGCTACAACATCAACCTGATGTAAATCCCGGACACATATATGACATAGTCACATTGTGCACTGTGGGTAGTGACAAGTCATGTGTCATGACCCCTGTACCGGGCATCATGGGACACTTCCGTGTGTTGGTGTCCGTGCCATGCCAGTGACGCTCATCCCAAGTGCGCAGTCCCACATGCACACATGTCAAAGGAGTCAAGGGCATGCCTGGCACACATTGCACCCTCACACAGTACACCTGTACACATCTCATCATACATCTGGTGCCTTCTCCACTCAGGAGGCATGTTCCACATCACAGCCTGTGACACCTGTGCCCCACACATGTAGTAATGCACAGACGATGCCTTGATGTCCATTCCTGGACAAGTATGTCCATCCATGGACAAGTATGTCCATCCATGGACAAGTATGTCCGCCCTATTCCTACCTGTGTGTCGCCTATCACCACAGTGATGTGTAAAAACCGCCGTACTGCTGCTGAGAGGGCCTGTGCATGTTCCCAAATCACTGTGGGAGTGCTGCCGTATGTGTACCCATCGTGATGGCGAGCGTACAGGCATTTGTACGGTCCGTAGCACTACGAGTACATATACGCGTGCAGACCCATAGTGATAGGGCCGTACACACGCATGTACGCTCACTATCACTATGGGTCTGCACGCGTATGCGTACCCGTAGTGGTACGGACCGTACACTCGCATGTACGCTCACTATCACTATGGGTCTGCACGCATATGCGTACCCGTAGTGGTACGGACCGTACACACGCATCTACGCTCACTATCACTATGGGTCGGCACGCGTATGCGTACTCGTAGTGATAGTGAGCGTAGATGCGAGTGTACGGTCCGTACCACTACGGGTACGCATACGCGTGCAGACCCATAGTGATAGTGAGCGTAGATGCGAGTGTACGGTCCGTACCACTACGGGTACGCATACGCGTGCAGACCCATAGTGATAGTGAGCGTACATGCGTGTGTACGGTCCGTACCACTACGGGTACGCATACGCGTGCAGACCCATAGTGATAGTGAGCGTACATGCGTGTGTACGGTCCGTACCACTACGAGTACGCATACGCGTGCAGACCCATAGTGATAGTGAACGTAGGCATGCATGTACGGGCCGTTGCCATGCATTTGGGGTGCCCTAGGGCCCCGAAACGCACCGTACCTGTGTGTGATGCTCCAAATTACATAGGGGACAAGTATTAAGGCCTACATGCATGCTGGTTGTCATGGAGACCAAGTTCAAATTTCGAAATTGTTCTGGAAGGTGCACAGCAGAAGTCAGTTGGAATTCTTCTACTTTGTTGCAATGTGTTTGTGGGGCTGACATCATGCAGGAGAATGAAACCGATAGAGAACCCACAGACTGCTAGGTTTGAAGGGATTGGTGGAAACATAGGATGCAAATGTGAGTGACCAATCACTCTGTACTCCTGTGCATGAGACTGGGCAGAAGGGCACATATAAGGCAGCCAGGTCCCATGAGGGAGCACTTGCCTGCACATCTTTGCATTCGTCGACCCAGCTGCTGCTACTGATTCCCTGGAACCATGTCAAGGGCTGTGGAGAGGACACAGCCATTCACCCTGGAGGAGAACATGGCTCTGCTGGATGTGATCCTCCCACAGTACTCCATGCTGTATGGGCGACCAGGGTATCAGGTGAGTGCATAGGCCACTGCCACAGACTGTCCCTATGTTGTGACTGTGACTTCTGCCATTGCGTCCAGGTGTAACACACATGCCATGTACTGTCGGGGGGGTCCCAGGGGGGGGGGTGCCTGATGTCTCCCAGCAGTGCCCTGAGACAGGAGGGGTGTGTGCAGAGTCCTCCCAGCAGTGCCCTGAGACAGGAGGGGTGGGGGCCTATCACTCCCAGCAGTGCCCTGAGACAGGAGGGGTGTGTGCAGAGTCCTCCCAGCAGTGCCCTGAGACAGGAGGGGTGTGGGCCTATCACTCACAGCAGTGCCCTGAGACAGGAGGGGTGTGTGCAGAGTCCTCCCAGCAGTGCCCTGAGACAGGAGGGGTGTGTGCAGAGTCCTCCCAGCAGTGCCCTGAGACAGGAGGGGTGGGGGCCTATCACTCACAGCAGTGCCCTGAGACAGGAGAGGTGGGGGCCTATCACTCACAGCAGTGCCCTGAGACAGGAGGGGTGGGTGTGATGCACAGTGTGAGCCTTGATCATTGATTGTGACATTGCCATCATTCCACCTGTGTACCCACTGTGGCACGTACTGCTTTTGCCCTCACCAGGGGATGATGTCCCTATGACAAAGGTGCAATGCGTTGGCTGCATGACATGCCTTGTTGTAACCAGCTAATTTGTACCCATATGTCTCTCTGTGACATGTGGCTGGTGTATTGATGTGGTGTCACTTGTTCCTCCTCACAGGTAGGCGCCACTGCCAAGGAGCAGATCTGGCTGACCGCCGTCAGTGCCGTGAGGGGTGTGGATGGTCGGAGGCGGAGCCTGCCCCAGGTGAGGAAACGCTGGCAGGATATCCGGTGCTGGACGCGGAGGATTGCACGGCTCCTGCTGGGGGACTCACCTGAGAGCCACAAGAACCGCGGCCGCCGCCGTCTGAGCCACCTCCACAGGCGTGTGCTGCCGGTGGTCTTTCCAGACCTGGAGAGGCGCTTACAGGCGATGCAGCAGCCGGAAGGGGGTAGGTACATGTGTGTTTGTTGTGTGTCACCGGCATTTGTAAGGGCACAGTAGCATGAATTCACTGGCAGGGTTTAAAGGTGCTGTGCAGATCCTGTTTGCCCCAGTATAGCGCTGTGCCCCTGCCACCCTTCCCCTCCTTGCAATGTGTTCCCTGGTCTGTGTGTAGTCACTCCTTCACAAGGTAATGTAGGCTGGCGCTTTGTCCACGAGAACAATGACTGTAGCATCATGTGTGGGGGTGGTGTGTAACAGGTTGTGGGACCTTGCCTGTGCACTGTCAAGTTCACTGCATGTGGGTTCCATGTCAGTTGCCACTGATGCTGACTCCAGACATGGGAGTTGGTCTCTCATGTGTCATGCCTTACAGCGCGCATGTCCTATGTAGTGGCCTGTGACATGATGTGCATGAGTGTGCGATACACATAGTGCAGGGATGGTGACGTGTGTTGCAGTCATTACCATTCAGTAGCATGTAGTTGCGTGCCCACTACTGTCCCCTGGGGCACCTTTTCCTCAGTGGTGTATGTGTCATCATAAACGTGGCCAATCTCAGTGTCTACAGCGTAGGTTGTGCTCTGTGCCATTGTCCCCTGTCACCATGTATATAGACGTGCTATTTTGTACAGGTGTCCACTGTGCAGCCTGACCTGATTGTCCTTCTTCATACTCACAGTTGCCAGTGCCTGTGTGTCTTTTTCTACTCATCTGAGGATGGGCACTGGTACCTCATTATTTGTACAGGCGCACCTTGGCTGTTTGGCGTCCAATCTTGCTTTTTGCCTGCCCCTGTGTGTATCACCCAGACTATGAGATGTTGGTGCCACCTGTGTCTCAACAATTTGCCTCGTGTAGGGTCTTGTTGGGGCGGGCAATGCCTATGTGTTAACTCCTGATTTCCACTTGCTGGGTCTGGGCAGTGTGTGATGTGTCTGGACACACACGCAAGGTGCAGTGACCGAGTCATGTTGTGCATGTTTTCAGCATTACCTATGCAGCATGTGTCTCAAGTTCATGGATATGCTCCCTGGTCATCGGTATTTTCGCCAACGCTGTGTGGTGCAGATGCAGTGCTGGATTGTCCCCAGGGCCTGGGTGCTATGTCAGACTCCGTTTCCTGTGTTTAGCTATTGTCTCATGCTCTCCATGGTATTTCAGTGGCATGGTGGCTCAACCAACTGTGTGTTTCATGCCCTACATCGGTACCCTGTTCAGTAGATGTTAGGGATCTTCCTTTTCAGGCCATGCAATGTTACCTATGTAGATTGGACTCATGTGACAGATGTGTACAGGTGTCTGATTAATTTCTGTCTCTCCACCCTGCCCACAGCATCGTCGGGGGACACAGAGGGAGACATGGACACAGACCAGGCGGAGGGACCGAGCACCAGTGCCAGCCGTGACATCGGGTCTGGCATATCGAGTGGGACAGAGGCGGAGGAGAGTGTGGCCGAGGACCTGTCGACTGGCACATCAGACTACGAAGCTGACAGGTCCGAGGAGGATGTCTCCGAGTGGGCGGAGGCTGCACCAGCAGCTGACAGCGGAACAACACCTCGCACCGCCCCCTCAGTTTCCACCAGCCGCCTCCCACTTGCTCGTGTCCCTTCCCAGCGTGCCCGGTCACAGCATGTCTCCTTCCTGCCAGGCACCGCACCCCCTGCCCCTGTCTCCACTGCTGCCGCCAATGCAGGGTCTGTGGACATCCAGCGGCAACTGCAGGTTGGTCAGGCTGCGATCCTTAATGTCCTCCATGCCCACGGCAAAACCCTCACCAACATCGAGGCTTTCTTGGAGGGCATTCATTCATCGCAGGCTGACCAACGCAACTTGCTGAGGTCCATAGACTCCACACTGACTGCAGCAGTGGGTCTCCTGCAGCGCGACCTCCCCCCACCTACCCCTGCCCCATCCACACTTCCCACTCCCAAGCCTGTCCCACGTACACCCAGACGTCGGCATGCACCCACATCAACGGACACGGGCACCACACCAGCAGGGAAGGTCCACCGCACTCCTCCTGACACGCACACACAGGGTGAGGTAGGCACACCCACTGGGTCGGGGGGCAAACGTGTGACACGCAGCCATAGTGGGAGTCCGCATTCCACCCAGTCCACTCCCTCCAAATCCCCTCCCCTCAGCTCTCCTGGCCACATCTCCCCCAAGGACTCCTTCATGGCCGCTCTGTCCCTGAGCCCCACAGTTACACCACCACGCAAGCGGTCAAGGAGGTCCCCGGTCAGGGTGGTTGAGTCTCCCCCCCTGTCTCCACCCTCCCCGGTGGCGCTGCGACCCATCCCTCTGACCCCCCCCCCCTCCTTGGGGCCTGAGGTCCCTTCGGGTGCAGGGGACTCCCTGGAGGACCTTGCAAAGGTGTGTAGTGCCATCCTGGCCTCCGCCTTTGGCACTGACCCACCCCCTGTGGTGGAGTCCTCCATCCCTGCACCCACAACGCCGTCCCTTTGCCCTGATGTCCCTGCGGTGCCTGTTGCTTCCCCCCCCCTGATGCCCTCACCAGTGTGGAAGACGATGCCATTTGACTGTGCAGGCAAGGTAGGGGACACGCATCCCACTGTGTCCCCCATCCAGCTGAGAATCATTGACTGCCCTATGGGCTTTGTGAAGATTGTACTGCCTGCGATCCACGGACATTGTGCTCATGCTGAATAAAGCTTAATTTTGTTTTCATTATCACACTACTGCTATGCTGGTATTGGTGTTGGTGGGGCTGCTACATGGTTTTGGGTGGTGTGTAAGGGTTTGGGTGTGTGGGATATGTAGTAGTGTACTGCTCATTGGTGGGACCCTGTGATCTGTGTGCCATCACAAGGTGTTGGCTAACTTTCTTTGTTCATGTCAGCAGTTACTGCATGGTGCACTTGTCCCAGGGTGTATTCCTTCCTCTGTGTACCCAGCTTTCTTCCCTGCAGGGTGTTCCCAATGTTTAGCGCAGAGCTGTGTCTACATGAGCTGTGTGTGTGACGGAGCCCTTCTACTTTGGCCATGCATGCAGGGCCATGTCTCCACCTGCAACAATCGTGGCATCCTTGGTGATCACTGTACTTGTGTGTGGAGTCTGTTGACATGAGTTCATGGGGACATGTTCCCTTGTAGCCAGTATGCATGTGGATAATTCTGGCCTCACACACATGTGTTACACCCCTCCTGTCTCAGGGCACTGCTGGGAGGACTCCACACCCACCCCTCCTGTCTCAGGGCACTGCTGTGAGTGATAGGCCCCCACCCCTCCTGTCTCAGGGCACTGCTGGGAGGACTCCACACCCACCCCTCCTGTCTCAGGGCACTGCTGTGAGTGATAGGCCCCCACACCTCCTGTCTCAGGGCACTGCTGGGAGGACTCTGCACCCACCCCTCCTGTCTCAGGGCACTGCTGGGAGGACTCCACACCCACCCCTCCTGTCTCAGGGCACTGCTGTGAGTGATAGGCCCCCACCCCTCCTGTCTCAGGGCACTGCTGGGAGGACTCTGCACCCACCCCTCCTGTCTCAGGGCACTGCTGGGAGGACTCTGCACACACCCCTCCTGTCTCAGGGCACTGCTGGGAGTGATAGGCACCCACCCCTCCTGTCTCAGGGCACTGCTGGGAGTGATAGGCCCCCACCCCTCCTGTCTCAGGGCACTGCTGGGAGGACTCCACACCCACCCCTCCTGTCTCAGGGCACTGCTGGGAGGACTCCACACCCACCCCTCCTGTCTCAGGGCACTGCTGTGAGTGATAGGCCCCCACCCCTCCAGTCTCAGGGCACTGCTGGGAGGACTCCACACCCACCCCTCCTGTCTCACGGCACTGCTGGGAGGACTCCACACCCACCCCTCCTGTCTCAGGGCACTGCTGTGAGTGATAGGCCCCCACCCCTCCTGTCTCAGGGCACTGCTGGGAGGACTCTGCACCCACCCCTCCTGTCTCAGGGCACTGCTGGGAGGACTCTGCACACACCCCTCCTGTCTCAGGGCACTGCTGGGAGGACTCTGCACCCACCCCTCCTGTCTCAGGGCACTGCTGGGAGGACTCTGCACACACCCCTCCTGTCTCAGGGCACTGCTGGGAGGACTCCACACACACCCCTCCTGTCTCAGGGCACTGCTGGGAGGACTCCACACCCACCCCTCCTGTCTCAGGGCACTGCTGTGAGTGATAGGCCCCCACCCCTCCTGTCTCAGGGCACTGCTGGGAGGACTCTGCACCCACCCCTCCTGTCTCAGGGCACTGCTGGGAGGACTCTGCACCCACCCCTCCTGTCTCAGGGCACTGCTGGGAGGACTCTGCACCCACCCCTCCTGTCTCAGGGCACTGCTGGGAGGACTCTGCACACACCCCTCCTGTCTCAGGGCAATGCTGGGAGTGATAGGCCCCCACCCCTCCTGTCTCAGGGCACTGCTGGGAGGACTCTGCACCCACCCCTCCTGTCTCAGGGCACTGCTGGGAGGACTCTGCACCCACCCCTCCTGTCTCAGGGCACTGCTGGGAGGACTCTGCACACACCCCTCCTGTCTCAGGGCACTGCTGGGAGGACTCCACACCCACCCCTCCTGTCTCAGGGCACTGCTGGGAGGACTCCACACCCACCCCTCCTGTCTCAGGGCACTGCTGTGAGTGATAGGCCCCCACCCCTCCTGTCTCAGGGCACTGCTGGGAGGACTCTGCACCCACCCCTCCTGTCTCAGGGCACTGCTGGGAGGACTCTGCACCCACCCCTCCTGTGTCAGGGCACTGCTGGGAGGACTCTGCACCCACCCCTCCTGTCTCAGGGCACTGCTGGGAGGACTCTGCACACACCCCTCCTGTCTCAGGGCAATGCTGGGAGTGATAGGCACCCACCCCTCCTGTCTCAGGGCACTGCTGGGTGGACTCTGCACACACACCTCCGATTTCAGGATATGTACGCTTGGAACATACACGGTGGGGGTACGCTCAATGCATTCGAGGTGAGGGTACGAGTCTACTTACACTGGTGTGGTGGGGGTACGCTCCATGCATATGCGGGTGAGGGTACGGGTCGAACTTACACTGTTGGGCCGGGGGGTACGCTCCTTGCATACGCGGGTGGGGGTACGGGTCGTACTTACACTGTTGGGCTGGGGGGTACGCTCCTTGCATACGCGGGTGGGGGTACGGGTCGTACTTACACTGTTGGGCTGGGGGGTACGCTCCATGCATACGCGGGTGGGGGTACGGGTCGTACTTACACTGTTGGGCTGGGGGGTACGCTCCTTGCATACGCGGGTGGGGGTACGGGTCGTACTTACACTGTTGGCATGGGGGGTACGCTCCATGCATACGCGGGTGGGGGTACGGGTCGTACTTACACTGTTGGGGTGGGGGGTACGCTCCATGCATACGCGGGTGGGGGTACGGGTCGTACTTACACTGTTGGGCCGGGGGGTATGCACCTTGCATACGCGGGTGGGGGTACGGGTCGTACTTACACTGTTGGGCTGGGGGGTACGCTCCTTGCATACGCGGGTGGGGGTACGGGTCGTACTTACACTGTTGGGGTGGGGGGTACGCTCCATGCATACGCGGGTGGGGGTACGGGTCGTACTTACACTGTTGGGCTGGGGGGTACGCTCCTTGCATACGCGGGTGAGGGTTCGAGTCGTACTTACACTGTTGGGGTGGGGGGTACGCTCCATGCATACGCGGGTGGGGG
This sequence comes from Triturus cristatus, assembly GCF_964204655.1. Lineage (NCBI taxonomy): Eukaryota > Metazoa > Chordata > Amphibia > Caudata > Salamandridae > Triturus > Triturus cristatus. The sequence continues at coordinate 484,459,074 of NC_140580.1, read as the reverse complement.
TACGGGTCGTACTTACACTGTTGGCATGGGGGGTGCGCTCCATGCATACGCGGGTGGGGGTACGGGTCGTACTTTCACTGTTGGGGTGGGGGGTACGCTCCTTGCATACGCGGGTGAGGGTTCGAGTCGTACTTACACTGTTGGCATGGGGGGTGCGCTCCATACATACGCGGGTGGGGGTACGGGTCGTACTTTCACTGTTGGGGTGGGGGGTACGCTCCTTGCATACGGGGTGGGGGTAGGGTCCGTACATATCCGTCCCCACGCTATGTGATGTTTGTGCGGCCCGTACCCAGGCCTTTGCCACGTGGGTGCGATCCGTCCCGCCATTGTTGGGGTGACGTGTGTGGGCGTGGTCCGACTCGTACCCACGCTCTTCAGGCGTGGGTACGGGACGTACCTGTCTGGTTGTGTTGCCGGTTCGCGTGGTGACGGACTTCCGTTGTGGCGGTCGCTGGCTTATCAGGACACGCCCCCACCCCCTCGTGGTGACCAGGGCATGGGAGTCAGGTATGTCCAGGCCATGTGTGGTGTGTGACTTATGTGGTTGTTTTGTGGCCTGCCCTGGTCCTGCCACCCCCACCCCACCCCACTTTCCCCCCTCCCTTAGTTATTCTGACCTTCTGCGGCGTCTGCGTCGTAACCTGTAGAGGAGGTGGACTGCTATGAGGGCAGGGATGACTCGTAGGTTCGGGTCCATGTCTGTCCGTCGCGTACTGGTACTCCTTGCTCGCGTCGTCCTGTCGCGTACGGGTCCTCCTTGATCGCGTCGTCCTGTCGCGTACGGGTCCTCCTTGGTGGCGTCGTCCTGTGTGTCCGTCACGTACTGGTCCTCCTTGTTCGCGTCGTCGTCTGTCCGTCGCGTACTGGTGGTCCTTGTTCGCGTCGTCCTGATTTCCCGGCAGTTTTTGGCTGCCGCAAAATATTCACCGTGCGGGGTGACGTCGGTGCGAATCGTGATTCCTGGGTCGTGAATGGCTGGCTGCGAGCGTCCCGACGTCAGGTCGGCGCTTTCCCGGATCGCATTGGTAGGTGTTTTTTTGTTCGGTCGGGCTTTTTTACGATTCGTACGGTAATGGTGTACCCGTGCGAATCGTGATTCCTTGTTTGTGAAAATTGACGACCGGGTACGCGTCGGACGGAGATTATGCTCCGTCCGACGGTTCGTACCCGGTTTTTACCGGATCGTGATCGGCACCTCAATGTAAGTTATGTTTCTACAGGCATCAATGGCTCACATACATGACATTTTCTACTGTTCGTCAGGATGTGTGCCTGTACACTGCTTTGTCCAAGGTTGTCACAGACAGTGATTAATATTGTGTGCCCAGCCAAAATGAAACATTTCAATGTGCATGTCGAAGTGTGTGCATGCCCAGCTCATGTATAGATTTGGCTGTGCATGGCCATTGCTACTCAAGGGCCATCATGTTGCTGACACAGATGTATTTGGATTTATCGCAAGATTTGTTTGGCACGTGCACAGCTCCTTTTTAAAAAAACAGTTTAACAGATAGTGTTAATTTTTGAATTATTTTCTGGAATTTTTTGTCCGTGCTTCCAGGGTGTCACTCCTCTGATGTGAGTGCCTCGAATAACTCCTGGTGTAGCAAACCCTAAGCTTAGGGTGTGTCCCCTGGGCACTGGTAGGATAAATAAATGCTTTTCATTGTTGAATCAAATAAACAACTGATTCCACATGGACTCTTCAATTCAGCCACGGATACCGAAGGAGAGTGTTTGGCTACTGACACACGCCTACGGATCTCATTTGAACCGCACTACGCAGACTCATTAGTAAGTACTGATCACGAAATATTCAGTGAACCGGGCGCATTAATCAGCACACACATAATTGTATTTATTTCACGAACATCAACCGACGAACACAAGGGTACTCGCATAATTCACATAAACATGAGGCACCGGAATAGACTCACATAATCTCAAACACCGGAGCACGCTAGATTCACTACGAACAGGAAGAGCCACAAACCTACGCTATGTATTTTACACATTCAACCGGACTATGAAAAAGTAATTAAATTGTTTCTTTGTTTGTTAAAGATACTGCATAAGGGATACAACTTGTTTATTTTGTTCGTTTTGTTTTAGACAAACCCCTGACGAAGGCTATACTTCTAAGCCGAAATGCATTGGGAGTTGTGGGACACGTAGAAACTTGTTAATCACCGCATCTTCGCTTTAAAAAAAATGTCGTGATGAAATAAACGAACGTTCAAACCAATTGACAACAATGCAACTTTATTGAAAAATCACAATCAGTTGTTTATTTGATTCAACAATGAAAAGCATTTATTTATCCTACCAGTGCCCAGGGGACACACCCTAAGCTTAGGGTTTGCTACACCAGGAGCTGACACAGATGTGTCATCCCTGTACACATTTGGGCTTTAACAAGGACATACGTGCACTGAGGATATGTTGTAAGATTGGGGCATGTGAGACCATGCTACGGTGTCGGCTATATTGGTGTGTCCATTTCATTCACTGTCAGATGTCCCCTGTCAATGATGTATATGTGATTTCCTGTGTGTTTTGTGCAATGTACTATATATGGATCTCCACACTTGTCATCTGCCAGATACACTTCCACAGCCAGGCCAGGGGGCACCCCTGGTCACTGCATCCCCAGACAGTGACTTTGAACATATGGTTGCAATGGCTGTGTGTGCGACCGTGTTTGGTTTGGCCAGTGCATATGTGTGATTTTCAGCCACATCATTTATCAGGCCCATGTGTCAGACATCTTGCCCGGGCATTATCTTTGTGAGTGACTGGTACCACGTGTGCAATGTGTTTTGGCATAGAAGGTGTGTTCATGGCCAGCATCGGTGGTATTTATTTTCAAGTTAGGACCTCCTGCTCCCCCAGGCCAGTTATCCCATCATGAAGCATGCCACCATTGCAGTGGGTGCAGGCTAACTTTCAGGATGTTAGTCAGTGCAGTCCTGGTGTTTGTTGGTGCCCAGTTCCCAGCAGGGCCTTGTGCTCCCTACAACAGAGCCCAGTGTCAGACATCTTGTCATACCATTTCCACTCCCTGTGAGGTGAGCATGGTTCAGTGTGAGCTTGCTGGGCCATGTGGGTGGGTGGGGATTGTCTGTGACTGCAACTCCCAACATGCTTTTGGCTACATCCCCCTTCCCAGCATGCCCATACTTCCATCCTTTTGACTCTGCTTCCCTGTGAGGGAGTGTGACAGCAATGGCAAGATGGCTGACCGTGAAGTCCTGGTATTTGTTTGGCTACAAGTCCAAAGAGAACCCCTGTGCTTCACACAGCAGCACCCAGTGCGGTGTATCTTTGGGTGATATTTCACTACAGTGTGAGTCAATGCATTCTTCCCGGTGAGTTGTGTGGAGTTTATGTTGAGGGGTGTGTGTGTCTCCACATGCTGGTAAGTATGGTCAGAGCTGTCAGTCCTCCTTGCCACCCGGACAGACATCCCACCATGAAACGTGCTTCCATTGGAGGGCGTGCAAGTTGTCTTTCAGGATGTCAGGCAGTGGTGTCCTGCTACTGATTTGGCACAACCCCTACTAGGGCCTTGTGCTCCCCACAGCAGGACCCAGTGTCAGCCATCTTGTCAGTAATTTTCCACTCCCTGTGATGTGGGCATGGTTCAGAGAGGTCTTGATGGGCCATTTTGAAGTGGGAGCATTAACTGTGACTACAAACCCCATCATGCTTTTGGAAACACTCACTTCACCTGCATACCCACTATTCATTCCTGTCAGTCAGCTTCACTGTGAGATAGTGTGTTTATGGTGGCAAACTGTCTGACAGTGTTTATTTGGCTTTGTGCCACTGCCTTGCTCTATTTGTTGGTAGGTTTGTACATGTCATGACACAGTTACAAGTCACTATGAGATGGCAGGTATTGTGTTTGTCTGACTAGCATACACATCTTGGGATGATTATCTATTGGTTACTGTGGCTTTGCTAACGGTGCATGGTTTCACTGTCCCCTTGCCACACAATATTGAGTATGTTGGTTGTGTACTCACCAGGCTTTGGTATGTCTGCTAGACCACGGACGCTCTCTGGTGGTAGGATGTCCCGCACCTTCTCCTCCCAGGACCTGAAGTATACTGGGTTGGCAGGAGGGCCACCACCAGTGCGCTGACTCAAGGCGTGATCTTTCTCGATGAGTTTCTTGACCCTCCTGTGCACGTCATACCACCTGTTCTGGATATCGTCCTTTGTGCGCAACGTTGGTGATTGTGCATTCACCTTGTCCACAATCCTCGCCCACATCTTTGTTTTCTGTGACATGGGGGTCCTTTGGACCAATGTACCAAACAAATGCGGCTCTACTCTGATGATCTTGTCTACCAGCACTTCTAACTCACTATCTGTGAACTTCGGATTCTTCTTTGGGGGCATGGTGATGTGTGGTGGTGGTGAGTGATGTGTGTGTGAGGGTGTGTGTGTGTCGGTTTTGCTAGGTGTATGTGTGAGTGCTTTTGGAGAGGTGCTAATGGTGTGAAAGTTGTGTGATGGGTGAGTTGTGAGTGTATCTGTGCTTGCTGTGTGATGGTGTTCTCTGCTGGCTGTTGTCTTCAATTTGCAAAGGATCATGGTAGTGATTGGTACCCTTTATATAGGTGCAGTTGTGGGTGTGTCTTTGTTCCAAGTTTTTTGGATATTTATTGACTTTGTCATTGCTTGTTTGGTCCTTTTTTTGTATTTTTTTCTTTGGGTTTACTAGGCATGAAGGAGACGTTCTTCTGACCGAGACTGACACTGACGTTGGCTCGTGCGGGCTTCTCTGGGTCTTTCACGCTGACTTTCTTCTGTGTTTCATACGCGTCGGTCACGGAGATCTCTATTGATTCAGGTCCCTGTTATCTGTGCGTGTCGGTCATGCGGCTTGGGCTCCGTGCGAGTCGGTCTGGGATTACAAGCATTGCATCGTACTGCACGGATCGGACATCGTGGGTACATGTCGGTCGGGTTCATTCCTGGTGCGTGTCAGTCGGTGCAAATCGCATCCGTTTTCCGGGCGAATCAATGTTTTCCCTACGGCTCGGTCGTACGGCTTGTATTCCGTACGTGTCGGTTGTAATTCACACGCGTTGCATCGTACTGCACGGGTCGTACGACGCTGGTCCGTGTCGGTCAGTCTCCGTTCCGGGTCCGTGTCGGTCGGTACGTTTTGCAGCCGGAATCGGAATCGGCCTCTAAATGTACATCTTAGAGTAATATTAAATAACGTGTTAAAAAAAAAGACAATGGCAAATGAAAAATTAACAGAAAGCAAAGGCCATCATCTATCAGAATAGGAAACAATATATGCTTCCTCCTAATTGGCCAAAGAAGGTGTCAATGGCGTTTTGACCTCTATTAGTTCAAAATGTCATCATCAGTACAAAAAGTTTTAGGAGCAACCATCAGAATCAATTTCTAAGGACAAATTCCATCCAAGATAGAAGTACCAGTCTTCCACTTGAATCTCGGTATTCAGACAGAATATCGAGTTGGAAATGTCGACTTACACAAATATCAACTTGGAAATATCGTGACACAGAAATATCGACAGCAAGAATATTGTGGTGAAGAATATTGAATTTAAGGTAAGAAATATTGTTTTTAAAAATATAGAAGTCATTAATATTGTTTGCAAAAGTATAGTTGTTTAAAATATCTATAGTGTTATGTATTTTAGTTTATATTTAAAGGTTTTTTGTATAAGTATTGTGTATGTCTTTTAATATATGTGTTACATTTAGTACTTATCAATTTTATTTTAATTACATTTTGCATTTTTTTAGTTCCATAGCAGGTTGTGGGTTTATAGGGGAATACTGTGGGAAGTAATTGAATTATAAAAAATGAATGATTTATTTATTTATTAATATTTATTTAATTGACATTGTATTGTGTTAATTGTGAGAAGTAAGGTATTTGTAATGAATTATTAATTGATTGTTAATTAATATTAATTAATTTATTGTAATTAATTATGGCAATTGTGTATTTTCTTTTTAGGTGCAGGTTGTGGGGTTTAAAGAGGTAAAGGGTGGGAAGTAATTTATTTGTAATGATTTATTAATTAGTTGTTAATTAATATTAATTAATTGGTAATTAATCATGGTAATTGTCTAATTTTGTTGGTTGTGGGGTTTATAGGGGAAAAAGGTTGGAAGTAATTTGTTTAATTAATTAATAATTGGTTGTTAATTTATATTAATTAATTTATTGTAAATTAAGTATGAAAATTGTGTATTTAATTTTAGGTGGGGGTTGTGGGGTTTATGGGGTAAAGGGTGGGAAGTAATTTATGTTTAATTAATTAATAACTAGATGTCAATTAATATTAATTAATTATTTGACAATTAAATATGGAAATTGTGTAATTAATTTTAGGTGTGGGTTGTGGGGTTTATAGGGGTGAAGGTTGGGAACTAATGTTTGTCTAATTATTTAAAATTAGTTGATCATTAATATTAAGTAGTTGATATTTAATTAGAGTGACTGTTTATATTATTGTGTGTGGGGGTTTTGCTTTTATAAGGGAAAGGGTGGGGAGGAAATTAATTCTACGTACTTTATAATTAGTTGTTAAATACTATTAGTTTTTTACTTGAAAATAAGTTTTAAATGTGTAATATTTTCTTTTACTGTTTAAATTTATCTGTGGGTTGTGGGGATTATAGTGGTAAAGTGTGAGAAGAAAATCATTTTTTAGGAGTATTAATTTGTTTTTTCAATTAATAATATTTCATTAATTGATCATTAATTTTGTTAATTTTGGAAGTATTTTGTTTTTTAATTTAGATGTGAGTTGTGAATAGTGAGGTGTTTAGGGTAGGAAATAAAAAAACTAAATGTATGTAACAACTCATGTTTTTATTTCTAATTATTGTTGAATTTAAAATATGTATTTGTTTGAAAATTATTTTTTACTTTATTTAATTTAATATTTGTAGGTATTTCTCATATGTATTTAACATTATAATATGTTTTTGATTGTTTTTAATATTAAACATTTATATACTTTTTTATGTCTTTTGTTTTTTAAATATTTTTGTTGTTGCTAATATTTTGTTTGTTTTTAGTTTTGAACTGACTGGAGTAAGCATATTAATTGTTACTGCACTGCAATCCAACACTTTCCCTACTGTTCCACTTATTGGTGTGGGAATAGTAAATTTTATCCCACCATTATCCAACACTTTCCCTACTATTGCACTGACTGGAGTGTAAAATGTAAGTTCAAAGATTTTTAAATAGTTTAATGTTTTAATTTATAATAGAATGTTTTTTTTAGATTTTGAGTTATTGGTACATATATATACTCAACCCAGTGCAAAATAAGACGATCACTCAGGGGATGTTACCATGATTCCATGCAGTGTGAGCAAGATGGCATGGCAGTCAAAACACGTAACTGGATTTAATACAACTACCACATTGAAACATCCCCTGATGATCCTACTACCCAGGGCGGGGAGAGCAGAATGAGCAAACTTGGATTAAAAAAAAATAAACATATACATATATATATATATATATATATATATATATATATATATATATATATATATATATATATATTCACTGAAAAAAACATAGGTTTCACACACGTTATAGTTACGAATTAGCATTTAAAAAACATTGCAAATTCACTTAAAAAACCATAGGTTTCACACATGTTAGAGTTAGCTGGACATTTCACTCGTAAAAAACCAATGAAATTCCCCCGTTATAGTTAGTGCAGGCAACTATAACTCACACGACCGCGATCCTCTGCTGATGACGTCAGATATTACATCACTGTATTTAGACACTTATTTACCCATGTCTTCTTCCATTAATCTTTAGCTATACATATCTTACAAATATTTATTTTTCATAAAGACACATATGTCATCAGTGATGTAATATCTGACGTCATCAGCAGAGGATCGCGGTCGCGTGAGTTATAGTTGCCTGCACTAACTATAACGGGGGAATTTCATTGTTTTTTTATGAGTGAAATGTCCAGCTAACTATAACATGTGTGAAACCTATGGTTTTTTAAGTGAATTTGCAAGGTTTTTTAAATGCTAATTCGTAACTATAACGTGTGTGAAACCTATGGTTTTTTCAGTTAATTTGTACGGTTTTTTAAATGCTAAGTTATATATTTATTAATATTTTTTTTTTCAGGTTTTTCACCGTGCGCGCAGGGTGTGCTTCGCGCACCGTGTGCGCACTGTGGGCGCTTGGTTCGCAGTGCGTGCTGTTCGCGCGCGGTGCGCGCACCTCGCGATTTAAAAAAAAATAATAATTGTTTATTCTCCCTTGGGGGTCCTTCTGTGACCCCCTGACCAAGGCTAGGGGGTCAGGAACTGTCCACTCTGCCCCCTTTTCACGTTCTCCACCTTTTTTTTCACCCCCTCAGACTGTGAGAGACAAAATGGCGGCCGACACTTCCTGGTTTCGACCGATTCGAATGTTTACCGACATCTAACAACCAATCAGAATTGCGCTCGGGCACGGCAGGGTGCGCGCACAGTGCGCACACGGTGCGCGCATATAGATATTGATATGCTTTTAAATACTATTTTCTCAGGAAATACTGAACAGATTTACACCAGACCTGCAAAAGGCACTTCCTTGACCTTATGGCTACCTCTGTGCCAAATTACACGTAATTCTGTTCAGCCGTTCGGGCTGTAGCTGCGACTAAAGGTCCTATGAAAAAATGCATGGGGAAAACGCGTTTTGGGACCCCCCTTTTTCTCGGCCCCCGCTTGACTAATCACCCCGAGACTTTCAGGGTAGGAGCTGAGCAGAGCGCCCCATTAGTTTTGAAAATTTCGCGAGGATTCGTGAACCGGCGCCAAAGTTATTCAAAATAGAATTTTGAGATTTCCTATCGAAACTCGGTTGTAACTATAACTATCTACTAGATAATATATATATATATATATATATATATATATATATATACAGAAAAAAACATAGGTTTCAGGGGTGTTATAGTTAGCTGCCCATTTCACTCATACAAAACCATAGAAATTCCTCCGTTATAGTTAGTTCTGCTAACTATAACTCACGCGCCCGCAATGCACTGCTGATGATGTCACATATTGCATCATTCATGACATGGTCAGTGACATCACTGATGACATCACTGATGACATCTCAAATGATATAACTGTTGACATCACTGATGACATCATCCACTGAATGTGGTTTAGTTTGAAATTTAAATATGTATTTTATATATACCAATCTGTATTGAATATTGAGTGGATATATAACTGTCTGGATGGAGGATTTAGTAGCTGTCTGACTGTCTTTTTAAGTGAGTAATTAAAAGTGTCTCACTTAATACATGGACTAGTAACTAAACTATGTGAATGTGTGCAGCACTGTCTCTGTTGTTGTATAACATGCTGCATCAGTTGGTCACTAACTACATGAGTGTGTATATTAGTTATTTATTAGTTGGGTGAGTATTTGTATGGGACACTGAGTTTGTGTGTGGTTGGATGGGGTGTGTGTAACTCTATGCATAGATGTGTGAATGGTTGATTGACTAGGTGTATGGGTTTAAGAGTGCGTGTGGAAACAGTTGTTTGGGTGACTGAGTGTATTTATTTGTGTGTTGGTGAGCGAATATATGTTTTAGTTGTACATCTCCAACAAAGTAAAAAAATAAAAGGCATTGTATGTGAGAGTTGGTGTATATAAATAAGTATGTGTAAGAGTCAGTAATTGTGAGAGTAACTATATGAATGAGTGTATAATTGTAATGGTGCTTTTTTAACATATTAACAATGAGTTACTATGTGTTTGAATAAATGAGGTGTTGTTGGATAATTGTGTAAGTGAGTAAATTTAAGTGCAATACATTTTTTTCATGAGTGAGTCGGATGACTGCATAACCGACTAAGATGACTGCTGATGTGTCAATGTCTATATATGTGTATAAGTGCATTTGATAGTGTTATATTAATTAACGAAGGCATGAACAGATGATTCTGTTGTTGAATGGGTAGTTGTGTGTGTAGACTTAGGAATCAGTGAGTGGGTATGTAGTAACAGGTATTGTTGTGTCAATGGATTCAAATATGGTACTCTGTATTTTACAGTCAGTGATGAAAGGTTATACTAGTGTATGATGAGGTGTATCAGATTGTCAAGTGGATGATGTCATCAGTGATGTCTTTTGAGATGTCATCAGTGATGTCATCAGTGATGTCACTGACCATGTCATGAATGATGCAATATGTGACATCATCAGCAGTGCATTGCGGGCAGAACTAACTATAACGGAGGAATTTCTATGGTTTTGTATGAGTGAAATGGGCAGCTAACTATAAAACCCCTGAAACCTGTGGTTTTTTCTGTGAATTTCTAAGGTTTTTTAACTGCTAATTTCTAACTATAACATCTCTGAAACCTATGTTTTTTTCAGTGAATTTCAAAGGTTTTTTAAATGCTATCTTTTAAGTGTGATAGTAGTTATATCTATTTATTTGTACTGATTTTCTACAGTTTTTTAACTGTTTATTTATAAATATTTTATTCATTAAACAACATTATATATTTTTCTGAAAATTGCAATAAAAAATTTCATTAAAACTGAAATATTGATAAATTTTCTTGTTTTCATTTTTTATTTTAATATATTTTTATTATTTTCTTTAAAAAAAAAAAGTTGCACACTCAAATTGTACACTAGGGGTGGGCGGAATTTGCGAAATTAACTTCGCCAACTTACCCATGTGGTTGCTCACGGGCGCGGCCATCTTGTTTTCACTTGTCCCGCCCTCTCGCGATGCTTACTTCCTGTTCCGGGTCGCGCAATGCATGTTCGCACCCGTTCACGGTAGTTATTTCCTGTTCGCGACCGCTTTTACTTGATCGCGTTGCTTTTTGCATGCTCGGGGACAAAATATCGCGCGAACTTGTGCACGTGGTCGCAATGGGCGCGGCCATCTTGTTTTTCACTGTATTGCATGGTACTGGGGCCTGATTTGAAATCCTCCCAAAATCTTTTCAATACTTTGTTTATAGCCACTTTTTTGGGATCTTTCTTACTTATTATTTCTCTAACTATTTTCCTGCTTCTATATTTTTGGTTTTTGTCTACTTTTCTTTTGTTTTTTAGCTACTTTTTCTCTCTTTCTATTTCCTGCTATTTATTTCCTTTACTCCTTTATTTTTTTAACCTTTTCTTTCCCGCCCCGTCCCCAGAACCATGTCTAAGGGTAGGGCTGTTCGCCGTCGCAGCCAGAGCCGCGACCGCCTTCCTTGCGGAAGGCGGCGCCCACAAGGGGTGCAGGCACGGGCCTTATTTGGGGAGGTGGAGTTGGCTGCCCTAATTTTCTTTGTGCAGGGCCACCTCCCCTCAACCCTGGCAGCAGGTGGCAGGCCTGGGTCCGGGTACGGCCTCCGGGAGCGTCGGCAGCGGTGGGGGAAGGTGCGCCGGGCAGTGTCGCACTTCTCTGGGGTCCGGCGCACCCAGGCGCAGCTGATGCACCGGTGGTCCGACATCCTGGACCGTGAGCAGGACCTGCTGGACCTGCTAGGAGTGGAGGTCCCGGGGTTTGGTGAGTACCTATTTAATTATTACAACTTTGTGTCTGTTCTTCTGCTCTGTGTTATATATTGCGAATATCTTTTTTTCCTTCCAACCAGCTAGAATGTTGCTGCTTACAATGCATTCCAGGTTAATTACGTTTAAAAGTCTTCTGTGATTATGACACAGGTGCTCTTCTGCGCTACTACTTCTTACTTATTTGCAGCTTTGCGTTTGCGCTTGCTTAGCGGGATTCTTTACGAGTTTATTTTAGAGAAATTAAGTTACGTAATGCTACAGTGACTCTAGTCCACTCCTTACTTTGTCCTGTCACTAATAGATAGGGGCGGATTGATACTTAGGTTTAGGTACTTTGTATGAGCTTCTAATTTGTTAGTGGTATGCGTGATGCCCCCTCACTCAGTTACGTGACGTGCTGCTAGTACGGCAGTCTTTATTAGAACCTTTTCTAGTTTGTTCAATGAGTGGTGGTAGGCTTAGCACTAGCAGATCAGCATCAATCAATCAACCCAAAATTTAGTGTATACAAAAAATTTAGTCATGTGTCCTCCATGATTTGACCATATGCATTGTTGAGGAATACAGTGGAAATGCAAACTTAATGTACAATTGGCATGCCTGGAATAGGTGGGCTAGGTTGGGTGTTACGTCGTACTTAGGCTTAGTTGTAACTTAGTATTCTGGAATCAGAATGGAAGACTGGATTACTGTTGATAAATAGTAGCTTAAATAGTCAAACTGCGAATCCCCCGATATTACTTGTTGACCAGATGAGATCGGTCAATTTAGTTATTGCAATTGTTGTTTTCATAAGTGTTTTTTGACTGTTGTTGAAAAATATTGTATTTGTTTGACACCATCCATCAATGTTTGTCTCTTTCTTATATCTTTCCTGTTCATCAGCACCCAGGGGCAGACAGACAGGGAGTGGGCAGTCGGCGGGACAGTCAGAACACCACCAGGAGGACACCGCTGAGGGCTCCTCTGCTGGCCCCAGTAAGTCTTCTTGTTTTTAATAATATTTCTTATTCCATAACTTTTACTGCCCCATATTTTTCACGAACTATTGTTTGTTTCCAAATGCTATTTTTATACCACCAATTATCCTTCGATCTGTACGGTTTCAAAAATCTTATCCCTGCCTCCGCTATGATGACTCTCAGTACTACTACTACTACATACTGTCAGTGTCTGTCTGTAGTAGCTAGTCTTGCCCAGTTGGCCAGTGCCACTCTTTATGTGAAAGGTTGTAATATAAAACTCATATATTCACCAGTAGCTCTAGCCATTGAGTCCAATCCTTTGGGTCGTCGTCTTGTATTACTTTTACTCTTATTGATCTTGAGTCTTTGTTAATCTTGAGGCTTTGAAAATTCACAGCAGCAACAGGCCAACCAGATTTATTACTATTTTGATAGGATAGCCTATAGGACATACTACTACTGTTGTAGGGAACTTGCACATACACAGACCTTTGCACAAGAAAATAGGATGTTGGTGATGGTAGGTTTGACCTTCCTCACACACCTCAATCAGAAATTCCGCACCCACCACAATTCCACTGCTTGACTATAGTACTGTCTTGTCATAACTATTAGGTCTTGGAACCCTCCCCCCAAGATACGCAACAAGTAGACAACCCAGAACATAACACACCCAACCTCTCAGTCGTGGAAGCAATGCACATGCACACCCTTACTTTAATTTGCTCACTCGTGTAAGTTAGTCCACACCAAATACCACCAAGTATATGTAAGTTCAAAATGTTTATTTCAAATTGAGAAGCTCTGTACACTGTTTTATTATAAAATGTAGCACCAACCAGAAAATCAATAACAATAAAACAATATACATTGTTACACTTATACAGTTGGGGATTAAATCATGATAACTGAACAGTGGTGGAAGGCAGCACAACCATCCCCTAGGAATTTACAGCCTCATGCATCAACCCAAAATCCAGTCGGTAAAATACCGATTCGGTAATAGCTCCCGGTATTAAGTAAAAAATACCCAATCCCAATGCATCAACCCAAAAGCAGAAATCGCTATTTAAGGAATCCTTAAATAGCGATTCTTTAAATAGGGATTCCTTAAATACCGATTCCTTAAATAGCGATTGCATTTAAGGAATCCCAAAGTGAGATTCCTTAAATGCAATGCATTAAAGTTAAAAAATTAGCGATTTCGCTAATAGGGGGAGCAAATTACCATGAAGATGAACTGCATGGTAATTTGCAAAAACTTTGAAAAAAGCACTTTTGTGCATTTTTCAAAGTTTCATGTTGCGCACACACATGCCCTTAGAGCATGTGTGTGTGCAACATATGTGCACATATCATTTTCAGGGGTGCAACAGGGTGTCCTTTTGACACCCTGGCACCCTTGAAAGTGCTCCCGCTATTAGCGATTCGGTAATACCGAATCGCTAATACAGACTGGCTTTACATTCATTCCTATGGGCCTCCAAGCCCATAGGAATGAATGGGTAGGTATTCCTTATTACCGATTCGGTATTACCGATTCGGTAATAAGGAATATTAAGGAATCGCTATTTGAATAGCGATTCCTACATGCATAGCCTTTTGCTATTCCTTATTAGCGATTCCTTATTTTTCGCTAATAAGGAATCGCAAATGGCATTGTTGATGCATAGGCCCCTTAGTTTGTATAAACTTATAAATGAAGATGTGAGTGAAGGGACCCCTCACCTTAGAAGAACCTAGTACTGGTAGTTGTTGCATCATTCAGAAGCTCTGGTTCGTAGAAGGGAATCTTCCGTCTGTAATGTGAAAAATTAAATGGTGTGCGTTAGTATATTGCAACTTGCAAGCATTTCTCAGCCGTGCCAAAAAGTGTAGCATTTATGGATAAGCAATAGGGACTAACAGTAACAGTAGTACACTAGTACTTCCTAAAAAAGTGGCTTGTTAATGTTTTTGTTGACCGCTTGTACGCAGCGCGCAGACTAGACAGTAGCAGTGTGAGGCAGGTCATGTGGGCTCAAAGGTGTCTTATACAAGAAGCTGCAAGTTAACGTCACATGTGCAAAAATAAAAGACACAAAGGTAAAATGGTAGCATGGCTAGGGCTAATTAAGCAAAGGCTACAATGATCAGATATAACTATTAGTGTCTACTCTACTACTACCTGATTTGTACTAGTGATGTATGTTAGTATTAACTCATTTTTCAACCTTGCTACTGATCAATAGGGGGGAGGTGTATATGACGCCTAATAAATGTGTAATGTTTTCTAGGCGCACTACCGACCACCATTGCCGGGGCCAGCGAAGGCGACGCGGAGGGCGAGGATGCGTCAGTTGCTGCAGATAGCAACAGAGCAGTAGGGGGAGTGGCAGCACCAGTGGCAGGCGGTGGTAAGTTAGATTCATAATCCTTAACTATTGTTGAACTTGACAGTACACTCACTGCAAGGGTGTACTGTATGTATATGTATACTGTACAGTTGTGACTTAGGGCCCCATTAGGATGGTGGGCGTATTGCCCCCGCCGGGCCGGCTGGAATTCTCTGCCGACACCACAGGGGCAAACCTCCCGCCATCCCTGTAGAAAAAATTCAGACACCCCACATGTCGACCTGGCGGAAAAGGGTTCAATATGGCGGTGGTGTCTCTCTGAACACACCGCCAGCCATATGATCTGCATTTTGGAATGCCTTTGCGTGGCGGCATTGCCGTCCACCACGGAAAGGCATGCAGACATTGCAGAGTATGCTTGGGGGCCCCCATGGAGGTTACATACCTATGCTATGGTACCCCCCCGCCTTTCAAAGCAAAACGTGACAGGCTCCGTGCGGGGCCCATCATGTTGTGCTTGGAAAAGCAGCACAACATGTATTTTTAGCATTGCTTTCGGCAACGCCAACCAGAATGTAAAAAAAATAGGATGCGCCCGCCACTGTGCCGGGCGCATCATCCTAATTAATTGTCCCCACGGGACCCCCACCCTTTTTAGCGTGAGGATGGTGGGCGGACAAAGTACACCCACTATCCGATGTCGTAAGTAAGTATGAGTTGTTGGTGACGTTCGAAGAGTGAACTAGAAGACTAGAATTCCCTTTAATTGGCATAGGAGCGGGAGTATTGAGGAACCAATGGCCTCATCTATCTGATTTCAACTCCGCTTTGAAAGTTTTATGGAGAAGAGCACCTGGTGCACTGTTCAACTAAAAAGTGAAAGACGGGTGGAAGGAAGAAGGACGGGCGAGATTTAAAATGTTGTGTACTACTGTGCCTTTTAGTGCTACTCTACCATGCCACTATGTGTATAAATAATTAACTTGTCTTACTGTTTTTCTAAGAGTATATTTTACAATTGTCTTGTTTTTTTCTTTTTGATACACAGCTACTCCGAAACAAAATCAAAAGGAGTTGGCTGCCAAGGCACGGCGCCGGAAGCTGGAGGCCATCCAGCAGGAATACCGGCGGCTGGTGGTCTTAGCCGAGGAGGAGGAGGAGACTGCGGCAGCCATTGTTGAAGCCTCCTCCAGTGCCCCGGGCCCCAGCCACCGCCCTCCAGCGGTTCGGCGCCACCGTCTGGCGGCTGCCCGCCGCCACCGTAGTGCCATCTCCGGTGCCCCCCCCACTGTGGCTGCAACTGCCGCGCCCTTAGATGCCGCGTCGCCTCTTTAGAGGGCCAGATGCGTGTCCTCCTTGAGTCCCGCCCCACCACTTAGTCCCTGTCATCCTGTTCTGCCCCTTTTTTAATTCTTGTTTGGGTGGGTGGGTGGGAACTTGTTTGGGCGCTACGGACTTTTTTCTCCTATGGACATTGGTTGGGGTTAGGGAGGGGGTGGGTCAGCTTTTGTGGGTTTAGTTTATTTTTGTTAGGGTAAATTAAATTTATTTTTCTATGTTACATGCAATGTTGTTAATGTTTTGTAGGTGGGGTAACTGTTTTATATCACACTGTTTCCTTGCTGGTGCATGGCCGCCCATAGCCTGTGTTTGATTTAAATAATTGGCTGCCTGTATAAGACACAAACAGATAGATGCTACACACCTCACTCATTGACTTGTCCTTCTAGTACTTTCAGTCTGTCCTCTAGTCTATGCATTCTTTGTACTGGTGTGTGAAAATGAAATCATTGACAACATGTCCATTATTAATTCTGCCTCCCCCAAACTTCTCTCTTACCGGTGCTTGATGTTTATGTCCAACTGTGGCACAGCACTGGCTGCATGGTGAAGATGGTTTCCTTTTTCATACATGCCATGATTGGGGTGGTGGTGGTGGTAGCATAGTAGTAGTAGACACTGGCAGGGCGGCAGCATTTGCAAAAAAAGAAAAGGAGACAGTCAATCGACTTTGAGAGACTGTTAGAGGAGTAGTAGAATGAAGTACAGTACAGAACTTACCGAGCAACAATAATATGCTCAAATATTTGACAAAAAAACATAATGGTGGTTGGGATAGCCTACTAGACAGAGTTACAAACTATAGTTGTGTCGAGTCACTTGACTAGGCCTACAGCCTAACAGTTAGTGCTGTATATGAGGAATGACAACAAACAAATCCAATCAATGTCGGCAATTCATGCTGAGGTATATGTTCCTTTGTTAAATAAAATAACCTCTGAAATATCCTACTCATGGGTGGGCAAGCAGAAGAAGATCATCGCTCTGCCTTGAAATTGAAGTAGTGTTGCTTTCACCACATCCGCCCCAGCAAGTGTGTGATTAAGTATTGGTGTACATTTCATTTAGTTACACCTCGACAATAAGTCACACAGCCCGGGGGAAGAGGATTAGAGTTTTTTGAATGGATGGGAAGGGGGTTTTGGGAAAGGTTTGACATAGAAAAACAGTATGCATACATAGACAAACAAACAACAATCATTGAAGACTACCATATCCATATGTTAAGGTAGAAAAAGGCAATGCATGCATGATGATGAGAGACCCGGATTACATACACTTCTAGTTCTTGTTCTGTTCCGGCCTTAATACTTTTACAGATAGCAAATAGACATTTTAAATATTGGTAGGGAAGAATCGTAAACACAGAGCAAACCTAATGATGATAATAACAACTCCAAGAACACACCGTTGTAAAGATTGTATACAAAATATTAATCAAATTATTTAAAAGAAGATAAAAGTGAATACTGTTACTGTGTTATCCTGGTCAAAAATGTGGACTGGATTTGCATCTCGGCATTCCTCTTGCTCCTCTCGTCCATCAATCTTGGGTGTGTCGCCTCGCCACTCGCCACTGCCCGGCTGGGAAAAAAAAGGTGATTTATTGGTAAGGTAATTATGCATTGTAATGTTTTACAAAGTTTAGGGCAAGGCCCGGCCTGTAATTGTAGATGGAAAACCAAAGGGGATATTGAGAAAGAAAGTTAAAACAAATGCACAAGTTATGGTGTAGTGCAACAAGGACACTTTCCGAGGTGGCATGTATGCATCATCTATACTACTCTAGTCTGTTTCCAGCATTGACCTTCAACAGTAACAGGAGAGAGCAGGCCCACAGTGCTTAGCAGTAGCACATCCTACGTTAACACTTTAGAGTCCTTTTTTTTTCTCTCAAAGAGTTGGACAAACGCAAAGCACATTATCCATTCCAAACATAGCATTTTACAGTTTCAGTTAGTAGAATCAATGCACTGCAGTCATCCCACCGCTACACTCTATTCCACTTCTACACAGACATTTGTGTCTGCTGTGGTTGTTGTTGACGTGTTTACCTTTATGCTTTTCCGTTTTATGCCACTCATGAAACGTCCTCCTGACTTCATCACCATCTCCGATACTTTTACTGACTGACTGTGAAGATTGGCCTGGAGTTTAAGTAAAATTTTTATGACACAACAAGAGTAGAAATATAAATATTACTGACTTGAGTCATTCTTTATTGTGTACAGAAAGATAGATTACTAGTACACTTTGACTTCAATTTGTGCACAACAAACAAACAACGAAAACACAAAGACCAATCGCTCAGAGTCAGGTGTCCAATGCATGCCATTAATTGTCATTACCTGTTCCTTCTCATCTTAAGTTAACGGGCCATCTATTTCGCCATCATCATGATGGACGGGTCTGTTGTGTCAATCATACTCATTGCGCAGATTGAGTGAGTCCCCTTCCTGTATTGAATTAAAAGCAATGTATCACCTAGCTGTAGGAGAAATACAAATTTAATATTTGCAATAAGGGGACAATTGAATTTACCTTGAGTTAGGTTTAGTGTGTTCTGTAGAAAGTTGATTAGTGGCAGTGCAAAATTACATAAATTCATGCACAACAAACACAACAAAATCTAAATCATTCAGTCTGCGACTCTGCGTCCAATGCATGGCATCAATCATTACCTGTTCCATCTTATTTTCAGTTAATGGCCAGTCTCTCTCGGCTCTGAAAGGAGGATAGCTATAGTAGTCATCTGATTCATGCTCCACTTCTTTTGGAAGGACTAGGAAAGTTTGAATTTGTTGTTACCATCATCCAATCATCATTCATGGGGGAAATGGAATTGAGCCGGAGATTCAGTATGATGGAGCGGAGGAGCTGGATTCGGAGAACTGTACTGTCAAATAGCAGACACCTGAAACTTGTATATTAAATTAGAAGAGAAGAAGACGGTGGTAATGGATTTGTTGTGATTCACAAGTTTGTAACCGGAACGACAGACACATAAACAAAGGGGGAAAAAAGGGAGGAAGACAGTAAGTGCGAGCCTAATTGTCAGGGAAATATAGCTCGTCCTCAAACTCTGGGGGTTCAGCCAGTAGTAGGTAATCATCTGACACAATACTTCCGTCACCTGAGCCGCTGTCCTCATCTTCCTCCATTGCTTCATGTATTGTGTAATTTGGTGGTATGAAGTGCTGATTCATTTTGATCATTGTTAACCTCTCCACGTTTTTGGGCGATAGACTGGTCCTTCTCAATGTTACAATGGAACCAGCAGCACTGAAAACACGTTCGGAAGAGACACTTGTGACAGGGCAAGCCAGATAGCTTATCGCCAGCCTGCTGAGCTGTGGCCATTCAGACCTTTTCCTATACCAATACTGCAATGGGTTTTGAACAATGTACACCTCTGTTGGGTCGTCCAGATAGGCCTGGACCATCTGCTCAATGTTCAGGGTTGCTGCTTGTAAGCTTTTGTGCTGTTTTTTCTGTGCATCAGCACTGTGCTTATTAAGGCCTAACGTTAGATACCAATCCTGTAATGATAATGATTGTACTCGGCCTAATGATCCAGTTATTGTTTCTGTGGTCGATAGTGATGGTGAGTGCTGTGATTGTGATCCAAACGCACTGCCCTCAGCTGACGAAGTTGCACTTGATCCTGCATGGCCTGCTTCAGTACTTATTGTGGGTTGATCTTGCGGGCTTTTAATTAGCTGCCGTTCGTTTTCCAACTTACTGGCTGCTTCAGCTATACAACTTTTGTAGCGGGCAACATCAATGTCGGAAAAAGCAAAGAATGTCTTCAGTGCTAATTTTGCACGTGGATCCAGAATTGTGGCACAAATGTAATGTTCTTGTGACAACATTTTATTTTGTATCCTTACATTTTCAGATAAGCACCGGGATAAGCTCTCCACCAAGTCATGGGCTTGCCTTCTGTCCTCTACACCTTTGTATGATTCAGACACATTATTCAGCTCATGCTCTAGCATTTGCAATAATGGGATAGCTTGGCCCATTGTACAGTCCTCCTTGCTGACTTCACGTGTGAAGACCTCAAAAGGACAAAGCATCTCAGTCAGGCATTTAATTAGGCTCCATTGCTCCATGTCAGGGTTCATGCCTTTAACAGTAGCATCCCCTCTTCTTTTCCAGACATATTCATGGAGTGACCTGTACTGCTCGTACAGACGATCAAGCATGTAATACGTTGAGTTCCAACGTGTTGCCACCTCCTAGATGAGTGCCTTGACTGGCATCCTATGTTCATGTTGGATGATCCTCAGCTGCTTCCGAGCTTTAAAAGAATGGCTGAAATAAGTGCATATTCTTCGGCAGATGGCCAGTAAATTGCTGACTATGGGTTCTTTTTTAAGAAAGTATTGAACTATAATGTTTATGCAGTGCGCCAAACACAGAACCCTGAAATAGGAACCAAGTTCCATGGCCTTAAGTACATTACTGCCATTGTCTGTGGAAACAAAACCAATACCAAGCCCTCTGGGCCGCAGCCATTCCAAAACCTTGCTGCAAAACTCGTGTAAAATGTTTTCAGCCGTATGAGATTTTTCCATGGCGAGTTGCATGTTTCCGAGTACCTTCAAAAATCGCAGCTGTGTCAACAACACCTCATGCAGATAGCTTATCTCTAACCCCCACAAAAGAGATCCAGTGTGCAGTGATGCACATGTAATCTGTGGCTTGGCAACTGGTCCACATGTCTGTTGTCAGGTGGATATTGTGCACAGCACTCTGCTGCAAAGCTTGTCCAACCAATTCCAGCACATTATGATGTAGTGCCGGAACAGCAATTCTTGCGAAATAGGACCGGCTGGGAACCTTCCATTTAGGGCAGATGGCAGACACAAATTCAAGAAAACCCACCCCTTCCACAAATGAAAAAGGAAGAAGGTCCAGCGCTAACATTTTAGCCAGCTTCGTATTGTACAATCGTGCCGTTGGGTGGTTGCGTTGGAACTGCCCCTCCAACCTAAACATGCTCTCAATGGTAGGCTGGATTACTTTCAACTGTGGTGGTGTTTTCATTAACCCACTAAGGCTCAATGACACAGATTGTCTCATTCAGGTAATCGGTCGCCTTGGTGTCTCACCCTGACTCTGAGTATGGCTCTTACTGCGGTGCCACTCTGATGTTACTGAGGAGGATGTGGGCGTTACCACTGCACTACTGGGGACAGGGCTAGAAATGGCTCCCTCTTCTTCACCTTACACCACAATAATTTCGCTCCCTGATTCATCCTGACCAACTTCAATGGGTTGAGTTTTTCTACTTTCTTTTAACTTAAGTAGGTGATCCTCCCACATGATAGTGTGGTGTATTCTTAGATGACTTGCTTGTCCTCCGGTACCATAGTTTGTACCAAGCTTACCACGCCAGACACCTTGACGACAAATTGAGCAGATAGCAACGTTCTCCTCCTTGGTGCTAACAGCAAAGAAGTCCCAAACTGGGGAGGAGAACTTTCTGGCACTGCTGGATGTTCCACTTTCAACACCAGATGAACTGGAGGGGGTGCTTGAAATGTGACCCTGTGCACCTAGACTGTGACTTTTACTACCACTACCTCCTGAGATGGCTGAGCTGGATGTAGGTCCCTGCCGGGCCTTGGAAATTATGGCAGCTGGAGGTAGTGGTGGTGTAACCTGTGTTGGTGATATCCGTGCTACATCCCGCTCAGTAGCAGCCTTTCTGGATAGGGTGAGAATGTTGGTCTCCAATCCCTTTGGGGCGGGAGTAATGTGCGTGATGACTGGCTCATCTTCATCAACATCATCACCTCCCTCTTCTACATCTACCTCCATAACTCTAAGTTTTTCTGGGACCTTCCTTTTCAGAAGCATTGTCTTGTGGCGTATATAACTCTCAGACTGAGCTGGTGGTAGCCAAGTGGCATCACGATCATCAGAAGCGGGGCTTGAAGAAGAAGATGATGGACTAAGCCTCCTTTTCCTTGCTGGTGGTCTGGAAGACAATAGATCTTCTGAAACAGTGGTTTCACTTTGCTCCACTTTGTCTGCAGGAAGCTCGATTTCCTGAAATGCCCCTACGTCAGGAGCAACAACTACTATGATTGGCTGTTGCGGCGGCTGCTGCTGTTCTTGTTGCGGCGGCTGCTGCTGCTGTTCTTGTTGCGGTGGCTGCTGCTGCTGTTCTTGTTGTGGCGGCTGCTGCTGCTGTTCTTGTTGCGGCGGCTGCTGCTGCTGTTCTTGTTGCAACGGCTGCTGCAGCTGTTCTTGTTGCGGCGGCTGCTGCAGCTGTTCTTGTTGGGGCGGCTGCTGCAGCTGTTCTTGTTGCGGCGGCTGCTGCTGCTGTTCTTGTTGCGGCGGCTGCTGCTGTTCTTGTTGCGGTGGCTGCTGCTGTTCTTGTTGCAGCTGCACACTGATCTGCTGAGTTTGCGCCTGCGTTGAACTTGATTGTTGTGTACTACTTTGCGGTAATGACATTTCTTCAACATCGCTGCTCGTTAGTAGACTGGCTACCTCTGCGGCACTAAAGCCCTTGGGCCTAGGTTGGTGGGGTTGGACCGCTGTGCTGCTCCCAGCTTGGTTCCCGGACAACACTGCTGCAGGCGTAACTTTTTTGGTGCCAAAAAAAACATTGGCCGGCACACCACCAGTCGTGGTTAATGGCACTTCCTTTTTCTGTTCCTTCTTCTCACCGGCAACTTTCTTGGTACTGGACCTGGTACCTTTCTTTGGGGCCATCTTCTTCAGATGTCAGGCAGGATGCAGATGCACAACAAGTTCTGGTCACACGTGGACGTGATGTGCAGCAGGACTTCTGTCTGGCTGGCAGTACAACGGGTAGCCGGGTGATGCTGATGACTCCTCCTACTCTGTCTTTTGTGCACCTAAAAGCAAATAAGCCAGGAAAAGAACATCAGTGAAATGTTGCATTTGTTGTTGTGGTTCAGTTACTTAGTACTGTACTAGTGCAAACAAAAGATAGTCTAGCCATTTATGACTTTTTTTTTAAACTAGGGCTATGTTATACTACTGTGTACAGCCACACTCTACACTCTCAGGAAGGATAGGAAAGTTAATAATAACCACCAAAATAAAAATGTAATGGAAGTGGGGTGGACCCTATTTGCCAATAAATTATTTGAGCATCTCAGCATCCATGGAGCTGCTGCTGGCAAAGGGGGTGGATGGATGGAAGCAGTAAGCCAAATAGCCAATAGGAAAACCATGCAGGCCTATGGCAAAAGCAGGACACTAATAACTCCAAGTCCAAACACAAAAAAAGGCCACCACCCACATGGACACTCGCAAATCACAAACAAGCCGGGGGCCTGGGAAACACCCTGAGCTGACAAAAGGCCTATAAAAGCCAGGTAAAGGATGCATGCTAAAGCACACTGCTCTGCCTTTTTAATGCAACAAAATGTAAATACGAACATTCACAGGCCTCAAAAAGGTCTGCAGGGTGCATGCATTGCACACCAACACACCAGTGACCAGACACATACAACAAAAGCATGTCTTTAAGACAACCAACATCAGAAAGGCCACCCCCAAAAAGCACACTTCCCCAACATCAATCCAATGCCATCCATGCCCTAAATGAAGTCTAAATTCAAAAGACTACACAGAAAACACTTGATTAATAAAGTTGTGGCTACCTGCTCTGAACCTAGTGGATGAAAGCAGGCCGGTTGGCAGACAAGGCCAGGCAAGCTTGCAGGCCTAGGCTTCAAAATGGCTACCAGCCACATGGCCAGGCCCAACAACATCAGAAAGGCCACCCCCAAAAAGCACACTTCCCCAACTCAATCCAATGCCATCCATGGCCTAAATGAAGTCTAAATTCAACAGACCACACAGAAAACACTTCATTAATAAAGCTGTGGCTACCTGCTCTGATCCTAGTGGATGAAAGCAGGCCTGTTGGCAGACAAGGCCAGGCAAGCTTGCAGGCCTAGGCTTCAAAATGGCCACCATCCACATGGCCAGGCCCAACAGCATCAGAAAGGCCACCCCCAAAAAGCACACTTCCCCAATCAATCCAATGCCATCCATGCCCTAAATGAAGTCTAAATTCAACAGACTACACAGAAAACACTTGATTAATAAAGCTGTGGCTACCTGCTCTGAACCTAGTGGATGAAAGCAGGCCGGTTGGCAGACAAGGACAGGCAGGCTTGCAGGCCTAGACTTCAAAATGGCTCCCAGCCACATGGCCAGGCCCAACAACCTCAGAAAGGCCACCCCCAAAAAGCACACTTCCCCAACTCAATCCAATGCCATCCATGGCCTAAATGAAGTCTAAATTCAACAGACCACACAGAAAACACTTGATTAATAAAGCTGTGGCTACCTGCTCTGATCCTAGTGGATGAAAACAGGCCTGTTGGCAGACAATGCCAGGCAAGCTTGCAGGCCTAGGCTTCAAAATGGCCACCAGCCACATGGCCAGGCCCAACAACATCAGAAAGGCCACCCCCAAAAAGCTCACTTCCCCAACTCAATCAAATGCCATCCATGCCCTAAATGAAGTCTAAATTCAACAGACCACACAGAAAACACTTGCTTAATAAAGCTGTGGCTACCTGCTCTGATCCTAGTGGATGAAAGCAGGCCGGTTGGCAGACAAGGCCAGGCAAGCTTGCGGGCCTAGGCTTCAAAATGGCCACCATCCACATGGCCAGGCCCAACAACATCAGAAAGGCCACCCCTAAAAAGCACACTACCCCAACTCAATCCACTGCCATCCATGGCTTAAATGAAATCTAAATTCAACAGACCACACAGAAAACACTTGATTAATAAAGCTGTGGCTACCTGCTCTGATCCTAGTGGATGAAAGCAGGCCTGTTGGCAGACAAGGCCAGGCAAGCTTGCAGGCCTAGGCTTCAAAATAGCCACCATGCACATGGCCAGGCCCAACAACATCAGAAAGGCCACCCCCAAAAAGCACACTTCCCCTACTCAATCCAATGCCCTCCATGGCCTAAATGAAGTCTAAATTCAACAGACTACACAGAAAACACTTGATTAATAAAGCTGTGGCTACCTGCTCTGATCCTAGTGGATGAAAGCAGGCCGGTTAGCAGACAAGGCCAGGCAAGCTTGCAGGCCTAGGCTTCAAAATGGCCCCCAGCCACATGGCCAGGCCCAACAACATCAGAAAGGCCACCCCCAAAAAGCACACTTCCCCAAGTCAATCCAATGCCATCCATGGCTTAAATGAAGTCTAAATTCAACAGACCACACAGAAAACACTTGATTACTAAAGCTGTGGCTACCTGCTCTGATCCTAGTGGATGAAAGCAGGCCGGTTGGCAGACAAGGCCAGGCAAGCTTGCAGGCCTAGGCTTCAAAATGGACACCATCCACATGGCCAGGCCCAACAACATCTGAAAGGCCACCCCCAAAAAGCACACTTCCCCAACTCAATCCAATGCCATCCATGCCCTAAATGATGATTGAAAATGAAATACATTAAAAAAACACCAAAAAGAATAGTTGCTTCATCATGCACACACCCATGAGGCCATGCCCATGGCTAGCTCGGGCCTACTACTACTACCCACAACATTTAAAAAAAAAAAGGAATCAAAAATAAATTGTAGTTACAACAACTGCAATGCCCACAATCAAACAGACACAACAACCACTTACTTATAAAATATCCTATTCTAAAAATCCTCAAATCCAATTGCAATGATGCAGCAGACAAAAAGAGTGATCTTTCCAGCTCCAAATCCAAAGGCAGAATGAGCAGGAGATGAGTAAAGCACTGGGAGGAGCCTGCTGGACAGGAACAGGAAGTTGGAGATTGTGTGTCACTTCCTCCCTCTCCCCACCTTTTTAAAAAAGGACTCCTTGCACAAAAAAGGACAGCCAAATGTCAATGTGAGGAGTTATTTCCATCCAAAATCAGCATTTGCAGAAGGTTCCATGCTGCTAGAGCTGATATTCCTCTCCAAATTGAAAATTTACATGTTCGAGTTCTCGAGCTTCACATTACTTCCGCCGGCGTGTAGAAAATGACATGATCGCGTTCTCTTCGTCCCTGTCGCGTTGGATATGACGTGTTTGGGGTCTCTTTCTCCTGTTCACGTTCGATTAGACGTGCCCACGTCCTCACCCTCTCGCTCGCAGTGTAGAATGACGTGTTCGAGATCTCAATCTTCTCATACTCGCACGGTGCATGATCGCGAGAAGAATGACGTGTTCGCGCAAAAAATGACGTCATCGCACGACAATGCGAGCGCAAACTGTTGCGAGACAGCGCAAAATGGCTACCACCAATCCAATATCTCGTGGAGAACACAACCGGGTCGAGAAAACTTGTCAGTGAACGCGGGGATTCAGGTAAGGCGATCGCGCGCACGCAAGAATGTATTTTTTTACAGCGCGAGCAAGAAACCATTTATTGCTAAGCTGCGGAATGCGGAAATTTTGACATTTTCGCGCTTTCAGCGGAACGCGAAAATGCCAAATGATTGCAATTTCCGCGAACGGAACGGAATTTTGGCCCAGGCCTAGTGTACACATCACGGTGGGTGTGCACATTCTAGCCGCCATTTTAGAAAAATCATGAAGGATCCGCGTATAGTGTGCGACGGCTGCGTGTTTTTCAGTTACATCATGTACATTTAATATCACGTGATATGCGCGATTGGTATGCGACCATTCTGCGACTCCTGCTCCCGCACATTCGCAACACATGCGCATTACGGTACGAGATGTTTGCGCGGTTTCGGGTCCCGCGTGACATTATATATGTGCTGGGGCGCGCTGGGTGCGTGACTCCCGCAAAAAAAAATTATGTTCCAAAATGATACGTATGTGTCTTTAATATACATATTAAGGCAAGAGATTATGTAAAATATTCATCATAATAATGTATTTGTACTTATAATAAACTCGCAAAGTCGGGTGCGTGCATCATGAGTGCAGAAAACCAGGTCAGCAGAGTTGCTGTAGAGCCAGAGAACCAGGTCAGCAGAGCTGCTCTAGAGCCTAAGAAGTAGGTCAGCAGAGCTGCTCCAGAGCCAGAGAACCAGGTCAGCAGAGCTGCTGTAGAGCCAGAGAAACCAGGTCAGCAGAGCTGCTTTAGAGGGAGAGAACCAGGTCAGCAGAGCTGCTTTAGAGCCAGAGAACCAGGCCAGCAGAGCTGCTTTAGAGCCAGAGAACCAGGTTAGCAGACCTGCTTTAGAGCTAGAGAACCAGGTCAGCGGAGCTACTCTAGAGCCAGAGAACCAAATCAGCAGAGTTGCTTTAGAGCCATAGAACCAGGTCAGCAGAGTTGCTTTAGAGCCAGAGAACCAGGTCAGTAGAGCTGCTCTAGAGCCTAAGAACCAGGTCAACAGAGCTGCTCCAGAGCCAGAGAACCAGGTCTGCAGAGCTGCTGCAGAGACAGAAAAACCAGGTCAGTAGAGCTGCTTTAGAGGGAGAGAACCAGGTCAGCAGAGCTGCTCTAGAGTCAGAGAACCATGTCAGCAGAACTGCTTCAGAGCCATAGAACTGGGTCAGCGGAGACTGACACTGACTGACTGACACTGATTGACTGACACTGACTGACACTGATTGACTGACACTGACTGACTAACTGACACTGACTGACTGACACTGACTGACACTGACTGACTACTCTCTACTACTCTACTACTACTCTCTCTCTACTACTCACTCTCTACTACTCACTCTCTACTACTCTCTACCGCTCACTCTCCACTACTCATTCTCTACTACCCGCTCTCAACTACTCCCTACTACTCACTCTACTACTCACTCTCTACTACTCTACTACTCTCTCTACTTCTCTCTCTCTAATACTCTCTCTCTACTACTCACTACTACTCACTCTCTACTACTCACTCTCTACTACTCTCTCTCTACTACTCTCTACTACTCACTCTGCTACTCACTCTCTACTACTCTCTAATACTTTCTCTCTGCTACTCACTCTCTACTACTCTCTTCTACTCACTCTCTACTACTCAATCTCTACTACTCTCTACTACTCACTCTCTACTACTCACTCTCTAATACTCACTCTCTACTACTCACTCTACTACTCACTCTCTGATACTTTCTCCACTACTCTCTCTACTACTCTCTACTACTCTCTACTACTGACTCTGTACTACTCACTCTCTACTACTCACTCTCTACTACTCTCTACTGCTCACTCTCCACTACTCATTCTCTACTACTTGCTCTCAACTACTCCCTACTACTCACTCTACTACTCACTCTCTACTACTCTACTACTCTCTCTACTTCTCACTCTCTGCTACTCTCTCTCTACTACTCACTCTCTACTACTCTCTACTACTCACTCTCTACTACACACTCTCTACTACTTGCTCTCTGCTACTCGCTCTCTACCACTCTCTAGTACTCACTCTACTACTCACTCTCTCCTACTCTCTACCACTCACTCTCTACTACTCTACTACTCACTCTCTACTACTCTCTCTCTACTACTCACTCTTTACTACTCATTCTACTACTCTCTACTACTCACTCTCTACTACTCTCTACTACTCACTCTGTACTACTCACTCTGTACTACTCACTCTCTACTACTCTCTACCGCTCACTCTCCACTACTCATTCTCTACTACTCGCTCTCAACTACTCCCTACTACTCACTCTACTACTCACTCTCTACTACTCTACTACTCTCTCTACTTCTCACTCTCTAATACTCTCTCTCTACTACTCACTCTCTACTACTCTCTACTACTCACTCACTACTAAACACTCTCCACTAAACACTCTCCACTACTCTCTAATACTCTGTCTCTGCTACTCACTCTCTACTACTCTACTACTCTCTACTACTCTCTCTCTACTACTCACTCTCTACTACTCTCTACTACTCACTCTCTACTACTCACTACTACTCACTCTCTACTACTCACTCTCTACTACTCTCTCTCTACTACTCTCTACTACTCACTCTGCTACTCACTCTCTACTACTCTCTAATACTTTCTCTCTACTACTTACTCTCTACTACTCTCTACTACTCACTCTACTACTCACTCTCTACTACTCTCTACTTCTCACTCTCTACTACTCACTCTCTACTACTCACTCTACTACTCTCTACTACTCACTCTCTGATACTTTCTCTACTACTCTCTACTACCCTCTACCTCTCTACCTCTCTGTACATGCACACATATGCACATATATATATATGCATATATATATATGCATATGCATTGATATATATGTATGTGTATATATATATATATATATACATATATACACATATAAATATAATCTGCATATCTATATAAATATAAATGCATGCAAACATATACATATAAATATATGCATACATATGCATGGTATGTACATGAAAGTTTGAAAAACTCTAATACAAGCAAAGCTAAAAAGCCACCTAATCACAAACAGAATTGCTTTAACTTAAACGAGGGCAAGACCTATTGCATTTTCTAAGCTTGTTTACTTTGATTCCATCAAGAAGGCATTCAGATGTGTCACACATTTGCCATAAATTCGGAATGTTAGCACTCTAGTTGCTTATTAGATCACTGTAGTAAAGCTACTGCTCACCAGGGAAGTCTGCTGCTGGTATTGAAAGTGCATGTTTCAGTCTGCATGTCAGAATTTTGTAATGAAATAGAAGAGGATTTGAGAAGTCACTCAAAATGTGCCCTAATTTTCTTTTTCCGCACTAATCATAATTTCTATGGCAAAATTAACCTCCTCATTGTGTTCCTTTTAAATTAAACTACTCACTCTCTACTACTCACTCACAACTACTTTCTACTACTCACTCTCTACTACTCTCTACTACTCTCTACTACTACTCTCTCTCTCTACTACTCACTCTCTACTACTCACTCTATTGCTCTCTACTACTCTCTACCACTCACTCTCTACTACTCTACTACTTACTCTCTACTACTCTCTACTACTCTCTCTCTACTACTCCCTCTCTACTACTCAGTCTACTACTCTCTACTACTCACTCTCTACTACATTACTACTCTCTACTACTCTCTACTAGTCACTCTCTACTACTCACTCTCAACTACTCTCTCTACTGCTCACTCTCTACTACTCTCTACTACTCACTCTACTACTCTCTACCACTCACTCTCTACTACTCTACTACTCACTCTCGACTACTCTCTACTACTCTCTCTCTACTACTCACTCTCTACTACTCACTCTACTACTCTCTACTACTCTCTCTCTAGTACTCACTCTACTACTCACTCTCTACTACTCTCTACTACTCACTCTCTACTACTCACTCTCTACTACTCACTCTCTACTCCTCTACTACTCTCTACTACTCTCTCTTTACTACACACTCGCCACTACTTGCTCTCTACTACTCACTCTACTATTCACTCTCTAGTACTCTCTACTACTCACTCTCTACTACTCTCTACTACTCACTCTCTACTACTCACTCTCTACTACTCTCTCTCTACTACTCACTCTCTACTACTCACTATCTACTACTCTCTACTACTCACTCTCTACTACTCTCTCTCTACTACTCTCTACTACTCTCTACTACTCACTCTCTACTACTCTCTCTCTACTACTCTCTACTACTCACTCTACTACTCATTCTCTACTACTCATTCTCTACTACTCATTCTCTACTACTCTCTCTCTGCTACTCAGTCTCCACTACTCACTCTCTACTACTCTCTACTACTCACTCTCTACTACTCCACTACTCTCTACTAATCACTCTCTTCTACTCACTCTGTACTACTCTCTACTACTCACTCTCTACTACTCTCTACTACTCACTCTCTACTACTCACTCTCTACTACTCTCTCTCTACTACTCACTCGCTACTACTCACTATCTACTACTCTCTACTACTCACTCTCTACTACTCTCTCTCTACTACTCTACTACTCTCTACTACTCACTCTCTACTACTCTCTCTCTACTACTCTCTACTACTCACTCTACTACTCATTCTCTACTACTCATTCTCTACTACTCTCTCTCTCTACTCAGTCTCCACTACTCACTCACTACTACTCTCTACTACTCACTCTCTAATACTCACTCTCTACTACTCTCTACTACTCACTCTCTATTACTCTCTACTACTCACTCTACTACTCACTCTTTACTACTCTATACTACTCTCTACTTCTCACTCTCTACTACTCACTCTACTACTCTCTCCTACTCACTCTTTGCTACTCTCCCTACTACTCTCTACTACTCTCTCTCTACTCTCTACTTTCTAGTACTCATCCTCTACTCTCTACCTCTCTACCTCTCTCAACCTCTCTCTCTACTACTCTCTATCTCTCTACCTCTACGTCTCTACCTCTACACCTCTACCTCTCTCTACCTCTCTCTACACGCACACATATGCACATATATGCATATGCATTTAGATATATGTATGTGTATATATATACATACATATATAAACATATATATAATCTGCATATCTATATAAATGCAAATATAAATGCATGCATACATATACATATATGCATGTTATGTACATGAAATGTTGAAAAACACTAATAAAAGCAAAGCTAAAAAGCCACCTAATTACAAACAGAATTGCTTTAACTTAAACGAGGGCGAGACCTATTGCATTTTAAATGCTTGTTTACTTTGGTTCCATCAAGGAGGCATTCAGATGTTACACATTTGCCATAAATTCTGAATGGTAGCACTCTAGTTCCTCATTAGATGACTGTAGTAAAGCTACTGCTCACCTGCGAAGTCTGCTGCTGGTATTCAAAGTGCATGTTTCAGTCTGCATGTCAGAACTTTTTAATGAAATAGAAGAGGATTTGAGAAGTCAAAATGTGCCCTAATTTTTCTTTCTGCAGCACTAATCATAATTTCTATGGCAAAATGAACCCCCTCATTTTGTTCCTTTGCAAATTAAATGTTTTAAGTGTTACCACTTTATTCCAATCAAGATGGCCTCAGGTGTGCCATACTTTTGTCATAAGTAAGACTGTTAGCGCTCTAGTTGTTCTTTAAAACACTCTGGGATTTCTGTCATTGGGCTATACTTGGGCTACATGTCGGTGATATTTGTGCTACATTTGGGCTCTTTTGTTTCTAGTGGCCATCTTGGGAGACTTGTTATGAAGTTTCCTAATTTCCTCATTTACTACAGTCTCCTCAGTAGGCATACTGTCAGATCACTGTAGTAAAGCTACTGCTCACCAGGGAAGTCTGCTGCTGGTATTGAAAGTGCATGTTTCAGTCTGCATGTCAGAATTCTTTAATGAAATAGAAGAGGATTTCAGAAGTCACTCAAAATGTGCCCTAATTTTTCTTTCTGCAGCACTAATCATACATTCCATGGCAAAATGAACCCCCTCATTTTGTTCCTTTTTAAATTAAATGTTTTAAGAGTTACCACTTTATTCCAATCAAGATGGCTTCAGGTGTGCCATACGTTTATCATAAGTAGGAGTGTTAGCGCTCTAGTTGTTCTTTGGAACACTCTGGGAAGCTGCAGTAGAACACAAAGGAATCAACTGACAGTCTCTGCCCTTGTTGGATGTACATGTTTTACTGAGAATATCAGACTTCATTCTCACATGACTAAGAAAGATAATGTGATTTTACAGAAAATATGCTCTCAGTTTAGCTTATAGATCATCTTCTAAACCTCTGTGGGAAAAGCATGTGAAAATAGTTTTCTCTCAAACATGATTCATGAAATCACCTTAGAACATACCACAATCCCTAAAATGAATATGGTACCATCAACAAATGATTTATAATGTAACTAAAGTCTTAAAACCTTCTATTAACTGCAATACTTTTTAATGAGTTGCTATCATGTATATTGGTCCCAAGATGGCTGCCAACACTTCTTGGATGAAGTGCTGACAGCCAATCAGATCTCACGATGAGATGTGTGGTTAGGCTCCGCCCAGATATATATGTGATTTTACTTTTGATTTTCTCAGGAACTACTGAACGGATTTACACCATTTAAGCAAAAGGCACGACTCTGAACCAAGGTCTACCTTTCTGTCAAATTTGGTGTAATTCCGTTCAGCAGTTCGGGCTGTAGCTGCGTCAACATGTCCTATGGGAAATTGCATGGGGAAAATGCATTTTGGGACTCCCCTTTTTTCTCAGCTCCCGCATGACGAATCACCACGAAACTTTCAGGATAGGAGCGGACCGGAGCTGGCCAAAAGTTTGGAAAATTTTGCGAAGATTCATCAACCGGCGCCAGACTTATTGGGAATAGAATGTTGCGGATTTCCTATGGAAAATAGGTCCTAACTATAACTACCTACTGGCGGTATATATATATATATACATATACATATATATATATGTGCAAATATTTTTAACATTATAAAATACATTTAAATTTATAGTTTATTTATTGTTTTAAAGTAGATATATATATTAGTTATTATGTATGTGTGTTTAACTTGTTTTAATTATGTGTATTTGTTATATTTGTTAAAATGTAGTTTATTAATTGTTTTAAAGTAGATATATATATTAGTTATTATGTATGTGTGTTTAACTTGTTTTAATTATGTGTATTTGTTATATTTGTTAAAATGTATATTAAATCTACTTTTTTTAAATTAGTTTTATTATGTAACATATTTAATATTTATTATTTTATTTTATATATCTATAAAAATCGATATTTTGTCCAACTATATTTTTGACATAGGCTGGATGACAATTGCAGAGCTTGTAGGTGAATCGGAGTTCTCAGGGGGCGGGTTGGATTGGCCCTCCAGTGCCATGCTACCGCCTGGATATCCACTTGGGTGGATTTGGTGCTGGGCATTGCCCTGGCCTGTTCGGAGTTCTCTTAGCTTTTTCCCCTTTTCCTTCCCCCTCCCTCTGGGAGCCCCTAACCTCAAGGTAGCGCCAGTCAAACTGCTATGGACATAAGTACTGACTGAGGACCCCTGGTAGTTTTACACTAGTTGTAGTTGTGTGTCAATTTTGTGAACACACCAAATTAGTTTTTTCTTGATTTTCCCATTTTTTTTTTTTTGCTTTTCCTTCTCTCCTTCATTTGCGGAGTTTTTATTTGCAGTCTTATGCATTTCCAATACATGCACGTATACGACAGATAGTGTTGATGGCAGGCCCAACCACTCCCTATCATATATGTTACCATAGCAAGGGTTTATTTTACCACTACTGTGTCAACAGAGGCAATGGACTTACGGGAGACAAATGGTTTTGGATATGACAATGTGAAGATAGCAAATGTCTTGTCCCAGTAATACATTAGCAATGTAACAAGGAAAAAGCTGATAGGTACTGTACTGAACGTGCTACCATTTCTGTAGATATGAAACTGTATTGATTGTAATATTGTTAATCTTACAAATGCCAATAAAACAGATATTTAAAATGAACTATATTTTTGACATAGATTTTTTTCCTCAAATATTTTTGTACTTACCTGTTTAAGTATAGGGAGTCGATATTTTTGCATTCCATATTTTTTCATTGATATTTTTTACATCTATATTTTTTACATCAATATTCTGTCAGTGAACCACCTCTTTTGTGTTGCTGTCAGCTTCCAGCCTAAAACAGATATATTATTCAAAACTTCCTACAAATCGCATTAGTCAAAAGAAACCACAGGGACAGCATGTGAATTAGCCCTTTATGTTGGTAAACAATTCTTCCTATCTCGTCCGTGTCTTTGAAACGATTCACTATTGATTTAAGGGCAGCAGTTGTACCTGCTCCCAGTGGCCAGCTTTGGCTGGCTCTTCATAAAATGGGCCTGCCATATTCGTTGCTCTCCTGTCTAGTTATAATTATGCACAAGTTGAATGGGGACGGGGAAAGCTGAAAGATAAAATCAAAATAGAAAGAGGAGAATGTCAGGCTGCATGCTAACACCAACATTATTTACTCTTTACATTAATGGTGTAATTGGGCACATGCACAAGTGCAATAATGATTCGCCGAAACTGGGAGGCAAAAAAATCCCAACCCTATTTTTCGCCGACGACACCCTTCTTCTTTCCTGAACCCCAATTGGTCTACAAACCCTGCTCGAGAAATTCTCCAGCATCTGTGACTCGTTTGGGCCAGAAATAAATGTTACCTAAACAAAGTTTATGGCTTTTATTCTGCCATGGTCCTTTAATGGGAAATACACATCCAAGGTGCCCCCCCTGAAGGGTGTAAAAGAGTTTGACTATCTTGGGGTGTGACTGATGAGCTCGCTTTCATGGTCAGCGCAACTGCAAAAAAGCAAGGTACTGCTCCAACATCGGGCTGGAGCTGTTCCAAGGGCATCATTAAAATCTTCTATCTCTGCCTACTATCACCAGAACATCGGTTATACTATGCAAAAGCAGTAAGTGCAGCACTGTATGGTTCTGAGGTGTGGGGTGCTGGCAATATATCCCAGCTGGTTGCAATAGAGAATAGATTAACGCATTCCCTTACAGGCCTCACGCAAAATTACCTTTTATTCCTCTAAGAATGGGCTGGCATAGCAGAACATCTCAGATATCGCAAATCTTAAGCACCTTCTATACTGCTAAGGTTGCGGTAGGCTAAACAACTGAGTCAGTATCAGCAAGCACTTAAGGAGCTAATAGATCTGGATGCCGGAGTCAGAACTCCTTGGCTTAAATTTGTCAAGACATGGCTTACCAATATTGATCTGAGTGGGCTCTGGAATAATCCATCCTCATGCACTCACTCACACACCCAGTTACAGACCCATAGGGCTACTCACAAACTCAGTCACAGACCTACACAGGCAATCACACACTCACCCACAAACACAAACAGGCACTCACACACCCAATCACAGAGCCACACCACCACTCACACATCCACTCACAGGCCCATGATGCCACTCACAGACCCATAAAGGCACTCAAACATCCACTCACATACCTACACAGGCTCTCACATACACCCACTCACAGACCCACACAGCCACTAACACATTCACTCACAGACCCACACAACCACACAAATACCCTCTCATAGACCCATACAGACACTCATACACCCACTCAATGACCTATACAGCCACCCATACACCCATTCTTAACGTTACAGGTTACAGTTATGAAACAAAAGTTTTAAAAAAACGAATAAATTCACTGCGAAAACCAAAGGTGACAGGGACGGTATAGTTAGGTAATAGAATTAAAGACACCTTAGAATTTCACTGAAAAAGCCAAAGGTTACAGGAATGTTATAGTTAGGAAACATAATTTAAAAGAAACATATATTTCACACTGCTTAATAAGTGCGCATAATGCATATTCATTGTTCACAATGGCAGTAAGTATAAACAAATATAACATATTTATGTATAATTTTATGGTAGATATTATAGATATATACCTATATAGCATAGATATATATGTGCAACACTTATTGTGGGCACATGTGCTCTCTGGTGCAAAAAGGACATTTTATTTATAAACCTGGTACCATGCTAAGCTCAGGCAAGGTTTTCTTTAATGTAGGTGTATGCCACTTACATAAATAAATGCACTTTTAGCATCACAGAGTTTTTGCAGTTGTGCTCACTGTTTTTCTTCTGGGAAAATATTGGCATGTCATGTAAAACACTAGGGTTTATCTGTAAACTGTGCTGAGTGCATCAGGGCTCAGAGTTATCAACATTTCATGTAGCGCAGGGCAGCAAGACAACTTGCTGTGATCAGTCAAAGGAAGAGGGCAGGAATGCATATAGTTAAAAATGTATCAATAAGTGCTGCATTCCTGCTCTCTCCCTACACGGCTGCACCAAGCCTACCACACCAATGCGGGCACCCTTACACCATGGTTCAAGGGTGCCGCAATCTGGATTGTTTTTGCACAGGAAGGGGCACCTCCCTGAACAAAAACATTCCTTATAGTCAAGAAGGACACCACAAATCTCTGATAAATCTAGACCCTGGGATTTGGGTAGTGGTGCATGGTGTGAGCCTGACTTGAGTGGACATCAAGTGAATTATTCTTCCTGGATTATGTTCCAGTGTGAGGTAGCCAGGGGGTTGGTGCTCACTTGGGCTGATTTTAGAAAGAATGCCCACACCTGTCCTGTCACTATCAAGATAGTAGTATATCAGGGTCTTAGTGTTCCTACCTGTGCTTTTAGCTAGCTCATAGAGTCCAAATCTCCCTGATGTGTGATATGCATCGCAAAGGGAGACTGACTAGACCCATCAAAGGGAGCAGAGAGCAAAGATCATTTGCTGCAATTCATGAGTATTTAAAAATGCAATTTTAAATTCTGGAAACTAGGAATAGACTATATGGTTTAGAAAGTGCAATGCTGTGCCTGTCAAAATGCTGTTTGTAGAGAGTACCACTAATCATTTTTTTAATCTTCTTTCTTTCTTTCATAAGCACCCAAGCGCTAGAGGGCAATGCCATCCTAGGGCCAAACGGCTGTCCCCACCAATGCCGCAGCAGGTGGCACTACTACCACCACCAGCACTATGGCAGATAATTATGCTAGCCCCAGTAAGTCACGTTTATTAATATTTCTTACTTTTCTCCCCACTAGTAAAATATGGCCTTGTGTATTTATAGTATCTACTTTTTTTCAGCTCCCCTAGCTAATGTTTGTTATCCCTGCATTACGTGTTTCCGCAGCTGACCTTGTTCTGTCAGTAGATTTCTTCTGTTTTTTTTTTTAGTAAGCTTTCCCTCGCTCCTCTGTTATATGTCTTGTGTAGCACTGTTAAGATAACAGATTTTTGGCACCATAAAGGGGATCAAAAGCCCAAGTAAACTATTCACCAAACATGTTGTTTGAGAAGGCTTTCTTGATCGAACAATCAAAAAAAAGTACAGGGAGGGCCAGAGAGATAGAGTGTCCATTGTCATGGAACCCCAATGTTGTCTTATGCATGCAGTATAATAGCAGTTTCCATGACAGTGTAGCATGGCAGGAAATGAATGAGATCCCATCCACCCCTTTATTGTGCTTCACCCTCATCCTTTCACAGCCTTATCTATTTATTAGGAGAAAATATGTTTGGTTTACTTGACTACCTGGCTTATTTAACATGTTGCCAACCAGCAAACCCCCAAAGTGACTGTCTTGATAGAAGATACTGTTAACCATACTGTAGTGAGGTATTGTTTTGTACTTTGTGCAAAATAATTATTTTGGTGTCTAATCTAGTATCTAAAATGGATAATAATGTTTTTTCTAGGTGCATAGACCTCCAGTGCCGTAGCCAGTGCCAGCAGCCAGGCAGGGACAGAGGAGGCCCAGGGGGGAACAACCTTTACAATGCAACTTTTACAACGCACTACACTTACAACGCAATTTTTACAACGCAACATCCACTACAACGCATTCCATTACATCGCATGACACTACAACGCGTTTTTAAAAACTACCTTTACAACACATTCCATTACATCGCATACTACCTTTACAACGCATACCATTACAACGCATAATATTACACTACACTAGCCAACACTTACCCTACTGTTGCACCCCCTGGAGTTAGAATAGTAATTTTTACCCCTATACTATCCAACACTTACCCTACTGTTGCACCTCCTGGAGTTAGAATAGTAATTTTTACCCCTATACTATCCAACAATTACCCTACTGTTGCACCCCCTGGAGTTAGAATAGTAATTTTTACCCCTATACTATCCAACACTTACCCTACTGTTGCACCCCCTGGAGTTAGAATGGTAATTTTTACCCCTATACTATCCAAAACTTACCCTACTGTTGCACCCCCTGGAGTAAGAATAGTAATTTTTACCCCTATACTATCCAACACTTACCCTACTGTTGCACCCCCTGGAGTTGGAATAGTAATTTTTACCCCTATACTATCCAACACTTACCCTACTGTTGCACCCCCTGGAGTTAGAATAGTAATTTTTACCCCTATACTATTCAACACTTACCCTACTGTTGCACCCCCTGGAGTAAGAATAGTAATTTTTACCCCTATACTATCCAACACTTACCCTACTGTTGCACCCCCCGGAGTTAGAATAGTAATTTTTACCCCTATACTATCCAACACTTACCCTACTGTTGCACCTCCTGGAGTAAGAATAGTAATTTTTACCCCTATACTATCCAACACTTACCCTACTGTTGCACCCCCTGGAGTTAGAATAGTAATTTTTACCCCTATACTATCCAACACTTACCCTACTGTTGCACCCCCTGGAGTTAGAATAGTAATTTTTACCCCTATACTATCCAATACTTACTTTAAATGCAATGTAATATTATGCGTTGTAATTGTATGCGTTGTAAAGGTAGTATGCGATGTAATGGAATGCGTTGTAAAAGTAGTTTTTAAAAATGCGTTGTAGTGTCATGCGATGTAATGGAATGCGTTGTAGTGGATGTTGCGTTGTAAAAATTGTGTTGTAAGTGCATGCGTTGTAAAAGTATGCGTTGTAACATCATACATCCAGGCCCAGGTTGTCAGAGGGGGCGCAGTCCCTGGGGTAGCAGGGACAAGTGGTAAGTCACCTTGCGTTCATATTGACAATACTGTATTTGTTAAGCAAGGTAGATATCCTACTCATCACTTCCCTACCCACTGTGTTTTGCCACCTAAATCTGCAGCATGGTTTAATTCGGTGCTGCAGTGTAGGTGGTGAAATGTGAGTCTGCTTCAGTTAACAGCATGGCATTATGAAGTTTGTAATGCATTGCAACCTGACAAAAAGATGCGTTTCCCAGTGCCAACTCAGTCACCTACTACTAGAACTTCGTTTCATCATTCTTTCCTTATGTTTCAACCTACCAAAAATTGTAAATTTCATCTTGTTAATATATGTGCCACACTTTTCTGCCCAAGTGGCTTTTAAATCATTTGTCACGTAGTCATTTGTCAAATAGTATGAATAAGCAAAAGTGTAGCACATGATGAGTGACACCTGACCATTCCATAGCTAAACCTCTACGTGGCTTAATCCCTCTAATTTACCTTTCCATAGAGTAACATTCCCTACTGCTAAGTGAAGGTATTTGTTGAAAATAATTTGTGGTGGAGGCCAGGGAGTAATGTGGGACTTAGTGCCTGATTTAGAGTTTGGTGGATGGGATAGTCTGTGACAAACGTGCCAAATTAAATATAGACCATTTGCTGTACTAAAGTGCATTGTTTATAATAATCTGGGCACTGTCAATGTATGGCGGACTGGATATCCATTATACGTCACATGTGTGACAGGATATCCAATCTGCCCCTTGGAGTCAGGATAGAACTGAAGAGGCAGTTGGAGAAGAGCAGGGCCATTGGAATAAATTATAATAAGTTAATAACTTATCATGCCATTACAGCTGCCCCAAAAACATGCAGCAGTCAAGCAGACCTACCAGCATGCCTCCATTAATGTTGCACATATGCATCAAGTATACTATTAATTGTGCTGCATATACACCTTACTCAATTATGATAATTCATAATACATAAAGTGTCTGTTCAGTTTCATTATGAAATCCTTTAAATGAAAATCACTTTTTGAGTATGTTGGTAAATTCCTTGCAGTCAATGCTATTACATTATGTGATGCATGTGGCCTTGTGGCTAATCACATTAAAAAATTCCAGTAGTCCTAGGGGAAAGCAATGTTCTGTTACTGTGTCACTATACAATAAACATGTGTTTGCACTGATGATTACAATTCATGTTTTTCATTTTTTTTCCTTTCTTGATATAGCTACTCCTGCTGTGCAAAGGTTGGTCGCACACTGCTCGTCACACCAGCAAGTAGCCCCAAAGGACTGTGGTAAATGTAGTGGCAACGGCGGGTACGCCTATGCCACGATGTATAAAGAACAGTATGTGTTGCGTTAGCCATCCCTGGACATGTGTTTCGAGGTAGTTGCCTCTCGTCAGCAGGGAGCAGGTCAGTGTAAAGGGGTGCCGTGTGGACTGCCAAAATGTAATTAAAACAGGTCAAGTACCTCTCATGGCGCGCAGGTGCAGATCCAAGGCTCGTCAGCCCGTTGGCTCAAGGGAGCCGTAATAAATTGTGCAAAGGTTGGTCGCACACTGCTCGTCACACCAGCAAGTAGCCCCAAAGGACTGTGGTAAATGTAGTGGCGACGGCGGGTACGCCTATGCCACGATGTATAAAGAACAGTATGTGTTGCGTTAGCCATCCCTGGACACGTGTTTCGAGGTAGTTGCCTCTCGTCAGCAGGGAGCAGGTCAGTGTAAAGGGGTGCCGTGTGGACTGCCAAAATGTAATTAAAACAGGTCAAGTACCTCTCATGGAGCGCAGGTGCAGATCCAAGGCTCGTCAGCCCGTTGGCTCAAGGGAGCCGTAATAAATTGTGCAAAGGTTGGTCGCACACTGCTCGTCACACCAGCAAGTAGCCCCAAAGGACTGTGGTAAATGTAGTGGCGACGGCGGGTACGCCTATGCCACGATGTATAAAGAACAGTATGTGTTGCGTTAGCCATCCCTGGACACGTGTTTCGAGGTAGTTGCCTCTCGTCAGCAGGGAGCAGGTCAGTGTAAAGGGGTGCCGTGTGGACTGCCAAACTGTAATTAAAACAGGTCAAGTACCTCTCATGGCGCGCAGGTGCAGATCCAAGGCTCGTCAGCCCGTTGGCTCAAGGGAGCCGAAATAAATTGTGCAAAGGTTGGTCGCACACTGTTCGTCACACCAGCAAGTAGCCCCAAAGGACTGTGGTAAATGTAGTGGCGACGGCGGGTACGCCTATGCCACGATGTATAAAGAACAGTATGTGTTGCGTTAGCCATCCCTGGACACGTGTTTCGAGGTATTTGCCTCTCGTCAGCAGGGAGCAGGTCAGTGTAAAGGGGTGCCGTGTGGACTGCCAAAATGTAATTAAAACAGGTCAAGTACCTCTCATGGCGCGCAGGTGCAGATCCAAGGCTCGTCAGCCCGTTGGCTCAAGGGAGCCGTAATAAATTTTGCAAAGGTTGGTCGCACACTGCTCGTCACACCAGCAAGTAGCCCCAAAGGACTGTGGTAAATGTAGTGGCGACGGCGGGTACGCCTATGCCACGATGTATAAAGAACAGTATGTGTTGCGTTAGCCATCCCTGGACACGTGTTTCGAGGTAGTTGCCTCTCTTCAGCAGGGAGCAGGTCAGTGTAAAGGGGTGCCGTGTGGACTGCCAAAATTTAATTAAAACAGGTCACGTACCTCTCATGGCGCGCAGGTGCAGATCCAAGGCTCGTCAGCCCGTTGGCTCAAGGGAGCCGTAATAAATTGTGCAAAGGTTGGTCGCATACTGCTCGTCACACCAGCAAGTAGCACCAAAGGACTGTGGTAAATGTAGTGGCGACGGCGGGTACGCCTATGCCACGATGTATAAAGAACAGTATGTGTTGCGTTAGCCATCCCTGGACACGTGTTTCGAGGTAGTTGCCTCTCGTCAGCAGGGAGCAGCTCAGTGTAAGGGGGTGCCGTGTGGACTGCCAAAATGTAATTAAAACAGGTCAAGTACCTCTCATGGTGCGCAGGTGCAGATCCAAGGCTCGTCAGCCCGTTGGCTCAAGGGAGCCATAATAAATTGTGTAAAGGTTGGTCGCACACTGCTCGTCACACCAGCAAGTAGCCCCAAAGGACTGTGGTAAATGTAGTGGCGACGGCGGGTACGCCTATGCCACGATGTATAAAGAACACTATGTGTTGCGTTAGCCATCCCTGGACACGTGTTTCGAGGTAGTTGCCTCTCGTCAGCAGGGAGCAGGTCAGTGTAAAGGGGTGCCGTGTGGACTGCCAAAATGTAATTAAAACAGGTCAAGTACCTCTCATGGCGCGCAGGTGCAAATCCAAGGCTCATCAGCCCGTTGGCTCAAGGGAGCCGTAATAAATTGTGCAAAGGTTGGTCGCACACTGCTCGTCACACCAGCAAGTAGCCCCAAAGGACTGTGGTAAATGTAGTGGCGACGGCGGGTACGCCTATGCCACGATGTATAAAGAACAGTATGTGTTGCGTTAGCCATCCCTGGACACGTGTTTCGAGGTAGTTGCCTCTCGTCAGCAGGGAGCAGGTCAGTGTAAAGGGGTGCCGTGTGGACTGCCAAAATGTAATTAAAACAGGTCAAGTACCTCTCATGGCGCGCAGGTGCAGATCCAAGGCTCGTCAGCCCGTTGGCTCAAGGGAGCCGTAATAAATTGTGCAAAGGTTGGTCGCACACTGTTCGTCACACCAGCAAGTAGCCCCAAAGGACTGTGGTAAATGTAGTGGCGACGGCGGGTACGCCTATGCCACGATGTATAAAGAACAGTATGTGTTGCGTTAGCCATCCCTGGACACGTGTTTCGAGGTAGTTGCCTCTCGTCAGCAGGGAGCAGGTCAGTGTAAAGGGGTGCCGTGTGGACTGCCAAAATGTAATTAAAACAGGTCAAGTACCACTCATGGCGCGCAGGTGCAGATCCAAGGCTCGTCAGCCCGTTGGCTCAAGGGAGCCGTAATAAATTGTGCAAAGGTTGGTCGCACACTGTTCGTCACACCAGCAAGTAGCCCCAAAGGACTGTGGTAAATGTAGTGGCGACGGCGGGTACGCCTATGCCACGATGTATAAAGAACAGTATGTGTTGCGTTAGCCATCCCTGGACACGTGTTTCGAGGTAGTTGCCTCTCGTCAGCAGGGAGCAGGTCAGTGTAAGGGGGTGCCGTGTGGACTGCCAAAATGTAATTAAAACAGGTCAAGTACCTCTCATGGCGCGCAGGTGCAGATCCAAGGCTCGTCAGCCCGTTGGCTCAAGGGAGCCGTAATAAATTGTGCAAAGGTTGGTCGCACACTGCTCGTCACACCAGCAAGTAGCCCCAAAGGACTGTGGTAAATGTAGTGGCGACGGCGGGTACGCCTATGCCACGATGTATAAAGAACAGTATGTGTTGCGTTAGCCATCCCTGGACACGTGTTTCGAGGTAGTTGCCTCTCGTCAGCAGGGAGCAGGTCAGTGTAAAGGGGTGCCGTGTGGACTGCCAAAATGTAATTAAAACAGGTCAAGTACCTCTAATGGCGCGAAGGTGCAGATCCAAGGCTCGTCAGCCCGTTGGCTCAAGGGAGCCGTAATAAATTGTGCAAAGGTTGGTCGCACACTGCTCGTCACACCAGCAAGTAGCCCCAAAGGACTGTGGTAAATGTAGTGGCGACGGCGGGTACGCCTATGCCACGATGTATAAAGAACAGTATGTGTTGCGTTAGCCATCCCTGGACACGTGTTTTGAGGTAGTTGCCTCTCGTCAGCAGGGAGCAGGTCAGTGTAAAGGGGTGCCGTGTGGACTGCCAAAATGTAATTAAAACAGGTCAAGTACCTCTCATGGCGCGCAGGTGCAGATCCAAGGCTCGTCAGCCCGTTGGCTCAAGGGAGCCGTAATAAATTGTGCAAAGGTTGGTCGCACACTGCTCGTCACACCAGCAAGTAGCCCCAAAGGACTGTGGTAAATGTAGTGGCGACGGCGGGTACGCCTATGCCACGATGTATAAAGAACAGTATGTGTTGCGTTAGCCATCCCTGG
Source organism: Triturus cristatus (assembly GCF_964204655.1). NCBI lineage: Eukaryota > Metazoa > Chordata > Amphibia > Caudata > Salamandridae > Triturus > Triturus cristatus. The sequence continues at coordinate 484,414,362 of NC_140580.1, read as the reverse complement.
ACACGTGTTTCGAGGTAGTTGCCTCTCGTCAGCAGGGAGCAGGTCAGTGTAAAGGGGTGCCGTGTGGACTGCCAAAATGTAATTAAAACAGGTCAAGTACCTCTCATGGCGCGCAGGTGCAGATCCAAGGCTCGTCAGCCCGTTGGCTCAAGGGAGCGGTAATAAATTTTGCAAAGGTTGGTCGCACACTGCTCGTCACACCAGCAAGTAGCCCCAAAGGACTGTGGTAAATGTAATGGCGACGGCGGGTACGCCTATGCCACGATGTATAAAGAACAGTATGTGTTGCGTTAGCCATCCCTGGACACGTGTTTCGAGGTAGTTGCCTCTCGTCAGCAGGGAGCAGGTCAGTGTAAGGGGGTGCCGTGTGGACTGCCAAAATGTAATTAAAACAGGTCAAGTACCTCTCATGGCGCGCAGGTGCAGATCCAAGGCTCGTCAGCCCGTTGGCTCAAGGGAGCCATAATAAATTGTGGAAAGGTTGGTCGCACACTGCTCGTCACACCAGCAAGTAGCCCCAAAGGACTGTGGTAAATGTAGTGGCGACGGCGGGTACGCCTATGCCACGATGTATAAAGAACAGTATGTGTTGCGTTAGCCATCCCTGGACACGTGTTTCGAGGTAGTTGCCTCTCGTCAGCAGGGAGCAGGTCAGTGTAAAGGGGTGCCGTGTGGACTGCCAAAATGTAATTAAAACAGGTCAAGTACCTCTCATGGCGCGCAGGTGCAGATCCAAGGCTCGTCAGCCCGTTGGCTCAAGGGAGCCGTAATAAATTGTGCAAAGGTTGGTCGCACACTGCTCGTCACACCAGCAAGTAGCCCCAAAGGACTGTGGTAAATGTAGTGGCGACGGCGGGTACGCCTATGCCACGATGTATAAAGAACAGTATGTGTTGCGTTAGCCATCCCTGGACACGTGTTTCGAGGTAGTTGCCTGTCGTCAGCAGGGAGCAGGTCAGTGTAAAGGGGTGCCGTGTGGACTGCCAAAATGTAATTAAAACAGGTCAAGTACCTCTCATGGCGCGCAGGTGCAGATCCAAGGCTCGTCAGCCCGTTGGCTCAAGGGAGCCGTAATAAATTGTGCAAAGGTTGGTCGCACACTGCTCGTCACACCAGCAAGTAGCCCCAAAGGACTGTGGTAAATGTAGTGGCGACGGCGGGTACGCCTATGCCACGATGTATAAAGAACAGTATGTGTTGCGTTAGCCATCCCTGGACACGTGTTTCGAGGTAGTTGCCTCTCATCAGCAGGGAGCAGGTCAGTGTAAAGGGGTGCCGTGTGGACTGCCAAAATGTAATTAAAACAGGTCAAGTACCTCTCATGGCGCGCAGGTGCAGATCCAAGGGTCGTCAGCCCGTTGGCTCAAGGGAGCCGTAATAAATTGTGCAAAGGTTGGTGGCACACTGCTCGTCACACCAGCAAGTAGCCCCAAAGGACTGTGGTAAATGTAGTGGCGACGGCGGGTACGCCTATGCCACGATGTATAAAGAACAGTATGTGTTGCGTTAGCCATCCCTGGACACGTGTTTCGAGGTAGTTGCCTCTCGTCAGCAGGGAGCAGGTCAGTGTAAAGGGGTGCCGTGTGGACTGCCAAAATGTAATTAAAACAGGTCAAGTACCTCTCATGGCGCGCAGGTGCAGATCCAAGGCTCGTCAGCCCGTTGGCTCAAGGGAGCCGTAATAAATTGTGCAAAGGTTGGTCGCACACTGCTCGTCACACCAGCAAGTAGCCCCAAAGGACTGTGGTAAATGTAGTGGCGACGGCGGGTACGCCTATGCCACGATGTATAAAGAACAGTATGTGTTGCGTTAGCCATCCCTGGACACGTGTTTCGAGGTAGTTGCCTCTCGTCAGCAGGGAGAAGGTCAGTGTAAAGGGGAGCCGTGTGGACTGCCAAAATGTAATTAAAACAGGTCAAGTACCTCTCATGGCGCGCAGGTGCAGATCCAAGGCTCGTCAGCCCGTTGGCTCAAGGGAGCCGTAATAAATTGTGCAAAGGTTGGTCGCACACTGCTCGTCACACCAGCAAGTAGCCCCAAAGGACTGTGGTAAATGTAGTGGCGACGGCGGGTACGCCTATGCCACGATGTATAAAGAACAGTATGTGTTGCGTTAGCCATCCCTGGACACGTGTTTCGAGGTAGTTGCCTCTCGTCAGCAGGGAGCAGGTCAGTGTAAAGGGGTGCCGTGTGGACTGCCAAAATGTAATTAAAACAGGTCAAGTACCTCTCATGGCGCGAAGGTGCAGATCCAAGGCTCGTCAGCCCGTTGGCTCAAGGGAGCCGTAATAAATTGTGCAAAGGTTGGTCGCACACTGCTCGTCACACCAGCAAGTAGCCCCAAAGGACTGTGGTAAATGTAGTGGCGACGGCGGGTACGCCTATGCCACGATGTATAAAGAACAGTATGTGTTGCGTTAGCCATCCCTGGACACGTGTTTCGAGGGAGTTGCCTCTCGTCAGCAGGGAGCAGGTCAGTGTAAAGGGGTGCCGTGTGGACTGCCAAAATGTAATTAAAACAGGTCAAGTACCTCTCATGGCGCGCAGGTGCAGATCTAAGGCTCGTCAGCCCGTTGGCTCAAGGGAGCCGTAATAAATTGTGCAAAGGTTGGTCGCACACTGCTCGTCACACCAGCAAGTAGCCCCAAAGGACTGTGGTAAATATAGTGGCGACGGCGGGTACGCCTATGCCACGATGTATAAAGAACAGTATGTGTTGCGTTAGCCATCCCTGGACACGTGTTTTGAGGTAGTTGCCTCTCGTCAGCAGGGAGCAGGTCAGTGTAAAGGGGTGCCGTGTGGACTGCCAAAATGTAATTAAAACAGGTCAAGTACCTCTCATGGCGCGCAGGTGCAGATCCAAGGCTCGTCAGCCCGTTGGCTCAAGGGAGCCGTAATAAATTGTGCAAAGGTTGGTCGCACACTGCTCGTCACACCAGCAAGTAGCCCCAAAGGACTGTGGTAAATGTAGTGGCGACGGCGGGTACGCCTATGCCACGATGTATAAAGAACAGTATGTGTTGCGTTAGCCATCCCTGGACACGTGTTTCGAGGTAGTTGCCTCTCGTCAGCAGGGAGCAGGTCAGTGTAAAGGGGTGCCGTGTGGACTGCCAAAATGTAATTAAAACAGGTCAAGTACCTCTCATGGCGCGCAGGTGCAGATCCAAGGCTCGTCAGCCCGTTGGCTCAAGGGAGCCGTAATAAATTGTGCAAAGGTTGGTCGCACACTGCTCGTCACACCAGCAAGTAGCCCCAAAGGACTGTGGTAAATGTAGTGGCGACGGCGGGTACGCCTATGCCACGATGTATAAAGAACAGTATGTGTTGCGTTAGCCATCCCTGGACACGTGTTTCGAGGTAGTTGCCTCTCATCAGCAGGGAGCAGGTCAGTGTAAAGGGGTGACGTGTGGACTGCCAAAATGTAATTAAAACAGGTCAAGTACCTCTCATGGCGCGCAGGTGCAGATCCAAGGCTCGTCAGCCCGTTGGCTCAAGGGAGCCGTAATAAATTGTGCAAAGGTTGGTCGCACACTGCTCGTCACACCAGCAAGTAGCCCCAAAGGACTGTGGTAAATGTAGTGGCGACGGCGGGTACGCTTATGCCACGATGTATAAAGAACAGTATGTGTTGCGTTAGCCATCCCTGGACACGTGTTTCGAGGTAGTTGCCTCTCGTCAGCAGGGAGCAGGTCAGTGTAAAGGGGTGCCGTGTGGACTGCCAAAATGTAATTAAAACAGGTCAAGTACCTCTCATGGAGCGCAGGTGCAGATCCAAGGCTCGTCAGCCCGTTGGCTCAAGGGAGCCGTAATAAATTGTGCAAAGGTTGGTCGCACACTGCTCGTCACACCAGCAAGTAGCCCCAAAGGACTGTGGTAAATGTAGTGGCGACGGCGGGTACGCCTATGCCACGATGTATAAAGAACAGTATGTGTTGCGTTAGCCATCCCTGGACATGTGTTTCGAGGTAGTTGCCTCTCGTCAGCAGGGAGCAGGTCAGTGTAAAGGGGTGCCGTGTGGACTGCCAAAATGTAATTAAAACAGGTCAAGTACCTCTCATGGCGAGCAGGTGCAGATCCAAGGCTCGTCAGCCCGTTGGCTCAAGGGAGCCGTAATAAATTGTGCAAAGGTTGGTCGCACACTGTTCGTCACACCAGCAAGTAGCCCCAAAGGACTGTGGTAAATGTAGTGGCGACGGCGGGTACGCCTATGCCACGATGTATAAAGAACAGTATGTGTTGCGTTAGCCATCCCTGGACACGTGTTTCGAGGTAGTTGCCTCTCGTCAGCAGGGAGCAGGTCAGTGTAAAGGGTTGCCGTGTGGACTGCCAAAATGTAATTAAAACAGGTCAAGTACTTCTCATGGCGCGCAGGTGCAGATCCAAGGCTCGTCAGCCCGTTGGCTCAAGGGAGCCGTAATAAATTGTGCAAAGGTTGGTCGCACACTGCTGGTCACACCAGCAAGTAGCCCCAAAGGACTGTGGTAAATGTAGTGGCGACGGCGGGTACGCCTATGCCACGATGTATAAAGAACAGTATGTGTTGCGTTAGCCATCCCTGGACACGTGTTTCGAGGTAGTTGCCTCTCGTCAGCAGGGAGCAGGTCAGTGTAAAGGGGTGCCGTGTGGACTGCCAAAATGTAATTAAAACAGGTCAAGTACCTCTCATGGCGCGAAGGTGCAGATCCAAGGCTCGTCAGCCCGTTGGCTCAAGGGAACCGTAATAAATTGTGCAAAGGTTGGTCGCACACTGCTCGTCACACCAGCAAGTAGCCCCAAAGGACTGTGGTAAATGTAGTGGCGACGGCGGGTACGCCTATGCCACGATGTATAAAGAACAGTATGTGTTGCGTTAGCCATCCCTGGACACGTGTTTCGAGGGAGTTGCCTCTCGTCAGCAGGGAGCAGGTCAGTGTAAAGGGGTGCCGTGTGGACTGCCAAAATGTAATTAAAACAGGTCAAGTACCTCTCATGGCGCGCAGGTGCAGATCCAAGGCTCGTCAGCCCGTTGGCTCAAGGGAGCCGTAATAAATTGTGCAAAGGTTGGTCGCACACTGCTCGTCACACCAGCAAGTAGCCCCAAAGGACTGTGGTAAATGTAGTGGCGACGGCGGGAACGCCTATGCCACGATGTATAAAGAACAGTATGTGTTGCGTTAGCCATCCCTGGACACGTGTTTTGAGGTAGTTGCCTCTCGTCAGCAGGGAGCAGGTCAGTGTAAAGGGGTGCCGTGTGGACTGCCAAAATGTAATTAAAACAGGTCAAGTACCTCTCATGGCGCGCAGGTGCAGATCCAAAGCTCGTCAGCCCGTTGGCTCAAGGGAGCCGTAATAAATTGTGCAAAGGTTGGTCGCACACTGCTCGTCACACCAGCAAGTAGCCCCAAAGGACTGTGGTAAATGTAGTGGCGACGGCGGGTACGCCTATGCCACGATGTATAAAGAACAGTATGTGTTGCGTTAGCCATCCCTGGACACGTGTTTCGAGGTAGTTGCCTCTCGTCAGCAGGAGCAGGTCAGTGTAAAGGGGTGCCGTGTGGACTGCCAAAATGTAATTAAAACAGGTCAAGTACCTCTCATGGCGCGCAGGTGCAGATCCAAGGCTCGTCAGCCCGTTGGCTCAAGGGAGCCGTAATAAATTGTGCAAAGGTTGGTCGCACACTGCTCGTCACACCAGCAAGTAGCCCCAAAGGACTGTGGTAAATGTAGTGGCGACGGCGGGTACGCCTATGCCACGATGTATAAAGAACAGTATGTGTTGCGTTAGCCATCCCTGGACACGTGTTTCGAGGTAGTTGCCTCTCATCAGCACGGAGCAGGTCAGTGTAAAGGGGTGCCGTGTGGACTGCCAAAATGTATTTAAAACAGGTCAAGTACCTCTCATGGCGCGCAGGTGCAGATCCAAGGCTCGTCAGCCCGTTGGCTCAAGGGAGCCGTAATAAATTGTGCAAAGGTTGGTCGCACACTGCTCGTCACACCAGCAAGTAGCCCCAAAGGACTGTGGTAAATGTAGTGGCGACGGCGGGTACGCCTATGCCACGATGTATAAAGAACAGTATGTGTTGCGTTAGCCATCCCTGGACACGTGTTTCGAGGTAGTTGCCTCTCTTCAGCAGGGAGCAGGTCAGTGTAAAGGGGTGCCGTGTGGACTGCCAAAATTTAATTAAAACAGGTCACGTACCTCTCATGGCACGCAGGTGCAGATCCAAGGCTCGTCAGCCCGTTGGCTCAAGGGAGCCGTAATAAATTGTGCAAAGGTTGGTCGCATACTGCTCGTCACACCAGCAAGTAGCCCCAAAGGACTGTGGTAAATGTAGTGGCGACGGTGGGTACGCCTATGCCACGATGTATAAAGAACAGTATGTGTTGCGTTAGCCATCCCTGGACACGTGTTTCGAGGTAGTTGCCTCTCGTCAGCAGGGAGTAGGTCAGTGTAAAGGGGTGCCGTGTGGACTGCCAAAATGTAATTAAAACAGGTCAAGTACCTCTCATGGCGCGCAGGTGCAGATCCAAGGCTCGTCAGCCCGTTGGCTCAAGGGAGCCGTAATAAATTGTGCAAAGGTTGGTCGCACACTGCTGGTCACACCAGCAAGTAGCCCCAAAGGACTGTGGTAAATGTAGTGGCGACGGCGGGTACGCCTATGCCACGATGTATAAAGAACAGTATGTGTTGCGTTAGCCATCCCTGGACACGTGTTTTGAGGTAGTTGCCTCTCGTCAGCAGGGAGCAGGTCAGTGTAAAGGGGTGCCGTGTGGACTGCCAAAATGTAATTAAAACAGGTCAAGTACCTCTCATGGCGCGCAGGTGCAGATCCAAGGCTCGTCAGCCCGTTGGCTCAAGGGAGCCGTAATAAATTGTGCAAAGGTTGGTCGCACACTGCTCGTCACACCAGCAAGTAGCCCCAAAGGACTGTGGTAAATGTAGTGGCGACGGCGGGTACGCCTATGCCACGATGTATAAAGAGCAGTATGTGTTGCGTTAGCCATCCCTGGACACGTGTTTCGAGGTAGTTGCCTCTCATCAGCAGGGAGCAGGTCAGTGTAAAGGGGTGCCGTGTGGACTGCCAAAATGTAATTAAAACAGGTCAAGTACCTCTCATGGCGCGCAGGTGCAGATCCAAGGCTCGTCAGCCCGTTGGCTCAAGGGAGCCGTAATAAATTGTGCAAAGGTTGGTCGCACACTGCTAGTCACACCAGCAAGTAGCCCCAAAGGACTGTGGTAAATGTAGTGGCGACGGCGGGTACGCCTATGCCACGATGTATAAAGAACAGTATGTGTTGCGTTAGCCATCCCTGGACACGTGTTTCGAGGTAGTTGCCTCTCTTCAGCAGGGAGCAGGTCAGTGTAAAGGGGTGCCGTGTGGACTGCCAAAATTTAATTAAAACAGGTCACGTACCTCTCATGGCGCGCAGGTGCAGATCCAAGGCTCGTCAGCCCGTTGGCTCAAGGGAGCCGTAATAAATTGTGCAAAGGTTGGTCGCATACTGCTCGTCACACCAGCAAGTAGCCCCAAAGGACTGTGGTAAATGTAGTGGCGACGGCGGGTACGCCTATGCCACGATGTATAAAGAACAGTATGTGTTGCGTTAGCCATCCCTGGACACGTATTTCGAGGTAGTTGCCTCTCTTCAGCAGCGAGCAGGTCAGTGTAAGGGGGTGCCGTGTGGACTGCCAAAATGTAATTAAAACAGGTCAAGTACCTCTCATGGTGCGCAGGTGCAGATCCAAGGCTCGTCAGCCCGTTGGCTCAAGGGAGCCATAATAAATTGTGTAAAGGTTGGTCGCACACTGCTCGTCACACCAGCAAGTAGCCCCAAAGGACTGTGGTAAATGTAGTGGCGACGGCGGGTACGCCTATGCCACGATGTATAAAGAACAGTATGTGTTGCGTTAGCCATCCCTGGACACGTGTTTCGAGGTAGTTGCCTCTCGTCAGCAGGGAGCAGGTCAGTGTAAAGGGGTGCCGTGTGGACTGCCAAAATGTAATTAAAACAGGTCAAGTACCTCTCATGGCGCGCAGGTGCAGATCCAAGGCTCGTCAGCCCGTTGGCTCAAGGGAGCCGTAATAAATTGTGCAAAGGTTGGTCGCACACTGCTCGTCACACCAGCAAGTAGCCCCAAAGGACTGTGGTAAATGTAGTGGCGACGGCGGGTACGTCTATGCCACGATGTATAAAGAACAGTATGTGTTGCGTTAGCCATCCCTGGACACGTGTTTCGAGGTAGTTGCCTCTCGTCAGCAGGGAGCAGGTCAGTGTAAAGGGGTGCCGTGTGGACTGCCAAAATGTAATTAAAACAGGTCAAGTACCTCTCATGGAGCGCAGGTGCAGATCCAAGGCTCGTCAGCCCGTTGGCTCAAGGGAGCCGTAATAAATTGTGCAAAGGTTGGTCGCACACTGCTCGTCACACCAGCAAGTAGCCCCAAAGGACTGTGGTAAATGTAGTGGCGATGGCGGGTACGCCTATGCCACGATGTATAAAGAACAGTATGTGTTGCGTTAGCCATCCCTGGACACGTGTTTCGAGGTAGTTGCCTCTCGTCAGCAGGGAGCAGGTCAGTGTAAAGGGGTGCCGTGTGGACTGCCAAAATGTAATTAAAACAGGTCAAGTACCTCTCATGGCGCGCAGGTGCAGATCCAAGGCTCGTCAGCCCTTTGGCTTAAGGGAGCCGTAATAAATTGTGCAAAGGTTGGTCGCACACTGTTCGTCACACCAGCAAGTAGCCCCAAAGGACTGTGGTAAATGTAGTGGCGACGGCGGGTACGCCTATGCCACGATGTATAAAGAACAGTATGTGTTGTGTTAGCCATCCCTGGACACGTGTTTCGAGGTAGTTGCCTCTCGTCAGCAGGGAGCAGGTCAGTGTAAAGGGGTGCCGTGTGGACTGCCAAAATGTAATTAAAACAGGTCAAGTACCACTCCTGGCGCGCAGGTGCAGATCCAAGGCTCGTCAGCCCGTTGGCTCAAGGGAGCCGTAATAAATTGTGCAAAGGTTGGTCGCACACTGCTGGTCACACCAGCAAGTAGCCCCAAAGGACTGTGGTAAATGTAGTGGCGACGGCGGGTACGCCTATGCCACGATGTATAAAGAACAGTATGTGTTGCGTTAGCCATCCCTGGACACGTGTTTTGAGGTAGTTGCCTCTCGTCAGCAGGGAGCAGGTCAGTGTAAAGGGGTGCCGTGTGGACTGCCAAAATGTAATTAAAACAGGTCAAGTACCTCTCATGGCGCGCAGGTGCAGATCCAAGGCTCGTCAGCCCGTTGGCTCAAGGGAGCCGTAATAAATTGTGCAAAGGTTGGTCGCACACTGCTCGTCACACCAGCAAGTAGCCCCAAAGGACTGTGGTAAATGTAGTGGCGACGGCAGGTACGCCTATGCCACGATGTATAAAGAGCAGTATGTGTTGCGTTAGCCATCCCTGGACACGTGTTTCGAGGTAGTTGTCTCTCGTCAGCAGGGAGCAGGTCAGTGTAAAGGGGTGCCGTGTGGACTGCCAAAATGTAATTAAAACAGGTCAAGTACCTCTCATGGCGCGCAGGTGCAGATCCAAGGCTCGTCAGCCCGTTGGCTCAAGGGAGCCGTAATAAATTGTGCAAAGGTTGGTCGCACACTGCTCGTCACACCAGCAAGTAGCCCCAAAGGACTGTGGTAAATGTAGTGGCGACGGCGGGTACGCCTATGCCACGATGTATAAAGAACAGTATGTGTTGCGTTAGCCATCCCTGGACACGTGTTTCGAGGTAGTTGCCTCTCGTCAGCAGGGAGAAGGTCAGTGTAAAGGGGTGCCGTGTGGACTGCCAAAATGTAATTAAAACAGGTCAAGTACCTCTCATGGCGCGCAGGTGCAGATCCAAGGCTCGTCAGCCCGTTGGCTCAAGGGAGCCGTAATAAATTGTGCAAAGGTTGGTCGCACACTGCTCGTCACACCAGCAAGTAGCCCCAAAGGACTGTGGTAAATGTAGTGGCGACGGCGGGTACGCCTATGCCACGATGTATAAAGAACAGTATGTGTTGCGTTAGCCATCCCTGGACACGTGTTTCGAGGTAGTTGCCTCTCGTCAGCAGGGAGCAGGTCAGTGTAAAGGGGTGCCGTGTGGACTGCCAAAATGTAATTAAAACAGGTCAAGTACCTCTCATGGCGCGAAGATGCAGATCCAAGGCTCGTCAGCCCGTTGGCTCAAGGGAGCCGTAATAAATTGTGCAAAGGTTGGTCGCACACTGCTCGTCACACCAGCAAGTAGCCCCAAAGGACTGTGGTAAATGTAGTGGCGACGGCGGGTACGCCTATGCCACGATGTATAAAGAACAGTATGTGTTGCGTTAGCCATCCCTGGACACGTGTTTCGAGGGAGTTGCCTCTCGTCAGCAGGGAGCAGGTCAGTGTAAAGGGGTGCCGTGTGGACTGCCAAAATGTAATTAAAACAGGTCAAGTACCTCTCATGGCGCGCAGGTGCAGATCTAAGGCTCGTCAGCCCGTTGGCTCAAGGGAGCCGTAATAAATTGTGCAAAGGTTGGTCGCACACTGCTCGTCACACCAGCAAGTAGCCCCAAAGGACTGTGGTAAATGTAGTGGCGACGGCGGGTACGCCTATGCCACGATGTATAAAGAACAGTATGTGTTGCGTTAGCCATCCCTGGACACGTGTTTTGAGGTAGTTGCCTCTCGTCAGCAGGGAGCAGGTCAGTATAAAGGGGTGCCGTGTGGACTGCCAAAATGTAATTAAAACAGGTCAAGTACCTCTCATGGCGCGCAGGTGCAGATCCAAGGCTCGTCAGCCCGTTGGCTCAAGGGAGCCGTAATAAATTGTGCAAAGGTTGGTCGCACACTGCTCGTCACACCAGCAAGTAGCCCCAAAGGACTGTGGTAAATGTAGTGGCGACGGCGGGTATGCCTATGCCACGATGTATAAAGAACAGTATGTGTTGCGTTAGCCATCCCTGGACACGTGTTTCGAGGTAGTTGCCTCTCGTCAGCAGGGAGCAGGTCAGTGTAAAGGGGTGCCGTGTGGACTGCCAAAATGTAATTAAAACAGGTCAAGTACCTCTCATGGCGCGCAGGTGCAGATCCAAGGCTCGTCAGCCCGTTGGCTCAAGGGAGCCGTAATAAATTGTGCAAAGGTTGGTCGCACACTGCTCGTCACACCAGCAAGTAGCCCCAAAGGACTGTGGTAAATGTAGTGGCGACGGCGGGTACGCCTATGCCACGATGTATAAAGAACAGTATGTGTTGCGTTAGCCATCCCTGGACACGTGTTTCGAGGTAGTTGCCTCTCATCAGCAGGGAGCAGGTCAGTGTAAAGGGGTGCCGTGTGGACTGCCAAAATGTAATTAAAACAGGTCAAGTACCTCTCATGGCGCGCAGGTGCAGATCCAAGGCTCGTCAGCCCGTTGGCTCAAGGGAGCCGTAATAAATTGTGCAAAGGTTGGTCGCACACTGCTCGTCACACCAGCAAGTAGCCCCAAAGGACTGTGGTAAATGTAGTGGCGACGGCGGGTACGCTTATGCCACGATGTATAAAGAACAGTATGTGTTGCGTTAGCCATCCCTGGACACGTGTTTCGAGGTAGTTGCCTCTCGTCAGCAGGGAGCAGGTCAGTGTAAAGGGGTGCCGTGTGGACTGCCAAAATGTAATTAAAACAGGTCAAGTACCTCTCATGGAGCACAGGTGCAGATCCAAGGCTCGTCAGCCCGTTGGCTCAAGGGAGCCGTAATAAATTGTGCAAAGGTTGGTCGCACACTGCTCATCACACCAGCAAGTAGCCCCAAAGGACTGTGGTAAATGTAGTGGCGACGGCGGGTACGCCTATGCCACGATGTATAAAGAACAGTATGTGTTGCGTTAGCCATCCCTGGACATGTGTTTTGAGGTAGTTGCCTCTCGTCAGCAGGGAGCAGGTCAGTGTAAAGGGGTGCCGTGTGGACTGCCAAAATGTAATTAAAACAGGTCAAGTACCTCTCATGGCGCGCAGGTGCAGATCCAAGGCTCGTCAGCCCGTTGGCTCAAGGGAGCCGTAATAAATTGTGCAAAGGTTGGTCGCACACTGTTCGTCACACCAGCAAGTAGCCCCAAAGGACTGTGGTAAATGTAGTGGCGACGGTGGGTACGCCTATGCCACGATGTATAAGGAACAGTATGTGTTGCGTTAGCCATCCCTGGACACGTGTTTCGAGGTAGTTGCCTCTCGTCAGCAGGGAGCAGGTCAGTGTAAAGGGTTGCCGTGTGGACTGCCAAAATGTAATTAAAACAGGTCAAGTACTTCTCATGGCGCGCAGGTGCAGATCCAAGGCTCGTCAGCCCGTTGGCTCAAGGGAGCCGTAATAAATTGTGCAAAGGTTGGTCGCACACTGCTGGTCACACCAGCAAGTAGCCCCAAAGGACTGTGGTAAATGTAGTGGCGATGGCGGGTACGCCTATGCCACGATGTATAAAGAACAGTATGTGTTGCGTTAGCCATCCCTGGACACGTGTTTCGAGGTAGTTGCCTCTCGTCAGCAGGGAGCAGGTCAGTGTAAAGGGGTGCCGTGTGGACTGCCAAAATGTAATTAAAACAGGTCAAGTACCTCTCATGGCGCGCAGGTGCAGATCCAAGGCTCGTCAGCCCGTTGGCTCAAGGGAGCCGTAATAAATTGTGCAAAGGTTGGTCGCACACTGCTCGTCACACCAGCAAGTAGCCCCAAAGGACTGTGGTAAATGTAGTGGCGACGGCGGGAACGCCTATGCCACGATGTATAAAGAACAGTATGTGTTGCGTTAGCCATCCCTGGACACGTGTTTTGAGGTAGTTGCCTCTCGTCAGCAGGGAGCAGGTCAGTGTAAAGGGGTGCCGTGTGGACTGCCAAAATGTAATTAAAACAGGTCAAGTACCTCTCATGGCGCGCAGGTGCAGATCCAAGGCTCGTCAGCCCGTTGGCTCAAGGGAGCCGTAATAAATTGTGCAAAGGTTGGTCGCACACTGCTCGTCACACCAGCAAGTAGCCCCAAAGGACTGTGGTAAATGTAGTGGCTACGGCGGGTACGCCTATGCCACGATGTATAAAGAACAGTATGTGTTGCGTTAGCCATCCCTGGACACGTGTTTCGAGGTAGTTGCCTCTCGTCAGCAGGAGCAGGTCAGTGTAAAGGGGTGCCGTGTGGACTGCCAAAATGTAATTAAAACAGGTCAAGTACCTCTCATGGCGCGCAGGTGCAGATCCAAGGCTCGTCAGCCCGTTGGCTCAAGGGAGCCGTAATAAATTGTGCAAAGGTTGGTCGCACACTGCTCGTCACACCAGCAAGTAGCCCCAAAGGACTGTGGTAAATGTAGTGGCGACGGCGGGTACGCCTATGCCACGATGTATAAAGAACAGTATGTGTTGCGTTAGCCATCCCTGGACACGTGTTTCGAGGTAGTTGCCTCTCATCAGCAGGGAGCAGGTCAGTGTAAAGGGGTGCCGTGTGGACTGCCAAAATGTAATTAAAACAGGTCAAGTACCTCTCATGGCGCGCAGGTGCAGATCCAAGGCTCGTCAGCCCGTTGGCTCAAGGGAGCCGTAATAAATTGTGCAAAGGTTGGTCGCACACTGCTCGTCACACCAGCAAGTAGCCCCAAAGGACTGTGGTAAATGTAGTGGCGACGGCGGGTACGCCTATGCCACGATGTATAAAGAACAGTATGTGTTGCGTTAGCCATCCCTGGACACGTGTTTCGAGGTAGTTGCCTCTCTTCAGCAGGGAGCAGGTCAGTGCAAAGGGGTGCCGTGTGGACTGCCAAAATTTAATTAAAACAGGTCACGTACCTCTCATGGCACGCAGGTGCAGATTCAAGGCTCGTCAGCCCGTTGGCTCAAGGGAGCCGTAATAAATTGTGCAAAGGTTGGTCGCATACTGCTCGTCACACCAGCAAGTAGCCCCAAAGGACTGTGGTAAATGTAGTGGCGACGGCGGGTACGCCTATGCCACGATGTATAAAGAACAGTATGTGTTGCGTTAGCCATCCCTGGACACGTGTTTCGAGGTAGTTGCCTCTCTTCAGCAGGGAGCAGGTCAGTGTAAAGAGGTGCCGTGTGGACTGCCAAAATTTAATTAAAACAGGTCACGTACCTCTCATGGCGCGCAGGTGCAGATCCAAGGCTCGTCAGCCCGTTGGCTCAAGGGAGCCGTAATAAATTGTGCAAAGGTTGGTCGCACACTGCTCGTCACACCAGCAAGTAGCCCCAAAGGACTGTGGTAAATGTAGTGGCGATGGCGGGTACGCCTATGCCACGATGTATAAAGAACAGTATGTGTTGCGTTAGCCATCCCTGGACACGTGTTTCGAGGTAGTTGCCTCTCGTCAGCAGGGAGCAGGTCAGTGTAAAGGGGTGCCGTGTGGACTGCCAAAATGTAATTAAAACAGGTCAAGTACCTCTCATGGCGCGCAGGTGCAGATCCAAGGCTCGTCAGCCCTTTGGCTTAAGGGAGCCGTAATAAATTGTGCAAAGGTTGGTCGCACACTGTTCGTCACACCAGCAAGTAGCCCCAAAGGAATGTGGTCAATGTAGTGGCGACGGCGGGTACGCCTATGCCACGATGTATAAAGAACAGTATGTGTTGCGTTAGCCATCCCTGGACACGTGTTTCGAGGTAGTTGCCTCTCGTCAGCAGGGAGCAGGTCAGTGTAAAGGGTTGCCGTGTGGACTGCCAAAATGTAATTAAAACAGGTCAAGTACTTCTCATGGCGCGCAGGTGCAGATCCAAGGCTCGTCAGCCCGTTGGCTCAAGGGAGCCGTAATAAATTGTGCAAAGGTTGGTCGCACACTGCTGGTCACACCAGCAAGTAGCCCCAAAGGACTGTGGTAAATGTAGTGGCGATGGCGGGTACGCCTATGCCACGATGTATAAAGAACAGTATGTGTTGCGTTAGCCATCCCTGGACACGTGTTTCGAGGTAGTTGCCTCTCGTCAGCAGGGAGCAGGTCAGTGTAAAGGGGTGCCGTGTGGACTGCCAAAATGTAATTAAAACAGGTCAAGTACCTCTCATGGCGCGAAGGTGCAGATCCAAGGCTCGTCAGCCCGTTGGCTCAAGGGAACCGTAATAAATTGTGCAAAGGTTGGTCGCACACTGCTCGTCACACCAGCAAGTAGCCCCAAAGGACTGTGGTAAATGTAGTGGCGACGGCGGGTACGCCTATGCCACGATGTATAAAGAACAGTATGTGTTGCGTTAGCCATCCCTGGACACGTGTTTCGAGGGAGTTGCCTCTCGTCAGCAGGGAGCAGGTCAGTGTAAAGGGGTGCCGTGTGGACTGCCAAAATGTAATTAAAACAGGTCAAGTACCTCTCATGGCGCGCAGTTGCAGATCCAAGGCTCGTCAGCCCGTTGGCTCAAGGGAGCCGTAATAAATTGTGCAAAGGTTGGTCGCACACTGCTCGTCACACCAGCAAGTAGCCCCAAAGGACTGTGGTAAATGTAGTGGCGACGGCGGGAACGCCTATGCCACGATGTATAAAGAACAGTATGTGTTGCGTTAGCCATCCCTGGACACGTGTTTTGAGGTAGTTGCCTCTCGTCAGCAGGGAGCAGGTCAGTGTAAAGGGGTGCCGTGTGGACTGCCAAAATGTAATTAAAACAGGTCAAGTACCTCTCATGGCGCGCAGGTGCAGATCCAAGGCTCGTCAGCCCGTTGGCTCAAGGGAGCCGTAATAAATTGTGCAAAGGTTGGTCGCACACTGCTCGTCACACCAGCAAGTAGCCCCAAAGGACTGTGGTAAATGTAGTGGCTACGGCGGGTACGCCTATGCCACGATGTATAAAGAACAGTATGTGTTGCGTTAGCCATCCCTGGACACGTGTTTCGAGGTAGTTGCCTCTCGTCAGCAGGAGCAGGTCAGTGTAAAGGGGTGCCGTGTGGACTGCCAAAATGTAATTAAAACAGGTCAAGTACCTCTCATGGCGCGCAGGTGCAGATCCAAGGCTCGTCAGCCCGTTGGCTCAAGGGAGCCGTAATAAATTGTGCAAAGGTTGGTCGCACACTGCTCGTCACACCAGCAAGTAGCCCCAAAGGACTGTGGTAAATGTAGTGGCGACGGCGGGTACGCCTATGCCACGATGTATAAAGAACAGTATGTGTTGCGTTAGCCATCCCTGGACACGTGTTTCGAGGTAGTTGCCTCTCATCAGCAGGGAGCAGGTCAGTGTAAAGGGGTGCCGTGTGGACTGCCAAAATGTAATTAAAACAGGTCAAGTACCTCTCATGGCGCGCAGGTGCAGATCCAAGGCTCGTCAGCCCGTTGGCTCAAGGGAGCCGTAATAAATTGTGCAAAGGTTGGTCGCACACTGCTCGTCACACCAGCAAGTAGCCCCAAAGGACTGTGGCGAATGTAGTGGCGACGGCGGGTACGCCTATGCCAGGATGTATAAAGAACAGTATGTGTTGCGTTAGCCATCCCTGGACACGTGTTTCGAGGTAGTTGCCTCTCTTCAGCAGGGAGCAGGTCAGTGCAAAGGGGTGCCGTGTGGACTGCCAAAATTTAATTAAAACAGGTCACGTACCTCTCATGGCACGCAGGTGCAGATTCAAGGCTCGTCAGCCCGTTGGCTCAAGGGAACCGTAATAAATTGTGCAAAGGTTGGTCGCATACTGCTCGTCACACCAGCAAGTAGCCCCAAAGGACTGTGGTAAATGTAGTGGCGACGGCGGGTACGCCTATGCCACGATGTATAAAGAACAGTATGTGTTGCGTTAGCCATCCCTGGACACGTGTTTCGAGGTAGTTGCCTCTCTTCAGCAGGGAGCAGGTCAGTGTAAAGAGGTGCCGTGTGGACTGCCAAAATTTAATTAAAACAGGTCACGTACCTCTCATGGCGCGCAGGTGCAGATCCAAGGCTCGTCAGCCCGTTGGCTCAAGGGAGCCGTAATAAATTGTGCAAAGGTTGGTCGCACACTGCTCGTCACACCAGCAAGTAGCCCCAAAGGACTGTGGTAAATGTAGTGGCGATGGCGGGTACGCCTATGCCACGATGTATAAAGAACAGTATGTGTTGCGTTAGCCATCCCTGGACACGTGTTTCGAGGTAGTTGCCTCTCGTCAGCAGGGAGCAGGTCAGTGTAAAGGGGTGCCGTGTGGACTGCCAAAATGTAATTAAAACAGGTCAAGTACCTCTCATGGCGCGCAGGTGCAGATCCAAGGCTCGTCAGCCCTTTGGCTTAAGGGAGCCGTAATAAATTGTGCAAAGGTTGGTCGCACACTGTTCGTCACACCAGCAAGTAGCCCCAAAGGACTGTGGTAAATGTAGTGGCGACGGCGGGTACGCCTATGCCACGATGTATAAAGAACAGTATGTGTTGCGTTAGCCATCCCTGGACACGTGTTTTGAGGTAGTTGCCTCTCGTCAGCAGGGAGCAGGTCAGTGTAAAGGGGTGCCGTGTGGACTGCCAAAATGTAATTAAAACAGGTCAAGTACCTCTCATGGCGCGCAGGTGCAGATCCAAGGCTCGTCAGCCCGTTGGCTCAAGGGAGCCGTAATAAATTGTGCAAAGGTTGGTCGCACACTGCTCGTCACACCAGCAAGTAGCCCCAAAGGACTGTGGTAAATGTAGTGGCGACGGCGGGTACGCCTATGCCACGATGTATAAAGAGCAGTATGTGCTGCGTTAGCCATCCCTGGACACGTGTTTCGAGGTAGTTGCCTCTCATCAGCAGGGAGCAGGTCAGTGTAAAGGGGTGCCGTGTGGACTGCCAAAATGTAATTAAAACAGGTCAAGTACCTCTCATGGCGCGCAGGTGCAGATCCAAGGCTCGTCAGCCCGTTGGCTCAAGGGAGCCGTAATAAATTGTGCAAAGGTTGGTCGCACACTGCTAGTCACACCAGCAAGTAGCCCCAAAGGACTGTGGTAAATGTAGTGGCGACGGCGGGTACGCCTATGCCATGATGTATAAAGAACAGTATGTGTTGCGTTAGCCATCCCTGGACACGTGTTTCGAGGTAGTTGCCTCTCTTCAGCAGGGAGCAGGTCAGTGTAAAGGGGTGCCGTGTGGACTGCCAAAATTTAATTAAAACAGGTCACGTACCTCTCATGGCGCACAGGTGCAGATCCAAGGCTCGTCAGCCCGTTGGATCAAGGGAGCCGTAATAAATTGTGCAAAGGTTGGTCGCATACTGCTCGTCACACCAGCAAGTAGCCCCAAAGGACTGTGGTAAATGTAGTGGCGACGGCGGGTACGCCTATGCCACGATGTATAAAGAACAGTATGTGTTGCGTTAGCCATCCCTGGACACGTATTTCGAGGTAGTTGCCTCTCGTCAGCAGGGAGCAGGTCAGTGTAAGGGGGTGCCGTGTGGACTGCCAAAATGTAATTAAAACAGGTCAAGTACCTCTCATGGTGCGCAGGTGCAGATCCAAGGCTCGTCAGCCCGTTGGCTCAAGGGAGCCATAATAAATTGTGTAAAGGTTGGTCGCACACTGCTCGTCACACCAGCAAGTAGCCCCAAAGGACTGTGGTAAATGTAGTGGCGACGGCGGGTACGCCTATGCCACGATGTATAAAGAACAGTATGTGTTGCGTTAGCCATCCCTGGACACGTGTTTCGAGGTAGTTGCCTCTCGTCAGCAGGGAGCAGGTCAGTGTAAAGGGGTGCCGTGTGGACTGCCAAAATGTAATTAAAACAGGTCAAGTACCTCTCATGGCGCGCAGGTGCAGATCCAAGGCTCGTCAGCCCGTTGGCTCAAGGGAGCCGTAATAAATTGTGCAAAGGTTGGTCGCACACTGCTCGTCACACCAGCAAGTAGCCCCAAAGGACTGTGGTAAATGTAGTGGCGACGGCGGGTACGCCTATGCCACGATGTATAAAGAACAGTATGTGTTGCGTTAGCCATCCCTGGACACGTGTTTCGAGGTAGTTGCCTCTCGTCAGCAGGGAGCAGGTCAGTGTAAAGGGGTGCCGTGTGGACTGCCAAAATGTAGTTAAAACAGGTCAAGTACCTCTCATGGAGCGCAGGTGCAGATCCAAGGCTCGTCAGCCCGTTGGCTCAAGGGAGCCGTAATAAATTGTGCAAAGGTTGGTCGCACACTGCACGTCACACAAGCAAGTAGCCCCAAAGGACTGTGGTAAATGTAGTGGCGATGGCGGGTACGCCTATGCCACGATGTATAAAGAACAGTATGTGTTGCGTTAGCCATCCCTGGACACGTGTTTCGAGGTAGTTGCCTCTCGTCAGCAGGGAGCAGGTCAGTGTAAAGGGGTGCCGTGTGGACTGCCAAAATGTAATTAAAACAGGTCAAGTACCTCTCATGGCGCGCAGGTGCAGATCCAAGGCTCGTCAGCCCTTTGGCTTAAGGGAGCCGTAATAAATTGTGCAAAGGTTGGTCGCACACTGTTCGTCACACCAGCAAGTAGCCCCAAAGGACTGTGGTAAATGTAGTGGCGACGGCGGGTACGCCTATGCCACGATGTATAAAGAACAGTATGTGTTGCGTTAGCCATCCCTGGACACGTGTTTCGAGGTAGTTGCCTCTCGTCAGCAGGGAGCAGGTCAGTGTAAAGGGGTGCCGTGTGGACTGCCAAAATGTAATTAAAACAGGTCAAGTACCACTCCTGCGCGCAGGTGCAGATCCAAGGCTCGTCAGCCCGTTGGTTCAAGGGAGCCGTAATAAATTGTGCAAAGGTTGGTCGCACACTGCTCGTCACACCAGCAAGTAGCCCAAAAGGACCGTCGTAAATGTAGTGGCGACGGCGGGTACGCCTATGCCACGATGTATAAAGAACAGTATGTGTTGCGTTAGCCATCCCTGGACACGTGTTTCGAGGTAGTTGCCTCTCATCAGCAGGGAGCAGGTCAGTGTAAAGGGGTGCCGTGTGGACTGCCAAAATGTAATTAAAACAGGTCAAGTACCTCTCATGGCGCGCAGGTGCAGATCCAAGGCTCGTCAGCCCGTTGGCTCAAGGGAGCCGTAATAAATTGTGCAAAGGTTGGTCGCACACTGCTCGTCACACCAGCAAGTAGCCCCAAAGGACTGTGGTAAATGTAATGGCGACGGCGGGTACGCCTATGCCACGATGTATAAAGAACAGTATGTGTTGCGTTAGCCATCCCGGGACACGTGTTTCGAGGTAGTTGCCTCTCGTCAGCAGGGAGCAGGTCAGTGTAAGGGGGTGCCGTGTGGACTGCCAAAATGTAATTAAAACAGGTCAAGTACCTCTCATGGCGCACAGGTGCAGATCCAAGGCTCGTCAGCCCGTTGGCTCAAGGGAGCCGTAATAAATTGTAGTAAGGACTCCCTTAATACGTACATACATTGTTAAGTTAGCATAACCACGTTAGAAGTTAGAAAGCCATCTTGCTGCTTTTGCACACGACACTGCGTTCACATGTTATTGCTTAAACGAACTGCTGACTCGAGTTTTGCCTCACACGAGAGCAATCTGTTGTTACCATCCCGAGCTCTGCGAAGCGACCTTGGTCTGCACACGATGTGACAAACAGTCTGAGTTGTTAGACAATGCATGTTTTCCACTCTAGGTTGATCGACCCACTATTTAGTCATAACACACGAGCAGCTGCACATACCTGAAAGTTGGTGCTTTTAATATCACAAACATCATGTTTATTATTCAGACCGAAGACGAGCCTTCCTGCGAGAAGACTCCTGATGCTCCTGTGATGTGATTTCACTAAGCTGATCTTTGAGGTATGGGGTCCCCTATTCAAGCCTAAGAGACCTTCTGTTAGTCTAATAATAATATTAGCCTCTTAGTAAAGGGAAAGTGGTAGTATCCACTGTCATTATAACATGATCACCCCTTTTATATTCTATGGAATTGTAACTATGTTGATGGTTTTGATTTTAATCATTTGTCTGCTTGTATTAGCCAAAGTACTGCATATTAGGACACGTGGTCTATAAAAATAAACTCTTTTTATTTTCACTGTGTCTCTGTTGATTCTTGTTGTGGACTGATGTGAGAATAATATACGAACAGGTATTTCCGATTCCCACCATTCCTGAGTATGTACTGAGTCGCGTGTTCTGGGTTGTCTTTTCATTGGGACCGCCGAGCTAAATCTCGGATAACGAATGGGATACTTATGCTAGCCGGATACTGGGTTCTGTGTTCTGAGGTGAGTTTCTGGTACACCACAACTCACTGAGGTCCTGGGGTTCTACGCATAGTTCTGTGTATAAGCAGAATCCCTGCAACATGGCGCACCTAACGTTTGGTCTATGAGTTGAAACGCCTTAGTAGTGCTCGCGTTTGTCCACAACACCCTCACTCTTGTTTCCGGATAACAAGTCTGACGGATTTAAACCTACCTAGGTCTATTGATATAGGTTCTTTCAAGCTTGATAATTAAAAAGGTTAGTGAACCCTTGTGCTACTGATAGTTTCACGTGTATTGTCCTAATGTCGGTGGATATTGCGGCGCATAGCCGTGCGGCTCTGAAACGTCATTTGACGCAGTATGGGGTACCGGACACTGGTATGAACGTCATCTTTGTGGTGGGAGCCGATGCGGCTCATCCCTATGAGTTGTTCTACTCTTGGGTGACGATTCCAGCGGTGGGGGATGATGACACCTTTCATTCTTATACTGCCGCTGCAGTGCCGGCGAACTATACGCCGTATAGGACACAGGAAATACCAATATCTGCTTGGCAGCATCTTATTTGGTTTAATGGCGCCCTTCCCCATGTGGTTATACCGCCGAGAATGGGCCCTTTATCAATTGCAGGGGCCACTTGGCCGGTACTAGCCGGATTTACGCCTCATCCCCGTTACCTCACGGTGACGGTGGCTGAGCTGCGTGTACTACACACTGCCCTCATTACGGTATATAGGGCGTTGGTGCAGTATGTGTCGCGCAATATGCAGGCGGGGGCGCCTGCTGTTGCGGGACAGCCTACTGATCATCACGCGGTGGTCATTAGTCCTGTTATGGTCAATTCTGTTATGGGCAAGCGCCCCCAAACTAGGGATGATTTCCCCTTTTGGCTTGCTGAAAAATTTGACCAAATAGAAGCGGTTTACCCGAATACTTCACCTGTGGAGAAACACAGGATCCTCACCATTAGTTTGCCTAAGGACTTGGTCCCCCACATTGATGATTGTACAAATTGGGGCAAGGTCTTTGCAGCGACGTACGCGCAGTGCTATGGCACTCCGTCTATGTTGCAGCTGCCCTCCGTAATCAAAAGAGTTCAAGAGAACCATGGTGCGGAGTCTGCGATAGAGTTAGGGATGCGGCTCCTCGGGCAATTTGACCTGGTGGCTACCATGATAATTGGTAACCTGAAGGGTGATGCTTTGCATTTCCAGGTTCGTAATGAACTGAAACGAATTCCTGAGGAGGACAAACCGCAGGAATTTGCGAAAATAATCGCAGAGGCATATCGGTATTTGGGTCGTAGCTCTTTAGGAGTTAAGCCTGTCATAAAGAATCCCGATCTAAAACAGCAGGGTAAGGCAGAAACGTCTGGTAAGGACGACCGGCCCTTTTTTCCTAAACAAAAATGGCAGGTTAAACAACAGGGGAAGCAGCAGCAGCAGAAACAGGGCTCTCGGCCTGCCTCTCCCGTACAGTCAAGTAGTGAACGCACTTATGATCTGCGCGATCGTGCTGCTATAAAGTCTCCTGATAGATTTCAGGTTTCTGAACAGCGCTCTCCTCGTTCTTCACAGGAAACATCGGCTACACAGTCCGGTGGCGGAGGCGGTGGCAAAGGTCGGGGTGCTCCACAACAGCGTGACCAGCCCCGACAGACTGAGGGTAAAGGCAAGCAGGACGAATTTGCACGACAAAGACCCCCGTTTCAGAAGAAGAAAGTGGCGGCTCTGACGGCAAGGTATGCCTCAGATAGTGCGGACACAGCTTCGGAAACGGACATGGGCGCTGACGCTCCTGGACAGCGCAGCGGAAATTACCATAGTCCGTCAAGCTCTGCGTCCATTTCTGGCGGTGACAGCAACTGATATATCGGTTACTGTGGAAACAGCTGACACCAGAGTGGCTCCCCCTGATAGACTTTACGAAATAGTCTTATTAATTGAGGGTGACATACAACGTACAATAAAAGGGATTTTTTGGGATAATCTGACCACCTCCTATGATATCCTCCTAGCGGAGGCAGATTGGCCCCCAGCTTTCATTTTAGAGGCTCCTAGAGGGGAGGAAGTAATCCTCCCGTCCTTTGCGCACACAGTGCCTAAGGACCAAGCTGAAGTGTATGCTGAGGAGTGGGCGCTTGCGCTTGCGCCGGCGGTGTATCGTACTCAGGTGGGATGGGACAGATTGTCCCCCTGCCATGAGATTCCATTGCGGTCTATGCCCCAGCCTCAACCCCAATATCCTATGCGTCGTGAAGCGAGACCCCACGTCGCGGCAATCCTTGAACAATTGGAATATCAGGGTGTTATTGAAACATGTGTGTCCCCTATGAATAACCCTTTATTCACTGTAACGAAGCCTGACGGCTCGTACCGTTTAGTTTTGGATTACCGGCACCTAAACTCCCACTGCCGGACCTGCGCGGTACAAAATACACATAGCTCGGCTTTGGTCGACAGTCTCGTGCGTAAAAGATTTAAAACGACACTTGACATTTCCAATGGCTTTTTTAGCCACAACCTGTCCACACTGAGTAGCCAGTGGACAGCGTTTACTTCGGGCGGAAAACAAAAACAGTTTACAAGATTAGCCATGGGTTACAAAAATAGCCCTGGCGTCTTTTCTGCTCGCGTGGTTTCTCTTTTAGAAAGAATAGACCCCGAAGCATACTCATATGTTGACGATATCTATCTTACGGATGATGAGCTGATGCCGCATCTGTCTCGCGTTGACAATATTATCGTGAGTTTTGCAGACTATGGCTACAAATTCAATTTTGCGAAGTCACACATCACAGAATATACGGTGTTGTTTTTGGGCTACGAGCTCAACAATGAAGGTAAGGGGTTAGCCCCCCACTTTCTGGAAAAGTGTGCACGCTTGAGTGCTCCTACGACACTGAAGAAATTACAATCTCTGCTGGGTTTTCTGAATTTCGGCCGTACGTATATTCCTGATTATGCCCAGCGTATCAAGCCGCTTTACGCCTTGGTACAGCCTTCATTTTCGAAGTCTAGCTGGCAGCTAGAACACTCTGCTATTTTACAGTCTTTACAGGCTGACCTTCTTGCTTCACAATACTTGCTGACACGTGATAACCGCACTAACCTGGTGATAAGAATAGTACCAGGCGCCGTGGGGTTCACGTATTTGACGTTTAATGAGGGCGACACAGTCCCCATTGCGTACAAATCCCACTTGTACACCTCTGCTGAATTACGTTTTTCCACGGTCGAAAAAGTTCTGACTGCTGTGCAGATGGCGATCCTCAAGGAACGCGCACTGTCGCATGGGAAACAGATTCTGGTTGTAACTCCATATCCTGCTTTAGAGGCTGTGACTAAAGCAAGTGTACCCAATTCTAAAGCTTTGCATCCACGGTGGATACAATGGGCTACAACACTGACGTCGCCAGACGTCACTTACATCTTTGATGCCTCATTACAGACTCAAGAGTACTTGCAGTATGAATTCGTTCATCCGGCACCTCTGTCTTTGCGCCCGCTTGAAGAATACCATTGTGTCATATACACTGACGGGTCTGCGCAACCCGCAATTGGATCGAAGCACGCTTATTCAGCGGCTTGCGCAATTGTCGTAGGTACATTCGTAAATGGTGAATTCCAATCTGATGCAGTGCATACGCAGTCATTGGGTGATTGTACCGCACAATTGGCGGAGCTCCGGGCTCTGGTGCTTGCACTGGAGTTTGCTGATCCCCGAGTCACTACTCTTATAGTGAGTGACTCCTTCTACTGTGTCCAGTCTTACAATGACAATTTAAACTTCTGGTCTCAGAATGATTACCGCGACACTAAAGGTAGCACAATTAAGCATAAAACGCTTTGGGTTCGAGTGGCAGACTTTAAAGAACGTCTCCCTCTCGTAAGTGTTATACACACTCTTGGTCACCAGCGGCTTGGTGTCCATGCTGTCGGCAACAGCTTAGCTGACGAGGCAGCGAAAACAGCAGTGGCTACATACTTAGTGGCAGCAGTTACAAGATCCAAAAGTAAGATTGATGATGACATCTTGGCAGCTATTGCTGCTACAGAGAAGGGAGGAGATTACCCGAAGGGTTTTCCCTCTCGGTACATTTATCATTTAAGTCCTGATAACGTCCCGTTAGTGAGGATTAACGACGTTGGTGATAGAATAATTCCCAACGCGGACTGCAGACCAGCACTGATCTTGGCTGCACATGAGGGGTTGGCGTCAGCTTACGCCGGTGTGTCAGCTACAATATCTCTGCTACAACAACGTTACTGGTGGTTTGGTTTATATAAACAAGCGCGCGCTTATGTTCTTGATTGTGACATTTGCCAACAGATTAAACCTTCTACTGTTGCGCGCCCACCACAGACACAGCTGTACATCTCTAATAAGCCATTTGGTTGTGTTTATTTAGATCACTGCGGTCCTTTTTCTTCTGATACTGCGTACAAGTACATCTTGGTTGCAGTGGATTCGTGCACACGTTTTCTATGGGTGTGGCCACAAAGGAGTGCTGATTCGCGGACTGTCATCAGGGATTTGCGTGTCTTTGTGGGAACTTTTGCGTGTGGTACCTTCCATTCTGATCAGGGCCCTGCGTTCGCCTCTAAGGCTTACAAGGAGGCTATGAAAAATTTGGGGGTCCTTGTCAAATTTTCGTCTCCCTACCGACCTGAGGGTAATAGTGTGGTGGAGCGAATGAACCGTGACTTAAAGCAATCATTGACAGCACGTGTTTTAGGCACAGGCCGGAACTGGCTAGCCCATTTGTATAACGTTCAACGTGCACTAAATAATCTCCCTAGAAGGTCTCTGGGTGGGCGGACCCCGTACATGATGCTCGTCGGAATCAGAATGTTTGTTCCAGACCTTGATGGTCTAGACATTGCGGCGTCGACCGCACCCTTTGACGTAGATGATCACTGTGCTGTTTTGCAGACTCTACAAGAAGCCAGAGACTCTCTTTCGAAAGAACATTTGCCCTCCACGTCTGAAGCTGAGGTTCAGATTCCGGTAGTTGGCTGGCTACCCCGAGTTGGTGATCTGGTCCGTGAGAAGGTGGAGAACAAGAAGGAGTTCGGCCCCTCTTATCGTGCACCAGTTCCAGTGCTTGGAGTGCAGGGTACAAGAACAGTCATTTTACCTCCACTTCCTGGTCGCAAAGAAAACAGGTACATCTCTATTGACAATGTCAAACTTCAGCGAGTGGCCGATACTTCTTAGTATGACTCCGGCAGTTTCATGCCAGACAATGCAAAGAAATTCAATGATGGTTCCTGCTACTACCACCTTGTCTGATGTTGCAATCGATATGCATTCAGTTACTGATCCCTTGCTGATACCACCGGCTGGTGGTTTGTCCGATGAGTATGCTTATCCTACACGTGGACCTTCGCCTGTTTTACAATCTACAGCACTTGGCCAGTCACGTTTTTCCTTTGACACTAACTCTTTGCCCCCAACTCCCCCATCAAACATTGCTGTTTTTGTGAGCTGGTTTAAGAAGCATTTTTTGATAGCTCCTTGGACATACATCTGGTTGATGCTTTTTGGTATTTTTTTGTTTATGTCCATTGGATTTGTTGTAGTTTTCTTCCGTTTGGTGGATGGCCATTATCTCAAAGAGAGATCGACAATTAGACTTATCAATGGAACTTTGGCCCCCCACTCCTCATCCCACATCATGAAAAGGGACCAGACTTTTGTGAATATTACTGCCTGGCCCGTCATGGATGGAATCGCATGGGATGCTGTTAAATTTCAAATTCATGGGCCTACAGAGGTCATTAATGTGCCTAATGTATTTCGTGTTTCTATGGGTGATGTAGTTAAACAGAACATACGTTCTGATGATTGGGATGTACACGCCATTGAAGCACTGTTTTCAGATTTGAAATATTATGCCGCCTTTGATGCAGAGGATTTGTATGAAAATGCGGCTAATTATGCGGAACAGTATTGTTTTCAACATTATGGCAATCACTTCTTGCATAAATCAAATTTGTTTAGAAATTTTGTAAATTTTACCCAGTGGGAACATTTTCCCACCCCCTCGTTTGGCAGTTCACACACATTAGTTGATAAGTTTACTTATTTTACTGATTTCAGTGTTTCAGCCCCGGCTTCCTTTTATTTTAAAGTTAAGCCTGAGTCTGCCTCCAAGGTTAGACTGACACACACCAAATTGCTATATTCTAAGTCCTTTATGGATGAGTTGTCAATCAAAGGTTATGATCTATGGAAGGCTACTATTGATCTTAAGTCGGTTTGGGGTTCCAAACCGTGGCAGGTTCAGGGAACTGAAGCTTTACACCGTGCCTGTCTAGTACCAAATCATATGTTGTTTTTAAATGCAACCATCTTCCAAACCACCTGTTTCGGATTGGCCACTTCTAAAAAACTAAATTCGCCTTCTGTGCCGGATCTGGGTGCTTACCCAAATTGGAATAATCACACAGATCTGTCCCTTCCTGCTTTGCAGTTATTGGTTTCCAATTCGTCTTTCAACATTTCGACATTTAATAGTGAAGGATGGTTAATTTGGCAAAGCAGTTCTGATACCTGTCAACGTCGTTTTCTAGGACTGAAACCGGGGTATACTCAAGATCGAGTGGACCCCCGGTTTGAGTCATCACATACAGTAACTACATACTCTGTAGGGAAATTATGTCAGTCCTGGCTGCGACATTCCACCTTGGCATCTGTCAAAGTTCATTTATCAAAGTTACATGACAAAATAGATTTGAATGATTTTGTTAAAGGTCCTGTGGGTGGCAGATCCAAGAGATGGGCGTATGCTATTTACAACGAAGTATGGAAACTGTCGCAAATTGAGGGAGCTTCGAGATTGAGAGCTATTGATCAAGCTAATATGGAAAAAGTATTAGCAGTTATTGATAACAGCATTAACACTCTCTCTTCTCGCATTTATACATTAGATAATATTGTATCTTCAATTGTTGATATTGTGCAGGATGATATGTCTGTGTTGTATCATGGTCAAAACCAGTTGCGTTCTGTTATGCAGTTTGCTTGGACATTACAAACATTGAAGGCAGGGAAGGTCCCTTGGGACTATCTGAATACAACATCGTTATTTCTTCCTTTTAACCTTACTGACAAACAGCAGTTCATGTCCATGAAAGATGCTACATATTCCCTGCTCCATATTGAGAAATTGGAGCCGTTACCTTTTTCTGTTGCGGAAGTCGATTCCGCTGTGTGGCTCTTACACGGATTGATAAGTCTACCGTTTGCGCTTTTTAAGTTTACCTCTTGTATGAAACACTATGCTCTGGGTAGATATGAACAGCTGGGTACCGCTTTCATACATGAAGTCTGGTCCCTCCCCTTTACGTATAGATGTACAAGGGACGGTACTGAGGTTTATCTGAAGGGTGAAGAATGTACAACGTCACCTGATCATTCTGTTGTATGTAGGCACATTCAATTGCACGGTGCTTGTAATGTACACGCTCCGAATTTGGCCTGCGTCCTCAAAGGTATCCCGGTACCAGTGATTACGCCATCTTTCACGCTGCTTGCAAACGGTAGTTATTTAATTTTAAACAATGAAGCTTGCTGCGGGATGTTAGTAGGGATCCCGTATATAGTAACTGTAACACAGAGGGTTGTCTGCTGCAATAACGTCCTGTTTCCACCCCCGCATGGGAGGCTGGATGCTTCTATCTGGCCTTCAATTCCAACCTTGAAAGCAGAGTTCGACAAAATGAGCAGAATAAGAGTGCTATTGTCCCAAAAGGAGGTGCCATTGACTTCCTCCCGGGAAACATTTGTCCTTCACGTAGCAAATACGCGCACCGAGGTACAGGCGCTTTTGAATACTGACCTCCCCCTGCATTTTGGTGCTTTGATCCAAACCATTTTCAATGCCTCGTCCACGACTGGCCTGGCTCATTTTTTTAAACTTGTGGGCTCGGGCCTCGTGACCTCTTTCCAAACTATTTTTGGTGTGATTCCGGCATTTTTTCATTCTATTTTCTCCAGCGTCTTTGGAGGTGTCCCGTTAATTCTGGCTCTAGTGGCAGGTGTGCTGCTTTTACTTTTCATCTTGCGGAATGGCTGCTCTTTCTGTGCCACACGACAGCCTGTCCCGTCTGCAGCTTCTTCGTGACAGGATGCTTGATTACTATGGTGTCCTGCCGTTGGCGACTTTGAGCCTGGCATATGGATTATCCTTCCGGTATTCCTACTTCACCTGCATGCAACCTGTCTTCCACTGCCTAGATTGTCCCTTTGAATGGCCTATGGATTTGTGTTTAACCAACATGCACCCTTATGCATCAAGCCAAAATCCAGTCGGTAAAATACCGATTCGGTAATAGCTCCCGGTATTGTGTTAAAAATACCCAATCCCAATGCATCAACCCAAAACCCGAGCAAATAACGAATCGCTAATACCAAAAATGCTAATTTACCGAATCGCTAAATACCGAATCCGCAATTACCGAAATCACTATTAGCTCCCGGAAATTGCCAATAGCAAATAACGAATCGCACCCCAATGCAAGAAAACTCGCTAATACCGAAAATCCCAAAAATCGCTATTTTGCCAGAGCTAAATAAGGGGAATCAAAACCTGGAGGTAAAGTCACAAAAAAAAAAAAAAAAAAAAAAAAATCCTACATGTGCAAATGATTGAGGCAATCACTAAACCCTTAAATTTGGCCCAGGAGACCCTGTTGGCTCCCCCAAAATGGCTGCCCTCTACGTGCTTGCAAGGAGGATGCGGATCAATGCAGCAGGACAGCGCAGGAGAAGGGTACAGGAGAGAGTGTTCAGACTGCGTATAACCCTGCTCGGCCAGAATGAGGACGAGGTGTACCAGAAATATCGCCTCAATCGCGCTATGATCATGCGCCTGATTGCAGACCTGGAACCATTACTGCAGCACCAGACCCACCGGACAAATGCAATCCCTGCGCAAGTTCAGGTACTATTCAGCCTGCACCTACTGGCCTCTGGGAGTTTCCAGGGGGTAATTGCGGTTGCCGGAGGTGTTTCGCAAAGCGCACTGTCACGCTTCTTCCAAAAATTCCTAGATGCCATGCTGACAATGCTCCACAGACACATCAGCTTCCCCACAACCCCACGGCAGTTGGACCGCACAAAACAGGCATTCTACCAGGTGGCACAATTTCCACATGTGATTGGATGCATCGACTGCACGCATATCCCCATATGCCCTCCGTCAGCAAATGAGTACCTTTTCAGGAACCGCAAGTCATACCACTCGATCAACGTGCAGGTTGTGTGCGATGCCAACAACATCATAACGGACCTAGTGGCACAATTCCCAGGGAGCACACACGACTCATACATCTTCCGCAACAGTGGAATGCACAGGCGACTACTCAATGGCGAATTTGGAGAGGGACTCCTGTTAGGTAAGTAGAACTACGCTTCCCCACACCAACACCACACATGTATGTACATCACCAATGCTAAGTCTATGCTTCCATCTTCTAGGTGACAGTGCTTACGCCCTGCGGGAATACATACTAACCCCATACCTAAATCCAGCAACCCCGCAGGAACATCGCTACAACGCTGCACACATCAGCACGAGGAATGTGATAGAGCGGACTTTTGGGATTCTCAAGAGCCGCTTCCGTATCCTCCACAAGACTGGCGGCGCAATGCTATACCAACCAGACACATGCTGTCGAATAATTGCTGTATGTGCAATGCTGCACAACATTGCCACCAGAAGGGGGATACCCATGGAGGTGGACAGGGATGACGACCCCCAGGCAGACCAACCACCCGCCCAACGACGACCGGCACACATCCCAAACACAGCAGAGGGCCATAGGAGGCGGACAGACATAACGCAAAATCATTTTTGACCCTGGGTAAAATGAGACATTACAAGTTGGTGTTGGGTGCAACTGTTTAATGCACAGTAGCACTGAGGAATGTGCAACAGAACTAGCATTGTGAATCATGCTCCGATTGCATAAATGTAAATAAAATGTTCCTTAAAGTCAGGCCTGTGCAAACAGAATAATTGGATGGCCATGGTTGCTCCACCATGGACCTGCAGCATGTACAAATTACTAGTGCCGCTTGCCACGTACACCAAGCCTCCGCTCAGGTGCATCCATACCCTCACCACGGCCTGTCCCCGTGGAGGCACGCGAACTTCGGCGCCTGGTGCTGGCCTCTGCCAGTGACACGCTGCTGACACTGGAGGCAGCCTCACTGGTGTCATCCCCTCCCAATGCTGCAGCACTGCATGTGCTGCTCTGAAGTTGTTCCACAGCAGTGGTGATGTGTCTCAGTGACTTGGCAACATCACCGCAGAAGTGCCCAAGGTCCACCTGCAGGGAGACTGTGCGGCGTGCCAACACAGCGGTGCAGTTGCTGTGCCGTTGTATGGCCTTGGTAGCGGCGGCAGAACGCAACATTAGCTGCCGGTTACTCCTCCTCTGGGACTCATGGCCCTCCCTGATGGCACGGGTGAGCTCACGTACCTCCTCCCTGAGCTGAGCATTGCCATCAGCAACCGCAGTGGTCTGGTCCCTGACCGCCGTGCCCATGTCCCTGACCGCGGAGCCCATGTCGGTGACTGCTGCAGTCATGGCGCGCATCTCCCTCGCTAGGCGCACGATGTTGCAGCTGATGCTAGCCACATGTCTTCCCTGCAGGTTCTGTGTGCGCAGCATCCTCTCCTCAATTGCAGAGGTTGTTGGGACATCCTGGTCAGCTGAGGAGACGGAACTGCGACGGGCCCTGTGACGCCGTGCGTGTCTTGAGCCTCCATGTGGTGCAGCAGGTGGTGTGGATGTGCGCTGCGTGGGTGCCAATTGAGGGGGGGGGTTGCCATCTCCTGCAAGGGCGCAACTTGGTGCCTGTGCCTCTGCGGTATTGTGGCTGCACTGGCTGCAGGCTGGCTTGCTGGTGCCGTTGCTTGTGGCGCAGGTGGTGGTGCCTTGGCTTGTGGCGCAGGTGCCTTGGCTTGTGGCACTGGTGCTGGTGCCGATGATTGTGGCGCTGGTGGAGGTGGTGCTGGTGGGGTGGCAGGTGTTGGCGGTGCGTGCGCATCCTGCACAGTCTCCTGGTCTGACTCCACGGGTGTCTCAGAGATGATCAGCTGGTCGCTGTCGTCAGAGTCCCCAGGTGATGCATCTGTGTGTGAAACAGTGCATGATTAGTGGGATGATTACACCTACATAGTGTTGTACCCATCAATGTCCCTCTGTGGTCCAACAAATGAACAGTCTACAGCCATGTACAAAATATGTGTTGTGTGAGGATTTACGCCTGTGCCTGCACTCTGGGCTGACTAGACTACAACTCCCAAGATGCAGTAGTGTCATGTGTGGAACTGTCTGTGCCAGAGCTGCAGACACAGTGAGATTGGGCTGGGGGCATGGGTATGGATTTACGCTATGCTGGGTGTGGCACAGGCATGCATCTTACCTTGGGCACTTGTGGCTGCGCCGGACGTGTCCATCTGGATCACCCTCACGACGGCTTCCCGCTCTATCGTCCCTTCCACAAGGTCCTCCAGGGCTGTGTTGGATGGTGCAGTGCTTGTTCCGCCTCCAGTC
Organism: Triturus cristatus; assembly: GCF_964204655.1. Taxonomy (NCBI): domain Eukaryota; kingdom Metazoa; phylum Chordata; class Amphibia; order Caudata; family Salamandridae; genus Triturus; species Triturus cristatus. The sequence continues at coordinate 484,381,724 of NC_140580.1, read as the reverse complement.
CTTCTTGCCTCCCGGAGCCTCTCAGCAATCCTCTCTTTTGCGCGCTTCCGGAGGTCATACCACCGTTTTTTGAGATCGTCGATGCTGCGGCTAGTGACGCCAACCGCATTGATCCTCTCACGGATGCGCTGCCAGATGCGCCGCTTCTCGGACTCAGGCACCTTGAGGGACAGCTTGCCAAAGAGGCGGTCGTGTTTGCTGGCCACTCCCTCGATGAGGTACTCCAGCTCCCTGTCTGAAAACTTCTTCTTGCGCTTGCGTGCAGATTCAGCACTGGATGGCACTTCCTGCGACATGATGGATGTGTGCTGTGACTGGCAGAATCTGTGTGGCCTCACTCTACACAGCCTGTCCTTCTTTCCAGCTCCTGTCTGCTCCTCTGTCGAGGCTATGTGGGTGGGGCAGCAGTATTTCCTGGTTGGTGATGTCATCAGCCTGTTCCCGGTGCGACGCGGCAATTTGCGATTTCGCTATTACCGATTCGGTAATTGCTAATTCGGTATTACCGAACTCGCTATTAGCCAAATCGGTATTACCGAACTCGCTATTTGCTAGTGGGGCCGTTTGCGTGCCCCGCTATTAAGGAATCGGTAAATTTAGCGATTTTTAAGGAATCGCTATATTTTACCGAATCTGTTGATGCATGCCAATTACCGATTCCTTAATGGCGATTCCTTATTTTTCGCTATTAAGGAATCGGTATTAGTTTGGTTGATGCATATGCCCAATGGTGTCTCCGGACCCGGATTTTGATCGACTGATGAGGCCCTTAGTGTCTCACGAGTCTGCCTGTTCTGGTGTTCGGATTATGGCCTGCGGTGCGGCACATGGTATCCTGGGTAATTGGGACATCGTGAGAGCGGCATATGACTTCTTGAATATGAGTTACTTGGAAGTACACGCTGGTTGCCCTCTGATGGTGCTAGAGGCTCCGCTGATAGAAGAACACGTATGTTCCTTTTCTTTACTTAACTGGATGGCTGAAACTTTCAGTGGCCGTGCCAATGATTTTCTGCTGGAAGCAGTGGCCACATATGCGTCATATACTTTTATGGATTGAGTGAACTTTCGTCCACAGTGTTTTCCTCACGTGTCTTGAACTGTCCCTGTACGTCTGCACTTCTGCCCGGTGAGGCGTTTTTTCATTTTTTTCACCTCCCACGTCACGTTTGAGTTTTTTTTTTTTTGTTGTTGTTTGTTCTCTCTATTTTTGATGGTTTTTTCCATTTCGAACTTTGCCTGGACTGACCAGTTCCTTTTTCAATTGGATACGCCTTGTTCTGCTCTGTCGCGCTTGAACTCTGCGTTCTCTCTTTTCTTGCATACTAAGTAGTGCTTCGATCAAGGGGGCATGTAGTAAGGACTCCCTTAATACGTACATACATTGTTAAGTTAGCATAACCACGTTAGAAGTTAGAAAGCCATCTTGCTGCTTTTGCACACGACACTGCGTTCACATGTTATTGCTTAAACGAACTGCTGACTCGAGTTTTGCCTCACACGAGAGCAATCTGTTGTTACCATCCCGAGCTCTGCGAAGCGACCTTGGTCTGCACACGATGTGACAAACAGTCTGAGTTGTTAGACAATGCATGTTTTCCACTCTAGGTTGATCGACCCACTATTTAGTCATAACACACGAGCAGCTGCACATACCTGAAAGTTGGTGCTTTTAATATCACAGACATCATGTTTATTATTCAGACCGAAGACGAGCCTTCCTGCGAGAAGACTCCTGATGCTCCTGTGATGTGATTTCACTAAGCTGATCTTTGAGGTATGGGGTCCCCTATTCAAGCCTAAGAGACCTTCTGTTAGTCTAATAATAATATTAGCCTCTTAGTAAAGGGAAAGTGGTAGTATCCACTGTCATTATAACATGATCACCCCTTTTATATTCTATGGAATTGTAACTATGTTGATGGTTTTGATTTTAATCATTTGTCTGCTTGTATTAGCCAAAGTACTGCATATTAGGACACGTGGTCTATAAAAATAAACTCTTTTTATTTTCACTGTGTCTCTGTTGATTCTTGTTGTGGACTGATGTGAGAATAATATACGAACAGGTATTTCCGATTCCCACCATTCCTGAGTATGTACTGAGTCGCGTGTTCTGGGTTGTCTTTTCATTGGGACCGCCGAGCTAAATCTCGGATAACGAATGGGATACTTATGCTAGCCGGATACTGGGTTCTGTGTTCTGAGGTGAGTTTCTGGTACACCACAACTCACTGAGGTCCTGGGGTTCTACGCATAGTTCTGTGTATAAGCAGAATCCCTGCAACATGGCGCACCTAACGTTTGGTCTATGAGTTGAAACGCCTTAGTAGTGCTCGCGTTTGTCCACAACACCCTCACTCTTGTTTCCGGATAACAAGTCTGACGGATTTAAACCTACCTAGGTCTATTGATATAGGTTCTTTCAAGCTTGATAATTAAAAAGGTTAGTGAACCCTTGTGCTACTGATAGTTTCACGTGTATTGTCCTAATGTCGGTGGATATTGCGGCGCATAGCCGTGCGGCTCTGAAACGTCATTTGACGCAGTATGGGGTACCGGACACTGGTATGAACGTCATCTTTGTGGTGGGAGCCGATGCGGCTCATCCCTATGAGTTGTTCTACTCTTGGGTGACGATTCCAGCGGTGGGGGATGATGACACCTTTCATTCTTATACTGCCGCTGCAGTGCCGGCGAACTATACGCCGTATAGGACACAGGAAATACCAATATCTGCTTGGCAGCATCTTATTTGGTTTAATGGCGCCCTTCCCCATGTGGTTATACCGCCGAGAATGGGCCCTTTATCAATTGCAGGGGCCACTTGGCCGGTACTAGCCGGATTTACGCCTCATCCCCGTTACCTCACGGTGACGGTGGCTGAGCTGCGTGTACTACACACTGCCCTCATTACGGTATATAGGGCGTTGGTGCAGTATGTGTCGCGCAATATGCAGGCGGGGGCGCCTGCTGTTGCGGGACAGCCTACTGATCATCACGCGGTGGTCATTAGTCCTGTTATGGTCAATTCTGTTATGGGCAAGCGCCCCCAAACTAGGGATGATTTCCCCTTTTGGCTTGCTGAAAAATTTGACCAAATAGAAGCGGTTTACCCGAATACTTCACCTGTGGAGAAACACAGGATCCTCACCATTAGTTTGCCTAAGGACTTGGTCCCCCACATTGATGATTGTACAAATTGGGGCAAGGTCTTTGCAGCGACGTACGCGCAGTGCTATGGCACTCCGTCTATGTTGCAGCTGCCCTCCGTAATCAAAAGAGTTCAAGAGAACCATGGTGCGGAGTCTGCGATAGAGTTAGGGATGCGGCTCCTCGGGCAATTTGACCTGGTGGCTACCATGATAATTGGTAACCTGAAGGGTGATGCTTTGCATTTCCAGGTTCGTAATGAACTGAAACGAATTCCTGAGGAGGACAAACCGCAGGAATTTGCGAAAATAATCGCAGAGGCATATCGGTATTTGGGTCGTAGCTCTTTAGGAGTTAAGCCTGTCATAAAGAATCCCGATCTAAAACAGCAGGGTAAGGCAGAAACGTCTGGTAAGGACGACCGGCCCTTTTTTCCTAAACAAAAATGGCAGGTTAAACAACAGGGGAAGCAGCAGCAGCAGAAACAGGGCTCTCGGCCTGCCTCTCCCGTACAGTCAAGTAGTGAACGCACTTATGATCTGCGCGATCGTGCTGCTATAAAGTCTCCTGATAGATTTCAGGTTTCTGAACAGCGCTCTCCTCGTTCTTCACAGGAAACATCGGCTACACAGTCCGGTGGCGGAGGCGGTGGCAAAGGTCGGGGTGCTCCACAACAGCGTGACCAGCCCCGACAGACTGAGGGTAAAGGCAAGCAGGACGAATTTGCACGACAAAGACCCCCATTTCAGAAGAAGAAAGTGGCGGCTCTGACGGCAAGGTATGCCTCAGATAGTGCGGACACAGCTTCGGAAACGGACATGGGCGCTGACGCTCCTGGACAGCGCAGCGGAAATTACCATAGTCCGTCAAGCTCTGCGTCCATTTCTGGCGGTGACAGCAACTGATATATCGGTTACTGTGGAAACAGCTGACACCAGAGTGGCTCCCCCTGATAGACTTTACGAAATAGTCTTATTAATTGAGGGTGACATACAACGTACAATAAAAGGGATTTTTTGGGATAATCTGACCACCTCCTATGATATCCTCCTAGCGGAGGCAGATTGGCCCCCAGCTTTCATTTTAGAGGCTCCTAGAGGGGAGGAAGTAATCCTCCCGTCCTTTGCGCACACAGTGCCTAAGGACCAAGCTGAAGTGTATGCTGAGGAGTGGGCGCTTGCGCTTGCGCCGGCGGTGTATCGTACTCAGGTGGGATGGGACAGATTGTCCCCCTGCCATGAGATTCCATTGCGGTCTATGCCCCAGCCTCAACCCCAATATCCTATGCGTCGTGAAGCGAGACCCCACGTCGCGGCAATCCTTGAACAATTGGAATATCAGGGTGTTATTGAAACATGTGTGTCCCCTATGAATAACCCTTTATTCACTGTAACGAAGCCTGACGGCTCGTACCGTTTAGTTTTGGATTACCGGCACCTAAACTCCCACTGCCGGACCTGCGCGGTACAAAATACACATAGCTCGGCTTTGGTCGACAGTCTCGTGCGTAAAAGATTTAAAACGACACTTGACATTTCCAATGGCTTTTTTAGCCACAACCTGTCCACACTGAGTAGCCAGTGGACAGCGTTTACTTCGGGCGGAAAACAAAAACAGTTTACAAGATTAGCCATGGGTTACAAAAATAGCCCTGGCGTCTTTTCTGCTCGCGTGGTTTCTCTTTTAGAAAGAATAGACCCCGAAGCATACTCATATGTTGACGATATCTATCTTACGGATGATGAGCTGATGCCGCATCTGTCTCGCGTTGACAATATTATCGTGAGTTTTGCAGACTATGGCTACAAATTCAATTTTGCGAAGTCACACATCACAGAATATACGGTGTTGTTTTTGGGCTACGAGCTCAACAATGAAGGTAAGGGGTTAGCCCCCCACTTTCTGGAAAAGTGTGCACGCTTGAGTGCTCCTACGACACTGAAGAAATTACAATCTCTGCTGGGTTTTCTGAATTTCGGCCGTACGTATATTCCTGATTATGCCCAGCGTATCAAGCCGCTTTACGCCTTGGTACAGCCTTCATTTTCGAAGTCTAGCTGGCAGCTAGAACACTCTGCTATTTTAAAGTCTTTACAGGCTGACCTTCTTGCTTCACAATACTTGCTGACACGTGATAACCGCACTAACCTGGTGATAAGAATAGTACCAGGCGCCGTGGGGTTCACGTATTTGACGTTTAATGAGGGCGACACAGTCCCCATTGCGTACAAATCCCACTTGTACACCTCTGCTGAATTACGTTTTTCCACGGTCGAAAAAGTTCTGACTGCTGTGCAGATGGCGATCCTCAAGGAACGCGCACTGTCGCATGGGAAACAGATTCTGGTTGTAACTCCATATCCTGCTTTAGAGGCTGTGACTAAAGCAAGTGTACCCAATTCTAAAGCTTTGCATCCACGGTGGATACAATGGGCTACAACACTGACGTCGCCAGACGTCACTTACATCTTTGATGCCTCATTACAGACTCAAGAGTACTTGCAGTATGAATTCGTTCATCCGGCACCTCTGTCTTTGCGCCCGCTTGAAGAATACCATTGTGTCATATACACTGACGGGTCTGCGCAACCCGCAATTGGATCGAATCACGCTTATTCAGCGGCTTGCGCAATTGTCGTAGGTACATTCGTAAATGGTGAATTCCAATCTGATGCAGTGCATACGCAGTCATTGGGTGATTGTACCGCACAATTGGCGGAGCTCCGGGCTCTGGTGCTTGCACTGGAGTTTGCTGATCCCCGAGTCACTACTCTTATAGTGAGTGACTCCTTCTACTGTGTCCAGTCTTACAATGACAATTTAAACTTCTGGTCTCAGAATGATTACCGCGACACTAAAGGTAGCACAATTAAGCATAAAACGCTTTGGGTTCGAGTGGCAGACTTTAAAGAACGTCTCCCTCTCGTAAGTGTTATACACACTCTTGGTCACCAGCGGCTTGGTGTCCATGCTGTCGGCAACAGCTTAGCTGACGAGGCAGCGAAAACAGCAGTGGCTACATACTTAGTGGCAGCAGTTACAAGATCCAAAAGTAAGATTGATGATGACATCTTGGCAGCTATTGCTGCTACAGAGAAGGGAGGAGATTACCCGAAGGGTTTTCCCTCTCGGTACATTTATCATTTAAGTCCTGATAACGTCCCGTTAGTGAGGATTAACGACGTTGGTGATAGAATAATTCCCAACGCGGACTGCAGACCAGCACTGATCTTGGCTGCACATGAGGGGTTGGCGTCAGCTTACGCCGGTGTGTCAGCTACAATATCTCTGCTACAACAACGTTACTGGTGGTTTGGTTTATATAAACAAGCGCGCGCTTATGTTCTTGATTGTGACATTTGCCAACAGATTAAACCTTCTACTGTTGCGCGCCCACCACAGACACAGCTGTACATCTCTAATAAGCCATTTGGTTGTGTTTATTTAGATCACTGTGGTCCTTTTTCTTCTGATACTGCGTACAAGTACATCTTGGTTGCAGTGGATTCGTGCACACGTTTTCTATGGGTGTGGCCACAAAGGAGTGCTGATTCGCGGACTGTCATCAGGGATTTGCGTGTCTTTGTGGGAACTTTTGCGTGTGGTACCTTCCATTCTGATCAGGGCCCTGCGTTCGCCTCTAAGGCTTACAAGGAGGCTATGAAAAATTTGGGGGTCCTTGTCAAATTTTCGTCTCCCTACCGACCTGAGGGTAATAGTGTGGTGGAGCGAATGAACCGTGACTTAAAGCAATCATTGACAGCACGTGTTTTAGGCACAGGCCGGAACTGGCTAGCCCATTTGTATAACGTTCAACGTGCACTAAATAATCTCCCTAGAAGGTCTCTGGGTGGGCGGACCCCGTACATGATGCTCGTCGGAATCAGAATGTTTGTTCCAGACCTTGATGGTCTAGACATTGCGGCGTCGACCGCACCCTTTGACGTAGATGATCACTGTGCTGTTTTGCAGACTCTACAAGAAGCCAGAGACTCTCTTTCGAAAGAACATTTGCCCTCCACGTCTGAAGCTGAGGTTCAGATTCCGGTAGTTGGCTGGCTACCCCGAGTTGGTGATCTGGTCCGTGAGAAGGTGGAGAACAAGAAGGAGTTCGGCCCCTCTTATCGTGCACCAGTTCCAGTGCTTGGAGTGCAGGGTACAAGAACAGTCATTTTACCTCCACTTCCTGGTCGCAAAGAAAACAGGTACATCTCTATTGACAATGTCAAACTTCAGCGAGTGGCCGATACTTCTTAGTATGACTCCGGCAGTTTCATGCCAGACAATGCAAAGAAATTCAATGATGGTTCCTGCTACTACCACCTTGTCTGATGTTGCAATCGATATGCATTCAGTTACTGATCCCTTGCTGATACCACCGGCTGGTGGTTTGTCCGATGAGACTGAGTATGCTTATCCTACACGTGGACCTTCGCCTGTTTTACAATCTACAGCACTTGGCCAGTCACGTTTTTCCTTTGACACTAACTCTTTGCCCCCAACTCCCCCATCAAACATTGCTGTTTTCGTGAGCTGGTTTAAGAAGCATTTTTTGATAGCTCCTTGGACATACATCTGGTTGATGCTTTTTGGTATTTTTTTGTTTATGTCCATTGGATTTGTTGTAGTTTTCTTCCGTTTGGTGGATGGCCATTATCTCAAAGAGAGATCGACAATTAGACTTATCAATGGAACTTTGGCCCCCCACTCCTCATCCCACATCATGAAAAGGGACCAGACTTTTGTGAATATTACTGCCTGGCCCATCATGGATGGAATCGCATGGGATGCTGTTAAATTTCAAATTCATGGGCCTACAGAGGTCATTAATGTGCCTAATGTATTTCGTGTTTCTATGGGTGATGTAGTTAAACAGAACATACGTTCTGATGATTGGGATGTACACGCCATTGAAGCACTGTTTTCAGATTTGAAATATTATGCCGCCTTTGATGCAGAGGATTTGTATGAAAATGCGGCTAATTATGCGGAACAGTATTGTTTTCAACATTATGGCAATCACTTCTTGCATAAATCAAATTTGTTTAGAAATTTTGTAAATTTTACCCAGTGGGAACATTTTCCCACCCCCTCGTTTGGCAGTTCACACACATTAGTTGATAAGTTTACTTATTTTACTGATTTCAGTGTTTCAGCCCCGGCTTCCTTTTATTTTAAAGTTAAGCCTGAGTCTGCCTCCAAGGTTAGACTGACACACACCAAATTGCTATATTCTAAGTCCTTTATGGATGAGTTGTCAATCAAAGGTTATGATCTATGGAAGGCTACTATTGATCTTAAGTCGGTTTGGGGTTCCAAACCGTGGCAGGTTCAGGGAACTGAAGCTTTACACCGTGCCTGTCTAGTACCAAATCATATGTTGTTTTTAAATGCAACCATCTTCCAAACCACCTGTTTCGGATTGGCCACTTCTAAAAAACTAAATTCGCCTTCTGTGCCGGATCTGGGTGCTTACCCAAATTGGAATAATCACACAGATCTGTCCCTTCCTGCTTTGCAGTTATTGGTTTCCAATTCGTCTTTCAACATTTCGACATTTAATAGTGAAGGATGGTTAATTTGGCAAAGCAGTTCTGATACCTGTCAACGTCGTTTTCTAGGACTGAAACCGGGGTATACTCAAGATCGAGTGGACCCCCGGTTTGAGTCGTCACATACAGTAACTACATACTCTGTAGGGAAATTATGTCAGTCCTGGCTGCGACATTCCACCTTGGCATCTGTCAAAGTTCATTTATCAAAGTTACATGACAAAATAGATTTGAATGATTTTGTTAAAGGTCCTGTGGGTGGCAGATCCAAGAGATGGGCGTATGCTATTTACAACGAAGTATGGAAACTGTCGCAAATTGAGGCAGCTTCGAGATTGAGAGCTATTGATCAAGCTAATATGGAAAAAGTATTAGCAGTTATTGATAACAGCATTAACACTCTCTCTTCTCGCATTTATACATTAGATAATATTGTATCTTCAATTGTTGATATTGTGCAGGATGATATGTCTGTGTTGTATCATGGTCAAAACCAGTTGCGTTCTGTTATGCAGTTTGCTTGGACATTACAAACATTGAAGGCAGGGAAGGTCCCTTGGGACTATCTGAATACAACATCGTTATTTCTTCCTTTTAACCTTACTGACAAACAGCAGTTCATGTCCATGAAAGATGCTACATATTCCCTGCTCCATATTGAGAAATTGGAGCCGTTACCTTTTTCTGTTGCGGAAGTCGATTCCGCTGTGTGGCTCTTACACGGATTGATAAGTCTACCGTTTGCGCTTTTTAAGTTTACCTCTTGTATGAAACACTATGCTCTGGGTAGATATGAACAGCTGGGTACCGCTTTCATACATGAAGTCTGGTCCCTCCCCTTTACGTATAGATGTACAAGGGACGGTACTGAGGTTTATCTGAAGGGTGAAGAATGTACAACGTCACCTGATCATTCTGTTGTATGTAGGCACATTCAATTGCACGGTGCTTGTAATGTACACGCTCCGAATTTGGCCTGCGTCCTCAAAGGTATCCCGGTACCAGTGATTACGCCATCTTTCACGCTGCTTGCAAACGGTAGTTATTTAATTTTAAACAATGAAGCTTGCTGCGGGATGTTAGTAGGGATCCCGTATATAGTAACTGTAACACAGAGGGTTGTCTGCTGCAATAACGTCCTGTTTCCACCCCCGCATGGGAGGCTGGATGCTTCTATCTGGCCTTCAATTCCAACCTTGAAAGCAGAGTTCGACAAAATGAGCAGAATAAGAGTGCTATTGTCCCAAAAGGAGGTGCCATTGACTTCCTCCCGGGAAACATTTGTCCTTCACGTAGCAAATACGCGCACCGAGGTACAGGCGCTTTTGAATACTGACCTCCCCCTGCATTTTGGTGCTTTGATCCAAACCATTTTCAATGCCTCGTCCACGACTGGCCTGGCTCATTTTTTTAAACTTGTGGGCTCGGGCCTCGTGACCTCTTTCCAAACTATTTTTGGTGTGATTCCGGCATTTTTTCATTCTATTTTCTCCAGCGTCTTTGGAGGTGTCCCGTTAATTCTGGCTCTAGTGGCAGGTGTGCTGCTTTTACTTTTCATCTTGCGGAATGGCTGCTCTTTCTGTGCCACACGACAGCCTGTCCCGTCTGCAGCTTCTTCGTGACAGGATGCTTGATTACTATGGTGTCCTGCCGTTGGCGACTTTGAGCCTGGCATATGGATTATCCTTCCGGTATTCCTACTTCACCTGCATGCAACCTGTCTTCCACTGCCTAGATTGTCCCTTTGAATGGCCTATGGATTTGTGTTTAACCAACATGCACCCTTATACATCAAGCCAAAATCCAGTCGGTAAAATACCGATTCGGTAATAGCTCCCGGTATTGTGTTAAAAATACCCAATCCCAATGCATCAACCCAAAACCCGAGCAAATAACGAATCGCTAATACCAAAAATGCTAATTTACCGAATCGCTAAATACCGAATCCGCAATTACCGAAATCACTATTAGCTCCCGGAAATTGCCAATAGCAAATAACGAATCGCACCCCAATGCAAGAAAACTCGCTAATACCGAAAATCCCAAAAATCGCTATTTTGCCAGAGCTAAATAAGGGGAATCAAAACCTGGAGGTAAAGTCACAAAAAAAAAAAAAAAAAAAAAAAAAATCCTACATGTGCAAATGATTGAGGCAATCACTAAACCCTTAAATTTGGCCCAGGAGACCCTGTTGGCTCCCCCAAAATGGCTGCCCTCTACGTGCTTGCAAGGAGGATGCGGATCAATGCAGCAGGACAGCGCAGGAGAAGGGTACAGGAGAGAGTGTTCAGACTGCGCATAACCCTGCTCGGCCAGAATGAGGACGAGGTGTACCAGAAATATCGCCTCAATCGCGCTATGATCATGCGCCTGATTGCAGACCTGGAACCATTACTGCAGCACCAGACCCACCGGACAAATGCAATCCCTGCGCACGTTCAGGTACTATGCAGCCTGCACCTACTGGCCTCTGGGAGTTTCCAGGGGGTAATTGCGGTTGCCGGAGGTGTTTCGCAAAGCGCACTGTCACGCTTCTTCCAAAAATTCCTAGATGCCATGCTGACAATGCTCCACAGACACATCAGCTTCCCCACAACCCCACGGCAGTTGGACCGCACAAAACAGGCATTCTACCAGGTGGCACAATTTCCACATGTGATTGGATGCATCGACTGCACGCATATCCCCATATGCCCTCCGTCAGCAAATGAGTACCTTTTCAGGAACCGCAAGTCATACCACTCGATCAACGTGCAGGTTGTGTGCGATGCCAACAACATCATAACGGACCTAGTGGCACAATTCCCAGGGAGCACACACGACTCATACATCTTCCGCAACAGTGGAATGCACAGGCGACTACTCAATGGCGAATTTGGAGAGGGACTCCTGTTAGGTAAGTAGAACTACGCTTCCCCACACCAACACCACACATGTATGTACATCACCAATGCTAAGTCTATGCTTCCATCTTCTAGGTGACAGTGCTTACGCCCTGCGGGAATACATACTAACCCCATACCTAAATCCAGCAACCCCGCAGGAACATCGCTACAACGCTGCACACATCAGCACGAGGAATGTGATAGAGCGGACTTTTGGGATTCTCAAGAGCCGCTTCCGTATCCTCCACAAGACTGGCGGCGCAATGCTATACCAACCAGACACATGCTGTCGAATAATTGCTGTATGTGCAATGCTGCACAACATTGCCACCAGAAGGGGGATACCCATGGAGGTGGACAGGGATGACGACCCCCAGGCAGACCAACCACCCGCCCAACGACGACCGGCACACATCCCAAACACAGCAGAGGGCCATAGGAGGCGGACAGACATAACGCAAAATCATTTTTGACCCTGGGTAAAATGAGACATTACAAGTTGGTGTTGGGTGCAACTGTTTAATGCACAGTAGCACTGAGGAATGTGCAACAGAACTAGCATTGTGAATCATGCTCCGATTGCATAAATGTAAATAAAATGTTCCTTAAAGTCAGGCCTGTGCAAACAGAATAATTGGATGGCCATGGTTGCTCCACCATGGACCTGCAGCATGTACAAATTACTAGTGCCGCTTGCCACGTACACCAAGCCTCCGCTCAGGTGCATCCATACCCTCACCACGGCCTGTCCCCGTGGAGGCACGCGAACTTCGGCGCCTGGTGCTGGCCTCTGCCAGTGACACGCTGCTGACACTGGAGGCAGCCTCACTGGTGTCATCCCCTCCCTATGCTGCAGCACTGCATGTGCTGCTCTGAAGTTGTTCCACAGCAGTGGTGATGTGTCTCAGTGACTTGGCAACATCACCGCAGAAGTGCCCAAGGTCCACCTGCAGGGAGACTGTGCGGCGTGCCAACACAGCGGTGCAGTTGCTGTGCCGTTGTATGGCCTTGGTAGCGGCGGCAGAACGCAACATTAGCTGCCGGTTACTCCTCCTCTGGGACTCATGGCCCTCCCTGATGGCACGGGTGAGCTCACGTACCTCCTCCCTGAGCTGAGCATTGCCATCAGCAACCGCAGTGGTCTGGTCCCTGACCGCCGTGCCCATGTCCCTGACCGCGGAGCCCATGTCGGTGACTGCTGCAGTCATGGCGCGCATCTCCCTCGCTAGGCGCACGATGTTGCAGCTGATGCTAGCCACATGTCTTCCCTGCAGGTTCTGTGTGCGCAGCATCCTCTCCTCAATTGCAGAGGTTGTTGGGACATCCTGGTCAGCTGAGGAGACGGAACTGCGACGGGCCCTGTGACGCCGTGCGTGTCTTGAGCCTCCATGTGGTGCAGCAGGTGGTATGGATGTGCGCTGCGTGGGTGCCAATTGAGGGGGGGGGGTTGCCATCTCCTGCAAGGGCGCAACTTGGTGCCTGTGCCTCTGCGGTATTGTGGCTGCACTGGCTGCAGGCTGGCTTGCTGGTGCCGTTGCTTGTGGCGCAGGTGGTGGTGCCTTGGCTTGTGGCGCAGGTGCCTTGGCTTGTGGCACTGGTGCTGGTGCCGATGATTGTGGCGCTGGTGGAGGTGGTGCTGGTGGGGTGGCAGGTGTTGGCGGTGCGTGCGCATCCTGCACAGTCTCCTGGTCTGACTCCACGGGTGTCTCAGAGATGATCAGCTGGTCGCTGTCGTCAGAGTCCCCAGGTGATGCATCTGTGTGTGAAACAGTGCATGATTAGTGGGATGATTACACCTACATAGTGTTGTACCCATCAATGTCCCTCTGTGGTCCAACAAATGAACAGTCTACAGCCATGTACAAAATATGTGTTGTGTGAGGATTTACGCCTGTGCCTGCACTCTGGGCTGACTAGACTACAACTCCCAAGATGCAGTAGTATCATGTGTGGAACTGTCTGTGCCAGAGCTGCAGACACAGTGAGATTGGGCTGGGGGCATGGGTATGGATTTACGCTATGCTGGGTGTGGCACAGGCATGCATCTTACCTTGGGCACTTGTGGCTGCGCCGGACGTGTCCATCTGGATCACCCTCACGACGGCTTCCCGCTCTATCGTCCCTTCCACAAGGTCCTCCAGGGCTGTGTTGGATGGTGCAGTGCTTGTTCCGCCTCCAGTCCTTCTTGCCTCCCGGAGCCTCTCAGCAATCCTCTCTTTTGCGCGCTTCCGGAGGTCATACCACCGTTTTTTGAGATCGTCGATGCTGCGGCTAGTGACGCCAACCGCATTGATCCTCTCACGGATGCGCTGCCAGATGCGCCGCTTCTCGGACTCAGGCACCTTGAGGGACAGCTTGCCAAAGAGGCGGTCGTGTTTGCTGGCCACTCCCTCGATGAGGTACTCCAGCTCCCTGTCTGAAAACTTCTTCTTGCGCTTGCGTGCAGATTCAGCGCTGGATGGCACTTCCTGCGACATGATGGATGTGTGCTGTGACTGGCAGAATCTGTGTGGCCTCACTCTGCACAGCCTGTCCTTCTTTCCAGCTCCTGTCTGCTCCTCTGTCGAGGCTATGTGGGTGGGGCAGCAGTATTTCCTGGTTGGTGATGTCATCAGCCTGTTCCCGGTGCGACGCGGCAATTTGCGATTTCGCTATTACCGATTCGGTAATTGCTAATTCGGTATTACCGAACTCGCTATTAGCCAAATCGGTATTACCGAACTCGCTATTTGCTAGTGGGGCCGTTTGCGTGCCCCGCTATTAAGGAATCGGTAAATTTAGCGATTTTTAAGGAATCGCTATATTTTACCGAATCTGTTGATGCATGCCAATTACCGATTCCTTAATGGCGATTCCTTATTTTTCGCTATTAAGGAATCGGTATTAGTTTGGTTGATGCATATGCCCAATGGTGTCTCCGGACCCGGATTTTGATCGACTGATGAGGCCCTTAGTGTCTCACGAGTCTGCCTGTTCTGGTGTTCGGATTATGGCCTGCGGTGCGGCACATGGTATCCTGGGTAATTGGGACATCGTGAGAGCGGCATATGACTTCTTGAATATGAGTTACTTGGAAGTACACGCTGGTTGCCCTCTGATGGTGCTAGAGGCTCCGCTGATAGAAGAACACGTATGTTCCTTTTCTTTACTTAACTGGATGGCTGAAACTTTCAGTGGCCGTGCCAATGATTTTCTGCTGGAAGCAGTGGCCACATATGCTGCATATACTTTTATGGATTGAGTGAACTTTCGTCCACAGTGTTTTCCTCACGTGTCTTGAACTGTCCCTGTACGTCTGCACTTCTGCCCGGTGAGGCGTTTTTTCATTTTTTTCACCTCCCACGTCACGTTTGAGTTTTTTTTTTTTTGTTGTTGTTTGTTCTCTCTATTTTTGATGGTATTTTCCATTTCGAACTTTGCCTGGACTGACCAGTTCCTTTTTCAATTGGATACGCCTTGTTCTGCTCTGTCGCGCTTGAACTCTGCGTTCTCTCTTTTCTTGCATACTAAGTAGTGCTTCGATCAAGGGGGCATGTAGTAAGGACTCCCTTAATACGTACATACATTGTTAAGTTAGCATAACCACGTTAGAAGTTAGAAAGCCATCTTGCTGCTTTTGCACACGACACTGCGTTCACATGTTATTGCTTAAACGAACTGCTGACTCGAGTTTTGCCTCACACGAGAGCAATCTGTTGTTACCATCCCGAGCTCTGCGAAGCGACCTTGGTCTGCACACGATGTGACAAACAGTCTGAGTTGTTAGACAATGCATGTTTTCCACTCTAGGTTGATCGACCCACTATTTAGTCATAACACACGAGCAGCTGCACATACCTGAAAGTTGGTGCTTTTAATATCACAGACATCATGTTTATTATTCAGACCGAAGACGAGCCTTCCTGCGAGAAGACTCCTGATGCTCCTGTGATGTGATTTCACTAAGCTGATCTTTGAGGTATGGGGTCCCCTATTCAAGCCTAAGAGACCTTCTGTTAGTCTAATAATAATATTAGCCTCTTAGTAAAGGGAAAGTGGTAGTATCCACTGTCATTATAACATGATCACCCCTTTTATATTCTATGGAATTGTAACTATGTTGATGGTTTTGATTTTAATCATTTGTCTGCTTGTATTAGCCAAAGTACTGCATATTAGGACACGTGGTCTATAAAAATAAACTCTTTTTATTTTCACCGTGTCTTTGTTGATTCTTGTTGTGGACTGATGTGAGAATAATATACGAACAGGTATTTCCGATTCCCACCATTCCTGAGTATGTACTGAGTCACGTGTTCTGGGTTGTCTTTTCATTGGGACCGCCGAGCTAAATCTCGGATAACGAATGGGACACTTATGCTAGCCGGATACTGGGTTCTGGGTTCTGAGGTGAGTTTCTGGTACACCACAACTCACTGAGGTCCTGGGGTTCTACGCATAGTTCTGTGTATAAGCAGAATCCCTGCAACAAAATTGTGCAAAGGTTGGTCGCACACTGCTCGTCACACCAGCAAGTAGCCCCAAAGGACTGTGGTAAATGTAGTGGCGACGGCGGGTACGCCTATGCCACGATGTATAAAGAACAGTATGTGTTGCGTTAGCCATCCCTGGACACGTGTTTCGAGGTAGTTGCCTCTCATCAGCAGGGAGCAGGTCAGTGTAAAGGGGTGCGTGTGGACTGCCAAAATGTAATTAAAACAGGTCAAGTACCTCTCATGGCGCGCAGGTGCAGATCCAAGGCTCGTCAGCCCGTTGGCTCAAGGGAGCCGTAATAAATTGTGCAAAGGTTGGTCGCACACTGCTCGTCACACCAGCAAGTAGCCCCAAAGGACTGTGGTAAATGTAGTAGCGACGGCGGGTACGCCTATGCCACGATGTATAAAGAACAGTATGTGTTGCGTTAGCCATCCCTGGACACGTGTTTCGAGGTAGTTGCCTCTCATCAGCAGGGAGCAGGTCAGTGTAAAGGGGTGCCGTGTGGACTGCCAAAATGTAATTAAAACAGGTCAAGTACCTCTCATGGCGCGCAGGTGCAGATCCAAGGCTCATCAGCCCGTTGGCTCAAGGGAGCCGTAATAAATTGTGCAAAGGTTGGTCGCACACTGCTCGTCACACCAGCAAGTAGCCCCAAAGGACTGTGGTAAATGTAGTGGCGACGGCGGGTACGCCTATGCCACGATGTATAAAGAACAGTATGTGTTGCGTTAGCCATCCCTGGACACGTGTTTCGAGGTAGTTGCCTCTCGTCAGCAGGGAGCAGGTCAGTGTAAAGGGGTGCCGTGTGGACTGCCAAAATGTAATTAAAACAGGTCAAGTACCTCTCATTGCGCGCAGGTGCGGATCCAAGGCTCGTCAGCCCGTTGGCTCAAGGGAGCCGTAATAAATTGTGCAAAGGTTGGTCGCACACTGCTCGTCACACCAGCAAGTAGCCCCAAAGGACTGTGGTAAATGTAGTGGCGACGGCGGGTACGCCTATGCCACGATGTATAAAGAACAGTATGTGTTGCGTTAGCCATCCCTGGACACGTGTTTCGAGGTAGTTGCCTCTCGTCAGCAGGGAGCAGGTCAGTGTAAAGGGGTGCCGTGTGGACTGCCAAAATGTAATTAAAACAGGTCAAGTACCTCTCATGGCGCGAAGGTGCAGATCCAAGGCTCGTCAGCCCGTTGGCTCAAGGGAGCCGTAATAAATTGTGCAAAGGTTGGTCGCACACTGCTCGTCACACCAGCAAGTAGCCCCAAAGGACTGTGGTAAATGTAGTGGCGACGGCGGGTACGCCTATGCCACGATGTATAAAGAACAGTATGTGTTGCGTTAGCCATCCCTGGACACGTGTTTCGAGGTAGTTGCCTCTCATCAGCAGGGAGCAGGTCAGTGTAAAGGGGTGCCGTGTGGACTGCCAAAATGTAATTAAAACAGGTCAAGTACCTCTCATGGCGCGCAGGTGCAGATCCAAGGCTCGTCAGCCCGTTGGCTCAAGGGAGCCGTAATAAATTGTGCAAAGGTTGGTCGCACACTGCTCGTCACACCAGCAAGTAGCCCCAAAGGACTGTGGTAAATGTAGTGGCGACGGCGGGTACGCCTATGCCACGATGTATAAAGAACAGTATGTGTTGCGTTAGTCATCCCTGGACACGTGTTTTGAGGTAGTTGCCTCTCGTCAGCAGGGAGCAGGTCAGTGTAAAGGGGTGCGTGTGGACTGCCAAAATGTAATTAAAACAGGTCAAGTACCTCTCATGGCGCGCAGGTGCAGATCCAAGGCTCGTCAGCCCGTTGGCTCAAGGGAGCCGTAATAAATTGTGCAAAGGTTGGTCGCACACTGCTCGTCACACCAGCAAGTAGCCCCAAAGGACTTTGGTAAATGTAGTGGTGACGGCGGGTACGCCTATGCCACGATGTATAAAGAACAGTATGTGTTGCGTTAGCCATCCCTGGACACGTGTTTCGAGGTAGTTGCCTCTCGTCAGCAGGGAGCAGGTCAGTGTAAAGGGGTGCCGTGTGGACTGCCAAAATGTAATTAAAACAGGTCAAGTACCTCTCATGGCGCGCAGGTGCAGATCCAAGGCTCGTCAGCCCGTTGGCTCAAGGGAGCCGTAATAAATTGTGCAAAGGTTGGTCGCACACTGCTCGTCACACCAGCAAGTAGCCCCAAAGGACTGTGGTAAATGTAGTGGCGATGGTGGGTACGCCTATGCCACGATGTATAAAGAACAGTATGTGTTGCGTTAGCCATCCCTGGACACGTGTTTCGAGGTAGTTGCCTCTCGTCAGCAGGGAGCAGGTCAGTGTAAAGGGGTGCCGTGTGGACTGCCAAAATGTAATTAAAACAGGTCAAGTACCTCTCATGGCGCGCAGGTGCAGATCCAAGGCTCGTCAGCCCGTTGGCTCAAGGGAGCCGTAATAAATTGTGCAAAGGTTGGTCGCACACTGCTCGTCACACCAGCAAGTAGCCCCAAAGGACTGTGGTAAATGTAGTGGCGACGGCGGGTACGCCTATGCCACGATGTATAAAGAACAGTATGTGTTGCGTTAGCCATCCCTGGACACGTGTTTCGAGGTAGTTGCCTCTCGTCAGCAGGGAGCAGGTCAGTGTAAAGGGCTGCCGTGTGGACTGCCAAAATGTAATTAAAACAGGTCAAGTACCTCTCATGGCGCGCAGGTGCAGATCCAAGGCTCGTCAGCCCGTTGGCTCAAGGGAGCCGTAATAAATTGTGCAAAGGTTGGTCGCACACTGCTCGTCACACCAGCAAGTAGCCCCAAAGGACTGTGGTAAATGTAGTGGCGACGGCGGGTACGCCTATGCCACGATGTATAAAGAACAGTATGTGTTGCGTTAGCCATCCCTGGACACGTGTTTTGAGGTAGTTGCCTCTCGTCAGCAGGGAGCAGGTCAGTGTAAGGGGGTGCCGTGTGGACTGCCAAAATGTAATTAAAACAGGTCAAGTACCTCTCATGGCGCGCAGGTGCAGATCCAAGGCTCGTCAGCCCGTTGGCTCAAGGGAGCCGTAATAAATTGTGCAAAGGTTGGTCGCACACTGCTCGTCACACCAACAAGTAGCCCCAAAGGACTGTGGCAAATGTAGTGGCGACGGCGGGTATGCCTATGCCACGATGTATAAAGAACAGTATGTGTTGCGTTAGCCATCCCTGGACACGTGTTTCGAGGTAGTTGCCTCTCGTCAGCAGGGAGCAGGTCAGTGTAAAGGGGTGCCGTGTGGACTGCCAAAATGTAATTAAAACAGGTCAAGTACCTCTCATGGCGCGCAGGTGCAGATCCAATGCTCGTCAGCCCGTTGGCTCAAGGGAGCCGTAATAAATTGTGCAAAGGTTGGTCGCACACTGCTCGTCACACCAGCAAGTAGCTCCAAAGGACTATGGTAAATGTAGTGGCGACGGCGGGTACGCCTATGCCACGATGTATAAAGAACAGTATGTGTTGCGTTAGCCATCCCTGGACATGTGTTTCGAGGGAGTTGCCTCTCGTCAGCAGGGAGCAGGTCAGTGTAAAGGGGTGCCGTGTGGACTGCCAAAATGTAATTAAAACAGGTCAAGTACCTCTCATGGCGCGCAGGTGCAGATCCAAGGCTCGTCAGCCCGTTGGCTCAAGGGAGCCGTAATAAATTGTGCAAAGGTTGGTTGCACACTGCTCGTCACACCAGCAAGTAGCCCCAAAGGACTGTGGTAAATGTAGTGGCGACGGCGGGTACGCCTATGCCACGATGTATAAAGAACAGTATGTGTTGCGTTAGCCATCCCTGGACACGTGTTTCGAGGTAGTTGCCTCTCGTCAGCAGGGAGCAGGTCAGTGTAAAGGGGTGCCGTGTGGACTGCCAAAATGTAATTAAAACAGGTCAAGTACCTCTCATGGCGCGAAGGTGCAGATCCAAGGCTCGTCAGCCCGTTGACTCAAGGGAGCCGTAATAAATTGTGCAAAGGTTGGTCGCACACTGCTCGTCACACCAGCAAGTAGCCCCAAAGGACTGTGGTAAATGTAGTGGCGACGGCGGGTACGCCTATGCCACGATGTATAAAGAACAGTATGTGTTGCGTTAGCCATCCCTGGACACGTGTTTCGAGGGAGTTGCCTCTCGTCAGCAGGGAGCAGGTCAGTGTAAAGGGGTGCCGTGTGGACTGCCAAAATGTAATTAAAACAGGTCAAGTACCTCTCATGGCGCGCAGGTGCAGATCCAAGGCTCGTCAGCCCGTTGGCTCAAGGGAGCCGTAATAAATTGTACAAAGGTTGGTCGCACACTGCTCGTCACACCAGCAAGTAGCCCCAAAGGACTGTGGTAAATGTAGTGGCGACGGCGGGTACGCCTATGCCACGATGTATAAAGAACAGTATGTGTTGCGTTAGCCATCCCTGGACACGTGTTTTGAGGTAGTTGCCTCTCGTCAGCAGGGAGCAGGTCAGTGTAAAGGGGTGCCGTGTGGACTGCCAAAATGTAATTAAAACAGGTCAAGTACCTCTCATGGCGCGCAGGTGCAGATCCAAGGCTCGTCAGCCCGTTGGCTCAAGGGAGCCGTAATAAATTGTGCAAAGGTTGGTCGCACACTGCTCGTCACACCAGCAAGTAGCCCCAAAGGACTGTGGTAAATGTAGTGGCGACGGCGGGTACGCCTATGCCACAATGTATAAATAACAGTATGTGTTGCGTTAGCCATCCCTGGACACGTGTTTCGAGGTAGTTGCCTCTCATCAGCAGGGAGCAGGTCAGTGTAAAGGGCTGCCGTGTGGACTGCCAAAATGTAATTAAAACAGGTCAAGTACCTCTCATGGCGCGCAGGTGCAGATCCAAGGCTCGTCAGCCCGTTGGCTCAAGGGAGCCGTAATAAATTGTGCAAAGGTTGGTCGCACACTGCTCGTCACACCAGCAAGTAGCCCCAAAGGACTGTGGTAAATGTAGTGGCGACGGCGGGTACGCCTATGCCACAATGTATAAAGAACAGTATGTGTTGCGTTAGCCATCCCTGGACACGTGTTTTGAGGTAGTTGCCTCTCGTCAGCAGGGAGCAGGTCAGTGTAAAGGGGTGCCGTGTGGACTGCTAAAATGTAATTAAAACAGGTCAAGTACCTCTCATGGCGTGCAGGTGCAGATCCAAGGCTCATCAGCCCGTTGGCTCAAGGGAGCCGTAATAAATTGTGCAAAGGTTGGTCGCACACTGCTCGTCACACCAGCAAGTAGCCCCAAAGGACTGTGGTAAATGTAGTGGCGACGGCGGGTACGCCTATGCCACGATGTATAAAGAACAGTATGTGTTGCGTTAGCCATCCCTGGACACGTGTTTCGAGGTAGTTGCCTCTCGTCAGCAGGGAGCAGGTCAGTGTAAAGGGGTGCCGTGTGGACTGCCAAAATGTAATTAAAACAGGTCAAGTACCTCTCATGGCGCGCAGGTGCAGATCCAAGGCTCGTCAGCCCGTTGGCTCAAGGGAGCCGTAATAAATTGTGCAAAGGTTGGTCGCACACTGCTCGTCACACCAGCAAGTAGCTCCAAAGGACTGTGGTAAATGTAGTGGCGACGGCGGGTACTCCTATGCCACGATGTATAAAGAACAGTATGTGTTGCGTTAGCCATCCCTGGACACGTGTTTCGAGGGAGTTGCCTCTCGTCAGCAGGGAGCAGGTCAGTGTAAAGGGGTGCCGTGTGGACTGCCAAAATGTAATTAAAACAGGTCAAGTACCTCTCATGGCGCACAGGTGCAGATCCAAGGCTCGTCAGCCCGTTGGCTCAAGGGAGCCGTAATAAATTGTGCAAAGGTTGGTTGCACACTGCTCGTCACACCAGCAAGTAGCCCCAAAGGACTGTGGTAAATGTAGTGGCGACGGCGGGTACGCCTATGCCACGATGTATAAAGAACAGTATGTGTTGCGTTAGCCATCCCTGGACACGTGTTTCGAGGTAGTTGCCTCTCGTCAGCAGGGAGCAGGTCAGTGTAAAGGGGTGCCGTGTGGACTGCCAAAATGTAATTAAAACAGGTCAAGTACCTCTCATGGCGCGCAGGTGCAGATCCAAGGCTCGTCAGCCCGTTGGCTCAAGGGAGCCGTAATAAATTGTGCAAAGGTTGGTCGCACACTGCTCGTCACACCAGCAAGTAGCCCCAAAGGACTGTGGTAAATGTAGTGGCGACAGCGGGTACGCCCATGCCACGATGTATAAAGAACAGTATGTGTTGCGTTAGCCATCCCTGGACACGTGTTTCGAGGTAGTTGCCTCTCGTCAGCAGGGAGCAGGTCAGTGTAAAGGGGTGCCGTGTGGACTGCCAAAATGTAATTAAAACAGGTCAAGTACCTCTCATGGCGCGCAGGTGCAGATCCAAGGCTCGTCAGCCCGTTGGCTCAAGGGAGCCGTAATAAATTGTGCAAAGGTTGGTCGCACACTGCTCGTCACACCAGCAAGTAGCCCCAAAGGACTGTGGTAAATGTAGTGGCGACGGCGGGTACGCCTAAGCCACGATGTATAAAGAACAGTATGTGTTGCGTTAGCCATCCCTGGACATGTGTTTCGAGGTAGTTGCCTCTCGTCAGCAGGGAGCAGGTCAGTGTAAAGGGGTGCCGTGTGGACTGCCAAAATGTAATTAAAACAGGTCAAGTACCTCTCATGGCGCGCAGGTGCAGATCCAAGGCTCGTCAGCCCGTTGGCTCCCTGCTGACGAGAGGCAACTACCTCGAAACACGTGTCCAGGGATGGCTAACGCAACACATACTGTTCTTTATACATCGTGGCATAGGCGTACCCGCCGTCGCCACTACATTTACCACAGTCCTTTGGGGCAACTTGCTGGTGTGACGAGCAGTGTGCGACCAACTTTTGCATAATTTATTACGGCTCCCTTGAGCCAACGGGCTGACGAGCCTTGGATCTGCACCTGTGCGCCATGAGAGGTACTTGACCTGTTTTAATTACATTTTGGCAGATCCACACGGCACCCCTTTACACTGACCTGCTCCCTGCTGACGAGAGGCAACTACCTCGAAACACGTGTCCAGGGATGGCTAACGCAACACATACTGTTCTTTATACATCGTGGCATAGGCGTACCCACCGTCGCCACTACATTTACCACAGTCCTTTGCGGCAACTTGCTGGTGTGAGGAGCAGTGTGCGACCAACTTTTGCATAATTTATTACGGCTCCCTTGAGCCAACGGGCTGACGAGCCTTGGATCTGCACCTGCGCGCCATGAGAGGTACTTTACCTGTTTTAATTACATTTTGGCAGTCCACACGGCACCCCTTTACACTGACCTGCTCCCTGCTGACGAGAGGCAACTACCTCGAAACACGTGTCCAGGGATGGCTAACGCAACACATACTGTTCTTTATACATCGTGGCATAGGCGTACCCGCCGTCGCCACTACATTTACCACAGTCCTTTGGGGCAACTTGCTGGTGTGACGAGCAGTGTGCGACCAACTTTTGCATAGCTACTCCTGCTGCTGGATGTCATTCATCCAGACAAGAGATAGCTGCCTGGCTGCAGTGGCAGGGGGCAGTTGTGGCCAAATACCGCCAGCTGGTGGCCTTGGTGGAAGAGGAGGAGGCTCACGCCTCCAGTTCCTTAGGCCACCAGTCTGGCCCACCTCCATCCTGGCCACACCAATGTCTGTGCCGCCTGAACCCATGGTCCTCTGCCGCCCAACAGAATACCACCCCCATCCCCATCAACAACAACAGACTGCCTCCTCCGCTGCACCCTGCACGAGCTATTATGGGCAGCAGAACCTGGCCCAGGACTTTGCCCGCCTATGCACCCTGATGGATACCCTCGAAACCCAATGTTATTGAACTTTTTTTTAGTGGGAATGACTGTGTTGTTGTGAGTTGAGAGGGTGGGATCTAGGAATAGAAGTTGGGGAAGAGATCAGAATCTGCACATTTTGAGTTTGTGCCTGTTATGGGTGGAGAGAGTGGGTTTCCTATGTAATTTATTTTTATGCATATTGCTTGCTGTCTTTTATCTTTGCATTGCAAATTAGCATAGCATTGTGGTTTTTTCACTGACATAAAGCTGTCCTGTGAATTTGTCACATATTATACTGTACATGGACTTTCCTCCCTGGACTTACCCTACCTGAAGTCTCTTGCTATATACTTTTCTTCAGTGATTTACTTTACTTACCTCTTCCTGCAGCCCAGAATATCCTGCTACCAAAGTGGGAACAGACTAGTTCTGTTTGATTTTTTGCCTGATGAGGTTTTGCAGCAACCAGCCGCCAATCAAAGACTAGACTAGTTTGTTAATGCCCCTTCTCTAATTATTGACAGCTAAGGAGTATGCAACAACATACACAAAAATATACATTCTGTTTATCTATCTCTGCTTCCCGAAGACAACTTTAGTAATAAGTTCTTAACTAGTTTACTTCTTACCTGAATAGATTAAACAATGGCTGCTACCCTCTCAATCTTCCTAAACCTTAATGATGGTGGCAGTAGTGGGTTAGCGCTAACAGGAAAGACATTCACAAAGCGGGATGCCAATCCCAACCATTTCGAATGATGCTTGCAAAGTGAACTTAAACTGTGGTATTTTTCAAATAGACTATCCATCACAGGCAACCAGACTGAAAGAAATCACAGAGTAAATGGCAGGTACTGCAAGACTGAGAGACCACATCAAAGAGACAACAATTATCAGTAGTACTTCTAAGCAATCTGGGGAGTTAATAACTATTTAATCTATATTAAAAACCTTGAGTCAGGATTAAGGAGATGGTTACCATGTGTTGCATATATTTTGTAAGGAACACAAGGCTTGATTGACAAAGGTAAGGTAAGTTACACTTTTGCTGTTACTCTACTTTTGCAGTGTACGTTTGTGCCTAGTAACTTTTCCATCAGCAACTTACCTTTTACTGATTGGTAGTACAGTTACACTGCAAGAGTAAACTTACACCAAAAGTGTAACTTTACTTTACCTTCATGAATCAGGCCACTGTGTACACTAGTACATCCTGGAACTGATATTGTTCTAAGTAAGACTCTGCACTATGATAATGATGTCCCTTTCATGCCTGGGTTTTTGTAGTAGGGGTAGTAGGGCTTTGTTCAGAAGATCCAGTGTGTTGGCATTATGTTTACCACATCCGCCCCACCAAGTGTGTGATCCATTATGGAGTAAATTATTGTCACACCTCAATAGATGGCACAACCTGGGGGAAGAGGGATAGGGGTTTGCTGATTGGTAGGAAAGGGGGAGTTGGGAAATGATGAGACAAACACAACATTCATCAAGTCGATGAGCTGCACATCATCGCATCTGTTGTGGAAGGAATAATACCGTTCAATTACCAAAAGCATTGCAAACAGTCTTTCAGCCTCAGAGTCCTAAGTTATCTTAAGTTACCTAGGGTTAAACAAATACAAAATAGGGACGACCCATACAGTTCTACAAAATGTTATTGTTAAGAAAAGAAAAAAGATACAGTAGATATTATAAATGCCAAAATGCAAGGTGTATCAGCATTCTTCTTCTCAGAATGTCCGTTTTGGGTGTAGAGCTAAACCAGTCCTGGAAGTAGGAGTGTTATGGATCTTTCATGAAGAAGAAGAGAAGGCCTGTAGAATGAAAAAAAAACCTACATATCGATATTGTAGAGTCAATGAGAAGGTAAGCTTCATGGCAGATAATGATCACGATGACTGAGTGTAGGCTGGTGTAGTTCCCCAGACCACAACCACTTATTAAGAGATTGATTGACATTTGAGCCAGCACAATACTCAGTATTTTCCAATTCAACTTACCTCTTTCCAGTCCACAGGAGTAAGCCTCTTTGAGTCATGGTGCTTGTTTTGCATAGGCATTGTTCATAACTTCCTTCTTCTGGCTGTTGGGGTAGTCCTGTGACTGTGCAAACTCCAGTGCCAACCTGAATGAGATAGACCTGGAGTTTTGATGAACAAGAAGAGGAAAAAAATTTGCAAATTATGTGCAGTTTTGTGAACGAAACTGACTGGTCTCTGAAGATCCTAAATGAAAGATGTATAGGAAAGGACTATAGTAGACCATGTAAATATTTATGGTGAAATGTGAAAGCAAGGCATTCATTCACACAGAATCATCTATTGGGCCCCAAAAATCACAGTACAAGTTTGCAAACTAGCTATAGCACCCTCCCAGCCACCACATGAATCATCATCAATCACTTAATCAATATATCACTCATTGGTGCATAGCTAGTTACCTTTTCCAAGTGTGGTGCACTGCACATTTGTCTATTATATCTTCTCTTTTTGCATGGTAATAACAAACAATGACACTCTTGTATTATTAATGATCTTTACAGGTGGCAGGCAGCCCAGCTAGGCAATGGAAAAAGGATAGGGATGGGATGCATTGTTTTCATGCCCTTTAAGCAAATAGGGGAGGCTTTTTCTGTGCACACTGGTCTACTACAAACATATGAATGTATGGGGCTGCATAAGACACAAAATATATAAATTAACTTCGACATCCCGCTTTTATTTTAATTTGTTTTTCAAAGCAGTTCGACTATGATGTATGAAAGTTCTATTGTGACCTGCCTAGGCAGGGAAGTAGGGCTCATATTCAAACTCAGAGGGTTCACCCAGTAGTCATTAGCTAACACATTTGAGTTTGACCAATCACCCTCATCCTCCTCCTCTGTTGTTTCAAGAACAGTGTACCATGAAGTGTTGGTTATTTTGTTCATGGTCAACCTCTCTACATTCTGAGTTGAGAAATTGGTCCTTCTGACTGTGACATCTGCACCGTCTGCACTGAACACACTCACAGAAGACACACTGGCAACCAGACAAGTCAGATACTTTATAGCCAGCCTGCTGAGTTGCATCGTCCTATACCAATAAACCAATGGGTTTTGATTCGGCTAGACCTCTTTTGGGTCAACCAGATAGTCTTGGACCATCCTCTGAATAGCCATTGGTGCTGCCACGTGCTTGACCTTTGTTTCGTTTTCCCCTGCACTTGACTTAAGTCCTGCCACTTGAAACCAAGCCATTGCAGAGGTTGAGCCAGATTCTTCTGTTGCTTGTGATGTTTGTTTTGCAGGTGCTACTGGTGATGATCATAATGGCTGTGAGGAAACAGCACTGTTCTCTCTGGAGGCTGAAGGCTGTAAGTCAGAACTTCTTCCCGGGCCTCTTGTTTGGGCAACATTCCAAGCCTTGTATTGTGAAACATCCCCTTCTGAAAAAGGAATGAAAGTGTTCAGTATTTATTTGTACCGTAAATCAAGTATTGTGGCACAGATGCAGTCTTTGGAGAGCACAACCTATCTGTGCAACCTTGTATTAATAGCCAAGTGAAGGATTAAGCTCTGAGACAACTCATATGCTTCTTCGTACACACCAGCAAAACGTTGCGACACCTTTTTTAACTGGTCATGTAGCAGATGCAATAACAGGATTGCTTACCTAATCTTACTGCCCTCCTTGCTGATTTTCCATGAGAATACCTCAACAGGAGGAAGGATTTGTGTCAGGCATTTGACTAGCCCCATGGTCCTACTTTTCCCAGTTGCATCCCCTCCTCTTTCAAGGACATAGTCGATGATCGGCCTGTATTGATCAAACAGATGTTACAACATGCAGTAGGTCAAGTTCCGTGTTCATACCTCATGAATGAGGGCTTTAACTGGTAGTTTATTAGCACAATGAATGATTCTCAGCTGCCTCCAGGCTTTAAAACAATGACTGAATTTAGCGCACATGCTTTGGCAGGTGGACAGTATGTGTCTGACCATGTCCTCTCTTTTGAGAAAGTCCTGCACAAACAGGGTGATGCAATGAGCAAAACACAGGACCCTAAAATAGCCACCATCCGCCATGGCCTTGACTATGTTACTGCTATTGTCCATGGCAATAAATCCAATTCTGAGACTTCTGGGTTGAAGCTATTCAAACACATTGCTGTTAAATTGTTTCAAGATGTTTGCAGCTGTATGGGATTTCTACATGGCGAACATTGCTACTTCTGCTGAGCACCCTTAAAACTTTCTTCAGCACTGAAACCTGCAGGTAGCTTTTGCCGAACCCCCACAAAAGGGATCCAGTATGCAATGATACACATGTAATTAGTTGCTTGGCAGCAGTTCCAAGTGTTGGCCTTCAGGTGGATGGTGTGATTAGCACTCTGCTGCATAGCTTGGCCAACAGTTGCAGCACATCATGATGGA
The DNA here is from genome assembly GCF_964204655.1 of Triturus cristatus. Classification (NCBI taxonomy): domain Eukaryota; kingdom Metazoa; phylum Chordata; class Amphibia; order Caudata; family Salamandridae; genus Triturus; species Triturus cristatus. The sequence goes on along the minus strand of NC_140580.1, from coordinate 484,353,475 downwards.
GTGCTGGAACAACAACTCTGGCAAAATAGGTACAGACGGGAACCTTCCATTTTGGGCAGATGGCTACCACAAATTAAAACAAATTGTGGACTACTTACACAAAAGGAAAAGGAAGGAGATCCAGCGGTAACCTTTTGGGCCACTTCCCATTGCACAAACGTGCTGTTTTGTGGTTGTGTTTGTAGAGCCTCTCCTTCCTAAACATAGCTGTAATGGTAGCTTGAGTTGTGTTTTTTGTGGTGCCTCTGACACAGGCAACTTCCAGAGAATAGCAGGAGGTGCTAAACACACTGTTTGTCTTAAAGCGGGAGTGACTGTATGCAGCAGTGTCTGCATCTGAGTGTTGTGCCATTTGGAGATTTCTGATGTGGGTGATGCCTCTTCTATCACTGTGATCGGAGCTGCTTCCCATCTCTCATCACTACCAGCTATATTTCTGAGGGGCTCCTCCCACTGGATTGTGTGATGTTTTATTAATGCCGCGTTTATGCTCCAGGACCATCGTGTGTACCTGGATTACCTCGATGAATATTTATGTGGCCAATGGAGCATATTACAATGTTATTCTCTCCTGTTTTCTAATCGTAAAGCAGTCCCCCGCTGAGGAGGATAACATTTTTTGTGTGCCACTGCCAAAGCCTGAAGAACTGGCGGTAGATAGGTACATTGTTTACCTCTCTGCAATGTGTACTTTGACTGAGGAAGTGGTGGATGCAGGTCTCAGCAGGGGCCTTACAAATATGGAAGTTGGAAGTGGTGGTGGTAGAACCACATCCCTCTGAGTAGGATGAACAGGAGAGGTCATCTTGGTGTCCTCCGAGTGTCCTCCATACATATCATCACTGTGACTTTCTATAATTCTAAGGCTTTCAAGGAACTTTCATTTTCCCTTGTCTCTGATGGTGATTCTCATACATCAGATAAGTGATTTGGGGAAGATGGTAGAGTAACCTTTCCTTTTCTTGCTGGAGATCGTGAAGCCAATCATTCAAGAGCTACATCTTGCTCAACAGGAACCTCAACCTCCTGTTCTGCTCCTACTTCAGAAAGAAATGTTGCTGGCTGTGGCTTCTGTTGTCCACTTTGCTCAGTTTGCTGCGAAGATTGAGTACTTTGCAGATGAGACAAATCCAAATCAGACTCACTGCTTGTTGTCATGACTGAAGTGACTGCCTTACTGAGAGACATGGGATTGGGCTCAGGTTGGGGTGGTGCTGTTTGTGCAGGAGTGCTACTCCCTTCTTTTTGCTGCCCCTAGGAGGGTGAAGCAGGCACACCATGTTTCCTGAAAAAGGTGGAGGGCGGCACCCCAGCTCTGGCAATCTCCTTCTTTGTTTCCCCTTCACTGGCCACTTTCTGGACAGGAACATCTTTCTTTGCCACCATCTTCAAGTTCTTAGCTCTGGCAGTTTGCACTTAGCTGCACAAGCAGAAGCAGAGGAAGAAGACTCGGGTGATGTCACTCAGCGCCGGCCTTATGTTTGACACTACTCTGTGTAATGTCTCTTGTGCACCTAAAGGCAAACAAACATGAAAAACATTAAGTGAAATGTGGCATTGACACTTTCAATATAGGTACAAACAATGTAATTTAGTGAGACCATCACAAAAAATTAAGAATAGTGTATCCATTCCAACAGTGGCGGATCACCAAGGTAGTGCTGTGGGGTGGTGGGGTGGGGCAGGGGAGGGGCAGGGTGGGGGTTAGTGTAGTCCGTGTGAGATCAAAAAGGACTAGCCTATTTGTGAATTTACATAGACTCAAGACTGTAAGGCAGGGTACAAACCATTTTGTTTGTTCATGAAGCCCTCACCCACCAACCTAGTTGGTGGCATGCTTCATCATCGGGCCCACCCAGTGACACCGAGTGTGTCCCGCGTGTGCTTTGACGCCTGGATACAGCGGAGCAGGTATGTATCTGAGTGTGCAGTGTAGTGACGTGAAGGTGACGATTTAAAAGCTATGCAGGGATCCCAGTACCCGAGGGTAAATTATATTTTAATAACTGGGTCACTGCTAGCATTAAAAAAGGATGTTGGATGTAATAGGAATGTTAATTAGGGTTTCCTACATCCAGGTGTAGTCCGACATAGGACAGACAGGAGTAAGGTAAGTAATTAAATAAATAAAACAATTTACCTTGGGTGCACTGCATCGCCAACTCGGAAGGCAGACACACACAGGATGGTTAAGCAAGAAAATGCTCACTTTCTAAAAGTGGCATTTTCAAACATAAACATAAATTCTAAGTTCAGGAAGCCTAAACTCCATTTCTCTTTCTTGTCTTAGTAGAAAGTCATGCTCGTAAGATGTTACAAAGCAACTCCCATGTTAGCCTATAGGACAGGTACCCTTTCAAAATTGAAAAACAAAATGGACGGTATTGCAATAAACACCAGTACATGTCCTACCTTTCACATACACTGTACCCTGCCCATGGGGTACCTTGGGCCTATGTGAGGGGTGCCTTACATGGAAGAAAAGCGAAAGTTTATGCTTGGCAAGTGGGTGCACTTGCCAGATCGATATAGCAGTTAAAACTGCACGCAGAAACTGCAGTGACACGTCTGTGATGCCTTGGAAAGACAACTTGTGTGGGTGGCACAACCAGTGCTGCAAGCCCACTAGTAGCATTCGATTTACGGGCCCTGTGCACACACAGTGCACTGTACTGGGTACTTACTAGTAAATCAAATATCCCAATCATGGAAATCCAAACATAAGACAATTTACATGGAGAGCATATGCACTGAAGCACTGAATAGCAGTGGTAAGGTGCCCAGAGTCATAAAACGAAGAAAACTAGGTCAAAAACAGGAGGCCAAAAAGCAAAAGGTCTGGGGATAAACTCGCTGAAAAAGCCAGGTCTAACAATGGCTTTCAGAGGAAATGCCTAGGTTCATAGTTTTCATAGGTATATATCTAAATTGCAATGGTAAAACAAGTATACAGAATACTCAAATGACACAAAGAAAGATACAATAGGTTTTAGGGTGTGGTGGGGATTGGATGCTTTAGCTTAGCCCTTGTTAGTTCAAAGCCATCTACACGTCCAAAGTATACTTCCGAGGGATGAGATTTTTTTTATTTAGAACACAAATCTTTTTACAGACAAAAAAATTACAATTTTATATTTGTCTTGCACCTTTCATCATCTCAAAAGGGGAGGGAAAGAAACTGTAATACCAGCAGCACAAAAATAAGTTAACCCATCTTTAAGGTTATTAGTTCACAGTATCAAATATACAAAAACATTTCCGAAGTGATGTCCAACAAAAGTTTGTTTACTGATTGTGTCAGGTTGGGAGAAGGATGGGAATGGCCTGGTCCGCGATCACACTTCACATGAGTAAAAGACCAAGAATTGAAAATTAAATAACCTTTACAAAATATTCACAGCTATTTGTTTTTCAATCAAATATATTTTTACAAGAGTCAAGTTCACAACTTACAGCACAATGTTTGAGAGGTTGCTTTTTTATAATTATCTATGGGCGATATTTGCCTTCTTGTTCCTCTCTGTACACTTCATTGTAAAGCTCAACACAGCCAGCAATTAATTAAATACTAATACGTTTATTCAGTGAATGTATTACTCTAATGGCTTCATGATTTATTGGGTAGATGTTGCCAGCATGAGACAGTGCCTTTTTTACCCGACTTTAGAGTTGAATGGCTCTAGCTCAAAATACAAACTTAAGAACAGCCAATTGTCCAGATTCACACTACTGGCTCCTCCTACTCACTCTGTAAGGCCTAGGTCCAACCTTCTACAGTTCACATCCATGTCCCAGCTGAGTCAGTGCAGCAATTTTCAAATGTTGCTAAACTTGCAACCAGGCCTGTCAATTTAATTTGTGGGGTGTGGATCAATAATGCTATGTAGTGTGCGCCACTGTTGGTTTCCATGTCAGAACAGTCAATCTACGGAGAAAAAATATCTTCTAGGAGAAGGGTTTAACTTTATCAGGACACTCTACCAATTGGCACCACCTAGTGGTTGTGTCGCTATGATACATAATCATGAATATAGAGGGCTGGCCTTTTTTTTGTTCTCTTAATACATTTTGTAGCGAGAGCATGAGACACAGAGAAGCAAAGGCCCTGTTTAAAGAGCTCTTTCTGCCGCTCATTTATGGGAGCCCTTTATTTAGCAGGCAGCAGCTAGCCTTGGATCTAAAGCGGTTCCTCTGATGGAGATGGTGTGGCGTACTACAGGCAAATATGCTATGAACCTGACAAAGAAAACTTGCACATGTGTACATAGAACTAAAAGTAATTAATCACTGCAAAAGACAAAATCAAAGAAAACATCAGGGGCACAAATTAGCACCACCCTGCCCTACTAGATAGAGCACCCAATTTTCCTTCGCCTCTTTACTGTGCAGTTAGAGAGGGCCAATTTAAGCACTATCATGCATTTACGTTTGTTCATTTTTACAAGCACAGTGGAGAGTTCACCATTAATTCGCAAAGTTAAATGGAGCATTCCCCTTTAGTGCTACTAATTGCAAATTAATATCTGACATTAATTTTAGTAATAAATCATATTAATGACAGATATTCATGGCAATATATTCGAAACTGATGCCTTTTTTTAAATGATTTATTACATAGCTAATGTCTGTAATGCAGTTGTGTTGAGGGTATCATTAAAGAAATATTTGACATTAAATGTGACATAGTAGTACTACAAGGATGCATCGAATGAATGTTTTTTCCTCCTGCTTTGTAGCGCTCCATGAAGCTTGCCGAAGTAACGTCAAATGAAAATTTGGGCCTGGTTTAAAACATAATTTCCCTTGTTTAAGTCAGAATATGCTTTTAAAAGGGTTATGTTTGAATTATATACTATAGGCAAATATGTTATGCTCCTGATAAAGAACACTTACTTATGTGTACATAGAACTAAAAGTAATTACTTTATCTACATAGGTGAAATTAATGTATTTTCGGGAAATATTAAAGTATCACATAGTTAAGTTACCTTACTGTACACTGTAAAAATATTACCAAATGCTACACTTGTGGGCCTTGCAAAGGATCTTTCAGGGGAGTCATCAGGTAAAACTTGTGATGATCACACACTCAGGTGTAACTTTTTGGAAGTCTCATATAACTAGGTTGAATTGGGATTAAATATTCAAGACAGGCAAACGTGTGAAACATAAAATTTGAATCGTGATACAGTCTTTGCATGTGGATATGTGTTTGATTGATAAGGGGCAAATTCATCAAAGGGTTGCCTCACTCTTGTGCCATGTAAAGGGACTCAAGAGCGACAAAACCTTTAAGTGTTATTTATCAAGCCAACCAAGGCTACCTTCCATGGCCTTGAGTGGTTTGATAAATCGTTACTTTTCCCCAGGGAGGCATTCCATGAGTTGAGCATGGGTGTTCCAATGCATCCAACCATGGATTATGGCGCATTCCCAGATTTATCATTACTGGTAAACCTTGGAATACGTAAAAATGCTACGCTTTCCCAGGAGAGGCTTAACATGGAGAAATATCCTTCTTTCTCCTCGTTACTTCTTCTTTCAATGTGTTCCGCATTCTGCAGCACACATAGAAAAAGTATTATGCCTCAGGGTATTTGTTTGTGCAAGAAAGTGTCCCTTCATGCACAAAAACAATCCTGCTTACAACAAAGGTCCCCTTTCACCAAACTGCAAGGGAACCTGTGCTGGCGCTAGGCAGCGCATTGTGCACTAGCACTGGAAAATGATGAGAATGCACTGTAAATTGTTGAGTATAGTGCATTCCTGCCCTTTCTCTATCACGCAGTACAGCGCGTGATTTGCTGCACTGCACTGCATGATTTTTTGATAAATATGCTTCCAAAATTACTAATTTTCAATAAATTTCATTATTGGAAATGACCATTTGTTGTGTGGTGTACTGACAGATTTTTCCCTTGACTGTTTTTGCTTGCTGAAGAACTGTGCATTTTACCCCTGCTAACTAGTGTGCCCCCTTTCTAGCTTATGAAATAAGCATCCACCTCAGTGGCGGCTGGTACTGAACGGGGGTGGCGGGTTGGGGTGTTTAAAGAAAATGAAGAAAACTTACCTTTGTAAGGTTGCTGACTCTCCTCTGTTATCATCTCTTGTCCGCTTCTCTTCCGGAGTCAGGAAGCTCACAGGCTCCCCAAACCAATCACAAAGCTGCTGTCACCATGTGGTTCAGCACTCAAACAGGCTGTTTTTTTATGCCTTTGACTTTTTCCTCCTGAGAATGTTGAAGCTTCTCAAGGGCACTTGACTACCAGATGTTCCGGATATTCCAGTGTGTGGTGGCAATGTGACTTCTAGAAACATTCACCCATACATCAGCCAGCAGAAGACCCACACCGAACCACGGGTGAGCATCCATATCTGAACAACTCTGTACTCTAAGCCAATAACACCCAAAATCTTAACTTGTGTATCACAAAACCTGAATCCTAGACCCTATACTCCAAACCCTTAAAACCGCTACCCAATACATCAAACCATTATCTCTTAACTCTATACATTAAACAATCAACCTTAAATCCTTAACCTAGTACCCTTAACTCAATATCCTTGACATCTTTACACTTAACCCATCGCTTTAACCCTTAACCGCTATACACTTTACAGTATAACCCTAAACCTTAACTCCTAACCCTTGAGAACTAACCTGAAATCCTAGTCCCTACATCCCTATAAAATAAAACCTAACCCCCTAGCCCTTAATTTCTATACACTTACACTAACTCTTAACCCCTTTAACACTGTTCTTAGTTTAATATATTCTGAAACTAAACATTTTAGTAAGTGTTCTCTCTTTGCAGTATTTCTTTTTAGAACTAAAAATTGAGACACATTTTTAAAAGCTAAGTTTTGAGGCAGAAATTATTTTCAAAGGAACTTGTGAGTTCTACCTGATACATCTTCTTTGTGGACGGAAAGCAGGTTCCAAATGTAACCGTTATTCAGGCCAATGTTTCAGTTAATCAATGAATGGTTGAGATGGGCGTCACTTCGGGGGAGTGGTTTGGGGTATGACACCCCACAAATAAATGCAGTTTTTATTTGGTAGTTTGATATTGGGGCCCTGAGGAGGGTCTGCTATATCTATGTCTGTTTTCCTCCTCATGTGCAAACAATAAAATACAAAGCAGTGACCTTTTATGTAAACGAGAGAGAGAGAAATACCCATGTGGTGACTGAATTTCAAAATGTGAAACCAGATAACATGGGATCAGTACCGGCTTTCCTGCCTGTCCTATTTTTTTGATCCGAGACAAACATTTATTTCACAGAGCATCCTTTATCTTTATTATCAATTATGAATACACTTCCAAATAGTTGACGTCTGGGTGTGCGCTGCACAAGCACCTCTTATATATGATTTAGTGGACTATAATGTTGCTCCTTCTACAGTAGGAATCTAAGGTACATTTATGGTTTACATGACTGCTGGCTTGCCTTGTAGTACATTAAGGTCACTGACTTGAGGGGCAAGCCATGAATGTTTCTAAAAACAATCACTATTAATAGATGTCTAGTTATGCAAAGATATAATCTGATATACTAAGGTGAAAAGCTTGTGCATGTTAAAGAAAAACACTTTTTTGAAATGTTTGAGCAATTGTATCATATTTTTGCGTTATTTGTATTACATAATATAAATACCAAATGTTTCATGGCTTGGCTCGTGCAAGGACTCTTGGAGCCAAGCCAAATCCATGGCTCAACTCTAGTTTGGCTTGCCCAATTTATTTACCTGCATACCCTCCTCTATTTATGACTCAGGCTTAGTACATGGGGTGATCAGTCACTTGTTTAAATAATTTGGAAAAGGCGAGGATCAGAAGCATGGAGCCCTGCCCACATACATCGATTACGCAACTCTACGATCAAGGCTTGTAGCAGGGACAAAGAAAAGTGCGCGCAGTGGAAATACATTTAAAATAAGTGATCCTTGTGTAGGGGTCCTGGCTGCTATATTGTACATGACCGTAGTCATACATTTCCAGGGAGACCTACCAGGCCCAGTGGGACAGGCAGTTGCATAATGTTAGCGTGGGTGTTAGGGGTGTGAAACCCCTGAAATGCATTGTTCGGTAGATGGATCTGGGATCCTTCATTCGTGAGTGCAGTGTCTTTGTCACTTTTACTCTGCATTCTTATTTCCCTAGGAGGTTTTAATTTGTTTATATTTGCATCAGGATCTTAAATATATAGGGCCCTGTTTATGGGGAAGTCACACAGTGCAGCAGGTCACCTTGCTGTGCTGCAATGCATGACAGGAAAAGGGCAGGAATATGCTGTATTTAAGGTACTATCTGGCGCACTCCTGTTCTTTCCCCTGCGCTGGTGCCCTTTTGGTTGCCTAGCACCAACGCAGGTATCCTTGCACCAAGGAGCAAGGATGCCTGGGTTGGATAAAGGATTGTTTTTCTGTAGGAAGGGGCACCTTCCTGCACCAAAACAATTATGTGAGGAATATTCCTGTTCCAATGTGTGTTGCAGAATCCATCACACATAGAAAGGAGAAGAAATAAGGAGAAATAGAGATATTCTCCTTGGTTTGCCTCCCTTGGAAAGCTGTAAGATTTTGGAGCATTCGCAGGTTTACAAGTTCTTGTAAATCTGGGAATGCTTCAAAATCCATGAGAGTTACATGGGTGAACCCACTTAACTCTAATGGAATGCCTTCCTAGGACAGAGTAATCACTGCGTTGCAATACTCCAGAATTTTGGAGCCACTCAGAGCCACGCAAAGTGGCTTTGTGTGGCTTCAAACATCTGTCTTGCAGTTTGGTCACTCTTGCACCATGTTATATGGTGCAAGAGTGAGGCAAATGGTCTCATAAATTGGCCCCATAGTGACTGTTTTACCAAAAAAGTAGTACATCTGCTTCTATAGAAGTACTCTTTGAATAAATGAAACTTTGCTACCTTTTAGATTTCACAAATATTGGTGGTTGTAGACTTGAAAAGTTGTGCCAGTCTCAACTTTCCCGAAATACTACTGGCAATCAAACATCCATAAGGTGACTGAATGCTTGCAAAAAGTCTCCCAGTGGCAATGGCACGGAGTAGCATTCCAACTCAATGTTTCTCACTCACTGTACCACTCGAAACAGAGGCCCATCTAAAGCAAGTCCTAAACCTGTTCTTCATGTAAAAGTCTATCCCAAACTGTGGTCAACTAATCCCCTCCACCCTCCAGCCCACTTCATTTTTATTTGAGAATTTTGAGATTCAGACTTCCAGAATCTCACTGACTAAGCTATGCTCCTGCTGATTGATTTACCTGAGATTTTATAAAGTGCACTGGTACCTCAAGTGGTTTCCTGGTGTTAAAATCATTGCTTCAACGCATTGCTCTTAAACAATTTCATTTTTATTTCATGCACACTTCTCATTTTTAGGTCGAGCATTCAAGACCTCTTGTATACACTTTAGTATTTACTTACTTATACGTATATGTACTTTGTGTGCTCAGGAGATCAGCCCTCGGACATGTCTGTTTCCGCTTAGGGATTTTTTCTGTTCAACTGCCTCTATTTATCTGTCCTGATAGAAAACGAGCAGCAGAGGTCAGTAAAGTACCAGAATCACTTTACCATTCTCTAGATTCCAGTCCATAAAAATTATGTTCCACAAGCACCTGTAGGCAATTATGTTTCTTTCAAATCTTGTATTTTCAGTGATATGACCACCGAAAGCCCTGATTTTATGTTAAAAAAAGAGCTTTGGGCTAAACCATTTCCCGCTGAAAGGCAATATTTCTCTCCAAGTGTTCCCATACCTGGCGTGTCACGCAGTTTGCTGCTTACTTTCCCTCCATGTTAAAGAAAAGTCGATGTTTCAGCACCAAGGCTAATGTGCTACATAGCTAAATATATTTAAGGTCCCAAAGGCGAGACCGATTGCATTGCAAATGCTTGTTCATCATACTTTTTTCCACCCAGTATCACATGTACATTTTAAAAAACATGGCATTCTGTAATCACTCTAATGTCTTTATAATCTGGGCCTAGTTTTGCGCTCAGTTGCTGATTATAAAGAAAAGATGCTAGAACTCAACTATTATAAGTCACAATGTCTGCTGCCAGAAGCCGAGATGAAAGGCAGGTCAGGTCACAGAGCATAATTGGAGCAGCTGTTTAAAGCACAGAAACATTTTCTTTTCTTTCTCCTGCTCTATTTTTATAGCTTACAATATCAAGCAGACAGAACATGTTAAGGTTTTGCACTACGTAGATAGAGAAAAGCTAGACTCTTTCTGCATCTTTCTACACATTCTGGACTACTGCAGCTTTTAAAAATAAAAAACTGACTTGTATTAAATTGTTTCTAATATCTGTTTGCAACAAATATCTAACAGGTTTTTGATGTGTTCAATGTTGCACTAGAAGTGTTATTTTTATTCTTCATGTTTGCAAACATGCAGGCCCTTTCATATGAGAGAGCTATGCACCAAGGTTTTAAGTGGTTTGTTAGAGAGGTGAGACCATATATTATATGGGATAAAGTGGCCCCTGGACTACATGATAAGGATATTGCAAGTTACCTTCGAGATCCATATCCTTAAAAAGGAACTCGGCTTTCAGCCTTCATTCCTCTATATGGTTATGGAAATCCAGTAACTTGCAACATCCTTATAATGTACAGCAGGGGGTAATTTATCCTTTTTTTATTTGTTTCTTTGATTATTAGCAAACAATAATACAGATTAGAATTGATGGACTCTTAACAGATTTCCCCTGAAGTACATCTCACAAAATGTCATGCAATCTCCAGAAAGGAGGAATCAAGAAACTTGTTTACTGAGTCAAAGATCTCCAAATATCTTTTTGAAAGCCAATTCGTCCATAATCTGTGGAACTCAATCTTTACCATTGTTGTTATAATTACAGTATATATTAATTCCCAATCTGTGACTGCATTTTTCGAAACCATATTCTGATTACTATATTCAACTTCCATCTATTTCCTCTCCAATGACTTACCAGAGCTTCAATATATTTATCAGCGATCTAAAAATGTGTGCGCCAGACACAAGAACATCACAATATGGATGTACCAGGGGGGTAGATTTACTAATATTTGATGCAACGAAGCAGAGTAGCCAAAGGTACTGCACTGTGTGGTGTGAGAAGGAGCGAGCAGAACAGCGCCATCTCTTCAAAGATATTGGGCCTCATTTATGAAAAGTGACGCATCACTGCGTGAAAACAGTGATGCGTCACTTTTCACTGCGCCCTCCCTGCGACTCCAATGATACGTCATATTTACAGTATGACACATCATGTCGCAAGGAGTCACAGATACGTCAGTATTTCTGACGTATCTGTAGGCGCAAAAGTGCCGCATTGCTGGAGTGTGCCACAAAAGTGACGCAACTCCAGCAATGTGTCCTTTCACAAGGGGCAAGCCCCATGTGAAAGGGCCTGCGTCAGTCTTACGCCTGCTGTGAGGCAGGCGTAAGATATTGACGCATTTGCACCCTAGAAGTGGCGCAGTGAAATCTCGTAGATTTCACTGCGTCACTTCTACGATGCTTACTTACGTGGGAACGCCCACCCTGCATACATTATACCTGACGCAGGTATAATGTAGCGCAGGGGTTTACAAAGTGACGCATCTAGGTAGATGCGTCACTTTGTAAATATGGGGCATCATGGCGCATGTTTTACGCCACTGGTGCATCACAAAAAGTGACGCACCAGTGGCGCAAAAGTGACGCAGGGGCTCATAAATGAGCCCCATTGTTTTTTTCACAAGCACTGTGTACAATTAGCTTACCTTCCTCAACACACATATCTGTGCATCACAGTGACAAGGTGTGTTTGTGATGTCTAGCATAAGTTTTGTCCTGGAAGGGTACCCTTCCAGCACTAACTTTTATGCTGACTCATACTTTAAAAAAATGTCCTGCTTTATGTGTGTGCTGTCCAGTTCAGCATACATACACAGTTTGAAACCGTTGGAGAAAAAAGCTTTCCTTCTACTTTGCGCCTGCCTTAAGGAGGCAAATCTTTTGCCACCAAACATTTTCTACCTGTCTACAAATGTTAGCAGATTGGGCTTTGCATGCAAAACTATGGATGGTAACGCCCACGTACCACCCGTAGGACACCACTTGACTGAAAGTATTACTAAGCAGCACAAACTATTACTTTATGTTACTTTTAGATAACTTTCAGCACAGAGAGGTTTTTGCACTGGAAAGTAAATAACAAATCAGCATTTTTTTTCTTCAGTTTGTGTCAATTTTAGAGACTTTGCACTGGGGCCAAGTGTTGATAATCTTGTCTTTTGGGTCTTCCAGGAATGCTGCACCCTTCATCGACCCAGTAGGATTCTGAAACATTATTGGCATGAGCCCAGTGTTCATTGTTGTACTCTGAACTGTATTTTACTCTTTTTCATCGTACACCCTTCATGAAATTATGGTTTTAATGTGTGCATAGCCTTTGTCCTTCATGTTTGTAATTAGTACGGAGTATTAAGTATTACATTCCATTCCCCCACAAGATAGAACTTTAGATTCAAGCGTATTTTCTTTTATTTTGATTGAGGTGTGCCCTGTAAGTTGTCTAGTCACCCTAGTGAAAGTGAAAGTGTCATAGGTTGTAATGGCCGATCCTTTATAACTGTAGTAGACGAATCTCAAAGCCTTCTGAAAACATAGAACATTACAACCTTATGTATTCTGGTGTTGGCCTATTCTTTTCCAATCACAAAGCTTTTACCTTCCTCTATGTCTAAAATATGCTGCTCTCATTCTGTCTTTCTTGATGCCACCTATATTTGTAAAGCTGGTTCATAGAAGGCTGCTCCTTTCACATGTCTTTCTGATTGCCATTATGGTGTCTCCTGCAGTTTGCATGTTTAATGTCTTGTATGCATCTCCATGTCAAAAGAGATTCAACCTGCAGCAGCACTAGTCATTTGTAGAGTTGTCACATTTAACCATGTATAACTTATTTAATTTCGGACCTGATTTGTGGTGCACTGGAGAGGTAAATGCTATTTAGCTCATGTGATATAATCCAACTTCCCTGGTATCAGAATTCATTGATGTGATAAATTGTACGTAGTCGGAATCTCGTGGGGGGAAAACCTATTGCTTTCTGAGTGTCTATTGCACCAAAATAAACCTCACCATAATTCAGTACTCTTTCCTTGTGTCTTGGTAGCTAAAATGTAGAGAAGGGTTCAGACTTTATTGCACTCTGTAATTACAAAGTGTGATAAACACTGCACAGCTCAGAATTCCACGTCATGCAGACACAGAGGTTTGTGAAGGAGTTGCTTAGAAAAGTCTGGTCCACTCTTAATCAGGTGAACAACACAAAGGCTTCCCCTGGCTGAATAATTTAGAAGTAAATACACTCACATCCAGTCACAACAATCAAACTAATTTGATACCACAGGAATTTTGCAAAAAAACATATATCTTTTAATTCTATAATTCTTAATAATTCATATATTTAAAAAAAATCGTTACATAGCACAATCAATTTACCAAACTAACAACAATAACATAAAAGGCAGAGATTCAAAACAACATAAATACAAGGGGAGAATTTAAAAAGCACTCTAATCAATTTCTCAATATGAAGATACACTCCGGCTTAGCATATCACTGGATGTGGATCAATATGTTCAGTGACATATGGAAATTCTCCATACACTGTGGGTCATGATAGTGTGTTCTGTCAATGCATTTCAGTGGTCTTAAACCATATTCACCACCTTCCTCAGGACAACCATGTTTAATGACTCCTACCAAACGAATATCTATGAGAAACATATGTGCAATTCCATAAACAAAAGACATCAACATACAGTTAAAGCTAAACAAAACGTGTGACATCCTTTAAAAACACCCCTCATCAGCCAGGCTAGCTTGAATCCAGTGGCAAAGTGAGCAAGGGATCCACGCCTGGGCATACCCTGCCAACTTAGGGCAAACAAAGCAAACACAAGGAGATGATGGACAGAGTGCTCAAACTTTTCAGACACTCACACCCCGTCACAGATCTGGGTTGAAACCATCATCGGTCCTTAGCTCACTTTGCCACCCCAGTTCAGACCTAGCTACATGCAAATCATCTCCTTGTGTTTACATACTTTAAAAACAATCATTGACAATTATTGATGACAACAATCATTGAAGCTGAATGATAAATTGTTTTATAAAACATCAAATGATAGAAAACCATTTATAGACTGTATGTTTCAACCCAATATCCCTTGGTATAAAAAGAGATAATGCTAAATCGCATTCCTTCTGGCATTTATATGTTACTATCAATTTGTTCAAAGTAAAAGCACATATCACAAACATTCACCCATAATTATCATTCATATACATATGCATCTGATAAACTACAGAACTGCACCAAGACACAGATAAATCAAGCAGATTTAAGCATCAATAAACAACTCTGTACAGCAAGGCAGGCACAAGTTTAGAACAGTGAACTTATCGATTGGATAACGACCAAGCATCGGTTGGACATTGAAAAAAGTAAACGTTAGTAAACAAATTTCATTATAAAACAGATACAGATGAATACACCCAAAACTCAATTTGTCTGGAAAGTTGCCCACGTAATGACAGACAATTGATCTTGCCTGCCACTTACCTCCCAGTAATTTTGGAAATTTTTGGAAGCATCATAGGGAGCCCCTTTTTTCCTGCCTTGGGGACCACCCTCTCACAGTTTCTACGATTAACATCATCCTACTTGAGCAAAATATACATTATGGAATGTCCCGGATAAGACAATGTTTGTCCTTTTGTCCTGATTAAGACCCGCATGCGGAGGTAGGAATTACACTTATCGCGGAAGATGGGTCTAAACGTCGAACATTTTCCTTCTTTGGACTGCATTGCTACCTTTTGACCCTTGTTTAATCTCCAACAGGTCAACCAAGGAATAAGATAGTGGAATGACAATGTATACATGTCCGACGTTGGTTTGGTTGACTATTCACTTAATTCAACCAGTGTTGTGTATATAAAATAGGGTATTTTTGTTTCTCATTTTTCCTGATTGCTTTCACGTTCACATTGCACATTGCACATTTCACATTGTTTCTGACAACCTTCTATTTGTTGTAATGATTGATTAAATATTGCTTGTTCATGAGGACTATATAAAGAAAGGTTTTGTCTTAGAAACATTTGTCCTTTAGCTTTAGTCCTTCTTTCTACAACAAGAATTTATGTTCTTTGTATGACCGTTTGAAAAGATTTCTCCAGTCCTGTGTGCCTGATGAGGGCTGGTATGATACGTCAGGACCAAGTGTTGTTTATAGTGACTTCTTGGGACAGCAGATTTATGAATATGTTGAGACTAATAAGAGCACAATACAATCCCACACTTTGCTCTGGGATGCGTTAAAGGCAGTCATGAGAGGACAGGTCTTATCATACTAAAGAGCACCAGGACAACAAAAACAAAGCAGGCTTATAGAGCTTGAACAGGCCATCCTCGGGGCAGAGGGGGAGGAATGGAACAGATAGGCGACCATACACATTACAAGTAGGAGCTAATGCAACTAATGCTTAGACAATGACTCTTAGACTCAGTACCCTTCTCAAAAGTAGCTCCTCAATCTAAAATATACAAGATGGGAACAAAACAGGCAAGCTGCTATAGTTGCCTGAAAACAGAGATCTGGAGCTCGAAATAGTCCTGAGTATTGAATTGAAAATTACACAAGGGAAAACAGACTCAAAAATGTTTGTTTAAGAATTTATGGCCTATTATGCTCAGCTGTACACAAAGCAACCAACTACCCCAATTGAACTCGAACACCCAGTAGTGGACAAATCAATTGTACACAGAGTCTCTGACTTAGATAGGCAGACACTGGATGAACTGCTTACCGAGGAGGAACTCCAGATAGCCATCCAACCAATCCCCACAGAAATAAACCCCAGTTCCTAATGGATACCCCTCAAAATATTTCAGAAATATAGCTCTCAATTGACCCCACTATTAATTGAAACATACTCTGAGACTGGAGAGTGTAGGAAACTACCCTATGACCAGCGGTGTAGCATTATTTAATTAATTCTATAGCCTGTGAAACCACTGGATGAATGTGTATTGTATTGGCCCATCTCTTTAATTACCCTGTAGACAAAGCTCCTAGTGAAAAAAATGAGTTATAATCATAACCATGAAAGTGCAAAACAAAAGCAACACAAGCCGCGTATATATTATATCAGTAAATGTGATCAATGAAAACATGAATAATAAAATACAAGTGGCAATAAAATAACATAGCCATCATAATTACCCTAAAATGTGAGGGTAAAAATGACTAAAGGCATAAACAACAATCAAATAGATTACAATTAATAAATCCTTGAATACCTCAGTTGCATTGCCTTTGTTGCCGTTCATAAAAAGCAAGTTACTTTAAAAATAATATGCTCATCAGATAAAAGCTGTAAAAATATAAGGGCTGATTGAACCTGCACAAAATTCAAGGATTTCAGCAAAGGGATGACAAACAGTCTCCTAGGCAACTTAAAATATCCACACAAACTGGTAAGTGTAGGGTATCCTGATGAGACCTACTATCATAGCCGCAATGGCACCCGGGGGCATTCCATCCACTGGGAAAGGCCAGTAGATGGTACAATGCAACATATTTAAGCTAAATCTAGTCAGCAAAAATCTATCCATGTCGCTTCTTAGAATCGGTAAGTAAGATTCTATAGACTGAAACGTTTTAGCAGTATATAACCGTGTTCTGAGCGTATCAACATTACCACCTGCTCTCTATGAGACATTCTTTTTGCAAGGAAATGGTGCCTCACTCAGTTCAATTACTCTCTAGCCATGGCTTGTGGGCTGGGAAATAAGTCCTCCCTCCCCAGGCCTTTAGAAGACTCCTTGATATATGCGATCCAAGGGATCCTAGCTGAATGGTCGAAAGACAAACCTTCTTTAAGGAGCAGTCTGTTTAGGTGAGATTCAGCCCTTGTCCATACTTAAATCCATCGCAAAAGAGGCCTCAAGGCAATGTTGTCCCCAATGTACTTTAGACCTAACTCCTTGTGAGTACATACTGACGGGGTACTTTGAGGTACACCCAGCAAATGCCTTAAGAACGCATTTTCAAACATCTGTCAGTGTCCTACCTTTGCGTATACTCAAATGTAGCTCCCATAAGTGATCTTAGAGATACACTTAACCTGATAGACGTTTGTTAAAGCTAGTTGCTGCCTACTCCCCAATCTATAGGCAAAGCTAATTACAACTGCCTTAGCCTTTACAAACTCGCCCTCTTGTTGACAATCAGGAGTTTCAATAAATGCTGGAGTCAAATAACACTCCAAGAAAGGATAAAGCTGAAAGGGTAGACAGGGTGTTGTTTTTGTTCTACTTGAGCACAGGTCCACCACCATGAGCAAGGACTTACTAAGGTTAACAGAGAGATCCAGGCTATCCATGAATACTATAAATGTATTCAATAGCACTTTGAGGCCCAGCACAGTCTTGGCCAGAAGGACGGTATTGTCTCCATATGGCAGGACTGGACTCGATCTCGTCTCTATCTTTGGACAATCAGCCTCAACGGTCAATAGGGCTTTTTCTAGCACATAGTAAAAAAAAGGGGTGAGGAAACACCTCTGTAAAACCCCCTTGCTTGTTTTAAATGGACGGGTACAGGCAGAACCCTCAAATCACTCCCCACAGTAAAAAAATGTCACATCCTAGTTTTTGTCAGCGACCTTGAGTCCACTTTGCCATCTAATGCAAATGCTGCAGGAGTATGTGGAGGACTCAGGTTTGAAGGTAAACTGGACTAAATCTACATACATACACCCACTTAAAATTCCTCAGCATATACATAACAAACACCAGAGACTTGGTGTGGGTGATGAACGTAGCGCTGCTGGTCTCTCCTGTGTGGTGAGAAATGGATAACTGGGAAAGCCTTCCTCTTACTATAGCATGCAGGGGAGCACTTTTTGAAATTATATCCTTACCCCGACTGATTGGTATACAACAAAACTACCCCATGAAATACACCTCGCATTCTTCTCATGGGCAACCCGACCGACCAAAAAGTTTTGTTTTACTGTAAATTGGCCCAGAACGCACTATCCAAGAGGGAATCCAAGATGGTACAAACCTTCTGTGTTTAGAGTGAGCTTATTTGGTAGGCAGGGGTATATTTAGGGAAATTAGCAGTTAGTTCCTCCTAAGCTATCCCAAACTAGTTCTGAGACCAGCTACCCCTCCCACTTGGCTGGTGCCCAATTGGCTACCCTGAGCCTAAAGAGCAAAGGTGTCCGCATCATCAGGTCTCCCCTTGCACTAAACAATAAATGAGCAGGCTTCACCTTGGTCCCTTTCAATTTGATGAAGTTCTTGGAACTACCCTCATCATCCTTCCTGAGATGATATAGGTGACATGGCCATTTCCAGCCCACCCTGTCACCAGGCCTAAGCCAACTACTCTGAGAACAGTTTTCGCAACCTATTAAAGTCAGGCACTGACAAGGTAGCTGCTGACAAGAGCTTCCGGGAGGGAAAAGGTCACTTTCTGAAAGTTACTTTTCCTACATATTAATTACAAACCAACTACCAATAAATTAGATTTTTCATAAGCATTAACAATCGTAGATGAAATGTTTTTCTAGTTTGTCCCAAGTCCAAGATAGTAGAATTAATATTTTAATTTGTAATCTAGTTTTCCTCACAAGACAGTCAGAACCTTCCACAGTGAAAAGAGCTTTTGGTGGCCTGTCACTGCACGGACAAAGTAAGATTAAATACATTTGCCACAGCTCCCCAGTTTGAAGAGTCTAAAAAGCAGCAATAAACTTCAACAAAACTGGGGATGACCATGCCGAAAGAGGCATTTTCTCGCAGTTAAACATTGCCATCATCAATATTTTACAGTGATCACTTAGAGATCTTCCTACGGAAGTTATATACAGACTAAGAAGTGAGATACAGATAGCTGTAAAACAGTAGAACACATACAAAAAGGTTGCGCGCAGGCTATCATTTTATTAATTCTGTATACAAACCAGTTGGAAAACTGTTTGCATGGATAGTGATAGGACGTTTCTGGGAGGAGTAGGAAAACATTCCCTATGTTACTATATGCCAATGATTAAGTCATCATTTCTAGAACTACTAATAGACTGAACATTCTCATTGATAGTTATTCAACATGTATGCTTAATTTAGATTTAGCCACTAATAAGTCAAAAACATGTATTTTTACTATGGGCCTTACATCTTCCAGGTGTAAACCAATATCCACAAGGAACCAATTTTCACAAAACATTTCATTTTTCCATGCAGATACTCCATTTGATAACTCCAAAGCTAGTCCTTCTTTTGCAGTCTACAAGACTGAAGCTCATCGATTCTCAGGGTGCAGTTTTTTTATTTTGCTTCTTGCCGAGTTCATAAAAGATGTGCAGCATAGGAGGACCATATAGAACAGTAAGTACTTTTCTGTTTTCAAATTTAGTCCTGTTGTTTGGGGTCCTACAGACACCAACTGTATACAGGTGGAATAAATGTGTTTTGCAGATGCAAGTCTGCCTTGCAGTGCTTCATACTTTATTTGCTACAAGGGTCTAGACCTTGGAGTTTTGGAGGCTTAAATCAAAGAAGCCAATAACCTCCTTTAAATCTCAGTGTCTACAAACCTTGTTGTAAGTTTGAACTCATTCGAGAAATCATGCAGAACTGTATAAAGCTCAATGCTCATGATAAGATTCCATGGTTATGCTAAGCAAATAAATGTCTGTACAGTAATTGGTCATTCTGAACTGCTTAACAGTGAATGGAAAAGTTGTAAATCTGAAACGTCCTGGGTAAAAAATGATTCGGTAAGAGACACTGGACCTGTGGGGAAACAATTGAAGTAAGACAGATGATTGCAAACTCATTTATTGCTGTTAAATCTTCTCTGGTAATTGAAACCTACATAAAATTGGTACACAATGTTTATGAAAACAATCTTTTGATTTAGGATTTTCATCACTCAACAATTTTTAATATTTTCTTTCAATAGCATACCTCTGTTGATATAAATTTGTATCATTTTGATAATTCCTAAATACAAACTATGCTACTCTTTATGTTTTCTTTTTTGAAAATGTAATGATCTACCTCACAAGGTGTATCCTGTTCCCTTATTGAATAGGGAGGATTTTAGAGGTTGTCGGGTGGCTTTTTTGTATCTCAAATTTTTGCCTTTGACTTTTGTTTGTTTTCTGGTCGTTTGCTGTTTATAAGGGTCGTAAAGCTGAGAAAGGCTGCATTAGTGTAGATTTGTTTTTTAAATGGAAGAACACCCAAGACAATTACCAGAATAGTTTGCATGGTAAAGTATGTGTTTTAAGTTGCTTAAACTGAAATAAACTAATTTTTGCCATCACAAATATGGTCCTGTCAAGCATTGCACAGCACAAATGGCCACTCACAGGTACTGCAAGCAATCTCATAAAATGAAATAGAGGCATTTAATAACTCTACTGGCAAAAACCCCGAAACCTAAAAAATAAAAGTAAATAAATAAACAAAAAAACTTTTGGATAACATAAGCCACTACATAGAGCCATAAAATCCCCTTTACAAATGTAAACATAGGCTTATTTATCAATTTAGAAATTTACAAATATTTGTGTTGTACATTTATTTAAAAAATGGCTCATTGGATGTTTAAGATTGGTCATGTATGTATGTATAATTGTAGTGCTTGTATAGCTCAAACATAGCCAAAATGCAGCTGAGCATTGTATGAGATCAAAGGCAAGCATGCTGTCAACAAGCGATAGGAGAGGTGGCTGATTTCTGGGATCAAAAGTGTACTGTTATGCCATTATCATATACAGTTTGACCTGTGCAAATTGTGCGATATGGAGGCAAAGGAGGATGAGACCCATGTTCTTTTTATATGCCCTGCATATATGCGGCCAAGGACAAAATGGATCAAACCTATTTGTCTAAACTTGGGTCTTCGTCGTGTCCAGGACGGGGAAAGAATATTTAAGGGCGACTCATCACAGAGGATAGTATTTAGCCTGAGAGGTTTTTTATTTAGTGTTGCGATAATTAGGAAAAGGAATGGTCAAAAAATGTAATGGTATCTTCACTAAGCCTGGTTCTTAAAAAAATTTTTAAAAAACTTTTTAATTCCTATTTTAAAAGGTTGGTAAACCAACAGTGTGTATAAATTAATATTTGAAAAACTTTTTATATTGTATATTGTATTTATGTTTGGATTATTTGTACCCACCAGAAATGCTGCACTTTGTCATAATGATTGTTTTTTATTGTACGGTACTCTTTTATAGTTATTATAACCGAAATAAAGAATTGAATGGAATTGAATGCATATACAGTTTTTAAAGAGGTGCGTTTTCAACTCTATCCTAAATTGGAGCATCCTTGGAGCACTCCTGGTGAATACTGGCTTGTTCTTCCAGATCCTAAGTCCATAGATTTAAAAGGCCTGCTGCCTTGTTCTTTCTCTTTTAAACCCCTTAGTATCCAGTTTGATGGTGTCCTGGCTGAGGGTATGTAGAGAGCCACCACAGTTAGTGAGCTTATGTGCAAGACAAGAGGTGGTGCTGGTCGTGCTGGTTCTATAAATAATAAAGCTGTTTTTCAAGATGTTGCAACTGGCAAAGGGTGCCAGTGGAGTACCATCAAGATGAATGCAATGTGATCATATTTCTTCAGGCCATGGATAAGATGTGCTGCATGTAGGATGCCCTTAAGGGGGTCAAAGTGGATTCTAGGTGGAAAGGGAGCAGGCTTGCTACCACCACTCAGATATAAGAGTATGAGTGTTTGGACATCAGTGCTATAGCTGCTTTCTGGAAGAAACTATTTCACTTACTTTACAAAATTGAGCTGTCATCAAGCTATCTTTGTGTTTTTGGCAATGTATTCCTTGAGCGTATGGTTGTTATACTGTATGAATCCTAATGAAATTACTTTTGGTGAAAGTTGGGGATCGAACCAGTAAAGGTTTATATCACTGGGCCAGGCTTGTATTATTTCTTGGTAAATACGATGAATTCTGTCTTGGTGGGGTTGACATTCAAGTAGACACTAGACATCCTAATCTGGATGTAGTGTGGGCAGAGTTTATGATGCTAGATATCTGGAGTAGAGGAGACTTTCTAGTAAAGTTTGGTATCATTGTCTTATCGATGAATTTCAATGCTGTTATCTAGAAGGAGCACTATGGGGCTCCATGTAGTGGTTGAAGATGACATGGGGCAGTATGGAACCCTGGGGAACTTTGTAGGTGATAGGGATCTTTTCGAATATGTAGGTGTCTATATGAACAAAGTGATTGGAAATGGAGGAGGAGAAGCAATGAATAACATTGTCAATATTTCCGTTCAAGACTCAAGGGTGTGGATGAGGGTGGAATAGTCGATTATGTCAAAGGCATCTGAGTGGCACAGCAATATAAGGATTCAAGGACTTCTTCATCTGAAGTCATGAGGTGATGTCTCATATGTCAAAGGCAGTGGTCTCTATGCTGTATTGTATTATGAAGCCACAATGTTGCTCATGTAGGAGATGTGATAGTGGTAAAAGACATGGAGAGACACATAACATATCACATGCCGAAAACAGATATACACAATCAGTTGCCAATTTGTATTTAGGCAGGAATTTATGATGCCCAGGTGTGGACGTTAATTTAACTGTGTAGACATCTTTGTCTGAAGATTTACATTTGTGAATAGGTACCTTAGTGTATGATAGTGTGGCACAGTGGGCCCAATTTACTAATATAAATCTGTAGGTGAAAAGTTCTTCCTAAAAGCTGGCCAGCATCTCCAGAAGGAGATTTACACAAAGTATTAGGATTAGGTGTCTGCATTCCCTTACAAGAGGAGATGAGCACATATACAATGGAAAACATAACTGTAACTACTAGTACTAGTAACTTTACAAATGCATTTTAGGTGTAAATATCCTCAATGTATTTTTAAATAGCTTGAGTGAAATAGCTTGAGCTTCACTGCTACATAGAAATATGACTTGAAAAGAATAGGGAAACAAGGTATTATCATGAAAAATATAAAAAACACCTGACAAACATTATACTGTAAGCACATTCAGATCACTCCCACGGCTCTGTCCTGCTCCCATTGTACTCCTGAATGTTGTGGAACTAGACACCAGCTATAATTGTCAGTGTGTGCATGTGTGTGTACCCAAAACTGATGTATTTTTCCGTGTGCATAGAGAAGTATTAGGTGTGAGATGATTTAGTTTTTTCATACATAATCATTAGCAATTAACATATTTGTAATTTTTTTATAATGTGATTTGTGTAGGAAGTTGCAATGTGTATTTTTCATTACTGTTCTTACTTTCTTATTTCTATTTCTATTTTATTGCACATGGGTCTAACTTTTGTAAGTTGCAATGGTTTTTGCATTTTATAGATGTTTTTTTCTGAATTCTCCCTGTACCCCTCCTTAATTGTCTCCTTCCTCTTTCCACTTTGTAGTAGATATTCCCCATTTTCCAGTCAACCCTTTTTATGAATCCTACATTTACAGCTAAAAAGTAAGTGCTGGAAATGGCCCTTTTTGCAGGGTTATCCCCAACGTGTTGCTTCTTCCTCCAAATATTTCCTGACCTGTTTTTGTTGGTTTTAGGACTCTGTGCACTTTACCACTCTTATTCAGTTCTAAAGTGCATTTGCTCTCTGTGTACATTGTATTATGGATCGGTGTTTGCATGATTGGCATATTTGATTTACGGGTAAGTTCTGTTGTAAAGTGAACTGTGTGTGTACAGGGCTTGTAAATCAAATGCTGCTAGTGAGCCTGCAGCACTGGTTGTGCCACCCACACAAGCAGCCATTGGAAGGGTTCTAAGACCTGCCACTGCAGTGTCTACTGAGTTGTGACTTCCATGCTGACTTGGCAAGTGCACCCACTTTTCAGGCCCTAACCTTCTCTTTTTCTACATGTAAGACACTCCTAAGGTAGGCCTAAGGTCGCCCCATGGGTAGGTTGCAGTGTATGTGAAAGGTAGGACATGTACTGATGTGTGTGACATGTCCTGATAGTGAAAGACAGTGTATTTCGTTTTTCTCTATTGAAAGGCTATCTGTCCATAGGAAAGAATGGGAGTTTTAGTTATAACATCTTATAAGCATAACTTCCCATTGGGACGAGATAGGGAAATGGAGTTTAGTATGCCTGAACTCACAATATAAAAATGCATCTTTTAGTAAAGATGATATTTATATTGTGTGTTTGAAAATACCACTTTTACAAAGTGGGTGTTTTCTTGCTTAGCCTGTGTGCCTCTGCTGTTTTGTGGATTGACTGTCTGGCTCGGGAGTAACAGGGGCTGGGGATGAGCATTCTCTCAGGCAGCCACTGGGTGGGGGGGTTGATGTGTGTTCTCTCTTTCCTGAATGAGTCAGGGCTGGGCTGAATAGACTTGGGCTGCATTCAGAGTAGTGGAAGGAGTTTTCATTAGCACATGAATAGGCCTGGTCTGACTTTAGAGTGGGGGGAGGAGATTTCCCTTGCACTTGAATAGGACCTGTCTGCCTTGGACAATGCTGTTTCCATCTCCTGCCATGATGCTCGGCCAGAGAGGACAGAACTGGTTTGGACTAAGCATAGACACTCTCTGCCTGAGAGAACAAAGGAATTTTGAGCATAAATACTGGGGCCCAGAACCCAACATTTTAGAACTCGCTGGAATTAAGGAACCTGCCAAGAAGAAGAGCTGGAAGAGGTGACAGGAGGAGTACTGCCCCTTTGCTGTGTTGTTGCTTTGTGGGGTTGGCCTGCAGTTGCTGCTTCTGCCTTGGGCTGTGAAAGGACAGGACTGAACTTTCTTTTCTTATGCTGAGTATCTCCTAGGGCTTGAAGTAGAGCTTGCCTCCTGTTCTGAAGTCTCAGGGACTGCAAAGACTTCACCAACCTCTGGGTATTGCTTCTGGAACCGCTGTTTCAGTTGACACAGAGAAGGAAAAAACCAACTCTGTCACTGACTCCGTCGCTGGCTCAGTGTCCTGAAGGCACCGTAGAAGGCACCGTTGCATCTTGCACCACAGCCCTGGTCTCACCGCTGACCACCACCGATGCCGCCGCCACCGAGCCGCTGCTTACACCGTGACCTTTGAGCACCGCATCCAGCACCACCTTGCTTTACTTTGCCTCTCTGGTCTCACCGACGCCATCGCTACCTGTTGACTTTGACACCCGTTACTGCATCATGGTTGAGAGCACCTCTCGTAAGTTTCACGACGCACCATCTCGTCCCACACAGCAGTCTGGGCTGACCAATGCCAGCTCCTGCTAACCAGCTCTGACGCTTGCACCGCAACCTGCCAGAACCGCATCGAGCACTGCCTCGCCCTGCACTATAAGCCTTGGTCTCACCTATGCCATCTGGACAATCGTCCCAGAGCCGCTGCCTGCACCGCATCATAAGGGCACAGCACCCTGCACCGCTTCCATTTTGCAACACAACGGTTGCCACAACCGACTCGCACCAACGTGCACCCACAATGAGATAGGTACTGTTCATGAGTATGTCCGGGGTTTAGCTGGCCCTCACCGATGCTGTCAGCTGGAACTGTTAGACTCTGTTGTTTTCAGCATCTCGGTAGCCACGGACGGAGCTACCAACTTTGAAGAACTGTGTTTTTGAGATATTTCTGAAATTTTAAGGATATCTTGCAAAGTATATATTTTTAAGTGCTGTTTGTTGGATCCTTATCGTTTTGTCTTCTTTTGGATATATTAAAATATTGGATATTTTTCTAAACTGGTGTGTTGTCCTTTTATAGTGTTTTCACTGTATTACTGTTATGTGCAAATGCTTTACACACTGCCTCTAAGATAAGCCTGACTGCTCAGGCCAAGCTAACAAGGGGGTGAGCAGGGGTTATTTTTGGAGTGTAACTCCCTTATACTGATTAGAAGGAAGGGTACCTACTTGGACAAAGGTGCAAATCATTGCCAATTAGAGACACACATGCCTAACAGTACGACATTAGTGTATAGAGTTCTACACACTCTTTGCAGGGAATTCTGTACATAGGGCATAGGAATAGAGTAGGAGTATATCTATACCCATGCGTTTGTAAGTAATAATGCAAGAGTACTAAAATACATAGTCACAAATGCCCTTGTGAATCAATCCCTGAATATGTAAGTGCAAATATGCAATGGGTGACAGTTTGCAGTAGTGTGGGCGTTTGAGACAGCATGCATTACAGTCATTTTATGTGAGAATAAAATGGGAGGGATCTGTCACAGTAAATGTTGAGCTGGGTCATGCCAGTTTCTGGGTACCTGCCGTTATTAGCCAGTGGTGACAATTATGATACTTGCTTCATTGAGCAATGAACGGAACCACCAAATCACTGTTACAAAGTTATCTTTAAATCTTATTATGAAGATTAAGGAGTTCATGGAGTTCAAAATGGACTATTATGCACAAGTACTAAATAAGCCATTTCTCTAAAACATAAAAACACAATTTGCTGTAATAATAAAATAATTTCAAGCTTAACATACTGAATCATCTTAAAGGACTAATGTATTTAAAAATGCATTCTATCCCTTTCCATCTTCCAGATTTCCCCAAATGTGGGGGGAATTTGACAGAAGACCTCAAATCTGTTAAATGGCCTTAGTAGCATTAATGATGGACAAGATTATTGATACATAAATTATTTAATGGAAACTCCTTTCTGATCTAAAATCTTGGGGGGCATACTTTTATGGTGAGTGTTACATCTATGGTTTGGAATTTACAAAGCAGGAATCTCACTTACCCTCTAACAATATCCACCAGGTGTTTTCATAAAATGTTGTTTATTTATTAAGGATGATGGACCCCTTTACTAAGAGTGCAGGAATAGGTACTACTGTGCACTTTGCCCCTTCTAAGAGTAAAGTAAAGTACATGTGCTCCCCATGTAAACATGTTGATATTTCTACAAAACCTGATTGGTGCAAATAACTTTCTTATAAGGCCATAGTATGTGAGGCAGAAATACACTCCTGGCGTGGAAAGTTAAATGCACCTGAGGACTGTAGAACCTATCTGCCATCCATTACAGTGGCAGTTAAAACATTGCTTTGGCCTACCCTGTGTCTGACAGTTGCAGTTTGAACCCTGCTGCACGGATCAAAATCACCCTTTTGACAAGAAGGAAAATGTGATTTCAAAAATTAAATACGTTATCCCTAAGCCCATCTTGCTGCCCATTAGGTAGGGTGAATATTATTTGAGAGTGGAATATGTGTGGCATTAGAAATGGCATACTGTGGTACACAGGAAAAAGCAAGGTATTGAGTATTCACTTTAGTCTCAAACCTTTGCCCTGTTTTAATAAATATACTAGAATATAACTTTTATTCCCATCTCATTTCCTTTTTGGGGTTGTCCACATACAAAAAGCATGTAACAGATACAGAAAGTAATCAAACTGCAGTACCCGTGATCAGGCAGGAGCAACTGTGAAGAAAGAGATACAAGGAAAATCACCAGTGAACCCCTCGAGGTACGGAGGAAAATAAAAGGAAGATGCCCCAGGGGAGCAGGGGTGAAGAACAAGGGAAAACAAAGGGAGAGGGGGCATTGCATAGAGGCAGAATTTGCCTGGAGCAAGACCCCCACCCACCCCCCATTTAGCCAATCCCCTAGGCAAGACAAATTCATGTGCCTAGAAACAGTAGAGAGAGCAGGTCTGGTAGATGCCAGGGGAAGCAGCTGCGCGCAAAGGGCAGACATCCTCGAACTTCAGTATTGAGCTCATAAATGACTTTTTCGTAAGCAGCCATTTTGTGCATATCGGACAAACACATACTGTGAGACAGCGTTGTGGCTGACCTCCAATGGTGCAGTATTTCCACCTCTGTTTCTGCAAAGGCCGTAGCCAGACAGTGCTTATCGTGGTGCGTTATGTCAGGAATACGGACATGTCATGGAGCAAGGCCGGTCATGCCATCAGTTGCAGCGTCATGCTGAGGTTGGTTGTCATCATGTCCCAAACCTTGCAGCAGTAATGGGAAAGCACCGTGCTGTCCCATAGGACATGCACAATGTCACAGTCTGGTTCATCACACCCCCAGCACTTGGAGTCTGCGGCCATGAGTGCCCTGCAGAGCTGGTCTAGTGTTCAGTGTCACTGGTGTCTCCAAGTGCCTCCCTTAAGGACCTGTGGACCTCAGAAGTGTATTCTAGTGGTTGTTTGGGCGCTAGAAGAACATTTGGAAACGTTTGAAAACTTTTCCTCGAGCGCTTTGACAGGACCTGTCAGATTGGATTACAGCTTTGTCCCATTCAAAGATCCCTGCCCCTCAGATAAAAAAGTGATAAAGTCCCATTCTGCATTGTAACTTTGAACATATTCAGCAAGAAATCTCCCAACCTTAAGAGTGTCAGTGCGACCAACCTGCTTCAGGCATCTGGCCTTCTATTCCATGGCAACAGCTACAACTTCAGTGACGCTCCACTTGGGTGGGAGTTTTCTTTTTAAAAAAGTGACAAAAGTTCCACTCTCAACTGGGACATGGAAGACATTTTTCTAAAATGTCTTCAGAAAAGTGAAAAAGTCCATTTTTGAAGTGGAACTTAAAAAGACCGGTGCCACTAAACTTGGTGTTTCCAACCTGGGCTCCATGGCAGTCAACCTGAAGTCATACCTAAGTACGGGTCTATCACTTCCAAAGACTATCATTGGTGCTTAGTCCTTTTTGGCACTATTTTATCTTAAACATTTTGTAAAATTCACATCTCCAGTTCCCCTTATTGGAGTTTTGTCATTTTTATGTCATTCTGCTTATTTAATTTTATTTCTATGTTTCTATGTTTGTTTGGGATTTCTTTTGGTTGTTATTGACTTTATTCCTCTTTTGGTAGAGCATAAATATTCAAGACATTACCCAAAATTAAGCCTGTCAGCTTTGTGCCTCTGCTGTCGGGGGTTGGGCTCAGGTTGATTGACTCTGGGGTTCACACTGACAAGTTAGGGCCTCATTTATGAGAAGTGACGCATCGCTGGGTGACAGCAGCGATGCGTCACTTCTCAGTGCGCCCTCCTTGCGACATGATTGATGCGTCATATTTACTGTATGACGCATCATGTCGCAAGGAGTTACAGATACGTCAGTATTTCTGACGTATCTGTATGGCGGTAAAGTGACGCATTGCTGGAGTGTGTCACGAAAGTGACGCAACTCCAGCAATGTGTCCTTTCACATGGGGCAAGCCCCATGTGAAAGGGCCTGCATCAGTCTTACGCCTGCTGTGAGGCAGGCGTAAGATATTGACGCATTTGCATCCTAGAAGTGGCGCAGTGAAATGTTATAGATTTCACTGCGTCACTTCTATGACACTTTCTTGTGCCAGAACGCCCCCCCTGCATACATTATACCTGGCGCAGGTATAATGTGGCGCAGGGGTTTACAAAGTGACGCATCTACCTAGATGCGTCACTTTGTAAATATGGTGCAACAAGGCACATTTTTTACGCCGCTGGTGCGTCACAAAAAGTGACGCACCGGCAGCGTAAAAGTGACGCACGGCCTCATAAATAAGGCCCTTAGTGTTATTATTACTTGAGGTGGGCAATTGCCCGCCCCAAACAATACAACACTTTCGTACAGTGGGGTATTCCAGGGTGCTGGAAAATTCAATACGAAAAGGATCATTGTCATTCGTAAGACGAGGAGTAATCAGTGGGAATGAATGAGGAAACAGTGCTGACTTCCAGGCCAATGTTATTAGTGTTACAGAGAGGTTTTCATCTGACTGAGATTATAGCTTTCAGGTATTGGGGTGTGTTTACTGTCAGTTCCTTAATGATGAATCAGGCTGACCTGAATGCCAACAGCTTTGAAAAAGGAGCAATTTGACATATTTTAATTTAGTGGCGTTATGCCACTGTTTAGCAGTATTAGAGGTTGTATCATTTTAGATAATGTTGCGATGACACCTGCCAAGGGTAACTACAATTATGTTTGAAGCCTAGCCCACAGTTTGTGCTAGTTCCCTAATATAATAGTGATTAATTTGTCTTCCTCGAAAAATGCTAAATTGCACTGTCAAGACTCGAACTTTGACCTGAAAGCCATACACCTACGAGAACAGCTAGCGCTTAGCAAACGTGGTTTCTCAACTACCATGTTGACAATGCTACCTCCTTCTCTGCTTTGGTTTATGTTCTCCTGACTTAGGGTCTGTAAAACTAAAATGAGTTTTACTTGGAATAAAACCAAGTATTGTGCTTTTTCTAAAACGTTCTTTAATATTGTTTACACGCTACAATGTTTTTCTAATGGTTATTTGCACATTGTTGAATGCACCCTTCAGACTTTCGCAAAACTCATTACAATAATAATAAAGGCACAAGCATATCTATATTTCATACATCTCCTCGATGACTTAATTGTATTAGGGAAGTGCAATCCCAAAAAAATACATTACTTTAAATGTCCCGTTTAAATTAGGAGAAGTGGTATTCAGTGTGAGTACCATTTCATTTAACATGCACTGGTAACTTAATTTCTAATTATATCTACATTTAGGTCGAGCGTGTTTCGTAAATTGAGTTTTCCGCTACTGTTTCTCGTGGTCCTAAATGAATATTTGTTGACCATATATCCACAGTCTGTCTGCTGCAAGTGTTGCTTTATGTGGGGAAGGTTTCGGAAATAATCACAGGAGACGTAGGTAATGCTCTGGGTACCTGAAATCTAATTGAAAAGCAAGATTATAGCTATTAAAAAAGAGGCACGTATTATCGTCCCCAGGGGATATCTCTGCATAGCACACCTCTAATTAACCCAATTTCTCAGGGATGTCTGCACTCTGCTAACCACTGGCTCTGAACTCCTGTAAACTTGCTGTTCCAGGCGTACACTAACGGAAGCCCTTGCAGCACTGGACACAGGTAAGGCACGTCTCACTCTCTATTAAATACACGTTTTTAACCTCGAGAACATCAAACAGTTTAACTAAGGGGCATATCAACAACAACCGGCGATAATTATCGCTGAGATAGCGTGCTATTAGCAACGCTTATCTCATCAGCGATAAAAATCCTAGCGCTAACTGGCTAACGTGAGATTATCGCTGGAAACCCAGCGATTATCTCACGTTAGCTAGTTGATAGGGACTCACAAACTTAGCCATGATATCCACCTTCCATAGGATATCATGGCTAAGTCAGTCCTGAAGCAGGCGTAAGGAAAGTAGCGATAACAGGGGTTAGGCTTGCTGATAGCGACATTTCTCCTGTCATGCCAGGTCAGGAACGCCCACTTTGCATCTCATTAGAGATGCAAAGCTGGGCGTTAGGAATCCTGATGCTAAAGCAAGGTTTCACGCGTTAGCGTGACCTTGCTCATTAGGCGATAAAATTATCGCCGCTTTTCGACCGAAAACGGCCGCAAAAGCGGCGATAATTTTTTATCGCCTGCTTGTTGATATGCCCCTAAGCCTCTAGACTGCTTTCTTAAATCCAGAAGAACAATGCGTCCGTCGTGCTTAGGGCCTGATCACAAGTCAGGGTCTAATTTCCTTCCTACTCTCACATTATCCCACCCTCCTCGCATATTTCAGCAGGAAAACACCTGAAGCTATATATAGGAGAAAATGCATGGAACATGTAAAAACTTTGGCCCATATTTACGAGTTTAGTGGTGCAGGGCAGTGCAGCAAGTCACCTTGCTGTGCTGCCCTGCGTAACAGGGAAAGGGCAGGAATGCGCCATATTTATCCGATACGGCGCATTGCTGTCCTTTTCCCTTGCGCTGGCACCATTTTGGCAGCCTAGCCCCAACACAGGAAACCATGTACCATAGTGTGTTGTAGGCAGTATTATTTATTACAGGAATGTGCACCTTCCTGCACAAAAACAATCCCGAAAGGCATTTTCCTCTTTCTATATGTGCTGAGAACTCAGCACCTATAGAAAGAGGAAACAACGAGGTGAAATAAACATATTTTTGCTTGTTACGTCTCCCCTCGGGAGGCGTATCTTTTTGGCACATTCCCAGGTTTACATGGGCTTAAAATCTGGGAATGCATCACAAACTATAGGAGTTGTGTGGTAACACCCATGCAACTCCCATGGATACCTATCCAGGGCAGAGTAACACAACGCAACGATTTGTGCTGCATTGAATTCAAATATTTCGAGCCACTCAAAGCCATGCGGAGTCCCTTTGCGTGGCTTAAAAAATATGACTCAAGGTTTGCGACGCTCTTGCACCACGTTGCGTGGTGCTGGAGTGATGCAAACTGAGTCATAAATATGTCCTATACGGATTTTGTTGGTACAAGTACCTCAAGCACATGCAATATCTCATTCTCAGGGGAGAAAGTTATCATAAGAGGTATTTATGAGACTCAGTAAATACTTCTTCCACCCCCCCTAACCATTATCCCCACCATGGGAGTTTCGCACAATTCAGACTATGACTCTCCGCTCCCAATGTTTGTTACTACAATCAGGGCCAGTTCCAGGGTGGTGCAAAAGGTGCCAACGCACCGGGCTTTAACTTCAAGTGGGGGCACCTTTTTTGCTAGCATATTATGTGTTTAAAGCCACTGCTGCGCCGTTCCTGGCCTCCAGCAATTTTCAGACAACAATAAAAATGTCAAGATAACTCCAGTGATTAATGTTCTTCCTAGAAAGAGATCAGAGTTTTGTCTAGTGAAAGTTTTGGCTCATTCTAAGGTAGCACAGAGTGTTAATATGCCTTGTGCAAAGAGCGTGTACTATGCAGATCACAAAGTGTATATAATGTAAATAGGTCAGTGGGTTACTGCTTTTGTCAGAGAGAACCTTTTGTTACTTGCAGTTTATAAATTGAAATCCTAATATAGACCAGTGACCTATCATCAAAGAGCTGCATGAAAACTGCAAGGTATAGATTAGAGTGCTAGGAACTTTTCCCAGTCTTTCATTATCCTAATGTTGCATAAATAGTTCATTTGGGTAGAAATCAATTCCTATTATCAAAGAGAACCCCCGAACCTTGGTGGTACTGTTGCAAAGTCGTCATCCTGTGCCCTGTGCACCTCTATTTTTTGCTGACTGGTACTGGTGGTAACGGACTCTGACTGCCCTGGGCTCTGTCTAACCAGGCTCAGGGCCAGTGCAATGGTGACAACACAGTGAAACCACAGGGAAAATACATACACACATTAAGGTACACTTTGTGCTTGGGTACCCTTATGATTAGCATGACCTACCCTACACATTCCTAGTACATAATAGGGCAGGGGTAATAAAACTACCTTTAAGTCCCTACTATATAATAGGGCATGGCAGTTTAGAGGCCAGCAGCCCTTTCTGCACTTGCATGTGTGCACTGCTGAGAGCCTGAGGTCATTTTAAAAGCAGCCCAGTGTTGCAGCACTGCTGTTAAATATAAATTGTGCCCAAACTCGACTTTGGTGGAAGGGGCACTTAAAAAGTGGTAAACGACAATATTTGGCATATTAAGTCTCCCCTAGGTGTCCCAGGGGTGGGGTCAGGTACGTATAAGGAGAAACTTTATAAGATATATTTTATATGCCCTTGGGATAGAGAAATTACACATTACACTTCCCCCATTGTAGTAATGTGCTTCCCAAAATAGCCATTTGTGATAGTCGCACTGTGGAGTGAGGATCTTCATTATATTTGCATATTCAGGACCCCTAAAGTACCCCCACGTGTCTCAGGGGTGGGATCATGCAGCTATAAGCAGGGTCCTTATACAATATGCTTTATCGGCCCTGGTGTTGGGGAAATTGGACATTTCATTTTCCCCGTTGTAGGTCCCCAGCCACATAGGTTAACATTGCAATAGTTTATGAACTCATAACTATTGCATGGGATTACCTACATTTTTATTCAAGGACTTAGGAGAATTGTATTGACAAATCCAACAATATGCTGTTGTTAAATTTATCCTGAAATGTACAGAAAAGAAGTTATAAGACTTTATTGTCTGTGAGCCAAAATTCAGCCTTTCTGTGGTCTCCCCGATTGGTCAGAGTCAACAGGATTAGCCAGGCTGCTACAATGAAGTTATACGTGGCATCCATGTAGCGAGGCCATCTGGTAGGAGAGGGCTCTGCTACACAGGAATGCCAGAGTAGGGGGGAGGAGCCATAAAACATGAGTTTCGAAGGAAGAATGGCACAGGCAGAGAAGACCAGGTACATATACCACCATGCCCTCTGAACCCTGCCAGATGGTAGGCTTAAGGAAGGAATTTGCAGATGTCAGACTAGGAGAGCTATGGAAATGAGCCATACTGGAGGTTGGTTTAACTAGTTCTTGCTTCTCCGTTGAGACTTCAGCCATATTGAATTTTTGAGGAATAGTGCTTTCTGGGAGACCATTGTGCCACACTTTGGAGGAAGTGATCATGCTCTGGCGTGTTGCCCTGCATCTCATTGGACAGGAGTGCCCTCCTGCTTGACAAAAGAGAACGCTGACTAATTATCTGAGAGGGAAAGAGCCTCTCAGATCTGCTGCTTGAAACTAACAGAAAAATATGGTTCCATGCTGGA
Organism: Triturus cristatus; assembly: GCF_964204655.1. Taxonomy (NCBI): domain Eukaryota; kingdom Metazoa; phylum Chordata; class Amphibia; order Caudata; family Salamandridae; genus Triturus; species Triturus cristatus. The sequence continues at coordinate 484,318,898 of NC_140580.1, read as the reverse complement.
AGTTTGATTTGCACCAACCAGGCCATGCATTCGGACTGACTGCGCCTGCTGTACAAACTAAAATTACAGCCCTGTGGACCTAACTTGCTTGAAGAGGAATAAAGAGTGGACTCCTTGCACGCTACTTGTTAACAGAGCTCACCTGGACCATTACCACCAAGAATCCCCAGCCTGGAGTGCGTCCAGTGGATTTGAAAGGGTTTTGTCCAAGTGGATTGTGAGAACTGAAGTCTCAAATTTTCAAGGACTATCTCGGAAATTCCAGGCCCATGGCGCTAAAGGTTTTTTATGTGATATATATTATGCTAAATCTTTAAACATCCATATCTCTGGTTCCCTACATTGGATCTTTTTTGTTTTGTTGTCATTTTAAAGATATAAATATTGCCTATTTTTATAAATTGGTGTTGGATTTGTATTGTGTGTTGTGTCTCAATTATTTAAAAAAATTGTGGTTTTAAATGCTTTACATACCTTTCTCGGAAGTTAAGACTGCCTGCTCACAGCCAAGCTACCAAGGCTTGAGAATGGGAATAATTTTCTGAGACCTATTCTGAGCCCTAGACTGCATTAGTTGTCTTATTGCCAGTGGTAGATGCATATTTACCACTATAGTGATCCACTTACCAATAGATACGTTTTAAATTCTGAGTTGTGCTTCTCTAGACCAAGCACTATTAAACTATACTGCCTACCAGTATGGATTACTCCTACACCTGGTAGTTCTCTGTCTTATGTAACATTTCCCATACACTGATTTATACATGTATGATTGATTATCTCTGTGTGATGTGTGCGTGCTGTAAAGTGCTCTGACACCCTACACTGGTGTGAGTGGTGCTTTAAAACTAATTAAATGCATCTGAGAGTGGTTATGGAGACTTGGGGGGCACTGTTAAAGGGTGGTAGTGAGGGAATCCGTGGCAGAGGTGGTAATTGGGGAGCACCAACAAACATTGTGGCACTGGGCGCTACCAGACCAACGACGGCCCTGACTTCAATAATCACAACTGTAATATGTCCTTTGAGTCTCAGTCTTAAAAATACAAATATGAAAAGATACAAGCTTGTGGCAAAATATTTTACCGTAAATGAATGCCCAGGGGAGCGACGCATGTAACAGTAATGTATCCCCCTATTTATCTTGCGAGGTGCATGAAATAATCAGACACCCAACATTCTTAGATGTAGGCACACTGCACTCAGTCAAATGCCCACAGGCATGGTTGGATGATAAAAATACATTTAGCTTTATTGTATTGATAAGTTGGCTTACACTTTATTTCTTCCATGGGCTGTATTGTTTCCCTTTGTGACATTTTAAAATAGTTTGTGTTGAATTGATTTGAATTCTTAACGCTTTCCTATCCATTTCTACTGAGAACTTCCAGCATCGAAAACATTGCACGTAACTATGTGACACAGAAGCAAGTGAAAAACAAATTGTGATTTGTAACCCAACAATGCCTTAGACAAGGTAATAAGTGATTCCCTTTCGGAGAAGAAAAGTTCTCAAAAACAATTCTTTCTGTCAGAAAATATTTTTCAGCTCAGCAAGCACATTGCAGCAAGGACAAATTTAAGCATGGCCACTGTGAGGACATGCATGTCTTTAAACAGCAGCACCACAGAAGATAAATAATTCACTATTTGGAAGATACAATAATAAAACTTCCAGTATCTAGAATTTAGTTTTCACTCCTGTAAACAAACTCACTGACACAGCTTGAAAACAGCATAACAACACTTTTGTCCATTTTCTCTATAGATTACAATACATTTTCCATGAATCGTGATATGACTCCACCCATTAAGCTAAACCTAAAAACATCAAAGCTTCAAGTGAGTGGCAAAAAGATGGCCAGGGCCAAGCACGCCACAACAAACAACCCACCTGGCTAAACCAAAATCTTGAGTGCTCTAGATTAATCCCTATTATTGGCTTCACTGTAATTATTATTGAAGGAACTGCTGTTTCATTCAGAGCAGGTAATTCCAGGGTGTGAGGAAATAACCAGGTTTACAAGTTTTTTTTTCAGATTACCATGCAAGAATCTGTGTTTCCATGCTGATTCCCACATGTTTTCCCACAGTCTCTCAAAGAGAGATTTCAGCTACTTTTTGAAAAGTAATTTTTTTTATTTCAATGAGCTCTTTAACTCCTATTGTACATTGGCCTACTGGTAACTCGTATTTCCAGACCCATTGCAATATACAAAACCATAGAAACAGTACTACTGAAATCACAGTCTGAATTTATAACTTTTCATTCCAGATCTATGTGCCAGAGCTTCCAAATCTTATGCAAGGTGAATGGCTAAGTAGTAGCACAAACAATTGTGAAATACATTACAGATTGCCTTCAAATCACATAATAGAAATGTCACCACTAGATCACTAGGTTTACAAATATTGGGGCATATCAACAAGGGCTTTATCTCTGCTTTTTTGGCTTTAAAAGCCAAAAAAGCAGAGATAAAACTAGCACCCTATCAACAACAGGGTGCTAACATGCAAATTCGCATGTTAGCACCCTTTCACTCTACGCTTCCCCTTGCATCTCTAATGAGATGCAAAGGGGGCGTTCCAGAGTAAAATAATAGGAGAAATGTCGCTAAGCCACATTTCTCCTATTATCAAGAATATCGCTAACCCTGCTAGAGACAAAAAAAGCAGCGCTAACCGCGGTTAACGCTGCTTTTTTACGTCTGGTATTTTTCTGACTTAGCCATGATATCCTATGGAAGGAGGATATCATGGCTAAGTTTGTCTGTCCCTATCAACAAGCTAACATGAGATTATCGCTGGGTTTCCAGCGATAATCTCACGTTAGCCACTTAGCGTGAGGATTTTTATCGCTATTGAGATAAGCGTTGCTAATAGCACGCTATCTCAGCGATAAAAATCAACGCTAGCCGGCGATAATTATCCTAGCGCTAAGTGCGCTTAGCGATAATTATCGCCGGTTGTTGTTGATATGCCCCATTGACTTCCACCTTAATGGAGAAAGCCAATCCAACTTTTCTCCACTTGCAAATATATGCCTATTAAGGTTATTTATTCTGTAAGGAAACAGGCCATTAGTTATGTGGCCTGCACAAGTAATGGGTTCACATTTGCCCTCCACTGGGAACCAAACACCCCATTGTATCGCTTGCCTCTCTCAGGGTAGTCGAGCAGAGCAGTCCATGGCCTACACAATAATAATGCTCAATAGATGATTGCCCTCACTGTAATTTTTCATTTTAAAAAGGAAACGAATATTTAGTACACACACACACTACTCATTACTACGCAGTAATTCACAAATATACATAAGGCTGATAGAAATATCTTTTGATGACATTGATTAATCACCCTTGACCCCCTAAAGGGAAAGGGGTCAAGTTCCACAAGCCACATGCCAAAAGCCACCATCTTAGTACTAAGTGCAATATCCAAATATAACCATGAATAAAAGCACTTATTACTGGTGACAAAGCATATGCACTTTGCTCATAAGTGGCTGTCAACATCATTATTTCAATAAAGCATTTACAAGAATAACATACATTTTTCATCCGTCCGAGTCTGAATTTGAGCACTGAAAACACAATCATAAAAATAACCCCTAGAGGACATCACATTTTCATTACAACACATGTAACCATAGCCTTCACCCACAGATGGCGCTATACAATGTGTAATCTTTTTAAACATCTTTAGGCTGCAGTCATTGCAGCCATAGACTTTGCCACTAGAGAGGGCAGCGCTCTCAGCAGAGGAGCACAAGCATCACCTTTGGGAAGAGGTCTTCAATCTGTGGGGCACAACCCCCAGGGGGGGCCTGCAGTCCTGGAAAGGGGGTCGCGCATTCCCCAGCTTCACCTGTCCCTGCAATCCAAAAAGTTTGCTTTCCTTTTAGAAAAAGACGGCTGTCCTGGGACAGCTAATTTAGATTGTTATCAGCTGCTTGCCTGAATGAAATTCAAATCAGTTGACCTTCAAGTGTAAAGGATGAGCAGTTCTGGCTTTAATTGATCAAATAACACCAAGGTTTGTGATGACAAAAAACAAATCTTTGAGTGGAAGTGCAAAGAGTTAACAATTGGGCTGGGAAGTGCTTGCTTGTAATTTTAACTGCATTTACACAGCCCTTAATACCCACAAAGAGGTGTTGAAGGGACCATTATGTAAAAAATAAATTGCATTACATACGCTCTAGTATTACTAAAATCTACATTTTGGAAGCACCATTTTATAGTAAAACTACTTGCAGGTTTTGCAGCATTCTATCTTACACTGTGTGTAATGCAAGTATAAACTAATGACTTGCTTATTCACAGTGCTTTCTGTCACAGGCTGGGACCTTGTTGCACTAAAAATACACATCACTATTATCCGCTGCACCAATCCAGATTAAATTCTGTGGCTCTCTGGTTACACACAGTACTCTGCAGTGCATTACCTAATGGAGGTTTCATGGTGTACTACAGTGCATTTCCCACTGAGTAACAATTTTATCATTTATTTTTTATTTACGCTGCCCATTATTTTAAATGTGGATAGCTGATGGTGAAAGACCTAAAAAACCTACAGAATATTTTGTTGCTTATTTATGAGGAGGCTTGCATCGCCAGACCGTCACTTTTTTTGACGCTCCGGTGGCGCAAGCATCTCAACCACATCTATGAGACGGTGCAAAGTCATCCTGTATGAATTTGCATGGCCTCATGGATAGGGAATAAGACAAGGCAGCTCAAGTCACTGCGCTGCCTTACTCTGCATCATTACAAAATAACGTAAACCTGGGGCAGCTCCAAAAACAGTGGAGGGCGTAATGAGGAGGAATGTTTTCTTTTCTCCTAGTTTTTTCTCTTTCCATGTGTGCTGCATTCTGCAGCTCACATAAAAAGAGGAAAACGTCTCTCAGGATTGTTTTTGAGAAGAAAGGTGCCCCTTTCTGTACCGAAACAACCCAGCCTATGTTGGTGCAAGGCAGCAATTTGTGTGCCAACGCAAGGGAGAAGGATAAGAATGCGCCGTATTTCATAAATATGGTGCATTCCTGCCCTTTTACATTGGCATATGGGCAGAAAGAAGACTTGTGGCACTGACTGAAGCCAATTCCTCATAAACGAGGCCCTTTGTTTTTAGCTAAACCTTTGACTACACCCCCACGCTCCCTGACCTTTGGTTTGCTTAACACTGTTTAATATTATTTCTTCACCATAAACATTATTAGCTGTGGGGATTGGGGTCTTTTATGGTTGTCAATAGTTGCCGATGATGAGGAGTACCATGCTTTGGAAATTTTTGTCAGAAGGGGGTCCTTACGTCTAAAAATGTTTGACAAGGGGGACTCAGCATCAAAAAGTTCGAAGACCTCTGCCTTTGGGAGTGCTTGGAAATAGCAAGGACGTGTGGGATGATCTTCCTTTTGGTTATCCTTTCAACATAGGGTCAGTGTTCTTTAAATCCTTTGGGAGGAGGCTGCGCTGCTCCTGCAGCTCTCCCTCTTTTTGAGCATGTTGGTAGTAGCCCAGCCATACTGGGAACACCAAAAGGGAATAACGGTGGCTACATGCCCCAGAGCATTACGGGGCACACCTTCGGCAGCGGTGAATAAGCAAATAGCTGCTCTCCCGCTGCAAAGGGACGATCTGCTGCCTTTCTTTTTCTCCTTCTAGTTTCTGCAACGCAGTCTTTTATTTATTTTTTCTCACCCTGCACACTGCCCTGATGGGGGGGCAGCCCAGGGAGCCCCCCATGACTGTCACCATCAGCTCCCTGCACGTGCAGCACTTCTTTTGCCCCACCCGCTCCTGCAGGCAAAGCGCTGTGCTTGTAGTGGCCTCCCAATCTTCCCGGGTATGGGCATGGGGAGCAGGGTGGGTCAGTAACTACTGGGGGAGAGCGGTGTTGCTCCCCCTACATCTTCTTTGCCCAGGGCCCAGAGATCTGCTCTTGGGCCCCTACTTCACTCTCCACTTGTGGGGGAAGGGCGACTGCACTGCTCTGCCTTTGCCACCATCAGGTGCCCAGAGTTGGGGTTCTGGGCTACCCAATCATGAAACTGGCCTGGGGATGGAGTCTGCGGGCCCAGGGAATGCTGGGGAGGGCCCAAACACCCCCCACCCCTTTCAAACATATAAACTGGAGGAGGGCTCCATCGGCAACCCCTGATCCCTGGCCCACCCCTACGGTTTAGAACAGTTAGGCGGCAAATCTCCACGTATTCGATGCTCGCGTTGGGGTCAAAGGTCAAAATCCTTCTCATACTGATCTCTCGGGCCATGTTGGGCCATTTTACATGTATTTGGGCTCATGTTACTCCTGGTTCCGAGCCCTAGCCACCTGGATCCCTTTTCTTTGGCCTCCTGGCCTCCACGTTGACGCACTTTGCAGGGAGCTGGTTTCACTGGGTCCACAAAAAACTGTTGCCCAATTGGCCACAGCAAAAGGGGTTACAAAACCACACCATATTGGAAAAAAATAATGTTAATGCTACATACTATGAAGGATTGAAACTGCAGGGTTATTCAAATTTACAAAAGCACTGCTTAATCCATCTTAATCCTCTTCTTGACAGAAAGTTTTTTTATGCACAGCATCAATCCTTAGTAATAGTTTCAGAGGACCTCTCCTGACCTCAAGCATAAAACCAACATATGCCACTTCACCCCCACACACCATAGCATTGATGTTGAACTCCATGACTTGCGCTTAAGTGGTCAGGACAACAATGCCTTCAAGCTCTAGCTGGAAAAATATCAGCCCACACAGACATAAGATCCAACATGCCCTTAATCAGGCATGGCAACTCAGCACAAAGTTTCCAGTTTGCCCTGTTTCAGATAATGGCTACATAGTGCCATAGAATAATTCATTTCACTCCAATGTTCCCTCTAAATTCTTACCTTTGTTTGGCAATAAATGGTGCATGTGCACTTCAGAGATGATCGCATGCATCAAAGACACAGAACAGCTCACTAAGCAATATTTGAGCTACTATAGCCAGACTCCGTGGTATTTGTTACACCAAGGATTCGCTAGCAAATACACACAAACAATTGCATTTTGACTCACATTTATCTGCATGTAAAAGGTCACTGATGCTGATAGCTGTGGAGAGCTCAACATGCTGAGCTGATGGGTAAGCAGCAGAGCAATATGAAAATACTCAGAGAGTCAGAGCCCTCCGAATAGGTGGGAAATGAATAGAGAAGCATCCAAAAGAAGATGGGCAAGCCAGTAAGAATCAGAGAATTATACAATGTAAATCAGAGCCACTTTGACACATTTCAACAATGTGCCTTAATTAGCCAGGTGACACGTGGCAAACCGAAATTGGGAAATAATGAACCCAATATTGACAAAGTGACATCTTCCAACAGTGACCTTTTTAGACAATAACCGTTGCATTCCATGGGTTGTAGTTCAATTTCTACATTTGAAGAAAGGGCGTCAATATAACAGAATACAATGGCCCAAAAGCAGGGGTATTTGGAAGCACAAATGAGGTTCATCAACCTTGCTGTGCACAAAATCATCCTATTTCGAAAAGAAGAGGGAAGACTCAAAGATATTGGTGATACAAATAAAACTGGATGTTGAAGTTTCTATCTCCTCCAATAGCAAGGAAGATGACCACGTAAAACTAAGGCGCATCATTGGAGCTGTAAGTGGAGGCCATAGTTTAAAACATTGGGCTACAAAGAAAAACTTAAGAAGAGCATATTTGTGGAGGTTCCAGTGCTGAAATAGTTGGGATGATGCCTACGGAAAAGAGGTGAACATGGTCGTGACAGTAGAAAATGAACGAGAAATCCTGGAGAGGTCATTGAAAATGGATATTGTAATAAGAAAGGCAAATGGCTATGATGGACAAAAGTAGGAAGAGAGGAGGAACGGGGAGAGGAGGAGACACTGGTGAGAAGTGCAAGGCAGTGTAGGAGCAGTGCCTAATTTGAGCCTGTGGTTTCCGGTGATGGACACAACACTGGCGCTTGTGACAGTCGGGCAATTATTAATTCAATATACATAAAAATTACTTTTACCTGCCCCCAAGCCATTCTTATAGCTTTGGGGGCCTGAACTAGTCTGAAGTGTCACACTTGTAGAAGTGCAATGGCTAGTACTTGTGTTGTTACTATCCTTGGCAGCATAGCAGAGCAATGTGTGGTGTAAGTTGCAGTGTCCTCTGACGAGAGTCCTGGCACTTCTTTTTTTTTTTTTTTTTACAAATTAAGTACTGTGTAGTAGAAACAGATACATTGGGGGAGGTTCAGGGCAGAGAAACTGGCGAGATGGGGGGACCAAGATAGAAAAACAACTTTTGCAATGTTTTGTTATGGTAATGGTGATACAATTTCTCGAACGCAAACAATCACTCCGAAAGGAGTATACCAGTGCTGAAGGGCAACACAGCTCATCAGGTGAGAGGCAGAAAAGAAAGGCCTACCAAGGAACGGAGATAGTGTGGCTCAGATTCATGTAGGGCTTGTGTTTGTGGCAGAGCAGTTTGAAAATTCTGCGCTTCCTAATTGGCAGCCAATGAAAGAATTTCAATAGTGAGGCTGGAGACCAGGTAGACAATGTAGATGGCAGATGGCATACCAACCTGGCAGCTGTTTTCTGTACAATTTGCAAGTGTGACAACAATGTCTATTTAATTACTACCAACAATGCATTACCATAGTCTACTTGACTGGTAATCAAGGGCTGCATAATTCTCTTATAACAGTGCAATGGAATCCACTTAAAGATTTTCCATACCATATTTACATTTTCAAAACACTAACCTTAGACTCTCGCTACTTGGTTTTTCATGCAAGGCATTTTGTCGGTCAAAATGGCAAAGATCTTGGACACTTTTTTGGGATCGGGAGGAGGACCAAGTTCCTGAGGGATCAGTCAGCACTCCAGATTTCCTTGGACTTGCCACTGAGAATTGCCTCCGCTTTCTCCCTGATCAGTTGGAGACAGTTTTGTACATCCAGGTGGCTACAGCATGCATGTAATCCAAGAAATGTAGTCAAGAAGCCCCTTGCTTGTCAGCAATTGATATATCAAGCTGAGAATCATCCGCATATGACTGAATCTCAAATTCATATACCCTTAAAATGTTGTCAAGGGTGCTACACAGATAGTAACAAGAGTAGGTTTAGAGAAGAGCCCTGTGGCCACCCTAGCTGTCCTGAACTGCTTTGGATGTGAAGGGCGGAGGATAGATTGCCTATATTCTTTGTTATAAGAAATCTGCAGCCTGGCAAGGGCAGGTGAGTGAATGCCTGTTTCATGGAATCTTCTTCTTATCAGAATCTCATGCAAGACTATATCAAAGGCAGCAGTAAGATCACAAATGATGAGTGACGCAAAGTGGCGTAAGGGGCTTGTAAATCTGCCCCTAAGTGTTTTGCCCAGAATCACAGGATGTGGACGCGACCTCGTGGCTCGAACCCTGGTTTCCTGCACCAAAGTCGGCAGCATAGCCGATGGACCACATCCCCTGGTTAATTTGATGCTGGTGAAAGGTATTTGGGTGAATGTATACAGTCCTGGCATCCTCTACGGCTGCGTGAGCTCTTTGCTCTGTCAGTCAATGCTACTCTATCACTGTGCTCATCGAGGTGGACTACTCAAACTTCACATCAGTGAATGCTTCAAACACTACTCAGTAGCACAGTAGTGCCCGCTGAAGTCTCTGTTCACCAGTAAGTATCAGACTTATTAAGGTCGAGGACATAGCTTCACAAGAACGACAGGGGGCAGCACAAGTGCGATCATACATCCTGTAATCCAAGATGGTATCACAAAGTTAACCCTTTGTCCAATCTTTTGCCAGTTGGCAACTTCCTATTTCCAGCTAAGTCAATAGGTGGAGGAAGGGCAAGGAGTGCACACTACATAAAGTTAACAGATCTGTTAGAACCATGTTTACTTAGCATTCAAAAAAGAAATACTGCAGGAACATTTTAACCCTTTGAGATTCTGTACCATCTAATTAATGACTGTTGATGAGGAAATAACATAGCAGACTTCTCCTTCGACTGACTTTGCTGTTTTTCTAAATGGTTCTCTCTGACAAGGAGGGTGAGCTAGAATAGCACAAAATAAAGTACAAAAGGATACACAAAGGATGTGCTTTCTGACCCTTTTCCATTTTCAGCTCCTTAAGTAGACAAGATGCTTTTTTGAGTGCAAGTGATAATGTGCAACAACTTTTAATGGTGGTCGTATATGAGTCCTGTGAAGATCAGAAGGACAGCCCCTCTCTCTGAATACCGAAGGAAGACTGGACCTGCTTTAACCCAGGACACCAGAAGTGCCTCCAAGATTCAGTTGTCTGACCTTCAGTTTGATCTAGAGAAACACTACATACAATCTTCCAGAGTCCCTTTCCTGCAACTGCCCAGCTGACCAGTTCCAGCTCACCCTGCCCTGTACCCTGCTGCTGGCCTCTGTTGAAGTGAGTCCTAACCCCCCAAGTAGGACCTTCCAGGTCCTGGGCCCTTGGCTGGTGTTAGAGTGTACTCCTCCTGTCCAAACTGCAAAAGCTGAAAAGCTGTGACTTCGACATTTTTGGCAACTGTTTCCCCAAAGATTCAGCAGGAGACCAGGACAGCCAATCACTGGTCAGACTCAACTTGTTGGTTTGTCCCACTAACGGTGATCTGACTTCCAGAAACGTTTCTTAGTCTCAAATGAAGAAGTTTAAACAATACCATCGCTGAGCCAAAGGCGTTCAATGTTTTAGGTTTTCCTGTGCACTTCATCCACTGAGAGTTTCCTACCTTTGTCAATGTCTGTACTGGTACCCCATTCTTCAGCAACCTGCCTTCACTAGGACCTGCATTGGATGCAGCTTGCTGCTTCCCTCACCAACGACTCATTGACAACCAGTTTTCTCTAGAAACAATTCTAAGTCCGAAGGTAAACTTTCCACCTGGATGAACCCTGTGCCTGATTCTGACCCACGCTGCATTGCGATTGGCCTTAACATCTGACTTGGACCCAGTGTAGCACAACCAGGTAACTGCAGTTGTCAATTTCTGGCTTTTGATGCTATTTTTAATTCAAATTTAAAAATTAATTTCTACTGACAGGAATGTTTAATTACTTTGGTGTAATTTTATTCATTAAAATATTCTCTGTTTTTGTAAATTAGTTTGGAATTTTCTTGTATTGTGTTTTCACTTGTTTACTGTTTGAGTGCTGTATAACTAATTTTCACATTGCTTTTAAGTTAAGACTGATTACCAGAGAGTTAAGCACAGGTTTGATTAGTGACTCAAATGGTTCACCCTTACAAGGATTATAACTATTCTTTGAAGAGGGTTCTCTTCTATTTCAACAAATAATCCAGTTTCCTACAGTATCTAATTTGGTATGGTTTGCTACATATAGAAGGAAAATAAAGAAAATATGAAAAACAAGTGTGTTCAGGTGGTCTACATATCTCTAGCAAAGTCTGTACACCTATGGAGATGCTAGAAGGTACACATGTAAAAAACAAATCTGGTTCAAGGAATTTTCATACAAACAGACCTAATTAACTAAAGCAGTTTGTCAAGTTTAGATGCAACATTGGGAGTACATGAATAAACTAGTAAATAGTATAGTATGTACAAAATGGCTGACATACAACAGGATGGGAGGCTAGGACACAGAGGTTAGCAGTTTGGAAGTGAAGCAGAGACCGAGAAGCATGAGGATTCAGTACTGTACGTTGTTTAGCTTACCTGGTCAGGCAGGTTCGTGTTAAGGGACACCCGATCAGTGAAGCATCTAAAGTGCAGCACAGAGTTTCCTTAAAGGTAAGTAGTAGACATATCCTAAGTCCTCATCTAGGCTTTGTTTCTGCTTCATACAGTGAGAGGGTCCTGACATTGATAAGCTTCTTCTCCCCCTCTGGCCTCTTTTCACCTCTCCAACAGTGTGCAGCTTCTCATCTGTGCATTGACTGTCTCAGTAAGCATCTGCCACAAGTTCTACTTGAAGGGTACACTTGCCTTGTATTCGTCAACAGAAATAAGGTGGTTATAGTGCTTGAATGCAAATTAAGTTATGAAGATAATCTCTGTTCCTGTGAAGTGACTTTTTATCATATGGCCTTAACATGGACCTCGCCAATAGAGTCCTGATCCACGACGACATTATATTGCAGGCAAATATGAACACGGCTCTAAATTTGGCTCATGTCACTTAATTTTTTCAGTGACTGTAAATAGTTTTATATGTATGTGTGATTTCATCCCACAACCTGCTGAACCTCAACTGTGTAGTTTTTGTAATTCAGACATGTTTTCTGTTTAATATCACTTAATTATTCTGTTATTTTTTAGAAGTTTTATATAGCCATACAAGACCAGGGGGGTGTAGGAGCGCTGTACGGTATCCATAGGAAGGCTGCCACAAATATTGAGTCAATGAAGTATCATGAATACTTGGAAACATCATAAATCTAAAGACAAAAAGAGGGGAGCAAACCAGATTCTATTTACAAAGCTCAATACTTAGCGAATCAGCAATATATCATCCAGTTAATTCTTTGTTAAGTTTAGAGCTAAATAACATTTCGCAAAGCTCAAAAAACTCAATTTTGACACTTCACCATGAAGCGATACAACATCCACTATTTGATTAAACAATATTTATTTATTTATAACAATTTTTTGATTATATAAAGTTCGGCGCATGGTTGCTCCAGAGGGAACGTGCATAAGATAAGGGTGCTAAGAAGTGAATGTGTGGGAAGAGAAATTCCAGAGAGCAATGAAGAATAAGGTAAGTAACAAAATACACGGTTTACAATTCACCGTACAAAGTGTCCTGGTCACGTATCAATGAATACAATCACAATTTTATGTACAGAATTAAATTCATATTTTTGCACGTTGGGCGGGGGGACGTGTACCAGGCTCAATTATGAGGGGGTGTCGACGTTTCGACCCGTCTTAGGGTTCAAAGATAATTTGATGCTTGACCATGCGGGTCTTCTTCAGGACAACAAGGGAGGTGGGCAACCTGACGAGTTCCTCAGCTGGCTTAAGGATCTAGAACAGGGGGCAAAACAGGTGATCAGGATGTTGTATCTAGGGGTGGGCGGAATTTGCGTAATTGCGTTACGCAAATCTCCGCGAAACGGTAAAAAATCTCCGCGAACATGCAGAAATTCCGCGAACACGCGGAATTGCTTGTTCGCGATGCTTTTTTCCTGTTCGCAATTGCTATTTGCGTGCTCGAGGAGAAATATCTCGCGAACATGCATTTTGAGAACGCGAACAAGCAAAAATTTCGCGAAATCGCGGAAAGCAGACTTTTGAGCAATTTCGCGTTCTCCGCGGAACGCGAAATTCCGCAAATTACGCAAATTCCGCGAGCGGAACGGAATTTGCCGCCCAGGCCTAGTTGTATCGCAGATGCGATTAACAACTGCCAAGGCGGGTGAATGCTTACCTAGCTGGAATCCAGGGGTCGTTCAACCATGGATCGCTAGTGGCAATAGTACACTGACCATGTGTGTGGTCTGGTCGGATTATGTTTCACAAACACCGGAACTGAAATTAGATAATTGAACAGTGTAAGGGCCAAGCGGCAACCTGCTCGCTCTGATGCGAATGTGAGGACTTGAAAGAGGGGTTTAAAAACAGTACCTGCGACGCGGATTCAATCCGTTCTGCAGTGTTATCACCGGGAAAAGGACTTCAACTTAAGTTTCTCATTTCCAGGGAGCTGGCCATTCTAGGGGACAAAGTGAGTGATATAAGTACCAATAGGCCAGCGTTGTATGCTAAAATACCAAGAAGGCCTGCCAGCGTTCTTACCTGTCTCTAGTACAGAGTGTGCTTCTCGTGGCGTCTCAACCGGCGTCTCAACCGGAGGAAATGCGGGCGCATGCGCTCTGGATAAAAAGCACCGGGGAACCGTACACGTAGTGACGGTGCGTCGGTAAGAGTCAGAGTGGAAAGACTCACCGAAGCGTTAAGCTTGTAGTTCCAACAAGGCCTGTGGTGTCTATCCGAGGTCCAGAAAGCGCCGTATGTTTAGACTATGGTCTACAGTACCAAGAGTAAATAGTGACTTAAAAATAAGGGCAGAACTCATGGTTCGATAAAAGCAACAATTCTTAGTTCTGTCATACAGTGCTGAATTATGACAAACATGTTAAATTATGACAATCAAGAGTCCATTAAAATGAATGTACAGTTCATGAGGGAATATCATTTCTTAAAAAACAATGAATGATTAACACCAAGGACTAAAGACAACAAGCAATAGAACATACATACAATTACATACAATTGGACATCCATAGGCTGTCAATGTAGAGGCCAAAATATTACAGTATTGACCAGTTGTAATCCGTGGCACTCTACCGAGGGAACGGGCCACATTTACAGTATTGATCAGTTATAACCATGAGCAATGTGCCAATTATGAGAGATGGTTACCACCAATATGCTAACCGGTACTCATGATGGAAATCTGTCTATTTATCTCCTCCAACTCGTTCAATCCTCTGTGGATAGTGTCCAAGGAATCTATCCATCTGCATTCCCTTCTGTTAAGTGTAATACTGAGGTCACCTCCCCTGGGGTTTGGCTGGATCTTTTCTAGAACCCACCATTTTAAGCTGTCAGCCGCATGATCAAATTTCGTAAAATGGTCAACCAAGGGTGCTCCCACTGTTTTGCAGCGTATACGGCTGCAGTGCTGGAGGATGCAACACTTAACTTTTTGGGTCGTCTGACCCACATACATAAAGTCACATGGGCAAACAATTGCGTATATGACGTCTGACGAGTTGCAGTTACTGAAACCCTTCAGCGTGTGTACCTTTTCGTGGTGTGTGAATGTGTTAATTTCTTTGGTCAAAGGGCAGGCTTTGCAGGATCCACACTTATGGTGTCCCGTGACTGACGGAACACCCCATAAAGTGGTCTGACCAATATTGGGTGGCATAGGTAGTAGAGATTTAACCAAGTGATCTCGTATGTTTTTCCCTTTCTTGAATGCATGTAAGGGGATAGGTATGTTACCCAATTCGTCGGACACTAGGTGCCAGTGTTTGTTAACTATCTTTTTGATCTCGTTGCTCTTTGTACAGAATGTTGTGACACATACTAAGCGATCTTCCTTGGGGGTCTCCTTAGACTTAGGGGTCAACAGAAATTCCCTATGGTTATGCCATGCCCTTTTGCGGGCTTTTTTGAGGAGCCTGATGGGGTAGCCGCGCTCTACTAGACGTGCTAGAAGTCCGGCAGACTCATCAAAATAGTCTTCCTTTTTTGAACAATTCCTACGTAGCCTCAGAAACTGCCCAAAGGGTAAATTGTCTCTAAGGTTACGAGGATGGTGGCTCGTGTAGCGAAGTAGAGTGTTCCTTTCACTGCTTTTCCTGTAAAGATTCGTGTAGAGTTTGCCCTGCTCAGATATTATTAGGATGTCCAGGAAATTGATCTTTTCTCTACTATATTCCATAGTGAATTGTATGTCGGTCGAACAAGAATTGAGCCAATGATGGAATTTTTCAAGGTCTTCCACATCACCACGCCAAATGATGAGCACGTCATCAATATAACGTCGCCAGAGTTCTATCTGTGTCCTATATGGGTTAAGTTCGCTAAGGACATACAACTGTTCATAAAAACTCATATAGATAATGGCCAGATTCGGTGCAAAGCTTGCCCCCATTGCTACGCCCTTGGTTTGATTGAAGAACTGTCCCTGAAAATTAAAATAGTTCCTGGTCATTGCGATCTCAAGGAGTTTGATAATGAATTCTGTGGGAACTAGGTGTGGTGCCGGTCTCGTGTCAAGGGCCTGTTCCATACAACTCAAAGCCTGGAGTTGGGGAATGTTGGTATATAGGGCAGATATGTCCATGGTCGCAAGTATTTGGGCATTGGGGTCGAAGGTGTATTCATCCACTAATTTAATGGTTTGCATCGAATCCCTTAAATATGTGGCAGTGTTCTCAGCTAGGGGTTTCAAGAAAACATCGATATATTTACATAGAGGCTCTAGAATAGAGCCACAACCGGAGACGATTGGTCTACCTGGAGGGTCTTTCATGCGCTTATGTATTTTGGGGAGGGTGTAGATAGTGGGTATTCTGGGATGTTTATTGTTTAAATAATCATATTCCAGTTTACTCAAAAAACCCCCCTCCAATGCTTCTTTGGTAACTTTACTTATCAATTTACCTATGTCCTGCGTAGGGTCTTTTTTGAGTCTAGAGTAGTTGCCTTCCACAATTAATTGCGACTGGATCTCCCTCTTATAATCCTCTGTGTTCTGCAGGACAATGGCACCCCCCTTATCAGCGGGTTTGATTACAATGTTGCCATTTGTCCTCAAAGATTCTAGGGCATCACGTTCCTCTTTAGTTATGTTATACTTAACATATTGTCTTTTGGAAAGGGCAGTAATCACATCCCTCATCACCACTTGCTCATAAACCAATATTTTATGTGGTACAGTGTGTGTTGGGGGATTAAACCTGGATGGTGGTCGCAGTCCACTGCCTGAGAAGACAGGTTTGAATGGAGTCTTGAGGAAGAACTGTTTGAGGCGGATTTTCCTGAAGAAGTGATGTAGTTCTAGTTTTAAGTTGAAGTCATTGGGCATACATGTAGGGACAAAGGAGAGACCTTTAGAGAGAATTTCATGTTCTTTAGGAGTAAGTGCATGGTCTGATAGATTAACTATGGGGTTGTCTGACTGATGAATCACCATCTGTAGTGCTGGCGGCGTGTTTGGATTTCCCCGTGTGACTCCTGAAAGTGTGCCTGTTTCTTGGATTGGCCTCTCCCTTGATTCCACATTTGTCCTCTGGACCCCCTGGGTCTCCCCCAGGGGCGGCCACGTCCTCGTTGACCCCACCATGGTTCCTCTGCTAAAAAAGGTTGCTGATTGGGGTAGTTGGATCCCGAAGTAGAGGGTGCTGCACTAGGGCCCGGACGTTCTAAATCACTATCTGAACTACTCCCTAGTGATGAACCCGAGAATGTGGTATACCTTCTGAAACCGCTTCTCCCTCTGCTAGCAAAGGTGCCCTGTTGTTCCCTTACGTAGTAGCCCTCCTGGAGGTAGGGGTAGGTTACTTTCTTATCATAAAACTTGATGTCCTTCGCTACCTTGTCAAGCTTTGTTGCCTGTGTGTAGACGTCAAATTCCTGTATGGTCTTTTCTAACCTATCTAGGGCTTCCTTGGCATTAAGTAGTGATCTGTCCTCGATTATTTCCTTTTTCAAATCAAGGATCTCCTTAGTCAACCGGCCCACTTCCTCTACAGCGGTCTCAACCCCTAGGACCATCCAATGTCTGGAACAGTTGTTTGAAACAAAGCTGAAATTCTCCTTGAATTTAGGGTTGTCAAGGAAAATGGCAGGTTCGTTTCGTACTTGTAACCCTACAGGTATTACGTTGGAGTGAAGATACTTGGCTAAAGTGTGTCCGTGTAAGCGTGTTCTAATGAGTTTCTTCTCTAGACGTTCCAACTTCGATATCTTCTCATTCAGGGTTAAGTCTACGCTAGTTGTGGTGTTCCCCAAGAGTGTACTAACTCCTTGTTGTTGTATTATAATTGAGCCTGGTACACGTCCCCCCGCCCAACGTGCAAAAATATGAATTTAATTCTGTACATAAAATTGTGATTGTATTCATTGATACGTGACCAGGACACTTTGTACGGTGAATTGTAAACCGTGTATTTTGTTACTTACCTTATTCTTCATTGCTCTCTGGAATTTCTCTTCCCACACATTCACTTCTTAGCACCCTTATCTTATGCACGTTCCCTCTGGAGCAACCATGCGCCGAACTTTATATAATCAAAAAATTGTTATAAATAAATAAATATTGTTTAATCAAATAGTGGATGTTGTATCGCTTCATGGTGAAGTGTCAAAATTGAGTTTTTTGAGCTTTGCGAAATGTTATTTAGCTCTAAACTTAACAAAGAATTAACTGGATGATATATTGCTGATTCGCTAAGTATTGAGTCAGGACCATTGTTTGTTGTATCAATTCGATTCCCAGGTCTCTGATTTTCTTGGGAAAACCCCATTTTTTGTAATGGCTCTATTTACAAAGCAGCAGAAAGTAGAGAGTTTAACTAAGTAAGTATTTCTCAGTAGGTTTTTTGAGTTCTCCTTGAAGACATATGACAAAGTGTTGTACTGGGACCTCTCTGCAGGGTCATACTGAAATATTTTGCCTTCACACTCCTGTTTTCTGAACCCATTTTTGTTGCCCATTAGGACCCTGCGCACTCTGCCACTGCTAACTGCTTCTAAAGTGCTTGCACTCTCTCCTTAAACATGGCAGAATAGGCCTGCACCCAATTGCATGTCTAATTTACTTGTGAGTTCCTAGTAAAGTTGCAATACCTGTACCCAGTGCCGGTAAATTAAATGCTACTAGTGGGCATGCAGCACCTATTGTACCACCCACCTAAGTAGCCCTGCAAACATGTCTCAGGCCTGCCATGGCAGCCTGTGTGTGCACTTGTAAACTACCATCTTGGTCTGGCAAATAAACCTTTTGCCGGGCTTACACCTTCCTTTTAATACCAATAAGTCCCCCCTAGTGTAGGCCCTGAACAGCCCAGAGGACAGGGTGTGGTGCATGTACTTTTAAGTTTTACATGTCCTGGTAGAGAAAAACTCCTCAATTTGTTTTTCACTGCTGTAAGGCCTAGGATAACATTAGGTTACCTAATATATTTTTATATATGTTACAGTCAAAGTGTGAAATCCCGGTATTGTATAGAATGCCTAGGTAATGTATAGAATGCCTGATGGTTTTTGGCAAACTATGAAATATAAGTTTTTTGTGAAAATGTTACATACTTTTCCTGGGCATTCTATACAATTCCTAGGTATTATACAGAATGACCAGTACCATTTACGCAAAGTGTTAAAAGGCCACAAGATAAGATTGCTAGGCATTTGGCAAAGTGTGAAATCCCGGTATTGTATAGAATGCCTAGGTAATGTATAGAATGCCTGATGGTTTAGAGGCAAACTAGGAAATATACGTTTTTGGTGAAAATGTTACATACTTTTCCTAGGCATTCTATACAATTCCTAGGCATTATACAAAATGACCAGTACCATTTACGCAAAGTGTTAAAAGGGCACAAGATGAGATTCCTAGCCATTATACAGAATGACCATTACCATTTATGCAAAGTGTTAAAAGGGCACAAGATGAGAAGCCTTTATTAATTAATACGCATTTGAAGCTGAAAGAACAAAACTACGAAATAAAGCACAAGATATTCTTACCGGAAAACAATGAAAGCAGAACTGAGATTGAAGTACTTGTAACACTAAGAAAGGCCGGAGTAACACGTGGAATTGTACTCACTTTTATTCTTCACACAAAAACACCTTATATTTTGGCACTTTGATCTTGTACATACATTTCATGACTTAAAGAAGAATGCAAACAGAATATTGTTACCGGTAAAACACAAAGCAGAACTGGCATGACCTACTTGTTGCAGCACAAAAACACCTTATATTTTGGCACTTTGATCTTGTACATACATTTTACGACTTAAAGAAGAATGCGAACAGAATATTGTTACCGGTGAAACACAAAGCAGAACTGACATGACCTAGAGAATGCGAACAGAATATTCTTACCGGTAAAACACAAAGCAGAACTGGCATGACCTACTTGTTGCAGCACAAAAACACCTTCTATTTTGGCACTTTGATCTTGTACATAGATTTCACGACTTAAAGAAGAACGCGAACAGAATATTGTTACCGGTGAAACACAAAGCAGAACTGGCATGACCTACTTGTTGCAGCAGGGAAGGCTAGAGTGACATTTTGAATTGCATTTAATTTTCTTTTTCACACAAAGGCACCTCATATTTTGGCATTTCATCTTGCACATACACCTGACGAATCCTTGGCCGCTTCCTGTGGACTGAGAGGTAGCTGCAGATCGGAGAGGTATTTCGTGGTCAGGAACGTCTTTAATTCTCATTAAGTTCTTTGGACATACGGTGAATTATGATCTGGCGTAGAGTTGCTTCAAGATTCCTTGTGCAGTTCCAAGTCGGTAAAAGCCATCTTCCGTCACGTTCATAACAACTGCCAAGAGATTGCGTGAGTCACCCCGCCCTTTGTCGACTTTGGGAATCGGAACTCGCACAGTGGCACCCAAAGGCACAGGAGGAATTTTTTTGTCAGAATCCCTTTTCATTTTTTTGGCCTGAATCTCAAGGTTCGATTTCGATTCCATTTTACTTTGGATAGCTTTCTCAACATTGAAGCAAACATTGCACAAAATGCTACTCCCATAACCTTCTAGTTCGTCGCCGTCATCGTCTTTAGGAGAATGCCCACAGATGGCATGAACGTTTCGGCCACCCTTTCGACATGTATGAGCACCGCTGGTTTCTTTTAAGCAGACGCAACAGATAGCGGAAGAAGAAGGATTTTCGGTAACCACGGAAATGGAAGGCTCTTCGATAACCATGGCTTCATCACTGTTTTGGTTTCCTCCATCATGTATTGCATTCTCAGCTATGTCTTCTGCAGGGAGCTGTGCCTCTTGCATTGATTCATCTCGTCTTTCTTCCTGCTGTTGTGTTGTTTGTACGCTCTCTATTATTTTTTCGAGCTCTTCCTCAGTCTCTACATCTTGTAAAACTTTGTCAGGCAGGGACGACGTTGAGAGACCTACTCTGGCTTTGCAGCCGAACAGAGCTTCATATGGTGACCTCTTAATCCCAGAATGAGAAGCTCTGTTCTTCATAAATTGGACGAACCGCAATCCCTCACTCCAGCAGCTAGTTTTTTCATCTTGCATCCAAGCACACAGCATATTTTTTATGTCTTGATTAGCTCTTTCGTCGCTCCCCTGACTTTGTGAGTGGCTCGGCTTACCATGGACGATCTTCAAGGTGGGCCAATACTCCTTTAGGCTGCTTACCACATTGTTTGCAAATTTCCTGCCATTATCGGACTGTAGAATCGTTGGAGCACCAAGCAACGTAAATATGTCGAAGAGCTTGTAGGCTACTTCTTCCGCTATCTTTGATTTCAGAGCCCTGAGAACTACAAACTTAGTGAGATGATCTTGGTACACCATTATAAACTTGTACTCTCTGTCAAGATGGGACTGAAAATCGATGAGATCGACCTGACAACGGGAGTTGAATTCAGAAAAAACCATTGGCTTGCCACAACACCTTTTTTAACACCTTTTTGCTTCTTCTGGCAAGGCTCACAAAGGTGAATGTACAGCTCAATATCATGACGGGTAATGTTCTTATACTTGGGTGAAAGTTCTTTCAACATCCTGTCCCGTCCTCCATGACCAATAGCCAAATGGGCCTTATGGAGTACGTCAAATAACTCGGAGTCCGCGACGTAAAACTGAATAGCACTTGTACCTTCTTTAACAGGATAGATCAACTTCGTCGTATTCTCGACCATCATTACGTCATAGTGTTTCACCAGCCAATAGTTGCGTGGTTCCTTCTTAATCATCGTCTTAGCCTTTTTTACGTCGTCCACTAACTTTTGGTAACTGGTTTCGGTTAGGAAAACACCGTTTTTAGCAGCATTGGCTCTTACTTGAGATAATTCATTGCAGAACCGTCGTTGCATGTCAGCATGGCGTGATTCCTGTCTTGGCACTACACTCCCTTCCGACATGGTGATACAAGAACCACGGGAAAGGATGACGGCAGAGCGTCTGTGGAACTTCAGCTGGATGCTATACAGACCTCTGACCCTGCTTGCAGGAAGGTCGCTCCCCACACCACCGCACGGCTATCACCTGCTCTTTGCCTGGTTACTTGTGCTGTCTCTGCCCCTCGCTTGCTGGCAACTTGTGCTATCTCTGCCCCTCGCTTGCTGGCAACTTGTGCTGTCTCTGCCCCTCGCTTGCTGATAACTTATGCTGTCTCTGCCCCTCGCTTGCTGATAACTTGTGCTGTCTCTGGGATTAGGTCTATTATATACTTTGCCGGCAGTCTAGGCAATGTATAAAATATCAATCATTTCATACTTTGACGTTCAATTTTCAGGCATTCTATACATTACCTAGCCATTCTATAGAATGCCGGATTTCACACATTGCCGGGTGGGAATAAAATGGCGGGATTAGGCGTATTATATACTTTGCCGGCAGACAATCCGGCAAAGTATACAATTCCTAGCAATGTATAAAATATCAATCATTTCATACTTTGGCGTTCGATTTTCAGGCATTTTCAGGCATTCTATACATTACCTAGCCATTCTATAGAATGCAGGATTTCACACTTTGACTGTAACATATATATGCAGCTTTTAGAAAGTTTATAAACTGACAAAGTATTTACTTGCCATATTGTATGTCTGCTCAAAATAAAGGTACCAAAGTTCTGATTTCATTAGCCCTCATGATTTATTTCACTTTTCTTTTACTTTTCCAGGAAACATGTTTTTACATTATGGCATGTCTTTTTAAATGGTAACACTTAATTGTGAAACACAAAGTACAAATTTACATTAAACCACATTTGTATCTACAGGAATTTCAGAACAACATATATTGACAAAGCAACATATTCATATACATCACAAACACATCAAGTATGTGGGCTTTCTTTGATCAGTCCTTCATTTATACATTAACACTAGGCGGATAGTTCACTTTCTGTTATGTATGGAATATCCTGCCAATGTGTGTTGCCTTTAAGCCGCTGACTCGGTCTGGACTCAGCCTGGAATCGGTTGTTTCTCTAGTCCTGCGTGTATAGAGATAGGGGCTTGTACATATGCCCCTGAATTCCATAATCCGGATGAAGTTCCGGAGAAGGATTGGGAGTTGTTTTTGTTTTAAAAACCTGGAAGGTTCTAAAAGTAAGTATTCAGCACTGTGTAGAGGGTTGCTCCCCCATATAGGGTGAGTATTATTATATACACTTCTTCACAAGAATATGCTTTTATGTGAATGAGTATAATTATTTATGAGAGTGGCAATTTAATACAAGGAGAAGATTGTGTACATCTCACTGGTTGACATTCATAACAATACATTTCCAGCACTGTGATATTGGTTGACAGACATCGATGATTGTTCAGAAATCTGCACAGATTTTTTGTGAATTTCTTATTGTGGATATTAAACTGCAATTCAAAGTACAATTACTTCCTCATCTCGTCCTCCTCATCCCAGTCCTAACTACTGAAGGAGGCAAGCCTCTAACATGCAATGGGAGGCCTAATCCCAATCCTCCTGTAACTTTTACAAATGAGGGCTCCTTGTCCCAGTCTTTACTGAATGAGGATAAGTATTTGGATAATTTCCAAATGCATGGTTAATTAGAACTAACTGGCGATATTAGATGCAAAAATTCCTGGTGCACATTGCACTTGCACCTACATCTCCTGGTTTTGTTTCATCCGATTTGCAAATTCAGCAAAAAGTGGGTAATAGGTCAAACTGTATTTGCACTAGATTTGCATACGTTATTACCTCTGGTGCTGTGTTTAGCTGGGAAATTGCTACTAAGTAGATTCTAGTGGTACTTGTCCACTTAAGCACTAGACAGAGCCAAATGTGTGCTCAACAACTTATGGATGCTAAAAATGTGAAAGATGCAATTCAGACTATTTTAGCACTGGTGCGTAGGTTTATATGACCACTTGAGTGGCTTACAAAACCTTTTCATATTAATCGAACAAGGCCTCAGAGGATAAAATAACAACATATGTATTACTAATGAAGATGATGCTTGATATTTTAGCTGAACTATTTCTAAAATCCCTTCCTAAATTACCATGCACTTTTCCCCTTGTGCAAAGGGCAATTTCCTTTCAGATTCCATTAATATTTTGGATGAGAATAAGCAGTAGCGTTTACTACACTCTACTTGTACTAAGAGGGCCTCAGATAGTAATGACATAGACATATGATTTATGTCACGTTAGTGTTCCTCTTGACTTTTGAAAAGCAATATGGTCTATGATGAGAAAGCATCTGCTACTAAGATATTTGTGAAACATAAAAGGAGCATATGGTAAGTAGTGAGGTAAAGTTCGATTTGGAAGCGATTAAGAGTTTGCATATATCAGTCTTTTGATTTGTGAGATAATTACATTGCACGGTAAATACCTTATGAGAAGAGTTTCACAATGTGTATTTAGCTCACCCCGCAATATTCCCCAAGTACATTTTGACAGGAAAAACCTGGTGAAACTTAGATAGAGAAAATTGCCAGAAAAAAGAAAAACATACCATATTTGAGTCAGTAAATATACAGACTACATATTATGCCTTGTTCTGCCCCACCAATCTTCAATTAGGTGGTATTTACCACACAAACTAAGGGGCTCATTACGATGGAAGGGGGACCTGAGTCCACCTGCCATCGTTGTGGTGGTTATGACCGCCCGCCAGTTATGCGGTGGTCTCACAACTGAAACTACGATGCGCCCGCCAGTATGACGGGCACATCCCATGGATTTAACATTGTGGACGGTGCTTGCAATGTTATAATGTCATGCAGTGCATTTCCCTGCACTACGTGGCAGGCACCACGCGGTCACGCAGTGCAGGGAAATGCAGGGGGTACCATGGGTACTGCCCCAGTGCAGCAACACCTCCCCCCAATACAAGGGGGGCCCGCAACAGGCCCCCAAACCCAATCCCTGCCAGCCTTTCCATGGTGGGGAAACCGCCATGGAAAGGCTGGCTGAGGCCAGCATTGTGATCTGGCGGACGGTGGCGGGTGGTCTCTGTGCCCACCACGCTTGCGGATCGATTCCCCCCACCATCGCAGTGTGGTGGGGGGACATTGCCAGTCAGATGGTGAAGGACCCACCACTGCACTGCTGGCGGTGGCGGGCCTGCTGCCATTCTAATGAGCCCCTAAGTCCCTCACAATGGCGAAAAAAGCATTTACAAGGGGCCATATTATGTAGAGAGAGCACTGCCCTGTTCTGTGTCACAGACCGCTTTTAACATGGTATGTCAGCCACAGAACTGGTTATAGCATTATAGTTAATGTGCTTACCTCAGGGCCATTTGCCTTTTTTCCATAGCCCATAAGGCCAATGTTTTCCCTCATTTGAATTGGACTACAACCCCATGCAAATGAGAGAACACCCTCATGGGTTCATGATGGTGCACATTCGGTGCTATCACAATCTACATTACAGAAGAGCCCGTCAACATCTAAAGCCCTGTCTGTAATACCAAGGTGCTCCGGGGGCACCCCCAAGCCACTCATTGTAATGATACATGGCTCTCAGTGTTATAAATAGCTTCTTTATTCCACAGTATCTGCAATCCAGGCACAACTATCTAAAAAGGAAGCTTTTATCAATGGAAATAGATCCCATTGTCAAAGGAAAAAAATTATGTGACAAAATGGTGCTGGAGAGGTGTTTTGGGTAGAATGACAGAATTTCCGTTTTTTATTATATTATATTATATTATATCATATCTACCATTGTGCTATGTATGCAGGTTAGCATCTGTATTATGGACCTGATGTACTAACATTGGTTGGTTATATTTACTAGTCTGTGCGGAAGCACTCCCTGTAGCAGTTGGTTGTGAGACCTTTGTACCTTCTAGTTCGTCACAAATTGCATACAGACATTTAGTGAATTCTATGAGATTTTGTGAACCAACCCATATTCTGTTAGGTCTCTTTGCACCTACTGTGTCTATGATCACACTTTAATAAAGTAAGCATGTTTTTAAGTGCAGTCCATTTTCTTAAAAGGAACTGGTCTGTGTTTACAGAAAAAAGTATACTTTTTAAAAAACATTTGTGAGTTGTTGGTGGACATTTGAACCACTGCCTACACCTCAACCAACGTATTTTTCACATTCACAAAGGGGAACACATCCCAACGGAATGGCTTACTACCTCAGTTGAGGATCTGGTAACTCTTCAATGGTTTGCAACCAAAATTATGATCATAAACCATTGAGATATTGCAATGCGATTGGCGATTTGAACGGGACTCTCTAAACAAGCCCCTTCCAAATTGCCATTCGTAATGCGTTTCTAAACCCATTTTGCGATTCAGTAACATTACCAAATCGCAAAACGAGTTTCCTATATACTAAAAGTAATTTAGCAGGTGCAATGTTTGTTATTTAGTGAATCACAGGGTTTAAGACTGCTAAATGGCTTAGTATGTCTGGTCCAAAGATTTTATGAAAATCAAATATCTGAAAAAGTATAGAATATTCCAGAATTTGACAGAAGAGTCCTTAGAAAGACTCTTGTTTCCCCTAACCCTGATTTCACATTGGCATATAGAGTAATTATGTTGTATTCCCAATATTTGGCCTTCGATAAAAATGCTTGCAGCATAAACTATAGAATTTTCTTGTTCTTATATTCATCGATTATTTCTGATGCATATGCAACTTCATGTCGATTCTTACAACAGAAGTTAATAGTTTGTATGTTAATTATATCAATAAATAAAAGTCCATACTTGCTTTTCTGCTTTTCTTGTGTCAGGTAACTACAATAACATTAGAAAGAAGACTCGTTTTCCCACGGACCTTTATAAAAAAAATAAAAAAAAGATGAAGCAGTTAATTTCTTTGACATGCTAAGAAATTAGAACCCCCATCTAAGAATTATATCTTGGTACTCATAACATGAATACAGTTTTTTAGGTGGATGAAACTGTTTCAGGTGTGCATGGTGCATTTTCATTGCTCAGCCATGTTAGTTTTCAATTAACTTCTATTTAATGATAATCACTGCGAGCAATGTGTCAATGTTAATCATGTTTGTTGCATTTTGTGACTGAAGAAGTGGCATGCTTCTTTGAAACACTGATTATACTCGCTGAAATAAACCTTCAAATTCCATAATATTCAGTCTTTGCCATTGGCCATCCTCTGCTTTTTCTGAAGCCTCACTGAGCTTTGTAATCGAAAAGGCGAGGTGCAGACTGAGGCGCATATGTACGAGGCTTAGCACTTCACTCCGCCACTTCAGAAATGCAAGGCTGCATCATATTTACGAGTATATGGTACAGTCTTGCATTTCCCCCTGCGCTGGTGCTACACTTAGCAGTATATTACCAATGCAGGCACCCTTGCACCATAGTGCAAGGGTGTCTGCGTGCAGGGGAGCATTATGTATGTGTAGGAAGGTGTCCCTTCCTGTACATAAACAATTTTAAAATGCAATGTTGTCACTTTTATGTGTGCTGCTTCATGCAGCACACGTGAAAGTCACAAAATTGCATTTTATTTAAAGATTGTTTATGTACAGGATGGGGGACCTTCCTGTACATAAACAATCCATTGCAGTTTGCTTTTTCGATGTGTGCTGCACAAGGCAGCATGAATGGAAAAAGCAAAAACGTTGAGAAATAATGCATTTCTCCTCATTTCGCCAAGTTAAGACCAGGTTTTCCCTGGTCTTAATTTTGGCGCTGCCTCCTATATACGCTGCCCTTGTACATGGGGTAAGCGTCAAAATCAATGGGTGTTGCGGTGAAAGGCCCACCGCAACACCCACTGCCCACCCCTTTCACACTAACCATAGTGTGAAAGGGGGCCATATTTACAAGGCAGCATTAAGCCACGTTAAGTGGCTTACCTCTGCATTGTAAATATGGCTAAGCCCCTATCGACACCACAACGTCTGAAAAAGTGATGCTGTGGTGGTGATAGGGGCTTGTACACATGCCCCGAGATTGTGGAAATGGAGATGAAGAAACTTCCCACTTTGTCCTTCGGATTGTTACCCCACCATGTATTCAAAGTAGCTAGGGAGAAAGAATGGGGAAGTCAACAGAGCCTCTCTCTCCAGTTCTGCAAAGCCAAATTACAGGAGATAAAATGTTTGACAGGGCAGATCCAGAGATAGGAATTGTGAAAGCAGAGCCCTCACTTACTTCGAAATGCATGCTTTGACTGCTTGATGGTTTCTGCAAGGGCTTGGCAGAATAGAATAAACACAAGGTGCCAACAACTTCTTTTATTTGATGGCTGTGGAAGCCATTATTTGGCAGTAGCTCAAGCTGCAGAGATTTACAGAGATTAACAGAGATTTCCATGAGGCCGGACCACACCTTTAGAACTCAGTTTCCAGTGTTCACAACTACTAGCCAACTGCAGAGGGTTCTGGGGAGCACGCGGACTGGGAATAGGGTGTGGCTAAAAGTCAAGCTTTGCACCCAGATCCTGCTCTTCAAATTCATAAGCCATTCTGGGAACAGGGGAACTCATGCAGTGAGCGGCTAAAGCTCTCGTTCCAGAACCCTCTCTCAATTGTCAAAGGCTGTGAGCACCATGTTGTTTCTTTGTCCAACTGTACCAAAAAGCATAATTCACTGAGAGTACTATGTTATGGGGTCGGAGATTCTGCTATATGTTATGGTTTAGAAATCGTGCTTGGTACTGAAACATAGAAAGCCTGTTAAAAACTTCAGCTGAAGGGCTATTATGGTCATGATTAAAAAACCAGACTGCATGAATACATCAGTTTTGGTAAGCTTTACAGCGATAATTCTCATTAATGCATCACTCATGAACTTACATATGAAGTCACAGCTAATACCACAAATTACATCATTGATGATGAAACCGGTAACGTTATCTGTCACACCACCATTCATATCATTAGTGATGTCTCTCAATATGCCACAGAATCAGGCACATTTGAATATGGAACCCAATTAAAGTCCTGCCTTGTCTAGACATGATGTAGGAGGTCAGTTAAGACACAAGACATCTGTGTGCCAAGCAGTAGCATCCCCGTTAACCTCAGGCTAGTAAAGCTTAGACAGCATGCCTACAGCAGGATGCAATCACACTGTACCCAGCAACACCAAGATTTGATAGGGGGTTATGGAGATCACAACACTTGCACATTCTAGCCACTAGGGTGGTGGAGGCTGAGAAGGAGCATGCACTGAGGTAGTATTAATACAAGAGGGTGTTATTGGTTGAAGGGCGAGGACTAGTAACTTGGTGCATTGAATTGACAATCTCCTCTCACTGTAGTCTCATCAGGCTCGCTCTTGCACCTGCTTTGGTTTTCTCCATTGGTCTCCCAGGCTCTTCTGCTTGTTACTCAGGGCACTCACTATTCTTTACAGCCCCTTAGAACTCACAGACTTGTGGCCCCGACATTTCTGCATCTGCTGATTTGATCAGTTTCACTTTGATTTGCCTTCTCCTTCATCCATGTGTTGGGGAGACAGGTCCACGGCCTGCACTTTTTAAATGCAGGTCTTATATTTCTGTTTAGGTAGGTCTTTCAATGTTGCACCTTCCTTCCCCCATTTCATTAATGGTAGGAGACAGCCTTTATTCCCTTGAAACATATTCTATGCTCAAGGGAAATAGATAAAACAGCACCAGTTTTGTGTGTTACTCCTTAAGTCCCAAAAATATGCCAGGTTCCATTAACCATGAACCTGGAAACCAATTCTTTACAAGCCATAGCTAGAGTAATTTCAGAAATATAAGATCTCAAAGAAGCACAAAACCTACTAACCTTTTTTATTAAATAATTATAACCAACTCCATGATACAGCCTCTGTATCAAAAAGAAGGGGCTTCATCATTTGGGGCTTCTGGAGGACCAGCTGTAGATCCGGTGGTTCCTGTTGAAGTATTTGACAAAGGTGTTCCTCTTTAGTTCATCTGATTTCTCTTTTTAAAAAAATAATATTTTTATTGGGTTTCTCATTATAAACAAAATTTGCAATTGGAAGAGTCCATCAAGATGTTAAATATAGCGGTCAGATAAATTGAGCATTTCTCCTTGTAAGGAAACATAAATTAATAAATGGACAATTGTGTATGGAACGGCAATGATCATAAGGATCGAGTCATTGTGCATTCGTGACTGTCAGTAGCGTACTGCTGCAATGTTGTAAACTGGGGATAAAACTAAAAACTGGGGCAGAGGTAGGACTGGTAATCGCGGAGGCAGCGGCAGGCAATATCATTGGAAAAAGAAATGTTTATGAATGGTTGGACAGGAAGGTGTAAGCGTATGTATGAAGTGTGGGGGGTTAAAACAGTGGGCAAGTGTGGGGATTCGCATCAGAGAGATGGTGGTCCAAGGGGTGGCATGCATAAGTCATGGGGGAAGATCGTCATTCCCCACCTCCTGAAGGATTTCCAATAGGGGGTTAGCCCATTGGGGAGAGATAGGGCAAGTGTCGAACCTCTTCATAGCAGAGGGCATCGTCCTCAGCTGTGCTCCATTTGTGCACCACCCCAAATCACTGGTGGGGGGAAACAACCTTTACAAAGCAACTTTTACAACGTAATGCTATTACAACGCATTTTTTACAACGCAAAAGCTTTTACAACGCATGCATTTACAACGCATGCTGTTATATGGTAAGTACTTTTACAACGCATATACCATTACAACGCATTTTTAAAAAAAAATTATTTATGATGTTTGCAAAATAATTAATTAATATTTTATTATTTATATTAAATACTATAATAGAAAAATATTAAAGAGTAATTATTGAGTATGTTTTCAAAATAAATAAATAATATTTTTTTAATTATATTAAATACTATAATAGAAAAATATGAAAGAGTAATTATTGAGTATTAATTATTTAATATTTAAGAAATATTTAAAAATATAAGTAGTACTTTAAAAGATTAATACTGGAGTACTTTTAAAATTTGAAAGAGTATTTTTAAAAAGGAATTAAAAATGAGTAGTATTGTGAGAGTTTAATACTTGAGTATTTGTATCTTTCTTAATAAAAATGTAATTGATATTTAAAAATTAATAAAAAAAAAAAAACCTTTGGAGTATGTTAAAATTAATTAATTAATATTTTATTAATAATAATACATACTATATTAAAAAAAAAAAATGTGTATAAATTATTTAAAAAAATATGAAAAAATAAAATATATGACTAGTATTATAAAATATTAATACTTTAGTATTTTTTAAAAAAAAGAGATTTTTGAAAAAAAAAGAAAAAAAAAATGAGTAGTAATATGAATGATTAATACTTGAGTATTTTTAACCGAAATATAAAAAATGTACAAAATAAAAATATATAATATATAAAAAAATCATAGAGTTATTTCAAATTATTTTAACATAAAATTAATACAAAGTAAAATAGAACTAAGAATATAGAACTTAGTTTAAAAAAATTCCCACGCTTTTGCATTGAAGTCTATGTGCTAAATTGTCCTTCATTTATTTTGGCAGCTTAAGAATATACAACCCGCGGAACAAGAAATGAAGGAGCAAAAAGAGAAGAAAAAGCAAGTTTAAAAGGAAACAGAAAATAGAGTCGAGGTAAGGAACATATTTAGTAAATTTACAAATTATAATTAACATTTTACATGTTTAAATAACAATATTAAAAAAAATAACAGTAAACAAATAAGGTTAAATGAATATTTCTTTATTGGAAAAAACATAGAAAATACATTTTTGATTTATTGTATTTTATAACATAATGTACATTTATTACAAAACATATACATCATTTATTTACATTAATTAACATTCATTTATAGAAAAAGTAAATAAAATAGTCCTTTTTTAACATTGATGCACGCGATGACGTCATGACGTGAACGTAGACGTAAGGCGCCATTTTGAAGAGCATCGGAGGAGGAAGCAGCAGGAAGCTGATCTGCGTCCAGGTAGGAAACTTTTTCACATTTATTTATAGATATAACGTTAAAACAAGATACATATATAGTAAAAAAGGAATAAGGAGAGGTTGCGGAAAAACTAATTCATCTTTTAAATGTTTAAAAACATGTCCACGTTCATGTCATTAATGTATGCCTATGTCGGGTCGCGAAAATGTATTGGTTCATTAAAAATTGTAAGTAACTGTAAAAGTAATTTAAGTTACTATTAAAAATGTTTATTACAAAACTTCAGAACCATTACAAATGAATTATATCTTCATTTAAAAAAAAAAAAATTTGCGTATTTATAATTTGTGAAAAAAAATATTGTTAGTAATTTGGTGTTTATGCAGCAATGTGCATTTCGTTAAATGGTTTGACTAATGGAATTTAGAATAGATAGAATTTTTGTGGATTTTAATGGTGGTAGTTACTTAGGAAGTTTACTGATATTTATTTACTTGCGTTTGATTTTTGGAAAGTTGGTCGAATATTATGGAAAAGTTGCTTTGGAAACATTGGTTGTTTAGGAAAAAATGAAGATTGGGAAAAAAAATACAATAATTAGGAGACCCGACTTGTAAATTTGAAAAAATGTTTGAAATATAATTGTATGCCAATTGTAATTAAAGGATATTAAAATTTGAGGCAAAGCAAGAAAGTAAGTACATAACTAGTTTTAGAAAGAAAGAATGTTAGAAAGATTTTCCAGGTAGTCTAGAGCCACACACAACGTAAATTGTTGTAATATAGCCAATAGTCTCTCTGACATTTACCTACTTTTGACAGTTACTCGTGGGTTTAGACTACCTGCAAGTGTTTGAGCAAGTCTCATTTCTTGAAAACTTTGCTCCTTCTTCAAAGTTTCCAAGAAAGAGTAGAAATTTGGATGAGGTTTGCCAATTGTATGGTTGAAGGAGTTATGCCATCCCTCAATGGCATTATTTGTTTTTGCTTCTCCCTCTAAACAGCTCGTGTAGCAGTTCCACCACTCCACATGGAATCGTGGCTTCCTCCTGCGACCCGATCTGCTTAGGTGCCCAATCCATGTGTCCTCGAAATAATTTAGGATGGGTGCCAATTTCTCTTCATTACTTGTATAATAAACAGATTCTATAATAGCAGTGTAGTACTCGTCCACACTATCGGGAGGAACAAAACAAAGTGCTGTTAATTTTTTTAGTTCAAACTGTAGTTTGCTATCACGAGAATAATCTGCAACTAGGGATGTTTTTTGTACTTTACGCCAAAAAGCCTGGGAAAAATGGAAAAAACATCCCTGAATTTGGGTATCCGTGTACGTTTTATTGATCACATTGATCATGCTCAATTCAAAATCAATAATTATTTTCCTAGGACTTTGAGATGTTTTACTTTTAATAACTGATAAAAGTTCAGAGTATGTTGCAGAAGTCTTATCAGGTAGCAAACTATATACTAAGGGAATTACATTATTGTTAATTTTGGCATGTATAGTGTAAATTTGAGTGAAAGGATGGGGTGTACTTTTAAACATCCCATCCATCATCCAAATTTCACTATTTTCTAACTTTGCAAGGTTACGTGGGGTACTAAAAATTAGAATTCGTTTCTGAGGGTTTTGGTTGTCATGCAAAAGGAAAGGTTCATCAGAAAAAGAAATAGAAAGATCATGTGGAATTCTAATATCTGAAAAAGTATGTGGTGTAGATAATTGGATGTTACTTGCCTGCTTTTGTCTTTGAATAATTAGTCTCAAATTAGGAATTATAGGCATGTTACTAGCAACGTGACTGGGGACATGCTGTGCAACCTCTCGTAAAATGGATCCTGTAGAATCATTGGAGGTGCTTGCAATAGCTTTCATTTCATTAACAGTTTCTCTTATTTGTACATCCATTGCAGAGGCAGAGTGGTTATGTTCTGTTGTTTTCACAACTAAATTATCAAGTGTAACCGCTCTACCACTGCAATGGGTAGTGTAGTATTGAACACACCTCCAATGATTTCTAGGAAAACGTATTCTTTCCTTACTATATATGTATCCTGCATGGTTTAATAAATTTTTCCCTTTCTTCGATTTTATGTATTTAGCTGCTTCAAGAGTAGACATTATCTGTGAAGAGAAGAGAAGAAAAACAAATTAGGATGTAAAACTAAATACACTAGTTCTAATGTTACCCCTACACCATCCAACACTTTCCCTACTGCTGCACCAACCTGGAGTTAGAATAGTAAATTTTACCCCTACACCATCCAACACTTTCCCTACTGCTGCACCTTCCTGGAGTTAGAATAGTAAATTGTACCCCTATACCATCCAACACTTTCCCTACTGCTGCACCTTCCTGGAGTTAGAATAGTACATTTTACCCCTACACCATCCAACACTTTCATTACTGCTGCACCTTCCTGGAGTTAGAATAGTAAATTATACCCCTACACCATCCAACACTTTCCCTACTGCTGCACCTTCCTGGAGTTAGAATAGTAAATTATACCCCTAGACCATCCAACACTTTCCCTACTGCTGCACCTTCCTGGAGTTAGAATAGTAATAGGTATTCCAACTACAACACATATTTTATGCATTTTGGGATCTTATTTACATTTTAAAAAAAAGGTTTGACTAATGTATTGATGGATTTATAACAGTGTTGATTTAAAATACCTTTTTTTTTTGTTTTTTTTTCCTTGGTGAGGCTTCTGCTGTGGTATTGGCCTGCTGGCTGGAGTTTTGAGTTATGTGTTTTACAGATTTTTCAACAAAGTTGCAAACAATTGTCTGGGAAAATGAAAATAAAAAAAAATAAAAAATAATTAAACACTTTGACAACGTTGGTGAAAAATGCAATTTTTGAAAAAATGTTTGAAATCATGACATTGTATTTAAGTATTACTACATAACAATTTCCCTACTGCTGCACCAACCTGGAGTTAGAATAGTAAATTGTACCCCTACACCATCCAACACTTTCCCTACTGCTGCACCTTTCTGGAGTTAGAATAGTAAATTTTACCCCTACACCATCCAACACTTTCCCTACTGCTGCACCAACCTGGAGTTAGAATAGTAAATTTTACCCCTACACCATCCAACACTTTCCCTACTGCTGCACCTTCCTGAAGTTAGAATAGTAAATTGTACCCCTATACCATCCAACACTTTCCCTACTGCTGCACCTTCCTGGAGTTAGAATAGTACATTTTACCCCTACACCATCCAACACTTTCCCTACTGCTGCACCTTCCTGGAGTTAGAATAGTAAATTTTACCCCTACACCATCCAACACTTTCCCTACTGCTGCACCTTCCTGGAGTTAGAATAGTAAATGTTACCCCTACACCATCCAACACTTTCCCTACTGCTGCACCTTCCTGGAGTTAGAATAGTAAATTGTACCCCTACACCATCCAACACTTTCCCTACTGCTGCACCTTCCTGGAGTTAGAATAGTAATAGGTTTGACTATTACATTGTTGGATTTATAACAGTTTTAATTTAAATTACCTTTTGTTTTTGGTGTTTCTTATCTTGGTTTGGCTGCTGTTGTGGTGTTGGCCTGCTGGCTGGAGGTTTTGACCTGCTGGCTGGAGGTTTGAGTTATTTGTTTTACAGATTTTTTCAACAAAGTTGCAACCAATTGTCTGTGAAAATGAAAAAAAAAAAAAAAATTAAAACAACTTTGACAACGTTGGTGAAAAAAGCAGAATGTGAATTTTTTTTTGTAATTCTGACATTTTATTTCAGTGTAACTACATACCATATCATATTTTCCTTGGTGCTGCACCACACTTGAGTTAGAAAAGTAAATGGTACCCCTAAACATACTACACTTTCAATAATGCCTCACCATTATGGATTTAAATTAGTAATGGATACCCCTACACCATCCCTCACTTTCCCTACTGCTGCTCCTTCTTGGACTTCGAATAGTAATTGTTACTCCTGCACCATCTAACGCTTTCTCTACTGCTGCACCTAAGTGCAGTAATATTAGTAATTGTTACCCCTGCATCATCGCACAATTTCTTTTATGATGCACCTTTAAAGTTTAAAAAAAATTATTATTTACCCCTACACCATACAACACTTTTGCTAATGCTAAAAATATATTTTTAAATTAAAAAATTAAAAAAATTAAATAATAAATAATTTACCTTTACTATAGCAAAGGTGAGTCGAGTAGGTTGAGGTGAAGATAAATTAGGCAAACGATATGTTGCTTTTGATAGAAAAGCAAATTTCTGTTGTAGGAACAAAAAAAGATGTTTTAATTTGGTATATATTAAAGTTACTTCAGAGAAAAAAAATTGGTTAGAGTACATTTTATAAAGTATAAAGTATTAAATTATTTTTAAAGCACTGTTTGTATGGAAATAAAATATGATTTAGGACAAAACAAGGTGTTAAAATATAATAGTGACTTACTAGTAGTTGGAAAGAAAGAATGCTTCTTCAAAGGATTGCAGTGTTCTCTCAGTCGAGGTCAAAGTCTAGGTGTCAGAGGGTCAGGTTTTTGCGTCTGGTCTCTCTGGTAGTTGATAATCAACTGAATGCAAAATGGTGTCTTGCTGGTATTTATAACTTTTAGTCAGTGTCACTATTATTTTTTTTTAAAAACAGCGTTCGTTGTGTTTTTTAGTATATTTTATTTTGCTGTGGAAAATGATAATTTAAAAAATCATTAAAAGATGTATTGTTTTCATTTATTTGCTCCGTTTTGGCATCCATTTTGGAACATGTCTTTCGCTATTCTTTTCATAGAAAGTGTTGTAGGACAAGTTTTCGAAGTAAGATGGATAAAATGGCGACTATGTGTATGTGTCTTCTGTTTTAATCCGTTTATTTATTTTGTGATATAATCATGATTTAAATGTATATGAACTGTTGTTTAATTATTGGTTATTTGTGCAAAACTTTAAAATGTGTTAAAACGTATTTTTGGGGAAATCGGAGTATTAATTTTAATACTCTAGTATTAATTTTAATACTTGAGTATTCATTTAAATACTCGCGCATTGATTTGGTAATGCATTTCAGTAGATTTACGTTCAGTTTTGCTCCACATTTTAATACACTTCCCCACCCTAAAACCCCTAATTTCCCTGCATCCCGTGCCAGATTTTATTGAACTTTTTAATAAAAAATATATTTTTTGGCGTTGTAATGGTATGCGTTGTAATGGTTTTCGTTGTAAAAGCACTTTTAAGTATTTTAATAAGTTTGGCGTTGTAACAGTATTCGTTGTAAAGTATTGCGTTGTAGTAGTGTTTGTGTTGTAAAAAATGCGTTGTAATAGCATGCGTTGTAACGTCATACATCCCTGGTGGGCCATGAGGTTGCACCATTGGAGTGTGACCACAAATTTAGCAGGGAAGAGACCCAGGGCTGCGGAGAGGGTGCACATCTAGGTGCCGATCACGATCCGGTAAAAAATGTCCCCGTACGACTCGTATCGGGTCTTTTTACCGTACGAATCGTCCAAGTGCCGTACGAACTGGCAATCACGATTCGCATGGTAAAAAGTCCATACGAACCGCACTGGGAATCATTCCCCACACGTCCTCGGGTCGGAAAATGTGTCCGACACGTCCTCGGACGATTTACCTTACAAACGTGAAAAGCCAAGTCCGACCGAGGAATCACGATCCATCCCGTGCGTCCGAGCTTACAACTGTATGGAAAAAACACCGTCCGCACCGAACTCCTATAGCAACCATGGAGACATGTGCCCGCATACGCGCCCAACACTCCCCCCAGCCCCCGTACGTCCGACACGTACCCCCCGTGTATGTATACCCCCACCCGTCTAGGTGCACCCCAGTACGTTCGAGTCGTACCCCCACCCCAGTACGTGTCGTACCACCGTCTATGTACACCCCAGTACGTTCCAGTCATACCCCCACCCCAGTACGTGTCATACCCCCGTGTACCTACACCCCAGTACGTTCCAGTCGTACCCCCACCCCAGTACGTGTCGTACCACCGTCTATGTACACCCCAGTACGTTCGAGCCCCACCCCCACCCCTGTACGTGTCGCACCACCGTGTACCTACACCCCAGTATGTTCCAGTCATACCCCCACCCCAGTACGTGTCGTACCACCGTCTATGTACACCCCAGTACGTTCGAGCCCCACCCCCACCCCTGTACGTGTCGCACCACCGTGTACCTACACCCCAGTACGTTCCAGTCGTACCCCCACCCCAGTACGTGTCATACCCCCGTGTACCTACACCCCAGTACGTTCCAGTCGTACCCCCACCCCAGTACGTGTCGTACCACCGTCTATGTACACCCCAGTACGTTCGAGCCCCACCCCCACCCCTGTACGTGTCGCACCACCATGTACCTACACCCCAGTACGTTCCAGTCGTACCCCCACCCCAGTACGTGTCGTACCACCGTCTATGTACACCCCAGTACGTTCGAGCCCCACCCCCACCCCTGTACGTGTCGCACCACCGTGTACCTACACCCCAGTACGTTCCAGTCGTACCCCCACCCCAGTACGTGTCATACCCCCGTGTACCTACACCCCAGTACGTTCCAGTTGTACCCCCACCCCAGTACGTGTCGTACCACCGTCTATGTACACCCCAGTACGTTCGAGCCCCACGCCCACCCCTGTACGTGTCGCACCACCGTGTACCTACACCCCAGTACGTTCCAGTCGTACCCCCACCCCAGTACGTGTCGTACCACCGTCTATGTACACCCCAGTACGTTCGAGCCCCACCCCCACCCCTGTACGTGTCGCACCACCGTGTACCTACACCCCAGTACGTTCCAGTCGTACCCCCACCCCAGTACGTGTCGTACCACCGTCTATGTACACCCCAGTACGTTCCGAACCTACCCCCAACACAACCTCCTAAGTACGGAGCGCACCCCAGGCCCCAACATCACAACCGCATGTACGAGTCGTACCAACCCACACACAAGGACAGCACCGTACAACCAAATGGCCCATCTACACACCGTACACACGCTCAAAACGCACGTACACAACCAGGACAAAACAAAACAACACAAGAAGACACTATTCGAATGGCACAAAGCCACTAAACATGGCCAACAAACACTACAAATACACCTTCACTGACCTGCAACTGCCAAAGACAAACAGAGGGCCAAAACACAACCACTACTTATAACACACCCACCCAAAATTCAAACACTGCCACACCCACCCATGGACCAATAAAAAGGCCCACACACACAAACCATGAGCCTTTGCAACAGACTCACTGCTGCCAGACACCACAGAACCATACAACAAGCTACACCACACCTTACACTTGCACACCTTCACACAACC
The DNA here is from genome assembly GCF_964204655.1 of Triturus cristatus. Lineage (NCBI taxonomy): Eukaryota > Metazoa > Chordata > Amphibia > Caudata > Salamandridae > Triturus > Triturus cristatus. Next base: position 484,279,954 of record NC_140580.1, on the reverse strand, counting down.
ACCCTCACAAACACCCCCTCATCACATTCACACACACACACACACACAACCATCCACACACCTCCCCCAACATCCACACACCCCCCCACCATCCCCACCCACACCCCTCACCATGCCCACTACCAAGAATCCAAAGTTCAGTAACCGAGAGTTGGAGGTCCTTGTTGATCAAATCCTCAGAGTCGAGCCACAGATCTTTGGAACATTGGTCAGAAACACCAGCCTGGCAGCAAAAACAGCCATGTGGCAGACCATCGTCGATGCTGTGAATGCTGTTGCGGACACCAGGAGGACCAGGCAGGAATGCCAGAACAGGTGGTACGATCTGCAGAGGAGGGTCAGAGCCAAGAGGCAGGAGGAACACGACCAGGCCAACGCCACTGGAGGAGGGCCCTCCCGCAGACCCGTACAGTACCATCCCTGGGAGGAGAGGGTGATGGCCATACTGCCGGTGGAGGCAGTCGAAGGATTAGAAGGACTCCGAGACCCGGGTGAGTACACAAACAACGCACCTCACATGGGGGGAACGGCATCCACAACCAAAATCACTAACAGGCACGCAACCACCACAAGCCATCGCATTACTCAACCACACTCCATGAGCATGCACATGCCACTGCTGCCACCATGCCCCATGCACCCAGCTGGACAATGGCAAGTCACAGAAGACAACAACACATGACACGGTAACCCGGATGGCGGGAGGCTGGGCCCCAAAAATCACATAGTGCGACTCCGAAGCAGACAACAATGCACTCTGCCCATATGGCCTAGGTCACAGCCAGACAAACAGTGTGTCCCAACACAGGAATGACTTGCCAGCAAATGGCGGACGCCTTGCATCAACACATGGGGGTGAAGGCAGCTAATGAACAGCCAACATTGTGAAAGAGTGGCAGCACACACCACCACAGCAGCAGCGCACAGACACACATCACACCCAATGGGTGCCCGGAGATCAGAAACAAACTCACATCAACAAGCCAAGGGCCACTCAAAGATCTGCTAACAGTGTGTGCCCAGGAAGCTGGGCTGAGGTGACAGAGGGTGACACACAGAGGGAGGGAGAGGGTGACAGAGAGGGAGGGAGAGGGGGACAGAGAGGGAGGGAGAGGGGGACAGAGAGGGAGGGAGACACAGGGAGACGGACAGAGGGAGGAGGCTGACACACAGAGGGAGGGAGAGGGTGACAGAGAGGGAGGGAGAGGGGGACAGAGAGGGAGGGAGAGGGGGACAGAGAGGGAGGGAGACACAGGGAGACGGACAGAGGGAGGAGGCTGACACACAGAGGGAGGGAGAGGGTGACAGAGAGGGAGGGAGAGGGGGACAGAGAGGGAGGGAGAGGGGGACAGAGAGGGAGGGAGACACAGGGAGACGGACAGAGGGAGGAGGCTGACACACAGAGGGAGGGAGAGGGTGACTGAGAGGGAGGGAGAGGGGGACAGAGAGGGAGGGAGAGGGGGACAGAGAGGGAGGGAGACACAGGGAGAGCAAATCAGCCGTGTGGTGTGTGGGAATGTCTGCTCGTCAGCAGGTAGACTGCGTGCATGTAGCCAAGGGTGGCCCGTGCCAGAACCCCCCCTCTTCTCCATGGCAAAACACAGGGCCATGTCACAACCTGTGCATGAGCACAATGACAGCTACCTGCATCACATAAGTGTGTGGAACAACTCCATGTGCACATGTACAGTGCTACACGGAAGGCGCCAATGCATGGCTCGCAACACCTGCCCACTCCACTGCTGACTGCAGTCACACTTGACGCAGCAAGTAAGACTGTGCCACACATAGTTAAAGGGGCCAAAGTGGTGCCCAAGGGACACACCCATGCACAAGTGCACTGTGAGTGGAATGCAAGACAGATCCTAATTCCAAGAGAAAATGTGCCAACTTTGGAAATGATGAAACATGGATGTTGCATGGACCAAAATCAACATTGTCTCTCTCACACACAGGTCAACGTCGTGGTGCACCCCCCAACACTCACAGGACCCGGATCTGCAGGAGCCTGATCCCAACGGCAGCGACCACTCTCACCACTCTGTGGACGACCCCGACCGACCTGGCCCCTCTGGTGTCCAACCGCCTGCAGCACCTGCGTCAGGTACAACTGTGCCAACCACCACCCCCACTCCTGCCACATCCCAGGAGACACCCAGGATCCCTGCCCCAACACCACAATGCAGCCAGGCTGGCCAGGAGGGACATGGTGTCCCGGGCACCCAGGAGGAGGCAGGCAACAACGCCAATGCCACCCCTCAGGGGTCCCGGAGACCCGATGTGCCCACAAGGGCAGGCCAGGCGCAAGTGGGCAGGGGTGGTGGGAGTGGAGGAAGGTGGAGGCACGAGCCTGACCAGTTGGCTGGGGATCCGGTATTTTCCCATGTCCGTAACATCCTGGACTCATACCGGCAGGACACCACGGGCATGGCCCAGGTTGTGTCCACCCTCAATGAGATCAAGGGGAGCCTCGATGAGATAAAGACCCAGCAGGCCCAGCAACATGCGGAGCTACATGCCTGTCTACTGGTACACCAACGGAGGATGGAGGACAGACAGGCTGAGCAAGTGACGGCATTCCAGGGGATTCACGCTACACTCCGTCGGATGGCCGACAACATGGCCGACCCTCCCTGTGCCAGAAGGCGGAGAACATCACCACCCACAGGGAGGGATCAGGAGGAGGAGGAGGAGGAAACATCCGACGGAGCATCCCAGATGTCGACACGGCCTGCTGGTGAGGTTCCCCGCAGGAGGCCGGGTCGTCCACGGAAAGGACCGTGAGGGTCGGCGCTACATCACCATCTCCCAGGACACCTGGCCTGGCACCTGGCCCACTGGAGCAACAGCATCACAGCATCAAGAGACATTCTCTGCCACATGGCCCTGCTGGTCACTGGCTGACCAATGTTGACAAAGACTGTGGCATGGACTCTGAGGACATCCAATGGCAAGGACACCAACTCCCCTACTGAACTTTGGATTCCAAATTCCCGGAAAGACACTCACTTTGTTGTCCCCCCCCCCCCAATAATAAATCACACTATGAAGAGTAGATGCCTGCTGGTAGCATTATTACCTAACATGTGTCTTGTAAAGTCAAAACATGCCTGAGTCATCTTTTGTCTTCAACCACCCACACCCTGGGGCCTGAGTCTGGCACAGGACACATGGGTCACAGTGTATTAGGCAAGACAGACATGGAGCACCATACACACCCGTGATGGGCCCAACCAGCTGAGGGGGTTACCGAACAACCGTGCTGACACACACATTGAGTACAGCAACAGTCATGCGCAGAGGTCAGGGATCCAGTCCAGTGTCCTGGGGGGCACCCAGGTATGTGTAGACAGGTGGCAGAAACATGTCCTGCAAGCTTGAGTCCGGTGGATACAGAGAATGGGGGCCTGGCCAACGTTGGATGCATGGGGATGGCACATGTCACAATACCCACACAGTCATGGACATCATGCCCAATACACAGTCTCAGCCCACACACACAGCTTGCATCTTGCCACTCGACACATTGACACATAGCCACAATCAGGGAATACCATGCCAGACAAGCAGGATGCACCGTGGCAACACACCAGCATTGACTGAGAAGAGGCACCTTGGAGGCATAGGGACACCTTTATTAGTCATGTATTCGGGATTGCAGAGGCAACTCGAAGTACACATGAACACATCATGTGGAGTAACATGTGGGTCCAACACTGGCACCCCCCTTCAGCAGCACACATGCGTGTTCGCCATGGAACTGGCACACAAGCGTCGGCTAACAGCTAAATACCCACAGCTGCACATGGAGAGCCTGCCATACACCATAGATCCGCGGATGTCGAAGTCCCACACCATGTCAAGCCAATGCTAACCGAATGTGCCCGAGGGCAGTGTCACACACATTGATGCCATCATCACAATCCCCTATCCCATCACTGATGACTGTCAACCAGGCAGACCATCTATTCAGGTGTACACAGCTGCATGTCGTGTCCCATGGGGATGCGACATGGCTGCAGAGGAACCAAACACCGACAGGGGCAGTGTGCACACATCGTGAACAACTGCCACACCCAATACACCCCAGATGCATCCCTTACCCCATGGAGACTTCCAAACGTGTCCGTGCCTGTAACGCTGAGTCAGCCCACGATGTCATGTCCATGAGGAATAGCAGTGCCACAACAATGCAACCAGCAGACGGCATGCGCAGGTACCTGGGGAAGAGAGACACACAAGAAGTCAGCCACAAAAAGCACAGGCACTTGCATGTGCATTTACTCGACACATGTATGGATGACAACATGCTAGGTCACAATTATGACTGAGGAAGTACAACCATCACTGGCACCATCACTCCAGTGACACACCCACACACACCTCTGACTCACGTGCCATACATGCAGGTGGAGACACACATCACAACGCATGCCACACGGGGACCAATGCGTGCACACTCAGACACTGGTACTCACCACTATGCAAAGAAGTCACGTATGAGCCGAGTCCGGATGTCCTCTTGCGGCTCCACATCCTCCACATCACTAGCCCCATTGCCAAGCCCTTCGTCCTCCACGGGTGGATGGTCCTCGTCATGTTGATTCAGGATGAGTGGCACTGCTCTTTCAACTGCCATGTTGTGCAGCATGCAGTTGACCATGAAGATCTTGCAGACCTTCGCCGGGGCATATGGGAGTGCGCCGCCGGTCTTGTGGAGGCACCTGAATCGGCTCTTCAGCATGCCAAACGTCCTCTCTATCACTCGCCTTGTCCGGCCATGGGCGGTGTTGTAGCGGAGCTGGGCCGGCGTGATGGGGTTGCGGAGAGGTGTGAGCAGCCAAGGCATGTTGGGATAGCCAGCATCCCCTACATGGAAAGCACATGGTCATCGTTAGAAGTGGTGAAGCGGTCGTGCTGGTAGGCTATACTGAATACAGGACAGACAGACTGTACCCACCAACAACACATGCCCGTTCGTTGCGCAGCTGCAGCATCATATCAGGCATCCCGCTACGCCTCATGATGTAGGCATCGTGTGCTGATCCTGGAAAACGAGCACAGACATGTGAAATCACCATGTTGGACAGACACACCACAAGGGCATTGATGGAGTGGTAGTGCTTCCGATTGCGGTACGCCACCTCCCGTGCGTGTGGTGGTACCAAAGCTACATGTGTCCCATCTATGGACCCAATGACATGGGGCATCCCTCCCAGGGCATAGAATCCACGCTTGACCTCAGTCATCTGTTCAGGGGTTGGGAACTTGATGAAGTCATCCAGGTGAATCAACATGACCTCTAAGAAATCATGCAGCACACCACTGAACGTGCTCTGGGACATGCCACCAACATGAGCTATGGTATTTTGAAAGGTACCCGTGGCAAGAAAATGTAGGGCAGCCATTACCTTCAGCTGGGGTGTCAGTGCCGTGGGATACCTGTGCTGCGGTTGCAGGTGTGGTGCCAGTCTCGCCGTCAACTCCAGAATCAACGGTTGGGTGAAGCGGTAGAGCCGGATGCTGTCATTATCCTGCATGGCAGCCAAGTCTGGAATTCTTCGGGCAAGAGGCGTCGCTCTGCAGTAATTTGGAAGTGACAACGAAGAGTGAGTGCACTACGACAACAACTCATGTGTACTGAGCACATGTTAATCTGGCAATACACACATGCTACATCGGGAGTCAGGTATGTGCTACATGGCCAGGACACGTATGGATGCAAGGTGACACTCCTTCAAAGACCCAGCTACACACGGAGATTGAGAACCTCCCCATGCCACGCCATGGGAATAGCTGTGTCCCAGTGCAAGTGAACAGCCAGACGCAACACAGGAGTGACATACGCCCACACATCAGCAGCAGTAGGATGCCGATTGCAGAGATTGGTAGCGGAACACTGGAGCCACAGGTCACATGACATTACACTAGGCCAGCCCACACACCTTGCCATGAAGGTGCACATGTCATGACTCACTACACATACCTTGTGAGGATGCTGACATGTCCTTGTCACGCTACTCCGTGTCCCATGCATACATGTGCACCTCACATCCGATACCACATGTGGCATGGTGTGCGGAACAGTGTGCAATGACAATCTACACACAGACACATGTTGGTTGCTGCAACGGCTGCAGCTCTTGAGGGTGCTCCAACATCAACCTGATGGGAAGCCCCCACACATACATGACATAGTCACATTGTGCACCGTGGGTAGTGACAAGTCAGGTGTCATAACCCCTGTACCGGGCATCAGGGGACACTTCCGTGTGTTGGTGTCCGTGCCATGCCAGTGACGCTCACCACAAGTGCGCAGTATGACATGCACACATGTCAAAGGAGTCAAGGGCATGCCTGGCACACATCGCACCATCACCCAGTACATCTGTACACATCTCATCATACATCTGGTGCCTTCTCGACTCAGGAGTAATGTTCCACATCACAGGCCTTTCACACCTGTGCCCCACACATGTAGTGATGCACAGACGATGCCTCGATGTCAATTAATGGACAAGTATGTCCATCCATGGACAAGTATGTCCGCCCTATCCCTACCTGTGAGCCGCCTGTCACCACTGTGATGTGTGAATACCGCTGTACTGCTGCAAAGAGGGCCTGTGTACGTTCCCATATCACTATGGGAGTGCTGCCGTATGTGTACCCATCGTGATGGCGAGCGTACAGGCATGTGTACGGCCCGTACCACTACGAGTACGCATACGCGAGGCCACCTATACTGATAGGGAGCGTACACACGCCTGTACGCTCCCTATCAGTATGGGTGGCCTCGCGTATGCGAACTCGTAGTGGTACGGGCCGTACACACGCCTCTACGCTCCCTATCAGTATGGGTGGGCTCGTGTATGCGTACTCGTAGTGGTATGGGCAGTACACACGCCTGTACGCTCCCTATCAGTATGGGTGGCCTCGCGTATGCGTACTCATAGTGATAGGGAGCGTACAGGCGTGTGTACGGCCCGTACCACTATGAGTACGCATACGCGAGGCCACCCATACTGATAGTGAACGTAGTCACGCGTGTACGGGTCGTTGCAATGCATTTGGGGTGCCCTAGGGCCCCGGAACGCACCGTACCTGTGTGTGGAGCTCAAAATTACATAGGGGACACATGAGGGAGAAGTATTAAGGCCTACATGCATGCTGGTTGTCATGGAGACCAAGTTCAAAATTCGAATTTCTTCTGGAAGGTGAACAGCAGAAGTCAGTTGGAATAAAAATACTTTGTTGCAATGTGTTTGTGGAGCTGACATCATGCAGGAGAATGAAACCGATAGAGTACACACAGACTGCTAGGTTTGAAGGGATTGGTGGAAACATAGGATGCAAATGTGAGTGACCAATCACTCTGTACTCCTGTGCATGAGACAGGGCAGAAAGGCACATATAAGGCAGCCAGGTCCCATGAGGGAGTACTTGCCTGCACATCTTTGAATTCGTCGACCCAGCTGCTGCTACTGATTCCCTGGAACCATGTCAAGGGCTGTGGAGAGGTCACAGCCATTCACCCTGGAGGAGAACATGGCATTGCTGGATGTGATCCTCCCACAGTACCCCATGCTGTATGGGCGACCAGGGTATCAGGTGAGTGCATAGGCCACTGGCACAGACTGTCCCTATGTTGTGACTGTGACTTCTGGCATTGTGTCCTGGTGTGACACACATGCCATGTACTGTTGGGGGGGTCCCAGGGGGGGGGGATGCCTGATGTCTCCCAGCAGTGCCCTGAGACAGGAGGGGTGTGTGCCTATCACTAACAGCAGTTCCCTGAGACAGGAGGGGTGGGTACAGAGTGCTCCCAGCAGTGCCCTGAGACAGGAGGGGTGTGTGCCTATCACTAACAGCAGTGCCCTGAGACAGGAGGGGTGGGTACAGAGTGCTCCCAGCAGTGCCCTGAGACAGGAGGGGTGTGTGCCTATCACTACCAGCAGTGCCCTGAGACAGGAGGGTGGGTACAGAGTGCTCCCAGCAGTGCCCTGAGACAGGAGGGGTGGGTACAGTGTGCTCCCAGCAGTGCCCTGAGACAGGAGGGGTGTGTGCCTATCACTACCAGCAGTGCCCTGAGACAGGAGGGGTGAGTGTGATGCACAGTGTGAGCCTTGATCATTGATTGTGACATTGCCATCATTCCACCTGTGTACCCACTATGGCACGTACTGCTTTTTCCCTCACCAGAGGATCATGTCCCTATGACAAAGGTGCAATGCGTTGGCTGCATGACATGCCTTGTTGTTACCAGCTAATTTGTTATCAAATGTCTCTCTGTGACATGTGGCTGGTGTATTGATGTGGTGTCACTTGTTCTTCCTCACAGGTAGGCGCCACTGCCAAGGAGCAGATCTGGCTGACCGCCGTCAGTGCCGTGAGGGGTGTGGATGGTCGGAGGCGGAGCCTGTCCCAGGTGAGGATACGCTGGCAGGATATCCGGTGCTGGATGCGGAGGATTGCACGGGTCCTGCTGGAGGACTCACCTGAGAGCCACAAGAACCGCGGGCGCCGCCGTCTGAGCCACCTCCACAGGCGTGTGCTGCCGGTGGTCTTTCCAGACTTGGATAGGCGCTTTCAGGCGAAGCAGCAGCCGGAAGGGGGTAGATACATGTGTGTGTTGTTTGTCACCGGCATTTGTAAGGGCACAGTAGCATGAATTCACTGCCAGGGTTTAAAGGTGCTGTGCAGATCCATTTTGCCCCAGTATAGCGCTGCGCCCCTGCCACCCTTCCCCTCCTTGCAATGTGTTCCCTGGTCTGTGTGTAGTCACTCCTTCACAAGGTAATGTAGGCTGGCGCTTTGTCCACGAGAACTATGCCTGTAGCATCAGGTGTGGGGGTGGTGTGTAACAGGTTTTGGGACCTTGGCTGTGCCCTGTCAAGTTCACTGCATGTGGGTTCCATGTCAGTTGGCACTGATGCTGACTCCAGACATGGGAGTTGGTCTCTCATGTGTCATGCCTCACAGCGCGCATGTCCTATGTAGTGGCCTGTGACATGATGTGCATGAGTGTGCGATACGCATAGTGCAGGGATGGTGGCGTGGGTTGCAGTCATTACCATTCAGGAGCATGGAGTTGCGTGGCCACTACTGTCCCCTGGGGCACCTTTTCATTGGTGTTGCATGTGTCATCATACACGTGGACACTCTCAGTGTCTACAGCGTAGGTTGTGCTCTGTGCCATTGTCCCCTGGCACCATGTATATAGACGTGCTATTTTGTACAGGTGTCCACTGTGCAGCCTGACCTGAATGTCCTTCTTCATACTCACAGTTGCTAGTGCCTGTGTGTCTTGTTATACTCATCTGAGGATGGGCAATGGTACCTCATTATTTGTACAGGCGCACCTTGGCTGTTTGGCGTCCAATCTTGCATGTTGCCTGCCCCTGTGTTTATCACCCAGACTATGAGATGTTGGTGCCACCTGTGTCTCAACTATTTGCCTCGTGTAGGGGGTGGTTGGGGCGGGCAAAGCCTATATGTCAAATCCAGATTTCTACTTGCTGGGTCTGGGCAGTGTGTGATGTTTGTCTGGTCACACACGCAAGGTGCAGTGACCGAGTCATGTTGTGCATGTTTTCAGCATTACCTATGCAGCATGTGTCTCAAGTTCATGGATATGGTCCCTGGTCATCGGTATTTTCGCCAACGCTGTGTGGTGCAGATGCAGTGCTGGATTGTCCCCAGGGCCTGGGTGCTATGTCAGACTCCGTTTCCTGTCTTTAGCTATTGTCTCATGCTCTCCATGGTATTTCATTGGCATGGTGGCTCAACCAACTGTGTGTTTCATGCCCTACATCGGTACCTTGTTTAGTAGATGTTAGGGATCTTCCTTTTCAGGCTATGCAATGTTACCTATGTAGATTGGACTCATGTGACAGATGTGTAGAGGTGACTGATTAATTTCTGTCTCTCCACCCTGCCCACAGCATCGTCGGGGGACACAGAGGGAGACATGGACACAGACCAGGCGGAGGGACCGAGCACCAGTGCCAGCCGTGACATCGGGGCTGGCACATCGAGTGGGACAGAGGCGGAGGATAGTGCGGCCGAGGACCTGTCGACTGGCACATCAGAATACGAAGCTGACAGGTCCGAGGAGGATGTCTCCGAGTGGGCGGAGGCTGCACCAGCAGCTGACAGCGGAACAACACCTCGCACCGCCCCCTCAGTTCCCATCAGCCGCCTCCCACTTGCTCGTGTCCCTTCCCAGCGTGCCCGGTCACCGCATGTCTCCTTCATGCCAGGCACCGCACCCCCTGCCCCTGTCTCCACTGCTGCCGCCAATGCTGAGTCTGTGGACATCCAGCGGCAACTGCAGGTTGGTCAGGCTGCGATCCTTAATGTCCTCCATGCCCACGGGCAAACCCTCAACAACATCGAGGCATACTTGGAGGGCATTCATTCATCGCAGGCTGACCAACGCAACTTGCTGAGGTCCATAGACTCCACACTGACTGCAGCAGTGGGTCTCCTGCGCGACCTCCCCCCACCTACCCCTGCCCCATCCACACTTCCCACTCCCATGCCTGTCCCACGTACACCCAGACGTCGGCATGCACCCACATCAACAGACACAGGCACCACACCAGCAGGGAAGGTCCACCGCACTCCTCCTGACACGCACACACAGGGTGAGGTAGGCACACCCACTGGGTCGGGGGGCAAACATGTGACACGCAGCCATAGTGGGAGTCCGCATTCCACCCAGTCCACTCCCTCCAAATCCCCTCCCCTCAGCTCTCCTGGCCACATCTCCCCCAAGGACTCCTTCATGGCCGCTCTGTCCCTGAGCCCCACAGTGACACCACCCCGCAAGCGGTCAAGGGAGTCCTCGGTCAGGGTGGTTGATTCTCCCCCCCTGTCTATGCCCTCCCCCGGTGGCGCTGCGACCCATCCCTCTGACCCCCCCCCCTCCTTGGGGCCTGTGGATCCTTCGGGTGCAGGGGACTCCCTGGAGGACCTTGCAAAGGTGTGTAGTGCCATCCTGGCCTCCGCCTTTGGCCCTGCCCCACCCCCTGTGGTGGAGTCCTCCATCCCTGCACCCACAACGCCTCCCCTTTGCCCTGATGTCCCTGCGGTGCCTGTTGCTTCCCCCCCCCCATGATGCCCTCACCCCTGTGGAAGACGATGGCATGTAACTGTGCAGGCAAGGTAGGGGACACGCATCCCACTGTGTCCCCCATCCAGCTGAGACTCATTGACTGCCCTATGGGCTTTGTGAATATTGAACTGCCTGCGATCCACGGACATTGTGCTCATGCTGAATAAAGCTTAATTTTCTTTTCATTATAACACTACTGCTATGCTGGTATTGGTGTTGGTGGGGCTGCTACATGGTTTTGGGTGGTGTTTATGTGTTGGGTGTGTGGGATATGTAGTAGTGTGCTGCTCATTGGGGGGACCCTGGGATCTGTGTGCCATCACAAGGTGTTAGCTAACTTTCTTTGTTCATGTAAGCAGTTACTGCATGGTGCAATTGTCCCAGGGTGTATTCCTTCCTCTGTGTACCCTGATATCTTCCCTGCAGGGTGTTCCCAATGTTTAGCGCAGAGCTGTGTCTACATGAGCTGTGTGTGTGATGGAGTCCTTCTACTTTGGCCATGCATGCAGGGCCATGTCTCCACCTGCAACATTCGTGGCATCCTTGGTGATCACTGTACTTGTGTGTGGAGTCTGTTGACATGAGTTCATGGGGACATGTTCCCTTGTAGGCAGTATGCATGTGGGTACTTCCAGCCTCACACACATGTGTTGCACACCTCCTGTCTCTGGGCACTGCTGGGAGTGATAGGCGCCCACCCCTCCTGTCTCTGGGCACTGCTGGGAGGACTCTGCACACACCCCTCCTGCGTCTGGGCACTGCTGGGAGGACTCTGCACACACACCTCCTGTCTCAGGGCACTGCTGGGAGTGATAGGCACACACCCCTTCTGTCTCAGGGCACTGCTGGGAGGACTCCACACCCACCCCTCCTGTCTCAGGGCACTGCTGGGAGGACTCCACACCCACCCCTCCTGTCTCAGGGCACTGCTGGGAGGACTCTGCACACACACCTCCTATTTCTGGATATGTACGCTTGGAACATACACGGTGGGGGTACGCTCCATGCATACGAGGGTGAGGGTACGGGTCGTACTTACACTGTTGGGGTGGGGGTACGGTACGTACATACGCGGTTGGGGTGGGGGTACGCTCCATGCATACGCGGGTGAGGGTACGGGTCGTACTTACACTGTTGGGGTGGGGGTACGCTCCATGCATACGCGGGTGAGGGTACGGGTCGTACTTACACTGTTGGGGTGAGGGTACGCTCCATGCATACGCGGGTGAGGGTACGGGTCGTACTTACACTGTTGGGGTGGGGGTACGCTCCATGCATACGAGGGTGAGGGTACGGGTCGTACTTACACTGTTGGGGTGGGGGTACGCTCCATGCATACGCGGGTGAGGGTACGGGTCGTACTTACACTGTTGGGGTGGGGGTACGCTCCATGCATACGAGGGTGAGGGTACGGGTCGTACTTACACTGTTGGGGTGGGGGTACGGTACGTACATACGCGGTTGGGGTGGGGGTACGCTCCATGCATACGCGGGTGAGGGTACGGGTCGTACTTACACTGTTGGGGTGGGGGTACGCTCCATGCATACGCGGGTGAGGGTACGGGTCATACTTACACTGTTGGGGTGGGGGTACGCTCCATGCATACGCGGGTGAGGGTACGGGTCGTACTTACACTGTTGGGGTGGGGGTACGCTCCATGCATACGAGGGTGAGGGTACGGGTCGTACTTACACTGTTGGGGTGGGGGTACGGTACGTACATACGCGGTTGGGGTGGGGGTACACTCCATGCATACGCGGGTGAGGGTACGGGTCGTACTTACACTGTTGGGGTGGGGGTACGCTCCATGCATATGCGGGTGAGGGTACGGGTCGTACTTACACTGTTGGGGTGGGGGTACGCTCCATGCATAGGGGGGGTGGGGGTAGGGTCCGTACATCTCTGTCCCCAAGCTATGTGATGCTTGTGCGGGCCGTACCCAGGCCTTTGCCACGTGGGTACGATCCGTCCCGCCATTGTTGGGGTGACGTAGGTGTGGGCGTGGTACGTCTCGTACCCACGCTCTTGAGGCGTGGGTACGGGACGTACCGGTCTGGTTGTGTTGCCGGTTCGCGTGGTGACGGACCTCCGTTGTGGCGGTCGCTGGCTTAGCTGGACACGCCCCCACCCCCTCGTAGTGACCAGGGCATGGGTGTCAGGTATGTCCTGGGCATGTGTGGTGTGTGACTTTGGTGGGGGTTTTGTGGCCTGCCCTGGTCCTGCCACCCCCACCCCCCCCTTTCCCCCCTCCCTTAGTTGTTCTGACCTTCTGCGGCGTCTGCGTCGGAACCTGTAGAGGAGGTGGACTGCTATGAGGGCCGGGATGACACGTAGGTTCGGGTCCATGTCTGTCCGTCGCATACGGGTCCTCCTTGTTTGCGTCGTCCTGTGTGTCCGTCGCGTACTGGTCCTCCTTGATCACGGGGTCCTGTCTGTCCTTCGCGTACTGGTGGTCCTTGTTCGCGTCGTCCTGATTTCCCGGCAGTTTTTGGCAGCCGGAAAATATTCACCGTGCGGGATGACGTCGGTGCGAATCGTGATTCCTGGTTCGTGAATGGCAGGCTGCGAGCGTCCCGACGTCAGGTCGGCCCTTTCCCGGATCGCATTGGTAGGTTTATTTTGTTCGGTCGGGCTTTTTTACGAATCGTACGGAAATGGTGTTCCGTGCGAATCGTAATTCCTTGTTTGTAAATTTTGACGACCGGGTACGCGTCGGACGGAGAATTTGCTCCGTCCGACGGTTCGTACCCGGTTTTTACCGGATCGTGATCGGCACCCTAATGTTGTTTCCTACGCTTGAAAATGCCCCATATGTGGATATCAGGACTATCAGGACTTCTCGCGGGGAGTGTGTGCTGACTGCCAGTAACATTGCAGAGCCACGCAGGATGATAGCATGTGTGTGAGATCTGCGTCAGGGGTATGGCAATGCAGAAAGTACACCTGCACATCAGGTAAGTAGAATTTCAACTGGGCTGGGGTAAGATACGCTCTGTGGAGTATGAAGAACATAATATTTTTAAAATGGGACTTACAGGAGACCAGTTGGGGGAATTCTAATACTTGTTCCCATTCTCTATCATGCAGCACTTTCCCAAAATCATCCTGCCACCTTTGCCACAGTGTTACAAGAGGAACAGCAACTAGTTCATGTATAGCTTTATACAGCCAAGTGATAAGGCGATGATCATCACCCATGGTAAGTATGGCTTGCAATTCTGGATGTGTGGCGGGTTCAGCTTCCGAAGAGTCCCACAGGGTATGGAATGTGATGCTGAGCTGACTGTGGATAATAAACTGCTCCAGTGGGAGACTGTGCTTCATGGTCGACTGCTCAAACGTGAGAAGCTGGCCATCTGAAACAATGCCCCTAGCGTGAGAATTGAGTGTTCCATCTAGGCCCTCATGGCCTTGGGTGAATAAAAACTTGGGAAGTGGGGGAGACATTTCAGGGGCAATGGCAGGCCATACACCAGAGTCCCACTCAAGAGGCGATGAATGCAAATCATGCATGTGTGGGCCAGCACTACCTGCAAGGGCCATCGGGCGGAGGGCAAAACCATCAGAAGGAGAAAGCCCCCCATCGCTGATACCGGCATAATTCCCTGCTCGCTGCACGTCTCACCTAAGTAACGTCCGGGGGTCCAGCATGACAGCCATTGTAGCTGAGCTGCTCAAAAGTATGGCTCAAAGGAGGGGGCACCCAGTCATCCTCAGTCCACTTGCAGCTGTAATTTCGTAAGGGCAACGTAATGGTGTTTACTGCCCCAGATGAGGGTACTGTTAGTAATGGGCTTTTGGGTTGAAGAGGGTTTGCACCTAAGCCAGGCAGAATCCATCACTCTAGTCAGGATAAGGGGATTACACATCCAACATAACCACTGCTCACCACTAAGTAGCTTGGCTAGAGGAGTCAGGCTTACCCCAGAGGCAGTGTGTAAAGCATTTGCACATAGCAAATAGTAATATAGTGAAAGCACTACAAAAGAACATCACACTAGTTTAAAACGGATATTCATAATTTATCTGTGTAAAACTAGACCAAAACGATAAAAATCTACCATAAAATAATCCACAATACCAATAATGCAAAAATAGACTTTATATACAGTTCCTTTAAGTCGATAGCTCCATCCAGGGCTATCGCGGCATCTTGAACAACAAATCCAACAATTCTGGCTGACCTTGGTGTTGAGGGCTAACTACTGTGTCGGGAAGACCCCTAAAACAGTACCTTTGGAGATGCAGGATGTCAGACATTGCGCAGATTTGGAAGTCGGTACGGGAGTTGTTGGGCCCTTGAAGTCACATGTGTTGCAGGTCGAACTATATGAGTTTGAATTCAGGCGCACCAGCATGCTTCGGGGCTTCAGTGTGAAGCAGAGCAGTGCGATGTGCGGTGCCCTCAGGTTGTGGAGCAGGCAGCGGCTCAGTGACAGTCATCCTGCGGGGTCAGTGAGACCATAGCTGCGGTGTGAAGTGGGGTAGTGCTTGTTAGGATGCTGACAGGTCATGGTGCAAGCAGTAGTGTTGTTGTTGCTGAAGTGCTGTTGCCGATAGACCCAAGGGAGCGTCGAAAATGGCAATGCTTTGTGCAAGGCCCACAAGTTGCGGTGCAGGCAGCGGTGTCAGTTGACGATCTGGAGTCTATTGCGCTAGAGTCGGTGGGCCACTGTTGTGGTGTGGAATGGGGCGGTGCATTGTGTAACTTACGAGCGGTGACCCCAAACCATAGTGCAAGCAGCATCGAAGTCAGCTAGGAGCATCGTCGCTGGTAAGACCAGGGCTGCAGTGCAAAGTGGGATGGTGCTCCGTGTTCACCACAAGCAGTGTCCACAGGTCATGGTGCAAGTAGCGGCTCAATGGCAGCATCGGATGGCGTCGTCTGTGAGACTATTGTTGTGGTACGAAGTGTGGAAGTGTGGCAGTGCCGTCTGCAGTGCCTTCAGGTCACGAAGCCGGCAGCGGCATCATTGACAGCGTTGGGTTACCCTTTTCCTCTGTGCCAGCTGAAACATCCAGTTCCAGAATCTGGTACCCAGAAGACGTTAGAAGTCTTTGATTTTCCTGAGACTTCCAACAACAGGCATGATCTACATCAGACCTTTGGAGATGCTACTTAGAATGCAGAAGGAACAGTCCAGTTGTTTTCGTGCTGCAGACAGAAGCAGAAACTGCAGGCCAACCCAGCAAAGCACACAGCAAAGTGGTAGTTTCTCCTCACAGTTCTTCCAGCTCTTCTTCCTGGCAGGTTCCTTAGTCCAGCAGTAATCTAAAGTTCTGGGGTCAGGGCACAATATTTATACCACATTTTCCTGCTACAAACAAAGTCCCTCTGGCACACATAAACCAGTTTAGCCTGGCTCAGGTCAGGTTCACCACAGGAGGTGGAGACAGCTTTGTAAGAGGAAGCCACAGTCCATTCAGATGCAAGCAACAACTCCTTCCACTACTCTAAATGCAGCCAGATGTATTCAGCCTGGCTACCGGGAAAGGCGGGACACACCTCGAACCACCCCCCTCATGTCTGTCTGGTGTGAATGCACATTCCCTGCTCCTGTCATTCTAAACCCAGACAGGGAATACACAAGAGACAGAGGTACACAGGATGGTTAGACAAGAAAATAACCACTTTATAGAAAGTGGTGTTTTCAAACACATAATATAAAAATCATCTTGACAAAAATATGCATTTTTAAATACTCAGTTTAGCATACCAAACTTTTCTATCAGCTTCCACTGGCAAGCTACCTTGGTAAAGTCTTACCAAGCAGCTCCCAAGTTAACTTATGGGAGAGACAGCCTTTCAACAGTGAAAACGAAATGCACCGTGTAGACCCTTGACCCTCGGTCAGAGATCAGTTCTCCCTCAGTAGCTCTGCCTTGCTGTGTTCTGTCTACGGTCTGACCCAGGTAGGGTTTGAGACCTCTCCTGGCTGGGTCCCGCGCCGGTAATTTTAGTTGTTCTCTATTATTTCTCCCCTGCTGTAATTTTTCTTGTTCTCTAATATTTCTCCCCTGCTTTCCCCCACTGTAGACCTTTAACGCTGTTCCTCATTTGTTGGGTGTGAGCAGCAAGCTGATTGTGCCCTCCTTAGCATTCTGCTCCCCCTTACTGTATCTCTGCTCATTGTATATTTATAATTGCACTGTATTCCTACTGTAGCTACTCCTGTAGCCTGTACCACCGTTCATTGTTTAATTGTAATTGTACCGTAGTCCCTCCGTGTTTTTTTGCCCATTTCACATCGCTTTTTCCCGCCACTACCCGCCCCTGCTCCTGCCTCCTAGCTGCATGCCCCTTCCCCCTCCCCTACTTAATGGTGACGACTGCACGGTCGTGCCTCAGGCAAGTTCGTCTGCACCCGCCCACTACCCGACCGCGGCCAGCGCCAGGAACCCTGGATCTCCGGGACCCCATGGATACAACTCCGCCGCACTCCACGCTCTCAACCCCGGAAGACACAGACTGCGAAAGAACCTCGCCTAAAACCACCCATGAACCGTTCTCATGCAGATTCTGCCGCACATCCTTCACGGTCGACACAACCACCACTACCACCAAAGGCCCGCCTGATGCAAGCACCACCGAAACCCTAGCCTGCGTTCTCTTCAACGTACGCTCCCTTCACCGACATGCCGTAGAGATCTGGGACCTGATCGATACCCTCTCACCCGACTTCACCTTCTAAACGGAAAACTGGACCAATGCCACCTCTGGCCCCGACATCGCCACTGCCATTCCCAACAGCTACAAGATCCAGATAAAAGACTGCCCCCACTGCCCAGGAGGAGGACTCGCCATCGCACTCAAGACCCCCCTCCGACTCTCCACATCCAGCACGAGCGACCCGCACTCCAACACAGAACACCTCCACTTCCAGATCCAGACCAGCCCCAGGACCACGCTACGCGGCACCCTCATCTACAGACCACCGGGAGCTCACGCCCAGTCCGCAACCGCCATCGCCGAGCTCGCCATACCCCATGCCATCACCTCCATGGACTACATTCTACTCGGGGACCTGAACTTCCACCTCGACAACGGTGACGACCCCGACTCCACCACCTTCCTCGGCAACCTCAGACTTAAGCAGCTGGTCAACATGCCCACTCACTGAGCTGGACACACCCTCTACCCCATCTTCACGGGAGGGACAAACATCTGCTTCAGCCACACCACCCAGCCCCTCTGGACGGACCACCACTGCGTCCACTTCACCTTCAACACCACCACCGCAGCCAAGCCCCCCCCCCCACGCCCACGGCAAAGGAACTGGAGCAAGGTCATGGAAAAATACCTCAACACCACCCTCCTCCAAACCCCCCCAGCACCACGACCGAAACCAACGCCACAGCCGTGGAACTGCATCGCTGGATCTCCTGCTGTGCTGACAAGCTCACACCCCTCTGCTGCCCGGCCAAACCACACCCTCTGAAGGCCGCCTGGTTCACCACAGAACTACAAGAAGCCGGGCGCTCCTGCAGACGCCGAGAGAAAACCTGGCGAAACCAGAAATCTACCGAAGCACGGAACAACCACAGGGTAACCCTGAAGGAATACCACCAGCGCATAAGAGACACCAAACGGACCTTCATGAGAGACAAAGTCCAGACCAACGCAACTAACGCCAAGAAACTGTTCAACATCATACAACAGTTCGCTAAACCCCCCTGCAAAGCCACAGACATCACACCTTCCCAGGAGCTCAGCTCCTACTTCCATCTGAAGATCAAGGTCCTCTATCACAACTTCAGTGAACAGGTGCCAGACACCACCCCGCCCCCCCTACACTGCCGATAAGCGTATCATCCTGACCAGGGACCCCGCCACCACAGAACAAATCCACACTACCATGAAGAAAACCCACTCAGGAGCACCAACGGACCCCTGTCCACCGCACATATTTCACAAGGCAGCCGCCACCATCGCACCCGAACTACAACGAACCAGCAACGCCTCCTTCAGGTCCGGCATCTTTCCAGACGTCTGGAACCGGGCGGAGGTTAAACACCTCCTCAAGAAGCCCGCGGCCGACCCTACAGACCTGAAAAACTACCGATCCATCTCTCTCCTCCCCTTCGTGGCCAAAGTCACCGAGAGACTCGCAAATGCCCAACTGACCGCTTTCATAGAAGAAAACGCCATCCTGGACGCCTCCCAGTCTGGATTCCGCAGCAACCACAGCACCAAGACCGCCCTCCTCGCCACCACCGACGGAATCCGCATGCTACTCGACCTTGGACACACCTCAGCCCTCATCCTTCTTAACCTATCCGCAACCTTCAACACCGTTTCACATCGCACGCTCGCAGCCAGACTCCACAACGCGGGAATACAAGAAGCCACGCTGGACGGGATCCAATCCTTTCTATTCGGCCGAACCCAGAGGATCAGACTCCCTCCCTTCCTCTCCGGACCCACCAACATCAACTGCAGAGTACCACAAGGATCATCGCTCAGCCCCACGCTCTTCAACATCTACATGGCCCCCCTCGTCATCATCGTCATGCAGCATGGGCTCAGCATCGTATCCTATGCCGATGACACCCAGCTCATCCTCTCACTCACAAAAAATCCTGAATACACCAGACTCAGTTTCCAGGAAAGAATGAAGAACGTGGCAGCCTGGATGAAAGACAGCTGCTTGAAGCTTAACTCAGAGAAGACCGAGGTCCTCGTCCTCGGACCCTGCACCTCCGCCTGGGACAACACCTGGTGGCCCACTGCTCTCGGGAATCCAACCACACCTACAGACCACACACAAAACCTCGGAATCATCCTTGACTCCTCCCTCTCCATGAACCGCCAGATCAATGCCGTCGCCTCCACCAGCTTCAACTGCCTGTGCATCCTCCGCAGGACCTTCAAATGGATCCCCCCGACTGCAGAAAGACCACCACCCACGCACTCATAAACAGCAGACTGGATTACGGCAACATCCTATATGCCGGAATCAACAGAACCCTTCTGCACAAACTCCAAACCATCCAGAACTCCGCAGCCAGGATCATCCTTGGGACACCTCACCACAAACACATGACCCAACACCTACAAGACCTCCACTGGCTCCCTGTCGAGAAGAGGATCACCTTCAAACTCCTCATCCACGCCTACAAATCCCTCAACAACTCCGGACCCAAATACCTCAAGGAAAAGATTATCCTTCCACGTACCCAAGAGGAACCTCCTCTCCACCGACCTCGCCCTGGCAGAGGTCCCCCGCATCCGCAGAAACAGAGCAGGTGGGAGAGCCTTCTCCTACATCGCGGCCAAGACCTGGAATGAGCTCCCTGTGAACATCAGACGCTCCCCGACCCTGCACACGTTCAGGAAGAACCTCAAGACCTGGCTTTTTGACTGATCCAGAGCTCCCCCCACCCCCCCAGTGCCTTGAGACACTCACGGGTGAGTAGCATGCTCTATAAACCCCTGATTGATTGATTGAGTATTAGGACATACAAAAATGCACCTCTACATGTCCTACTTTTTAAATACCCTGCCCATGTGGCTAGTTTGGGCCTACCTTAGGGTGACTTAGATGTAAGAATTTGGAAGGGAAGAACCTGACAAGTGGTGCACTTGCTAGGTAAAAAACGGCAGTTAAAAACTGTGCGCAGACAATGATGTGGCAGGTCTGAGACACCTCTGAAAAGCTACTTATGTGGGTTGCAAAATCAGTGCTGCAGGCCCACTAGTAGCATTTGATTTACAGGTGCTGGGCACACACAGTGCACTGTACTAGGGACTTACTAGTAAATCAAATATCCCAATCATGGAAAGCCAATCACACACTATTTACATTGAGAGCATATGCACTTTAGCACTGAATAGCAGTGGTAAAGTGCCCAGAGCCCTAAAGTGAACTCAAACAAGGTCAAAAACAGGAGGCCAAAAAGCAAAAAAGTCTGGGGGGGGGAACCAGCTGAAAAAGCCAAGTCTAACAGGTCCATGTAAGGGAATCAAGCTCTTTAAAAATGAATGCAGTGGATTAACTGGGAGGTTAGCAAAATAATATAAGAGGTGTGGTAAAACACTATCTTACCTATCATGGCCAGGGGTAGAAGTTGCCATAATTGCACCTGAGATCTAATACTTCCCATTGTCATATGAAGGTTCCCTTCATATAAATCCAGTGGGTGTGGTAAAGACGGATCTCCAGATAACGGTCTGCAGCCCTATTCCAACGGAGGGGAGTCTCGTCCAGGCATATGAGTCATGGCAGCCAGTCAGGACAGAGCAGGAAGATTTCTTATTTCCCCCGTGTTATTTGAAGCACTGTAAGGCTGCAGTGTATGCAGTTAGGGTATCCCAAAGGAGGGATAAATCAGAAGTTACATCTCTCAGATATAAACGTAAGTCGTCAGCTTCATCTGATTTCTCATGATATGCTTTCTGGGGCTGTACACTACTTAAATCTTTTTAGCCCAAAGCAGTTTACATTTCCTTCTAGATCCAAAGAATTTACATTCAACCTGGCAAAGATACCCATTTTCTTTGCCATGTTTTATTTATTAAAGAAGCTATGATGTGAGCTACACCTTTAATCATGCTTATTAGTCCTGGCTTTCTGATTATGGCACTTTTTGACACAATTTAAGGCAGGTTTTGGCAAGAGGGAAATAGAGCAAGTGTTTCTCAGAAATTTGCTGACCTTACAAAAGGAAACCTTTATAAATAAATTCCCTACTTTGAGGACTGAGGCAGTGTGGAGTTAGTAGCTGTTGATTTTTTATCATGGGCTAAGGGATGATTATAGATGGTTAATTGGTCTACCGCTATGAATGCACTACAAAGTGATGGACAACATAAAGACAGTAGGGCAGAGAGAAGGTAGACTGCATGAAGACCCATACCCAGTCCCGCTCTCAAAGCTTCGTTGCCGGCTTTTTATTGGAAAGAAATGAAGTAAATTTAAATAGCCAGGTACACCAGCCCAGCTTCTGAGTAGGAATTATAAATGAAGTTTTGATTGATTATATATTGTGGGTAGGGTGGCCACTTCTTCTGTAATTGCCCTCATTTTTAGGAGAGACTACAATGCTCATCCTTGAAAAGAAGAGGAAGGTCCAGCAGCAAGAAGATTAACATCTCCACTACTACCAAGGCAGATCATTCCTACTCATTTTTACACATAGTTACATCACTCTCTTGGGACCCCTGTGCAGATTTAGACATGAAGAACTCTGGGGCGTCATGATATTTTATGACCCAAACATTTGCAACTATGAGGCATCTACCCATTCAATAGAAAGAACAAGTTACACCCGTCACAGCCTTTGATGGCATTCCCTTCACTTAGGGGATGTTTGCAAAGAAAACTATCCTGTTATCATGGCTATGCAGATACAACACATAAAGAAAAAGCAATCCTACCACATAGACGGTACTTCCTTTCCTATTATGAAGGGACACCATGATTAAGGGCTATCATTCTTTCATGAATTCAATGGACAAAAGCTTTTCCTTCTCCTTGTTGAACTGCCAGAATTAACAATATCCTTGAAAGGCACTGGCAATATAAACACTTCCATTGGTGTTGCACAACTAACAATGACTAGGTAAAGTAATACCAGAAGCATATAAACTTTTTTTAGATGTCTTTTTCATGGAGTTTATGATTGTGCCATCGATTTGATTCCTTGGTTGAAAATTCCTCATGAGAGGATTTATCCTTTAACTATCTAGGCTGTAGGCCCACAGGCATGTGCAAAAGTCGTCGAACCGGACGTCTGCTGCTCCTCTCCTTTAGTGCACACTCAATGGCCACACCTTTGGCACCAACAGCAGTGCCAGGGGTCCCCCTTCTCAGGCAGCAGGATCAAGAGACTGAAAGGCGCAGAATGGACCAGGATTAATCTTGTTCTGCCAGGCCACGCCCACATTCTTTTTCTCTGAAGCGCAAATCTAATATTAGCAAATCAGAAAATAAGCCTATTATGAGTTTTAGAGATGGTAGGCACCTGTGTACCTGTTTGATCAATGAAGTTCCAATTTTTCCAAAAAAATAACAAGGTCCGCTATTCTCATCTCATGAAGCTGGCTCTACTGAAAAGTGAGGGAGCGAAGGCTAAGTGTTTCCCCTCCCTTAACCTTCCCTTGGAGCTGGAGATAGGATTTTCTATGACCTGTTTCAGTGTCGCCTGGCATGATAACTTCTCTCTGCCCTTCACCTTCTTTGCTTGAGTTTTAGAACATATTCTCATTGTTGTTAAAAACTATAAGCAGAAAAAATTAACAGAGAGTAGACTAATGACCTTTCAATTATTTTCTTTCTAGGAGATTGTGGTCTTTTGAATGACAGCATAAAATGAAATATTTAGTTGTCAACTTTCTAGAAACCCTTAGAAATTATTAACAAGCTAATGTAAAATGAAACTGTTAGAATTTTAGATTATTTCATCGTAATATATTATTTAGGCTTTATTATCAAATTGAAGAACATAATAATATATACCAAATATGTGTCATATGAATCATACGGATTCAGAATTCTGATTACTTGACCGCCAGTCAAAATAACTTTATTCAATTTAACTCAGTAAATCATAAAAATGCATTTAAAAAAACCTTTCAATAGCATCACCTAAAATGAATTAACAACAAATATATTATAATTCATAATTAGAAATATTAAACACCCCCCTAGGGACCATGTGTAGTATCTCTGGGCACAAAGGAGACACGGACACGGGATCAGCTTTGTGCAGCTTCTTTATTCACGTCTTTCTTCAACCCGGGCTAACAGCCAACTGCCCTTCCTAGCCCTCTGCTCCTCCCTTTCCTGCCCGCCCTCGTTCCCACTCAGGCCGGTCCTAGTGCCCGACCTGCTTGGTCAGGGTGCATCATTACATCTCCCCCCTCTGTAAATAAAAAACAAAATATGAACAACACAGCAACTGTTTTAAAGTTCCTCAATGAGGCGGGACAGTTTTGTGATGACCCGTCTGGGGCGTGACTGGAGTTCAGGATTGTCACGCTCGTTCCCGTCAGCAAGCTCCATCATTGCCTGACTGTGGTGAGGCAGTGTCTCTGGTTCTCTCTTCTCCATTTTCGGTTCAGTCAGTAGTTCCTTAACGTTGGGTTCGCACTTTTTAAAGTACGTCACATTCCTAGTGAGTCTCCTTCCGTCAGTCTCTGCAGTGATCATTGTTCCTTTTTGTTGTATCACCTTCAGCGGAATCTGATGATACTTGCTATCAGTCTTCCGGAGCTGCTCTTGCCGCGCAAGAACCCAGTCTTCTTCTTGTATTTGAGGGGGCATAGCACGTCGCCGTTCATCAGCATAGTCCTTCATCTTTTCTTTATTTATTTTATCTCTGGCTGCTAGCTCCTCATGGTCAGAGTCGGGATACTGTTCGTTCGGTGCCATAGTCATCATTGGTAGTCTGGTGCGCACTGGGCGTCCCAGCATGAGGGTGGCAGGACATTTGCCTGTGATGGAATGAGGCGTGTTTCGGTACGCTCGTAGTACCTCGTCAAGTGCCATTTGAATGCTCTTTCCGGAGCGTTCGGCTTGCTGAATGGCTTTCTTGATCGTGGACATGAAGCGTTCGACCATTCCATTGGCTTGATGCCATAATGGTGTGATCTTGCGGTGCTTGAAATTTAGGTGTTGAGCAAAATCAGCAAAGTCATGGCTGTTGAATGGAGGCCCGTTGTCTGAATTCACCACTAGGGAAATGCCCCATGCGGCAAAAACCTCCTCTAATATTGGTATGGTACTCAATGCCTTCGTTGATGAACACAGTTGTGCTATGGGGAATCTGGAGTACTCGTCCATGATGACCAGGACATATTGGTTCGATTTTATTGGCCCAAAGAAGTCAATGGCAATCTGTTGCCAGACACCCTCCGGTAGTGGAGACATTTGTAGTGGTGCAGGAGGATCCGGACGGCTCACCAGTTGGCATTGCGGGCAATCTTTCAGGGTTGTCTCTACCATCATGTCTAGTGTCGGAAACCAGACTCTTTCACGGAGTGCTCTTTTTGTGGCTACTATGCCCTGGTGTCCTTCATGAGCTAAGTTAATGACCCTTTGTCTGAGTTGTCGT
The DNA here is from genome assembly GCF_964204655.1 of Triturus cristatus. Lineage (NCBI taxonomy): Eukaryota > Metazoa > Chordata > Amphibia > Caudata > Salamandridae > Triturus > Triturus cristatus. The sequence goes on along the minus strand of NC_140580.1, from coordinate 484,254,782 downwards.
GGGATCACTATTCTGGTGTCTCGTAGGACGAGACCATTTGCCGCTATTGACAGTTCGTAGTGGACATGTTTGAATGCCGCCATTTCTTGGTCGTTTTGTTCATTGCTTTGCGTGTGTCTCCAGCTGTTTGTTTGAATCCGACGTTTCACCTCTTGCAGGGTGGCATCTGTTTGCGTTGCTTCACAAATGGCTTCCAGTGGAACAGCTGGAGGTCTCGCTTGGTCTACCACGAAGTGGAATTGAAGATACAGTATAGTAGGTCTGACTTGCATGAAATCAATTGACAAAAGGAGGGGACGAATACACTTAAAATATGAACTATCCCAATTGCGACAAATAAAAACAATGAATAAAGTGTCCAGTGCAACAGCCATTCAACAAATGCAAAGCGGGGATCCGTAGGTTTATGCCACCCCGCCACAAGTTGTGGAAACAAATTCATGGGAAAATATGTTAAAAATTGTCTGTGCAAAATTGGCATATTCATTATTAAATGCAGTTCATTTTACTTGCGGATTTCAACATCGCATAATGTGTGCACAAACATTTTCGACAATGAGTGTACAACCCTTTTTTCTTGAATTTGTGCACTCAATGCGTCTGGGTCAGTAAATAATTCTGGCCGACCCAGATTCCCTAAAATGCCTTTAACATTTTACACCCATGGTCGTCAGGATGGGTGAGAAGAATTCCAGATGTGTCAGTGCTCAACATGTCTATGCTATATACTTTTGGTGAAGTGCGAAGCCTTTGTAATAGTATATTGTTTGCTGATTGGATGCCTTAAATAAAATAAAAAAAATAAATAAATAAATAAATAAAAATAAAAATCATTTTACACCCATGGTATCCGATGGCAATAGTCCAGACCTAGGCAATCTCTTATGATCTACCTATTCATCATCAGCATCATCATCATCAACACCACTTTATTCGGTTAATAAAAACCACAAAAGTACAATACATATATCGACGTACACTACATCATGAAAACATCTAAAATATTAATCATCAATGAATGTGGGAAACCTGGTAAAAAATAATTATTTCAAGGACAAATTTCATTACGTCACCTAAAGCCCTAGCATCCAATAGTTCATATATAGCGGTAAATCACCCCTTAAAAAAGAACACAAGTCACAGTTAAATATGCCAGCATTAAAACTCTAAAAACCGTAAACATGTAAGCACAGGGAGCTCATTGAAAATACAGTACCTGCTTTTTCCTGCCAACAAGGACACTCTGCTGCTTGCCACCGACGCCATAGACGCTGCGAGACCGCGAGTTGGGGAAACTTAATTTCCCAGGTCTCCAAGCGGCGCGCAGGCTGCTGACAAGATCGGATGCGCCAGGAGGCGCTCAAAAAACGGCGAGGGCTCCTGCAGCACAGGACGCGCGCGGGCGTGCCCCGGCAAAGCCCGGGCCAAGGGCGGGCCTGTCTGCGCCTGTCCGCGGCCGGCCGAGGCAGGGCAGGGACACCCACCTTGGAAGTGCAGAAACTGAGTATCTACGGTAAGAGAAATCTACGCTGTTTTCATCTATTCATTAATTAACATTGACTAGATATGGGCAAAAGGAAGCTACCACAAAAAGAGGGGAAGAAGCCCACGAAGAATGCTCCCATCACGAAATACTTAAAAAATGCCGTGGGTCTTATTAACAATGAAATTATTAATGTAGAGGAGCAACTGGCAGCAACTAAAACTGCTCTTGATGCTGCTTTAAATGAGACTATTAAAGGAGGAACGGAATCTTTAATATCTGAGAACACCATGAGAGGTAGGGACAAGGAGATAGAGACACTCGCAGCAAATAAATCTAATAATACAAACAAACTTAAATCTTCTAAACCATGTGTCCTAACCTCATCTTTGGAAATTTGCCAGAACTAACAGATGATACCTCACTAATATCTCCCCCGGCAAAAAAGATGAAACAACCAGGACGAATTGCAAATAGCCCAGTGGAAAAGCAAACAACTAAGTTTATAACTAAGGCTAAAACAACAGCTGAGCAAAGAAAAGGAGGAGCTAATCCCTTGCCAATTAGAGGGGAGTACGATCTCATAAAACAGAAGCCCCTAGATCTTGAAATTCATTTAAAGAAATTACATGGCAAAATGGATTGTATCGAAAGTCAGAAAATAAGCTGATACAGAAGGATATGGCTTTTTTAATGGACATAGTTGCTGAAACATTACCCTCTAAAACGATAAGTAAGACATCTAGCATCTCTAAGCTAGGTCAAAATATAATGGGAACTGTAAAAGAAAAACCAAGCCCTGTTATTGTAACTAGCTTCGCAAAGCAAAGAGAGATGATAACCACAGCCACACCAAAGGAAACCTTTATAACACATCCGACTAAAGATACAAGTTTAGACAAAGTAGATAAAGATGACATTCACCACTTTACAAGAGTACCTAAAACTCCGCTATCACTCACGAAGAACCGATCTATATATTGTGATAAAAACACCAAGGGGACATTAAACTTACCACCTGAGGCAACTCCATATGTTATAGTCTTAAATAATGTGCCTAAATTAACGGTAAACCAGAAGGAAATGTATGAACCTTTGAAGACTCAAGTGGTCCTCTGGATTTCCATAAACACCAACGTTAGGGCGCACATACTACATCAGGACATCATCATGTTAAGGAGAGTTGATTGGTTGGGCAAATCTAGGAAATCATGTCGGGGAGATTGTATAGTGGTAAATTTCCAAAGTAACAAATTGGTGGGTGATCTGCTGAATGTTTTTCTGAATCATGGAAAAGGATATTATTCTGATAACGTTGATCACATAATGGCTGTCCCTTTGGGTTTCTTTTATAGGCCTAGTTATAGCAACATTATTGTAAATACGAGATTTAATTCACAGTTGAATATGCCATTGTATAATAAGTATGCTCCGTTGAGGAGATGCAGCGAAATAGATTGACATACTATCGCTGATCTCCCACCTACGAATAAGGATCATACTATTAATTGTGGATTGTCAGATGTTGACAACATAGCCCAAATTGAGGAATCTGCCATGGAAGAGTCTTTGCATAGCATTATTGCTGATGTTCATACTCGCAATCCAACTACCATCATGGAAAATGGTAATTTAAATGTATCATCCCATACAGAGGTTTTGAATAGGTCCTTGCATAATAATAGTAACAGTTCTCCCATTAGTAACCTGCCGAAAGTCGATTCTAGTATATATCCTAGTGAGTTCTTACAAATTACGACATGGAACATCACTGGGATCAAAAATAAGATTTGTGACGTCAACTGGTTGCAAATGCTGGAGGGGTTCGGGGTAGTACTGATTCAAGAAACATGGTGTACTGAACGATTCTTTATAAATGACTACCAAACCATCTGCACCAATGCCATGCCATCTAGGATGGGAAGAGCAAAAGGTGGCTTAGCCACATTAATCGCAGTTACCTCACCTTTGACCCTTAAAAACGTTTATTTCATTGCAATATTATCAGCTGTTGTATTTTTATTCCAAAGGAAACCAGGCCATCATTGTAATACATTTTTATAATAATGTTTTCAATAACACAAAAAGTAAGGTCTTCAAGCTATTAGAAAGCGACTTGGACCTTTTCTTAAAGGGAGTAGCAAGGTATTATGTCTTAGTTTGGGCGGGGGATTTTAATTGTGCTAAATGTGATTTTGAAGTTGGAGAATCCTGTGGGTATTGTGACCATTTTGGTGATAGAATTCTACATTTTCCGCATGATATGTATGGGGAAGCCATCAACAATGCAGTGCATAAATATGACCTAATAGTTTTAGAACCTGCTACACCAGAAGGTGAAATAAATATGCACACTTTTGTAGGAACATGGTCATCCTCAAACATAGATTACTTTATTATATCAGCCAGTGGTAGTGATCTGGTTGAAAAAGTTTGATAAATATCAGCCTGTTTAGTGATCATCATCCCTTAAGTATGATATTGAAAGTAAATTTGTCACCAAAATTACAGGGAAAGATAGTGGATGCCGATATTGATACCCAAGGGAATAATGGTGTCTCAATAAAATGGACGGTGTGAATCCAGTCACATTCATGGAAAACCTTAAAGGGGAAACACAAAAAGATTTAGAAACTTGTTTGGATAGCTCTTCCTCAGAATCGGCAATTATAAATGCCTTCTGCAACATTACTAAGGAAATTGCAGGTGACCTAACAAATAAAAGGAGGAAGACATTTTGTGATCTTAACCCTAGATGGTTTAGCCATGAGTTTTCAAGGTTGAATGGGGAATTAAAACAGGCACTTAAACAAAAGCCAAGAGACCACATAGGTTTGGCTCCGCGAGGAAAGATTATAAAAAAACTTTGAAAGAAAGAAAAAGGGAGATCCGCGAAGGGGCATGGGAGGAATTAATCCTGGCAGCAGAGTTGAAAGACTCAGCTCTCTTCTGGAAGACAATTAATCATCCGTACTTTAAAGAGAATAACGTAGTAAAGGTTGATATTGTAGTACCACCGGAAGACTGGGTGTCACACTTTGAGAGTATTTTTAACCCAGATGGTGTAATTATAACTGATAGCAATAGGGGAAAATGTATATCAGTGGAACCAGTTAAATCATCACCAATTACGTCAGATGAAATTAAATTAGCTCTTCAAAAAAGTACTAATGGTAAAGCAGCGGGATTGGATGGGGTGCCCATTGGTATATTTTTAAGTATAACATGGATTTCTGGATACCAATTTTATTGAATGTTTTTAATGCCACCCTGGGAGGCATACTACCTGCTACAAGGGTTGAAAGTATTATAGTACCCATTTTTAAAAATGGGGATAGAAGGAAGGCAAATTCCTACCGCCCAATATCCCTTCTTGATTCCACTTCTAAGCTGATGGGCTGAATTATGCTGGAAAGGCTTGAAGACTGGGCCAGTGATAATACAATTTTAACGGAGGCACAGTATGGTTTCAGAGGGGTATTGGGACTGTAGAGCAATGTCTAAACCTAGAATTATTAATAGGGAAGTATACATTAGCCAAGGAGGGGGCGCTCCATTTATGTTTTGTAGACCTCACTAGCGCCTTTGACCTAGTTAACCACCAAAAACTACGGCAAACACTGAAAGGGCTAGGGTCCTAATTGAAATAATCTCATTCGTATCCCAAATTAATGCTTTTTTAACTTCCAGGGTACGGTATGGTAAAATGGGGGAATGTACACCTGATTTTAGGGTTATGCGTGGTATTAGACAGGGATGGCTATTAGCGCCCCTTTTATTTTCCCTTTACAATAACAACATAGACCTGTTTTTTTACAAAAAATGATTGCAGATGCCCCGAAAGTTGGAACACGCCCGACACCCGTTTTATTATATGTAGACGATGCTGTCCTATTATCAAGGACAGCAAACGGTCTGCAACGCCTCATAGAAAACTTTGCCCTGTACATGACTGATAAGGACTTATAGCTAAATTTAAAGAAAACCTTTGTCATGTCATGTGGGAGCAACAGACCTAAGAACAGACAGCATCATGTGGGCGGGGTTGCTATTAATAGAGTGCCATCGTTCTCTTATTTGGGGATGCTATTTTGCAAGAACAGCACATGGAACATGTATATTGAATCATGTAAAATGACATTTTTAAGAACCACTGAGGGTATTTTTAGATTCTCTGCAAAATTGGGAAATAAACCCATACGAGAAATTTTAACTTTGTACCGCAGTAAGTGTGTCTCATGCGTCTGTTATGGGGCTGCGATATGGGGGAGAACAAATATGGCCGCCTTACAAACCAATGATTGTTGGCACTCCCAGGAGCAAGTGCGAACATTATAGTACATAAAGAACTGTCTGTACCATACTTAAGCGACACAATAAATATGGCAGGCCTTACCTTTTGGCAAGGGCTATGGGCAAAAGAAGAAACAAAATTCACAAAAGATTTAATTATGGATTGCCTAGCTCATGATCGTAGCTCGAAAATACCATGACTGGAGCATATTTTTAATCTTCTAACATGATGTAAAGCAAATATTGATAAAAAGAACCCCTTACTTATTCAGGAATATATTAAAAGTGACCTGAAATTGAGACATATAACTGCCATGGAATATGAAAGGGAAAGGGCTGCCACTCAAAAACAGAGCGTGGTTTTTTATTGTGAACGCCCGCTCATGAGGGGTTTTCAGTTGTATTTGACGCTGGTAAGGAACATTCAGCACAGATTTTACTTAACTAGGTTAAGGATGGGCACATTACATTATTTAGTCTCATTCCCAAGAACGGAAAAGTGGTGTTATAAATTACCACTCTGTCCGTGTGATAGTAAAGCCCCACAATCTACAATGCATTTTATTCTTTTTTGTACTTTTTACTGGGATATCCGGAAATCAGTTTTAAAATCCCTCTTTTTAACAAACATGCTTTTTAACTATAAATATGCATTCAATTTTGTCTGTTATCTGGAAAATGTGAAAATCATAAATACTGTTATTCGATTTGTAAAACTTTCAATTCAGAAAAGAAAAGACTACGCACACTTGGATGCATTGCTATATGAAAATCAGGATGATTAATTTTAGCCCACACTTTTAAGCTTTTATCTTGATAAGATGTGGCATTGTGCACTTTATGTTCTTTCATGCACTTATAAGCACCAGCACTTTATCGTATAATTAATGGCAGCTTGTACCTTTTTACCTTCCGCACTTTAATGCATTAGCACTTTATTATTGGATACTATGTCTCTGAATAGCTCAATGAGTAAAATGTTATCCAATTCCAACTTTCTAGGTTCATCTTTATCAGTTTTTTGTATATTAGGCATATTAGCATTTACTTGTACTAGAAGTTTGCCTAATTTTGCTATCGTGTGGCCTGAAGACTTATAACTTGTTATTCCTTACAAACTAATTATGGTGTAATGTAGGAACATTTTAGTATTTGTGTAATAGTATGCTTTTATGTTTTTTTTCTTTTCATTTCTACCGAATAAAGCTGTTTTGATTGATTGATTGATTGATTGAGTCCTCTTTAAATATTTATCATGGGGTGCCGTTTTTTCCTGAGTCTAACAGCTGCGACTAAGAAGCTTGAAATATTATAAATCTCCCATGGGTCATTCAGCAGCTGAAGATATAACAAGGCGGGTTTTACCTGTATAAAGCCTTTTCCCCTTAAAATTGGAATTAAAAACCTCCTGCGAATATCATTGTAGTGCTCACAGAAGATTATAGAGTACATAGTGTCTTGATTTGAGAAATTGTCACAAGTGCAAGGACCTAAATCACACATCCTACTCCAGCCTTGTTGATTACCTAAAAAGAAGTGAATTACATTAAAACAAAACATAGTTTAAAGCAGGCGATGGAAGGGCTTTGTGACAATTCTTAGATAAGGTTCAATATGAGGTGAGGTTTTCAACAAAAAATAGGCTTTTACTGAGGGTTTTATTAACTCAGTCTCCTCTCTCTCAGCCATCACTAGGTTCAGAAATTGTATTTTACCCAGATCAAATCCTCTTTTATTATTTTGTCCGGGAAATCATATAGATCTGGCCGCCCTAGTTTATTTAGAGTATGCTTGATATAATATAACCACGGGATACGGTTGGCTCGTTCCAGGGCGACACAATCCCTAATGATCTTGTGATTCAGGGTTCCCTAAGGGTTAAGCCATGTCTTAAGCCAACATACCACCTGGGCCAATCTCAACAGGTCTGACACATATCTAACGCCTGTCTCATGATGTATCAGAAAAGTTGAGATAGCTTGAGGGACTGCCAGGAGGGTGCATAAAAACTTTTTTTCACTCTCTGAACACCCTCTGATGGTTCATAACCCCAAATGGATGATCCATACAAGGCAATGGCTATACATTTGGCCCTATAGCTATTGAGCATGGTTTCGATCGGCCTGGCCCCTAAGCGCTGTGCAAAACCATGTATTGCGGCCGCAGACCTTGCCATTGCGTTTATTTTTACTCTCTGTTGGGGAACCTGTTAGACGGCGACCTCAGAGGAGCCCGGAAAGGGGTCCTGACTACCCTGAGACCCACCCTCGAAGTATCGTAGCCGGGCACTGGCGGGAGACTCCCCAGGGGGAGGAATCTCGTATCTAGGATCGTACTTCTGGTACCACACGACACAGAGTGACCACACCGTGGTTTCTTAGAAATCAATCTTTATCAAGTAGGTTATCACTGCAAATATGTACAAGGAGAGCACGGGCTCAATGAGTCTCGGAATGGGTAGGGGGTAGCGGGAAAGTCTCTGGCAAAGGTTCAAGGCATGGACGTACCCGGCGCACAGCTCACAATCCTCGAGCTGGGGGATACGTTGTTGTAGTCGGGGTCCGGCGGGACCGTGAGAGTCTGTCGGAGCCGCGAGTTACTCAGCAGGCTCAGGTACAAGTTCGGAGGTCTTACGATCTTCAAGGAGCCGCGAGTCACTCAGCAGGCTCAGGTACAAGTTCGGAGGTCTTACGATCTTCAAGGAGCCGCGAGTCACTCAGCAGGCTCAGGTACAAGTTCGGAGGTCTTACGATCTTCAGGGAGCCGCGAGTCACTCAGCAGGGCTCAGGTACAAGTTCGGAGGTCTTACGATCTTCAGGGAGCCGCGAGTCACTCAGCAGGGCTCAGGTACAAGTTTGGAGGTCTTACGATCTTCAGGGAGCCGCGAGTCACTCAGCAGGGCTCAGGTACAAGTTCAGAGGTCTTACGATCTTCAGGGAGCCGCGAGTCACTCAGCAGGGCTCAGGAGGGTCCAAGTTCCAGGAGCCGCGACCACGTCGGCAGGCTCTCGTTGTTCCAGCGTCGAATCTGCCGGACAGACCCAGAGCACCCCTTGTTATAGGTCGACCCCTCTTTGATGTCCGGAGTCTGTGCAGGCAGGGGTCTTGTCACCTGGGGGTCGCTTGTCGGGATTTCCTGTCATTGTCTTTTGATCCTTTCAGGGCCGGGTCAGGAGGAGTCCCAGACACCCAGCAGGCATGGAGCCAGCCCTCAGGGAGGCCGGAGGGCCGATCGAAACCCATCGTCCCAGGGGAGTTCAGAGGTGCGATAGAAACTGCTCCTCCCTCTCTCATCCCCTGGAAGCGTGATGTCCTCCAGCCGGAGTGGCGCCTCTAGGCCCGGGTCGCGCTGGGGGCCGGGCGGCCATCTTGGTGCATGAAGTGGGCACGCGGGCCCGGGGTGGCCGAAAGGAGAGAGGCCATGGACGGGGATGTCCGGGTCGGGTGCGTGTGTCTTGGTGGGGGAGGGTCGGCTGGGCCGTGTGCTTGGGGCTGCAGGTACCAGGTTTCGGTGGTGCGGGGGCACGTAGGGCCATACTACGAGGCCGGGTCCAACAGAACCCATGAGCCCCTCTCATCTAAAAGTACCCCTAGATAGGTAAAGGAGTTCACCCTGGTCAGCTCTACTTCTTCGCAGTAAAAAGATGTGGATCCTTTGTGTTTCTGGCCCATAGTCATAGTATGTGATTTAGCTATGTTGACCACTAGGTCCAATGATTTCATATAGGCTCCAAAGGAATCCAAAAGCATCTGGAGCCCTACAGCTGTATGGAGTAATAAAACAGTGTCATCTGCATATTAGAGCACAGGGATAACCCTGTCCCCAACGTGTGATATGTCTAGGCTGGCTGAGTCTAAACACTTTTCTAAATTATTTATATACAAAGTAAAAGGCAGTGGGGCTAAAATACATCCTTGACTCACTCCTCTACCAGATTTAAAGGCTGTGTGCAATTACCTTCTTGGTTGACCCTCACCCTTGCGGAGAGATCCCTATGTAAGTCAGCCAAGAAGTAAACTAAACTAGAATATATGCCCATGTCAAGTAAAATACGCCAAAGTTTGCATCTATTCACCAAGTCGAATGCTGAGGAGAGATCCATAAAAGCCAGCTGTAATGTCCCTGCTTTCGCTAAGGTATATTTTCCAGCTATTAAAAGTAAATTTAGGCACTGATCCAGGGTGCCCCTAACATGTCTGAACTCATATTGGAGGCCCGTTAAAACCTCTTTCTCATTTAGCCAGTCCATTAATTTGGTTAAAATCACTCTCCCTAGGACTTTTACTGGTGAATCGATTAATGATATCGGCCTGTAGCATCGTGGGTCTTCTCTCTGCCCCTTTTTAAAAACTGGAATAATAATGGATAGCGACCGTGATGACGGGAAGCCCTGCTGACTGGACACATTATAGACATTTGTCAGAAGTTTGGCCCAGAAGGTTGAATTTTGTTTATATAAATCGGCTGGGACGCCAGCAGGACCTGGGGCCTTATTACTGGACATTTGGTTTATTGCTAATTCTACTTCATCCTCATTAAACACAATATGAGGTGATTCCCTTCTATATTCTAGACTCACCAGTGAATCCAAGGTGGCAGTGACCTCGTATATGGCTTCAAAATGAGAGACCCATTGATTTTCTGTGATGTTACTCTCTAGGGGGACATTCTCTGTTCCAGAGAAAAAGGGTTTATTCACAATAGCCCAGAATCTCGAGCTGTCTTTTAGGACCTCCACCACTAATAATTAATTCCATGCGTCCTCCTTTATTTCCTTTTTTCGCATGGTTAAGGCAAGTTTATACTGTTTTCTTAATGCTGCTATCTGAGCCTTTTGTCGAGGGACCTGTTTCGGAGCTGCTATCAGATATTGGTGAGCTTTTGAGCAATTACTATCGAACCAGCTCTCCCCATTATTATGCTTAGGTATGGAAGGTATGGAGAGGTCAGACACTACCTGTGCACAGATACCTTCAAAGGCAATAATGACCTCTCCCCCTTTGTAGAGGTATCAAGACAACTTACAATCTTGTCATCAACCTTCACACAGAGGTCCTGGAAGAAAAGATCTGGGATTACTTTGGACCATTTCAGCCTCCGCCCCTGGGCGGAGGTTTTCAATCCGATGTCACCACCCAACTTTTCTGCTTTACCTTTTAGGTCACACCCCATGTCCAACACTAGGATTACTGGATTGTGATCGCTGAAGTGAGACCACCTGGCATTATAAAAAATTACTAGAGATTGAAAAATAGGGGAAATAAATATATAATCTATGATAGTGTCACACCCTTGTGCTGTAAAAGTAGGAATGCTGTCTTCTGGAACGATAAAACTTGGCTCAAAAAGTCTTCCTATTCAATTCTAGGTCACTTTTCGGGCAAACTGAAAACCACAATAATATGGGGAGGATTTGTGTATAATCAGAAATGAAACCTACACCCAATTAATCGTGCACAATGTCTGAGGGATCCTCAGAATCCTCCTAAAGAATTTGTTCTCTGCAACTTGTATAGGGTGACACTGCTTATATCCCCATTTCTCAGCACCAAATGACACTGTCAACACACATTTAGCATTATAAAGGTCCATTACGGACTTAGGGGCTGATTACTATCTCAGTCGGAAAGCCTCCAACCTTAGGTCAGAGGCTTTTCGACCAAGATCGTGGGTTTCACACTTCGACCACCTAATTACAATTTAGGCCGTCAGCAATGAAACCGACCGGTCATTCCGACTGGATTCCGATGGGCTCAAGGAGCTTGTTTACGCCGTCCAGATTATGATGCTCAGTATCCGGCAGGTTTCCATGCCGGGCTTTCCGACATGTAAAGCCTGTTGGAAAGTGAGTTTCAACCTGCGGCCTCCAGTCGGGGGTCAAGGGGGCTCCTATGCTGACCCCTTCTTGATCTCTGCACCTTCTTGCAGACACCCTGAGTTGCCTGAAGCAAACACAAGGAGATGATGGACGGAGTGCTGAAACTTTTCAAACACTCATCCCCCGTCACAGATCTGGGTTGAATCCATCACCGTTCTTTAGCTCCCTTTGCCACCCCAGTTCAGACACAGCTATATGCAAATCAGTCTTGACCCTGTACCTCATGGGAAAAGTCCAGGCCGAACTGCCAAGCCATGTCTTCCCTGGACCGGAAACAAGCATCCTGGGACCATTTTCGGGCTTACAGCCCTCATCAGCCAGGCTAGCTTGAATCCAGTGGCAAATAATGATGATGGATTCAACCCAGATCTGTGACTGGGGGTGAGTGTCTGAAAAGTTTCAGCACTCCGTCCATCATCTCCTTGTGTTTGCTTTGTTTGCCCTAGGTTGGCAGGGTATGCCCAGACGTGGGTCCCTTGCTCACTTTGCCACTGGATTCAAGCTAGCCTTGCCTGCCAACGGGGTGAGGGATGAACATAACCTCCAATTTTCCTATTGGAGATTGTGCTACGGCCGGTTTACGGCCGTAGCACATACTCCCATAGAGAAATGTGAGTATGCGATCACACCATGTGCGGTTGCATCGTGATTAGGCAGTCAGGACAGCTGACCGAGGGTCTGTCAGACCCGTATCTGCGATGGTGTCCACCCGACATCATAATAAGCCTCTAAATATGAACATGACCTAGGCACCTAGTGAATGAATCAATACAATGTGCTATCCAATTAAAGGAATGAACATGTGCACTCAGCAATAGATCCCAAATCATTTTGCAATCTAGCAGAATGCCCAGGTAACAAAATATATCTGCTTTACTGATGCAATGATAGTTAATTGAATGGGTTTTAGTTTTTGCAAGTTTTGGGCGTAGCACCATAGTATACGTTTTTGTATGGTTAATTTTCAAACCCAAACTCTCCATACAATTACAAAATTGATCTAGCAAAAGCTGAAGGCTATTTGCTGCACTTGCTGTAAGTGCAGTAACATCCGCATAAATTAATGCTTGGACCTGTTGGTTCCCAACCTTGGGGACATCTTTACATTCTTCCGCTAAAAACTGCTCTAACTGATTAATATAAAGAATAAAAAACAAGGGACCATCATACAGCCCTGACGGACCCCTCTCCTCAGCTGAAAGTGCGTGGTGCATTCTCCATTGGGCCCAAATCTTAAAGAGGCTTCAAGCTCCGCATGAAATTCATACACTTTTTAAGTGTTATCCTATCCTATCCTATAATCCACCCCTGTTTCCCCCTGCACAGCCCAGACCTTCGATCTGCCTTCTCTATCAAAGGCTGAGTTCCATGAAGGCCAGATGAAAGGCTTCCTCCTTAACTACAGTATACTTATTAATCAATAAGTAAAGATTCAGATTTTGTTCTACAGTACTTCATCATGATCTGAAGCCATATTGTATTTCCAACATTATCTTTCCATTTTATGCCCACTCAATTAATCGATTAAGCAGGATCCTGCCAACAACCTTCACTGGCATCTATTAGAGAAATAGACCGACAGCACACTGGGTCCGTTCGGTTCCCTTTTTTAAAGATCGTGAGAATAACCAGTTTTTGCCAAGACGGTGGTATATGACATCAGGCTACTGCATTCAAATATTGGGTAACTAAAGGGGCTCAGAGATCACTACATGATTTAAAAAAGACCCTCAGGCTGATTAGTTGATTGGCATATGTTACTTAACTTGGGGAATGCCCAAAACAGAAAAAAACATTACTCATAACATTAAAACCCCACTATGTACAAACATAAATCTGTGGGTGGGGTGAAATTCACCTGCATGGTTTTCTTTTTTTCTGAAAATGAAGCAGTTTTCTTTTAGGGCATATGAAATCTGCCAGGGTTGACCCCCCAGAATGTAATGGAAACTTTCTTACATGCCTATTTTGTGGGGCACTTCTGTGTGAAGGATGATCTACTTGCAACATAAATGAAGTGATTCAAATGCAGCTCCTACTGACAAAGACATTTTTTGCTTTGATTTCGCTATCCTAGATGATATCCTTTCTAAACAAATGAATAATTGTCCCTTGATTTATTTATTTATTTATGTCATTTGTAAAGCGCATGAATCACCCCAATCGGGGTATCTCTGCACTATGACGGCCCTGGACAGCAATACCCGGTGCTTAGAACAGTGCGTTTTTTAACTGCTTTCTGAAGGATATATAGTTGGTAGCGTGTCAAATGTTGATGGGGAGCTGCTTCCAGAGAGATGGGGCTACATAAGAGAAGGATGGTCGCCCCAACCGAGTTTGTTTTATGTGAGGCACAAAAAGAAGTTCTTTGAACCCAGAGCGGAGGGTCCTGGAGGGGTTGTATTGGATCAATTTATCTGCGATGTAATTAGGTCCCAGGTTGTTAAGGGCTTTATAGACCATACGGCCGATCTTAAATGTAATCCTTTTCCGAATGGGGAGCCAGTGCAATTTACGGAGTAGGGGGAGTGAAGCTGTTCTAGGGGGGGCATTGGTCACCAATCGAGCTGCGGTGTTCTGGACTACTTGTAGTCTCTTTAGGGAAGATTCCTAAGTGGAGATCAACAGAGCATTACAGTAGTCCAGACGACTTGTGACCAATGCTTGGATCAAGGTTCCGTGTGGATAATGGGAGTAAGGGGAAGACTCTGTGAAGTAGACTTAGTGCATGGAAACAGGCCTTGGCGGTAGAGGTGACATGCTCCTCCAAGTTTAGCTTCTGATCAACTTTTACCACTGGTTTGGGGGATGGAGCTGGGCCCAGTTCTCCTGTCGTAAATTAAGGCAGAATGTGATTAAGCATTTACTGAAAACATTTCCCTTTTATCGTGTTTTCCTCATATGTTGGCCGAAGTCCGGACTCCATTTTGTATTGACATGCTGCCACGTGTTCACCACGAGGAGAGTCCGACCTCTGTGTTAGTTGCTCTTGTAATCTGCCTAGCAACAGTTATAAATAGCTCCCTCTTGTCCATCTGGCGCATGCCCAGACTTGACCACATCTGTTATAATTAGCTTTGCTTGACCATGTGTTTTCGCGGGCTCAAGGAGTGTGTTAGCTCCGCCCATGTATTGATTTAGAATCGAGAATGACCCTAAATGGTAATGTTCTTCGACTTCATGTACTATCCACCCACTCATGAGCCCCTCTGTTGTGTATAAAAGGGGACTGTGTACGCAAGTTCTTTGTGCTACTCCTTGCAATACTGAAGAGTGTTGTGTGGATTGTAGGACCACCCTTAAGGGTTAATAAACATTGTTTTTGTACTTTGCAGTTTCCGTGCCAACTTCCTTATAGATTTCGTTACAGAAGAGCGAACCCTTGTCTCTTGCGGGCCTAGCTGGGGCTTGTATTCATCAATTGGCGCCCGTCACGTGGGGCTCATCGGCGACTCGGATGCTCGAAGGAC
The DNA here is from genome assembly GCF_964204655.1 of Triturus cristatus. Lineage (NCBI taxonomy): Eukaryota > Metazoa > Chordata > Amphibia > Caudata > Salamandridae > Triturus > Triturus cristatus. Next base: position 484,239,658 of record NC_140580.1, on the reverse strand, counting down.
TGGTCGCGACGAAGGTGAGGAGTTTGGCCGGGGACGTGATCACTGCCAGCGGCGTCTTAGCCTTGGCATCCCGAGGTTTTTCTTCCTTCCCTTCCGAGCTGACCATCTGGGTGGCGCCGGTCATCGACTGAGACCTCTTCTGTCGGTCCTGCCGTGAGAGCCGTTTGGGCGATTGTGGAGCTTGGCAGTTGGAACCTGGACTCTTGATTGGTAAGAACCGTTGTACGGTACTTGCTCCGAGTTTTGAAGCCTGGTCTGGCTATTTGAGTTTGATTGATGGTGACTAGTCATATTTTGAATTTGTCTTTGTGAACATATATGCGTTGCAACACATATAGGCAGGTAATGTGGAGAAATTTCTCCGGAGCTGTGTAAACTTGGAACGGCGCAACGATTAAGTGCCATTTTTCTTGATAATACTGCATATTTTGCATTATTCCTAACATGCCTGCTTTTAGCGCACTCCGTAAGTGGTGCTGCTGTCTGGGTAACCGGTTGAACATCGAGGAATCTGCTCCAGCTCCCCCAGAGGGGACTCCTAATAGGGATATGTACGTGAAGCATGGTCTTTCTTCCATAATGTACAGCACATTGTGGAGGAAATATACCAAGAAGGATCCTGAGTTGCGATGGCCTTTGTATGGATCGTTTGATATGCGTAAGATTGAGTATGTGGAACAGTGTATGTGTAAGCGACGTGCTCGTCAGGATATGTTTGAGTGTGTGCGGTTATGGGTGAAGGAAGTGCGTGAGCGAGAGAAACGTGAGAAGGCGCTGTTTGATAAAGAGCAACGAAAGAATGATCATGTGCGAGCACAAGAAGCGAAGCGTCGGGAGGACAAAGAACAGACGGATAGACAAGAGAAAGAGCGTAGGCTACAAGTTTCGGGTCAATATGTTGTTCGCCAGCCACTTTATCCTGTCCTTAATAATCCTGATGACGATTTTTATTTACTAGATCGCTCTCCACCCCCTTATGTTGGCGCATCTGCTCCGCGGACGCAAGATTCTGACCCGGCTTCGGGTAAGGTAGACACGCGGTCCATGTTGCCAGCCGAGCAAATGGCTGAGCTTCGGCAAATTTCCTTCCGTGCGCTGAAAGGCAAGGTATCCCAGGAGGACTTATTTCAAATTTGGGGGCCATGGCAGGAGAGAGATAAAGTGTATTTTCTGGGTCATTTCGCGGATGAAGTGATTAATGCTTTCCGAAAATATTCTCATGTTTTTGAGCCTGACGAAGTGTCTTCGGATGCCAGAGCAATACGTAACGGTGCTTTTTCTCCCTCTAAGGCTCCTGAGGCGGCTCGGCGGCTGTTCGCCTTGCGGGACGAGGTACTGGCCCTTCGAGAGAAAGCACGCCAACGAGCGGAAACGGAGAAGCAGTCGGATTCGTCTGCAGCAGAGGGCCACCCATCCGCCTCCCAGTCAGATAAGGATGACATAGTGCATGCTAAACCAATGCGAGAGGCGGCGCCTTTGTATGTTCCTCCTAAGGGAGCGGGGACTAGCTCCGATATTACCTCCGCCGATGCTAAGGGATATTTCGTGTATAATTGGGTTTATACTCCATGGCATAGAGCCGATGTTATGGCGTTAAAGAATGCATTGCCTGACCCCCGCAAGAATCCAGCGGCCTTCTATGAAGAAGTCGAGGGGGCCTTGAATTCTTGCATTATGACCTTAGCGGATATAGATCTGTTCTTTGGCCTTATTCTACCACCGGACACGTGGCGATCTGTCCGAAAGGTGGATGATATAGTTGCTTTTAAGGCCCGGTGGTCTGACCTTGAGGATGAGGATAGGGAGCGGAAGCCCGCACAGAAACCTCCCCGGACTATTTTAGATCTCCCCGCTGCTATTGTGGCTAAATTAAAAACAATAATCCCCCCCAAGAAGATTGACTGGAATATGTTGGCGGCATGTAAGCAGAAAGTTGATGAGTCAGTGGCAGATTTCTTCACGCGCTTTGAAGAAACGTTCCATGATTTTAGTGGCCAGTCGCTTACCGACGACACAGGCCGCCACCTTTTTGCGGACAAATACGTGGCTAATCTGCTGCCGGCAGTTGCGGCCCGGTTAAAAGCGAGTGAGAGTTCTTGGTCCTCCGCGACACCGACGGCCCTTCTGACCATCGCCCAGTATTATGAGCGTCAGGAGCACGAGGCGAAGGGCCAGGAGGAGAAGAAGTCGAAAGATCTCAAAACGAAAGTTATGTTAGCGCAAGTATATGGCCCGCCCCGCCGGGGTAATAACAATAGGGGAAGGAGCGGATTTTATGGTCCCCCTTCGGGCCGACTTGATTTGAATAAGAACCAATGTGCGTACTGTAAGCAGTTGGGCCATTGGGCCAGGGAGTGCCCAGCGTTGCGCGCTTCGCGGCAGGGGCACACTCCGGGTGGCCAGAGAGGTAGAGGGGGCTTCTCGAACTTTAGAGGGAATTCCAACGATAATGCCCGTTTCGATACTGCCGGACAGCACCGAGATAGCTCCAATGTTTTCGATCGCCAGCACCAGTATCACGTGTCGGACAGCGATCGATTGGGATATCACGATTCTCAGCATGCATAGGAATGCGTAGGATGGGGGTCCGAATCAGTTGAGGTGCCGGTCGATCAGACGGGTCCTTATGTATCGGCTGAGGTTTTAGGTTCTACTGATCAGTTCCTAGTGGATACAGGAGCGACGCGTAGTGCATTGTCTAGGTATTTGGTTCCGGGGGCTCCCCCATCCGGCTCAATAGTTACATCGGTAGGGTTTGACGGTACACTTTCCCGAAGCCCTCTTTCACAGCCCCTCGCATTTAAAGTTGATTGTTTTTCTGCGCCTTGTCCGTTTCTGCTTGCTCCGTACACACCGGATAACATTATGGGCCTTGATATGTTAAAGCATTTTAGGGCTACAATCCGCTGTTCCCCTGAGGGTGTGAGGGTGATTTTAAATGACAACTACCCCCGATCTGGGCGGATGTGTACGATCTCAGAGGATGCGTTGTTGGCTACCCTCCCCCGAACATTATGGGCCACGTCGGACACGGATGTGGGACAAATGGTGATTCCTCCGGTCCACATTAGTGTCCAGGAGGGGGCGGTGCTACCACGCCTCCCCCAGTATCGTATTTCCCAGGAGGGCGAGGAAGCTCTCATACAGATTGTGCAAGATTTGATCGCAGTAGGAGTAGTGGAAGAAGTCCCCTATAATATTTGTAACAGCCCGATTCTCCCTATTCTGAAAAAGGACACGGATGCAAAGGTTTATCGGTTCATAATTGATTTGAGGGAGGTGAACAAGATCGTGATACCTCAGTACCCGGTGGTTTCCGATATCACGACGTTGCTCACCCTGGTTCCGCCTACGGCGACCGTGTTCTCAGTGATTGATTTGAAAAATGCCTTCTTTTCTATTCCCATTCACCCTGATAGCCGATTTCTTTTTGGGTTCACATTAAACAATAGATCTTATCGTTTTTGTAGAATTCCCCAAGGTTATACAGAAAGCCCTAGTATTTACAGTCAGGCTTTGAAGCGACAGTTGGACTCCTTTGCCTTACTCGAGGGGGTCGCCCTCATTCAATATGTCGATGACATCCTGTTGGCGGCTGACACCCTGGAGTTGTGCGAGAAAAGCACGATAGCCTTACTTTCCTTTTTAGCATCCCACAATCACAAGGTCTCTAGGAAGAAATTGCAATTCTGTAGACCAAAGGTGACTTATTTGGGTCACCTTTTGTCTAAGGAGGGGCGTGCACTCACACCAGATCGTATCCAAGTAATTTTGGACACACCAAGGCCATCCACGCAGAAGGGCGTGCGTGCATTTTTGGGTCTTGTTTCTTTTTGTAGACAGTGGATATTGGGGTTTTCACACATAGCTAAGCCATTACTAGCGCTCTTGACAAAAGACACGCCCATCCCGATTCCCTGGTCAGATGAGTGTGACGCTGCTTTTCAGCAACTAAGACAGGCCCTTTGTTCAGCACCAGTGTTAGGGACCCCTGATTATGCAAAACCCTTTTCGTTGTATGTGCATGAGAAAGATGGATGTGCATTATCAGTTTTAGTGCAGATGCACGGCGACAAGCAGCGCCCGTGTGCATACTTTTCGGCTGTGCTTGATCCTGTCGCCCGAGCATTACCAGGGTGTTTTCGCTCGGTTGCGGCGACAGCTGTGTCAATACGGCAGAGTGAAGGAATTGTATTGTCCCATAAACTGTTGGTGTTAGTTCCCCACGCTGTTGATGCCCTGCTTAATCAAACAAAGACGCAGCATTTGACCAGTGCCCGTTTAACGGGATATGAGTTGACGCTTTTGGCTCCTCATATTACGTTGAAAAGGTGCGTGACATTAAACCCGGCCACATTGTTGCCATACCCCGAGACCCAGCCTGAGGCGCAGAAAGCGCATGATTGTATTCTTGTGACTGAGGAACAGACAAAGGGTCGTATTGATCTCCAGGATACGCCCTTTCCAGATGTAGATGGAGAGTTGTGGGTGGATGGATCATGCCTGAAGCTACCAGATGGTACGACTTCAGCAGCGTATGCAATTACCACGTTACAGACGATAGTGGAGACAGCACGCATACCACAGAAATCAGCTCAAGCAGCGGAACTGATAGCGTTAACACGAGCGTGTGAGCTCAGTACAGGATTGTGTGTGAATGTTTACACAGACAGCCGCTATGCCTTCGGAGTAGCGCACGATTTCGGCCTACTCTGGAAGGAGAGAGGATTTCTAACGTCACATGGGGTACAGATAATGCATGGGGAGTTAGTTCATAACCTTTTAACTGCATTGACATACCCAAAGAAAATTGCCATTGTTAAGTGTAGCGCCCATAGGAAAGTGGTTGATAAGGTTGGAGAAGGGAATGCGTTAGCAGATCGAGTAGCACGGGAGACTGCGATGCAGCCCGGCACTACTGCCATGTATGTAGTGAAGTCACAGGTGGAGAGATGGCATGATGCGAAGGAGCAAGTGCGAGAAATACAAAAGACCGCTTCTGACAAAGAGCGGGAACAATGGGCTAGCGAAGGAGTACTGGATGACGAGGGTTGCTGGAGAAATGAGCAGATGGATAGATGGAAGTTACCCACGGCTTTTGTACAACCTATGGTCCAGATGGCACATGGGCTAGCACATGTTGGAGCTTCCGCAATTGTGAAATTGCTTACCCAAGTCTGGGAGCATCCAGAGATTGCTAGCACAGCAAAGAGGGTGGTGCAGACCTGTATGATCTGTTTGAAGTATAACCCAGGGAAAGGTACGCGAACTCCAGCAGGAGGATTTGCGACACCCACTGCACCCTTTGAGGTTCTGCAGATGGATTACATCCAGCTTGAGCGCTGTAACAATTTGAAGTATGTTCTAGTAGTGGTTTGCGCCTTCAGTAAGTGGGTTGAGGCGTACCCTGCGAAAGACAATACTGCAATGACTACAGCGAAGCTATTGCTGAAAGAGTTTTTCCCCCGATACGGCGTCTGTAGACTTCTGTGGAGTGATAATGGCCCTCACTTTGTAGCGGATGTTATAAAGTATGTTTTGAAGGGCCTAGGCATCACTCAGAAGTTCCATGCCGTGTTCCACCCTCAGTCTGCAGGGCTAGTCGAGAAGTATAATGGTACACTGAAGCTTAAGATCGCCAAAATTCAAGCTTCAACGTCTTTGACTTGGCCAGACGCCTTGCCACTGGCGTTATTGTCAATTAGGTCGGTGCCACACTCTCGAACCGGCCTTACGCCCTATGAGATTGTATTTGGACGACCAATGAATATTTGGGGTCCACCAAGGCCTAAGGCTGTGTATGATGTACCTTGTGTGATGATGGGTGATTATCTGGCACAGTTAACGGATAACTTGGTTTCTATTCATCAACAGGTCCGAGAGGCGCTCCCTGATCGGTCTACTGGCGAAGGACATGGTCTCCGGCCCGGAGACCATGTGATGATAAAGGTCTTCGATAGATCGAACAGTTTGGAGCCGAGATGGATCGGACCTGAGCAAGTCCTTCTGGCAACGAGGACGGCAGTGCGAGTCTCGAACAGGAAGAATTGGATCCATTCCTTGCACTGTCGAAAGGTACCGCCCGGATTGGTGGAGTCTGCCGTGCTGACCGATCAACGAGAAGTCCTAGCAGCAGAGACAGGCCGTGTTGCAAGGCCAAACGACACTGAGGAGCTCTTTTCGGACCACATGACTTCTGGAGGAAGGCGATATCATCTGCGACCAAGGAAGTGAGATCTTCAGTACTGGGACATACTGTCAGAACGGCCCTTGGGTTAGTGAAACGGAGAGCCGCTGAGGCAAGGGGGGGGGATCAGCCCTGCATTAGTGTAGCGACACCCGTCTTGGCCCGTTGGTGAAGAAATCAACCGCTGCCCAAGGGGAAGAGTTCTGACAGATTTTTAGTTTCAGGAAGATATTAGGGTATTGTTTCCTTTGACATGGAGAAGAAGAAGATTTTTTGTGCGTTGGGGTTCATGCTAACAGTAGCTATCGTTGGTATAACCACATGGTTCGTGGAGGAGGCAACTCCAGCCCGAGAGACACTTGTGTTGACGACTCCAGTGCCTGCGGAGCACTACTTTTACACATTGCCATATCAGGAGTTGAAGCATCGACAATCTTATTTGAATAACACTTTCATTCAGATGCTGCATCATACCCACGTTGCTACGAACGCTACGAACTGTTGGATATGTGGGATGATGCCAGCCCATCAGAAGAAAGGAGGTACGCCATTCATACCACTTCCTTTCTCTCATAACGGCTCTTGTAGAGCATGGTACACTCTGTTGTTTGCTACTCGAAAACCGACAGTGGGACGATTGCTTTTCAGACTTAATAAAGAATGCCATCAGGATAAGAATGGATATCCACAAGCGAATGGAACAATTTGGGAATGGGAAGAGTACCGACCAGACAATGAATCCATTCCCTATATCTTTACGAACACTAGAGACACTATGGGGAAGGACAAGTTTGTGATCCAAGTGGCACAAGCCCAAGCGGACCTGTGTGTCCAGAGTGTGGGTTTTATCCCTGTTGGTGTCAGTGATTGTTTAACTGTTCTGAATATCGACGGACTGAATAACAGCACCTTCCTAGCATCCCATAATACCTATTTTGTATGTGGAAATAAAGGTTATTACCGTTTGCCGGCTGGGTGGTCCGGGGTATGCTATGTATCATTCTTATTACCTCCTGTATTCCTAGCTCCCGCATCTTATCATAAGGATCTGAAATTATTGAATAATGTGACTGTAAATAGGTATAAACGTACTTTATCAATTGACGATGTAGATCAGACTGACACCAGTCTGCAGCAGTATATTGATTTCAACTTAGGACTGTTTTTCTTTGTTGGAGCTGCCCTGAACAGTAGGAAGATCCGAAGATTAACAAGAGTGGTAGAAGCTGTGACAAATCAGACTGCTGCTGCTCTTGGGAATCTTACGGAGGAATTGCAAATTACTAGAATTGTTGCATTGCAGAACCGTATGGTATTGGATGTAATGCTAGCTGATCGAGGAGGAGCCTGTAAAATTATTGGAAGTAGCTGCTGTGTGTTCATTCCTGATCATACGCCATCCGTTTATAACGCCATCAATAAGCTGCATAAAATAGCAGCTGAAATCCACACGGAAAACGGTACTTGGTCCTTTTCTGAATGGTTTTGGGCGTTGGTCACTGCCTGGGGTTGGAAGGTTCTAACTGGTTTTTGTATTATCATAGCAATTCTATTTCTTCTCTGTATGTGTATTCAATGTGGACCATTATGTTGTTCTGTATGCATTTCACTCTGCATTCCAGATAAGAAAGCTATTGCCGAAGTTGCCCGCCAGAAGGGTCTAGCTAAAGAGGTTAAAGGAATGATGATAATTGACATATACGATGATTATTCTTGGAGGCCAGATGTCTTCAGTAAATGCTGAAAGGGTCGTCTGTCGTAAATTAAGGCAGAATGTGATTAAGCATTTACTGAAAACATTAGTGTTTCCCTTTTATCGTGTTTTCCTCATATGTTGGCCGAAGTCCGGACTCCATTTTGTATTGACATGCTGCCACGTGTTCACCACGAGGAGAGTCCGACCTCTGTGTTAGTTGCTCTTGTAATCTGCCTAGCAACAGTTATAAATAGCTCCCTCTTGTCCATCTGGCGCATGCCCAGACTTGACCACATCTGTTATAATTAGCTTTGCTTGACCATGTGTTTTCGCGGGCTCAAGGAGTGTGTTAGCTCCGCCCATGTATTGATTTAGAATCGAGAATGACCCTAAATGGTAATGTTCTTCGACTTCATGTACTATCCACCCACTCATGAGCCCCTCTGTTGTGTATAAAAGGGGACTGTGTACGCAAGTTCTTTGTGCTACTCCTTGCAATACTGAAGAGTGTTGTGTGGATTGTAGGACCACCCTTAAGGGTTAATAAACATTGTTTTTGTACTTTGCAGTTTCCGTGCCAACTTCCTTATAGATTTCGTTACAGAAGAGCGAACCCTTGTCTCTTGCGGGCCTAGCTGGGGCTTGTATTCATCACTCCTGGCCACAAATTGGGAGACCACCTTGTTACTGCCTCTCTGAATAGCATGATTTCTGTTTTCTCAGTAGTCAACTGGAGAAAGTTGTTGCTCATCCAGTCAGTGATGGTTCTCATGCCCTCTGAAAAGGTGGCCTGAATGCTGGTGTTGTTTTTATCAAATGCGAGAAGCAGTTGTGTGTCGTCGGCTTAGGAGATTGGGATGAACCCTAAGTTTCTTATTAGGTATGCGAGTGGCGTGACATAAATATTGAATAGGGTAGGGCTCAAGCATGAGCCCTGGGGTACCCCCTTAGTGACATTGGAAGTTTGGGATTTAAAAGGGCCAAGGTTAATAGTTTGCGTTCTTTCTGCTAGGAAATTTGTCATCCATTTTAATGCAGTCCCCTCAATGCCTATATCTCTGAGCCTTCCCAGCAAGATCTGGTGTGAGATGGTATTGAATGCAGCAGACAGGTCAAGTAGTATGAGAAGTACAGCCTGACCCCTGTCTGCTAGCATTCGGATGTTGTCTGCAACTGTCACTAGTGCCGTTTCCGTACTGTGTCTAGGTCGGAATTCTGATTGTGAGGGATCAAGGCTATTGAAGGATTCTATGAAGCTGGCCAGTAGTTTATTTATATGTTTCTCCAGTAATTTACTTTGTAGTGGGAGTAAAGAAATGGGTCGGTAGTTAGTAACATCATTTGGGGGGAGTTTGGCATTTTTCCTGATGGGCAGGATCTGAACTGCTTTCCATTCCTCACGGAGCCTGCCTTCCCTTAGGGAACTATTTAAGATGGAGCAGATAGGGGTGGCGAGCTGATTTGCTAGCAATTCAGAGATCTTGGCTGGGATCAGGTCTGAAGGAAAGCCAGATTTAGTCGTTTGTAGTAGGGTTTTGGTTTCTTCAAGGGAAAGCGGCGGAAATTTCTCTGATTTATGCAAGCTGGGCATGGTAGAGGAAAGTCTGTAATTATCGCTTAGTTGGGTGCTGTTAGCTGCCGTGATTTCATTATAGATGTTGTCTATTTTGGAGGTGAGGTGTCTTGCAATGTTGTCACCTAGTGTCTGGGATGTTTCCTATTCCGTATTACATGCTTTAGGGTTGATGAATGTGTTGAGGACCTGGAATAATGCTTTGGAAGAGTTATCTGCCTGATCGAGTAGGTTAGCAATATGCATTTTTCTAGCTGTTTTAAGTTGCTGTGGTATTTGGTAAGGGCAGATTTAAACCTTTCTCTATCGTGATGATCATGTGTGCGTCGCCAGTGTCGTTCTAATTGCTTGCATTGGCTTTTTTTGGGCCTTAGATTGGTAGTGTACCAAGGTGTCTGTGGGTGTTTCGGGACCGTACAGTGTGATTTCAAGGGTATCAGCGTATCTATTGTGGATACTATATTTTCCTGAAAGGCTCTGAGGCGAGATTCAACACTGTCCGAGTCGGTGTACTGTGGTGGAACAAAAGTGTCTTGGAATAGAGTGGGGGTCAGTTTATGCCACTGTCTATTTTATCTGGAGGTGTGACATTTCGGGATATTTTGCTCTTTAGGTCCTGTAATGCAGAATTCTATTTTAGAGTGGTCTGACCATATAAGAGGGTGGGTTGTTCCACAAAGAATGTTAGGAGAATTTGCGAGGAATAAATCTAGCGTGTGCCCTGCTATGTGAGTCGGTTCTTTATTGATTTTGGTCAATTCAAGTGTCTCAAGCTCCGTCAGGAGAGAGGAAGCGTCAGGATCATTAGGGTTTTCGCTGTGTATGTTTAGATCTCCGAGAAGCAGATTTTTTTGGGATGAAATGACATAAGGGGAGATTAGGTCCATGAGCTTGGTAACGGAATCGAGGAGTGGTCCTGGAGGGCGATATACAAGGGCTCCTTTTCAACTAAGTTGCCCATGCAGATCAATTCTGAAAACAAGAATTTCTGTTTTATCATTGCTTAGTTGATCTAATATTGTAACTTTTATGGGATCTTTATAAATGATCGCTACCCCACCCCCTGTTTTTAGTGGTCTATCGAGCTTTTGGATGTGATAGCCATCGGGTAGGGCTATAGCTATTGTAGGATTTAAAGAGGGCTTAATCCATGTTTCCATCAAGAAACCGATGTCGGGGAGGGAAGAGGAAAGCATATCCCATATATTAATGGCGTGCTTGGGAAGTGATCTAACATTGGCTAAAAAGCAGTCCCAACTACCAGTTTTCTTAGTAGTATATGCCTGACATTGTTGTTTAGTGTTGGGCCGATGTGAATTGCCATTTATAGCGTAAATATCTGTAGTATTACACTTATGTTGTGAGGGTAGTGTACTCCGGTGGCCACATTTTATGCAAGTGAAAGGGCCTTCATCTACAGTTGAGGAGGAACAGCGGCTAATTACTAGCATATCGAGCCAGTTTTGTTTATCCCTGATTCTTAATAGGTCTTGGCTAGTGTAGGTTAGTCGTTTGACCGGGCTGGTTACCTGATCCCTGTCAGAACTGGCAGGGCTTCTGGCTTCTGGCGATGTCCAGGCGCGGATGGGCGCAGACGGGCTTGCCTTAGGCGCACCCGCTGCGTGCGTCCGCTGCACGTTGGTCTACCCAGTTTTAAAATGTGACTATTTAAAAACAGTTGTGCACATTCAAACAGATGATAGTTTGTTAAAAAAGATGGAGAGAATTCTCGAGTGCGGGACTTTAAGGCAAGCAAGCGCAGTGATAAATTATCAGGATTTCTAAGGAGCCCTTTCCCAGGTGCTCCCAATGCAGCAGTATCGAGCTTACTGTGTCAATTACCCAGTTTGTTCTCTCAAGCGCGTCCGCTACTTGTCGGTCTACATATGTGTTTTATACAGCAGGCAGCTAGACTGCTGACCTAGGGATGAGGATCCACACGTCACTTCCGGGCTCCCTCCACTCAAACAGAACAATCCGCGGTGGAACGGGGAGGCACCCAACTGAGTGAGAGGTAAGTGGATATGGTGGTGCATTGAAGTTTTAAAATGTAACTATTTAAAAACAGTTGTGCACATTCAAACAGACGATAGTTTGTTAAAAAAGATGGAGAGAATTCTCGAGTGCGGGACTTTAAGGCAAGCAAGCGCAGTGATAAATTATCAGGATTTCTAAGGAGCCCTTTCCCAGGTGCTCCCAATGCAGCAGTATCGAGCTTACTGTGTCAATTACCCAGTTTGTTCTCTCAAGCGCGTCCGCTACGTGTCGGTCTACCTATGTGTTTTATACAGCAGGCAGCTAGACTGCTGACCTAGGGATGGGGATCCACACGTCACTTCCGGGCTCCCTCCACTCAAACGGAAAAATCCGCGGAGGAACAGGGAGGCACCCAACTGAGTGAGAGGTAAGTGGATATGGTGGTGAAGTGAAGTTTTAAAATGTGACTATTTAAAAACAGTTGTGCACATTCAAACAGACGATAGTTTGTTAAAAAAGATCAAGAGAATTCTCGAGTGCGGGACTTTAAGGCAAGCAAGCGCAGTGATAAAGTATCAGGATTTCTAAGGAGCCCTTTCCCAGGCGGTCCCAATGCAGCAGTATCGAGCTTACTGTGTCAATTACCAAGTTTGTTCTCTCAAGCGCATCCGCTGCGCGTCGGTCTACTCATGTGTTTTATACAGCAGGCAGCTAGACTGCTGACCTAGGGATGAGGATCCACACGTCACTTCCAGGCTCCCTCCACTCAAACGGAACAATAATATACATGTCTTCATCTTATTCTACAGCTCAATGATTCCTTGGGAACATTTAAGAATAAAGGTATAGGTTAAATGTGGCGTTATTTGCATTAACCCAGTAATCTGCAGGATTTTATTAAGAGCGTGATCTACAAGGTATTTAAGATACCTTGGTTGAAAGTAGTAAGATACTATCTGGTCACATCTCTGCTATACCTTAAAAGTAGGTAATTTCGCACTAGACGGTTCACTTAGAAACCAGGTCAACTCCAGAATATAGTAAATTCGACAATCTATGAAAGTATCACCTGAACATGACATTTCTCTTCTAGTCTCCAAATCTATTTGGCCAAACGCTCACATAGTCCTGGCAATGATGGGCAATTTACGCTTAGAATAATCAAATGTTATAGGACTTTCATCCCCCTTTTCAGAACGACTTAGACTATTTTATCAAGATGTTGCTGAACTTACTTGTGAAATATCCTCAATCCTACACTACTGTTTAGATGTCTGAAAACAACAACCCGTCAAGTCTTTTTTGTCTAACACAGCCGAACCACATCAAAGCACAAGGTACTTTTAATGAAACACTTTTGACTTGTGACTCGTTTACTAATAAGAAAGACAGCTTCTTGATAATTTTAGCTATTATTGTTTATGTGCATTTTGTGATGCATTTGGTTCTCAAATTAGCTAAAGTTTGCAGTTCATGCCAATATTGTGAAAAATCAGGATGATGAGCAGGACTTTCCAAAGCACAGTTATGCGTAGTTTGAATGTACCGGTTCAGATACAACTTTACTAAAAGTGAGCAGAAACATCACAGCAAGAAAGCCTAAAACAGTAAAAAGCCGATGAAACCTTCGCTCTCAAAAATTAAGAAGGCCTCTTAAGTTTCAGTAAATGGTGGACACAATCAGGTACTGTTCTTTCACGATTGACAGCATTTACAGCATCTCTCCACACATGCATGATGCCGAATGTCTAGTGAGACTAAAAGAGATCCAATTGTAAGGGATCTCTAAGATCTGTAAGATCCTATTGCTAAATAGGGAATCCAAAATTGCAGTCCTAAGAGCCAGAATATTTCTGCATAAATATTGGTAATACATTGAATTCCTGGTGTGTAGTATAATGGAACATTTAAGTGGTATCAGTCACCCTTAAGTATGGAAGCGATCTGTGCTATGCTTCAGTGTTTCTTAGTCATTGATGTAGCAGTGACCAGATGCTCCATGTGTTGCACTGTGGGCACATGCCGTGCCTCAGCTCTGGAGCATGCAAGCACGGCTCTGTGAGGTTTCCGAAGGACTTTTACCCCCAAGCCATAAGCATCTGTCTAGGATCATTTTCATGTTAATTAGCACATACATAATTAACCGTTTGGAAATTGGCATATTTTTCCGTATCTGCATCCTGTTTTCGTTTTAGCACGAAAATGTATCTTTGTTTTGTAGTCTGAAATGTTGAGGTGTTGACGTAAAATGGAGTATAGCTCTAAACCTATGTATGATTTCTTACATCAGTCCGTTTTGGTGCAAAACCATATTTGTGTTTATAACCGGTTAAAGGGAATACAGTTAAAAGTATGTGTCAAGTGAAATAATATGAAAATACACACTTTCTGTGTATCTTGAGGTTTTCCGGATTATGCAAGCATCTTCCAGGTATACGATTATTTTTTTTTACTTTTCCTTTGAACAATTTGAGTTTCCACTATTTCTGATGACAAAATAAATGCCTACCTACCTTAAATATTTCTTGTAAGCTTGAAACGCTAACTTCACTAAATTAAGCTGAGCTCAATCTTCTGATTGCTATTGAGCAGACAGCCCTATTTAGAGGCAATGTATAAAGTATGTATGCAGCACAGAGGAGTAATAAAATCCAAATACCACACTAGAAAAATCCAGTGGCGGGTCGCGCAGGTAACACTGTGGGGCAATGAGGCGGGGCGGGGTGGGTGGCGCAGTGGAGTTCAACATACGATGGGAAAAGGTGAAAGTAAATAAAGAATGAAATAGGGGGGCATATTATCAAGACAGGCGATAAAATTATCGCCGCTTTAGCGTCAGAAAACTGCCGCTAAAACGGCGATAATGGGCTTGATAATAGGCTCTATGGAATTCCAATTGAAGCCCATGTTAGATGTGAAGGACATTTAACCTGAACTTGAATTGGAATTCCATAGAGCATATTATCAAGCCCATTATCGCCGTTTTAGCGGCAGTTTTCTGCCGCTAAAGCGGCGATAATTTTATCGCCTGCCTTGATAATATGCCCCAAAGCCACTTAACCTTGCACTCGGCGCGTCGCTGAGTCAGCGATTTGGCAAGTGCAATGTAAGTGGTTTTATTTATTTATTTATTTTAATCGTTCCGTGTATGTCGTACTCCACTGCCCCCCAGCCCACCCCGTCCCGCCTCCTACCCCACAGTGTTACCTGTGCGAGCAAACACTGCAAAAATACCAAATCAATGTAGAAAAATAATAAATAAAAAGACACAAAATGACAAAAATCCAATAGGCTTAACCAGAGATATGATTGTTTTTAAGTTTTAAATATAAATTGTGGCAAAAGGGTTACGTGCCAAGCATGCTTAACTGGTTGTGGTAGCTCCACAACCAGTTTTTATCCCCAGTGAATTGCCCTTTGAAAGCAGGAGCAGGTGGCCATGACAAAAGCTGGTAGGCTATCATAGCAGATTCATGCTGGGTATAATAGGAAAACGAATGAATGTAATTTATGACTAGAGTTGGATAGACTCTGACCCAGATTCAGACAACATCGTCAATGCTGTGCCTGCGCTATCTGACATGGGTTTTGCACTGGAAGTGAGTCAGCAACAGTTTTGAGAAAATACATTTTAAAAAAGTTTGACCTAAAATTACACATTCTTTCACCAACTGTGTTCATCGTAATATTGTTGCCAAAGGAGAATACATTACAATCTCATAAAGTGGCAAACAAATCAAATTAAAGTATTATGCTCCCTGCAATTGTATCTTTGCACTAAAATTTCCATGTAGATTATTATATATAGGCAAAATGGGATGCAAAATAAAAATCGAACTTTTAAAACAAAAAGGTATCATAAGAATTTGAAACATCAGGTTGCAGATTTATCAAGACTTTGTACTGCCGCAAAGTCATGCAAAGTGGCGCAAAGCACAGCAATATGGTATTTACTTTCCAAGCCAGAACCTTGTAGGATTGTAAAGTTGCTTTTCTTGTAACAGAAATAGTGCATTGTGCTACATTGCTTCGGGGAAGGGGCATTAAATGGACGCTACTTGGGCATTTAGCTGTTACAGTGATTTTTTGATTCAAAGCTAGATTTTTAAAAATTGTCAGACCTGGTGCTGTGCAAAAAAATAACGCCTCTCTCAGAGAGGCACAAAGTTGGCGAAATGCTTTCATTTCTCCTAATATTTCTAGCACCACAAGTGTTTTGCCCTGTACCAACCAATTTAACTATAAGGTGAATTGACATAAATTGTTCACAATATAACATTTTGCTCCATGGAGACAGTGAGGATCATACTTTTTCTCAGTTGACTAAACTTTTATGGCTGATGGGAGGAAGCCCATGTGTAAACTTCATTAGGTTTGTAGTCAATGGTATCTCTATTTTATTTTCTGAACCGTCTTTCGTTAATATCTTTGAATTTATTGGCTCATTTCTTATCCATTTCTTCTGGTATCTTATTCCATTGAGAAGTCATCTGTTTTTTTAGATAATGTCTTGTTTAAGTTTTTCCATTTCTTCTTCCCATTTAGTAAGCACTCATAAGAGTTCTTCGATTATTAACAACACACGGTCTAAAAAGCAATTGAGAAAGGTGGCATACCAATATACACAACCCTTTCATTGGTCTTATATAGAGTAGGTTTGAGGGAAATTCATAACCCTGTGGGTGTCCTTTTGTAGTTATGGTACTGGATTTGTGTTATTGTATGTCGCCTCTGGTTCATCTCCTTTCTCATGAAGTGTTCCAATTGTTCTATATTTTTGCTGATGCAACCTGTTAATGTGCCATGCTTGTCTTATTTTATTTTAATTGAAGAGTAACTTTCTTTGTTTTCTTTGGTTTTGTCCTATTTAAACTGCACAGTTTTCATTCAAATGAAATAGTTGCTCAAATGACTTCTTGATGTGTAAATGGGTGCACTGAAGTACTTTGGTCAGGATACAATAGCAATCAACGTGCGCCTCCTGGTTGCACTCTTATGTACAGACCTATTTGCATATAGTAATGACACTTATGGTGTGCTACAGAAGTCCTTCCAATGATCAATTGTATATCATAGTATCCCTGTCCAGAAAATAAACATATAGGGGCCGATTCCGATCCCAGGTCGGACAGCTCTCCAAGAGCTGTCCATAGCCTTACCGTTCGACCGACACGTACCCGTAGCCGGACCGTCCTATAGAGGAAGTACGATGCGCATAACTGCCAAAAACACGACCGACACATAGGCTGTGATTCAAGCTCCATTCTCCGTCCAAGCCGTAACTCCGAACGCCGAACCGAGTCGGCCGGAAGCAGTATCCATAGCAGTTTCTGCCCTGACAAGTACGATGCGTACTTCCTACGCGCCGGACGGGTCACCACGTACGGCACGTCACAGCATCCGGAAAACAAGCCTATCAACTACGATTCGTGCCACAACTCAATCCACGGCTACGAGACAGACCAGCTTGCAGCAGGTACGAGACGGAGCAACAAGCAGTGTGCACGACATGAACACATCATGAATCCCATCGCGCAGGTCATACCAGTACTCTACATCTATGACCGGATCAGGAACAGACGCCGATGGAGCAGGCGGTAAGTCAGACACCTACCACACAGACAAACGACACGTACCCACAAAATGGCACACACACACACAGGGGATCCACATCCTGGCCACTAACAACAGGCCACCATAGGGGTTGCATGGCCAGCACCACTAACACCCCAACCCATAGGGCTTATGTTGCCCATCACCCCTGCCACCCCCACCCATAGGGGACCTGTTGCTTATCACTCCTGCCACCCCTACTCATAGGGCTTATGTTGCCCATCACTACTGCCACACCCAGCCATAGGGCATATGTTGTCCATCACTACTGCCACCCCCACCCATAGGGGACCTGTTGCCCATCACCCCTGCCACCCCCACTCATAGGGGACCTGGTGCGCATCACTACTGCCACCCACATCCATAGGGGACCTGTTGCCCATCACCGCTGCCACCCCCACTCATAGGGGACCTGGTGCCCATCACTACTGCCACCCCCAGCCACAGGGCATATGTTGCCCATCACTACTGCCAACCCCACATCACAGCAAGAAAGCCTAAAACAGTAAAAAGCCGATGAAACCTTCGCTCTCAAAAATTAAGAAGGCCTCTTAAGTTTCAGTAAATGGTGGACACAATCAGGTACTGTTCTTTCACGATAAACAGCACGTACAGCATCTCTCCACACATGCATGATGCCGAATGTCTAGTGAGACTAAAAGAGATCCAATTGTAAGGGGCGTGTTCAAAGATATATCATTATTTCTCTTGCTAAATAGGGAATCCAAAATTGCAGTCCTGAGAGCCAGAATATTTCTGCATAAATATTGGTAATACATTATATTCCTGGTGTGCAGTATAATGGAACATATAAGTGGTATCAGTCATCCTTAAGTATGTAAGTGATCTGTGCTATGCTTCAGTGTTTCTTAGTTACTGATGTAGCTTGAACCAGCAGGCAGACCAAGAAAGCTGTGGAGGGGAAGGCAAATGTTCCCCCCATAGAGACTTATTGGATCTGGGGATTGAGGGTAATCTTAGTTACGCTCAGAATGAGGCATTGATCCCACTGATGGCTCCCAAATTAACCACATAAATTGTGTCGGGGGCCCAATAGAGATAGCCCCTACTATGGTAACACCAGAAATTGCTAGCGGAGAAGGCCCCAGTAAGGCGATCATTAATGGGGACCTGGATCAAGATCGAAGCAAGCAGCCGCAAGCAACCAGGGGGCATAAGGAAGCATGTTACAGGTCAGCAAAGGGCCCTTAACGAAAATACTACAGAGCTTCCCATGGAGAAAGTGCTAGATTGGGGGAAGGTGGCAAATGAGTTATCTCCACGCATAGCTGATTTTGAAGTTTTTTTCATTAACTGATGAGTCAGACCTTTTGAATACTGGAGAATCATCATCCTAACCGATGATCCAGCCTCAGAATCGTCCTCCAGTGATGTTCCGGAAGAATCTGCCTATGTAATCCAGCATAAACAATCAGAGAGAATATCTCAGGGAAAAAAAAGGAGGGGTAAGAAAGGGCGAGCAAGTGGAGAAGCCTCTAAAGGCAGTAGCCGGGATGGTCCTCTGGGCAATCTTCTCTGGGAATATTCTGCGTCGCAGCTGGCGTTTTGTGGGTAGGAGCCTGAAAGATCTGCCAAAGAAAGCACTATGGGAACATCTGATACTCCACCACAATCCCCCTCAGTAGAGGGATCTATAGCAACAATTCTGCAAACCATAAGACAAGTTCAGGATGAAGCCAGAAGCTCAAGTCGCCGGGTGAGGCTTGCAACCAAGAAACTGCATGGGACTGTGAACAAAATCAATAAAACCTGCTCTGATATTGCCGGCAGATTGATAGTAGAGGAATGCACTGAGCATTTGGAATCTGATGTCAAGACATTAAAATTACAAGACGCATAACAAGGCATAACAAATAAGTGCCGCTAAGTGGGTAGTACTCACCTAATATTCATTTCAAATATTTTTCTGCAAAGAATGTTAATTCACGATATAGAAACAAGTTACAACAAACAATAAAGTACAATAATTGCTCTGTACAAACCCCACATCACAATAAGGTGCCAATTACGATCCTGTAAAAACCGGGTACGAACCGTCGGACGGAGCATATTCTCCGTCCGACGCGTACCCGGTCGTACAAAAATACAAACATGGAATTACGATTCGCACGGGAACACCATTTCCGTACGAATCGTAAAAAACCCCGACCGAACAAAATAAACCTACAAATGCGATCCGGGAAAGCACCGACCTGACGTCGGGACGCTCGCAGCCTGCCATTCACGAACCAGGAATTACGATTCGCACTGACGTCATCCCGCACGGTGAATATTTTCCGGCTGCCAAAAACTGCCGGGAAATCAGGACGACGCGAACAAGGACCACCAGTACGCGACGGACAGACAGGACGACGCGAACAAGGAGGACCAGTACGCGACGGACACACAGGACGACGCGAACAAGGAGGACCAGTACGCGACGGACACACAGGACGACGCGAACAAGGAGGACCAGTACGCGACGGACACACAGGACGACGCGAACAAGGAGGACCCGTACGTGACGGACAGACATGGACCCGAACCTACGTGTCATCCCGGCCCTCATAGCAGTCGACCTCCTCTACAGGTTCCGATGCAGACTCCGCAGAAGGTCAGAACAACTAAGGGAGGGGGGAAAGGGGGGGGGGTGGCAGGACCAGGGCAGGCCACAAACCCCCCACCAAAGTCACACAGCACACATGCCCTGGACATACCTGACTCCCAGGCCCTGGTCACTACGAGGGGGTGGGTGCGTGTCCAGCTAAGCCACCGACCGCCACAACGGAAGTCCGTCACGACGCGAACCGGCAACACAACCAGACATGTACGTCCCGTACCCACGCCTGAAGAGCGTGGGTACGAGTCGTACCACGCCCACACTCACGTCACCCCAACAATGGCGGGACGGCTCGTACCCACGTGGCAAAGGCCTGGGTACGGGCCGCACAAGCATCACATAGCGTGGGGACAGACATGTACGGACCGTCCCCCACCCCGTATGCATGGAGCGTACCCCCACCCCAACAGTGTAAGTACGACACGTACCCTCAGCCGCGCACGTATGGAGCGTACCCCCACCCCAACAGTGTAAGTACGACCCCTACCCTCACCTCGAATGCATGGAGCGTACCCCCACCCCAACAGTGTAAGTACGACACGTACCCTCAGCCGCGTACGTATGGAGCGTACCCCCACCCCAACAGTGTAAGTACGACCCCTACCCTCACCTCGAATGCATGGAGCGTACCCCCACCCCAACAGTGTAAGTACGACACGTACCCTCACCTCGAAAGCATGGAGCATACCCCCACCCCAACAGTGTAAGTACGACCCGTACCCTCACCTCGAATGCATGGAGCGTACCCCCACCCCAACAGTGTAAGTACGACACGTACCCTCACCTCGAAAGCATGGAGCATACCCCCACCCCAACAGTGTAAGTACGACCCCTACCCTCACCTCGAATGCATGGAGCGTACCCCACCCCAACAGTGTAAGTACGACCCGTACCC
This sequence comes from Triturus cristatus, assembly GCF_964204655.1. Taxonomy (NCBI): domain Eukaryota; kingdom Metazoa; phylum Chordata; class Amphibia; order Caudata; family Salamandridae; genus Triturus; species Triturus cristatus. Next base: position 484,219,097 of record NC_140580.1, on the reverse strand, counting down.
TCACCTCGAATGCATGGAGCGTACCCCCACCCCAACAGTGTAAGTATGATACGTACCCTCAGCCGCGTACGTATGGAGCGTACCCCCACCCCAACAGTGTAAGTACGACCCCTACCCTCAACTCGAATGCATGGAGCGTACCCCCACCCCAACAGTGTAAGTACGACACGTACCCTCACCTCGAAAGCATGGAGCGTACCCCCACCCAACAGTGTAAGTACGACCCCTACCCTCGAATGCATGGAGCGTACCCCCACCCCAACAGTGTAAGTACGACCCGTACCCTCACCTCGAATGCATCGAGCGTACCCCCACCCCAACAGTGTAAGTATGACACGTACCCTCAGCCGCGTACGTATGGAGCGTACCCCCACCCCAACAGTGTAAGTACGACCCCTACCCTCACCTCGAATGCATGGAGCGTACCCCCACCCCAACAGTGTAAGTACGACACGTACCCTCAGCCGCGTACGTATGGGGCGTACCCCCACCCCAACAGTGTAAGTACGACACGTACCCTCAGCCGCGTACGTATGGGGCGTACCCCCACCCCAACAGTGTAAGTACGACCCATACCCTCACCTCGAATGCATGGAGCGTACCCACATCCGTGCATGTCATGAGCGTACATATTGTGAAATTGGAGAGGTGGGTGCAGAGTCCTCCCAGCAGTGCCCTGAGACAGGAGGGGTGGGTGCCTATCACTCCCAGCAGTGCCCTGAGACAGGAGGGGTGGGTGCAGAGTCCTCCCAGCAGTGCCCAGACACAGGAGGGGCGGGTGCAGAGTCCTCCCAGCAGTGCCCTGAGACAGGAGGGGTGGGTGCCTATCACTCCCAGCAGTGCCCTGAGACAGGAGGGGTGGGTGCACAGTCCTCCCAGCAGTGCCCTGAGACAGGAGGGGTGTGTGCAGAGACCTCCCAGCAGTGCCCAGACAAAGGAGGGGTGGGTGCAGAGTCCTCCCAGCAGTGCCCAGACACAGGAGGGGTGGGTGCCTATCACTCCCAGCAGTGCCCTGAGACAGGGACAGGAGGGGTGGGTGCAGAGTCCTCCCAGTAGTGCCCTGAGACAGGAGGGGTGGGTGCCTATCACTCCCAGCAGTGCCCTGAGACAGGAGGGGTGGGTGCAGAGTCCTCCCAGCAGTGCCCTGAGACAGGAGGGGTGGGTGCCTATCACTCCCAGCAGTGCCCTGAGACAGGAGGGGTGGGTGCAGAGTCCTCCCAGCAGTGCCCAGACACAGGAGGGGTGGGTGCAGAGTCCTACCAGCAGTGCCCAGACACAGGAGGGGTGGGTGCAGAGTCCTACCAGCAGTGCCCAGACACAGGAGGGGTGGGTGCCTATCACTCCCAGCAGTGCCCTGAGACAGGAGGGGTGGGTGCAGAGTCCTCCCAGCAGTGCCCAGACACAGGAGGGGTGTGTGCAGAGTCCTCCCAGCAGTACCCAGACACAGGAGGGGTGTGTGCAGAGTCCTCCCAGCAGTGCCCAGACACAGGAGGGGTGTGTGCCTATCACTCCCAGCAGTGCCCTGAGACAGGAGGGGTGGGTGCAGAGTCCTCCCAGCAGTGCCCTGAGACAGGAGGGGTGGGTGCAGAGACCTCCCATCAGTGCCCAGACACAGGAGGGGTGGGTGCAGAGTCCTCCCAGCAGTGCCCTGAGACAGGAGGGGTGGGTGCCTATCACTCCCAGCAGTGCCCTGAGACAGGAGGGGTGGGTGCAGAGTCCTCCCAGCAGTGCCCAGACACAGGAGGGGGGGGTGCAGAGTCCTCCCAGCAGTGCCCAGACACAGGAGGGGTGGGTGCAGAGTCCTCCCAGCAGTGCCCAGACACAGGAGGGGTGGGTGCCTATCACTCCCAGCAGTGCCCTGAGACAGGAGGGGTGGGTGCAGAGTCCTCCCAGCAGTGCCCTGAGACAGGAGGGGTGGGTGCAGAGACCTCCCAGCAGTGCCCAGACACAGGAGGGGTGGGTGCAGAGTCCTCCCAGCAGTGCCCTGAGACAGGAGGGGTGGGTGCCTATCACTCCCAGCAGTGCCCTGAGACAGGAGGGGTGGGTGCAGAGTCCTCCCACCAGTGCCCTGAGACAGGAGGGGTGGGTGCCTATCACTCCCAGCAGTGCCCATGAAACGCAAAGGGTGGAGTAGTCACATATACCATGCCCACAAATGTCAGTCAGGTGCACAAAGACCCTGCAGTACATGTACCACATGTGTGCGAGGATGGAAGTATACGCATGCATAGGGCCAAAAACAAAACATTTACACATGAAGTCATGTCAATAGTCCACATACACAAGCACAATGACTACCAAGGATGCCACGAATGATGCAGGTGGAGAATGGCTCAGCATGCATGTGCAAAGTTGAAGGAGTCCGTCACACACCCAGTTAATGTACTCACAGCTCTGCACTAAATATTGGGAACACCCTGCAGGGAAGAAGTCAGGGTACACAGAGGAAGGAAAACACCTTGGGACAATTGCAACATGCAGCAACTGCTTACATGAATGGAGAAAGGTAGCTAACACCGTGTGAGGCACACTGATCCCAGGGTCCCCCCTATGAGCAGCACACCACTACATTTCCCACACACCCAACACATGACCAACACCCACAACCATGTAGCAGCCCCACCAACAGCAATGCCAGCAATGCAGGAGTGTTCCAAGGGCAAAAAATAAATAGCTTTATTCAGCATGAGCAAAAAACTAGTATGACGTAAGTCCAATAATAACAAAGGCCATAGGGCAGTCCAGGAGTCCCAGCTGGATGGGGGACACAGTGGGATGCGTGTCCCCTAGCTTGCCTGCACAGTTACAAGTCCTCGTCTTCCACAGGGGTGAGGGCATCATGTGGGGGGAAGGAACAGGCACCGCAGGGACAGGAGGGCAAAGGGTAGGCAAATTGGGTGCAGGGATGGAGGACTCCACCACAGGGGGTGGGGCAGGGCCAAAGGTGGATTCTAGGATCTCACTGCACACCTTGGCAAGGTCCTCCAGGGACTCCCCTGCACCCGAAGGAACCACAGGCCCCAAGGAGGGGGGGGGGTCAGAGGGATGGTTCGCAGCGCCACTTGGGGAGGATGTGGACAGGGGGGAGCACTCAAGCACCCTGACCGAGGACTTCCTTGACCGCTTGCGTGGTGGCGTCACTGTGGGGCTCAGGGACAGAGCGGCCATGAAGGAGTCTTTGGGGGAGATGTGGCCAGGAGAGCTGAGGGGAGGGGATTTGGAGGGAGTGGATTGGGTGGAATGCGGACTCCCACTCTGGCTGCGTGTCACACGTTTGCCCCCCGACCCAGTGGATGTGCCTACTGCACCCTGTGTGTGCGTGTAAGGAGGTGTGCGGCGGACCTTCCCTGCTGGTGTGGTGCCTGTGTCTGTTGTGGTGGGTGCATGCTTACGTCTGGGTGTATGTGGGACAGGCATGGGAGTGGGAATTGTGGAAGGAGCAGGGGTAGGGGGTGGGACGTAGCGCTGCAGGAGACCCACTGCTGCAGTCAGTGTGGAGTCTATGGACCTCAGCAAGTTGCGTTGGTCAGCCTGCGATGAATGAATGCCCTCCAAGTATGCCTCCATGTTGTTGAGGACCTGGCTGTGGCCATGGAGGACATTAAGGATCGCAGTCTGACCAATCTGCAACTGCCGCTGGATGTCCACAGACTCAGCATTGGCGGCAGCAGTGGAGACAGGGGCAGGGGGTGCGGTGCGTGGCAGGAAGGAGACATGTGGGGACCGGGCACGCTGGGAAGGGACACGAGCACGTGGGAGGCGGCTGATGCCAATGGAGGGGGCGGTGCCAGATGTAGGGCTGCTGTCAGATGGTGGTGCAGCCACCGCCCACTCGGAGTGATCCTCCTCGGACCCGTCGGCTTCATACTCTGTTGTGCCAGTCGACAGGTCCCCGGGTTCACTCTCCACCGCCTCAGTCCCACTCGAAGTGCCAGCCCCGATGTCACCGCTGGCACTGGTGCTCCGTCCCTCCGCGCCGTCTGTGTCCATGTCTCCCTCCGTGTCCCCCGACGATGCTGTGGGCAGGGTGAAGAGACAGAAAGTAATCATACACCTGTATACATATGTCACATGAGTCAAATCTACGTAGGTTACAGTGCATAGCCTGAAACAAAGGAAGAGTTACATCTACAAAACAAGGTACATATGTAGGGCATGCAAGACACAGTTTTTCGACCCACCATGCCATGGAATAACTATGGAGAGCATGACACACTAGGAAATGAGATGATATGGAATTTTGACTGAGGAGCAAGGCCCCGGGGACAATCCAGCACTGCATCAGCACCACACAGCGTGGCAGCAAATAGGGATGAGCAGGGACCATAGGCAGGAACAAGAGGCACATGCAGCATAGGTAATACTGATCACATGCCCACCCTGACTGGCACACTGCACCTTGAGTGTATGTCCAGGCAAACATCCCACACTGGCCACTCCTAGCAAGGAGATATCAGGTCTTGACATGTCGGACATGCCCGCACCACCCACCCCCTACATGAGACAAATCTATGGAGACACAGGAAGCACGTACATCTCTTAGTCTGGGTGAAATACACATGGGATGCAACAAATCAAGGTTGCACACCAAATACCCAAGGTGCGCCTGTCCAAAGAATCATGTACAAATGGGCATCATCAGATGATTGCTACAAGACACACAGGCAATGGCCACCATGAGTATGTACTTGGAAAAGCAGGTCAGGCTGGACAGTGGACACTTGTAATACATCGCACGTCAATATACATGGTGCCAGGGGACAATGGCACAGAGCACAACCTATGCTGTAGACACAGAGATTGTCGACATATTCGGATTACACACATGAGACCTAGGAAAATATGCCCCTGGGGACAGTAGTGGCCACACAACTCCATGATCCTGAATGGGAATGACTGCAACACACGCTAACATCCCTGCACTATGCGTACCGCAAACTCATCCACATCATGTCACAGGCCACCACATAGGACATGCGTACTGTAAGGCCTCACACTTGAGAGACTAACTCCCATGTCTGGACTCAGCATTAGTGCCAACTGACATGGAACCCACAAGTCCAGAACTGGACAGGGCACAGGCAAGGGCCCAAATCCTCCTACACACCACCCCCACACATGATGCTGCAGGCATTGTACACTTGGAGAAGGTGTCAGGCTACATGACCTTGTGATGGAGCGACTACACACAGACCATGGAACACATTGCAAGGAGGGGAAGGGAGGCAGGAGAGCACAGCAATTCTGTGGGGAATAGGATCAGCACAGCACCATAAACCCTGGAAGTGTATCCATGGAACATTGCACTTACAAATGCTGGTGGAACACAACAAACACACACATGTACCTACACCCTTCCGGCTGCTGCATGTCCTGTAGACGCCTGTCCAAGTCAGGAAAGACCACCGCCAGCACACGTTTCTGGATGTGGGAGAGACGGCGGCGTCCGCGGTTCTTGTGGATCTCAGGTGAGTCCCCCAGCAGGACCCGTGCGATCCTCCGCGTCCAGCACCGGATATCCTGCCAGCGTTTCCTCACCTGGGACAGGCGCTGCCTCCGACCTTCCGCACTCCTCACGGCGCTGACGGCGTCCAGCCATATCTGCTCCTTGGCAGAGGCATCTACCTGTGAGGATGGACAAGTGACACTACATCAATACACCTGGCACATGTCACAGGGACACAGATTAGAACACATTCGCTGTTCACAACAAGGCCTAGTATGCATCCAACGCATTGCACCTTTGTCATAGGGACATGACCCTCTGGGGAAGGGCAAAAGCAGTACGTGCCATTGAAAGGACACAGGTGGAATGAGGGCAACGACACAATCAAAGATCCAGCCTCACACTGTGCATCACACCCACCCCTCCTGTCTCAGGGCACTGCTGGGAGTGATAGGCCCCCACCCCTCCTGTCTCAGGGCACTGCTGGGAGTGATAGGCCCCCACCCCTCCTGTCTCAGGGCACTGCTGGGAGTGATAGGCCCCCACCCCTCCTGTCTCAGGGCACTGCTGGGAGGACTCTGCACCCACCCCTCCTGTCTCAGGGCACTGCTGGGAGTGATAGGCCCCCACCCCTCCTGTCTCAGGGCACTGCTGGGAGTGATAGGCCCACACCCCTCCTGTCTCAGGGCACTGCTGGGAGGTCTCTGCACACACCCCTCCTGTCTCAGGGCACTGCTGGGAGTGATAGGCCCCCACCTCTCCTGTCTCAGGGCACTGCTGGGAGTGATAGGCCCCCACCCCTCCTGTCTCAGGGCACTGCTGGGAGTGATAGGCCGCCACCCCTCCTGTCTCAGGGCACTGCTGGGAGGACTCTGCACCCACCCCTCCTGTCTCAGGGCACTGCTGGGAGTGATAGGCCCCCACCCCTCCTGTCTCAGGGCACTGCTGGGAGTGATAGGCCCCCACCCCTCCTGTCTCAGGGCACTGCTGGGTGGACTCTGCACCCACCCCTCCTGTCTCAGGGCACTGCTGGGAGACATCAGGCATTCCCCCGCCTTGGGACCCCCCCTACAGTACATAGCATGTGTGTCACACCTGGACACAATTGCAGAAGTCACAGTCACAAAAAAGGGACACAGTCTGTGGCAGTGGACACTGCACTCACCTGATAACCTGGTCGCCCATACAGCATGGGGTACCGTGGGAGGATCACATCCACCAAAGCCATGTTCTCCTCCAGGGTGAATGGCTGTGACCTCTCCACAGCCCTTGACATGGTTCCAGGGAATCAGTAGCAGCAGCTGGGTCGTGGAATACAGAGATGTGCAGGCAAGTGCTCCCTCATGGGACCTGGCTGCCTTATATCTGCCTTGCTGGCCCATCTCATGCACAGGAGTACAGAGTGATTGGTCACTCACATTTGCATCCTATGTTTCCTCCAATCCCTTCAAACCTAGCAGTCTGTGGGTTATCAATCGGTTTCATTCTCCTGCATGATGTCAGCCCCACAAACGCATTGCAACAAAGTAGAAGAATTCCACCTGACTTCTGCTGTGCACCTTCCAGAACAATTTCGAAAATTGAACTTGGTCTCCATGACAACCAGCATGCATGTAGGCCTTAATACTTGTCCCCTATGTAATTTTGAGCTTCACACACAGGTACGGTGCGTTTCGGGGCCCTAGGGCACCCCAAATGCATTCCAACGGCCCGTACACGCGTGCCTACGTTCACTATCACTATGGGTGTCCTCGCGTATGCATACGCGAGGAGACCCATAGTGATAGTGAGCGTACATGCGTGTGTACGGCCCGTACCACTACGAGTACGCATACGCGAGGAGACCCATAGTGATAGTGAGCGTACATGCGTGTGTACGGCCCGTACCACTACGAGTACGCATACGCGAGGAGACCCATAGTGATAGGGAGCGTACATGCATGTGTACGGCCCGTACCACTACGAGTACGCATACGCGAGGACACCCATAGTGAATGTGAGCGTACATGCGTGCGTACGGCCCTATCACTATGGGTGTCCTCGCGTATGCGTACTCGTAGTGGTACGGGCCGTACACTCGCATGTACGCTCACTATCACTATGGGTCTCCTCGCGTATGCGTACTCGTTGTGGTACGGGCCGTACACACGCATGTACGCTCACTATCACTATGGGTCTCCTCGTGTATGCGTACTCGTAGTGGTACGGGCCGTACACTCGCATGTACGCTCACTATCACTACGAGTACGCATACGCGAGGACACCCATAGTGATAGTGAGCGTACATGCGAGTGTACGGCCCGTACCACTACGAGTACGCATACGCGAGGACACCCATAGTGATAGTGAGCGTACATGCGTGCGTATGGCCCTATCACTATGGGTCTGCTCGCGTATGCGTACTCGTAGTGGTACGGACCGTACTAATGCCTGTACGCTCGCCATCACGATGGGTACACATACGGCAGCACTCCCATAGTGATTTGGGACCGTACACAGGCCATCTTAGCAGCAGTACGGCGGTTTTTACACATCACAGTGGTGATAGGCGGCACACAGGTAGGAATAGGGCGGACATACTTGTCCATGGATGGACATACTTGTCCATGGATGGACATCAAGCCATCGTCTGTGCATTACTACATGTGTGGGGCACAGGTGTGACAGGCTGTGATGTGGAACATTACTCCTGAGTGGAGAAGGCACCAGATGTATGATGAGATGTGTACAGGTGTACTGTGTGACGGTGCAATGTGTGCCAGGCATGACCCTGACTCCTTTGACATGTGTGCATGTCGTACTGCACCCTTGGGGTGAGCGTCACTGGCATGGCACGGACACCAACACACGGAAGTGTCCCCTGATGCCCGGTACAGGGGTTACCACACCTGCCTTGTCACTACCCACGGTGCACAATGTGACTATGTCATGTATGTGTGGGGGCTTCCCATCAGGTTGATGTTGGAGCACCCTCAAAAGCTGCATCTGTTGCAGCAACCAACATGTGTCTGTGTGTAGATTGACATTGCACACTGTTCCGCACACCATGCCACATGTGGTATCGGATGTGAGGTGCAAATGTATGCATGGGACACGGAGTAGTGTGACAAGGACATGTCTGCATCCTCACAATGATTGTGTGGTGAGTCATGACATGTGCACCTTCATGGCAAGGTGTGTGGGCTGTCCTAGTGTAATGTCATGTGACCTGTGGCTCTAGTGTTCCGCTACCAGTCTCTGCAATCGGCATCCTACTTCTGCTGATATGTGGGCGTATGTCACTCCTGTCTTGCGTCTGGCTGTTCACTTGCACTGGGACACAGCTATTCCCATGGCATGGCATGGGGAGGTTCTCAATCTCCGTGTGTAGCTGGGTCTTGGTAGGAGTGTCACTTGGCAGCCATACGTGTCCTGGGCATGTAGCACATACCTGACTCCCTATGTAGCATATGTGTATTGACATATTAACATGTGCTCAGTACAAATGATTTGTTGTTGTGGTGCACTCACTCTTCCTTGTCACTTCCAAATTACTGCAGAGCACTGCCTCTTCCCCGAGCAATGCCGGACTTGGCTGACATGCAGGAGAATGATCGGATCCGGTGCTACCGCTTCCCACGACGGTTGATTCTGGAGTTGACGGCGAGACTGGCACCACACCTGGAACCGCAGCACAGGTATCCTACGGCACTGACACCCCAGCTGAAGGTAATGGCAGCCCTACATTTTCTCGCCACGGGTACCTTTCAATATACCATAGCTCATGTTGGTGGCATGTCCCAGAGCATGTTCTGCCGTGTGCTGCATGATTTCTTAGAGGCCATGTTGATTCACCTGGATGACTTCATCAAGTTCCCAACCCCTGAACAGTTGACTGCGGTCAAGCGTGGATTCTATGCCCTGGGAGGGATGCCCCATGTCATTGGGTCCATAGATGGTACACATGTAGCTTTGGTACCACCACACGCACGGGAGGTAGTGTACCGCAATCGGAAGCACTACCACTCCATCAATGCCCTTGTGGTGTGTCAGTCCAACATGTTGATTTCACATGTCTGTGCTCGTTTTCCAGGATCAGCACACAATGCCTACATCATGAGGTGTAGCAGGATGCCTGAAATGATGATGCAGCTGCGCAACGAAAGAGCATGTGTTGTTGGTGGGTACAGTCTGTCAGTCCTGTATTTTGCATAGCCTACCAGCACGACCGCTTCACCAGTTCTAACGATGTCCATGTGCTTCCCATGTAGGGGACGCTGGCTATCCCAACATGCCATGGCTGCTCACACCTCTCCGCAACCCCATCACGCCGGCCCAGCTCCGCTACAACACCGCCCATGGCCGGACAAGGCGAGTGATTGAGAGGACGTTTGGCATGCTGAAGAGCCGCTTTCGGTGCCTCCACAAGACCGGCGGCGCCCTCCCATATGCCCCTGCGAAGGTCTGCAAAATCTTCATGGTCTGCTGTATGCTGCACAACATGGCAGTTGAGAAAGCTGTGCCACTCATCCTAGATCAACATGACGAGGACCATCCACCCGTGGAGGACGAAGGCCTTGGCAATGGGGCTAGTGATGTGGAGGATGTGGAGCCGCAGGAGGACATCCGGACTCGGCTCATACGCGACTTCTTTGCTTAGTGGTGAGTACCTGTGTCGGTGTGTGCACGCATTTGTCCCCGTGTGGCATGTGTTGTGATGTGTGTGTCCACCTGCATGTATGGCACGTAAGTCAGAGGTGTGTGTGGGTGTGTCACTGGAGTGATGGTGCCAGTGATGGTTGTATTTCCCCAGTCATAATTGTGACCTAGCATGTTGTCATCCTAACATGTGTCGAGTACATGCACATGCATGTGGCTGTGCTTTTTGTGGCTGACTTCTTGTGTGTCTCTCTTCCCCAGGTACTTGCGCATGCCGTCTGCTGGTTGCATTGTTGTGGCACTGCTATTCCTCATGGACACGTCATCGTGGGCTGACTCAGCGTTACAGGCACGGACACGTTTGGAAGTCTCCATAGGGTAAGGGATGCATCAGGGGTGTATTGGGTGTGGCAGTTGTTCACGATGTATGCACACTGCCCCTGTCGATGTTTGGTTCCTCTGCAGCCATGTAGCATCAGCATGGGACACGACATGCAGCTGGGTACACCTGAATAGATGGTCTGACTGATTGACAGTCATCAGTGATGGGATAGTGGATTGTGATGATGGCATCAATGTGTGTGACACTGCCCTCGGACACATACGGTTAGCATTGGCTTGACATGGTGTGGGACTTCCACATCAGCGGATCTATGGTGTGTGGCAGGCCTCCGTGAGCAGCTGTGGGTGTTTAGCTGTTAGCCGACGCTTGTGTGCCCGTTCCATGGCTAACACGCATTTGTGCTGCAGAAGGGGGGTGCCAGTGTTGGACCCACATGTTACTCCACAAGATGTGTTCATGTGTACTTCAAGTTGCCTCTGCACTCCCGAAAACATGACTAATAAAGGTGTCCGTATGCCTCCAAGGTGCCTCTTCTCAGTCAATGCTGGTGTGTTGCCACGGTGCATCCAGCATGTCTGGCATGGTATTCCCTGATTGTGGCTATGTGTCAATGTGTCGAGTAGCAAGATGCAAGCTGTGTGTGTGGGCTGAGACTGTGTATTGGGCATGATGTCCATGACTGTGTGGGTATTGTGACATGTGCCATCCCCATGCATCCAACGTTGGCCAGGCCCCCATTCTCTGCATCCACCGGACTCAAGCTTGCAGGACATGGTTCTGCCACCTGTCTACACATACCTGGAAGCCCCCCAGGACACTCGACATGATCCCTGACCTCTGCGCATGACTGTTGCTGTACTCAATGTGTCTGTCAGCACGGTTGTGCGGCCACCCCCTCAGCTGGTTGGGCCCATCACGGGTGTGTATGGTGCTCCATGTCTGTCTTGCCTAATACACTGTGACCCATGTGTCCTGTGCCAGACTCAGGCCCCAGGGTGTGGATGGTTGAAGTCAAAAGATAACTCAGGCATGTTTAGACTTTACAAGACACATGTAAGGTAATAATGCAACCAGCAGGCATCTTCTCTTCATAGTGTGATTTATTATTGGGGGGGGGACGACAAACTGAGGGGCTTTCCGGGAGTTTGGAATCCAAAGTTCAGTAGGGGAGTTGGTGTCCTTGCCATTGGAAATCCTCATAGTCCATGCCACAGTCTTTGTCAACATTGGTCAGACAGTGACCAGCAGGGCCATGTGGCAGAGAATGTCTCTTGATGCTGTGATGCTGTTGCTCCAGTGGGCCAGGTGCCAGGCCAGGTGTCCTGGGAGATGGTGATGTTGCGCCGACCCTCGCGGTCTTTTCCGTGGATGACCCGCCCTCCTGCGGGGACCCTCAGAAGCAGGCCGTGACGACGTCTGGGATGCTCCATCGGATGTTTCCTCCTCCTCCTCCTGATCCCTCCCTGTGGGTGGTGATGTTCTCCGCCTTCTGGCACAGGGAGGGTCGGCCATGTTGTCGGCCATCCGACGGAGTGTATCGTGAATTCCCGTGTACGCCGTCACGAGCTCAGCCTGTCCGTCCTCCATCCTCCGTTGGTGTTGCAGTAGACAGGCATGTAGCTCCGCATGTTGCTGGGCCTGCTGGGCCTTGATCCCCTCGAGGACGGACACAACCTGGGCCAGGCCCGTGGTGTCCTGCCGGTATGTGTCCAGGATGTTACGGACATGGGAAAATACCGGTTCCCCAGCCAACTGGTCAGGCTCGCGCCTCCGCCGTCCTCCACTCCCACCACCCCTGCCCACTTGCACCTGGCCTGCCCTTGTGGGCACATCGGGTCTCCGGGACCCCTGAGGGGTGGAATTGGCGTTGTCGGCTGCCTCCTCCTGGGTGCCCGGGACACCGTGTCCCTCCTGGCCAGCCTGGCTGCATTGTGGTGTTGGGGCAGGGATCCTGGGTGTCTCCTGGGATGTGGCAGGAGTGGGGGTGGTGGTTGGCACAGTTGTACCTGACGCAGGTGCTGCAGGTGGTTGGACACCAGAGGGGCCAGGTCGGTCAGGGTCGTCCACAGAGTGGTGAGAGTGGTCGCTGCCGGTGGGATCGGGCTCCTGCAGATCCGGGTCCTGTGAGTCTTCCCCCCCAGTGTTGGGGGGTGAACCACGACGTTGACCTGTGTGTGAGAGGGACAATGTTAATTTTGGTGCATGCAACATCCATGTTTCATCAGTTTCAAAGTTGGCACATTTCCTCTTGGAATTAAGATCTGTCTTGCATTCCACTCACAGTGGACTTGTGCATGGGTGTGTCCCTTGGGCACCACTTTGGCCCCTTTAACTATGTGTGGCACGGTCTTACTTGCTGCGTCAAGTGTGACTGCAGTCAGCAGTGGAGTGGGCAGGTGTGGCGAGCCATGCATTGGCGCCTTCCGTGTAGCACTGTACATGTGCACATGGAGTGGATCCACACACTTGCAGGTAGCTGTCGTTGTGCTCGTGAACAGGTTGTGACATGGCCCCGTGTTTTGCCATGGGGAAGAGGGGGGGTTCTGGCACTGGCCACCCTTGTCTACATGCACGCAGTCTACCTGCTGACGAGCAGACATTCGCACACGCCACACGGCTGATTTGCTCTCCCTGTGTCTCGCTCCCTCTCTGTCCCCCTCTCCCTCCCTCTCTGTCCCCCTCTCCCTCCCTCCGTGTGTCAGCCTCCTCCCTCTGTCCGTCTTCCTGTGTCTCCCTCCCTCTCTGTCCCCCTCTCCCTCCCTCCGTGTGTCAGCCTCCTCCCTCTGTCCGTCTTCCTGTCTCTCCCTCCCTCTCTGTCCCCCTTTCCCTCCCTCTGTGTGTCAGCCTCCTCCCTCTGTCCGTCTTCCTGTGTCTCCCTCCCTCTGTGTCCCCCTCTCCCTCCCTCTGTGTGTCACCCTCTGTCACCTCAGGCCAGCTTCCTGGGCACACACTGTTAGCAGATCTTTGAATGGCCCTTGGCTTGTTGAAGTGAGTTAGTTTCTGATCTCCAGGCACCCATTGGGTGTAGTGTCTGTGTGTGCGCTGCTGCTGTGGTGGTGTGTGCTGCCACTCTTTCACAATGTTGGCTGTTCATTAGCTGCTGTCATGTGCAAAACAGTGCCTTCACCCCCATGTGTTGATGCAAGGCGTCCGCCATTTGCTGGCGAGTCTTTCCTGTGTGGGGACACAGTGTTTGTCTGGCTGTGACCTAGGCCATATGGGCAGAGGGCATTGTTGTCTGCTGCTGAGTTGCACTATGTGATTTTTGGGGCCCACCCTCCCGCCATCCGGGTTACCGTGTCATGTGTTGGTGTCTTCTGTGGCCTGTGACTTGACATTGTCCAGCTGGGTGCATGGGGCATGGTGGCAGCAGTGGCATGTGCGTGTTCATGGAGTGTGGTTGAGTCATGCGATAGGTTGGGGTGGTTGCGTGCCTGTTAGTGATTTTGGTTGTGGATGACGTTCCCCCCTTGTGAGGTGCGTTGTTTGTGTATTCACCCGGGTCTCGGAGTCCTTCTAATCCGTCCACTGCCTCCACCGGCAGTATGGCCATCACCCTCTCCTCCCAGGGCTGGTAGTGTACGGGTCTGCGGGAGGGCCCTCCTCCAGTGGCGTTGGCCTGGTTGTGTTCCTCCTGCATCTTGGCTCGGACCCTCCTCCGCAGATCGTACCACATGGATTGGCATTCCTGCCTGGTCCTTCTGGTGTCCCCAACAGCATTCACAGCATCGATGATGGTCTGCCACATGGCTGTTTTTGCTGCCATGCTGGTGTTTCTGACCAATGTTCCAAAGAGCTGTGGCTCGACTCTGAGGATTTCATCGACAAAAACCTCCAACTCTCGGTTACTGAACTTTGGATTCTTGGTAGTGGGCATGGTGAGGGGTGTGGGTGTGGATGGTGGGGGGTGTGTGTGGATGGTGGGGGGGGTGTGTGGATGGTTGTGGATGTGTGGGTGTGGTTGTGCAGGTGTGTGTGTGTGTGTGAATGTGATGAGGGGGTGTTTGTGAAGGTGGTTGTGTGAAGGTGTGCAAGTGTAAGGTGTGGTGACGCTTGTAGTAAGGTGCTGTAAGTTGTCTGTGGTGTCTGGCAGCAGTGAGTCTGTTGCAAAGGCTCATGGTTTGTGTGTGTGGGCCCTTTTTATTGGTCCATTGGTGGGTGTGGCTGTGTTTGAAGTTTGGGTGGGTGTGTTATAAGGAGTGGTGGTGTTTAGTGCCTCTGTTTGTTTTTGGCAGTTGCAGGTCAGTGTATGTGTTTTTTCAGTGTTTGTTGGCCATGTTTAGTGGCTTTGTGCCATTCGAATAGTGTATTCTTGTGTTGTTTTGTTTTGTCCTGGTTGTGTACGTGCGTTTTGAGCGTGTGTACGGTGTGTAGATGGGCCATTTGGTTGTACGGTGCTGTCCTTGTGTGTGGCTTGGTACGACTCGTACATGCGGTTGTGATGTTGGGGCATGGGGTGCGCTCCGTACTTAGGAGGTTGTGGTGGGGGTACGACTCGAACGTACTGGGGTGTAGGTACACGGGGGTAGGACACGTACAGGGGTGGGGGTACGACTCGAACGTACTGGGGTGTAGGTACACGGGGGTACGACACGTACAGGGGTGGGGGTACGACTCGAACGTACTGGGGTGTAGGTACACGGGGGTACGACACGTACAGGGGTGTGGGTACATGGTGGTACGACACGTACAGGGGTGGGGGGGTGTACATAGACTGTGGTACGACACGTACAGGGGTGGGGGTACGACTCAAACGTACTGGGGTGTAGGTACACGGGGGTACGACACGTACAGGGGTGTGGGTACACTGTGGTACGACACGTACAGGGGTGGGGGGGTGTACATAGACGGTGGTACGACACGTACAGGGGTGGGGGTACGACTCGAACGTACTGGGGTGTAGGTACACGGGGGTACGACACGTACAGGGGTGTGGGTACATGGTGGTACGACACGTAGAGGGGTGGGGGTGTACATAGACGGTGGTATGACACGTACAGGGGTGGGGGTACGACTCGAACGTACTGGGGTGTAGGTACACGGGGGTAGGACACGTACAGGGGTGGGGGTACGACTCGAACGTACTGGGGTGTAGGTACACGGTGGTACGACACGTACAGGGGTGGGGGTACGACTCGAACGTACTGGGGTGTAGGTACACAGTGGTACGACACGTACAGGGGTGGGGGTACGACTCGAACGTACTGGGGTGTTGGTACACGGGGGTATGACACGTACAGGGGTGGGGGGGTGTACATAGACGGTGGTACGACACGTACAGGGGTGGGGGTACGACTCGAACGTACTGGGGTGTAGGTACACGGGGGTAGGACACGTACAGGGGTGGGGGTACGACTCGAACGTACTGGGGTGTAGGTACACGGGGGTAGGACACGTACAGGGGTGGGGGTACGACTCAAACGTACTGGGGTGTAGGTACACGGGGGTAGGACACGTACAGGGGTGGGGGTACGACTCGAACGTACTGGGGTGTAGGTACACGGGGTAGGACACGTACAGGGGTGGGGGTACGACTCGAACGTACCGGGGTGTAGGTACACGGGGGTACGACACGTACAGGGGTGTGGGTACACGGTGGTACGACACGTACAGGGGTGGGGGGGTGTACATAGACGGTGGTACGACACGTACAGGGGTGGGGGTACGACTCGAACGTACTGGGGTGTTGGTACACGGGGGTATGACACGTACAGGGGTGGGGGTACGACTCGAACGTACTGGGGTGTAGGTACATGGGGTACGACACGTTCAGGGGTGGGGGTTGGACTCGAACGTACTGGGGTGTACATACACGGGTGGGGGTTCGACACGTACACGGGTGTACATACAGGGGGGGGTGTACATTAACGGGGAGTACGACTCGAACGTATGGGTGCTGGGGGGAGTGTTGGGCGCGTATGCGGGCACATGTCTCCATGGTTGCAATGGGAGTTCGGTGCGGACGGTGTTTTTACCATACGGTTGTGAGTTCGGACGCACGGGTGGGATCGTGATTCCTCGGTCTGACTTCACTTTTCACGTTTGTACGGTCAATCATCCGAGGATGTGTCGGACACATTTTCCGACCCGAGGACGTGTGGGGAATGATTCCCAATGCGGTTCGTATGGACTTTTTACCATGCGAATCGTGATTGCCAGTTCGTACGGCACTTGTACGATTCGTACAGTAAAAAGACCGGATACGAGTCGCACGGGGACATTTTTTACCGGATCGTAATCAGCACCAAAGTGTGAAAGATGCATCTGTCTTGACAGAAGCTGAGACTGTGCTGTCAACCAATCTGATTAGGGTTCAAAAGGGTATTCTAGTTGCATGTCTTCTCTTAACCCATGAGTGGTATGAAGTATTTGGATGTTAATGATGCCTTCCCTCAATTGGTTCTTCTTTGTGGATTTCTGGTGCTCACGTTGGATCAGTAGGAGATGCTGGATAAATGTATCAAAAGAGAGCACATCCCCCCTGAGCTGATTTTATGGCAGCTCCTATGGGTGGATTTGTGATGACAGCAAGTCTTTTCTTGACAGTCTCTTCACTCGTCCCGTAGACGTTTTTCCTTGGTTAAATAGATAGCACAAAGTGGTAATGCAGGGGTACAACTTTAAATTTGGACTGATAGGTTGTAACATATCTAGTTAACTGGAGCACAGCTTCGTGGAGAGAAACATGATGTACTCCAACATCTGTATGCTACAAAACAGTGGTTCTTGTGGACATTGTAGGGAAAGTCAATGTAAAAGCATAATAGCAGATATATACTGGAAACAGATGTAGTAGGTGGAGACATATTTCATAGACCAATCACTATGCTTAAAAAATTGTGCTTCTCTTATGTAGAACAAAAACATGTTTTAATATAATTTTCACAGCGCTCCGTGTCCCAAGTGACAAACAGAAAACACCAGCAACTTGTGTTCAAATATAATAGATGACCAAGTTTCTTTGCACATGAAAATTACCTTATAAAATATATACATATATATACACATCGGTCATTCTATTAAGTGTGCATAGAGGGCCGTTCAAGGTTTATTTCAAATAAAGCCGAAGATGTTTCAACCCCAGAGACATATTTGTGGGGTCTCATCAGGACATACAAATATAGGACACCTGATGTGGTAATGGACGTGCACACTGAGAAAGTGGGATAAGGGGAGTTGTGATACTCACACGACCCCAGATGGGCTTACATGTGATAGTGAAGGAGGAAAAGAAGTAGCAGTAAAGCCATGAGGCTGTAGGGAATGAACAGCACACGGTCTGTGTCAGGATAAGCTGTGTGACTCAGCTCTGTGGAATGGTCACTATATACCCTGGTTCTATGTGAGTAGGGTGGCCCTTGTTCTTTTTGATAAAAGTACTCCAAAATCTAGACACCTCAAAATTTTACCTCATCCAATTTCCCACATATCACTGAATCTGAGACAGTGTTTAAACTCAATATGACCATTTGTTAAGGCACCTCCCACAACAACAAAAATGATAATATAATTTTAAATAAAATAGTTAAGATTAAATAGACCCACTCAACAACTGAGTTATAGATCAATGAAAAAGTTAAAGGGTTTTATTACAGAAATTTGAAATAAAGTAGTACAGAGTCAATGCCATGAAGGCTCTCAAATTTGCAGAGTGATACAGAGTATGCAAAAATCAAAAAATCTTCTAAGCCCAAAAAGGACATCAAAATCAGGAGGAAAAGCACCTCTAGTTGCATTCAGGAATGCTCTGACTCACCCCGAAAAGAGAGGGCTTCTATGCTATTTTCTTTGCAAATGAAATTACAGAAACCACAGACCCACTGTGGTGTGAGCAAATGAAGCATTTCATTAGCAAATCAGAGCACATGAAAAACATGTCACATTGTCTTCACACCTAAGCATTTACTCACTACAGGAATAATAATTCTGCACCCTCTATGCTATTGTCGTCCGGAGATGCTAGAACATAACTAGATACATGAACAGGAATGCAATATGTGAATTAATAGAGAACAGTAAATCAAAAGAAAGACCTTATAAATGTTTCAAGTCATAATGGAATAGGGAAAAGTTAGTCGAGAGCAGTATAACAATAATAGTGGAAATAAACCACTACTTTTCAACTTGATTGTATGCTGCAGAGTTTGCAAGGAAAGAAGGTGTTCAGGGGGAAAGCTAGATAAACAACACGGGTAAACAACATCATCCACACAAAAAATGGGGCCTATTTAACACACATCAGGAAAACACACTTCTAATACCACAGAAAACGTTTTTCAAAAGCAATAACACTATATCAGTACATATATGTAAAATCGAACATGAAACTGCCGTCAGCTCATTGTTAATAATGTATAAAATAATAAACCTATACAAATCTCTTACAGATTGCGCAATTTATCATAGACCATTTTCAGCCCTCAAGAACAGGAAAAGTTTTGCAGTGGTTTGAAACAGTAAATCCGCAAAAGATGGGAGTCAGTCAGGTGCTGCCTTTCCTCAACCTGCTGCCACAATCTGAAATTAGGACAACTTTCACTTTACTGACTCAGCAGGTGATATCACCAGGTCCTTGTTGGACAATCAGAGCAACTTTTGGACACCAGACTAGGATGTTATAAAAATGATTACTGAATTAATTCACATTGGAAAACATCTATTACAACGCAGGCATTACATTGTAATGCCTTTACAACGCAGTCAGCACAAGGAATGTGCCATTACAACGCATGGTATTACAACGCATGCCATTCAACGCATATGCCATTACAATGCATGCTATTACATCGAGAATTAAGGTAAGGTAAGTACTATGACATAATTTTTTTATAGTTTTCATTTTTGATTATAGTAGCATTGTATTTAATATTAATATTAGTATTGTTTCCAAAACTTCTAAATTAATATTTTTTTAGGGTGTAATTATTATCCTCTGACACAGAATGGAGGGGAATTAGGGGTTTTGGGTGGAGGAGTGTATTAATATCCAGGTATTCATTTTACTTCCTGGGTATTAATGAATATTATATGTAATTTCATGTTTTTGCAATTTAATATTAATTAAAAGTAATACTTATGAGCATGTGACACCTTTTTTCTGGCACGTGATGCAAAGGAGTTAGGGGTTTTGGGTGCGTAAGTGTATTAATACCCAGGTTTAAATTTTAATGCCTGTGTATTACTGATTATTACATTTAATAATAATTTTTTGCAACTTAATAATAATTAAAAAGTATAATTATGAGGGTGTGATACCCTTTCTCTGGCACAGGATGCCAGGGAATTAGGGGCTTTGGGTATGGGAGTGTATTGATACCCAGGTTTTACTTTTAATACCTGGGTATTATTGAACATTACATTAAATTTAATAATGTGCTTTAGCAATTTAATGATAATTAAAAATAATACTTATGAGGGTGTGACACCCTTGTTCTGGCACGAGATGCAAGGGAATCAGGGGTTTTGCGTGGGTGACGATATTAATACTCGGGTATACATTATAATAACGTGGTATTTAATGAATATTATATTTAATTTTAATATTAATTCTAAGCAATTTAATAATAATTAAAAATAATACTTATGAGGGTGTGACACCCTTTCTCTGGCATGGGATACAAGGGAATCAGGGGTTTTGCGTGGGTGACGATATTAATGTGCTTTATCAATTTAATAATAATTAAAAATAATACTTATGAGGGTGGGACACCCTTGTTCTGGCACGAGATGCAAGGGAATCAGGGGTTTTGCATGGGTGACGATATTAATACTCGGGTATAGATTTTAATACCAGGATATTTAAGGAATATTATATTTAATATTAATATTAATTCTAAGCAATTTAATAATAATTAAAAATAATACTTATAAGGGTGTGACACCCTTTCTCTGGCATGGGATACAAGGGAATCAGGGGTTTTGCGTCGGTGACGATATTAATGTGCCTTAGCAATTTAATAATAAATAAAAATAATACTTATGAGGGTGTGACACCTTTGTTCTGGCACGAGATGCATGGGAATCAGGGGTTTTGCGTGGGTGACGATATTAATACGCAGGTATACATTTTAATACCAGGGTATTTCATGAATATTATATTTAATATTAATATAAATTCTAAGCAATTTAATAATAATTAAAAATAATACTTATGAGGGTGTGACACCCTTTCTCTGACATGGGATAAAAAGGAATTAGGGGTTTTGGGTGGGGGTGTATTACATCCCAAGTATTAATTGTAATACCTGTTTATTAATTTCATTTTATTATAATAATAGTAATTTTATAATATTTCTAATAATTAAAAAACATGTATAATCTGGCATGGGATGGCACAGAAATATATTTTTTGTGTGGGGATGTATAGTATTTTTAAAACATTATTTATAAATATTAGTTGATATACAATAATTTAATAAAACATTAAAAATAAGGTAAGAATAGATAGATGTACACTCAGATAATTTTATAAAAATACAGCAAACAAGATAATAACCAAAAGAAATGTATTCATAATATTTTTCATGAAATAAACAGAACCTATACACATATTTATTAAAATATTTATTTTAAAAAATGTGTACAGTGAATTAAAAATGTTCAATAAATTATTATTAACATGTTCAATTATGTATTGTTTTACAAAAATAAAAACTTTTCCAAAGGAGTAATTGAAAAAAAAATTGCTTTTTTTTTTATTTTTCCCATGTTTTTCCATTTAAGTCAATGGGTGAAATTGTCCTTTTTTTCTTCTTACTTTTACAGAGGACATATGCGGTTGTGTGTTTGTTTCTACAGCAGTGGCGGCAGGTACATTTTGGAGGGAGAGGCAGACAGAATGCACACATGCACATGCACACATACACACAACACTCACAGCCAGACATTCACACACGCACACACACACACACACATACAAACCCATCCATTCACAACAGTCTTTACAAACATTCATATATACACACACCAAACATTAATTTAAAAGAAAACAAAACACACACTTACCTGCAGCCAGCTCTACCTCGGAGGATCCAGGAGACTTGGTACTGCTGCCTTCCCTCATTAATGAGGGAAGGCAGCAGTCCCAACATCATCACAGAGTGGAATGGGGTCAGTGAGACTGCTGACCCCACCCCACTCTGTGATGAAGAGTAACTGATTGACACTCGACTCTGGGCACTTCAAGGCTTAAAACTGAAGCTCCCAGGTTCAAGGCAATCAGAGACGCTACCCTTCGTCACTGATAGGAGGGGCTCAGGGACCTTTGCTAAGCTGAGGACGTCATGCCCACAGGACCTGTGACTTCCTCAGTCTAGCAAAGTTCAGCTCAGGCAGCCAGGAGCCTGCGCATTTTGTGCATGTCTGGCTCCTGGCTGCCTGAGGTGAAAGTGAACATTGTCTGTCAGGCTTACCTTTTTGCAGCCTGACAGACACTGTTCGTGAGGGACAAAAGGTGGGGAGGTGTGGCCCCTTAGCTCCAATGGACCGGCCGCACCTGTTCTACAGTCGGTGGAGCACAGCGGTCAAGAATGGAAGCATGGAAGAGCTGAGGTCAGGTAAGTCAATTTTATTTATTAAATTGAGATTGTGGGTGGCATAGTTATTGTAAGGAGAGGGGAGGGAGGTTGTTAGATAGATGTTTGTATTTTGATATATGTTTTGAATTTTTTAACCACATTTTCATTCCTATACAGGTAGCAGTTGTGGGCCCATGTCGGGTTGATTGCTTTTTTAAAACTTTTGGTGTAAAAAAACAAATGATGTGTTAAGAATTTTTCAAATTTCTTTTAAACCAATAATTATGAATAAAGAAATATTTTTGCATTTTACTTTTTGGTGCATTGGGTATTAAAGTAAAAAGTATAGCGTATTCATGGATCTTCAAGCATGTAAAAGTTTGGAAAACACAGATGGTATGGATGGTTGAATGGATGTTTTCGACAATTTGGAAGTTTTACAAGTTTGGATTTTTGTTTTTTTGTCAAACTTTTGACATTAAGGGGCCGATTCCAATCCTGGAAAAAGGATGTACTAATCATTGTACAGAGCGTTTTTTCCGTACGACTCGTACCCGGTAAACTTTCCGTACAACCTAGGAAGTTCGATTCGTACAGAAAGCCTATTTCCGTATGTTTCGTACAAAAGACCGTACGGGTCAAAAAAAACAACGATGCTGATCCGGAACAGCTTGTACGCGATGTCCGGACGTATTCAAGCAGCGGTTTCCGGCCCAGCAAGTACGATTCGTCCCTATGTCACTCCGTACGGCTCTTTTTTTACGGGAGCCAAACACAGCCGGAAAAGCAGAGTCCTACGCGAACCGCTACACAAT
Organism: Triturus cristatus; assembly: GCF_964204655.1. Classification (NCBI taxonomy): domain Eukaryota; kingdom Metazoa; phylum Chordata; class Amphibia; order Caudata; family Salamandridae; genus Triturus; species Triturus cristatus. Next base: position 484,196,339 of record NC_140580.1, on the reverse strand, counting down.
GGAGCCCCGGTACGCGACGTACACGCCATGAACCCCATCGTGCGTGTCATCCCGGTCCTCCTAGCCTACGACCTGGTGCACCGGACCCAAAGCACATGCCGCAGAAGGTGAGAACAACACCCAGGGGCCAGGGTGGGGGTGAGGGGCAGGAAACATACCCCATACCCAAATCCAAACCTATAATATGGAGCCCATACATTACCACCAGGGTCTGGTCACTTGGGGGGGCATGGCCAGCAACCCCTGCATACCGCAACAACGGAAGTTGACGTGTACGGTGCATTGCACACGTACCCCTACGGCACCAGTACAATAGTGATACGGACCGTACACATGCAATGAATGCGTGGGTACGGTGCGTTTCACACATACCCCTACGACACCAGTAGAACAGTGATACGGACCGTACACACGCAATGAATGCGTGGGTACGGTGCATTACACATGTACCCCTACGGCACCAGTACAATAGTGATACGGACCATACACACGCAATTAATGCGTGGGTACGGTGCGTTACACACGTACCCCTACGGCACCAGTAGAACAGTGATACGGACCATACATAAGCAATGAATGCGTGGGTATGGTGCGTTTCACACGTACCCCTACGGCACCAGTACAATAGTGATATGGACCGTACACACGCAATGAATGCATGGGTACGGTGCGTTACACACGTACCCCTACGGCACCAGTAGAACAGTGATACGGACCGTACACATGCAATGAAAGCATGTGTATGGTGCGTTTCACATGTACCCCTACGGCACCAGTACAATAGTGATACGATGCGTACACACGCAATGAATGCAGGGGTATGGTGCGTTTCACCCGTACCCCTACGGCACCAGTACATTTGGGATATGAGGCGCACACATGCCACGAATGTGGGGTTACGGTCTGGCCCTGCATGTTACCTTCATATTGGTGTGTGTGTAGGTCCAGGCCGGCAGTGTACTGCTCCAAGGGGGTGCAGAGGATTCTCAGCAGTGGCCAGCCATATGGGGGTGTCTGAAGATCAATACCAGCAGTGTCCAGACATGTAGGGGTGGCTGTAGAGGACTCCCAGCGGTGGTCAGCCATATAGGGGTTGCTGTAGTTGAATACCTGCAGTGTCCAGCCATATGGGGGTGGCTGTAGATGAATACCAGCAGTGGACAAACATATAGGGGTGGGTGCACAGGACTCCCAGCAGTGGATAGAGACATGTGGTGGGTGCATATGACAAACAGCAGTGGCCTACAATCTGAGGGGTGGGAGCAGAGGACTCCCAGCAGTGGACAGAGACATGGGGGTGGGTGCAGAGGACTCCCAGCAGTGGACAGAGATATGAGGGGTGGGTGCAGAGGACTCCCAGCAGTGGAAAGAGACATGGGAGTGGGTGCATATGACAACCAGCAGTGGCCTGCAATCTGAGGGATGGGTGCAGAGGACTCCCAGCAGTGGACAGAGACATGGGGGTGGGTACATATGACAACCAGCAGTGGGCTGCAATATGAGGGGTGGGTGCAGAGGACTCCCAGAAGTGGACAGAGATATGGGGGTGGGTGGAGAGGACTCCCAGTAGTGGACAGAGACATGGGGGTGGGTGCACATGACAACCAGCAGTGGCCTGCAATCTGAGGGGTGGGTGCAGAGGAGTCCCAGCAGTGGACAGAGACATGGGGGTGGGTGCATATGACAACCAGCAGTGGCCTGCAATCTGAGGGGTGGGTGCAGAGGACTCCCAGCAGTGGACAGAGACATGGGGATGGGTGCATATGACAACCAGCAGTGGCCTGCAATATGAGGGGTGGGTGCAGAGGACTCCCAGAAGTGGACAGAGATATGGGGGTGGGTGGAGAGGACTCCCAGCAGTGGACAGAGACATGGGGGTGGGTGCACATGACAACCAGCAGTGGCCTGCAATCTGAGGGGTGGGTGCAGAGGACTCCCAGCAGTGGACAGAGACATGGGGGTGGGTGCATATGACAACCAGCAGTGGCCTGCAATCTGAGGGGTGGGTGCAGAGGACTCCCAGCAGTGGACAGAGACATGGGGATGGGTGCATATGACAACCAGCAGTGGCCTGCAATATGAGGGGTGGGTGCAGAGGACTCCCAGCAGTGGACAGAGACATGGGGGTGGGTGCAGAGGACCCCCAGCAGAGGACAGAGACATGGGGGTGGGTGCAGAGGACTCCCAGCAGTGGACAGAGACATGGGGGTGGGTGCATATGACAACCAGCAGTGGCCTGCAATATGAGGGGGGGTGCAGAGGACTCCCAGCAGTGGACAGAGATATGGGGATGGGCGCAGAGGACTCCCAGCAGTGGACAGAGACATGGGGGTGGGTGCATATGACAACCAGCAGTGGCCTGCAATCTGAGGGGTGGGTGCAGAGGACTCCCAGCGGTGGACAGAGACATGGGGTGGGTGCATATGACAACCAGCAGTGGCCTGCAATCTGAGGGGTGGGTGCAGAGGACTCCCAGCAGTGGACAGAGATATGGGGGTGGGTGCAGAGGACACCCAGCAGTGCACAGAGACATGGGGGTGGGTGCAGAGGACAACCAGCAGTGGCCTGCAATCTGAGGGGGGGGGTGCAGAGGACTCCCAGCAGTGGACAGAGATATGGGGGTGGGCGCAGAGGACTCCCAGCAGTGGACAGAGAAATGGGGGTGGGTGCATATGACAACCAGCAGTGGTCTGCAATCTGAGGGGTGAGTGCAGAGGACTCCCAGCAGTGGACAGAGACATGGGGTGGGTGCATATGACAACCAGCAGTGGCCTGCAATCTGAGGGGTGGGTGCAGATGACTCCCAGCAGTGGACAGAGATATGGGGGTGTACATCATTATCAGATGACCACACCTACATGGTGGTATGTACGCATCCCTAACTTTGGACTATGATGACAGTGCTATAACAACACATCACTGACAGCAGTGTCCCACTCCCAGGAGGATGGATGTCTTTCACCCGCTGCATGACACACCACATGTGGGTGTGAGGACAAATAACACATGCATACCCACCCATGGCGGATGCAGCACAATACACACCCTGATATCATGCCACAAGACTGTATAGTCATGTAACTGCCTACAAAACTAAGATAGCCAAAGGGAACACACACTGTCACGCACAACCCAGGACTGATAGGAATGTCCAGGTGCTGGTCCAGCCACCAAGATATTGTCTCTCATGGAAGGAATAGGGTGGAATTCCCCTAGATACAATGCCCACAATTGTGAGTCAGGTGCCCAAATACCCTGCATAACAAGTACCATTTGTGTGGTAGGCTGTGATTACACACATGCATAGTGCTGAAAAGGGTGAATTTGTCCCTGAAGGCATTTCGACAAACTCAAAACACAAGTACAGTGACTAGCAAGGATGGCACAGACGATTCAGCAGGAGACTTCGGTGAGCAGGGATGGCCATTGTTGAAGGGATCCGTCACCATCAAAGGAAATGTTGACGCAGGTCAGCACAACAATTGTGCAACTGATTGCAGGGAAGATGTCAGGTGCCACAGAGGAAGTAACACTACTTGGGACAATGTCTCTAAACAAAATGAACACACACTACCAATGATTCTTTGCAGATACATTGTGATGGCACACAGATACCATGGTCCACCTCATGACCATCATACAAAAACATTTCTCAGAACTCTAACACATTACCAGAACACCAACTCCAGGAGCCTCATCACCAACATCAAGTACCTGAAATGCAATAGTGTTGAAAGTAAAAATAAAGTCTTTATTCAGCACAATTTTTTTTTTTTAAATAGACTATTTACAGAGGCCAATGGCCAGTCCATACGTAAAGTCCAAGGGGGGACGTAGGGGACCGCGTCTACCCCTAGCTTGCCTATACAAATGAACCTCCAGGTTCGTCGGCCGAGGGGGGCATCATCTGTGGCAGTACCAGGCACCGCAGGGAAGGGTAGGTGTGGTGGGAGCAGGGGTGGACATCTCCACCACAGGGGGTGGGGCAGCACCGAAGGTGGAGGCGAGCTCGGCGATGCACACCACTGCCAGTACGTCCATCCGAACCCCTGCACCTGAGGATTCCCCAGGGTCAAGGGAGGATGTGGTGGGCGAGGGATGGGGTGCAGTGCTCCTGGGGGAGGGGGTTGATGTGGTGGGGGACTCAACTCCCGTGCTTGGGTGAGCGTTTGGCAGGTGAGCCAAGGGGAGAGGTTTTGGAGGGACAGGGTTGTGAGGACTGCGGACTGCGACTGTGGCTGCGTGTATGTCGTCTGTCCCCAGACCCTTTGGGTGTGCCTACATCCCCCTGAGTGTGCGTGCCAGGAGGTGTGCGCTTTGCCTTACTTGGGGGTGTGCTGCCTGTGTCTGCTAGGGTGCGTGATCGTGACTGTCTGGGTGTGCGTTGGACAGGTATGGGAGAGGGAAGTGTGGAGGGGTCCGGGGTAGGGGGGACGGAGCTCTGCAGGAGAGTAACTGCTGCCGTCAGGGAAGAGTCCATCGACTGCAAAATCCTGCGTTGGTCAGACATCGTTGCTGACATGCCCTCCATGAACGACACCATCTGTGTAAGCAGTTTAGTGTGGCCATGGAGGACATTCAGCACCGATGCCTGCCCAACCTGCAACTGCCGCAGTATGTCCACAGACTCTTCACTGAGGGCAGCAGGGGTGACAGGGGCAGGGGGTGCGGTGCCTGGGCCGAAAGAGACATGGTGGGCCTCTGCACGGACAGAAGGGACAGGAGCAACTGGGAGGGCGGAGATGGTAATGGAGGAGGCGGGGACAGATGTGGGGATGCTGCCAGGTGGTGTTGCAGCCTCCGCGAGGAGGTCAGCGTCAGACCCGTCGACGTCGTAGCTGGTATCGCCTCCAGATTGGTCCTTGGACTGACTCCCCTCACCCTCCGTGCCACTGGCTCCTTCTGACTCTGCAGCACTGGTGGCACTGTCGCTGGGTCCAGTTCCATGCAGGTGTCTCCTTTGGTTTCCGATGATGATGCTGTGGGCAAGGAGAAGAAACAGAAATGCATCACTCACCTGTATACATCTGACACATGAGCACAAAAACAATAGGTCACAGTGCATATCAGGCAATGCATCATGAGTAACAGCAGATTACTCTGCACATATGTAAGCCCTGTTGGTAGACCCACTATGCCACTTGGACACAAGGAAGTAAAAGAACACACCAGGCCACAACTTGAAGGAGAAATACACTGAGAAGCTAGTGTCTGTGAACAGGTGAGCACAGCAATACAATGAAGTCATGCCACCTCTTGTTTACCCTGAAAGAAACAGTAGTGGTGCACCCAACGTAAACTAACACACCTCACTACTCAAGTTGTCACCACACTCAGAGACCTGTAAGTACTTTGGAACACAAAACAAAAAAATGTTGTTACCTTGGGACTCACAATACTTTACACAATCGACATGTATTGAATTTGGCAATTCTCCATTTCGTGAAAAGAACACTCATGTGCCTGCATGAAAGATGTCTCCCAAGGAAGTGCACACAAAACTACATTTACACTGTCATTGAAGATGCTGGCACCTTTTTCAAAGAAGCCACTGTTAGAAATAAATGGTGTTGCAGAAAGTACATATACATAGGCTCATGGAGGTCTTGATGTCTTGACACAAGTTCGTATGTATCACCAACAACAAAGGAGTTTCACAAACTCAAGACCACTGTGGGAACATGTATACAGAGAATCTGCAACACCATTTAATTCTAACACTGGCTTCTTTGAAAAGGTGCCAGCGTGTTCCATGAAAGTGGAAATGTTGTTTGTGCACTTCATTGGGAGACATCTTTCATGCAGGCACATTAGTGTTCTTAACACAAATCATCAAATTACCACATTTAAAACATGAAGAACTGTCGACAAGTGCTGTGAGTGCCAAGGTACAAACATTTTTGACTAACGATTTGAATTATGTCAGTTGTCACATGGCAATCCGAACCTGATGACACAGTTGTCTACACATCTGACCGACTGCCTGTCATGTAGAGTGGCACACATGTCCAAACCCAGGACAATGCATAAGCTAATGGGCCTGCAATTGGGTTGTAAAAGAACATAGCTGTACTGTGGAGACACCCTCATGGCAAGCCCAAATGTCCACACAGATGTCAGCACACAAAGACCAAACTGCGTTGCATCTGAACCACACACATGTGCCAAATATGTATGAGCAGTAATCATGTTTTTACAAAAATGACACAGGCTGCAAAGCACGAACATTAAGCACTGGCCACCATCACAGGGGCACTGCACGGTGATTCTTTGTACTGCAAATTCTCACACACAGGTCAGACCTGGCAAGAGGAAATCAGGGGTGCCCATGTAGGCCTCTTCCGCACAACCCCCCCATACCTGAGTCAATGTGATTGATACTGATCAAGAAGTGACACCAGTTAATCAGGGTTTCAAAAACTGTGCAGCAACAATTGCTAAATTGACCCAATATCACCTCTTGGGGCTGGCAACACATATTTGTGACAAACAACCATCAACAGATTGTTGTGAATAGCCACACAGGCACTGCCGAGTGTGAGTATGCACAAGCCAAATGGTGTATCCCTGTCCAGTGGACACATGTAGCACACATTGGAAAAATACAAACTAGGCCAGGGAACAACGCCACAGAGGCAGACCTATGCAGAACCCACAGAGAATATGCACAGTGTTGGACGACACACATGATTAGGAGGCCAGGGTGTCTCAGGGGATTGTAGTGGGCACACTGCTCCGTGTTCCTGGAATGAGCTGACTGTACCATGAGCAACCGTCATGGCACTATGCATATCTCCCACTCATGCACATCATGTCTGAGGCCACAACATTGGTCATGCATGGTGCAAGGGTGTTCAGTTGAAACCTCACATTCCTATGTTGAGACTCATCATCAGTGCCAACAAATATGGACCTCCAACATAGTGAACAGGTCATGGCACAGGCAAGGTACCAACACATGTTACAGACCACCCTCCCACATGATGCGGAAAACAATGTGCACTTTGAATTTCTGGCACCCTAGATGACCATGTGCAAATGTGATTACACACAGACCAGGGGACAAATGTCAAGGAGGGGAAGGGATGGAAAAGAGCACCAGGTGACATTGGGGAACAGAGAATGCATTGCACATATAAACTATGGGAGTGTATCTAGGCTACAGAGCACTTCCAAAAGCTGGTGACACATAACACAACAAACAGCCATGTACCTACCCCCTCATTGCTGCAGTCTCTCCTGGCCGTACACACGCAATGAATGTGGGTGTACGGTGCGTTTCACACGTACCCCTATGGCACCAGTAGAATAGTGATACGGACCGTACACACACAATGAATGCGGGTGTACAGTGCGTTTCACACGTACCCCTACGGCACCAATACAATAGTGATACGGACCGTACACACGCAATGAATGCGGGTGTACGGTGCGTTTCACACGTACCCCTACGGCACCATACACACGCAATGAATGTGGGTGTATGGTGCGTTTCACACGTACCCCTACGGCACCAGTACAATAGTGATACGGACCGTACACACGCAGTGAATGCAGGTGTACAGTGCGTTTCACACGTACCCGTATGGCACCAGTAGAACAGTGATACGGGCCGTACACACGCAATGAATGCGGGTGTACGGTGCGTTTCACACGTACCCCTACGGCACCAGTACAATAGTGGTACGGACCGTACACACACAATGAATGCGGGTGTACAGTGCGTTTCACACGTACCCCTACGGCACCAGTACAATAGTGATATGGACCGTACACACGCAATGAATCGAGGGCTACGAGTCGCACAAGGTTGTCCATCAAGTACTTGTCATTGCATACTTTCATGTGCAGGCCCTAGGTGTGTCAGCCAGTGATATTGCACAGGTCATCTAATCTAGTTGCACAATTGATGTGTGATGACCTGTGTACACATGTCATGTGTGATGGGGCACTATGTGGCACACATCACCTTGCCACTTGCCACATGTGTGTCTGTAGTCCAACTGGGTCATGCACTGCAGCAGTGGGATGGCACAGTCATCACCACCCGCACCTGTCTCCTGATGCCAGGGACAGGGACACTCTATCAACTGACATGTCACGATCAGCGTGCCCCTATGTGACTATGTCAGGTGTGTGTCATGTGTTCCCCTGAGCTTGCTCTTAGTGTTCCGTCAACTGCATCTGCTGTTGGTGCATCCAACATGGGTCTGTGTGGAGATGGGCATGGCACACATCTACACACACCATGCCACATGTGGATTCCCACGGCTGTAGGGTCTGTGTGCATTGGACATCATATTTTCCCAGGCATACATGTCTGCGTCGTCTGAATGGCTGTGTTCATTTGTTGTCATGTGTACCCCTTCATCGCAATGTGTTTCATATGTACATTTGACATTCCATATGACCTGTGCGTGTGCCTTGCAGTCAACTGTCTGGATGAGATGACATCCTTCCAATGCAGTTATGTGGATGTGTGTCACTCCGGTGATATCTCTGGCTGTTCACTCAGACTTGCACCCAGCTAATTTCAGGGCATGTCATGTAGACTTGACAATCAACAGGTGTATCTGGCTTTTCGTAGGAGTGCCAGCAAGCTGGCATATGTGTCCTGGATGTATTGCACACACCAGACTCCATAGTTACCTGATGTTTAGTAGCAGTTTAGTATGTGCTATGTCATTGACATTGATTTTTTAATTTTTTTATTTTTTTATTGAGCAGAAAAAGGAGGATACAATGTACATGGTTTCAAGCATTACATCTAAATAGCAACTGAAAATATGCAAAACAAGAAAAGGAGGGTAAGATCCCAAATCAACTGAAATGGGAAATGCGAGATAATTCGTAAAAATCGAAGCTATTGACATTTCATTCTATTATATCATACAATGAATCGATATTAAAGTGCAGTGCAAAATATAGAGCCACTCCATAGCATGTATATATCTTGAAAGATATTCGATCTTGAGTCCATTAAAGACAAAAGAAAAAAGTGCTGCTGATGTCTTAAAATACGATTTTTTTTAAATCCCCAAATAAAGTGCAAATGCAGTAGCAGCAAATCATTGGCTTAATAGAATAAAGTACGATTAGCAACGCACATGAAGATTAATTCCACATAAAGTGCAAATGCAATATCAACAAGTAAATATGTCAACAAAAGTACCGTACTTAAGTCTAGAGTACAAAGCAAAAAATGAGGCAACTAAAGTGCAAATGCAGATAGCAATCAATAAATAAAATGTAAATTCACCTTAAGGGAATAAAACCTTTTTCCCCCCACTGCACCCCCCAAAACTTTTCTAAATCATAATTAAAGAAATAAAGGCACACTACCCCAATCAATGTATCAAAGCATACAAATCTAAGCAATTACAAATAATTGTTCATCATTAGACCCTGTTAAAATTCTAAGAGTCATCGAGAACAAATTGATCCGGTACTGTCTTTAAATAGGAGTAGTTCCCTAAACCCCTTCCAATTTTTGTCAAATTTCATTATTCCCCCGACTCTCCTAGCATAGGCCTCTTCAAATCTACAAATCTTTTTCATTTTATTGAACCAAGTTAGATGGTTTGGTATCTCCTTCGATTTCCAATTTTAAAGTATCAGGGAGCGAGCCACCATACAGGAGATTGCTACAAAAGCATTGTCAGTGCTGGATAGAATAGCTTCGTCCCTCGCACCCCCAAATAATGCAATTTCAGCCTGAGGAGAAAAACACATACCCAAGGCAATGCCCATTTCGCTAAATATTTCTCCCCAAAACTGGTCCAATAGCGGACAGGAGTAAAAAATATGATGCCAGCCACCTTCATCCTCCTGTGTACGGAAACACCTATTCGGACAATCGGGGAATTTTTTCTGTAATATGGACGGTGTCCAATAAGCAAACCACCTTGATCGAAAGGACATTCTTTTAAAGTTAGCAGCACGTAGGGACCTATAGCCCAAGAGACAGATTTTCTCCCACTCCTGGAGACTAAACCTGCAGCCAGTCTCCCGAGCTATTTTTTCCAGATGATTTAATATAACTTTGTCCTGGGCTTGATTCCTCAATATAGAGTACCACTTGCCCAACCCACAACAGTTAGAGGCATATAAATCTATCATAATTTTATGTGGAGTATTTAAAATGCCCGCCATATTAGATATAAAGTGGACTATCCGTAAATATTCAAGTAACGTGGGTTTTCTGTGACCCTCGGCTCTTGTGGTAATTTCCTGCCAGGACAAAACTCTATTTTGGACAATGAAGTGCTTGAGTCGAAAAAAAACACATTCTTCCCTTATATCAATATATCTAGATTGATGGTGCAAACCGATGTTATTACACTCCCTTAATGTAACATATTGAAAACCAGAAGAGCTTGTTTTCTTAAAGACTGCCTGAAGCCTAAATAATAATTCTCGAAGAGACTTATAGCGGGTCCTTTTCGGTAATTTAGATGTTTTTAGGAAAAAGGAAGATTGAACTCCTGCTTCTAAGATGATTTTATCTAAAAAAAACAATCAAAGTTACGCTTGTAGAATAAAATATCGACCACAAAATTTAACAAAGCAGCCTCATAGCAAGTTCGTACCTGCAGAAGCGCTAGACCCCCTTGGATTATGGGTAATTGGACTATAGCTAATTTTACTCTGGGGGCTTTTTTCCCCCATATAAATACCCTAAACAAAGTGTCTAATTCATTAAAATATACTTGGTTGATACGTATAGGGACATTTAAGAATAAAAATGTTAAAAGAGGAAGGATAGACATCTTAATCATAGAGACTCTCACTATAATAGTAAGAGGGAGCACAGACCATTGTTCTAATAGACTTTTTATCTTCTGCTTAGTCCTCAGATAATTCAATTTGAATAATTTATGATACTGATTCGTAACATAAATACCCAAATATCTTATTGGATCTAATTTCCTGGCTTGAGCCCTAAACTTAATAGGAAACAAGTTAGGGTCCGAATTGAAAACGAGTATCTCAGTTTTTTTTTCATTTATTTTGTAACCACCGATCTGTGGGAACCGAGAGAAATTAAGAAAAATCTCGATCTAAATTCTCTTTCTCCGGGGTTAGGTATAAAATAATGTCATCAGCAAATAGCTTTACTTTAGACATCGCAGGTATTGGAGGAATAATAGCAGCATTATTTCGAATTTGTAAAACCAGAAGTTTGATAAAAAAGGTGAAAAGTAAAGGGGAAAGTGGGCACCCCTGCCTGGTTCCTCGTTTTATTGCCACTTCCCCTATCTGTTCTTGATTAATGACCACCTTAGCACTCGCATTCTGATAGATATTTCGAAGCAATAATAGTGGAAATAAACCACTACTTTTCAACTTGATTGTATGCTGCAGAGTTTGCAAGGAAAGAAGGTGTTCAGGGGGAAAGCTAGATAAACAACACGGGTAAACAACATCATCCACACAAAAAATGGGGCCTATTTAACACACATCAGGAAAACACACTTCTAATACCACAGAAAACGTTTTTCAAAAGCAATAACACTATATCAGTACATATATGTAAAATCGAACATGAAACTGCCGTCAGCTCATTGTTAATAATGTATAAAATAATAAACCTATACAAATCTCTTACAGATTGCGCAATTTATCATAGACCATTTTCAGCCCTCAAGAACAGGAAAAGTTTTGCAGTGGTTTGAAACAGTAAATCCGCAAAAGATGGGAGTCAGTCAGGTGCTGCCTTTCCTCAACCTGCTGCCACAATCTGAAATTAGGACAACTTTCACTTTACTGACTCAGCAGGTGATATCACCAGGTCCTTGTTGGACAATCAGAGCAACTTTTGGACACCAGACTAGGATGTTATAAAAATGATTACTGAATTAATTCACATTGGAAAACATCTATTACAACGCAGGCATTACATTGTAATGCCTGTACAACGCAGTCAGCACAAGGAATGTGCCATTACAACGCATGGTATTACAACGCATGCCATTCAACGCATATGCCATTACAATGCATGCTATTACATCGAGAATTAAGGTAAGGTAAGTACTATGACATAATTTTTTTATAGTTTTCATTTTTGATTATAGTAGCATTGTATTTAATATTAATATTAGTATTGTTTCCAAAACTTCTAAATTAATATTTTTTTAGGGTGTAATTATTATCCTCTGACACAGAATGGAGGGGAATTAGGGGTTTTGGGTGGAGGAGTGTATTAATATCCAGGTATTCATTTTACTTCCTGGGTATTAATGAATATTATATGTAATTTCATGTTTTTGCAATTTAATATTAATTAAAAGTAATACTTATGAGCATGTGACACCTTTTTTCTGGCACGTGATGCAAAGGAGTTAGGGGTTTTGGGTGCGTAAGTGTATTAATACCCAGGTTTAAATTTTAATGCCTGTGTATTACTGATTATTACATTTAATAATAATTTTTTGCAACTTAATAATAATAATTAAAAAGTATAATTATGAGGGTGTGATACCCTTTCTCTGGCACAGGATGCCAGGGAATTAGGGGCTTTGGGTATGGGAGTGTATTGATACCCAGGTTTTACTTTTAATACCTGGGTATTATTGAACATTACATTAAATTTAATAATGTGCTTTAGCAATTTAATGATAATTAAAAATAATACTTATGAGGGTGTGACACCCTTGTTCTGGCACGAGATGCAAGGGAATCAGGGGTTTTGCGTGGGTGACGATATTAATACTCGGGTATACATTATAATAACGTGGTATTTAATGAATATTATATTTAATTTTAATATTAATTCTAAGCAATTTAATAATAATTAAAAATAATACTTATGAGGGTGTGACACCCTTTCTCTGGCATGGGATACAAGGGAATCAGGGGTTTTGCGTGGGTGACGATATTAATGTGCTTTATCAATTTAATAATAATTAAAAATAATACTTATGAGGGTGGGACACCCTTGTTCTGGCACGAGATGCAAGGGAATCAGGGGTTTTGCATGGGTGACGATATTAATACTCGGGTATACATTTTAATACCAGGATATTTAAGGAATATTATATTTAATATTAATATTAATTCTAAGCAATTTAATAATAATTAAAAATAATACTTATAAGGGTGTGACACCCTTTCTCTGGCATGGGATACAAGGGAATCAGGGGTTTTGCGTCGGTGACGATATTAATGTGCCTTAGCAATTTAATAATAAATAAAAATAATACTTATGAGGGTGTGACACCTTTGTTCTGGCACGAGATGCATGGGAATCAGGGGTTTTGCGTGGGTGACGATATTAATACGCAGGTATACATTTTAATACCAGGGTATTTCATGAATATTATATTTAATATTAATATAAATTCTAAGCAATTTAATAATAATTAAAAATAATACTTATGAGGGTGTGACACCCTTTCTCTGACATGGGATAAAAAGGAATTAGGGGTTTTGGGTGGGGGTGTATTACATCCCAAGTATTAATTGTAATACCTGTTTATTAATTTCATTTTATTATAATAATAGTAATTTTATAATATTTCTAATAATTAAAAAACATGTATAATCTGGCATGGGATGGCACAGAAATATATTTTTTGTGTGGGGATGTATAGTATTTTTAAAACATTATTTATAAATATTAGTTGATATACAATAATTTAATAAAACATTAAAAATAAGGTAAGAATAGATAGATGTACACTCAGATAATTTTATAAAAATACAGCAAACAAGATAATAACCAAAAGAAATGTATTCATAATATTTTTCATGAAATAAACAGAACCTATACACATATTTATTAAAATATTTATTTTAAAAAATGTGTACAGTGAATTAAAAATGTTCAATAAATTATTATTAACATGTTCAATTATGTATTGTTTTACAAAAATAAAAACTTTTCCAAAGGAGTAATTGAAAAAAAAATTGCTTTTTTTTTTATTTTTCCCATGTTTTTCCATTTAAGTCAATGGGTGAAATTGTCCTTTTTTTCTTCTTACTTTTACAGAGGACATATGCGGTTGTGTGTTTGTTTCTACAGCAGTGGCGGCAGGTACATTTTGGAGGGAGAGGCAGACAGAATGCACACATGCACATGCACACATACACACAACACTCACAGCCAGACATTCACACACGCACACACACACACACACATACAAACCCATCCATTCACAACAGTCTTTACAAACATTCATATATACACACACCAAACATTAATTTAAAAGAAAACAAAACACACACTTACCTGCAGCCAGCTCTACCTCGGAGGATCCAGGAGACTTGGTACTGCTGCCTTCCCTCATTAATGAGGGAAGGCAGCAGTCCCAACATCATCACAGAGTGGAATGGGGTCAGTGAGACTGCTGACCCCACCCCACTCTGTGATGAAGAGTAACTGATTGACACTCGACTCTGGGCACTTCAAGGCTTAAAACTGAAGCTCCCAGGTTCAAGGCAATCAGAGACGCTACCCTTCGTCACTGATAGGAGGGGCTCAGGGACCTTTGCTAAGCTGAGGACGTCATGCCCACAGGACCTGTGACTTCCTCAGTCTAGCAAAGTTCAGCTCAGGCAGCCAGGAGCCTGCGCATTTTGTGCATGTCTGGCTCCTGGCTGCCTGAGGTGAAAGTGAACATTGTCTGTCAGGCTTACCTTTTTGCAGCCTGACAGACACTGTTCGTGAGGGACAAAAGGTGGGGAGGTGTGGCCCCTTAGCTCCAATGGACCGGCCGCACCTGTTCTACAGTCGGTGGAGCACAGCGGTCAAGAATGGAAGCATGGAAGAGCTGAGGTCAGGTAAGTCAATTTTATTTATTAAATTGAGATTGTGGGTGGCATAGTTATTGTAAGGAGAGGGGAGGGAGGTTGTTAGATAGATGTTTGTATTTTGATATATGTTTTGAATTTTTTAACCACATTTTCATTCCTATACAGGTAGCAGTTGTGGGCCCATGTCGGGTTGATTGCTTTTTTAAAACTTTTGGTGTAAAAAAACAAATGATGTGTTAAGAATTTTTCAAATTTCTTTTAAACCAATAATTATGAATAAAGAAATATTTTTGCATTTTACTTTTTGGTGCATTGGGTATTAAAGTAAAAAGTATAGCGTATTCATGGATCTTCAAGCATGTAAAAGTTTGGAAAACACAGATGGTATGGATGGTTGAATGGATGTTTTCGACAATTTGGAAGTTTTACAAGTTTGGATTTTTGTTTTTTTGTCAAACTTTTGACATTAAGGGGCCGATTCCAATCCTGGAAAAAGGATGTACTAATCATTGTACAGAGCGTTTTTTCCGTACGACTCGTACCCGGTAAACTTTCCGTACAACCTAGGAAGTTCGATTCGTACAGAAAGCCTATTTCCGTACGTTTCGTACAAAAGACCGTACGGGTCAAAAAAAACAACGATGCTGATCCGGAACAGCTTGTACGCGATGTCCGGACGTATTCAAGCAGCGGTTTCCGGCCCAGCAAGTACGATTCGTCCCTATGTCACTCCGTACGGCTCTTTTTTTACGGGAGCCAAACACAGCCGGAAAAGCAGAGTCCTACGCGAACCGCTACACAACGGAGCCCCGGTACGCGACGTACACGCCATGAACCCCATCGTGCGTGTCATCCCGGTCCTCCTAGCCTACGACCTGGTGCACCGGACCCAAAGCACATGCCGCAGAAGGTGAGAACAACACCCAGGGGCCAGGGTGGGGGTGAGGGGCAGGAAACATACCCCATACCCAAATCCAAACCTATAATATGGAGCCCATACATTACCACCAGGGTCTGGTCACTTGGGGGGGCATGGCCAGCAACCCCTGCATACCGCAACAACGGAAGTTGACGTGTACGGTGCATTGCACACGTACCCCTACGGCACCAGTACAATAGTGATACGGACCGTACACATGCAATGAATGCGTGGGTACGGTGCGTTTCACACATACCCCTACGGCACCAGTAGAACAGTGATACGGACCGTACACACGCAATGAATGCGTGGGTACGGTGCATTACACATGTACCCCTACGGCACCAGTACAATAGTGATACGGACCATACACACGCAATTAATGCGTGGGTACGGTGCGTTACACACGTACCCCTACGGCACCAGTAGAACAGTGATACGGACCATACATAAGCAATGAATGCGTGGGTATGGTGCGTTTCACACGTACCCCTACGGCACCAGCACAATAGTGATATGGACCGTACACACGCAATGAATGCATGGGTACGGTGCGTTACACACGTACCCCTACGGCACCAGTAGAACAGTGATACGATGCGTACACACGCAATGAATGCAGGGGTATGGTGCGTTTCACCCGTACCCCTACGGCACCAGTACATTTGGGATATGAGGCGCACACATGCCACGAATGTGGGGTTACGGTCTGGCCCTGCATGTTACCTTCATATTGGTGTGTGTGTAGGTCCAGGCCGGCAGTGTACTGCTCCAAGGGGGTGCAGAGGATTCTCAGCAGTGGCCAGCCATATGGGGGTGTCTGAAGATCAATACCAGCAGTGTCCAGACATGTAGGGGTGGCTGTAGAGGACTCCCAGCAGTGGTCAGCCATATAGGGGTTGCTGTAGTTGAATACCTGCAGTGTCCAGCCATATGGGGGTGGCTGTAGATGAATACCAGCAGTGGACAAACATATAGGGGTGGGTGCACAGGACTCCCAGCAGTGGATAGAGACATGTGGTGGGTGCATATGACAAACAGCAGTGGCCTACAATCTGAGGGGTGGGAGCAGAGGACTCCCAGCAGTGGACAGAGACATGGGGGTGGGTGCAGAGGACTCCCAGCAGTGGACAGAGATATGAGGGGTGGGTGCAGAGGACTCCCAGCAGTGGAAAGAGACATGGGAGTGGGTGCATATGACAACCAGCAGTGGCCTGCAATCTGAGGGATGGGTGCAGAGGACTCCCAGCAGTGGACAGAGACATGGGGGTGGGTACATATGACAACCAGCAGTGGGCTGCAATATGAGGGGTGGGTGCAGAGGACTCCCAGAAGTGGACAGAGATATGGGGGTGGGTGGAGAGGACTCCCAGTAGTGGACAGAGACATGGGGGTGGGTGCACATGACAACCAGCAGTGGCCTGCAATCTGAGGGGTGGGTGCAGAGGACTCCCAGCAGTGGACAGAGACATGGGGGTGGGTGCATATGACAACCAGCAGTGGCCTGCAATCTGAGGGGTGGGTGCAGAGGACTCCCAGCAGTGGACAGAGACATGGGGATGGGTGCATATGACAACCAGCAGTGGCCTGCAATATGAGGGGTGGGTGCAGAGGACTCCCAGAAGTGGACAGAGATATGGGGGTGGGTGGAGAGGACTCCCAGCAGTGGACAGAGACATGGGGGTGGGTGCACATGACAACCAGCAGTGGCCTGCAATCTGAGGGGTGGGTGCAGAGGACTCCCAGCAGTGGACAGAGACATGGGGGTGGGTGCATATGACAACCAGCAGTGGCCTGCAATCTGAGGGGTGGGTGCAGAGGACTCCCAGCAGTGGACAGAGACATGGGGATGGGTGCATATGACAACCAGCAGTGGCCTGCAATATGAGGGGTGGGTGCAGAGGACTCCCAGCAGTGGACAGAGACATGGGGGTGGGTGCAGAGGACCCCCAGCAGAGGACAGAGACATGGGGGTGGGTGCAGAGGACTCCCAGCAGTGGACAGAGACATGGGGGTGGGTGCATATGACAACCAGCAGTGGCCTGCAATATGAGGGGGGGTGCAGAGGACTCCCAGCAGTGGACAGAGATATGGGGATGGGCGCAGAGGACTCCCAGCAGTGGACAGAGACATGGGGGTGGGTGCATATGACAACCAGCAGTGGCCTGCAATCTGAGGGGTGGGTGCAGAGGACTCCCAGCGGTGGACAGAGACATGGGGTGGGTGCATATGACAACCAGCAGTGGCCTGCAATCTGAGGGGTGGGTGCAGAGGACTCCCAGCAGTGGACAGAGATATGGGGGTGGGTGCAGAGGACACCCAGCAGTGCACAGAGACATGGGGGTGGGTGCAGAGGACAACCAGCAGTGGCCTGCAATCTGAGGGGGGGGGGTGCAGAGGACTCCCAGCAGTGGACAGAGATATGGGGGTGGGCGCAGAGGACTCCCAGCAGTGGACAGAGAAATGGGGGTGGGTGCATATGACAACCAGCAGTGGTCTGCAATCTGAGGGGTGAGTGCAGAGGACTCCCAGCAGTGGACAGAGACATGGGGTGGGTGCATATGACAACCAGCAGTGGCCTGCAATCTGAGGGGTGGGTGCAGATGACTCCCAGCAGTGGACAGAGATATGGGGGTGTACATCATTATCAGATGACCACACCTACATGGTGGTATGTACGCATCCCTAACTTTGGACTATGATGACAGTGCTATAACAACACATCACTGACAGCAGTGTCCCACTCCCAGGAGGATGGATGTCTTTCACCCGCTGCATGACACACCACATGTGGGTGTGAGGACAAATAACACATGCATACCCACCCATGGCGGATGCAGCACAATACACACCCTGATATCATGCCACAAGACTGTATAGTCATGTAACTGCCTACAAAACTAAGATAGCCAAAGGGAACACACACTGTCACGCACAACCCAGGACTGATAGGAATGTCCAGGTGCTGGTCCAGCCACCAAGATATTGTCTCTCATGGAAGGAATAGGGTGGAATTCCCCTAGATACAATGCCCACAATTGTGAGTCAGGTGCCCAAATACCCTGCATAACAAGTACCATTTGTGTGGTAGGCTGTGATTACACACATGCATAGTGCTGAAAAGGGTGAATTTGTCCCTGAAGGCATTTCGACAAACTCAAAACACAAGTACAGTGACTAGCAAGGATGGCACAGACGATTCAGCAGGAGACTTCGGTGAGCAGGGATGGCCATTGTTGAAGGGATCCGTCACCATCAAAGGAAATGTTGACGCAGGTCAGCACAACAATTGTGCAACTGATTGCAGGGAAGATGTCAGGTGCCACAGAGGAAGTAACACTACTTGGGACAATGTCTCTAAACAAAATGAACACACACTACCAATGATTCTTTGCAGATACATTGTGATGGCACACAGATACCATGGTCCACCTCATGACCATCATACAAAAACATTTCTCAGAACTCTAACACATTACCAGAACACCAACTCCAGGAGCCTCATCACCAACATCAAGTACCTGAAATGCAATAGTGTTGAAAGTAAAAATAAAGTCTTTATTCAGCACAATTTTTTTTTTTTAAATAGACTATTTACAGAGGCCAATGGCCAGTCCATACGTAAAGTCCAAGGGGGGACGTAGGGGACCGCGTCTACCCCTAGCTTGCCTATACAAATGAACCTCCAGGTTCGTCGGCCGAGGGGGGCATCATCTGTGGCAGTACCAGGCACCGCAGGGAAGGGTAGGTGTGGTGGGTGCAGGGGTGGACATCTCCACCACAGGGGGTGGGGCAGCACCGAAGGTGGAGGCGAGCTCGGCGATGCACACCACTGCCAGTACGTCCATCCGAACCCCTGCACCTGAGGATTCCCCAGGGTCAAGGGAGGATGTGGTGGGCGAGGGATGGGGTGCAGCGCTCCTGGGGGAGGGGGTTGATGTGGTGGGGGACTCAACTCCCGTGCTTGGGTGAGCGTTTGGCAGGTGAGCCAAGGGGAGAGGTTTTGGAGGGACAGGGTTGTGAGGACTGCGGACTGCGACTGTGGCTGCGTGTATGTCGTCTGTCCCCAGACCCTTTGGGTGTGCCTACATCCCCCTGAGTGTGCGTGCCAGGAGGTGTGCGCTTTGCCTTACTTGGGGGTGTGCTGCCTGTGTCTGCTAGGGTGCGTGATCGTGACTGTCTGGGTGTGCGTTGGACAGGTATGGGAGAGGGAAGTGTGGAGGGGTCCGGGGTAGGGGGGACGGAGCTCTGCAGGAGAGTAACTGCTGCCGTCAGGGAAGAGTCCATCGACTGCAAAATCCTGCGTTGGTCAGACATCGTTGCTGACATGCCCTCCATGAACGACACCATCTGTGTAAGCAGTTTAGTGTGGCCATGGAGGACATTCAGCACCGATGCCTGCCCAACCTGCAACTGCCGCAGTATGTCCACAGACTCTTCACTGAGGGCAGCAGGGGTGACAGGGGCAGGGGGTGCGGTGCCTGGGCCGAAAGAGACATGGTGGGCCTCTGCACGGACAGAAGGGACAGGAGCAACTGGGAGGGCGGAGATGGTAACGGAGGAGGCGGGGACAGATGTGGGGATGCTGCCAGGTGGTGTTGCAGCCTCCGCGAGGAGGTCAGCGTCAGACCCGTCGACGTCGTAGCTGGTATCGCCTCCAGATTGGTCCTTGGACTGACTCCCCTCACCCTCCGTGCCACTGGCTCCTTCTGACTCTGCAGCACTGGTGGCACTGTCGCTGGGTCCAGTTCCATGCAGGTGTCTCCTTTGGTTTCCGATGATGATGCTGTGGGCAAGGAGAAGAAACAGAAATGCATCACTCACCTGTATACATCTGACACATGAGCACAAAAACAATAGGTCACAGTGCATATCAGGCAATGCATCATGAGTAACAGCAGATTACTCTGCACATATGTAAGCCCTGTTGGTAGACCCACTATGCCACTTGGACACAAGGAAGTAAAAGAACACACCAGGCCACAACTTGAAGGAGAAATACACTGAGAAGCTAGTGTCTGTGAACAGGTGAGCACAGCAATACAATGAAGTCATGCCACCTCTTGTTTACCCTGAAAGAAACAGTAGTGGTGCACCCAACGTAAACTAACACACCTCACTACTCAAGTTGTCACCACACTCAGAGACCTGTAAGTACTTTGGAACACAAAACAAAAAAATGTTGTTACCTTGGGACTCACAATACTTTACACAATCGACATGTATTGAATTTGGCAATTCTCCATTTCGTGAAAAGAACACTCATGTGCCTGCATGAAAGATGTCTCCCAAGGAAGTGCACACAAAACTACATTTACACTGTCATTGAAGATGCTGGCACCTTTTTCAAAGAAGCCACTGTTAGAAATAAATGGTGTTGCAGAAAGTACATATACATAGGCTCATGGAGGTCTTGATGTCTTGACACAAGTTCGTATGTATCACCAACAACAAAGGAGTTTCACAAACTCAAGACCACTGTGGGAACATGTATACAGAGAATCTGCAACACCATTTAATTCTAACACTGGCTTCTTTGAAAAGGTGCCAGCGTGTTCCATGAAAGTGGAAATGTTGTTTGTGCACTTCATTGGGAGACATCTTTCATGCAGGCACATTAGTGTTCTTAACACAAATCATCAAATTACCACATTTAAAACATGAAGAACTGTCGACAAGTGCTGTGAGTGCCAAGGTACAAACATTTTTGACTAACGATTTGAATTATGTCAGTTGTCACATGGCAATCCGAACCTGATGACACAGTTGTCTACACATCTGACCGACTGCCTGTCATGTAGAGTGGCACACATGTCCAAACCCAGGACAATGCATAAGCTAATGGGCCTGCAATTGGGTTGTAAAAGAACATAGCTGTACTGTGGAGACACCCCCATGGCAAGCCCAAATGTCCACACAGATGTCAGCACACAAAGACCAAACTGCGTTGCATCTGAACCACACACATGTGCCAAATATGTATGAGCAGTAATCATGTTTTTACAAAAATGACACAGGCTGCAAAGCACGAACATTAAGCACTGGCCACCATCACAGGGGCACTGCACGGTGATTCTTTGTACTGCAAATTCTCACACACAGGTCAGACCTGGCAAGAGGAAATCAGGGGTGCCCATGTAGGCCTCTTCCGCACAACCCCCCCATACCTGAGTCAATGTGATTGATACTGATCAAGAAGTGACACCTGTTAATCAGGGTTTCAAAAACTGTGCAGCAACAATTGCTAAATTGACCCAATATCACCTCGTGGGGCTGGCAACACATATTTGTGACAAACAACCATCAACAGATTGTTGTGAATAGCCACACAGGCACTGCCGAGTGTGAGTATGCACAAGCCAAATGGTGTATCCCTGTCCAGTGGACACATGTAGCACACATTGGAAAAATACAAACTAGGCCAGGGAACAATGCCACAGAGGCAGACCTATGCAGAACCCACAGAGAATATGCACAGTGTTGGACGACACACATGATTAGGAGGCCAGGGTGTCTCAGGGGATTGTAGTGGGCACACTGCTCCGTGTTCCTGGAATGAGCTGACTGTACCATGAGCAACCGTCATGGCACTATGCATATCTCCCACTCATGCACATCATGTCTGAGGCCACAACATTGGTCATGCATGGTGCAAGGGTGTTCAGTTGAAACCTCACATTCCTATGTTGAGACTCATCATCAGTGCCAACAAATATGGACCTCCAACATAGTGAACAGGTCATGGCACAGGCAAGGTACCAACACATGTTACAGACCACCCTCCCACATGATGCGGAAAACAATGTGCTCTTTGAATTTCTGGCACCCTAGATGACCATGTGCAAATGTGATTACACACAGACCAGGGGACAAATGTCAAGGAGGGGAAGGGATGGAAAAGAGCACCAGGTGACATTGGGGAACAGAGAATGCATTGCACATATAAACTATGGGAGTGTATCTAGGCTACAGAGCACTTCCAAAAGCTGGTGACACATAACACAACAAACAGCCATGTACCTACCCCCTCATTGCTGCAGTCTCTCCTGGCCGTACACACGCAATGAATGTGGGTGTACGGTGCGTTTCACACGTACCCCTATGGCACCAGTAGAATAGTGATACGGACCGTACACACACAATGAATGCGGGTGTACAGTGCGTTTCACACGTACCCCTACGGCACCAATACAATAGTGATACGGACCGTACACACGCAATGAATGCGGGTGTACGGTGCGTTTCACACGTACCCCTACGGCACCATACACACGCAATGAATGTGGGTGTATGGTGCGTTTCACACGTACCCCTACGGCACCAGTACAATAGTGATACGGACCGTACACACGCAGTGAATGCAGGTGTACAGTGCGTTTCACACGTACCCGTATGGCACCAGTAGAACAGTGATACGGGCCGTACACACGCAATGAATGCGGGTGTACGGTGCGTTTCACACGTACCCCTACGGCACCAGTACAATAGTGGTACGGACCGTACACACACAATGAATGCGGGTGTACAGTGCGTTTCACACGTACCCCTACGGCACCAGTACAATAGTGATATGGACCGTACACACGCAATGAATCGAGGGCTACGAGTCGCACAAGGTTGTCCATCAAGTACTTGTCATTGCATACTTTCATGTGCAGGCCCTAGGTGTGTCAGCCAGTGATATTGCACAGGTCATCTAATCTAGTTGCACAATTGATGTGTGATGACCTGTGTACACATGTCATGTGTGATGGGGCACTATGTGGCACACATCACCTTGCCACTTGCCACATGTGTGTCTGTAGTCCAACTGGGTCATGCACTGCAGCAGTGGGATGGCACAGTCATCACCACCCGCACCTGTCTCCTGATGCCAGGGACAGGGACACTCTATCAACTGACATGTCACGATCAGCGTGCCCCTATGTGACTATGTCAGGTGTGTGTCATGTGTTCCCCTGAGCTTGCTCTTAGTGTTCCGTCAACTGCATCTGCTGTTGGTGCATCCAACATGGGTCTGTGTGGAGATGGGCATGGCACACATCTACACACACCATGCCACATGTGGATTCCCACGGCTGTAGGGTCTGTGTGCATTGGACATCATATTTTCCCAGGCATACATGTCTGCGTCGTCTGAATGGCTGTGTTCATTTGTTGTCATGTGTACCCCTTCATCGCAATGTGTTTCATATGTACATTTGACATTCCATATGACCTGTGCGTGTGCCTTGCAGTCAACTGTCTGGATGAGATGACATCCTTCCAATGCAGTTATGTGGATGTGTGTCACTCCGGTGATATCTCTGGCTGTTCACTCAGACTTGCACCCAGCTAATTTCAGGGCATGTCATGTAGACTTGACAATCAACAGGTGTATCTGGCTTTTCGTAGGAGTGCCAGCAAGCTGGCATATGTGTCCTGGATGTATTGCACACACCAGACTCCATAGTTACCTGATGTTTAGTAGCAGTTTAGTATGTGCTATGTCATTGACATTGATTTTTTAATTTTTTTATTTTTTTATTGAGCAGAAAAAGGAGGATACAATGTACATGGTTTCAAGCATTACATCTAAATAGCAACTGAAAATATGCAAAACAAGAAAAGGAGGGTAAGATCCCAAATCAACTGAAATGGGAAATGCGAGATAATTCGTAAAAATCGAAGCTATTGACATTTCATTCTATTATATCATACAATGAATCGATATTAAAGTGCAGTGCAAAATATAGAGCCACTCCATAGCATGTATATATCTTGAAAGATATTCGATCTTGAGTCCATTAAAGACAAAAGAAAAAAGTGCTGCTGATGTCTTAAAATACGATTTTTTTTAAATCCCCAAATAAAGTGCAAATGCAGTAGCAGCAAATCATTGGCTTAATAGAATAAAGTACGATTAGCAACGCACATGAAGATTAATTCCACATAAAGTGCAAATGCAATATCAACAAGTAAATATGTCAACAAAAGTACCGTACTTAAGTCTAGAGTACAAAGCAAAAAATGAGGCAACTAAAGTGCAAATGCAGATAGCAATCAATAAATAAAATGTAAATTCACCTTAAGGGAATAAAACCTTTTTCCCCCCACTGCACCCCCCAAAACTTTTCTAAATCATAATTAAAGAAATAAAGGCACACTACCCCAATCAATGTATCAAAGCATACAAATCTAAGCAATTACAAATAATTGTTCATCATTAGACCCTGTTAAAATTCTAAGAGTCATCGAGAACAAATTGATCCGGTACTGTCTTTAAATAGGAGTAGTTCCCTAAACCCCTTCCAATTTTTGTCAAATTTCATTATTCCCCCGACTCTCCTAGCATAGGCCTCTTCAAATCTACAAATCTTTTTCATTTTATTGAACCAAGTTAGATGGTTTGGTATCTCCTTCGATTTCCAATTTTAAAGTATCAGGGAGCGAGCCACCATACAGGAGATTGCTACAAAAGCATTGTCAGTGCTGGATAGAATAGCTTCGTCCCTCGCACCCCCAAATAATGCAATTTCAGCCTGAGGAGAAAAACACATACCCAAGGCAATGCCCATTTCGCTAAATATTTCTCCCCAAAACTGGTCCAATAGCGGACAGGAATAAAAAATATGATGCCAGCCACCTTCATCCTCCTGTGTACGGAAACACCTATTCGGACAATCGGGGAATTTTTTCTGTAATATGGACGGTGACCAATAAGCAAACCACCTTGATCGAAAGGACATTCTTTTAAAGTTAGCAGCACGTAGGGACCTATAGCCCAAGAGACAGATTTTCTCCCACTCCTGGAGACTAAACCTGCAGCCAGTCTCCCGAGCTATTTTTTCCAGATGATTTAATATAACTTTGTCCTGGGCTTGATTCCTCAATATAGAGTACCACTTGCCCAACCCACAACAGTTAGAGGCATATAAATCTATCATAATTTTATGTGGAGTATTTAAAATGCCCGCCATATTAGATATAAAGTGGACTATCCGTAAATATTCAAGTAACGTGGGTTTTCTGTGACCCTCGGCTCTTGTGGTAATTTCCTGCCAGGACAAAACTCTATTTTGGACAATGAAGTGCTTGAGTCGAAAAAAAACACATTCTTCCCTTATATCAATATATCTAGATTGATGGTGCAAACCGATGTTATTACACTCCCTTAATGTAACATATTGAAAACCAGAAGAGCTTGTTTTCTTAAAGACTGCCTGAAGCCTAAATAATAATTCTCGAAGAGACTTATAGCGGGTCCTTTTCGGTAATTTAGATGTTTTTAGGAAAAAGGAAGATTGAACTCCTGCTTCTAAGATGATTTTATCTAAAAAAAACAATCAAAGTTACGCTTGTAGAATAAAATATCGACCACAAAATTTAACAAAGCAGCCTCATAGCAAGTTCGTACCTGCAGAAGCGCTAGACCCCCTTGGATTATGGGTAATTGGACTATAGCTAATTTTACTCTGGGGGCTTTTTTCCCCCATATAAATACCCTAAACAAAGTGTCTAATTCATTAAAATATACTTGGTTGATACGTATAGGGACATTTAAGAATAAAAATGTTAAAAGAGGAAGGATAGACATCTTAATCATAGAGACTCTCACTATAATAGTAAGAGGGAGCACAGACCATTGTTCTAATAGACTTTTTATCTTCTGCTTAGTCCTCAGATAATTCAATTTGAATAATTTATGATACTGATTCGTAACATAAATACCCAAATATCTTATTGGATCTAATTTCCTGGCTTGAGCCCTAAACTTAATAGGAAACAAGTTAGGGTCCGAATTGAAAACGAGTATCTCAGTTTTTTTTTCATTTATTTTGTAACCACCGATCTGTGGGAACCGAGAGAAATTAAGAAAAATCTCGATCTAAATTCTCTTTCTCCGGGGTTAGGTATAAAATAATGTCATCAGCAAATAGCTTTACTTTAGACATCGCAGGTATTGGAGGAATAATAGCAGCATTATTTCGAATTTGTAAAACCAGAAGTTTGATAAAAAAGGTGAAAAGTAAAGGGGAAAGTGGGCACCCCTGCCTGGTTCCTCGTTTTATTGCCACTTCCCCTATCTGTTCTTGATTAATGACCACCTTAGCATTCGCATTCTGATAGATATTTCGAAGCATATTAATTACTTGTTGTGGAACGCCAAAGTGATCTAAAGTAAGAAATAATGTTTGCCAATTCACCAAATCAAGGCCTTCTCCTGCATCAACCATTATAACTGCCGCGGGGATTTTGTTGGTGCTAAAAAAATCTAAGGCATGTATTAGAAATTGCGTGTTCATAGCCATTGATCGACCTGCGATAAATCCTGTTTGATCCCTGTGAATTATTTCTTGAGCCACAGGGAGAAAACGCAGGGCCCACAACTTCATCAGGATCTTATAATCAGAATTAAGTAGGCTTATTGGTCTAAACGAGTTGACGTCTTCCAGGTTTTTGTCTTTTTTTACAAATGATGTTATAATAGATTCTTTAAACTCGCTTGGTACCATTCCACCCTTTCTAATATTATTAAAAAGTCTCTTAAATGGGGATGCCAATTCTTTCATAAAAACCTTATAAAATTCCAGTGGGAACCCATCCTGACCACACGCCTTGCCCCCAGCCATTGATTTGATTGCTTTTATTATTTCCTCCTCCCCTATATCCTCGTCCAACTCTCTAATTTTATTCTCGGAAAGCCTGGGAATATCTATATCTGAAAGATACATCTGAATTTGTTCATTACTAGTAGGATATTCTGTTGAATAAAGCTGCCCATAATGTTGAAGAAAGATCCGTGCAATATTATCCCTATCCACTGTAACATAATCAGAGGCCGGATCCCTAAGTGAGACGATCAAGGAGGATTCTGTTTTTTTTCTCGTGGAGTCAGCTAATAACTTTCCAATCAGCTGACTCTCCTCATAGATTTTTTGTTGAAAGATTTTAGAATTGGAGATTTCCTCTAGGATAACAAATTCCCTTAATTCCGAGCTAGCTTCATTGTAGTGATTAGCCCGAAGCTGGATCATTAAGGCATATTCTTGATTAACCTTATTCTGTAGTTTTTCTATTTTCAGTCTCCGAATTTTGGACTGACTGGCCATCACTGCTATTATTTGGCCCCGAGCTGCGGCCTTGAACCCCCCCAAATAGCAAATGGGGCAGCAGTATTATCATTAACCATAAAATATCGGAGGATCCATTCTCTAAACCCTGAAATCCATTCTGCGTTTTGAAGGAGAAGACGATCCATCTGCCATTTAGGTCGTTCCCTAGCCCTCTGCCCTAAGACTAGGGATATCCCAACAAATGCATGGTCTGAAAAGGGATTAGTACGGATCCATGCATTTGGGACTTGTAACGACCTAGATATTAAGAAATAATCTATCCGAGAGGCTGAGTGGATGCGGTGAGAATAGAAAGTAAAGAATTCTATATCTTGGTGGAGTTGCCGCCAAGAGTCTACCAACGAAATATCCTCTTGAATTGCTCTCATTATTTTTTTAGTATTTAGTTTTAGTTGTTTCTTATTTTTGTTAGTAGTATCCTTCCTAATATCTAAGATGTAGCTAAAGTCCCCCCCAAAAATAATTTGTCCAGGGGAGGCAATCAGCATTTCATAAATCTGGTTCAGGGGTAGAACATTATCAATAATTGGACCATAATAATTTATAAAATTTAGCCTTATACCCTTGACTACTGTTGTTACCCAAATCCATCTCCCGAGAGTGTCTCTGTGGACCTGCAAAAATTCCCAATCTATTTTGCTAGAAAAGTAAATTGCAACCCCTCTCATAGCTACCCCCGCCGAGGCAAAAAAAAGCTGTAGAAATGTTTTGGGGGATATATAAATTGGGGGAATTAGATTTAAGATGTGTTTCCTGCAAAAAAAGAACAGGGGGATCCAATGAGGAAGCCCATCTAATAAGTGCACCATATTTCTTTTTATTCAATAAGCCGTTGGTGTTTAACGACAAAATCTGTAATCTATCGCTTGCCATGTCTGATCACTAGAAATAACATTCCATGAACCTTTTGCTCTGCCCCTTTTTTTTCTACAATATCCCTTCCCCTAGCCCCAAAACCCTTAACACAAACCCGCCCCTAGAAATGTGAAGCCCCCTCTCCTGCAACCACGCTTTCCACATTCCCCCCCCCCACCACCAACTATCCTGGGTGGCATGTTATGCACCCTGTGTAGCGGCCAAAATGGGCCACCACCTCCCCTAGTAGAAAAAACAGAAGACGACAAAAAAGAGAAAATGAAAACAGAAAAGGAATAAAAAACTAAGACAAAGAGAAGATATCTATACAACAAAAATAACCCATTTACAGAACCTTTACAAGACTATCCTGTAAGTTTCGCCACTAAGATTCTGCTGAGGGTCTAGAGAGCTCTTTCAAAAAGATCTGGGCCTCCTCTAGGTCCGAAAACATAAAGAACTTCCCCTTCACCAGGACCCGTAACTTGGACTGCTACGCAATCGAGGCCTGGGCACCATGTGCCTTAAATAAATGCAACATCTTGACAAACTCCTTTCGTCTACGAGCTGCCACCGCAGTCATGTCTGAGAAAATTCGACACTTCTGAGTCTCATTGATCGAGAACTGGCGTTGGTGAATAGCCTTTGACAGAATATTCTCTTTTATTCTATAGTCGGCGAGGTTCAGGAGAATCGTCCGCGGGAATGGGGAGTTGGGGAAAGGCTGAGCTGGAACACGATGTGCCCTAGTAATGGAGAGATCCCCCTCGTGTTCCGCCTAGACTTGCTGCTTTATGAACGAGTTGACCCAATGGAGAGTTTGTGAGCCCTCGATCCCTTCAGGTACCCCTACTATCCGGAGATTAGATCTCCTAGAGTGACTCTCTAGTTCCTCAACCTTATTCTCAAGATATCTTCTCTTTTTAACAGCCTCCCTTGACTCAGAGAGAACAGAGCTCATTTGATCCTCGATTGTGGATATTCGAGTCTCGGCCTCAGTGACTCTACAAGGAAGACCATTAATCGCGTCTTCGATTTTGTCTAACCGCTGATTTAGAGTGTTATGTTCATTGACATTGATGTTGGCAGACTCTCAATCTTCATTATTCCTAACAATGTATTGCAGGGTACCGCCTGTACCAAGACCAATGCCAGACTTGGCTGCCATGAGGGAACGTGCCTGCATCTGACGTTACAGATTCACTCGACAGTTAATTGAGGACTTGACCGAAAAGTTAGCACCACACCTCCAACCGTGACACAGGTATCCTACTGCGCTGACCCCCAAGATGAAGGTGATGGCAGCCCTACATTTTTTTGCCACAGGTACGTTTCAATTGACCATAGCTGATGTTGGTGGGATGTCACAGACAATGTTCAGCCGTGTCCTGCGTGATGTCTTGGCAGCCATGTTGGAGCACCTTGATGAATTCATCAAATTTCCTACTCCTGAGGTGTTGACAGATGTCAAGGGTGAGTTCTATGCCCTGGGAGGGATGCCCCATGTCATTGGGTCCATTGATGGGACACATGTGGCTTTGGTTCCACCACAGGCACAGGAGCAAGCCTATCGCAACCGTAAACATTACCACTCAATAAATGCCCTTGTGGTGTGTCTTGCTAACATGCTGATTTCCCATGTCTGTGCACGTTTTCCAGGATCAGCACACAATGCCTACATCATGAGGCGTAGCAGGGTGCCACAAATGATGCTGCGGCTGCACAACGAACGAGCATGTCTTGTTGGTGGGTATACTCTGTTTTTCCTGTGTGTTGCGGTATCTTTGGCTCTTACGGCATCTCCTGACCCACTTAAATCACATGATGTATCCATATAGGGGACTCTGGATATCCCAACATGCCATGGCTAATGACACCTCTCCGCAACCCAAAAACAGCTGCAGATCACCGGTACAACAATGCACACGGGCAGACCAGGCAAGTGATTGAGAGGACGTTTGGCCTCCTGAAGAGCCGATTCCGGTGCCTTGACAAGACAGGGGGTCCCTCCCATATGCACCGGAGAAGGTCTGCAAAATCTTCATTGTGTGCTGCATGCTGCACAACATTGCCGTTGAGAAGGCAGTGCCACTCATCCTTGATCCTGATGAGCAGCAACATCCACCCGTGGAGGATCCAGGGCTTGGTCACGGGGCAAGTGATGAGGAGGAGGAGGGTGATCCGGAGTCAGCTCATACGCAACTTCTTCTCATAATGGTGAGTCACTGGGTATGACTGTGCAAGCTTGTAGCATTGAGTGGCATGTGTTGCAATGTGTGTGTCCAGCTGACTGAATGCAAATTGACTTTGATGTGTGTACTGATGTGTCACTCGAGTGATGATGTCATGCCACACAGTTTTGCGGAGAGACTTTATTTGAAATTTGCATGTGTCCAACATTGTTCATGTTTCGTAATTGACCATGTGTGCGGCGAAATTTATTTTAGGTGACTTCTTGTGTGTCTGTCATTCCCAGGTTTTTGCGCCTGTTGTCTGCTCGTGTCATCTTTGTCCTCCTGCTATTCCTCATGAGGATTGCAACATGTGCTGAATCAGGGTTCTATGCACGGACATGTGGAAATGTCAGTTTGGGTAAGGATTGCAGCAAGGCTTTTTGGTGGTTGTACGGGTTGGGAATGTGTGGGGACTGCTTGTGTGCATGTTGTGGTACCATGCATACATGTCTTCTCACCATGGAGCATATAACATGTATCATCACTCCCATGACATGATAGTCACCCTTCTTGACAGTCATCTGTAGTGGAGTGTGGAATCTGATGAAGGCATCAATGTGCGTAAACCTTGCCTCTGAAACATTGCGGATGCTACGGGTGAACATAGTGTGGGACATCAGAACAACAGGCTCTATGGTGAATTGCAGCCTCTCCGTGTGCAGCAGGATGTGTTTGGCTCATCCCCTCAACTTGTGTGCCAGTTCATTGGGATTTACAACATCCGTGTTGTGAAGGGGTGTCCAGCGTATGTCCCACATGTTCTGTCAACTGACCAGTGAGTCTGTTCGTATAGATGCATTTCCCTTTGTGTGAGTTTGTGCAATAAAGGTGTTCAGCACAATCCAAAGTGCCTCATCTCTGTCACTGCATATCTCTTGCCAGTTTGCATGCGTCATCTATGGCATAATTGTCAAAGATTGAGCATATGAGTGTATGTGTACTTCAGCAACATGCATGCATTTATTCATGGCTAATAATCTCTATTGTGTATGAAGTACCTTGTTGTGTATGTATTTGTGCAGGTTGCTCCCCATAACAGGACGTCAACGCCTGCTGACGGTGTGTCTCCTGTGCGCAGCTCCGCATTTTGTTGCCTGATCATGTGGCTGTCATTTTTGTTGATTCTTCATACATTTTCTCGGAGTGACCTATGAGTAACCTGACACTCCTTGCTTTACATACACCTGTTGCACTGTGCCTTTCGGGCTTTGTCTCTGTGTGCAACTTTTTGCCTAGTTTCTCACCCCTTCCGCCTGCTGCAGCCTCACCTGCGGCACCGCCCCACCGAGTGCCCTGATTCTGCAACCCACACACCTCCAAAATGCTCTTCCCTTCCCCCTCCACCCAGTCTTAATGCAGCCAGCAGCTTGTCTGTGCCACTGTTGCGCCAACGCCGTGCCAAAGGCAGGACCGTCTGTGCCTGCAATGTGCACAGATCACGACCCTCTGGTCCTTGCATGACCCACGTCACACAACAGGCTCATGCTGAAGCCACCCTCCAAGCAATGTCCACCAGACAAGCAACCGCCTTCTATCAGGCAACCGCTAAGCGCACACACGACACCTTTGCATGCTGAGTGTGCAACTCCAACTGCCTACACAGCGCTGCCACGCCTACCAGACCCTGTCAGAACAACCAGGTCAGGTGCCTCCTACTCCACACCCGCTCCGTCCACCAGCACACCATTGGACTCTGTTACTTCCTCAACACAACAGCCCCACACATCACCTTAATGACAGTAACCTGGATAAAAGCATCCTCAGCACACAACGTATTCATTGCTATCTCTGACGGATACAAAATCACCCGCAGGGACGGCACCAACAATCCTGGCAAATGACTTGCAATTTATTCACATGTACACCCTCAGAGTCACAAATCCGGTTTCGCACCAACCCCCTGGCAACCCTCAGAGTAACTCTCATCTACAGATCTCCAGGCCTACATCCACAAATCCACAAGGCCATCAACACGTACATCTGCGCACCCTCACCTCCACAGGCTACATGTGGCTGGGGGCCAGTAACTTCTTCCTGGAGGAGAACCACACCATCATCCATCATTGGTCCATCAACATTTGCATCCACGTCTCCGACAAGCAACACACTGCCCCACACCCCGCTAACGATCCCCCAAAGATGCTTGATGTAAGTCACCACAGACAAGCTGTGTGGGACACTCGAACCAACACCCCCGCCACACCCTGCAACCTCACACACTGGATCAGCAACTGATCCAACAATCTTTCCACATTGACGGACTTTCCTGTGAAGCACAACAATAGTTAAGCCACCTGGAACAAGGCAGACCTACTGGACTCATACAGATCTAGCCGGACTCTTGTGCAAACCTTGCAACACAAAGAACCATCAGTTACCTTACAGCCCTGGAAAACGCCACACACAGCCATCACCATATCATCAGCAAGGACAAGTGGAGATCCTTCAGATAGGGCCGAGGCACAAAAACACACGACATAAAGGAGCTCATCAGCATTGTGAGTGGACTGACAGCAGCTCTCCATCCAAAAGACACCCCACCCTTGCAAGGCAGATCAAATCCCTTGCAACTTTCTACCACTGCAAGCTCATGGACATACACGACAGCCTTGGCACACAGAGGCAGACAGCCCTATTATCCGCGGGACAAACCCCCCTCAGGTTCTGGACTCCCGTCAGCAGCAAATACATCACCTGGCTCATGTGCACCATCCACTCTGGCTCTCCATCAGGCCCCTTGGCACACAACATCTCAACCACATCATTCCCCATCCTTGAAGCCCACGTCCAGCACGTCATGAATGTCTCCTTTGAGTTTGCCACATTCCATGGGAGCTGGAGGCATGCAGAGACCCAGGCCCTTCTTACACAATGGAGGGCAGTACCGCAGGAACTCCTAGAACATCACCCTGCTTCCCTACCCAGCAAATGTCATCAGGAAGACACTCAACGAGCAACTGACAAACTTCCTCCATGCAAACAGCTCCAGGCAACTGGCACCAGACCATCTTCCACAGTAATCACACCACTGCAACCGTCATAATTGCCACCACCAACGACAACTTTGCCCTGCTCAACAATGGTGAGACCACCCCCCTTGACCTCTCAATGGCATTCTACACCATGTGCTACTACACTGTCAGCTCACACATCTAAAACAATGGTATCCAGAGGAGGGCCCAGGATTAAATTAACAAGTAGATCACCAGCAAGGCCCAGGGAGTCGGCCTCCACCCTTCCGCATGTGGTACACTGGGGTCATCTGGCCCATCTCTCAGCATGACGATCTTCAATGTCTCCAGGACCCTCCTCTCCACCATCACATGCGCACACGTCCTCATCATTATCTCGTATGCCATTGACACCCAGCTGCTCCTCACCCTCACCAAAGACCCAGCCATTGCCAGATCCAACCTTCAAGAAGGCATGAGATCCGTTGACGAATGGCTGAACATCAGCCACCTGAGGCTGGACATGGACAGGACTGATGTCATCATCTGAGGATTATCCCCTTACGGCTGGGTCAACTCCTTGTGTCCCACCGGCCTGGGCACCGCACCAGCACCCAGTGGCCACGCACGCAAGCTGGTGTTCATCATGGACTCATCACTCACAATTACCATGCAACTCAACACCATCTGTACCTCATGCTGCAACACCCTCCGCATGCTGCAAATGATCCACAGATAGATACACTCCAAGGCAAGACAGACCATCCCCAAGGTCCACGACAACAGCCGGGTCAACTACAGCAACGCCGTCTACAGAGGGACGACAGCAAAACTGCAGGAGAACTTGTCCACATCCAGGGTGCATCCGCACACCTCATCTTCAACATCCCCCACCCCAGCCACATCACCGTCCAACAGAGATAGCTACAATGGCTCACTGTCTGCTGCAGGATCACCTTCAGACTCCTCACCCACACTCAGGAGGCAGTCCACAACCCCAGACCCAAAACCGACCTTGGACGTCTGTCATCCAACACCCCGTTGGCCCAACTGCGTGCAGACAACCTTGCCCTGGCCACCATTCATCACATCCACAGAACAACTGCATGCAGGAGATAGTTCTCCCACCGAGCCAAACAGACCTGGGACTCCCTCCCAGGGCACCTCCACATGACCCATGACCTCTATACCTTCATGATACTCTTCCAAATTGGTCTGTCCGATCAGTATTGCAAGCCCCCCCTCAGCAGCTTGAGGCCATCACGGGTGAGTATTGGGCTTCATGTCTGTATTTGATGATACATTGTGACCCATGTGTATCCTCGACCGGACTCAAATCCCAGTGTATGGATGGCTGGAGTTATTTCCACACTCAGGCATACTTTGACATATCCCCACACTTATGTTGTGGACTCATGTGAAATGACTGCAACATCAAATTTAAATATTTTTTTTTCTTATAGGTCTGGTGCGTGATTTGTGCAAGAAAAAGGTGCAATACAGGGACCATAGAATCCAAAGTTCCCAGGGGGAGATGTGATCCTTGGCATTTGCAAGCAGCAGAGTCAAGACCACAGTGTTTGGCTTCATTGGTCAGACTGTGACCAGCAAGTCCATGTGGCAGAGAATGTCAGTCAATGAGGTGATGCTGTCGCACATGAAAGCCAGGTGCCAGGCCAGGTGACCTAGGAGATGTGGATGGGCCGCTGCCTCTCACTGTTTTTTCCGTGGACGACCCACCTTCCTCGGGGGACCCTCAGATGCAGGCCTTGACGATGCTTGGGACGCTCCATCGGACAAATCCTCCTCCTCCTCCCTCCCTGTGGCTGGTGGTGGTCTTTGCCTGGTGTCACAGGGAGGGTTGCCCATGTTGTCTGCGATCAGACAGAGTGAATGGCTTGTGTCCCGTTGCACCGCCAGGAGCTCAGCCAGTCTTGACTCCATCCGTCCTTGGTGTTCTTGTTGACTGGTGTGTTGCTCGGCCTGCTGGTTCTTCATCTCTGTGATGGTCCCCTTTATCTCTGTGAGTGTCCCAACTACCTGGCTGATCTCCCTGGTGTCACGCCGGTATGCCTCCATGATGTTGTGTATGTGTGACATACCGGTCTCTTCAGCTGGCTGGTCAAGTTCTCACCTCCGCCTGCCTCCACTCCCACCACCCCTGCCCACAAGAGACTGGCCTGCCGTTGTGGGCACATCGGGTCTACGGGACCCCTGAGGGATGGCAGTGGTGGTGTTGTCTGCTTCCTCCTGGTTGCCCGGCAAACCTTGTCCCTCCTGGTCAGACTGGCTCAGTTGTTCACTGCAGGCAGGGCTCCTCGGTGTCTCCTTTGATGTGGCAGGAATGGGGGTGGTGGTTGGCACAGATGTTCCTGAACCAGGTGCTGCAGGGGCTTGGACACCAGAGGGACCAGGTCAGTCGGGGTCATCCGCAGAGTGTTGGGAGGCGTCGCTGACGGTGGGATCAGGTTCCTCCTGAGCCTGGGACTGTGATTCTTCACCCCCATTGTTGGGGGGAGATTCCTCACGTTGCCCTGTCTGTGAGAGACAGACAATATTAATGCTGTTTCATGCAATATCCATGTTTCATACACATTCTAGTTGCCACTGTTCCTCCAGGTAGTTGTATGTGCCTAGCATTCTCCTCAATGCTCACTTGTGGATGGGTATGTTGCGGGGGACAGATTGATATGTGTTCCTGAGTCTTTGACTTGTTGATTTTTGGCTTGGATGCTTCTTCGGCTATGTATTGGTCTTGTTGTGTCACATGTCCATTGTGACAGTGGGTAAATCCATTGCCTGTCCCGGGGGTGTCTGCTTGTGTAAGGAGTGTGTGTGACAGGGCCTGCTGGTGGGTGTAGTGTGATTTGGTATTGGGGCTCCAAGGTGATGTAGTTTTCCCCCCATGGAGCATGCTGCCATGACAGTGAGTGTGAGTTCCTGTCCTAGATATCTGACCTTGTTGTCTTGGTGTTTGTGTTTGCAGTGGTCACAGGAGGGCCTTGTGCTGCCTACACCAGGGCCTAGTGTCGGCTATCTTGTCAGTACTTTCACAGTCCCTGTGCATTGAGCATGGTGCATGGGTATGTACCTGGGCCATATGGGATGAGGGCAATTGTGTCTGATTTGGAGTTCAACAAAGCGTTTTGTGACACCCACCGTCCCAGCATACCGGACATCCATTCTTGGGTTATTGCTTCGTGTAGCATGGGACATAGCATGGCCTTGCTTTCTCAATGGGGCATACACATGTTAGTGGCATTAGCGTTGTTTTTGACTATGGTTCTGGCCAGTTAGTGTTTGGAGGTAGTTGCGTGCATTTTGTGTAGTTGGGGTATGGATGCCATTACCCCATGTTACATAAGTTGTTTGTGTACTCACCAGTCTCTTGAAGTCCATGTACTCCCACCGGCGGAAGCAGGGCCATCACCTTCTCCACCCAGGGATGGAAATGTAATGGTCTGCAGGGCACGCCACTTCCAGTGATGTTGCTTTGAGCGTAGTCATCATTCGTTTTTCGCTTGACTGCCCTCCGCAGATCATACGACCTGGCTTGGCATTCAGTCCTGGTCCTTCTGATGGGTGAAACAGCATTCACCCTATCGACAATCCTCTGCCACAGGCGTGATTTTTCGGCTATGCTGGTCTGTCTGACCAATGTTCCAAACAGCTGTGGCTCGACTCTGATGACTTCATTGACAAGGATCTCCAGCTCCTCCCTTGTGAACTTTGGATTCTTGTCTGTAGGCATGGTGTGGGGTGAGGGTGTGGATGGTTGTGGGTGTGTGGGTCTGAATGTGAAGAGGGGTATGTGTGAAGGAGGTTGTGTGAAGGTGTATATGTTAAGGTGGATGTGTGCAGTTGTTGGTGTTTGCTCTCTAGCTACAGTGAGTCTGTTGCAAAGGCTCATGGTTTGTGTGTGTGGGCCCTTTTTATTGGTCCATTTGTGGGTGGGCCTAAGTTTGAATTTTTGGTGGGTGTGTTATAAGGGGTGGTTGTGAGTTTGGCCCGCTGTTTGCCTGTTTGGAAGTGGCCAGGTCAGTAATTTCCATGTTTTGTGCACTTTAGACGTGTTTTGTGGTGTTGTGCGAGTCGAATAGACCCTCCTTGTGCAGTTTTACATTGCCTATGTACGCGATGTTGGGGTACGCACCGTACATACGCGATGATGTTGTTGTAAGGTGTGTACATACGCGATGTTGGCATACGCACCGTACATACGCAATGTTGTTGTAAGGTGCGTACATACGCGATGTTGGCGTACGCACCGTACATGCGCGATGTTGTTGTAAGGTGCATACATACACGATGTTGGGGTACGCACCTTACAACAACATCGCATATGTACGGTGCGTACCCCAACATCGCGTATGTACGCACCTTACAACAACATCGCGTATGTACACACTTTACAACAACATCGCGCATGTACGGTCCTATGCCAACATCGCGTAGGACCGTACATGCGCGATGTTGACCCCTAAATCGATGTATTTCAAATGCATGGAGAGTGGATTGTAACGATGGATTTCTTGTTGCGTTTTTTGCAAAACGTATTTTATTTTTGGGGAATTTTTTCGGGATGCATATTCTTTACTTTACACCGTGTATTTTGCAGCAGTGTGTTTGCTGTAAAATATGGCTATGCCAATCTGTGTCTCATTTGTTAGTTTTGCATGGGCTTTGGATTCAATAGTGGATTATGGATTTGATACTTTGGCTATTTGGTGAGCTCCAGACTCATGGTGAACGCTGGAATTTTACATAGTCGAAGTCGAAGAAGGAAGACAATTGAAGGTAGGAAACCTGAGTTTTGTTTTTATTTGGACAAATATTTTGATAAATGCCAATTTAATGTAAACAAAACAGGCAAGTGAGCTAGAATAAATATTAGTGAGAGTTAGAGATGTAGCATGAGCGCAATATTGTCACTTCAAGCCAGATGAACAAAAACTGTTGCATTTATCCCAATAGTCTCTCTGACATTTCTTTCATTCTTTTAGAAATTTGTGGGTTCAGACTACCAGTCAATAATTGTGATATTCTCATTTCTTAGAAATTGTGCTCCTTCTTCAAAATTTCCAAGAAATGATAAAAGTTTGGGTGAGGTTTTCCAATTGATTTATTGAAGGAGTTGTACAATCCCTCTATGGCATTATTGGTCTTTGCTCCTCCCACTAAGCAAGTCATGTAACAGTTCCACCACTTTACAGGACACCTTGGATTCCTTCTGCAACCCAACCTGCTTAGATGGCCAATCGATGTGTCCTCAAAGTAATTTAGTAGGGTGGCCAATTTGTTTTCACGTGCAGTAAATACTCTGATTCAGTAATTGATGTGTAGTATTCATCCTCACAGTCAGGAGAAACAAAGCACAAGACAGTTCATTTTTTAACTCAATATGCAGTTTACTGTCTGATATGCAATCCTCAACTAAGGATTTTTTTTAATTTTTCTCCAATACGCCTGTGAAAAGTAGAAAAAAATCCTTAAATTTGGGTATCAGAATACATTTTCCTTATGGTGGTAATCATTCATAATTCAAAATCAATGATCACTTTTCTAGGACTTTTATTTTGTGTTTTAGTTTTTACCACTGTTACAATTTCAGTGAAGGTTGAGGTTTGCTTATCAGGGAGTAAACTGTACATTAAGGGAACTACAGTGTTATTAATATCGGCGTGAATAGTGTATATTTGGGTGAATAGATGGGGTGTGAATTTAAACGTCCCATCCATCATCCAAATATCACTAGTCTCCAATTTTACAAGGCTACTGGGTGCGCTAAAGATTAGTATTTTTTACTGACGGTTTTTGTTCTCATGCAAAATAAAGTTTTCATTAGTAATGGTAACAGTTAGTTAGGCGGAATGTTAATATCAGAGTATGTTTGGGGTGTTATACGTTGGAGGTTACTTGATTGTTTTTTCTATGTATAAATCTGTGTCAGCTTGGGATTGTGGGCATACAACTTGCTGTAGGTATAGGAATATGTTGGGATATCTCCCTCAAAACTGCGCCACAGGGTTCATTGGAGGTGGATGCAAGTTATTTTATTTAGTTTTTGCTTTCTCTAGCATCGATCTTCATTGCAGAGGCAGAGTGGTTATTCTTCGTGGTACTTTTAACAGTGTCACCATGATGAGTACAGGCCCCAGCTAGGCCCGCAAAATGCAAGGGTTCGCTCTCCTGTAACGAAAG
The DNA here is from genome assembly GCF_964204655.1 of Triturus cristatus. Taxonomy (NCBI): domain Eukaryota; kingdom Metazoa; phylum Chordata; class Amphibia; order Caudata; family Salamandridae; genus Triturus; species Triturus cristatus. The sequence continues at coordinate 484,156,309 of NC_140580.1, read as the reverse complement.
CTAGAAGGAAGTTGGCACGGAAACTGCAAATACAAAGACAGAGTTTATTAACCCTCAAGGGTGGTCCTACAACCTACACAACACTCTTCAGTATTGCATAGAGTAGCACAAAGAACTTGCGTACATGGTCCCCTTTTATACACAACAGAGGGGCTCATAAGTGGGTGGATACAACATAGAGCACAATTCATTACCATTTATGGACATTTTCGATACAGGATCAATATATGGGCGGAGTTAACAATTTCTTGAGCCCGCGAAAACATGGTCAAACAAGAACTAACTGATAACAGATGTGGTCAAGTCTGGGCATGCGCCAGACGGACAAAGGAGCTATTTATAGACTGTTACTAGGCAGATTACAAGAGCAACTAGCGAAAAGGTAGGACTCTTCTCGTGCAAAGCACGTGGAGACATGACAATACAAAATGGAGTCCGGACATTAGTCAACATAAGACAAGAAACACATTTTGACTGTAGAGAATCTTCAGTGAAAGCTTAATCATATCGCTGTTTTAATTTTCATCAGACGACCCTTTCAGCATTTACTGAAGACATTCGGCTTATTAGGATAATCATCATATATGTCAATTTTCATCATCTCTTCCACCTCCTTGTTTAAGTGTTTCTGATAGGTGACATTGGCAATAGCTTTCTTATCAGGAATACACAATGACACACATAAAGAACAGAGTAAAGGACCACACTGAACACAGATGCAACATGAAAACAGAACTGCTACAATAATACAAAGACCAGTTAAAACTTTCCATCCCCATGTAGTGATCAATGCCCAAAACCATCCAGAAAAGGTCCAAGTGCCATTTTCTGTATGAATCTCAGCTGCGATTTTATGCAATTTATTAATAGCGTTATAGACTGATGGCGTGTGGTCAGGAATAAATACACAACAACTACTTCCGATAATCCTACATGCTCCACCTCTGTCTGCTAACATAACATCTAATACCATACGATTCTGTAACGCAACAATTTTAGTGATTTGCAATTCTTCCGTAAGATTCCCAAGAGCAGCAGCAGCTTGATTCGTTACAGCCTCTACAACTCTTGTTAATCGTCGAACCTTCCTACTATTTAGAGCAGCTCCAACAAAGAAAAACAATCCTAAGTTAAAATCAACATACTGTTGTAAGCTAGTGTCAGTCTGGTCAACATCATCAATAGATAGAGTACGTTTATACCTATTTACAGTTACATTGTTCAATAACTTCAAGTCTTTATGATAGGATGCAGGCGCTAAGAATACAGGGGGTAATAAGAACGCTACATAACATACTCCGGACCAGCCGGCTGGTAAGCGATAATAACCCTTATTCCCACATACGAAGTACGTATTATGGGAAGCTAAGAAAGTACTATTATTTAATCCATCTATATTCAAAACAATAACAGTCACTAACACCAACAGGAATATGACCCACACTCTGAACACATAGGTCCGCTTGAGCTTGTGCCACTTGAATTACGAATTTCTCATTTCCAGCAGTGTCTCTGGTGTTCGTGAAGATGTAAGGGATTGATTCATTATCTGGTCGATATTCTTCCCACTCCCATATTGTCCCATTTGCTTGTGGATAGCCTTCTTTATCTTGATGACATTCCTTATTAAGTCTAAAAAGTAGTCGTCCCACTGTAGGTTTCCGTGTGGCAAAAAGCAAAGTGTACCATGCTCTACAAGAGCCATTATGAGAGAAAGGAAGAGGTATAAACGGCGTTCCTCCTTTCTTCTGATGAGCTGGCATCATACCACATATCCAACAGTTCGTAGCATTTGTAGCAACATGGGTATGATGCAACATCTGGATAAAAGTATTTTTCAAATAAGACTGACGATGCTTCAATTCTTGATACGGAAGGGTGTAAAAGTAGTGCTCCTCAGGCACTGGAGTAGTCAAAACAAGCAACTCACGGGCAGGAGTCACATCCTCAACAAACCACGTGGTTATACCAACAATAGCTACAATAATAATAAAACTTGTCGCACAAAAAATCTTCTTCTTCTCCATTTTGTAGTAAAAGTCAATATCTTCCTGAAACTAAAGGGTTGTCAGAACTCTTCCCCTTAGGCAGCCATTGATTTCTCCACCAGCGGGCCAAGACTGGTGTCACTACACTAATGCAGGGCTGATTCCCCCCCCTTGCCTCATTGGCTCTCCGTTTCACTAACCTAAGGGCCGTTCTGACAACGTGTCCTGATACAAAAAGAAATCACTTCCTCGGTCTGAGATGATATCTTCTTCCTCCAGGAATCGCTTGGTCCGGAAAGAGCTCCCCAGCATCGTTCGGGTCCACAGCACGGCCTTTCTCTGCAGTCAGGATTTCTCGATGGTCGGTCAATACAGCAGGCTCCACTAATCCAGGCGGCACTTTGCGACAGTGCAAGGAGTGGATCCAGTTCTTCCGATTGGAGACTCGCACAGCTGTCCTCGTTGCGAGCAAGACTTGCTCAGGACCAACCCATCTCGGCTCCAGACTGTTCGTCCTTTCAAACACCTTGATCATGGTCTCCAGGCCGGAGGTTATGTCCTTCACCTGTGGACCGATCAGGGAGCGCTTCTCGAACCTGTTGATGAATAGAAACCAAATTATCCGTTAACTGTGCCAGATAATCATTCATCATTACACAAGGTACATCATACACTGACTTCGGTTTCGGTGGACCCCAAATATTCATTGGGCGTCCAAACACGATCTCATATGGCGTGAGACCGGTCCGAGAATGCGGTATCGATCTAATTGACAATAATGCCAGTGGTAAAGCGTCTGGCCAAGTCAAAGAAGTCGAAGCTTGGATCTTGGCGATCTTAAGCTTCAAAGTACCGTTATATTTCTCAACCAATCCCGCAGACTGAGGGTGAAACACTGCATGAAATTTCTGGGTAATTCCCAGTCCTTTCAGGACATACTTGATAACGTCTGCTATAAAATGAGGTCCGTTAACACTCCACAACAATCTACAAACACCATATCGAGGGAAGAACTCCTTCAATAGCATCTTGGCTGTAGTCATTGCAGTATTGTCTTTCGTAGGGTATGCCTCAACCCATTTACTTAAGGCACAAACCACTACTAGAACATACTTCAAATTGTTACAGCGCTCAAGCTGGATGTAATCCATCTGCAAAACCTCAAAGGGTGCAGTAGGTGTTGCAAATCCTCCTGCTGGAGTTCGTGTACCCTTTCCTGGGTTATACCTCAGGCAAATCATGCAAGTCTGCACTACCCTCTTTGCCGTACTAGCGATCTCTGGATGCTCCCAAACTCGTGTGAGTAATTTTACAATTGCGGAAGCTCCGACATGCGCTAGTCCATGTGCCATCTGAACCATAGGTTGTACGAAAGCTGTGGGTAACTTCCATTTATCCATCTGCTTATTTCTCCAACACCCTTCATCATATAATTCTCCATCATTGGACCATTGCTCCCGTTCCTTATCGGAAGCGGTCCTCTGTATCTCCAGCACTTCTCTCCTAGCATCGTGCCATCTTTCTGCCTGTGACTTCACAACATACATTGCAGTAGAGTCAGGCTGCATCGCAGTCTCTCGTGCCACCCGGTCTGCCAAAGCATTCCCTTCTCCAACCTTATCAACCACCTTTTTTTTGGCCCTACATTTAACTATAGCAATCTTCTTTGGATATGTTAATGCAGTCAAAAGGTTGTGAACTAACTCTCCATACATTATCTGCGCTCCATGTGACGTTAGAAACCCTCTCTCCTTCCAGAGTAGGCCAAAATTGTGAGCTACTCCGAAGGCATAGCGGCTATCTGTATAGACATTCACACACAATCCTGCACTGAGCTCACATGCTCGTGTTAATGCTATCAGTTCCGCTGCTTGAGCTGATTTCTGCGGTATGCGTGCTGTCTCCACTATTGTTTGTAATGTGGTAATTGCATACGCTGCTGAAGTCGTACCATCTGGTAGCTTCAGGCATGATCCGTCCACCCATAGTTCTCCATCAACATCTGTAAAGGGCGTATCCTGGAGATCAATACGACCCTTTGTCTGTTCCTCAGTCACAAGAATACAGTCATGTGCTTTTCGTGCTTCAGACTGAGTTTCCGGGAACGGCAACAATGTGGCTGGATTTAACGTTGCACACCTCTTTAACGTAATATGAGGAGCCAAAAGCGTCAATTCATATCCCGTTAAACGAGCACTGGTCAAATGCTGCGTCTTTGTCTGATTAAGCAGGGCATCAACAGCATGGGGAACTAATACCAACAGCTTATGAGATAACAAAATTCCCTCACTTTGGCGTATTGACACAGCTGTCGCCGCAACCGAGTGAAAACAACCAGGCAATGCTCGGGCAACAGGATCAAGTACAGCCGAAAAATATGCACAAGGGCGCTGCTTGTCGCCGTGCATCTGCACTAAAACTGATAAAGCACATCCATCTTTCTCATGTACATACAATGTAAAAGGCTTCGTATAATCAGGGGTACCTAACACTGGTGCTGAGCAAAGGGCTTGTCGCAATTTCTGAAAGGCAATTTCACAACTATTTGACCAGGGAAGAGGAATTGGGGTATCTTTTGTCAAAAGTGCTAACAATGGCTTAGCTATGTGTGAAAACCCCAATATCCATTGCCTACAAAAAGAAGCAAGACCCAAAAATGCACGCACGTCCTTCTGTGTGGAAGGTACTGGCGTGTCCAAAATTGCTTGAATACGATCTGGTGTGAGTACACGTCCCTCCTTAGACAAAAGGTGACCCAAGTAAGTCACCTTTGGTCTACAAAATTGCAATTTCTTCTTCGACACTTTGTGATTGTGAGATGCCAAAAAGGAAAGCAAGGATAACGTGCACTTCTCACACAGCATAGGAGTGTCGGCCGCCAACAAGATGTCGTCGACATATTGTATAAGGGCTACACCATCAGACAGAACAAAGGAATCCAATTGTCTTTTCAATGCTTGACTGTAAATACTAGGACTCTCTGTATAACCCTGAGGGACTCTACAAAATCTGTAGGACCGATTATTCAAAGTGAAGCCGAAAAGGTACCGGCTATCAGGATGAATAGGAATCGAAAAGAAAGTATTTTTCAAATCGATAACCGAAAATGTGGTCGCCGTTGGCGGGACCAGAGTAAGCAGCGTCGTGATATCAGAAACCACTGGATACTGAGGTATCACTATCTTATTCACTTCCCTTAAGTCAATAATAAAACGATAAACCCTAGTATCAGTATCTTTCTTCAAAATGGGTAAAATAGGACTGTTGCAGACGTTGTAGGGAACTTCCTCCACTACTCCCACCTTGATCAAATCCTGCACAATCTGTATGAGTGCCTCCTCCCCCTCCTGGGAAATACGATACTGAGGGAGGCGTGGTAGCACAGCACCCTCCTGGACACTAATGTGGACAGGCGGAATCACCATCTGTCCCACATCAGTATCCGAAGTGGCCCACAAAGTACGAGGGAGAGAAGCTAATACAGTATCCTCCGCAACCACACACATCCGTTCTGCCATGGGGTGATTGTCATTTAATATCAGACGTACTCCAGTAGGGGAGCAGCGGATCGTAGCTCGGAAGTGCTTAAGCATATCAAGACCCATAATGTTGTCAGGCGTGTTCGGAGCAAGTAAAAACGGACAGGGTGCAGAGAGTTGGTCAACATGAAATGCAAGGGGTCGTGATAGAGGGCTTCGAGAGAGTGTACCATCAAACCCTACCGATGCAACCATTAAGCCAGATGGGGGAGCCCTCTGAACCAATTGTTTGGACAGCGCACTGCGAGTAGCTCCTGTATCAACTAGGAACCGATCAGTAGAACCCAGAACATTTGCTGTAACATAAGGACCCTTCTGATCAACTGGCACTTCGACTGATTCCAACCCCCACCCAACGCAATCCTATGCATGCTGCGAATCATGGTACCCAGGGCGATCATTCCCAGACATTTGATACTGATTTTGCCGATCAAATACATTAGGTCTATCTCGTTGCTGCACGTTAGGCTCAAATCGAGCACGATCATTAGAATTCCCTCTGAAATTCGAAAAGCCCCCTCTACCTCTCAGTGGTCCCTGACCACGTCTCTGACGGGGTGCATATAATACCGGACAATCCCTGGCCCAATGACCCAACTGTTTGCAATACGCACATTGATTTCTATTAACATCTGTCCGACCCGAAGGGGGACCATAAAATCCTCCTCTACCTCTCTCAACACCCCGACGAGGCGGACCATATACTTGTGCTAACATCACCTTAGTTTTCAAATCTTTCGATTTCTTCTCCTCATGCCCCTTCGCTTCTTGTTCCTGACGCTCATAATACTGAACCATAGTCAGGAGGGATGCCGGAGACGAGGTGGACCAAGAACTTTCACTCGCTTTTAAACGAACTGCTATTCCTGGTAATAAATTCGCCACATATTTATCAACAAAAAGATGTCGACCCGTATCATCCGTAAGTGACTGACCACTGAAATCATGAAATGTTTCCTCAAAACGCGTAAAGAAATCTGAAACCGATTCATCAACCTTCTGTTTACACGAGGCTAACATATTCCAGTCAATCTTTTTAGGGGGGATAATCGTTTTCAACTTAGTCAAGATAGCAGCAGGAAGATCTAAAATAAGCTGGGGCGGTTTTTGTGCGGGCTTTCTCTCCCTATCCTCATCCTCAATCTCAGACCATTTGGCCTTAAAAACGGCTTGATCATCCACCTTCCGCACAGATCGCCACATATCTGGTGGTAAAATGAGCCCAAAGAACAAATCTATATCTGCTAAAGTCATAGTACAAGAATTCAAGGCCCCTTCGACCTCTTCATAAAAGGCCGCTGGATTCTTGCGGGGGTCAGGCAATGCATTCTTTAATGCCATAACATCAGTCCTATGCCAGGGAGTATAAACCCAATTATACACAAAATATCCCCTAGCATCAGGGGAAGACATGTCTGCACTAGTTCCTGCTCCTTTAGGAGGAACATACAAAGGTGCCGCCTCTCGCATCGGTTTAGCATGCACTAGTGCACTCTTATCTGAATGGGAGGTAGACAACTGTTTCCCGCCGACATGTGGATTCGATTGCTCCTCCTCCCCTGCCTTTTGGCGTGCTCTCTCTTTAAGTTCAAGCATCACGTCCCGCAATGTAAACAGCCGTCGAACTGCATCGGGTACCTTAGAGGGAGAAAAAACACCGTTACGTAATGCTTTAGAATCTAATACTATATCATCAGGCTCAAAAACATCAGAATATTTCCGAAAGGCAGTAACCACTTCATCAGAAAAAGTTTCAACAAAATATAACTTTTCCCTATTCTGCCAACTGTCCAAAGATGCCAATAATTCAGTAAGAGATAGCTTGCCCTTAAGCGCACGAAAAGAGATTTTCCGAAGCTCACCCATACGATCAGTTGATAACCTGGACCGCGTGTCTACCTTATCCGAAACCGATCCAGAATCCTGTGACCCCGGGGCAGACGCGCCAACATAAGGGGGCGGAGAGCGATCTAATAAATGAAAATCATCTTCAAGATTAGTAAGGACAGAATAAAGTGGCTGGCGGACAGCATATTGACCCGATACTTGCAACCTGCGCTCTTTCTCTTGTCTCTCCGCCAGTTCTCTTTCCTCCCGACGCTTCGCTTCCTGCGCTCTCACATCATCATTTTTCCGTTGCTCTTTATCAATCAGCGCTTTCTCACGTTTCTCCCGCTCACGCACTTCCTTCACCCATAACCGTACACATTCAAACATGTCTTGACGAGCACGCTGTTTACACATACACTGTTCCACATACTCAATCTTACGCATATCAAACGATCCATACAAAGGCCATCGTAACTCAGGATCCTTTTTGGTGTATTTCCTCCACACTGTGCTGTACATTATAGAGGAAAGACCATACTTCACATACATATCCCTATTAGGAGTCCCCTCTGGGGGGCTGGAGCAGATTCCTCAAGATTTAACCGGTTTCCAAAGCAGCAGCACCACTTACGAAGTGCGCTAAAAGCAGGCATGCTCAAAAATAATGCAAAATATGCAGTATTATCAAAAATGGCACTTAAACGTTGCGCCGTTCAAATTTAAACAACTCCGGAGAAATATCTCCACATTACCTGCCTATATGTGTTGCAACGCATATATTCCACAGTAATCAATACAAAATATGACCGGTCATCACAAATCAAACTCAAATATCCAACCCAGGCTTCAAAACTTGGAGCAAGTACCGTACAACGGTTCTTACCCATCAAGAGCGTCCAGATTCCAACTGCCAAGTTCCAAAATTCGCACAAACGGCTATCACACGGCAAACCGACAGAAGAGGTCTCAGTCGAGGACCAGCGCCACCCAGATGGTCAGCTCGGAAGGGAAGGAAGAAACCTCGGGATGCCAGGACTAAAAGACGCCGCTGGCAGTGATCACATCCCCGGCCAAATTCCTCACCTTCGTCACGACCAGTCCTTCAAGCATCCGAGTCGCCGATGAGCCCCACGTGACGGGCGCCAATTGATGAGTACAGGCCCCAGCTAGGCCCGCAAAATGCAAGGGTTTGCTCTCCTGTAACGAAAGCTAGAAGGAAGTTGGCACGGAAACTGCACATACAAAGACAGAGTTTATTAACCCTTAAGGGTGGTCCTACAACCTACACAACACTCTTCAGTATTGCATAGAGTAGCACAAAGAACTTGCGTACATGGTCCCCTTTTATACACAACAGAGGGGCTCATAAGTGGGTGGATACAACATAGAGCACAATTCATTACCATTTATGGACATTTTCGATACAGGATCAATATATGGGCGGAGTTAACAATTTCCTGAGCTCGCGAAAACATGGTCAAACAAGAACTAACTGATAACAGATGTGGTCAAGTCTGGGCATGCGCCAGACGGACAAAGGAGCTATTTATAGACTGTTACTAGGCAGATTACAAGAGCAACTAGCGAAAAGGTAGGACTCTTCTCGTGCAAAGCACGTGGAGACAAGACAATACAAAATGGAGTCCGGACATTAGTCAACATAAGACAAGAAACACATTTTGACTGTAGAGAATTCATGTCTTCAGTGAATGCTTAATCATATCGCTGTTTTAGTTTTCAACAACCAAGAGTAACCGCTCTGCCTATGCAATGGAATAAATAATACTGCAGACACCTCCGATGACTCCTGGGCTCGGTTAATCTCTCCTTACAATAAAGGCAGCACCACACTTTAGGAGTCGATTTCCTCTTTGGGATTTCACATAGGTGGCTTGTCTTCCTGTTGCCATTATGTAAATGTCTGTAAAAGATGCAAGAAAAAGAGATTTTGTGTAATATGTTTAAAATTTACTTTTAATCTGCAAAGCAAATGTAGTTTGTTTGACATGTTTGACAATCTACATTTCAGAATACATCTTTTACAATGTTTTGCTGTTATTATGTGATTTTCTAATTTGATTTTTTGTGTTTACAGCTTGCAAAAAGATGAAGTAGTGTGTTTCACCTTTGTTTGTCCTTTTGCTGGTGTAGTTTGGTATCTTCAGCTGTTTTTGTTGATTTCATTTTCTCTCTTCTGGCTGATGTTGGGTACGTCTGAAAGGAAACATGGTTATTTAATAATTGATGTTTTCTTGGCTTTTTGCTTTAACCTCTTGAGTGCCCATGACGAGATAGTCTCGTCATGGGCCGCGGTTGCGCTGTGCCCATGACGAGACTATCTCGTCATGAACCCCGCCCGCTAATGAAAGGGCCGGCACAGGGCGGGGAAAGGGCGGGGCACTCAAGGGGTTAAAAAAGAAAGATTTGTTTCAGTTTTTGTTGCAACATTAAGTTTCAGAACTATTTTACCTGTGAAAGGCCTTCTGATTGTTGAACAAGTGCTTGAGAGGATGTTTTGTAGTCCAGTTGATGGATTTGATTTTATTGCTTTTAGATGGAGTTCATTAACGCTGCGTAAAAATAGGATAATGATTGTATGTATTCATTTTTGTGTTTTCATTTAATAAAACAAGAAGTGATCAGTACCTTTCATGAGGCAAGCACCCTATAAAGTTAGAATATTAATTATGCCCCCCTCCACTGACTACCATATTCTCTGAGGCAAGCATAATGCAGAGCTAGAATAGTAAGTTTGCCCCCCACCACTGACTAATACTTTCCCTGAGGCAAGCACCCTGCAGAGTTAGAATAGTAAGTTTTCCCATCATCACTGACCAGCACCTTGCCTGAGGCAAGAACCCGGTGGAGTTATAATAACAAGTTTGCCCCCACTACTGACCAGCACCTTCACTGGGGCAATCAGCCTGCTGAGTTAGAATAGTAAGTTTGTCCACCACCACTGCCCAGCACCTTCCCTGAGGCAATCACCCGGTGGAGTTAGAATACAAATGTTGTTCCATACCACTGACCAGCACCTTCATTGAGGCAAACACACAGTGGAGTTATAATAGTAATTTTGCCCCCAAAAACTGACCAGCACCTTTGCAAAAGGCCAACACACAGGGGAGGTATACTAGTAATTTTGCCCTCCACAACTGACCAGCACCTTCCCCAAGGCCACCACCCAATGGAAATATAATACTTATTTTGCCTATCCTACCACTGATCAGCACCTTTCTAGAGGTAAGCACCCTGCAGAGTTACAGCAGTAATTTAGCCCCCGGCTTCTGTCCAGCCGGGTCTGGTGGCTCAGTGGACTAATGCGTCTGCTGCAGGGGCCTGTGTTCGACCTCATGGTCACAGGTTCAAATCCCGGCGGGTCCACTCAGCCTTTCATCCATTTGAGGTCGATAAAATGAGCACCATTGAGTTGGGTAACAATAAACATCTGTTATTCAGCGCCAAGATACCCGTAGTGGTGAACGTGCGCTTTACAAATACACGTGTTATTTTTCACAACACATAATATTTATTTAAGAATCAAACATTCTTTAATTTTGTTTAGGTTCTCAAAATTCTTTTGTATAAACGTGTATGTCTCCCTTCAAAGTCTGTGAATGCATTAGAAACACAAAATTAAAATGTACTTTTGTGCTTTTTTTTGCTTAAAATTAAATGTGAATTTTGTTAACCATTACATTACTTTATTCAGAAGATGAGTACTGTTTTGCTGTATCTGTTTCTCCAAGATCTGTGAATTTACCATATTTGGAAAAATAATTATTAGGTTCAGATTAATTAAATATTTTATGTCTATCTAAATGTATTTCGTTTACAACTTTCACTTAATTCAGTCAATGGATGCCAACTTTTGAAGTTGAAGATCTCACAAATCTCCTGCTAACACTGAGCACAAAAAGCTGGTCATCTGAATTTATACATTTGTTTGGGGTTAACAAAAATGTAAAAGAAAATATGCATTGAATTCTATTTTTACGAGTGATTTAAAACCTGACAGAATTTTTATTTATTATGTTGTGTTTGAAATGTTCTTTATAACATTCCATCGCGGAATGGTTGCCATTTTGAGTAGATGATGGTTGGGCTGTTGTAGTGGAAATAGTGGAGGGACACATCTTTTTAATGTTTGTATCTGTACTCTGGTTTTGCCAATAAATGCACTTTAAAAAAGAAATTGATTTATGTCCCAGAAAATTATTTATTCTTGAAATTATTTTTGCAAAGTATTGATATTTGTTTTTGTTTTTTACTACTTTTTTCCGCACTTAACATCTGTCTACATTTCAAACCGTTTAATTATTATGTGTTGCGATGGAATTCATTGTATTGGTATACATACTAATAGTATGCATTGTAATGGCACTTTTTACATGTCCTTATAGACCTTTGTTGTAATGGTTCTCGTTGTAACAATATTTGATGTAATGGTAATTGCGTTGTAAAAGCTGCATTGTATAAATTTTCGTTGTAATTGCATGCGTTGTAATGTCATATATTCATTCCCTTGTTAGTTGTCACGCAATACCTTTTCATCCGAGATGGCCTTGTCTTATGGCTCAACAATTCTCACAGGTCATATGCTTTCTGTGGCAAGGCTTTCTTGGAAAGAAACACACCTCACAGGATAGTGTTTCAACCCCCCCTTTCATCCTACAACTGTCATAAAATAATTGTAAAGAATGCCCCTGGCTATAATGAAAAAACAGTGTTTATTAAGACCTTCAGTACAAAATGGAAATAGTGTGAGATACTAGATGTGATGTCAGAGGAAAACCTAAAAATCTGCATATAATGTTTATTTTCCTTTTGCCTCATTTTTATGTGATTCAGTGTTACTTATTCACTTGGTAAACAAATATAGAACTGTATTCAATTAAGAACTGTGTTGTAAATTAGACATTCCATATTTGGGAGATTGTTTTCATCTGAATAGCTGCTGGTACATTGAAGATAATGCATCATTGATATTTAATTTACTAGAAAGTATACTAAAAGCCAGCAGCTTTATTATCAAAAGCCAAATGTATTGAACACAGCACACTATGAAACAGTGTTAATCTAGTTACTTGGCTGTGGTACGTACAATTATACTTTACTGTTCGCATATAGGATCTAGTTCCTGTTCTCCAGGTCTCAAAAGTGGGGAAAGGTGAAAAAAATTAAAAACAGGCTGGCCTTATTAAGAGTTAAGGCGGAGTGGGACATGTACCGGAAATCGTCAGTTGTCCTGTCTACTGTACTAAGAGTACAGTTGAGATTAATGCAATCCTAATTTCCAAATAGTATCTGATTATCTAAATATCATCACCTTGGGCACATGAGTGTTCACAAACTATCTATAAAGGAGATTTAACACAACATACGTGAGTCAATATCAATCAATCAATATAACTTTATTCGGTATTGTCAAGAAAAAAAAATCTAAACGTAGTGCAATCCATAACAAATATATCAAATATAAATCATCCTCAGGAAAATCACATTAAAAGACGTCAAAAGTTAAATAACCTAGCAAAAAGTCCTAAAAGAAAGTCTAAAAAAAATGGAGACTGTCCTGTCCATGCCAGGGTTTAATCACAACAATTTTTCAGTCTGATAGCAACTTTTACAAAGCTGAGAACATTAAAAACAATGTATCCTGGAAGTATTTGGAGATATGCAAGAGCGGGTCGAACCTGAATTAATTTTTCCATTTTCAATACTGAGAGGATATATTGTTTCCTCGGTGCAGCGTAAAAGCTACAAACATGATAAAATGTAACATGTCCTGCGGCCGCCAAACTCGCAGTGGCGCAGGGGTTGCAGTCCACGGTATTGCAGATTATGATTTACAAAGTCATATGGCTGGCGGACCGCCTGCTACCCTAGGTAACAGTTGTTCAATAATTTTTAGATAGTATTAAAGATCTCCGAGAAGACCTATAAGATACTCGAGGGGCTATTCTGCACAGAGGTGCAAGTATCACACTCATTCTTACACTGTGTACACAAGGAATTGTAAAAATAATCTGGGATTATCTGAGACCAATTAGGTGTCCTACCTTCCTCAGCAGATTTATATCTCACTCTTAGTCCTGCTCTAAGAGATTAGGCCAATAGAGACCAAATAATTGTGGTGCATACCAGATTGTGTTCACTAAAAGGGCTCAAGGCGATTACGAATTCTGAAATAAAAAGAAAAAAAGGATGTGGAAACAAAGAAAAAAATCAATAAACGACTCACATCCTCTCCCGGTGAAAGTGGGGCTAATGTCTATCCTCAAGTGGGGCAACTTAAACATTGCTGACACATAGGGGCCGATTCCAATCCGGGTCGGAAGTGCAACAAACGCGATCCGGCCGGAAAAACTAGGAGCCGTACGCGTGTTTTTTGGCCGACTCGTACAGCTGTACGAGCGAGCAAGTATGATGTGAGCTTTGTGAAATTGAACGACCGAGTCGTTTTCTGGTCCGAACCGCTCCGTACGTCTCGGCCGGAAGCTAACCGTGGCGTGCAATGGATGCGATTTACGACCGAGCCAGTACAATGCACGCGTCGGACAGCCTGTGCGAGCTGGAGTGTCTGGCTCGCAAAATGTCCGGGTGGTTGCCTTTGGGGGTCGGCGTCGGACCCCCTGACACCCGCGGCCCTATGACTCAGACACAGGGGGAGACCCATGGGTCTCCCCAACACAGGCTTGTACGGTGCGGATAGCACTGACGCGTACCCACTGTAGGGGGCGCACTTGTCGACGACATACCCATTCAGTCAATGGGAGCCCATGTACGCGTCGTACGACCGGCTCCTATTGACTTCTATGTCTGAGTCCAGCAGCATACGGCCGCATCGTACTCGCTCGGTCAGACTGCAGGCCTCCGGTTCGGTCGGAAAACACTCCGGATCTGGCTCGGTCGGAGTGCTTTCCGACCCGGATCGGAATCGGCACCTAAATAGAACTCATTCAAAATATCATTAAGGCTAGTTCCCTGAAAGATGTGGTCCAGATGTATACCAATCGAGAGAAAACAACCTGGTGCTTGCTGTCCCTCTGGTCCCTACATGAACATTAAAATCGCCAGGAATCATGATGTTTGCGCTTGACACATTGAGTCCTTTCAGCTTTCTTAAATATGAGCCCGATATTTGGATGTTACAAACCCCCGAGGACATGGATATAGAATTATAAACGTTCAACAGGAGCAACATACTCAACCCCCTGGAGAGTAAGAGAGCTTGCAAGGTAAAGGCTTCCGTAGGTAAAACATTAAGTCTACACTACAGTGCTTGAGATACAAAGGTTATCAGAATATCCATTGATACACCCCCTTTTGCTGGAATTGCAGGTAGAACAAAGGTTTTATAACCCTCCATGAAGATGCAATTAGTGGTGGCCCATGTCTCCTGGCGACAGATCACGTTGAACCCTTTAATACTGATGAATTTACATTCTTTGCTCTCTTTGCTACCAGGAGGTATTGATACACGTGGGCTCGAAGATTGGGGTACTGTCTGGACCACATCAAAAGGATTAGTCCCAACCAGTAAATGACATCTATCCAAATATGATAAGGGAGCAAAACTATTTGATGGAGCTCAATCCGAGGAAACTCCATACCGGATGCCCTGGGACGAGTTCACTAATCCCAAGGGTTATCATGTGGCTAGATTGTAAAGAGCGGGCCGATGCCTTATAAAAAAACACCAGAGGGAGGGCCACAATGGTGGAGATAAAACCGCTAGAGTTAGGGCACATGATGGATGTTAGGATTCTCTCAGCTACATGGGGCCTGTAAAAATTAATGATAATACAAACCCCTGCAGGGTTTTTCTTGACCCTACCAGCTCACTCTTCGTACCATGATGTCTTGCCACCAGGGCTCCCATAGTGGTGTTTAAATTCAACCAATGCAGAACTTTATTTTTGAGTTGATCAAAATCCTCAGTGATGCCTGGTGAAAGAATGGGGAATTGAGCATCCCTGTGGCGTACTGGAAAGCATTCATAGTGGTGACCAAGTTTGAAGAAGTCTTGGGGGCAGCGCAGATGTCTCACATTTCCCCATGGTACACAAAGACTATCCCCAGATCAAGAAGGCCAACACAACATAGGGCTGCTTGACAGGTCAAATGGGTCTTCTCTATGGTTAGGTGCACCCGATAGGCTGGCGATTGGGGTTATCCCCTGGTCTAGATGTCAAGATAGTGATTAGGCCAGTACTCAAAGTAATGTTATAATGTCACATCTAGGTGAGGGATGAACCGGAGGGCACGACAATAGGTGAAAAAAACACCTAAGAAATAAGGGAATCTACAGACTCCAGGTTCCTCTAAAAACATGGGCAAAACCCGTCTTGTCATGGGGGATATGGGACCAACTGCTGGCAAAACTCAGAGCCAAGGGGGGGGGGCAGCACAGCCTCCTCTGGACTCTGACGGGCGTGGAGGGGCTCACCCTTGGCCCGGGCTTCGCCGGCACATGTCCCGCTGCGCAGTAGGTGGGTGATGGGACATGAAGTCTCTGCAGCACAACACAGCACCAGCCAGATCCACCAGACATCCTGCGCCGCGGTAGATGGAGGGCACTTTTCAGCACGCAGCGTGGGGAAACTGGTCATGAGCCCCTCCTCTCAGCGCTCATGATGAGGGGACACCAAGCCCCTGCAGCACAACACAGCACCAGCCAGATCCACCAGAGTCAATATCATATTTGTACTGGAGCAAAATAATCTGTAAATGTCCTCTGAAGTAATCATAATCAGATAACAAGTGTAGAATATGGCGCTTCTACACGACTGACCTGGAATGCTATTGTGCCAGAACAAAACAAGGGATGATTTTATTGTTAGCTGAAAAGGGGTGAAGTTGGCAATCATTCCACTTCTTTCAAGGCTTGTGAGAGATGTTTCCCACAAGCAAAGAAACATTTTTGTGTTTTCTCTTGCTAAATTATTTTCAGCAAAGGTTTTATTGTGCTTCCAGCTCGTTTACCATCTTGATGATATTTATCTAGATTGGGTAGATTAAAAATAAGTTCATAATGTTGTGCGAAAAAGAACTCGAAAGTCGCACGGCTTTAAGCAAAATCCTGTGGGCGCATCATGACAGTGTGTGCTGACTCAGTGCAGAGCGGAGCGGTTGTTGTCATGCATTTCGCAGAGGCGACAATTGTTCACTGTTTCCTGTTTGTTGTTTTTGTGCTGTTGTCATGCATTACTTGAGAGTAATCTCGAGTTGTAAGTATGCACTGTACACAGTGCACATAGCTTAAAAAACAAAGACTTAGGCTCTGAGCTGGTATGAAAATGGCTTCGTGCTCTTTATTAAGGGTTGTACTTACTAAAAAAGTTAAACGTTGCTGGCTCACGGGGGAAAATAATTTGTCAGATGAGAACCATTTTGGCACAGGAAATGTCTTTGAAACACCTGTACCTTATATCAGGATGTCATCCCCTTATTTTCCATATTATTGCAGTGTTTTCAAAACTGTGTTATGTCATCAAAAATTCTTTCGTGTTTAAACCCTGGAGGAGGGCTGTTGTTTTCGTTTGATGCCGAAGCCCTCTTGACACATTATTCTAACAACGTGTGCTTTTTCAAACAACACATGGTGTGTGACACCACTTAGAGTGGGTGCCATCATCTGTTTGTGTTTCGTAGCTGATTAAAAACGCACATTTCATCTATGCCCAGATCAACAGATTGTGCAATCTGGCATTTTAATGGGAAGCAATCGCATGTCAAAGAGAGTATGTCACTGAAATCTGCCCACGTTGTGTTTTTTTTAAAACCTCCAGAATTTCCTGTTGATTTTTTTTTGCTAAAGATGTAATGCTTTATAACAAATGAATATTAAGTTATTGAATTGAACGAAATACATGCATCTTACAAATGTGGCGTCACTAAAGATTTAAAAAAAGAAAACATAAAGCTTGGATTTAAATGGATTCTGTTACAAGCCAGGTATATTTACTGTTTATAAGATTTATTAGGCCTTCCTATTTGGATTATTGTGGTGGGGGGAGACCTTGTCAACTGCTAGAGGAAACTTTAACAGATTATGCTTGGTCAGAGATAGGTGAACAAAGTTGAATTTTGCCCAGAGTGTCAGCCTAACCTGCTGACCTTTGTAAGGCGGGAGAAATGTACTGACTTCACCCAGGACAACGTTTACCTGTCTAGCCAGCCAGCGGTGATGTATGCATGTATGTGACATTTGAATAGGGCAAACCGAGCAAAAGAAAGAAAGCAGAGCATGTTCACAGTCAAAGGTAAGCATGCACTCAAGGAGTGTATTAAGTTAAACGACAGGACACATCCAGGATAGTGGAAGGTATTATTTCCTTGAGTACACAGCCATTAAAGGAACAGAGCAGCGGTTACTTTCCTCAACTGTAACTGCAAAACTGTCCTGAGGCCAAGTGATGGCCACACACGCATTCTCCTTGATGACACCCACAACCTTCTACAGTGTCACCTCATTAAGTTCTAGCCGAAGTGACATGGTCAACCTTCCAAACCAGAGCTGCACGGATGATTAGCTAAACATAGTGGAGTGATGATGAACTGATGACAAAACCTGATCCACCAACAAAGGGTCAAACCTTCTGCTACAGGAAATCTGTTCACTGATGGCAGAAGGTGCAGTGGGGCGATCCAGAAAGAGGATTTTGAGGGGGTAAGGAGAGTGTGGGTCTGGGTGAGGGACATTGTAAGCTTTTAGGCTGCTACGGAACCGCAAATGATTAGGAACTCTTTAGCTGCTGTTTGTTAGAATTGTAATTGAATGAAATGTGCCAACTTTTTAGATTGTGTTTGTACGATGTTATTATGCTTTCAACTGATTGATGGGTGCTTTACTTGCAGAACGCCAAATGCGGTGGGGCGAGGCAAGCGATGGATGTGGTGAGGGAGACAATACATTTTAGCAGCAGGCAAAAGCCCTAGAGATAATGGCTGACAATAATGCTCAGGTGTTAATCTTTGGGAATAGAAATAGGCTTTTTAAAGAGACTGATATTTGTCATCTGTTGAATAAGAAAATGTCTCCTTGGAACTGCTGGCGATGCTCCAGAGAAGCTCCATTGAAAGGACATTGTGCCACAGAGACATCAGCATTCGGGCATTTAAATGGTAAATGTGTCAACTCCAAATGAAATAATCTAAAACATTTATTTTGATGTAGCACGTCATTATCGCCCAGCGTGGATTTAATCCAGTGATCATACCGTATTTGTTTTGCTTTATGAGTTGTGCTACTGCTCAAGAAAGCTGAAATGCTCCATGTGTTCGTTTATACTTCTGCAAACTCAAAATGGTTGCAAAATAAAATGAGTTTGTCACTTTACGAAATCCATCTGACCTTTAGTGTGTCCACATTATTGTTGTAACTAACTTCACCTTCCTAGTGTATGCTGAGGACTAGGTGAGTATAGTTTTTCCCATTCTGAAATGGTTCAGTACTGTTAAAACACCATCGGTAGAATACAGCCACACTGGTAACATTAGCAAAGCCACGCGAATGGCAAATATAGCCTTTTGTAGCTTTAGCCATATATGAAAAGGATCCATCCAATTTAAAAAACAAATATCCCTTTTTTATCCAGTCCTGAATTGCTAGTGAAGTCCAACAAAAGATGTTCCAGAACAGTCCTTAGTTTGATGGTGTTGCTTTGGTTATGAGGCCAGTCGTGACATCATTCACCAGATGGTCCCTTTGATGTGCACATAAGAAAATGTCTTAGGCACAGAGCACAAGGAACACACATTTTCCAGCCACAGAAAAATGTTTAAATACAAAATGTATACATGTAGTACAATTTTCCTTAATTCCACAATATTTCATAATGTTGTGCCACAAAGCACACCTAAGGCGTATAGCCTACTGGCTTAGGCGGAAACTTACCTCGCAAGAATTAAACAGATATGTTTGCATATCGATGGTTGTGTTTTAGAATTATTTAATTGTTATAATATACATAGCACAATCTATGAGTACTCAGTTACCGTATTCAAATTGTAATCTTTCCAAAATGAAAGATTGAAGAGTTGAAATATATTCCTTATTTCCATCAACCTGGAAAGGTGCATAGTTTTGCATCTGTAGTTGCCATATCTGCTGTATCTTAACTATAAATATCTACCAGTTTTTAACTCATTATTAGGAGCTGTAAAATAGACCAAATGAACATAGTTATTATTGGGTGGGGATCTTGGTTGCATCTTGCAATGTCTAACCTTGAGACTTTTCCAAAAATGTAACCACAGGATTTCCATGTGTAATGCCAAGATCTGACCTTTAAGATCATGTTGCCAATCTTAAGTGCTACTGTTCTTGAAAGTCTAAAGATTACATCCTCGGCGTGGAAGTCCTCTCCAATAACATCATCCTCAGGATGGAAGAGTGGAGAGAACTATCTGTTTTTTAGAGACCAAGTTCTGCTTCACTTAATCATCATAAACTAATAAACCTGAAGCAGGTACCCTTGCACTCTGGTGCAAGGGTGCATGCATTGGCCCTCAGCTGCCACAATGGCACGAGTGCAGGGGGAAATCACAGGAATGCACCGTTTTGGATAAATACAGTGCATTCCTGCCCTTTCTCTGTGACTCAAGGTAACTTGCTGCACTGCCCTGCACCACCATACCAGTAAATATGCCCCTCAGTGTCTAAAAGTAGCTCCCTATCAAATGTCAAGCAACATGGGGGAGAATTACTAAGAAACCGGTCCCTCCTAATATAAAGCAAGGGGGCATTATGATCCAAGATAATTCTAGGATTAACTCTGATACTGAGGGCAGAGATGATAGTAGGGGTCACTAAGACAGACCAAATCGGTCTTTAAAGTGCTCAATTCCTCCCCAAGGAACTTAATCCTAATAGGTGATCTCGTTTATATTCCACCTTAAAATCTATGTATCCTAGCTGTGAGAAGGAAACTCATTAACCATTATTTCTTGATTTCATGTTCTGTATGATAAAATTAAATAGAAAAACAGAACATTCCAACCTCTTTCTATTTTTCTTTTCTCCCCCTCATGCTAAACCACATTGCATATTTTTACATAAATGTATTGATTATTTGGCCTTCTGCCCTCCCCCACAACCATCTCTTTGGCCAAAGCAACCCCCTTCCCCTCCTATCCCCAACCAGTTATCCTACCGCTCACACAACCCAAAACCAAACCCACACCTATCATAATTTCCAGAAGCAAACAAGGACTTGTTCCCCAACCCAAACACTCTCCACACATGTTAAACTAAAGCATCTGTGTTGGCACAAGCAGCCCCAGAGCAGCAACAAAGGAGCCAGAAAAATCCCAAAGAACTGATATCCAATGGCAAATCCATTTTTATGACTAACAAGAGAAGAGGAGAGAGAAAAATAAGATCCTCACAAGAAAACCTTTCACTTAAACCGAATAAATATCATAACAGTGTAGTAACCACCCCATTCTATCTGCACACATGATGCCAGACACACTAACCCCATAATCATTGCAAAGCAAGCAATATTTTGAGACTGAAAAGGAAATTGGATTTTAGCTTCCCCTCATTGACTGAGAGGGACCTGTGCTCTTTCCTATTCCTGACAGAAAAACATATGGATCGATTTCCTGGCTCCATAGAGGACATCGTCATATGAGCTACCTGGGTAGCATCTCCCACTAGCTCTACCACCACTCTACTGTCTCACAGCAAAAGTCAGACTGAACAAAGAGGTCCATTCCAAGGGCCTTGATCAGATTCAGGGAATGCAAAAGCTGGGAGATGAGGTGAAAAAACATAAATAAAACTAATATAAATAAGAATTGCACAGGTGCAGCATTCATATCTTATTGAAGTTTCGGAAAGGCGATTTTAAAGCACGTTGCATCTTGCAGTCAATGTCCTAATCACTGAACTGGGAAAACACCTGCTTAAATAACTGAACTACTTACAATATTAGGTTGTCACCCTCATTCACTTCTGTTATACCAAGAACCCTAACATTAATCCACCACATACAGTTCTTAATATCTTCAATTTTGTAAGCAATATTTGACAGTTTGACTTCATACTTTCCCACCTACAATTACATTTATTTTGTTACCCCTGTATGCTAGTCAACAGGGTCTCGATTGCATTGAGCTGGCCAAAAAGAACAACCATCTTTTTAGACATCTTGCAAAGTATCACTTGAGTCTTAAGCTAAGATATTTTAATGACTGCAGAATCCTTCTTATACTTCTCTCTGTGCATCGGCATTAGTGTGTAAATCAAAGACAGTGACAGGAGTGTCCCAGTTTCTATGGAACTCCCTTTTGCAGTCATAGCACCCTCAGCGTACCTCATAGGTGTTTCTTCACCAGAAGGAAAAGTCAACATAGGTGAAAAAGTCAGACATGGGGCAGTCGAGCACCCAAACCTCTTGGGTGCCCTACCACCATCTTTAACTTATTAGTTTGGCTCTGGTCAATACAACGTGGGTCCCAAATGAGCTGTTCACCCTTAGCAGAGCCATCGCCCATTATTTCCTTTGCTTTGCAATTGGTCATACATGTAGTGATCGACTGGCCACTTTGAAGTGTCTGTTCAGCTTTACAGCCCTCTTTCATTGAAGTTCAAGCTTCAGATGTGTTAATGTCATCCAAGACTTTTTCTGCTTTCATTTGTTCCTTCTCAAGTTCATCGTGCTCTAATTCTGACTCAGAAAACTGTGAGCGCTATGAGAGACTGGTATCCTGTGATAAGTCGGAGAGTGAAAAGAAAGCCTCTGAGGTCTCATGTGCTCCCAGAGTCTCTGTGTTCCAAACATACCACCCATAGGTGCCTGAGATGGAAGAATAAGGGATTGTTGATCTCCTAGCTTTCTGCCCAGTTACTAATTGCTAGACAGTGTCTCATAAGCCAGAGTCAACAATAGGCAGCCGTACCTTCCCTACAGATGTAATGCCACCAATGCCACTGGTCTGGACCAAGACTGCTGTGGGGTCGCTCTGAACTTGTGGGGAACATAGTGGCTCTTTACCAGCAATGGAAACAAATACTCCCCCCATCTCTCCCTTGACATTTATAGATTGGCCGGTGACAGAACCCTGACTAGCTGAAGCTTAGTTCATGGGTAAAGGGAGTCCCCAATCCATCCTCTTGAAGAGGAACAGCTACAGCAGTTGAGGGAGCAGATGGCAGCCCCTCTTTAGGGGGAAAATCCAACAGTGTTATTTTGGAGGGAGTCAACCAGTGCATCTTTCTGGTTACCATTATCCAGAGGGGATTTTTTAAATAAACTTGATTTCCACTTTAGCTGCAATAATTCCATGGTTTCTCCCAGTTGCCCTCCAGGATTCTCCTTCACAAAAACCTCTCTAGCGGCTGTAGTGGTCCCTCATACAACCGATACAGCCATGTCTCCTGGCAGCAGTTCCTGAGGACTAGGTCTCTGAGGAGCCCCATGCAGCTCCTCTGCCTTGGGTATCATGATGGTTGTTTGTTTGGGTGGTTTGGTCTCCCTGCTTGACCTTGCCAGAGATCCATCTCTTTTTTTTATTTTTTATTTTTTATCCATAGTTATCAAAGACAAAAACATACATAAAGATCAAGATTGTTACATTCATATACATTCAACATCATAAATCATAATATATAGCTACCCACTACCATACTCGATCGTAGGTTCCCATATAGCCAAACCAAACTTTCTTCTGCTAGGATTTTTAAGTGCATATAAACTAATCTCCAAATTAAAGATATTATAAAATTTTGGCCGCCAGCTTTCAAACGGGGGAGCGTCCAGCTGTAACCAAAAAGTGGCAATACAAAGCCGAGCCACTGCTGTCGCTATAAAAACTAAAAAGCGATATTTAAACAAAGGTTGACCCTCCATCAGATCCTCCCCAATTCCTAAAAGCAACATACTAGCAGACAATCGGATCGGTTTCCCTATGACCAATGAAATACATTTTTCAATGTGCCCAAAAAATTGTCCAAGCTTAGGACAAGAAAAAAATATATGCAGCATATCTGCATTATCTCCCTTACAGCGAAAGCATTTTCCATTATTTACAAAGTTTCTCACCCCGTCCCATTACATCATAGCAGCCGGGATGCGATATAAATTAAAAACCGTTTTATAATGCTGGGCCCTTAATGAGGCTGTGAGACATACCTTTCGAGCAACAGTTATAGAGTTTTCAACCAAGATCCCATTGTCTGCCAAAGTTTCTCTCCATTTAAGATTGACTTTCAACATGTCATCCTTTCTAGATGTTAGTAACGTTTGATAAATCACACCTATCTTTGCCTTACTCCTGATAACCTCCACTATTTCATAGGACCTAACCGTCGAGACATCTTTCATTAAAAATTCTTGAATCTGCAAAAACTTAAAAAATTGTGTGGTTGAGATATTATATTTGTCCCTCAGTTTAGCGAAGGACAGACAGACCCCATCAATAGCATAGAAGTTACCTAAACAAATAATACCTTTTATTTTCCAGTCTCTCGTTATGTGATCACGGAAAATTGGGGGTAATAATTGATCTGCTGATAGTGGAGTATATGACGAGAGTCTGGGAATCTGGAATGCTTTCCTAACAGTGTCCCAGACCCCAAAGGCAGCCCTCAAAATCTTAAAACGAGTCCTTTTGTAGTAACTCCCATCAGGTCTGGAGAAGAGACAGTTGTATGTCACAGAGCCCAATACCATCTGATAGATAGAAGGTGCTTCTGCTAGGTTGTTCACCTCCTCTCCCGTCAATAATATACGCATGTTGACCAACAAACAAGAAATATGATAAAAAAAGAAGTCTGGGACAGCCCAGCCACCCCGCTCCACTGGTAAGGTCATATATCGAACGGCCCTCCGCGGTCTACCTGGTGCCCAAAGATATCTGGCACATAATGATTGAAGATCTTGTATTTTGACTTTGGGAATCATAAGGGGTATTGCTCTAAAAAAATACATAACTCTCGGAAGAATAACCATTTTCAATAGATTAGATCTTCCCACTAATGACAGATGCAAACTTTCCTAATTTGTCATGGCCGTTTTAGTTTTGTCCATTATAGAGTCCCAATTTGCCTGTACTAGATCTTCTAAACAGGGTCTGATTTTGATACCCAGATACATGGCTTCCTCAACAACTCTCTGTGTTTTAACAAGTGAACAATCTGTGCAGACCAATTGAGTTTTAGTAATATTTAGCTTATATCCTGACACCGCCCCAAATTTACCAGCTAGCTGTTCAATCTCTGGAATAGCTGTGTCAGGATCGGATGTTATAACAGCAATATCGTCTGCATATGCCAATACAGAGAATTGCTCATTGTTTACCATAAATGGAGGAATATGGTTACTTAGTTCCAACATATTTAAAAAGCGGTTGATATACAAGGCGAACAAGAGCGGAGAGCACGGACAACCCTGTCTCGTACCCCTTGCTATCACAACATCCTCAGAGGTAAATCCCATTGCACATATCTTAGCAGTAGGAGACCGATAGAGAACCTGCAAAGCCTGTATAAACCCAGGACCGAATCCCATACGTTGTAGGACCCCCCAAAGAAACCCCCATGCCACTCGGTCAAACGCCTTCTCGGCATCGAGCAGAACGAGCCCCAGCATCCTGGACTCGGCCTGCGCGATGTCGAGAAGGGCCACGACTCTGTTAACATGATTGACCGTACCACGTCCTGATATAAAGCCATGTTGTCTTTTCGAAACCAAGTAAGGGACAACCACAGATAGTCTGTTAGCCAACATCTTTGCATATAATTTACCATCGCAATTCACCAGGGAGATTGGATGATAAGAGCCTGGAAGGTCAGCAGGTTTTTCTTTTTTTCTAAAAATCACTATATTTGCTTCTTGCCATGATCTTGGAGCATTGCCAAGGAGGGCACTCTGGCATACCATAAACATATCCTCCTTAAGTTCTTGAAAGAAGACTTTGTATATCTCCACAGGAAGCCTATCAGGCCCTGCAGCCTTCCCCCCCACCGCATTATTCACAGCTTGCGCCAGTTCCTCTCTAGTAAAGGGCTTCTCGAGCATTTCATAATCTGCCCAGTCCAGCTGCTCCCATAATAACGGCGGGAGCCCCAAATCTGGAGAAGATTTACCAGAAACCTGCTCTGTATATAAATTTGTATAATATGCATGAAACACTTTTAAAATCTCCTGTGGATCATACACTGGGGCACCTCCTGTGACTTTAATGACTTGTATTCGTTGGTGAGCCTCTTTGGCACGAATTTTCTGAGCAAGACACCTGCCAGTGGTTTCCCCATATTCATACATTTGTTCTTTATACACCTGATGCTTACATGCAATCTCCTGGGACCATATTCGATTTATATTAGCCTTACAAAGTGCCAGATTATCCAATAGATCCGTTACATCCTGGCCGGTCCCCAGACCACCAGATAGCCTTTCTTCTGCTTTTTTAAGTTGATCATAAAGCTCCGCAATAGTCAATTTTGCCTGTTTCTGTAAAAAAAGCCCATAGCTCAAAAAGGAGCTTCCTATCAAACGTAAAAGCTTTAGGAGGTCTTTATATTGACATATTTGAAACTTTCATAACAACCGGAGCGTGGTCCGATGTAACCCTAGGATAAACTTGCATTGAGGCTTCAGAAGCCCAAGCAGCATTTACAAAAAAGTAATCCAGCCGCACTAGTTTCTTGTGGGGACACGAAAAGAAAGTATAACCTGGATCCTGCAGATGATGAGTGGCCCAGACATCCACCAGTCCATGATCCATAAGCAAAGCTTTCAATGCCCTAAACACTTTAGGCTTACGACCTTTATAATCCTTTCTATCAAATTGAAGAATATTACCAGAAAAGTTAATATTCATGTCTCCACATACAACTAATGGAGCGGGCCAGAGTGCTAGCTCACCATTTAAATATTCCAAAACTGTATCCTCATCAAAATTAGATCCATAAACAGTACATAAAGTAAATCTTGTATCCCCCACCAAACACTCCAAAATAGCCCACCTCCCATGATTATCTACCAATTGCCGCCCTGGGACCACTACAGATGGTCTGGCTAATATTGCCACACCTCTGACTGTATTGGATTGGCTAGAGGTGACCAACAGGCTAAACCCCAAATCTGTTAAGCTCTGTCTCTTGAGCCAGGGGAGATGTGTCTCCTGTATACATACTACATCTGGATTAACAACCCTGAGTTCTGACTGAACTCTCTTCCTTTTTTGGTAGCCATTAAGTCCACATACATTAAAAGAGCATATCCGTAAGTCTAAATGAGCCATACATCAATCTTCAAATTTTGCATTTGTAATATCATAATCAAAAAAAATAGTAACAATCGTCTTACATGTGTACAAATAACTATGGGATATTTTTGCCCCTTTTTTCCCCCCAAACCCAACCCCTGAACCCCCTCCCCCCTACCCTACTTACGCAACAAAAGGACCGTAGGTCCCTAGCGATGGAGAGCCGGAGTGCCCCCCACTGAGAGTACACCCTACCCATGCAGCCTTCCACTAAATTCCCCCTTTCTCACCCCTCACATTACGTGCAAATACTCCTTTGCCTGGATTTCTAAATTGAAAAACTTGGTCTGTCCCATATAGATCACTTTTAATTTTGAGGGGTTAAGCAGGAATACCTGTGCCCCTTTATCAAGAAATAAAGGCATTAATTGGCGAAGCTGCCACCTCCGCTCCACTGTCGCCTGACAAAAATCTGGCCTCACAAAAAAAATCAAACCCTTTAGCCAACCTTTTTCTATTAGGCCTGGCCAGATTATACAGCCTCACGAGCTAAAAAATTATTCATCGAGATCAGAATAGCCCGGGGTAATACATTAACTTGACCAGGGTGTGTTTTTAATTGAAAGGGAAATCGGTGAGCTCTCTGGAGCTCAACTTTCCAATCCCAATTTTTCAGTTCCGGAAACGCTTCTGTAAACAGCTCAATCATGAATTGTCTAGACTTTACCAGCTGCACGGCACAATCAGGGCAGCAGTCCCTGCCCTGTCGTGTGACCACCACACAGATCTGACATTCATGGGCAGCAAAATCACCCGCAACAGGGCCACCATGGGGTGGAATGCTCTCTCTACCCACATTCCCACAGCACTAATTATCAAAAGGGAGCCGAATGCCCACTGTCCAGAAGAGCCGCAGATGGGACTGTAAGTGCTTTGCACAGCTTTTCCAATATTACAGACAAGCCACATATCACTTGAAAATGTTCCTCAGCTTGCTATATTAAATGTCATTTTCTCAACAGGTCTATGCTCTTATTCCTTTAGCATCTAAAATGTTAACGGCTGTTTTAGAGCTAATACACAAAAGATCAGCCTTGAGCCACCATCTTCATCACCCCCCATCACCATGTTGGTTACAGAGTTCACTTATTTGAACAAGACTGGATTATAACTTGTTCAAAAAAGCTAACTCTCTATCTTTGGCCTTTCCTTGCACACTCAATCCTTCTAAGACCGGATGCAACTTGTTCAAATAAGATAACTCTCCACAATCTACCTTTCCTAGCACACTCAATACACACTCTGCTCATTGCTCTTGATCTCCTTCCCATGCTTTAATCGCTCCTTATTGATTGCCAATTCTACAATGGACCAAGTGACACACATTATATAATGTTGTCGAGCTTTTTCATTTCAAGTTCTCCATTTTCCAATCCCTGATAATTTTGTGGCTTCTAGTGAATATATCTTACCATTTCTAATTCAATCATAGCACTGATCTTGAGTTATTTGACTTACACCTATGTCAGTTAGTTCTTGTAAACTCTCCTCAAAGCAACCCTGTCACTCGTAAGCCTTGCAGAGTTGACTGTCTATAAATAGATTAGTAAAATATTCTTCTAACAGATTTTCTTCCCTCTTCCTGCCTTTGTTTGTAAATAGAGGAAATATTGTGGAAAGCATGGGCTTCTAACCTATTTAGTGCACACAAAGGAGGACTAAAGGAAATTTAGATACCAGCAGAGGCCAATTCCCTACTCATATAATTAGACAACACAGTATGGGCCCCTGGGACTAAAAGCATACTGTTGGGGTGCTGGAATGTCCCTTTCATAGGACGATTCCCCTCACCCACCCATGCGTAGTATGCTTCATCATCTGGGATCTCCTTGCACTATGAACCTAGTCATAGTGTGGGCTACAACCTCCTCTCTGAGAGGGAGGAGCTCAGGGATGTTTTAGTGGAGATGCTGAGGTATACTAAACCTCTTGATGAGCTGGGTGTAGTGAGACAGGAGTGAAATAAGGGTGTGAGTGACTAAAACTGACTCAATGGTATGCTAACCAACTTTAATCTGGAATCCAAAGGTCAGGATTTAAATGTGGAGCTGAGACAGAGGGAGATTTGATCTCTCAATGCATCAGCATGATCGATGTGTTTCAGCCTAGTACTCCCCTACGGGTTGTAGCGGCTTTCACCAGGCCCGAGATAAGTGAAAAGAGAAGTGATGTGCAATGTCCACTAAATCTATTTTAGTAAGGAGGAAGAAGTATATATTAATACATATATTTATATACAACCAGTAGATGGAGAGTAGGTTCACTCAACCATTGAGTATACTGGTCAGGAAACTCTATGCAAAGAGAAAACAGATTGTGCATTTAGCAAAATTATAAGCACACCTCCATGTATACTTGGCTCTAAAAAGAGAACATATTATAACATCAAGTCACATAGTGATGCAGTAAGTCACCTACCCGAATTGCAGGGCAAGCGAACGGGCACCTAGAACTAAGGGTGGGCGTCAAATTCCGTTCCGCTCACGGAATTTGCGATATTTTGACATTTTCGTGTTCCGCAGAGAGCGCGAAAATGTGCAAATTTCCACGATTTGAAGCGTTGCGAATATTTTTTTCATGTTCGCGCTTTGAAAATGCGTTCTCCTGTGCGTGATTGCCTTACCGGGATCCCTGCGTTTGCCGACGAGTTTTCCAATCCGTTTGCGTGCTCCACGTGATGTTGATAGCCCGTCGCGCTATCCCGCGAGAGTTCGCGATCACTTCATTCGCCTCGCCATCAGACACCGCGAGAGTCTGAGATCGCGAACACATCATTTTCCACCGCGAGAGAGAGCGTGAGGTCGCGAACACGTAATTTTGGACACGCCATCGACATCCGGCGGAAGTGTGGTGAAGCTCGCGATCGCGAACACGGCAAATTTTCAATATGGAGAAGAATATTATCTCTAGCAGCATAAAACCTTCTGTAAATGATGATTTGGATGAAAAAAATTCCTCAGATTGACATTTGGCTGTCCTTTTTTGTGCAAGGAGTCCTTTTTAAAAAAAAATCCTTTTTGGGGGGAGAGGGAGGAAGTGCCACAGAGTCTCCAACTTCCTGTTCCCGTCCAGCAGGCTCCTCCCAGTGCTTTGTCCATCTCCTGTTCATTCTGCCTTTGGATTTTGATCTGGAAGGATCATTCTTTGTGTCTGCTGCATCATTATCATTGGATTTGAGGACTTTTGAATTTGATATTTCACAAGTAAGTTGGTGTTGTGTCTGATTGGGGGCATTGCAGTTGCTGCAACTACAATTTTGGTACTTATCATTCTTTTTTTTTTAATTGTTGGGGGTAGCCAGTAGGCCCAGAGCTAGTCATGGGTGGGTGCATGATGAAGCAACTGTTCCTTTGGTGTGTGTTGAATGTTTTTCAAACATCATTTAGGGCATGGATGGCATTGAATTGAGTTGGAAAATGTGTTTTTGGGGGGTATTTCTGTTTTTGGGTGTGTGTTAAAGAAATGCCTTTGTTGTGTGTGCCTGGTGTGTTGGTGTGCACCCTGCAGACCTTGTTTTGCCCTGTGGACTTTCGTTTTTGCATTTTATTGCATTAAAAAGACAAAGCAGTGTGGTTTAGCATGCATCTTTTGCCTGGTTTCTTTAATAGGCCTTTTGTCATTTCATTGTTTCCCAGGCCTCCTGCTTGTTGCTTGTGATTTGTGAGTGTCTATGTGGCTCATGGCCTTTTCTGGTGGGAGTTATTAGTGTGCTGCTTTTGCCATATACAGGCCTGCATGGTTTTTCTATTGGCTTACTGCTTACTGCTTCCATCCATCCCCTTTGCCAGCAGCAGCTCCCTTCCATTACATTTGTATTTTGGTTGTTGTTCTTATTCTTTCCTATCCTTCCTGAGAGTGAAGTGTGTACACTGTACACAGTAAGTAGTATACCATTGCCCTTGTTGCCAAAGTCTCACAAATGGCTACACTATATATTTTATTTGTTTGTTTGTACTAGTAGTAATTGAACCACAACAACAAATAAAACATTTCACTGATGTTCTTCTCCTGGCTTATTTGCTTTTAGGTGCACATAAAGACAGAGGAGGAGGTTACTATCAACATCACCTGTTGTACTGCCAGACAGAAGTCCTGCTGCGCACCACATTACGTCCAAGTGTGACCACAGACATCTCTGCAACTTGTGCACCTGTGTCCTGCCTGACATCTGAAGAAGATGGCCCCAAAGAAAGGTACCAGGCCCTCCAGTACCAAGAAAGTTGTCGGTGAGAAGAAGAAGGAACAGAAAAAGGAAGAGGCACTAACCACGACTGGTGTACCGGCAAATGTGTTTTTTGGGACCAAAAATATTATGCCTGCAGCAGCGTTGTCCGGGAACCAAGCTGGGAGAAGCACCTCCGCACCAGCGGGCCAACCCCACCAACCTAGGCCCAAGCCCATGAGTGTCGCAGAGGTAGCCAGTCTACTAACGAGCAGCGATGTTGAAATGTCATTATCGCAAAGTAGTACACAATCAACGCAGGCAGAAACTCAGCAGATAAGTGTGCAGCAGCAGGCGCAGCCGCAAGAACAGCAGCAGCCACAAGAACAGCAGCAGCAAGAACAGCAGCAAGAACAGCAGCAAGAACAGCAGAAGCCGCAAGAACAGCAACCGCTGCAAGAACAGCAGCCGCCACAAGAACAGCAGCAACCACAAGAACAGCCACAACAACTGCCCACAATAGCAGTTGTTCCTCCTGAAGTAGGGGCATTTCAGGAAATCGAGCTTCCTACAGACAAATTGGAGCAAACCACTGTTTCAGAAGATACATTGTCTTCCAGACCCCCAGCAAGGAAAAGGAAGGTTAGTCCATCATCTTCTTCTTCAAGCCCTGCTTCTGATGATCTTGATGCCACTTGGAAGCCACCAGCTCAGTCTGAGAGTGATGCACGCCACAATACAAGGCTAGTTCCAGAAAGCCTTAGAGATATGGAGGTAGATGTACAAGAGGGGGATGATGATGATGACGAGCCAATCATCACAGACATCACTCCCGGCCCAAAGGAGATGGAGACCGACATTATTACCCTATCCAAAATGGCTGCAAGGGATGTAGCACGGATACCACCACGACCTCCAGCTTCCATATTTTCATTTGCAAAGGAAAGGCAGGGACCTACATCCAGCTCAACCACCACCTCAGTAGGTAATGGTAGAAGTCACAGTGCAGCTGGACAGAGTCACATTCCAAGCACACCCTCCAGTTCATCTGGTATTGAAAGTGGCACATCCAGCAGCACCAGAAAGTTCTCCTCCCCAGTTTGGGACTTCTTTTCGGTTAGCAGTAAGGAGGAGAACATTGCTATATGCTCAATTTGTCGACATGCTGTTAGGCGGGGTAAGCTTGGTACAAACTATGGTACCAGAGGCCAAACCAGTCATCTCAAAATACACCACACTATCATGTGGGAGGCTCACCTACTTCGCTTAGAACAAAGTAAAACTCAACCCATTGTTGTTGAGAATGAATAATCAGGGGACGATATCGCGGTGGAAGGTGAACAAAAGGGAGACCATTTCTAGCCCTGTCCCCAGTAGTGTAGTGGTACCGCCCACATCCTCAGCAACATCTCAGTGGAACCACATTAGGAGTCAAAGTCAGGCTGAGACACCAAGACGACCGAGTAGTACTGAAATGAAACAAAGTGCGTCGTTGAGCCTAACTGGGTTAAAGAAAACAACTGCTCCACAAAGGAAAATAATCCAGCCTACCATTGACATCATGCTTAGGTTGGAGGGGCAGTACTAACGCAACCACCCAATGGCACGGTTGTACAATGCGAAGCTGGCTAAAATGTTAGCGCTGGACCTTCTCCCTTTTTCATTTGTGGAAGGGGTGGGTTTCCTTGAATTTGTGTCAACCATCTGCCCTAAATGGAAGGTTCCCAGCCGGTCCTATTTCGCAAGAGTTGCTGTTCCAGCACTACATCATGATGTGCTGGAATTGGTTGGACAAGCTTTGCGGCAGAGTGCTGTTCACAATTTCCACCTGACAACAGACATGTGGACCAGTTCCCAAGCCACTGATTACATATGCATCACTGTACACTGGGTCTCTTGTGAGGGAGTTAGAGATAAGCTACTCAGAAACATGCAACTGTATCCATGTTCGCCATGGCGAAATCTCATACTGCTGTAAACATATTGGAAGAGTTTCACAGCAAGGTTTTTGAATGGCTGCGCCCAAGAGGGCTTAAGATTGGTTTTGTTTCCACAGATAATGGCAGTAATGTACTTAAGGCCAGGGAGCTTGGTTCCTATTTCAGGGTTCTGTGTTTGGCGCACTGCATTAACATTATAGTTCAAGACTTTCTGAAAAAAGAAGCCATAGTCAGCAACTTATTGACCACCCACCGAAGAATATGCACTAATTTCAGCCATTCTTTTAAAGCTCGGAAGCAGCTGAGGATCATTCAACATGACTATAGAATGCCAGTCAAAGCACTCATCCAGGAGGTGGCAATATGTTGGAACTCAACTTATTACATGCTTGACCATCTGTTTGAGCAGTACAGGCCAATCAATGAATATGTCATGCGAAGAGGGGATGCTACTGTGAAATGCATGACCATTCAGATGGACCAATGGTGCCTAGTTAAATGCCTGACTGAGATGCTTCTTCCTTTCGAGGTCTTCACTTGTGGTAGAGGAAAAAAAGAAGCATATGAGTTGGTGGAGAGCTTAGCCCATCGCTTAGCTGACAATACAATGGTGCAAAATAAGATTTTGTCACAAAAACATTACATTCTGAATCCACGGACAAAATGGGCACTGAAGACAGTAATTCCTTTTTCAGAAATGGATGTTGCCCAGTACTAAACTTGGATAGCTGAGTCAGCAAGTAAGTTGGAAAATCAACGGCTGCTAATTAAAAGCCCGCTAGATAAACCCACAACAAGTACTGCAGCAGGGCATCAGGCATCAAGTTCAAATACAGAGCCTGAGGGCAGTGCGTTTGGCTCAGAACACTCATCAACACTATCGACAACAGCAAGAACTGGATCATTAGGCCCAGTAAAATCGTTACACGATTGGTATTTACTGCAAAGCATTGGTAAGTCCAGTGCTGATGCAACGAGAAAAGAGCTCGAAAAAGGTTTAGCACCCCTGAACATTGAGCGGATGGTCCAGGCCTATCTGGATGACCCAACAGAGGTGTACATTGATCAAAATCCATTGCGGTATTGGTATGGGAAAAGTGGCCAATGGCCACTGCTCAGCAGGCTGGTAATAAACTATCTGGCTTGCCCTGTTGCAAGTGTCTCTTCTGAACGTGTTTTCAGTGCTGCTGGTTCCATTGTAACAGTGAGAAGGACCAGTCTCTCGCCCAAAAACGTGGCGAGGTTAACCATGATCAAAATGAATCAGCACTTTATACCACCGAATTACACAATACATGAATCAGGGGAGGAAGATGGGGACAGTGGCTCAGGTGACGGAAGTGGTGTGTTAGATGATGATTACCTACTTCTGGTTGAACCCCCAGAGTTTGAGAACGAGCTATACTTCCCTGACAATTAGACTTGCACTTCTTACTGTCTTCCTCCCTTATTTTCTTTTATTTGTGTGTCTGTCTTTCTGGTTAGAAACTTCGAATCACAACAAATCCATCACCACCGTCTTCTACTCGTTTTATTGCCATATACGAGTTTCAGCTGCCTACATTTCACAGTACACTCCTCCGAATCCTGCTCCTCCATCCTCCTGAATCTCCCTAAATCCATTGCCCTCAAGAAGACAGATGATGATTGGATAATGCAAAATAGAAGAAAAAAGAAAATCTTTCCTAGTCCCTCCAAAAGAAATGGAACATGATTGATGATGATTACTATAGCTATCCTCTTTTCTGATCCGAGAGAGACTGCGCATTAACTGAAGATGAGAAGGAACAGGTAATGAATGATGCCATGCATTAGACGCTGACTGAATAATTTTGTTGTTGTTTGTTGTGCATGAAGTTACTTCATTGTGCACTATATGTAATAATCTACACATTAAAAGTAACTTAAGGCACTTTTTCCCTTCTTGTATTTTTAATAACAAATTTGTACTTCTACTGCAGGCCGATACATTGCATTTTGAATATAGGACTCAATCTGTACACTGCACACTGAGTAGGACAACACCATGATGATGATGGCGAGAGAGATGGCCCCTTCACTTAAGATGAGAATGAACAGGTAATGAATGGCATGCATTGGACACCGACTCTGAGTGATTAGTGTTTGTGTT
This sequence comes from Triturus cristatus, assembly GCF_964204655.1. Classification (NCBI taxonomy): domain Eukaryota; kingdom Metazoa; phylum Chordata; class Amphibia; order Caudata; family Salamandridae; genus Triturus; species Triturus cristatus. Next base: position 484,121,435 of record NC_140580.1, on the reverse strand, counting down.
TTTGGTGTTTGTTGTGCAGTGAAGTCAAAGTGTACTAGTATTTACTCTACACACTAACAGTGACTCAAGTCAATATTTCCACTCTTGTTGTTTAATAACCAAATTTTACTTCTACTGCAGGCTGATCCATTGCATTTTTTAATATGGAATCTGGACTCACTCGGTACACTGCAGACTGAGTTGAACAACACCATCATGATGACCACAGTGACATAGTATTTTCACAGTCACTCAGTACAAGGATCGGAGATGATTGATGGAATAAGTCAGGGCGTTTCATGAGTGGCATAAAAGGTAAACGGTAAACAAGTAAACAACAACCACAGCAGACCTAAATGTCTGTGTAGCGGTGGAGTCAAGTGTAGCGGTGGTATGACTGCGGTGCATTGATTTAGTCACTTAAATTGTAAAATGCTATGTTGCTGGATATGTGCTTTGTCCAACTCTTTCAAAAAATGTATGCTAAATGGAGGATGTGCAAAGGGTGCCGTCACCGTGGGCCTGCTCTGTCCTGTTGGACGAACCTCGGCATTTCATACTCAAGGCAGTATCTAATTCATATTTAAAAGCATGAGGTGGTGAAAAAATATGACTGTAAGACGTAGTCATACACACACAAACTATACAGTTGACAATGCCAATATAAAAAGAGTAATCGGCAATACATCTATTCCAAAATCTCAAATGGAATGTGTTATCTAATGTGGAAACATGTACAATAAAGTGCCTCATAATAAGAATGGCATAACAGTGAAGCCGGTGGTGGTACTTAGACCAGGCAGCGCTCGCTAAACCATATAAAATGTAGCAGCAAGTAGGTGAACTAGCACTTGTTCAGTAAAAACTCCCATTAGTTGAAACAGCCACCTAGGAGAGGGGAAATGGCTGAAGCCATCAAGACACTCAGAGAGAGGTGTAGGAGCGTATGTCCGATTGTGTCAGTTATCAGGCAGCCTAATCCTGCCGCTAACGTATAGTCGTGGCCAAAGGCCATCGCAATACACCAGAACATAAACTTATAAAAATGTCTACAATGACATTGCGTTTCGGTTACTCCAAAACGAGCACACATACCTTCAAACAGGGAAACCGTGGCCTGTCTGGTACCCCGGATCAGGTCAAAGCATAAGCTGTGCTCGCCAATATACTTTATGCAGGAACGTTGGGACCGCCCTGCAGCCGCTGACGTGGTGCGTTCAGCATCATGGAGCGCTAGTCCACCGCTCCCTGCGCAAGCGTGAGAAATCTCTGGGACTTGTAGTGCAGGGGAATTGCTTACAGGTAGAATAAATGACCAGAGTGGTAAGATGAGCAGGCTTCTGTGTTGTGTGTAAGTAGACACTCGTATAATGCATTTGAAAAAACGCTCATGCATAGTTTAGCAACGTATTTGGCGAACTCACCATAGCAAATGTGGTACATGAATCCAGAGTCTGGATGGCAAAATGGGAAATGCTCAGAAAAGCTGACCTATTAGCGCTTACGGATGATTTATGAGCGGGACAGAGAGAACCAAGCAATGTGATCATTGAGGCCTGTACTGTCGCTTTTAAGTCTGTATACCCAGCGTTGTTCCTTGTTGAACAGCAACTGTGTCATGATTGCAATTGGTTGGGATACAACTGGTTTATCTAATACAATCCATGTAGGATCATTAGCTCCGTGCCTCGTGTCATGGAAGTGTGTTGTCAATTTGGTATTTATTGCAACAAATGGTACTCTTGTTATGTTATGTTATGTTATGTTATGTTAAAACAACTTATCAAGCGCTCAAATAACCATAGTTGTCTCGGCGCTAAGTGCTCCAGAAAGCATGGCCTAGATGAAAAAACCTATTAATTGAAGAGCCAATTTTTTATTTGTTTCATAAATGACAATAAAGTAGGACTGGCTCTAATCTGAGAGGGAAGAGAGTTCCACAGCTTAGCCGTGGCAACCACAAAACTTCTGTCACCCCAATTAGTTCTATAGATTCTTGGGACAACAAGAAGATTAGCACTTGCCGAACGCAGGGATCTGATTGGAGTGTATATCTGCAGTGAATTCTTCAGAAATTCGGGCCTTATATTATGAATCGCCTTATAGACAATGCAGTGTGCTTTGAATTTTGTTCTGCTTCTTATAGGTAAACAGTGAAGTTGTCTAACCACCTTGGAAACCGATTGAAATTTCGGAGTGCCTGACAGCATCCTACCAGCCACATTCTGCACCAGCTGTAGCTTACTAAGAACCATTTCCTGTGCATTAATCAATAAACTGTTACAGTATTCAACTTTAGACATTACCAGAGCGGATATTATCTTTCTCAAGGCATCAATTGGAATGAAAGGGAACAGTTTCTTCACCATTTTTAGGACATAGAAAGATGAGGAGACCACTGAGTTAGGATGACATTTAAAAGACAGCTTGTCGTCTAGAATGACACCCAGGTTCTTGGCTTTCGTGACGGGGATTGGGTTCGATCCCAATTATAAGGTCAGCAGCCCGAAGACCACACAGGAGATAGATTTCCAAAGACCATAGCCTGCGTCTTAGATGAATACAATTTGAAGCAGTGTCTTGACATTCAGGCGCTGATGGCCAACATGCCATCATGGAAGTTAGCCAAAACAGTGTCCCTGTTCTTATGAACGGAGAGCCCTAATTGGGTGTCATCTGCACATGACGTGAGAGCAAACCCAAAAGATGTAATCACCCGTGCTAAGTCAGTGACATAAATGTTAAACAACGTCAGACCCTTGCGGAAATCCACATGGGAGTGAAAAAACTGGAGAGTCGAAATCGCCCAGGCTGACTAGCTGGGTATGTTTCGATAAAAAAGAGGCCAAGAGGGAATTTGCCTTGTTCCCAATGCCTAATTCAGAGACGAATTGTGTTTCATCCTACAGCTTATTTTCATAGATGTATTGGGCCAATTGATCAATCATAATTTCCTCAGGAAGTTTAACAGGTATCAAGAGACGTGCAATTGGTCGATAATTGTTGGTATCCCCTAGGTCCAAGTTACGTTTTTTTAGCAGTGGGAGAATAGAGGCCTTTTCCCATTGGGAGGGATAGATGCCTGAACTAAACATAGAATTGAAAATATTTGCCAGGTTAGTACCTATAAGGTCTGGAATCAGTTTCAGAACAGAAGGAGGACATGGATCAAATGGTGAGCCAAATTTAGCGGTGCTCACTAGATCAGTTATGTGTTCCGCAGAAAATGGCCCAAATTCTTTAAAGGCAAAGCTATCTAATACCTCGCTGTTAAGATCCAACTGACTCGCAATCTCAACAGAGGCATTAAAGTTCAAGTAGATTTGATCCACTTTAGCCTGGAAGCTAAGGGCTATGGAGTCACAAAAAGCTTGAGTTGCTACATTAGCATGGCTGCTTGATGGCGCCACCAGTTTAGACCACACCTGAGACAGTTGTTTAGTGGAATCTTGTGCGGTTTCTATTTCCCTTGTACAGTAACTACTCTTTTCTTTTAATAAGAGGCATTTATAGTTAGCCAATGCAAGTTTATAAAGAGATTTCTCCTGGCTGTCATACTCTAGGCGTTCTTGTTTCCTGCACCATTGTTTCACTAGCCTCAGAGCCCCCGAAAACCAAGGGGCCGAGGGCGTACTTCTGTTTTTGGAAGCTGTTTTATAAGGGACTAATTTAGCAAAGGTGTTTTGAAGCCAGTCGATGTAGTTTGTAGTGGCCAACTCTGGATCTAGAATATATTCTGGCTGAGTATTAGATAAATACTGTTTAAGAAGAGCCTGGTCTATACCACTCCAAGACTTAAACTGTTTAGGGCAGTCTGGCCTAATATATGGGGAAGTAGGATGCAGAATACAGATATCGAATAGTACTGCATGGTGATCTGTCCAAGTCAGAGGAAAGACCTCCTTTATCGAAATCTGCTCATTATTTGTGACTAGGCCATCAAGCATGTGTCCGGCCATATGAGTAGGGCCGCTAACTTTTTGATGGATTCCTATAGAATTTAACTCGGTAATAAGGGATATAGGGGCAGATTTATGTTAGACTTGCACCACTTTTACGCCGCCGTTGCATCACTTTTGTGACGCAGCGGCGGCGTAAACCATGCGCCATGTTTCGCCTTATTTACAACGTGACGCATCTAGGGAGATGCGTCACGTTGTAAAGCCCTGCGCTACATTAAACCTGCGTCAGGTTTAATGTACGCAGGGTGGGCGTTCCATCGGAAAAAGCTTCGGAAAAGTGACGCAGTGAAATCTACAAGATTTCACTCAGTCACTTTTCCGACGCTGCTGCGTCAAAACCTTGCGCCTGCTTGAAGCAGGCGTAAGGCATAACACAGCATGTTAGGTATGGGCAGCCCCTAAACATTGCTGGAGTTGCGTCGTGCTTGCGACGCGACTCCAGCAATGCGCCGCCCTTACGCCATCAGATGCGTCACGCATCTGTTTATCCTTGCGCCACGATGCGCTGCATTGTAAATGCGGCGCATCTGTGGTGGCGCAAGGGTAAACTTGCCTGATGCATCTTTCCTGGCGCATCCCTGCTGATTTGCAGGGATGCGCCAGGAAACATAAATCTGCCCCATAGAGTCCTTGTCATCTGTGGCTTCCAAATGAAAATTAAAGTCCCCTAAAATGGTAAAACTCGATTCACCTGCGGTGGGTTCAAGTAGATTTCCTACCAATGATAAAAAGTGTCCCCTGGGGCCAGGCGGGCGATAGAGAAGGATCCCCTTAAAGGATTGATGATTGGAAAGCATTATGTTAAACCTGAGTGCCTCACATATCGTTGAGGGGACCATATCTATTTTTACCATTAAAGTGTTTCGGTATATAAGAGTCAGGCTTACGCCTCTTTTCTTAGGTATATCAAATCTGTGTGAAGAAAAGCTGGCAGGGGTGGCAGTACAAAGGTCTGGACCAGCTGACGGGTCAGCCCACGTTTCTGTAATAAATAAGAGATCAAGATGATAAGTATCCAGAAACTTTGCTATTTCATATTTGTGCTTTGGAAGGGAGTATGCATTGAGAAGGGCAGTATGAACCTTATCGTATTCCTTATTCTTTTGAATACAAACATTACTAGTTGCGGTTTGTATGAAGTTTGACTGTGCCCAGTCTTGGGCCTCCAGTAAAATTCCACAAGTGGAGCAAGGTACTTTAGCCCTCTTGGACAAGTTCACTGGGTTTAAACATGCACAAACATGTTGAAATGACTTAGCATGCTTATATAGCGCACTAAACAGTGACTCATACCTGGTAAGGGAGGAGCAGGGGTCCTGGTGCTAGACGTGATCTGGCCACGGACGGCCGCAGATGGGCTTGCATTTGACGTGCCTTTGGCACGCTGGCGGCGAGCCCCTGCGCGCGTCCGCTGCACATCGGCTCCATGCTAGTCTTTTAACCCGGAAGGAGGCGGTAAAACCCAACAACTAGGCCACCAACCTCCCTGTGTGCATGAAATGGCAGCCAAGAGGAAAAGGAAACAACCGTCTTCCCTCTCTCCACACAAACAGCACAATAGAGCTGCGGTGGACCAGGGAGACAGAAGAACCGGCCAAACTGCAAGGGACCTGCTGTGGTAAATAATACTAAAATCCCCAAATGCCCAGTATGAAAATCCAAAGCGGTGCAAAAGGAGCAGGAACCAATTTAAAACATTTAAAGGCAAAGCATTAAAAGCGAATAGGAATTAAAATCATTTAAAAAAATAATTAATAGTGAAAAGTAAAAGGAACCACAATCAGCGCAAGAGAAATTAATACAAAGCTCTACCTTCTTTCACGCTGCACTTCGTGGCCATGCTCAACTTTTAACTTGGAAGGAGGTGGTAAAACCCAACAACTAGACCACCAACCTCACTGTGTGAACAAAATGACATCCGAGAGTAAAAGGAAACAACCGTCTCCCCCCCACACAAACAGAACAATAGAGCTGCGGTGGACCGGGGAAACGGAAGAACCGGCCAAACTGCAAGGGATCTGCTGAAGTGAGTAATCTGAAAATCCCCAAATGCCCAGTAAGATCATCCAAAGCAGTGCAAAAGTAGCAGAAACTAATTTAAAACGTTTAAAAGCAAAGCGTTAAAAGCAAATGAGAATTAAAATCATTTAAAAAAAGAATTAATAGTAAAAATGAAAAGGAACACTACTCTTGTGTTCAGAGATATGGATCGTTACTTTTCCGGTGGTCATACCCACGTATCTAAAGCCACATGGACATTTAATTATATAGATCGGATTATCAGAATTACAATTACTGTGTTGTTGCAACACGCAAGTTCGCTCTGTGCCTATATCCATGTGTTTTGTGTGTGTAGTCTGAATACAAACACTACAAGAACCATACGGAAAATGTCCTCTGACAGGTTGGAGATACCGGAGTGTATTCTGATGTAACGTGGTTTGGATGTGTGGTCTGGTGTGTACAAGTGTAGCTCTCAGATTTGAGCTCTGTTTGAAAGCAAACATAAGTTCAGGCTGTGTCACGGTCACTTATCCTCAGGATCGGTTTGTAGCTGAGAATGGTCCACCTCTAGATAGCCCCGAGCCAGAAGAGCCGTACGGCACGGGTCAGCGGGGTGATCAAGTGGGGGAAGGAAAGGAAGGGAACTGATGGGAGGGAGACCTGAGAAAACAAAGAAAGGTCATCAAAACACATTCACTTTCCGTAACACACTAGGAGGTTTTTCCCTCAGTCTATCATTAAACGTGTATGTGTAAACTTATACAATATACCTGTAAAGGAAAATAACACCAAACATAGCGAGGTTCCTATGGAATTCATTCAATCATATGTCCTTGCGAGGAGTGGGTGCGCTGTAACAAGATACAGGAAATCATCATCATCAAGGTACAATCTACATCAGGATTACTAACAACGTGCCACCTGGAAACGCATCTATACCATGATACACATACCATTATAGGACTCCTAACCGGCATAACAGGGGACCGAAGGTAGTCAGCCCATACCTCTCACGAGAACCCCTGTTAAGTAGAATCAAGAAGACAAGACACCCATAACTTAAACAGACATCACAAATATAGGAACAGCAATAAAGGAATAGCCAGAAGGATTCAAACCAAGTTCCTAGGTTCCTCACTAGCGTAAAATCCTGGGAAGACTTGCACTATTCCGTTATAAAAGGTAGCAGTAAGGTTCTGATCAGGAGACACACGGTAACAATGTCCCTTGAAGAGTATACCAAGTCTTAGTGTTTGCAACAGAAAGCGTGAACGACAGCCGAGGGGCAAGCATAGATACGAGGGAGTCTTGGGCCCTTGGGGATAGAAAGAAAGCGCTAGAAGGAAGCCCTGCTTCACCCGGCTTGACGTGTGCTTTGGGATGGGACAATGTACAACGATGAACACACCTTGTCATCGGTGCAAGGCACCCCTACCTCACCGGACCTGGAGCATGAGAACAGACATGCCTCACAGTGGGAAGAACCAGTTCACCGGAACCAAGAAGAATGGTGAAGCCATTCCCCCCAGAGACACCGGACCGTGGAATCACAAGGCGTCCTCTCTCTCTCCGGATCAACACAGAATTTCCAACACGGACGGAGGTCCGTCGTCGCCTTCATACATTACGTGAGCACGTCACGTAGCATGCTAGAGGCTCATGGGGGTTGTAGTCTATAGAGCTACTTCCTTAGTCTCTGTGTCCTCGTATGCAGCCTGCGGAAGCGCTGTCTTTTTGTGAGGACATTCTGACGCACTCACTGGACCGCAACAGGCTGTGAGCATGTCCCTTTATTCAGAATCTTCCAATTCTTATTGATAGACTTTTAGATTAAGCTAGATCAATTGCTGAAAGTGCTCACGCATATCAACCGATCTGTTTGCTCTTTGTGAGGTCGGGCTTCTAGAAAAGCTTCTCAATCGTTATTATTGGGTCTTTTCACAGATCTCTTGATCAAAGTGCGGGGATTATGGTAATCCAGTTATTGTCTTTCTAGGATCTGAGCATGGTTCTTGAATTTCTCTGGATCATTGCAGTTACGTCTAAGCCGTAAAAAATCACCCTATGGTAGGCTACCCCTCAATGATTTTGGGTGATAGCTAGTGTGGGATAGAAGCGAATTTTTCACCATAGGTTTTTTGTAGAGCTCGTTTTTAAAAAGATCCATAGATTGAGAAAAGGTCAATTTAAGTAGTCATTGCAATTATTGAGCCACAGATAAAAATTTGTTTTTTTATTTGTCGTGCCACACCAGATAACCAGGATGTCATCTATATATCTGTTCCACAGCCGGATATGAGTCCAAAATAGGTTGTGGTAAGTCAAGATGAGGTCTGGTTCAATAGAATGGACGTACAAATTTGCCAGACTAGGGGCAAATGTACTGCCCATTAAACTTCCTGATATCTGGAGGAACAGGCCATTTTCAAATTGAAAGAACTGTTCTTTTGTTGCAAGAGTTGCGCTGTGCTTAATGAATGAAATAGGTGTTATAGTCTATCCCCTTTGCTCCTAAAAGGGATTTTATCGTGATTAGTGTTTGGTCCTGGGGATTAGATGTGTATAATGATTTCACATTGAAGGAAACCAGGTAGTCCGTGTCTCTATCGAACTTCACATTCTGGAGCAAATTCAAAACTGCTTTTGTGTCCTGTAGATATGTAAGCATATCCAGGATTAGCGGTCATAAGAAAAAATCAACAATTGAGAAAGGGGTTCCAAAAGGGATCCTATTCCAGAGATGATCGCCCCGCTGTGCTGGGGTCTCTGATCCTCATGAAGTTTAGGAAGCACATAGAAATAGGGAGTAACAGGCTCCCTATTAACCAAGAACTCTGCTTCTTTTGCAGTGATCCATCCTTGTTCCTTGGCTTCTATGACTGCTGTGGTGATGGTCTTAAGTAGTCTTTTCATGGGATCGGATTTCGAAGGGTGATATGCACTACTCATTGAGAGCTGTCCGAGACTTTCGTCTCTGTAGGTGACGGCATCCATGATGACGATGGCACCACCTTTATCCGCTGGTTTAATCGTAATGGATGTATCAGTACTCACACTTCCTGTTCTGTTGTTTGATAGGTTCCAATATGGAGATTGACTGCAGGTGAGACCAATGTCAATGTCTTTCATAACAGCCTTCTCAGAAGTGAAAACCTCCTGAGGTATAGAATGTGGAGGTGACATAAATGTACAATTTTTTACACATTGTGGTAATGGACATTTGTTCTGTTGGTGTAATGCTTTCTTTTTCAGAGAACAAAGATTTGAGACGGATCTTGCGAAAGAATTGTGCTAGCTCCTGATTGATCCTAAAGGGCTCTCTCTGGTACGTGGGCACAAAACCAAGGAATTTATTGAGCAAGTCTGATTCACTGTCGCTGAGAGTTTGTTGGCTCAGGTTAAATATCGAGTTGTTTCCCTGCTTGTTCCTGGATGTGCGGTTGTCTTGCTCATGCTGGGTGTGGTTTGTGGAGACGGCGGTAGGTTCCAATGTACATGTGATTGTTGTCTCCTTCTGCCTCTGGACCGTCCTCATCCTTGTTCTGGAAAAGACAGATTATAAAAAGGTGGTGGTTGGAAGTGTGCCATCAGTTGTGGTGGCATCAAGTAGTTCCAAGGGCCAGGTGGTCACTATTGTTGTTGGTGGTTAAAAGGGGGAGTTCCTTGCCATCTGTCTCGGTCTCCTCTTCTAGCTGTTGGTATATATGTACTCACATTACCAGACTCTGAATCACTAGACCACAAATCAGGATCTGATGCAGTATACCCAGATCGAGAAGATGAGTAGCCTTAGCCATAACCGCATCCTTATTGGTTATGCTCTGGTCGTTTGAAATCATCTGAGGTGTATGGGTAGACTTTGTCCAATGCAAATCGTGGTAGATCTTTCTGAAATGTTTTGGTTTTAGATGCCAGGAGGTTTTCTTTGTGATCTTTTTTGATATTATTGACTTCATCCATATTCTTTTTGAAAAGTGTTGCAGATATAGTTGTTTTAATTTGGCCTTCAAGGAGTTGAATCTCAACTAGAATGGCATCTGCAATCCGCTTGGCTGTGCTAATTATCAAAATCAACCAGTCCCTTGTACAATGCTAAGCTATCAGAGGCCAGTCTTTTCTGAATGGTTTATCCTGTAAGAATAACCGGGGTGACAATAAGACCGTCAGGAGCGCAGTTCCCTCTCAAATACCTAGTCATTATTGCCCCATGAGTGAGGGTACGTGTATGAGTTCTTTTTAGAACGAGTAATTTTGTCCAGTCATCCGACTGTCTGAGAGATTGGTGAGAGATTGGTGTATCAATGAGACTAGAAGTAATTCAGAATGTATTGGACAATCGATTCGTCAAAAGCTAGACCCGTAAGTTCTGTCACTGTTGTTAAGACTTATCCTAATCCAAAGTGGCAAAATGAAAAAATGAAAAAAATAGAAAGTCATCTGTATATGCTGGTGTAGTGTCCCACTAAACAAGGTCCACAACCACAGCTGTTCAATATATAGTGTACACAAAGGAGGACCAGAGGAAATGTAGACACCAGCAGAGTCAGATTCCTCACTCATATAACTAGACAACACAGTATGGGCCCTGGGTCTGAAAGCATATTGTTGGGGTGTTGGAGTATCCCTTTCATAGGATGATTCCCCTCACCCACCCGTGGGTAGTATGCTTCATCATCGAGGAGCTCCTTGAACCACAAACCTAGTTGTAGTGTGGGCAACAACCCCCTCCCTGAGAGGGAGAAGCTCAGGGATGTTTTAGCGGAGATGCAGAGGTGTACTAAACCTCTTGATGAGCTGAGAGTAGTGAGACAGGAGTGAAACAGGGGAGAGGATTTGGCCTAATGGCTAGGGTGGTCGACCTCGAACCTGACCTGGAAACTCGGTTCGTGTCTCGGCAATGACGCTGAACATGCTGTGATTCTGGGCAAATCACTTAATCTCCCGTGCCTAACAAAAATGAACGTGTGTTCTCATATAACATAACTGGTGCTATGTAAAGCGCTCTGATAACCGATTCGGGTCAAGTACGCGCTAAATAAAACTCCGTAAAAAAAAAAACAAGGGTGAGAGTGATTAAAACTGACTCAATGGTATGCTAACCAACTTTAATCTGGCATCCAAAGGTCGGGATTGAAACGTGGAGTTGAGACAGAGGGAGATTTGATGTGTCAAAGCATCAGAAGGATCGACATGTTCCAGCCTAGTATTCCCCAAGGGGATGTAGCGGCTTTCATCAGGACTGAGATAAGTGAAAATCGAAGTAATGTGCAATGTATACTTGTACATGTTTCCACATTAGATAACACATTCCATTTGAGATTTTTGGATAGATGTATTGCAGATCCCTCTTTTTTTATCGGCATTGTTGGCTGTATATTCTGTGTGTGTATGACTACGTCTTACGGTCATATTGTTTTACCACCTATATGCTTTTAAATAGGAATTGGATACCGCCTTGAGTATGAAATGCCGAGGTTCTAGGTGTCCATTCGCTTGCCCGACGATTCGGGTAGATGACTTGCTGCATCACTATATGACTTGATGTTTTAATATGTACTCTTTTTAGAGCCATGTATACATGGGGGTGTGCTTATGATTTTGATAAATGCACAATCTTGTTTCTCTTTGTAGAGAGTTTCCTGACCAGTATACTCAATTGTTGAGTGAACCTACACCCAATCTACTGGTTGAATATGAATATATGTATTAATATATACTTCTTCCAATTTACTAAAGTAGATTTAGTGGACATTGCACATCACTTCACTTTTCACTTATCTTGGTCCTGATGAAAGCCGCTACATACCCTAGGGGAATACTAGGCTGAAACATGTTGACCATTCTGATGCTTTGACAGATCAAATCTCCCTCTGTCTCAGCTCCACGTTTTAATCCTGACCTTTGGATGCCAGATTAAAGTTGGTTCGCATAACATTGAATCAGTTTTAATCACTCAGACCCTTTTTTCACTCCCATCTCACTACACCCAGCTCATCAAGAGGTTTAGTATACCTCAGCATCTCTACTAAAACTTCCCTGAGCTCCTCCCTCTCAGAGCGGGGGTTGTTACCTGCACTACGACAAGGTTCTTAGTGCGAGAAGATCCCCGATGATGAATCATGCCCCCAACGGGTAGATGAGGGGAATCGTCCTATGTCGGGGACACTCCAGCACCCTAACAATATGCTTTTAGACCCTGGGGCCCATATTGTGTTGTCTCTTTCTAACCTATTTTCCAGGAATTTTTGTACAACAATCTCTCCATTAGAAGAGATATACTTTGTACATAGTGTTAATTTTAACTGGTGTACATATCCCATGTGTTTGCCAGTTCTTTACGGGGGCACAGCTTAAAGCTCAAAGTATACAGATCCAAGTTGTCAACTGATTGCCTGTGCTCAGATTAGAGTGCACTGGGCAGTTGTATCTTTACTGACTGTCCAACTTCAATTAGGAGTAGTGATGCAGTTTTTATGTGAATCAACTGTCCTGATCAGATATGTTTGCAAGAAGATGTAACACTTTGTGACACTCTCTTGCGTGTTGTTCTAATTGCCATCTATTTGACCTGGATAGGGTGGATTGTGCAGTTTGCCAAGAGGTAGTAATTTATTGGGACTTTAATCCACATACATCTACCAAAGACCATACAAAGAAGACTCTGAGTCAGGCTCCTTAGCCATTGGTTCATGTGCATTAGTTTCCCTTACAAATTTGATGCATTGTGTGTCCATCCTTTTTTGGTATTAGACCAAGTAATTTCACATAATTATGTTTTTTGTGTAGATTTTCTACTGGTGAGTAGAAGTATTCATTGTGCTATAGAACTAATTATTCTAAGATAGCTGCCTTGATGCAACATGACATAACAGCCATCTTACATAAGAGTATTGCAAGTGTATCTGTTTCCATTGCAGGAACTTCTTTTTCTCTTTATTATTTCCCCCTTCCTTGCATCTCCTGCTATGCACCTGGTGGCTTCACCTCTGCCCACCCACCTTCTTGCCACTCTTTTCTACTCAAAATGGTGTCAGCACTTCTCCCCACCACTCACTGCATATCTACATCCTGCTGTTTTTCACTGTTTCACTGATTGTCATGCATCAACAGTGGAATACAAGTGACAACAAAGCAGCAGATACTCCTGACACTGGCCTTTTCCACTTCCCCTGGCTGCAAGGCTTAGACAACATAACTAATTCCTGGGAGAATTGAGGGATGCACTAAATACAGAGGAATGACATTGATAAGAGTGAACTTAGTAGCCGAATCACCCTGCATTTCTTAGGAACATACCACACCACAGTTCTAGTTCTTTACTGCATGACCAATGCCAACTGCATTCCTTATGCACATAGTGTAGCAAGCTACAGTCCTCAGGTTTGAGATTTGTGCACACTGTGTCCTTTCTACAAGTACCTTAGAATAGTTACTACTTTCTGTGATGAAAGCTGAGCTGGAAACCCCAACACAGTTCATTTGAAGAGGCTTTGTATGGGTGAAGGTCATTGCAGGTTTTCTATCCTCTTGAGGACATTGGGGGGAAAATAAAAAACAAAATGTTTGTGTTTTTAGAGAGTACATGAGTGGCCATTCATGCAATACTGGACACAAAGGCCTGCCCTCTGCTGCGGGCCTACATAGCCCAAGTACCCCACCCCTGCCTCTGTGGGCTCACACAGAAAAATATTTTTTAGAGTCTTGGTCAGGGATTTGTAAATCAAGGAAGGGCTCACCAATTAGTCAAACTGAAGAGGGGGTGGCACTGATGGATTCACTTTGGTCAACTGCTTTCCAGCACCTGTTCGTCACTTGTGTGAGTCGAGGGAGGAAGAAGTAGTCCGTTTATTGCATGCGAAGAATGAGCTTTCTCGTGAAATGTGACCCATAAACTCCATAATCCATAGCCTTCTCTGAGCCCACATTCACTTTCATTTTTAATGTACTTTGCTCCTTAAGCATGTCACACTAATCATATAGTTAAGGAAGGTGAGGGCATGGGAGGAGTCCCCTTTAAATCGACATATAAAAATGGCAAAGGGTAGAAACATCACATAAAAGTGTCTAGGACTCTCTTCTCTTTGGAAGCAAATACTTTCTCTATTACTGACCATGACAACAAGTTCCTAGCTGCTCCAAGACACCGCTCTAATACAGCAACTATCCCATCCATGCAAGGCCATATATTCTTGGAAAAGCCAATGGCAAAAAAATAATGGCCTTATTACAACTTTGGCATGTCCGCCTGTGGGCCGCTACACTAGCACCATGTGAGAGGACCTCCGAAGCTGTTCCAACATCACCCACCAGATTATGATTGTAATCCGTGGGGGCAGTGGCATAGCAGCGATGAAATTGCAGCTGTCTGTAAGGCTCATTGGAGAGTCCTACATGCAGACCACTGCAGTGACAGCGCCATCTGCAAGTTCCTGTACAGAGCGCCATGCACCATGTGGTGCATGCCACATCACGCATGAACTTGGGTGCATAAATACAGGGGGGCACAACATGTGCCCCCATGATTGCACCCCTAGGCCATGTTAGGGCCCCCTTTGTTGCCTCTCCACTACCCTTTTCAAGGCGGTCACACCACCATTACATGGGTGGCAGTGAGGCAACTCAAAATATGCTCTGCGGTGCTAGCTGCGGCACAGCTAGCATATTGTTCTCAAGGAAAGACCGTCGGCCTAGTGGGATCTTGATCCCAGTGGTGCCGGCAGACTACTGGTAGTCCAACCGCCACAGTTGTAATACTGTGGGCAGTAAACTTAAATTACAAGCCAGACATATCACATTTGCAAATGCTTGTTTTAATATATGGCTCATCTGAATGCATTTTGCACTCAGTATTTTTAAACATTAACAAAAATAAAGATTGCTTGAAATGCTGAACAGATGGCCGTTTGATTCCTGCTTTGACTCCAATGCTTTTTTTCCTAACTAATTTTTTGAAGACTCAAACATATAATTCAGCAGATATGCTACTAATCAACTGTTGCGAATAAGTTGTGTTTTATGTATTCTGACTATTTATTAAGCATTAGCCAAGTGAGCGTGGAGCAGATGAAAGGAATTATTGGATTTCCTTTTCAAAAACAAAATTTTCACTTAATTTCTTTATACTGAAAATGCTTATAGGGCCTGATTAAACAAAGGGCCTCCACACTTGTGACAGAGGCCCAACAGTTGTGGGGGAGTCTCCACACTAGGGTGGAATCATTGTGGAGATTCCACCTTGAGTGCAGAGACTCCGCCATGACTGCAGGGCCTCCGCCATGAATTTGGAGGCCCTTTGTGACTCAGGCCCATAATGTGTTACTATTATATTAGATGTGGAGTTGGATTAGGCTAGTAATTTGTGTGGCCAAGATAATATAGCATACAATGAAAAAACGAATAAATTACAACAGGTCTGCTGTGCTGATTGCACTACAAACATTTTTATTGTGGAATCAGTGCACTGTCCTCTTTGTAACCTCCATAGGAATACAATAAGACAACATTTATTTGTAGCACTTTTTTAGTAAAAGATGGGGCATTCATTTGAATAATGTGGGACACTAGAATGGATGTTTTATCTTATTTAGCAAACCTTTGCACATCGAACTATTTAGCCTGGGCTGAGTCAATGTGTTTTAGCTACTTTAGAGACACAGTAATCATTCTCATCATCAGGATTTAACCCACCAATCAATGACAATGTTCATAATAAAGCTGACTAACTTGTGTGCTGGTGTGATGTAGAGGATGTACATCACGAAAGTAAACTCTTTAAAACATATATGATCTACGTGAGTAGGAAATGCAATCAATACATTTTTGTGTGTTTTTATGGTTTAGCAAACCAAAGGCAAATTATTATTTTACAAACAGTAAATATGTCAATGTTCACAGGGGTATATGCATCATTATTTGAAGTGCTGTCATGTTTCAATATATTACCATCTTTTGAATGTTTGGTAAATTCAGTACACTTCAGGCTTGGTCAGAAAATGTGGACATCTTGTTATAGATTTATCTTTGTAATTATTTTGCACAGCAGCTATGTAGATTTGCAATTTTATCTGGAAATTGTTACCAATGGATCTGTGCGAAATAAAACATGACCTTATACTATGTCTTTTGTCTTACTTGTCACAGGTCTCAATTTCATGAAGATGGAACCCTGTTCTGAACAGAGTTTATACTTAAATAGGGGCATGAAGGCAATATCCTTGTGGCTCCATTCAATGGTGGTGCTCAAATAAAAACAAATGCAAAATGTAATTTCTGTGTATGGGGATCACTCCAGTGGCAAAAATATTTTTTCGAGCAGCGCTATATATTTTTTCTCTGTTCATGACTAGAAACAGGCAATTTTAGTTTCCTGATTAAGCAAACTATACCTAAAATTATCTTAAAGATTATATATATATTTTTTTTAACTTAAACACTCACTATCAGCATGCTTTAAAGTCAGTCATCATCACCTTCATTTTTCGTCCTGTCTGTCTTTAAGGAAAGAAAGCTTTATAGGCTCCTATCAACCCCATGGAATGAGAAAAGTCAACATATTCATAGAGGAAGAGAATCCTTTTGGTTTATATTTTCTTTCCAATCAAACAATTAGTCATCAATATTGTACTACTGCATGGATCCTCATTTTCTCTTGCATGGGCTTTAATAGCAAAGGACAGAATGTACCACAGAATGTTGCAAAGCCATGTGGAAGGAATTGCTATGCCTTCAGTCCATGCTGATGTGTCCAGAATGCAGACTCTGGTGTTGCACTTGTGCTATACTGGATTGCAAGCATGGTAAGTTGGAGACATCAAAGTAAGGAGCACCACAGTAACTCTCAACTCTGACCCTTACAGAAAGATGGTCATTATTCCTAGATTAAAATGCAGCTGGCCTTCAGAGATGGAACTTAGTCATACCATGGATTTAAGCAAGAATTTCAAAGTTGTATTCATGGCTAACTATTTTATGATTTCAGTGTGTTTCTGACTGCAATTTTGACCGTGGCAGCTATCTGTGACTACACTATCTACTGTAGTTCCCGGAAAGCAGCTATGGTAGGTCTTTTAATGCACTAGAGGGTCCAATGGGAGACGATCTCTGCATACAGGTTTGTGTACTGCAAGGAGGTTTGCTGGTTCCTGTTTTATTCTGGGGGTATTCCACCAAAATATAGAAGCAAAAATGTTGTGACACAGGAATATATTTGTAATTATATTGCAATTTGATAAATATTGCTGACTTTAATACTGCAGGTAAGAATTTCATATTTTTTGTAATAAAATTGTTAATATCTTTTTCAAAATATAGGGCCTTTTATGACTATGGCTGTCCTCACGGTGGCGGTCCAATGACCGCCGCAATGCTAGGACCAACTGCAGTATTACAACTCCGGCAGTCAGACCGCCATGAGACCTTCCAGCACTGCTGGGATCAAGGATCCTGCTGAGCAGGCAGTCTTTCCCTGGTCAGAATATGATGGCCGTGCCGCAGCCACCTCTGCCAAGCATATCATGAGTTGCCCCACTGCCACCCTTTTCATGGTGGTGTGACTGCCATGAAAAGTGTGGTGGAGAGACAACAAAGGGTTGCCTCCATGCATGGGGTGCATGCAAGGGGGCACATACTATGCCCCCTGCATGTCTGTACCCCCAGTTCCAGAAATACACAACATGGTGCATTTCCTTCTGTGCTGGAACATGCTTTGATGGTCCCACTGCACTCATATGTGCCTGAGAAAGGCACCGTCGTGAGACTGCCACAGCACTGCCCGACAGAACAGGATGTAAGTCCTCCTCTGGTGGGCGGTGTGACTATGGGTTTGGCGGTCTCACTGTGGGGCACTGGTGTGGCCGGCCCGCTGTGAGGCCACCATAATCATAATCAGGCCCATAGTATTTATTATCATCATTTTATGCTATTTTTCTATGTATGTTTGTTTTGTTCTTTTTAATTACTTTACATTTTTATGATTGATATGTTTTGTTTATAGAGCAACAGGGTAAAAAGTACATTTTTATTTAAAATGTTTAAAAACATTGGACCCGATTCACAAAGGTAATATTAGACGAAAAGTCTAACTTTACGACTTTCGGTATTCACAAAGGGCATTTACTATTTGTAAATGCCCTTTGTGAATGCTGAAAGTCATAAAGTTAGACTTTTGGTATTCACAAAGGGCATTTACTATTTGTAAACGCCCTTTGTGAATACCGAAAGTCGTAAAGTTAGACTTTTGTCTAACTTTACCTCTGTGAATCGGGCCCCTTATGTAGTTTCTTTGTGATGTACTTTTTAGTTTTTATATTTTTTGTATTTTCCATTATATGTAATAAAATGTGCATATACTGATATTTTTATAGAACATTATTTTAAATTATTAAAATGTTTTCAGTGCAGGATGTAGAGAATAATGTGAAGTGGGGAGTGTAGTTTTTTTAATGTAATTTAAAAAAAATGTTTAAATGGCATTTGTTTTAAAAAATTGAATAGTGTTAAAATATTTGATATATAAAATGTTAATGTTTTGTTATTTATCAATTTTTAATATTTTTTATGGGTAAATATGTATGTTTTATAATTAGGGCTCCCGGTTTTATGGTATTTATTTTTCTGCCACTTCCGTCTGTATTTATCCATATTTTGTTTTGCTTATTTTATCTGTATTTATCCGTATTTATAATGGGTTTTGTGGGAAAATAAAGCTGAAATTTGGTTTGAATGCTGTGAACACCCGCAGAACATAAATCATTGCATTTATATAAAAGTATGCAAATTCCAGTATCAGCCTTGTGCATATTTACTGCTGTTAAAGCCTCTTTACTAAAATTCCTTTCTTTCTTAACCCCCCTATCTATCAATCCACACATCTATTGGCCTGGTATTCATGGTAGACAGCATTGAGAATCACTCAAAAAGCAGCCTAATTTCAGTTTTTATCCGCATTTAAAAATAAATACAGGCAAGAAAATGAATGTTTTCTGTCTGTATTCTGTAAAAATCAGTAAAAACGGAAAACAGGGAGCCTTATTTATAATATTATAATTATAGCTATATTTAAAGTTCTGTATGGTATGCGCATTTTTGTTATTGGCCAATTATATATTTTTTTATTTAGAATTTAATAAAATTGTTATTTAATTTAATTTTTTTATTTAAATTACATTTTACATGTGTGTTTTATTTGAAATGTCTTTTTACATCAGAATTTGTAGTGTATATTTTAATTTTCATTTGTGTTTTGATTGTGTTTTTGTAAATTTGCAATTATTTCTTTTTTAAATGTATTAATTTTTCTTAAAATTACATTTTTTTCCATTTTTAAAATAATATAATACATTTCTCTTTATGAATGATTTACTTTTCAGTTGATTTATCTTTATGATTTGATATTACAAGTGCTTTTATAATATTTTAGTTGAAGTCTCTGATGATTTTGTTTTATATAATGCAGGTATTTCTAGCAATTTGTAGGTAACTGCACTCACCTGGCATCTCATGGAGAGCTTGTTGTCCAGTATGATGCCTAGGTTACTGGCATGGTAGGTGGGGGTTGGTAGTGGTCTGAGGGCAGAAGGCCCCAGAAGTCATCCCAGGGTGAGGTAGTATGGACCACAGTGACCACTTCTCTCTTGTCTGTGTTCAGTTTCAGGCAGGTAGACTTTATCCAGTCTGAAACGTTGCTCATGGTGCTCTGTATTTTAGCTCTGGTGGTGAGGGTGTCTTCAGTGAGCGAGAGGATGAGTTGGGTGTCGTCGACGTGTGAGATGATATTGAGTCCATGGCTGCGGATGATGTTGGCCAGGGGAGTCACTTCGATGTTGAAGAGGGTGAGGAACCTTGGGGGATGCCACAGATGGTGAGTTTTTTTGGTGATGGTTTTGAATTGTATTATATGGTATTTATAGTTACTGATATTTTTATGCTCCATATAGTTTATATTGTTTTTTTATTACATATTATGGTTTTTAGAGTTCATATTTTCTATATGTAATATGTGTTCATTTGTTAATTTATATGAAAGTGGTATCTACAATTCAATCTTTAATACTTTATGCCTATTTTGTATTTACAATTGAATAGTAAACTATTACAACAATAGTAATACATACATGAATACATTGTTAGTTCTTCATAGATTGGTTCTGTCTGGATTGGTTAGTTAAAGGGAAGGTTTTGCTATAGAGTCAATGTATGATAGGTCTTGATTGTTAGCAAGGAATTGGAGTTCAGTTTGTGAAATGTGGTGAACTTGTTTGGTTTGTTTTGAAACTTTCGATTTTAGTTGGATTAGTGACTGATCCATTCTTAGGTATTAGCAGTTTTGTTCCTTTTCTAAAGTTTCTAAAAATTGTATAGTGTAGGTTGGCTACATCCCTAAGTTCCTTGGAAGAAATTGTGGCATCCTTCCACTGTGTTGCTGGAGTTTGCTTGCTCTGCCATTGTACTGTCATTAACATTCCACCATAGTATATCATACTTGGGTTGGCCTGTGTGCCCAGAACAGTGCAGGCTGCCAACGCAAGTATTTTAAATGTTGATCATTAGGGGGTTAATCTGTGTTAATGTCTTTGATAATTAAGATGATCCTATTAATAGGTTGTAGTATGTGCTGCTTCAGTTACAGGGACTTATGCTAGATTGTAAGAAAGTGGATAGTTTCTAATATGTTGGGGTGAATCACTAGACTCTGTAAAATCTTCAACAATTACATTTTTTGTAGTGTCTTCCCATAACATGTATTAGAAAAAAATGTCATACATTTCCAGTGTGTTCTTTCACTTCTTGTATTTTCCTTACTGTATGTGTAGCTTATTTGGTTTAATAATTTATTTTTCTTTGGATGATCTTGTATATGTGGCTCTGTTTGACATTTTATCTGTGGATCATACAATATAAATTATTAATAAAGTGTTCATAACTTTAGTTTTTACTAGGTAGTTATAGTTGCATTTGTAAAGCATTTTTGTGCATCTAGATGTTATTAATGATATTTGTAAACTTTACTAATATCTTGTTAATCTTTACATTTTTCCACTGATGTTTCTTTTGAACTATTTGAAAAAAATGGTGGTATTAGCTTTACTTGGTAATCAATTAATTTAGTTTTAATTTGAACTATTGTTTGATTTTTACAAAGATAAGTTGTCAGTTAATTATTTACATACTTGTTATTTGATTTTGCTATATGAATTCAAGTTTAATTTCACTGATGATTTCTTTTTCTTTTGTATCCATTTTATTTGTTTATTTTGAGGGAACATGAAAAAATTATCTATTAAGCACTTAGGTCCTGATTTGGATTTGGTGGGACTACTGCCATCCCCTGTGGTGGCAGTCCCAAGACCTCCGTCAAGCTGATGGTGGTCTGCACCGTATTAAGATGTTGCGGAAATAGACAGGAGACCGCGGTGGCAGCGGTCTTCTCTGCTGGCTAACAGTACTCCATTACCATCATGCTGGTGGGTTTGTGCCTAGCAGATTTAGATGTTCCCTTTGTGCTGTCAGTGTCCTGGTGGCTGTGTTCTGATGGAGAGAGGCCATGGTGGAGTGGAGACAGATAAGTGCTACTCATCATTGTCTTCCTACACATATATGTTGTGAATGTGTCATACCATATGTGTAGATGATGTGTTATGCCTCTTTATGGTATATATCGCATGCCACAAAAAACAACATACACACACTATTGAATGCACAGGCTCCACAAGCACAACACCCCAAAGCACCACAACAACCTTCTTTTAAGTGTCAATACAGGTGTGTTCATTTTACCTCGATGAGTAGGAAAATGAACACTACTGCATTACACCTAATAATAATGTTGCATATAAGAGCAATGCAGAAGTACACAAGGCTACAGAAATTGTCAATACACGATACATACAACATGTTTTAAAAGAAGCTTACCATAGATATCGGCACCAATGGAGTTGTTTGACATCGTTGTGAAATCAGTGCAGCAAAGGAGGGACCTGGGCGATGGGGTACAAGAAGGAAATGGAAGCAGGAAAAAAGTTATATTTTCATCTCATTTGCTTCGAACTAGGAGGAATTACCACCACAGCTGCCATGGAGGAAAGTCACATCATAATATTGACGGTGAGCGGGTTAGCGGCTCCCTCATTCGAGGCGTATTTCCTTGCCGCCCAATTGCAGTGGGTGTCGCGTTGGATGGCGGGCCGAGCTCAGGAGGAGTTGATCACGGAAGCGGGGCGGATCCCGACCCCGGCCGTCCACCGTATGCTGCTGCCGGGTGCAGCACCGCCAGTATCCCGGCCCCTTCAGGTCATGACGGCTCGCGCCTGATTGGCACGAGTTCATCGCCTTCACCGGGACACCCCCCTGTACTCCCCGCTGCTGCCGTTGGTGGGGCTCCCTAGGGGCCGGGCATACTACACGGAACAAATGTTGCGGGCGTGGACGGCACATGGGATAACGGAGGTGGGAATGCTGTTCTCCGGTGACAGTTTGCAATCCTTCGAGGCGCTGGCGGGAGACTTCGAGCAGCCCAGGGGACAGTTCCTCCGGCACCGGCAGCTTCTCACGGACTGCCACAGGCAGTGGGGAAGGATGGAGGCGGAGCCCCCCACACACCCGGTCATTCACGCAATACTGCAGATGGGTCCCGGCCGCCATCTCGTCACGTGGATATACAAAGCGGTGAGAGCCCTGCGGAGTCCTACGTTAGCGACCCTCCGGGACCACTGGGAGGATGATTTCCAGCGGCCCCTACACGACAGGGAGTGGGCTAGGGCCCTCGAATACACCAAAAAAGTGTCCCGCAATTACCGGTTTAAAAACATACAGCTGCATGTTCTGCACCGGGCGTACCTAACACCTGAAAAGCTGCAGAAATATTACCCTGACGGGGCGTTCTGCTGCCCTAGATGTCTGGAGCCCGCGGCCTCGTTCAAGCACATGTTCTGGGACTGTCCAACACTACACAGTTACTGGCACACAATTCACACTGCCCAACAAGCGGTCACGGGGTTCCGAGACCTGGACACATGGGAGGCGTGTGCGCTGGGGATTCATGACCGTCACAAGTCGCAGAAAGTGGAACGGAGGTTCGCTTTCTTAATGTTGCTCCTTGCTAAGCGATGCATCGGTATGCACTGGAAGTCGCCGGGGGGGCCCCCGGCGGCGGCATGGGTGGGGGCGGTCAAGAAATGGGGCAAGGCGGAGGAAACCGCACTTAGAACGGAGGAGGCCCGAGGGATGCGCAAACACCCGATCTCCATGCCCTGGGCCATGTTATTGCACTCCTTCACGCAGGAAACAGCGGCTGCAGCGAGTACTCAACCGATAGATCCCCTGGGGGCGCCAGCGACCGCAGAGCCCTCCCGGGGAGCGGCGCGGGCAGTCCAAACGCCCGGTGCCTCGCAGTGGCAGGTGCCGCATGCTCTGCCGCCAGACCCCTCATAGGCTGCGGCTGATGCCCCGGCCCCCCGGCGCGCTCCCCCCTCCCCGCGTCCGCGCCCCCTGGCTTTCCCCCCCCCCTTTTCTGTCCTTGCTCTCTCACGCTGGTCCAGCTCTCGAGCGCATAGCTACAAGCATTCCTGATAGCCGACATAGTGCACCCTTCCCAACCCCATGGTTCCTTGCCCCCAGTTCGTTCATAGTTATCCACTGGCTGCATTTCTCTCGCCTTCGCGACACTACGCACAAGGGTCCAAACACACTGCGCGGCGCCCCTGCGGCGCAGAGATCAGGCCGCGCTCCGGCAGGACACGCACAATGGCTGCTCCCGGGAACACACACCGGTGGCCCTACTCAGGATAGGGCTGGGTGGCCTGGGTGCCCACAAGACTGTGAGGTCCAGAAAGCTACGACTGAACGCGCTTGCTATGTAAATCTCTGTGCTGATGGCGTTACCACCTGTGCCTGTGTATGTCTTTCCATATAAATGCCAATAAAAAACGTTTTTCAAAAAAAAAAATAATATTGACGGTGAGAATCTTAGCTAGAGTTCCACCAACAGCTGCTTCTGCCTCTACCACCGTTGAACGTGGTTGAGAATTCCTGGCAAAGTTGGTGGGACTGTGGTGGTCTTTTGTCCATGGCCCAGCCAAAATCTAAATCCAGCGGATGGGAAGACAATCGAAAAAGCGATGGCAGGACCTGATACGCCAAGATCTAAATCAGGCCCTTACTAAATTTAGAATTTTTTTAGTTTTTGTTTATTCAATTTGTTTTAAGTTCAATTTATTTAACTTGCTTCTGAATAAGTTGTGTTTTTCAAAGCTGTCTTGTTCTTTTGGTGTGTTCAAATAATTCACCTGCATTTTCAAGTCTTTGCGAAATAACATCTGTTGTGCTCCATTCTACTGTTTTTGATTATTAAAGTATTATAATTGATTCATTTAATGTTTTACCTTACATGATGAACACTAATCAGTGTTTGTGTGGTCACTCTCCTTCTCAGTTTTATTTCATTTTCAAATGTATACATTTTCATTTATGTTGAATCTTGAATTTCTCATCCTAAAACCAGTGGGCTTCTTGGTGGAGTAGTGAGATGACCAGGGTTTGGAAAGGACTGTTTCCATGAGGACCCATTTTAATATTGATCTGCATTAGTTGGTCCTCTGTCTCGAAGGGCACAGTGGGCAAGCAATTATAGTTTATAATGCTACCCCAAGCAATTGCTTCTGTTTAGACTATTCATCCCATCTCATGTTGGGTGTTTGATTGCCAGTAGTATGTCTGGAAATTTGAGACTGGCCCACCTTTCCAATTTTACTACTGCTGATGTTTGTGTATTCCAAAACAATTGTACATTTTCATTCAGTACAAACAATATTTCTATGGGTACAGGTTTACTAATTGTTTGTAAAATGGGTAACTATATAAATTAAAGATTCAAATCCCAAAAATAAAGAAGTAAAAATATTTTAGTGAAATAAGAACAAGAGAAAATGACACAGAAATAGTTGACCCGACTCAGGGCCCCAAACCCAAAGATCAATCCAAGAAAGCATTTGAGGGGTATCACACGCCAAACACCCTCAATGATTTAGGCCTGTGCCCATCACACCTGAGCCAGGTTGTTCTCTCTGAGAACTGATGATTATGTTCACATACAACACAACATACTGGAGTCCCAGTCCTACGATCACTTATTTCAAATGTATTTTTCACTACATGCACTCACCTTTGTCTCTGTTACAAGAAAACTTGATGGTAGAGTTGGCAAGTCAGAGCATTTGAGCACGGGGAGAGGAGTTGTCCTAACTGCTAGGGCGGTCGAATTTGTCTCGGCAATGACACTGAACATCCTGTGATTCTGGGCAAATCACTTAATCTCCCTGTGCCAAACAAAAATGAATGAGTCCTCATGTAACGTAACTGGTGCTTTGTAAAGCGCTCTGATACCCCATACTGGGTCAAGTTCGCGCTATAGAAAACTACGTAAAAAAAAAAAATAGCTCAATATTTTCAGTCCTCACCTCTTACAAATCATTTTATAAAATGACTGGCCACCTCATGTACTAAGTCCAAGGAGAATACACTGGCAGATTAATAGTCATGAAAACCTTTAAAATAGCCTAGATTCTTCTTATAGATTTAGTAACATTATAGGATAAAAATTTAATATAAAAGGTACTTTCACTGTGCACATTCTGAACTCAAGTATTCAAAAGAGCACATATATGTGATTTTATAGAAAAAGAACGCTCTGTAAAATAAAAATAAAAATGCCACAATTTGGATAAGCAAGGAAGCCTGTATTGATTCCATGTTATCTGGTTTCACATTTTGAAATTCAGCCACCAGATGGTTATCTCTCTCTCTCTCTCTCTCTCTCTCTCTCTCTCTCATTTTTATCAAATGTCACTATTTTGTCTTTTATCCTTGCCTCAAAGACCAGAAAAACTCCCAACTCCAGCCCAGCAGACTGAACTACCAAGCCAGAATGCATTTATTTGGGGGGGTACCCTTAGCACCCCCTGAAGCTGTGCCTCCGAATAAAGGTATTATATTCATTTTTAAAATGGTATAATGCTTTTTTATGTATATAGCAATATCTTAAAATATTTATTTTATAATGTGTAAAATTGGTATTGTAATATATGTTGTACTTGTTTGTTTAGTGTATTGAAACTAATTTTCTATCATTTTATAGATTTATTGTTGTTTTAGAGCTTAGTTTCATTTTTTACTTTGCTATTCAATATTTTAGTTATCAATATTGTGGCTAAATTGTATCTGTATTATTGTGGTGGTGATATTTATTATATATGTTCTTCTGATATTTGCCTATTTTAGATTATTTTGATGCCAATATTCTTGTTGTCAATATTGGTTTTTTTTTAAATGTAGGGTTACAATATTAAGGTAATCAATATTTGTGAAGTTTGATATTGTTTTCCCTGATATCATGTCATACAAATGTTTTGGACACTAGCAAACTCCCAAATAAAACTATTCAGTACTAACTTCTGTGATCCCTCCTTAATATGCCTGTGACATCAAAAGTGGCTTCACATACATATATGAAGGACCTAGATGGATTCTGTAGATCCTTCCACTTTCAAAATCCAAAACGTAGAAACCCTTTTCCCCTTGGGCAGAGCTTGGGTTCTGACCCTGAGGTGGGGCCAGGGTAATAAGCCCCTCTTCTGTGGTCACTCTAAACCAGTTCTGGGGAAAGCTATTCCCTTGACTTGGTTTGGTGCCTGCTTTACTGGGATGGCAAGAGCATGGGCAAGTCACTGTAAGGACATGTTAACATTACATTTAATACCACATACCACATACCTCAACACGAGCACATCAGTCAACACCTACGGAACTTCCACTGGCTCCCCGTCGATAAGAGAGTCAACCTCAAGATACTCACCCATGCCTACAAATGCCTCCACAACACAGGACCCCAATACCTTTAAAGAGAGATTCGCCTTCCACATACCCAAAAGAAACCTCTGCTCCACCAACCTAGCCCTTTCCAAAATCCTGTGCATCTGCAGAGCCAGAACAGGGGGAAGAGCCTTCTCCTACATTGCAGCCAAGACCTGGAATGAGCTCCCATTCGACATCAGATGCGCCCCCTCCCAGAACACCTTCAGGAAGGCCCTCAAGACCTGGCTCTTCGACTGAACGGAACTGCTGTTTTCCCCCCCAGCGCCTTGAGACCCTCACGGGTGAGTAGTGTGCTTTAAACCCCCTGGCTGGTGGGCTACAAGGGGCTTAATAATATTTAAGAGGCATTTGTAGATCTGTCAAAAGATTTTATCTTGACAGATTGAATTGTGGCTTTTACATTGCTCCAGTCAGGTGTCACGATCCTCTCTTCATTGTACTAAAATTGTACTAATCATAGTTTGTGTGCTCTGCTAACCCCTCTGGCCTGAACATGGTCTCCCTAGCATGAGCGTTGTCTCATAATAACTAAATTCATTTCTTACATGGGAGCCCCAAGTATGTGTCATGAGTATTGAGTTCTGATCAAAGTGTTCTTATACTACATTGTACCTGGAACACTGATCATACATTTTCCTAGTGCATTGACTCTGTCGTACTGTGAATGTATACTGTTCTGTACTAAGTGCCCCAAGCCACCATACTGAACTCATGGTGCAAAGACAAATCATGTGATATGAACAAGTAATTTGCAAGAATTGACCAATACAGACTCTTTTACCACCATGCACAGAAGCTACATGCTCCTGTACTTTTGTTTAGCACACTATTATTGTCGTTTCTTAGTTTCCAGCACTCTCTGCGTCTCGGGAGAGACCGCAAATCACGACCACCATCTTGCTTACTGATGCTAAATTAGCAGACATGCCGTACCCCAGAGTGCAGATTATTGAACCTTTGGGGATCGTTGCAACAGCTCAGATCAACAGCAGAATCCTGAGCATCAGTTTTTGAGATTGCAATAGCTCTGTTCCAGGCATCTGAGTAAAGGTAGGATATACTTGTTCACAATGCACGCATTGCGCTCTCCTTGCCTAAAAAATGTATGCAAGTATCTGAGCAGCGGCACTGTGTTTGTAATTGGGGTTAGATTCTGTGCACCATAAGTGGGAGAGGCATTAAGCCACTATTGTGAGAAAGATCCTTGATACCTTAAAGTGCTTATAAAGCGCACTCATTCTTGGATGTAAGAACTGGGGAAATACTGAGTAAAAGTGCCTCATCACTATGACTTTGAGATGCATTCACTCTTGGATAAAATAAACATTGTTGAGACCAATTCCTGATCTACAAACACTCGATGAAACCTAGGAGTGCAGATCCATTGTCTATTTGAACTACAGTCGCAAACCGTCAATACTGAAGCCAATGACACAGTCTGCAGTTCCACTGTGAATCCTTATTTTTTCACAAGTGTTTAATTTTACAGGTAATTATATAATTTGGTACTGTTCTTGTAATGTGAAACTGTGTTCTTGTTATACATAACTGAAGGTCACTTATACAATGGTTATAACGAATTGGATCCTATGTTCAAGGTCTCCCTCCCTGCAGTACACTACCTAATTCCCTTCCCCTCATCTGGGCACTCTGAAACCCTGTTCAATAAAACTCAGAGTTGGAGCTGCTTGAAGGAGGGTACCTTTAAGGTACTCTCCTGAGGAACCAACGAAACTTGACATCAGGCTATGATGACAGGTCTGAAGCTGTGTTTGCACTGCCACTAGAGTGAATGGCATAATATGTGCTGCAGTTCACTGGTGGAATTTAACTACCAGGCATGGGTATACTTTGTTCCATGTACCAACAGCAAGATAAATGTGGCCATTAGGAATAACACATTCAACACATTTGAAAGGGAGGGGCACAGGCACATTACTACTGGTTAGCAAGATAAAGTGTTCAGAGTTCTATACCTAGCAAAAACAGATAGGACAAACATCTGGGGTTACAGCAAGCACAAGATTAGTCATTTTCTACAGTGGCATAAGGAGATGTCCAATTTTCAATGGTTTTCTTTGCAGAGTGCAGCACAATTCTGCCATCCAAACACAGATACAGTCTCTAGAGTTTGTCAATCTGCAAGTCACAAAGCCTCTATCAGTTGAATATGTTTACATTATGTTGATATCCACCATTTAAATTCATCTGTATTTGGAAACTGCAAAATACAGCAAACAAAAAGATGCTGGATGGAATGTTGAACATTGTCAAACATTCACCCCCAGTACAGAGATCTGGACATCAATTCATCATTTTTTTGCATGGCATACCATTCCAGCCATATGCATATCAGTCTTGACCCTGCTCCCCATAGTAACGATCCAGCATGAACTGCCAGGTCCTCCCTGGATAGAAACAAGCACCCTGGTATCACCCTTCATCAGTCAGGCTAGCTTGAATCTAATGGAATAGTGAGCACACTACCCACATCATAATACCCATCCCACTTAGGTCGAACATAGCAAACACAACAAGATAATGGCAGCACAGTAAGTCATTTGACCGCGCTGCCCTGCATCTAAAGGAAAAGGCAGGAATGCATCATATTTATGATATATGACAAATTCCTGTCCTTTCCCACTGCACTGGTGTCGAACTGGCCACCGTGCACCAATGCAGGCACCCTTGGAACCATGGTACAAGGATGTGTGTGTTGTTGGAATGATTGTTTTTGTGCAGCAAGGGATCCCTTCCTAAACAAAAACAATGAATGGAGCCGTTTTCCTCCTTGTGTACAGCACGGATGTATGACGTTACAACGCACACTTTTACAACGCATGCACTTACAACGCATTTTTTAGAACGCATAATCCATTACAATGCATGACATTACAACGCATGACACTACAACGCATTTTTAAAAAATACCTTTACAACGCATTGCCATTACAACGCATACTACCTTTACAACGCATACCATTACAACGCATTATATTAAATTACATTTAAGGTAAGTATTAGATAGTATAGGGGTAAAAATTACTATTCTAACTCCAGGGGGTGCAACAGTAGGGTAAGTGTTGGATAGTACAGGGGTAAAAATTACTATTCTAACTCCAGGGGGTGCATCAGTAGGGTAAGTGTTGAATAGTATAGGGGTAAAAATTACTATTCAAACTCCAGGGGGTGCAACAGTAGGGTAAGTGTTGGATAGTATAGGGGTAAAAATTACTATTCTAACTCCAGGGGGTGCATCAGTAGGGTAAGTGTTGGATAGTATAGGGGTAAACATTACTATTCAAACTCCAGGGGGTGCAACAGTAGGGTAAGTGTTGGATAGTATAGGGGTAAAAATTACTATTCTAACTCCAGGGGGTGCATCAGTAGGGTAAGTGTTGGATAGTATAGGGGTAAAAATTACTATTCAAACTCCAGGGGGTGCAACAGTAGGGTAAGTGTTGGATAGTATAGGGGTAAAAATTACTATTCTAACTCCAGGGGGTGCATCAGTAGGGTAAGTGTTGGATAGTATAGGGGTAAAAATTACTATTCTAACTCCAGGGGGTGCAACAGTAGGGTAAGTGTTGGATAGTGTAGTGTAATATTATGCGTTGTAATGG
The DNA here is from genome assembly GCF_964204655.1 of Triturus cristatus. Lineage (NCBI taxonomy): Eukaryota > Metazoa > Chordata > Amphibia > Caudata > Salamandridae > Triturus > Triturus cristatus. Next base: position 484,091,002 of record NC_140580.1, on the reverse strand, counting down.
TATGCGTTGTAATGGTAGTATGCGTTGTAATGGAATGTGTTGTAAAGGTAGTTTTTAAAAATGCGTTGTAATGGTATGCGTTGTAATGTCATGCGTTGTAATGGATTATGCGTTGTAAAAAATGCGTTGTAAAGGTAGTGCGTTGTAAAAGTTGCGTTGTAAAGGTTGTTCCCCGTACAGCACACATGGAAAGAGGAAAAAATGAGGAGAAATAAAGTTTGGGACTTATTTACAAGCCCACTGTGCCACCAGTGCGTCACTTTTTTTGACACACTGGTGCACAGAGTGCAGACCCATATCTTCAAGGCAAAGCAACTTTGCATGGCTTTTCAAGGCCTTGTAGGAATGGAGTAAGGCGTTTGTCACTGCATTGGCTTACTCTGTGTGAAAGAGGCATTCCACGGGCATTGTGTTGGGTGTTCCCACACAACACCCATAGACTTGTAAACCTGTAAATGCATCAAATGCCTATGCCTCCCCAGGGGAGGCGTAACGAGGAGAAATAACTTTTTACTCCTAGTTTTTTGTTATTGTTATTTGGATATTTATAAAGCGCAACTTTCGCTCCGGAAGGAGCATCTTGGCGCTGAGCATGCGTATAGGGGATAAGTGGTGAAAAGATCTAGATGGCTGCTAGCACATAGGTATCTGATTGCTGATAGACCCAGGTCTTCAGTTGTTTCCTAAAGGGGCATTCAGACTCAATCAGTCTAAGATTTACGGGTAGATTATTCCAAGCTCTTGCTGCTAGGACTGTGAACGTTTTTCCGCCCCTAGTTTTGTATTTATGCCTCGGGATCTTAGCAAGATTGGCCCCTGAGGATCGCAGACATTGTACAGGATCATAGTGAATAAAACGTTTAACAAGGTATTTGGGACCTATATTTTTCAAAGATTTAAAAGCTGTGAGTAAGAGTTTGAAAAGAATTCTCTTATGCAGTGGCAACCAGTGCAGAGAATTTAATGCAGTTGAGGCTGAAGATTTCCTAGGGAGTTTTAACACTAACCGTGCCGCCGCGTGCTGTACACTTTGTAACTTCTTCAAAGTGGACTTTTTTACCCCTGCCATCAACCCATTGCAATAATCGAGTCGGGAGAGTATTAGTGCAACCACGACCGATTTCCTGGAGGCAATGGGGACGAAGTCAAAAAATTTCTTTAAAGATTTGATAAGACCAAAGCAGCAGCCAGCCGTGATCCTAACATGATCATCAAATGATAAGGTAGCATCAAATTGCACGCCTAGGTTGCGAGCAGAAGACACAGCACTGGGCGGGGCCTCAGAGTCTTTGGGCCACCAATTCCTCGGGCAGAAAGGTAGGTCCTGGCCCATTGGTATGATTTCAGTTTTCCCACTGTTGCACTTCAAGTGGTTTTTATTTAACCACTGAAATACCTCAGTGAGACAATTCTGAAAACGCAATTCTGTATCCGTGCGGTTTTTGTCAATGGAGACGACCAATTGAGTGTCGTCGGCATATGACGTAACGAGGATCCCGTGTGACTCTATCACAGCGAGGAGGGGTGCCATATAGATGTTAAAAAGAAGTGGACTTAATATGGATCCCTGCGGTACTCCGGATGTAATAGTTTTTTCGCTGGATAAGTAGTGACCCAAAGATACAGACTGGGACCTATTGGACAGGAAAGATTTGACCCATGCCAAAGCTGTATCTGTCACACCAATCTCTCGCAGCCTGTCATTCAAGATGACATGAGAGATGGTGTTAAAAGCTGCTGTTAGATCGAGCAGGATGAGGACGGCCTGCTTTCCCTCATCCTGCAGGAACTTGATGGAGTCAGAGAGTTCTACCAGAGCCGTTTCAGTGGAGTGGCCAGAGCGAAACCCAGATTGTTGGGGATGCAAGATGTTGTGGTTCTCCACAAATGCTTTTAGCTCCGAATGCACCATCCGTTCAGTGATCTTTCCTAGAACAGGCAGGAGTGAAATGGGGCGCATATTGGTCAGATCCGTTGGCGATTTGTTCTGCTTTTTCATAAGAGGTTTTACGATGGCCTTTTTCCATTCATTAGGCACAATCCCTAATTCTAAGGATGTGTTTATGATGGCATTGATGGTTGGATTCACTACCTCAACTAGATGATGTAGAATGCAGGGGGGACAGGAGTCAGTAGGTGCTCCGGACTTGCAAGCCAAAATCGCCTTGCGGGTCTGTTGGAGGGAGACCGGTTGGAAACTACCAAGGGAATGGCTATTTTCGGCTACATGTTTTTGGGGGCCTAAAGTAAGAGAAATCAAAGGAGGCGGGAAATCCTTTTGGATGTTTACAATTTTTTCCTCAAAGAAATCTGCAATTTGGTTGCACAAACTCTCAGAGGGCGGGATTTCGGGCTGGAGGGCTTTGGGGTGAGTAAAGGATTTAACTATGGAGAAAACAGTTTTTTGTTTCTGATGTGCATCGTTGATAGCTTTAGTGTAATACACCTTTTTGGCAGTCTTTATGCTAGAGAGGTATAATTTCCTCTGTTGAACATAAAGGGCTCTTGAGACCTCATCATATGTTTTCCTCCACTTCCTTTCTCTTATTCTACAAAGTAAATGCCTCTCAGTTAAGGCCTGGGTGTACCATGGGGCACTTAACTTCCTTTTAGGACAGTTCCGGCGGTCGCCTTTAGGGTCAGAATTTTCCACATTTTATGTGTGCTGCATGCTGCAGCAAACACAGATGAAGGAAACACATATTTCTGCAGGAAGGTGTCCCTTATTGCACAAAAGCAATCATTCATACAACGCAGACACCCTTGCAGCATGGTGCAAAGATGCCTGCATTGGAGCAAGGCAGCCAAAACAGCACCAGCGAAGTGGGAAAGGACAGGAATGCACCCTATATCATAAATACAATGCATTTCTGCCCTTACCTTTATATGCAGGGCAGTGCAGCGAAGTGACTTACTTGTAAATGATGCCATTATTTCTCCTCGTAATGCGCCCCCTGGGCCAACCAACACTCCATATCCATGTAAGCCCTCCAAAAAGAACAATACTACCAAAAACTAAGGATAGAACAATCAGTAAAAGAAATCAAAAACACAATAATTAAGCACACGAGAATTGTAAATAATAAAAAGCCTAGCTATCTACGAAGCTCTGCACTATTAAAATACAACAAAAAGTAACACCACTATAACAAAATTTAAAAAATATATATATCATTTTGTTTTAAATAAGTGTACAAACAAAAATATTTCTAGACAAGAATTAAGACTGACGAAAAAAAATTACATTGCAACATTTATTTACAAGTATTCATACGAATGCCAAAATGATCAATATTAAAAATAACCAAAGCAGCTCGCAAATTAAAACACCCACGCATAAATTTAAATGTTTCCATTACAGTGCAAACAATATACATATACATAAAAAATCTAGGGGCATATTTACAAGCCCCTTGTACCATCAGTGTGTCACTTTTTGTGACGCACCAGCGGTGCATTTTTCTGCCCCCTATTTACAAGGACATGTAAAGCCACCCTTCGTAGCTTTTCATGTTCTTGTAAATACGGCCCCTTTTCACACAGCCCTTTGCATGGAAGGGAAGTTCCATGAGTGTTGCTGTGGGTGTTCCCATGCAACACCCATGGTTTCTGCTACATTCCCAGATTTACAATCTTTTGTAAACCTGGGAAAGTACCACAAACCTACACCCCCCCCAGGGGAGGCATTGGGAGGTGCAACTAGGAGAAATGTTTTAATTTCTCCTCGTTTTCCTATTTCTGAGCGTGCTGCACTCTGCAGCACGCATAGAAAGAGGAAACCACCTCTTCTGATTGATTTTGTGAAGGAAGGTGTCCATTCCTGCACAAAAACAATCTTCCCTCAACGCAGGCACTTTTGCATCATGGTGCAAGGGTGCCTGCGTTGGCATATGGCAGCCAGCACAGGGAAGAGCTCAGGAATCTGTCATATTATTGTAAATATGATGCATCCCTGTGCTTTGAAAGTGACTCAGTGCGGTGCAGCAAAATGGCTTGCTGTGCCACCCTGCATCACTTTCTTGTAAATTTGGCCCCATATATTTTGCACCTATAAATAAGTAAAAACATTGTACTCACAATTTCATAGCTGATGTTCTTGATCCACCTCCATCACCCTAAAATCCAAAAAAGTTAAAATTAAATACCTTAAAAATTTCAAAAAAATCAAACGTCCAAATTAAATCTACGGAAGTAATCCACAGTCTATTGAAACCATAACAAACCTGAAAAAGTTTTTAAAAATAGCACTCCAGGAAATTAAAAAATAATGTTGCTGTGAATTGAACCATAATAATTTCTTTAAAAAATATCCCATAAAATAGATCCAAACAATGCACTCCGACTTCCAAACCTAGATAAAACATAACATACCCACCCTTACAACCTATATACGAAAGAAATATAACATTACAACTCTCCAAAACTGTGTAGTTAGGCCTACCGCTTAACACTACTAAGAATGCAAATTACCTACACTGAACCAATTAACCCAAAAAAAAATAATAACCCACACTATCACTACCCACACACCCTCATCTTAAAACCCTAAAGAAAAACGTTAAAAAAATCTTAATTTGTCCTTCGAACAGGAACAGGCAATGATGAGCAACAAAAATGAAATCCAACTCACAGTGACTCCACTAGAGTACAAAATACAGATGGCTGTAAAAAATGTAATGGGCACTAAATAAAAATAAAAAAACATTATTTTTCTAAAGAGATCATTTGAAATGTTACACTATTAAAAAGTGTTATAAAAATGTAGGTAAAATGTATTAAAATGTATCTGTCAAATATAAATGAAATAGTACCATAAAAAAAGAACGGTATATTAAATGTTACCTATTAATATGTCATAAAAATGTATTACAAAAAGGTTAACATGCTCATTTTTATCTTTAAATAATACATGTTTAAGAATTATCCACCATTTTAGTAACTATGTTTAATAATATACAAGTGTTAAAACTTTGTTGAAAATACACCATATGCGATTCTATACAAAAACATTACAAAAATGTTGTACCACTGTAACGTAAAAATAATGTTCTTTTTTCTTTGAAAGAAAGCATATAAAAACTAAAAAGTAAAAGTGTACATTAAATGTAATCAATAAAATATAAAAAAAACATAAAGCACTTCACATGTGTTATTAAAAAAAAGATACACAGTATACAAAAGTAGAAATAACACACCTTTGTGGGGGTGGTGTTGGACACTAAAAGGGTTAGATTTATTATTCCCTCTCCAATCTATGGCATCGTGGGGAAGGTGGAGGCCATTAAAGGAGTTAGATTCACTATTTCCTCTTTTAACTAAACATTTAGGGAAGGTGCTGAAATCTAAACTATTCAAATGTAACATTCCCACTCCAATCTCCCATCTTGCAGTGGACTGTGAAGTTCATGCAGTGCTGAAACTTGGGGTGCACGCAAACAGGGGGGCACATGTTGTGCCTCCCTGAATGCATCCCCATGACAGCGGGGGCATGGGGGCCCTGTAGGGCCTCATTTGTTTCCCTACCACCAGCCTTTTCACAGCAGGCTCAGATGTTAGTGGTATTGGCTGGACACAGACAAAAGTGGGCATGGGAAGGTAGCTTCACAACAGACCACTGAGGAAGGGCAGGAGGAGTAGTTGCAGCACAACAGAGCATGCAGGGCAGGAGGGAGGGTATAGGGGCACAGAGCTCAGACATGGAAGGCAGGGTGGAGGGGGCATGGACAGTCAGTAGCATCTGGCCATGCTGAGCAGGCACTAGGGGCAGTGGCAGCTTAACGGTACACTCAGTGTAGACAGGAGGGACAGTGTCAGCTCCATGGAACATAGTAGGCGAAAGGGAGGGAGCAGTAGCATACACAGAGATAGCGGAGGGCAGGAGGATGTAAGATAATGGCAGCAAGCTAACTCACACAACAGAGAGCAGGGAGAAGGTGGGTGGATCAGCAAGGTAACCATGCAGGGCTGGCAGGAAGAGCAGTGGCAGAACAACAGCCACACAGGGCTGGAATTAGGGGGTAGAGGCATGGACTTGGACAATGGATGCAAGGAGGAGGGGACAAGTGAAGCCAGCCTGGGTGGGTGAAGCACAATTGACATGCCAGGCCAGGTCCCCCACCGTGCATTGCAATGAACATCTTACTTTACATTAAAAAAATCTACAAATTCACTAACAAAGTTTATAGTGAGAAATTGTATGAATATCTTACTTTACATTACAAATTCAATGAAAAAAACATAGGTTAAAAGGATGTTATAGTTAGGCGAGAATGTCACACAATTCATACAATTTGAAACTATCTGAACCATTGAAATTCACCAGTTATAGTTGTCTCAAGTAACTATAAACCTGCCTTAAAGTAAATATAGCTTGGACTCTCACCATGCACTGCTTTCACTCTCACAAATTAAATCAAGCATGACATGTTCATTGAATACACTTATATCATCCCTAAACACATCTGAAATGCCATCATTGTTGAGAATACTGTGCATGGCGTGGCAATGATGTCATTAAACATGTCATGAGTGATGTAATATGTGAGGTCATAAGCAGTGGTTGGCAGGGGTGCAAATTCTAGCTAGTTCATTGAAATATAACTGCCACACTTCAGTGGGTTTTTGTGTTCACAATGTCATGTTTTTTATTTCCCTGTGAATATAAGAATTTATATATATATATATATATGTAAAGTTGAAGGTCACGGCCAAAATGTGTAAATCTGTCCGCTGTCGCATATGCCCTTTTGACTTTGCTTTAACCCCTTCGCTGCCAGGCCTTTTCACCTCCTGTGCCACGCCCTTTTTTGGCTATTTGGGGTAGTGCAATCTGAAGCCCCTGTAACTTTTTGACCACATAGGGTATCCACGCCAAATTTGCATTCTTTTCTCCCAACATCATGGAGATTCTGAGGGTACTCAGGGTTTGTGGATTCCCCTGGATGGGTCACAGAAATGAGCCAAAATACAGCAAAATGTAGGTTTTTTTGGGGAAAATGGGAAAAACGGGCTGCAAATGAAAGCATCTGGGTTTTCCTGCAAGTGTTATCAAAAAAGGGTTTGTGGGGCTGAAATCACCATTTTCCCAGCTTTTAGGGGATACCAGACTTTTGTCAGAAACCCAACATTTTTTACACAGTTTTGGCATTTGTCTGGGACATAGCCTATTTTTGCTATTTTTTTGTGCTTTCGACCTCCTTCCAGTTAATGGTAGAAATGGGTACGAAAGCAATAATGGATCCTGGAAAGCTATACATTTTGGAGAAGTAGACAAAATTCTGAATTCAGCAAGGGGTCATTTGTGTAGATCCATCAAGGTTTCTTTATAGAAACTAACAGTTAAATATAGGATAAATTGAAAATTTGTTGAAAAAAAGCGCCTTTTGTGTCAACGTTTTCACCTGTAACTTCTTCTAATTTTGACAGCTCTTTGAAAGCAATATACCGTTACATCCGCTGGACATTTCTGGTTGTGGGGATATATAGGACTTGTAGGTTCACCAAGAACCCGACGAGCCCAGAACCAAAAACTGAGCAGCAACTTGCAATGGTTTTTTATTATGTTCCGAGTATATAGTAATTATTCTGTAAAAATGTGTACATGTAAAAATCGATATGAAAGACACCTATGTATTTCTGAAATGGGAACAAAATGTTGAGTTTAGAAACAGTAGATATTTGCACATTTCCGAAATTGGGAATACTCATACTAGCATGAGAATTATCAGTCATTTCTTAGAATTACTTCTTTTTTACACAATGTCTTTCATTTGGAAGGCAGAAATGCATCGAAAGTCAACAGGTAATAACAGTTGCTTTACAAATCTGAATTACCCTAAGTCTCCCGATAAAAATGGTACCTCACTTGTAGGGGTAGGCATAGTGCCCACGACAGGAAATGGCTCAAAACCCAACGTGAACACACCACATTTTCACAATGCAAAATTACCCTTTTTTAGCAAAGTGCCTAGCTGTAGTTTTTGAACCATAGCTCTGCCGGCACCTAGGGAAACCTAGCAAACCTATACATTTGTGAAAACTAGACACCCAGGGGAATCCAGGATGGGGTGACTTGACTGCCTCCCACCAGGTTCTGCTACCCAGAATCCCTTGCAAACCTAAAAAATTGCCAAAAAAACGCATTTTCCCCACATTTCTCTGGTGGAAAGTTCTGGAATCTGCGTGGATCCACAAATTTCCACCCACCCCGCGTTCCCCAAAGTCTTCCGAGAAAAATGGTACCTCACTTGTGTGGGTCAGCCTAGTGCCCGTGACAGGAAACGGCGCAAAACATAACGTGGACACACCTCAATTTTGTAGCGAAAAATGACCCTTTTTAGGCAAAGTGCCTAGCTGTAGTTTTTGAACCATAGCTCTGCTGGCACCTAGGGAAACCTAGCAAACCTATACATTTTTGAAAACTAGACACCCAGGGGAATCCTGGATGGGGTGACTTGACTGCCTCCCACCAGGTTCTGTTACCCAGAATCCCTTGCAAACCTAAAAAAATTGCCAAAAAAAACACATTTTCCCCACATTTCTCTGGTGGAAAGTTCTGGAATCTGCGTGGATCCACAAATTTCCACCCACCCCGCATTCCCCAAAGTCTTCCGAGAAAAATGGTACCTCACTTGTGTGGGTCGGCCTAGTGCCCGTGACAGGAAATGGTGCAAAACGTAACGTGGACACACCTCAATTTCACAGCGAAAAATGACCCTTTTTTGGCAAAGTGCCTAGCTGTAGTTTTTGAACCATAGCTCTGCCGGCACCTAGGGAAACCTAGCAAACCTATACATTTTTTAAAACTAGACACCCAGGGGAATCCAGGATGGGGTGACTTGACTGCCTCCCACCAGGTTCTGCTACCCAGAATCCCTTGCAAACCTAAAAAATTGCCAAAAAAAACACATTTTCCCCACATTTCTCTGGTGGAAAGTTCTGGAATCTGCGTGGATCCACAAATTTCCACCCACCCCTCATTCCCCAAAGTCTTCCGAGAAAAATGGTACCTCACTTGTGTGGGTCGGCCTAGTGCCCGCGACAGGAAACGGCACAAAACTTAACGTGGACACACCTCAATTTCACAGCGAAAAATGACCCTTTTTTAGCAAAGTGCCTAGCTGTAGTTTTTGAACCATAGCTCTGCCGGCACCTAGGGAAACCTAGCAAACCTATACATTTTTTAAAACTAGACACCCAGGGGAATCCAGGATGGGGTGACTTGACTGCCTCCCACCAGGTTCTGCTACCCAGAATCCCTTGCAAACCTAAAAAATTGCCAAAAGAAACCTATTTTCCCCACATTTCTGTGGTGGAAAGTTCTGGAATCTGCGTGGATCCACAAATTTCCACCCTCCCCGTGTTTCCCAAAGTCTTCCGATAAAAATGGTACCTCACTTGAGTGGGTCGGCCTAGTGCCCGCGACAGGAAACGGCGCAAAACGCATCGTGGACACACCTCAATTTCGCAGTGAAAAATGAACCTTTTTTGGCAAAGTGCCTAGCTGTAGTTTTTGAACCATAGCTCTGCCGGCACCTAGCGAAACCTAGCAAACCCATACATTTTTTAAAACTAGACACCCAGGGGAATCCTGGATGGGGTGACTTGACTGCCTCCCACCAGGTTATGTTACCCAGAATCCCTTGCAAACCTAAAAATTGCCAAAAAAAACACATTTTCCCCACATTTCTCTGGTGGAAAGTTCTGGAATCTGCGTGGATCCACACATTTCCACCCAACCCGCATTCCCCAAAGTCTTCCGAGAAAAATGGTACCTCACTTGTGTGGGTCGGCCTAGTGCCCGCGACAGGAAACTGCGCAAAACGTAACGTGGACACACCTCAATTTCACAGCGAAAAATGACCCTTTTTTGGCAAAGTGCCTAGCTGTAGTTTTTGAACCATAGCTCTGCCGGCACCTAGGGAAACCTAGCAAACCTATACATTTTTTAAAACTAGACACCCAGGGGAATCCAGGATGGGGTGACTTGACTGCCTCTCACCAGGTTCTGTTACCCAGAATCCCTTGCAAACCTAAAAAATTACCCAAAAAAACACATTTTCCCCACATTTCTCTGGTGGGAAGTTCTGTAATCTGCGTGGATGCACAAATTTCCACTCACCCCGCATTCCCCAAAGTCTACCGAGAAAAATGGTACCTCGCTTGTGTGGGTCGGCCTAGTGCCCGCGACAGGAAACGGCGCAAAACGCATCGTGGACACACCTCAATTTCGCAGTGAAAAATGAACCTTTTTTGGCAAAGTGCCTAGCTGTAGTTTTTGAACCCTAGCTCTGCCGGCCCCTAGGGAAACCTACCAAACCTACACATTTCTGAAAACTAAATACCCGGGGGATTCCAGGGAGGTATGGCTTGCGTGGATCCCCCCACGTTTCCTTACCCAGAATGCCCTGCAAACCTCAAATTTAGCTGAAAAAATCACCTTTTTCACACATTTTTGTGTGGGAAAGTTGTGGCATCACCGGGCTGACACAAATTTCCTACCACCCAGCATTCCCCCGGGTCTCCCCATAAAAACGGTGCCTCACTCGTGTGGGAGGCCCAAGTACCCGCGACATGTGAACAATATGTAGTGCCTAGGAATGGATATAAACTTAATTACATATAGAAATAGTTTAGTTATCTCTATCGAAAGTACTTCATTTTAATCGAAAGAATCTATGTATATTTTGTAAAATCAATCCAGAATCCAATGAGTCACAACCCCCCAAAAAAGAAATTATAGACGAATGTATAGTAAATAAAATATATTTATATGTTTTTTTTTGTAGTACGTTTCTCTTCTCATTCTTTCAATACATATATACATCTTAGTCTCTTAATCACAATATGCAATTGTCTGTCTCTTCATAACAATGTGCAATTGTCTCTTTGCCCTACTAATCAATAAGGATGTTTGCAATGATTTAAATTACATTCCTTAAATGAAAATCACTCTATCAAAGCAACATAATGGATTGTTTTTTTCACAACGACATTATTAAATGTTCTTTTTGTCTGTTTCATCACAGTTAGATTTCATTTGAGTGTCTCCAAAATAAATGTCGACGCGTTTCGGCCTATATAGGTTTTAGGCCTCTTCAGGACTAGGGCAGTCAATTGCGTAAATTCTCAATTCCACCTATAAACCAAATATACCATTTAGTGTGTATATACACGTACAACTAATAATATTTACATCTATATACATGTAAACTCATACTTAGGTCTAACAAAGTGTCTTAACACCAGTACATAGTTATAGTATTTTCTCCTCTCTGGAGTGACGTATTGTAAAAGATTAGTAGAAACATGCCACCAACTTGTGAATCTTAAAACTCATAATAACAGTAGTGCCCTAGTTAATGTATTATGTGGTCAAAGAAAGAAGAAAGTGTGCCACTAATTCCTTTAAGTGACATACTTCCCTTAAACCAATTATTTAAAAATAATTGTAGCCAATGTACATACGTTTGTCTCAAACTCGGTCTGTCCACTGTTATGTAGTTCACGGGAAAGTAAGGTGAACTATTATCTATCACAAAATTAATGCCTTAATGGGGGACGGCTCACACATGTAACTGCTTAGTCCAAGTGGATATATCTCCGTTTCTTCCAAAGACATTATCCTAAAATTAACAAAACACTGTACCTAAATATACAAGCATTCCAATTCACTAGTGACTTCAAGGATTGTGTTGTAAGCTAATCTAAAAAAGTACCTGCTCAATCTTATTTTGAAAAATGAGCGTCTCTAGGACCCGGCTGTTATCGAATCACGCCGTCTGGACAGACTAGAACGACAAATAAATGAAATATAATCAATTAACTAGGAAAAGATATCCAAATGCTGGGGGTCGCTTAGTAATGATTCCTAAAAAGTCTTACAAAATAAATAATGGTACCTGATATAACAGGAAACTGCGGTCTGCGTGTTTCTCTACACAGGGTACACTGGCTCCGATCTAATCCACATCGCTCGCGTTACTGACCTCGCGTGTGAGGTTAATTATCACGTCCGCCGAACGCGAATGCGTGTGAATACGTGACAAATAAACATCGCTTAAAAGAAGGACTATGGTAATTCAATCGACACTAAGAAAAGACTTGTATCGAAAACAAGACTTGTATCGAAAAAAGGACATGTACCGGAAAAAATTCCATAACGAAGTAAACTAAATAAAAATAAAATGTAAATAACCAATTCTTTACGAAATGTTGTACTCAAATGTACCTAATAACTGTATTTATTTTTTTATATTTGTTTTTATAAAAAAACGTGAGTACCAGATGTATCGATTCCCTAATAAACCAATGATGTCTGGACTGACTGAATGTGGCTGTACCAAAAACGGGGGATGTGGGGGAGAGTATCAAATAGTCATACCTTATAACCCCAAAGAACAATAAGTGAGAATACATCACTCCTTACAATCTTATTAACCATAACAATATCTGACAATAATGCATTATGTACAGTTACATTTTAACTAGGGGCCATGTATCTTCCAGAAAAAGATATATATTTGATTGGTAAACAGATCATAGTAATAATGCCCAAATTTCATTTTTATCATTGAGACCCATTGTGGCCGTATGATACTTCTCGATTAGTCTAGCTTCTAATCGGTTTAATTTGATTTGTAGCTCGTCTTTTCTTACATTGCCAATTACACATAGCACAGACCACTTTAAATCATTTTCCGTATGATTAAAGGCTTGGTAATGGTGCACTAATGGCGCTCCTTGAACATTACATTTGATCCTCGATTTATGTTGTAGGATTCGCTTTTTCAATATTTGTGTCGTTTGGCCTATGTAATATTTATCACATGGGCAATTGATGCAATATATCGCATTCTTGGTATTACAATTTGAAAAAACTCTTTGGTGATGTATTTGTCCATTAATGTTTACTTGTTTTGAATTCTCTGTTAGATTACATGCTAAACAGTTTTGGCAACGGAAATGGCCTATTATTGGTGGTAAGTTAAGTAAGTTTCTTAAATCTTTTTTAACAGTCTCAGTGTGTCTAGCTGCTCTCACCAGCTGCTGTCTGATATTTTTTCCTTTTTTGAATGCGAATAGCGGTTTCTCGATTCCTAAATGTTCAATCAGCTTCCAATTGTTTTGAATGATTTTTTTGACTTTATTCGCTTTAGGATCAAATGTGAGAACACATGTCAAAGGAATCTTCTCATCTTTTTGTTTAGGGGTCAACAGGGTGTCCCTTGGTGTAAACCAAGCTCTTTTAAGAGCACCTTTTACCAATTTCTTAGGGTACCCTCGTGTAATTAATTTGTCTTTGAGTTTCTCAGCATTGGTGAAGTAGTCTTCTTTGTTAGTACAATTCCTGCGTACGCGAAGAAATTGCCCATAAGGTAAATTTTCTTGCAACGTGCGCGGATGACTACTGGTAAAATGTAGAAGGGTGTTACGATCTGTAGCTTTGGTATATAGACTCACACTCAACTGATCGTTATCTTGTTGTACCCACACATCTAGGAAATTGATCTTTTCCCGATCTTTAGCCATAGTGAATTTGAACTCGACAGTCCTGGAATTAAGCCAGTTATGGAAATCTGTCAAATGTGTTTCTTCACCATTCCAGATCATGAATATGTCGTCTATATAGCGACACCAAAACCCTATGGACATCCTAAAGGGGTTGGTGTCGCTATATATCCACCTTTTCTCGAATTCCGCCATAACTAAATTTGCAATTTCTGGGGAGAAGCTACACCCCATGGCCACTCCGGAAACTTGTAAATACATATTTTCTTTAAAGCTAAAGAAATTATTTTTTAAACAAAGGTATGCTAGAGATATTATGAAATCAGTTGGGACCTTGTGGGGACGATCTCGTGGACACACCTCAATTTCGCAGTGAAAAATGAACCTTTTTTGGCAAAGTGCCTAGCTGTAGTTTTTGAACCCTAGCTCTGCCGGCCCCTAGGGAAACCTACCAAACCTACACATTTCTGAAAACTAAATACCCGGGGGATTCCAGGGAGGTATGGCTTGCATGGATCCCCCCACGTTTCCTTACCCAGAATGCCCTGCAAACCTCAAATTTAGCTGAAAAAATCACCTTTTTCACACATTTTTGTGTGGGAAAGTTGTGGCATCACCGGGCTGACACAAATTTCCTACCACCCAGCATTCCCCCGGGTCTCCCCATAAAAACGGTGCCTCACTCGTGTGGGAGGCCCAAGTACCCGCGACAGGCAAGGGCCCAAAACGTATTGAGGCGACATGAAAATTGCCTACCTCAAAATGACCTGGTTTTGCAAGGGGGGTCACCTGGGTTTTTGGACCGGTGCTCGGCGGCCACCTAGGGGAACCTACCAAACCCACACCTTTCTGAAAACTAGACACCCGGGGGATTCCAGGGAGGTATGGTTTGCGTGGATCCCCCAAGGTTTCCTTACCCAGAATGCCCTGCAAACCTCAAATTTAGCTGAAAAAAATCACCTTTTTCACACATTTTTGTGTGGGAAAGTTGTGGCATCACCGGGCTGACACAAATTTCCTACCACCCAGCGTTCCCCCGGGTCTCCCGATAAAAACGGTGCCTCACTCGTGTGGGAGGCCCAAGTACCCGCGACAGGCAAGGGTCCAAAACGTATTGAGGCGACATGAAAATTGCCTACCTCAAAACGACCTGGTTTTGCAAGGGGGGTCACCTGGGTTTTTGGCCCGGTGCTCGGCGGCCACCTAGGGGAACCTACCAAACCCACACATTTCTGAAAACTAGACACCAGGGGTATTCCAGGGAGGTATGGCTTGCGTGGATCCCCCAAGGTTTCCTTACCCAGAATGCCCTGCAAACCTCAAATTTAGCTGAAAAAATCACCTTTTTCACTCATTTTTGTGTGGGAAAGTTGTGGCATCACCGGGCTGACACAAATTTCCTACCATCCAGCATTCCCCCGGGTCTCCCGATAAAAACAGTGCCTCACTCGTGTGGGAGGCCCAAGTACCCGTGACAGGCAAGGGCCCAAAACGTATTGAGGCGACATGAAAATTGCCTACCTCAAAACGACCTGGTTTTGCAAGGGGGGTCACCTGGGTTTTTGGACCGGTGCTCGGCGGCCACCTAGGGGAACCTACCAAACCCACACATTTCTGAAAACTAGACACCAGGGGTATTCCAGGGAGGTATGGCTTGCGTGGATCCCCCAAGGTTTCCTTACCCAGAATGCCCTGCAAACCTCAAATTTAGCTGAAAAAATCACCTTTTTCACTCATTTTTGTGTGGGAAAGTTGTGGCATCACCGGGCTGACACAAATTTCCTACCATCCAGCATTCCCCCGGGTCTCCCGATAAAAACAGTGCCTCACTCGTGTGGGAGGCCCAAGTACCCGTGACAGGCAAGGGCCCAAAACGTATTGAGGCGACATGAAAATTGCCTACCTCAAAACGACCTGGTTTTGCAAGGGGGGTCACCTGGGTTTTTGGACCGGTGCTCGGCGGCCACCTAGGGGAACCTACCAAACCCACACATTTCTGAAAACTAGACACCAGGGGTATTCCAGGGAGGTATGGCTTGCGTGGATCCCCCAAGGTTTCCTTACCCAGAATGCCCTGCAAACCTCAAATTTAGCTGAAAAAATCACCTTTTTCACTCATTTTTGTGTGGGAAAGTTGTGGCATCACCGGGCTGACACAAATTTCCTACCATCCAGCATTCCCCCGGGTCTCCCGATAAAAACAGTGCCTCACTCGTGTGGGAGGCCCAAGTACCCGTGACAGGCAAGGGCCCAAAACGTATTGAGGCGACATGAAAATTGCCTACCTCAAAACGACCTGGTTTTGCAAGGGGGGTCACCTGGGTTTTTGGACCGGTGCTCGGCGGCCACCTAGGGGAACCTACCAAACCCACACCTTTCTGAAAATTAGACACATGGGGGATTCCAGGGAGGTATGGTTTGCGTGGATCCCCCAAGGTTTCCTTACCCAGAATGCCCTGCAAACCTCAAATTTAGCTGAAAAAAATCACCTTTTTCACACATTTTTGTGTGGGAAAGTTGTGGCATCACCGGGCTGACACGGGCTGACAGCTCCCATCTGCCTACTGGGGGGCAGAAAGACTGTTATTTTTGTGGGGGGGAGGGTGGGGGCATTGGCGTGCCCGTTTCGGGCATCCCACACCCTAAAAACAAATGCTATAAAAAAAATCCCTGGTGTTTAGTGGGTTTTCTGCCCCCCCCAAAGGGGCAGATTAGGGGCCAATGCCCCATCTGCCACCCAGGGGGGGCAGAAAGGCTGTAATGGTGGCTGGTGGGTGGGGGCATTGGCGTGCCCGTTTCGGGCAGCCCACACCCTAAAAACAATTGCGCTAAAAAAAATCCCTGGTGTTTAGTGGGCTTTCTGACCCCCCCCCGAAGGGGCAGATTAGGGGGCAATGCCCCATATGCCCCCCGGGGGGGCAGAAAGACTGTAATAATTGGGGGGTGGGGTGGGGGCATGGCCCTGCCCGTTTTGGGCAGCCCCCAACCCTATATTTTTTTTTTTATTCCCTGGTGTCTAGTGGTCTTTTTGCCCCCCCCCGGGGGGCAGAAAGGCTGTAATGGTGGTGGGTGGGTGGGATCATTGGCGTGCCCGTTTCGGGCAGCCCCCACCCTAAAAAAACTGAAAAAAAATCCCTGGTGTATAGTGGGCTTTCTGCCCCCCGAAGGGGAATATTAGGGGCCAATGCCCCATCTGCCCCCCGGGGGGCAGAAAGACTGTGATTATTGGGGGGTGGGGTGGGGGCATGGGCCTGCCCGTTTTGGGCAGCCCCCACCCCATTGGTATTTTTTATAAAATTCCCTGGTGTCTAGTGGGCTTTTTGCCCCCCGGGGGGAAGATTGGGGGCTACTGCCCCCATCTGCCCCCCAGGGGGGGCAAAAAGACTAAATAATGCCCAAAATATTTGGGGGGAGCAAAGGTCCTTGCCCAAGGGGCCGCTCCCCCTTCCCTGGTGTCTAGTGGGTGGATCCCTGCTTGGGGATCGCCCTCCTGTGGCGATCCCCAAGCAGGGATCCACTGGGGAGGGGTACCATTGGAAAGGGGAGATTCTCTCCTTTCCAACGATACCTCTCCCGTCTTTCTACGTGCTCAGGGGGCTGAGATAGCCCCCTGAGCACGTAGAAAGTGAAACTGAAATGAGCCTCTTGGCTCATTTCAGTTTCACTTTCACTGTAATGACGTCGTGCGCGCTGATCGTCATTAAAGTGAAAGGGGGGGGGCTCGGGAGCTGGGGAAGCTCTTCCCCAGCTCCCGAGGCTATTTTGGCAGAAAGGGAATCCCTCATGACGTGCTGGACACGTCATGGGCACAGCGCGACTGTGCTACATGACGTGTCCAGCACGTCATGGGCACACAAGGGGTTAAGGATGAGAAAAAATGAGTTCAATAAATAATCGCCTGATAAATTCTCATGGTTGCCGTCTGTCTGTGTTGCTCATGCTGGTGAAGAGTTTTGAATCGAAGGAGGGAGGAATCCAGAAACAAACACCAGATGTATGTATATGTATGTATATATATGTATGCACACACACACACGCACACACACACACACACATATATATCTATATATATATATATTATCTACTGGCGGTCGCCAGTAGATAGTTATAGTTAGGACCGTGTTTCCATAGGAAATCCGCAACATTCTATTTGGAATAACTTTGGCGCCGGTCGACGAATCCTCCCGAAATTTTCAAAACTAATGGGGCGCTACGCTCCGCTCCTACCCTGAAAGTCTCGGGGGGATTCGTCAAGCGGGGGCCGAGAAAAAAGGGGGGTCCCAAAACACATTTTCCCCATGCATTTTCCCATAGGACCTTCAGTCCGAGCTACAGCCCGAACGGCTGAACAGAATTACTTGAAATTTGGCAGAGAGGTAGTCCTCAGGTCAAGGTCTGGTGTAAATCTGTTTGGTAGGTCCTGAGAAAATAGCATTTAAATCAATATATATATCTGTAAGCGCGCTCCGTGCGCTTACCGTAAGCTTACCGTACGCGTACGGTGCCGTGCGCGAGCTCAATTCTGATTGGTGGTTACATGACTGTAAACATTCGAATAGGTCGAAATCAGGAAGTGTCGGCCGCCATTTTCTGTCTCTCGCACTGAGAAACAAAGGTGGGGGACGTGAAACGGGGGCAACGAAGAGAGTTGCAGACCCCCTAGTGTTTGTCAGGGGGTCCAAGAAGGACCCAAAGGTACGAAAAATAAATTTAATAATTTTTCAAAACAATCGCGGGGTACGCGTACGGTAAGCTTAGCGTACGCGCACGGCAAAAAAAAAAAAAAAAAAATAAAGAAGTAACAATCACATTTATTAAATAAATTAAAGGACCCACAAGGGAGAAATAAACAAATGTTACTGCTTAAAAAAAGGCGAGGTGCGCACGGCATGGACTGCGCAACGTGGGCGCTCGGTGCGCGAAGCGAACCGTGCGCACAGGGTGTGCGCATAGTGAAAAACCAGAAAAAAAAATAAAAAATAAATACATAACTTAGCATTTAAAAAACCGTACAAATTCACTGAAAAAACCATAGGTTTCACACACGTTATAGTTAGGAATTATCATTTACAAAACCTTGCAAATTCACTTAAAAAACCATAGGTTTCACACATGTTATAGTTAGCTGCACATTTCACTCGTAAAAAACCAATGAAATTCCACGTTATAGTTAGATCAGGTAACTATAACTTGCGCGACCGCAATCCACAATGTGTAATTTCAGATGTCATCACTGATGTCATGAGTGATGTCACTGACCATGTCATGAGTGATGTAATATGTGACGTCATCAGCAGTTTATTGTGGGCGCGCAAGTTATAGTTACCTGATCTAACTATAACGTGGAATTTCATTGGTTTTTTACGAGTGAAATGTACAGCTAACTATAACATGTGTGAAACCTATGGTTTTTTAAGTAAATATATATATATATACAACAAACAAAGTTACCCTGAAGAGCCGCACTGCAAGTGTGATAATCCGCTTTATTACATGAAGGGCAGCAATCAGACACGGTAGAAAGAACATCACAGTATTCAGCCAGCCAGACGCGTTTCGAGACTTGATCTCTTCCTCAATGGCAAACTGTTGACTGTAAAAAAACGGAAATACTGGCACACCTTGATTTTCACTGTTCCTGCCCCAGTGGGCGTGGCCAGAGGCATTCTGGATCATGTAGTGCCAGTAATAAAAACTCAAGTGAGTCCGCTTCGTTGCAATCAAATAAAAACATATTAAACCCCAGTGGGTTGACGTTTCAATCCATAACGTGGCATGCTGCTTTGTTTGTGCCTTTCACTGCTGCAACTTGCTTCCTTTGGAAGTGCGTTTGGCACCTCCACGGACCCGCCTCGCGGTGGCAGCCCTTTTGCAGCCGGGTCGGCCGCATATAATACAACAAACAAAGTTACCCTGAAGAGCCGCACTGCAAGTGTGATAATCCGCTTTATTACGTGAAGGGCAGCAATCAGACACGGTGGAAAGAACATCACAGTATTAAGCCAGCCAGACGCGTTTCGAGACTTGATCTCTTCCTCAATGGCAAACTGTTGACTGTAAAAAAACGGAAATACTGCCACACCTTATATATATATATATATTACCTACTGGCAGTCGCCAGTAGGTAGTTATGGTTAGGACCTATTTTCCATAGGAAATCCGCAACATTCTATTTGGAATTACGTTGGCGCAGATTGACAAATCTTCGCGAAAGTTTCCAAACTTTTGGCCAGCTCCGGTCCGCTCCTATCCTGAAAATTTCACGGTGATTCGTCAAGCGGGGGCCCATGCATTTTCCCATAGGACCTGTTGACGCAGCTACAACCCGAACTGCTGAACGGAATTACACCACATTTGGCAAGAGGTAGTCCTCAGTTCAGACTCGTGCCTTTTGCTTAAATTGTATAAATCCATTCAGTAGTTCCTGAGAAAATTATAGTTAAAAAGATAGATATATCTGGGCAGAGCCTAACCACACATCTCATCGTGAGATCTGATTGGCTGTCAGTACTTCATCCATGAAGTGTTGGCAGCCATCTTGGGACCAATATACATGATAGCACCTCATTAAAAAGCATTGCAGTTAATAGAAGGTTTTAAGACTTTAGTTACATTATAAATCATTTGTTGATGGTACCGTACTCATTTTAGGAATTGTGGTGTGTTCTAAGGTGATTTTACCATGTGAAAAAGCCTTCTGCTGTGATATCATGAATCATGTTTGAGAGAAAACTATTTTCTCATACTTTTCCCACAGAGGTTTGGAAGGTGATCTATAAGCTAAACTGAGAGCATATTTTCTGTAAATTCACATTATCTTTCTCAGTCATGTGAGAATGAAGTCTGACATTCTCAGTAAAACATGTACATCCAACAAGGGCAGAGACTGTCAGTTGATTCCTTTGTGTTCTACTGCAGCTTCCCAGAGTGTTCTAAAGAATAACTAGAGCGCTAACAGTCCTACTTATGACAAACGTATTGCACACCTGAAGCCATGTTGATTGGAATAAAGTGGTAACTCTTAAAACATTTAATTTAAAAAGGAACAAAATGAGGGGGTTCATTTTGCCATAGAAATTATGACTAGTGCTGCAGAAAGAAAAATTAGGGCACATTTTGACTTCTCAAATCCTCTTCTATTTCATAAAAAGATTCTGACATGCAGACTGAAACATGCACTTTGAATACCAGCAGCAGACTTTCCTGGTGAGCAGTAGCTTTACTACAGTGATCTAATGAGCAACTAGAGTGCTAACATTCAGAATTTATGGCAAATGTGTGACACATCTGAATGCCTTCTTGATGGAACCAAAGTAAAAAACTGAAAGTATTTCCTACTGAGGAGACTGCAGTAAATGAGGAAATTAGGAAACTTCATAACAAATAAATCTCCCAAGATGGCCACCAGAGACCAAAGAGCCCAAATGTAGCCCAAATATCACCCAGATGTAGCCCAAGTATAGCCCAATGTCAGAATGTCCCAGAGTGTTCTTAAGAACAACTAGAGCGCTTACTGTCTTACTTATGACAAAAGTATGGCACACCTGAAGCCATCTTGATTGGAATAAACTGGTAAAACTTTAAACATTTAATTTAAAAAGGAACACAATGAGGGGGTTCATTTTGCCATAGAAATTATGATTAGTGCTGAAGAAAGAAAAATTAGGGCACATTTTGAGTGACTTCTCAAATCCTCTTCTATTTCATAAAAAAATTCTAACATGCAGACTGAAACATGCACTTTGAATACCAGCAGCAGACTTCCCTGGTGAGCAGTAGCTTTACTACAGTCATCTAATGAGCAACTAGAGTGCTAACATTCAGAATTTATGGCAAATGTGTGACATATCTGAATTAACCCTGGGCGTTATACTACGCTTCGCCCACGTAGTGTACGTAGCGCTGCCTGCTTCGCAGTTCTCGAAGTAGGCGAAGCAGGCAGCGCTACGCACACACCAGGGCAAAGCGTAGCTGCCTGCCACCCACCACCCGCTTCCCGCCCGTCCTCCTTTTAAAATAATATCATGCATGATAAAATAATTAAATGTAAAGACTTACCTGCAGCGTGGCGTCTCCGGTACTCCCTCTTCCTCGTTTCCAAGTTCTTGTGACACACGCGCATGCGCGGACGCCCGCGCATGCGAATTTGCGCGGGCGTCCGCGCATGCGCATTTGTCACAAGAAGTTGGAGACGAGGAAGAGGGCGCCCCGGAGACGCCGCACTGCAGGTAAGTCTTTACATTTAATTATTTTATCATGCATGATATTATTTTAAAAGGAGGGTGGGAGGGAGGCGGGCGGCGTGTAGTGGGGCTACGCGGAGCGCGCAAGTGTGCGTAGATTTGGGCACACTACGCGCTGCTCCACGTAGCCCCACTACGCCCACTACGCCCAGGCTTAATCTGAATACCTTCTTGATGGAATCAAAGTAAAAAACTGAAAGCATTTCCTACTGAGGAGACTGCAGTAAATGAGGACATTAGGAAACTTCATAACAAATAAATCTCCCAAAATGGCCACCAGAGACAAAAGAGTCCAAATGCAGCACAAATATCACCCCGATGTAGCCCACATGTAGCCCAATGACAGAAGTGTGCAAAACACTTATTTTTTGTGTATTTGCAGTTTTATATAGTGCAGACTTGTCAGGTATTGGAGTGCTTTACATGAGCATTGGTTACATCACACAAGATCAAATTCATTTTGGTTGTAGACATGGGGAGATTAATTGATTTGACCAGAATCACAGAATGTTGAGCTGAAGCAGAAACTCCAACCTGGTTCCCCAGTTGCCAAGTCTGCAGCTCTGGAAGTAACACCGCATCCTCTCCCCTAGGTGCAACATTTAATCAAGTGGTCAACTGGATAAAAAAACATGAAGATTACAAATAATTTAAAAGTTCTTTGTCGCTATTTGAAAGCTCAGAAAATATGTCCTCATTTTAGTATTTTAGAGCACTAACCATAATTTTGATGCAAATAAGACCCTCTCATATATGTAATTTCTTAAGGAAATGCTCTAGGTATTACAGTTTTGATTACATCAAGATGACGTCAGGCGTTCCACACTTTTGTAATAAATATAGAATGTTAGCAATCTAGTTGTTCATTGGGATACTGTTGAGAGGCAAAGGCCAGGGGCATGGACTCTGAAAATTGAAGGCAGGTAGGAGAGTGCAGAGGCAACAATTTGACCACACTGGGCAGGCAGGAAGGGCAGTGGCAGCACAACAGACTATGGAGGGCAGTGGAAATGGGGGCAGGGGCAACAAACCAACAATACAGGACTGGCAAGAGAGGCTGTGGCAATATAATAGATCATTGTGGGCAGAAGGAAGAGGCAGTGGTAGTACAACCATACATGCCAACAGACCCGTTTCAGCAATGAAACGTCCAATGTTTTTAAGCTCAAATGGGCTTTATTTGATCTGTCTCCTGTCTATAATCTCCTCTTTTTCAATGTAGCTCAAAGGGGAAAATCAATACCCCAGTTTTTTTTCAAAATCTCCCTCTTCTTACCAAGTTCAAAATGTTCGCAAGTATGGTACATTGGATCATGGTAGGCAGGAGGAATTGGGGTAGGGACATGGACTCGGATAACAGAGGACAGGAGGGACATGTAGAGGTGCACCAAACTGGCCCTACAGGGTAGGCATCAGGGTTTGCAGCAGCACAATACACCACACAGGGCATGTGGGATGGGAGTGGAGCACAACAATCCATAGAAAGCAGTAGGGAGGGGACAGGACCATGCACATGGACAACAGAGAACAGAGGGGAAAGAGGCAATGGTAGCTAGCTGAAAATAATGGACAGACAGGAGAGAAATCTACAGCATAACAGACCATAAAGGGCAGGAGGGACGGATCAGGGGCATTACAATGGAACAGACAAGTCAGGAGGGAGGGAATAGGAGTCTGCACATGGAAACAGAGGGCTGGGGGCAAGGGGGGAGGGCAGGAGCAACAAGATGACCATGGAGGTCAGGCAGGATGGGCCCTAGAAACAAAACACACCATGGAGAGCAACAATGAGACTATGATGGCATACACACAGACCATGGAGGGAAGGTGGGAGGGGGTCAGAGGCAGCTAGCTGACAACACAGGGAAGGTGGGAGGGGCCATGGCAGCACAGAAGACCATGCATGGCAAGCGGGAGGGTTAGTGGCAGCACAATGGCTATGATGGGCAAGAAGGTGGGTGCAGGGGCATGCACAAAGGACCATGGAGGATAGAAGGGAGGGTCAGGACCTGGGCACAGACAAAAGAGTTCAGGGGGAAGGGCCTCACAACAGACCGTGAAGGGCAGGCAGGAGGATCAGTTGCAGCACAACAGACCAGGGAGGGCAGAATGGTGTGGCAGTAAAATGGACCATGGAGGACAGGAGGAAGGGGATAGGGGCATGGCATGTGGACAGGCAGGGTGGAGGTGGCAGGGACAGGTTACAGTCATCTGACAATGCTAGTCAGGTGGGAGGGGAGTGGCAGCTCAACAGAACACTCAGAGTAGATAGGAGTGGCAGGTCCATGGAACATGGTGGGCAAAAAGGATGGAGCAGGGGCATGCACAAAGACATCGGAGGGCAGAGGGAAGGAGAATAGGGGCAGCAAGCTAAGCACAGAGGCTAAGCAGGAGGTCAATGATGGGCCATAGAATTGGGCAATGGAGGGCAGGAGGAGTGGACTGGTACATCATGCTAAATGGAGGGCAGTGGCAGCACATCAGACCATGCATGGCAGGAGGGAGGAGGCTAGTCCATGGATTCAGACGACAGAGGATAGGGAGGAGGTGGATGGGCCAGCAAGCTAACTGTTCAGAGAAGGTGGGTATTAGGAACGTTATTGTTCTTGAAATGTGTGTCTGTGCGAACTACTTAAAATATGAACAAGTATGCAGCATAATCTCACTTTTATTCAGGAAGAAGAGGACGTTTGTGACTGTGACTCTGGGCTCACTTGGCAGAAACACCCCCTGACCCTCCACCCCCATCGCAAAATGTAATGCCCGTGAAAAGGGTAGGTGGACGCAGTGTTATATAGAACATAGTCCCGAGAGCACGATTGAAAATGAAAACTAGATATAGTATGTGGTATAAACTATGCACCAAAAAGTGTGATATAAGATGAACCGGGGTGTGAAATATAATATGCAATACATTGTGCGCAATGACAGATTCATTTGAGAAGGTGAAATAGCACAGGCACTAGCACGTGCTATGCGATATGCGCCTTGGAGTGTAATATGCACAGGGCAGTGTTGTGTAACCTAACTAGTCTCTTAAGTTATAATATAAAATATGTGCTGGGGAGTGTAACGTTGCATATGCACTGTGACAAACATATGGATCCCAGATTGTAATATGTATGGCATAGCGCTGTGCGTTATAACATATGCATCGAGTAAGGCACGTTAGATGGGGCAACATAACCCGTGCGAAGCAAATGTGGAATGACATATTCACAGGGTGGTGTTACAGTGCACATGGGCTAGAGAGTGTCATAGCATACGCACTAGCTGGTGGAATACAACACAGAGGTGTGTTGCACTCGGCGGGCACTGGTGGGTGTAACACAGCATTTGGCTCAGCCAGGAGCACGCTGTGACTCTCAAGTAAGGTTCGTCTCCTTTCCAGAGAGTAAAATAAAAAGTGTTACACATCCGGCGGTGGATGTGTGTTTTATTAACCGTGACGGGGGTTTCTTGCATAGTTTGGTCGAATTTTTGTCGAATTCCCTTTGAATGGCTTGGTGTGCGTGCGTATTAAATGTGCCCGTCAATAGCTACCTATGTTTGTATAAATAAATGACAAGGGTGTCTACTTGGAGAGTACCCACCGGCGGAGGAGCCGGGATTAGGCACGGTAGGGCGTCAGACAAGTCAGAGCTTCACTAGCGGTGTAAATACATTCCACGTGGATTCATTGTATGTATAGTCGCCTTTTAATGAATATCATGCAAATCGTCATGGTGATAGGTACATACGGTTTGTCCAGCATGTCCTAGGTGTTTCTATAAATATATATTTTTTTTTTAAATGATAAAAAACAAAGGCCGGCCCCGGGGGATGGGGACCCCGGGGCCATAAGTGGCCTGAAGAGGGGGCAACGCAGCCCCCCTCCTAAAAAAAAAAAATAAATAAAGGCCATGACACGGGGGTTGAGGTCCCCGGGGCCGATTAAGGCCTTGGGAGGGCCACATTTATTTTTTTCAACAAAAGAAATTAGGGTGCAGGCCCTGGGGGATGGGGTCCCCAGGGCCAATAAATTAGAAAAAGAAGGGGGGCCACACAGCCCTCCTTCTTAAATAAATAAAAGACCCGCATCGTGCCGGAGGCCACGCCCCCTCCTTGCAGCACTCTGAAAACGCGCCCCCTGGCCAGTTGTAAGTTGGGGAATTAATTCCCCTTCAATACTGAGGGTCCCTGAGGGCCAACTAGCCCAACAGGTATCTCCAGGAAGCGCCAGGGAGCTGCGTTGCAGACAGGTGTTCTGAGGCCATGCCCCTTTTTACACCTCTATGCAACGCAGCTCTATGGCGCTTACTAGAGGTACCTAGTGGGCTAGTTTGACCCTAGGGACCCTTAGGATTCAAGGGGACTTAATCTCTCAACTTAGAACGGCCACAGGGCGCGTTTACACAGTGGTGAAGGGAGGGGACGGGGCCTGAGGTGATGTGTGCAAACACGCCCTGTGGCGCGTTTTAAGTTGGGGAAATAATTCCCTTTCAATCCTGAGGGACCCTGGGGGCCAACTAGCCCACCAGGTGCTTCCAGTAAGCGTCACTGCTATGCGTTGCAGAGAGGTGATGCAGGCCGTGCCCCTTTTTACACCTCTCTGCAATGGAGTTTACTGGACGTACCTAGTGGGCTATTTTGTCCCTAGGGACCCTCAGGATTCAAGGGGACTTGATCTCCCAACTTAAAAAATGGCCACAGGGCGTGTTTACACAGTGGGGAAGGGAGAGAATGGGGCCTGAGGTGACGTGTGCAAACACGCCCTATGGCGCGTTTTAAGTTGGGGAAATAATTCCCCTTCAATCCTGAGGGCCCCTGGGGGCTAACTAGCCCACCAAGTGCTTCCAGTAAGTACCACTGAGCTGCGTTGCAGAGAGGTGGTCCAGGCCATGCCACTTTTTACACCTCTCTGCAACGCAGCTCTGTGGCACTTACTTGAGGTACCTAGTGGGCTAGTTGGACCCTAGGGACCCTCAGGATTCAAATGAACTTAATCTCCCAACTAAAAACGGCCACAGGGCGTGTTTACACAGTGGTGAAGGGAGGGGGCATGTGCAAACAAGCTCTGTGGCGCGTTTTAAGTTGGGGAAATAATTCCCCTTCAATCCTGAGGGACCCTGGGGGCCAACTAGCCCACCAGGTGCTTCCAGTAAGTGCCACTGCGCTGCGTTGCAGAGAGGTGGTCTAGGCCGTTCCCCTTTTTACATCTCTCTGCAACGGAGCTCTGTGGCGCTTACTGGAGGTACCTAGTGGTCTAGTTGGACCCTAGGGACCCTCAGGATTCAAGGGGACTTAATCTCCCATTTTAAAATGGCCACAAGGCGTGTTTACACAGTGGGGAAGGGAGGGGACGGGTCCTGAGGTGACGTGTGCAAACACGCCCTGTGGCGCGTTTTAAGAGGTAGTTTTAATCCCCTGCCCTATTATATACTAGGGTCTTACAGAGGAGGTCATGCTAATCACAGGGGGACCCCAACGCATAGTGTTCCCTTGTGTTTGTAGGTGTTTTCACTGTATTCTGAGTGTCTTTTAACATAGCACTGGCTCTAGGACTGGTTAGTCAGACTCAGTTACCACCAGTATCCGTCTGAAAAAGTTGAGGGTACAGGATGATTTTGCAACAAGGCTTCTTTCTGCTCTTCTGTTTGTTCTTTCTGCACGTTATCCTTCTTCCTGCACTTTTCTTCGTCTTTGAGGACTTCTGTTGCTTCTTTATGCATTTCTTTTTTTTCTTTCTGTGCGTTTTGTCTTCTTTCTTCACATGTCCTATCTCTGTAGGCATAGTTAAAAATTAGCATTTAAAAAACCTTTGAAATTCACTGAAAAAAACATAGGTTTCAGGCACGTTATAGTTAGGAATTAGCATTTAAAAAACCTTAGAAATTCACTGAAAAAACCAAAGGTTTCAGGGGCGTTATAGTTAGCTGGACTTTTCACTCGTACAAAACCATTGAAATTCCCCCGTTATAGTTAGTTCAGCACTATAACTCGCGCGCCCGCAATGCACTGCTGATGACGTCACATATTACATCACTCGGGACATGGTCAGTGACATCACTCATGACATCACTGATGACATCTCAAATTACATCACTGATGACATCATCCTTGTGTTAGAGTGGCAGACCTCCTCTCCCCCTAATATAACCTTTGATACACACATTCAAAAATAGAAACTAACATTTTCAAAACAATGGACATACCAATACCAGTTACAACAACCTATTCAGTAATTCTAAGATCCACATACACATCCACTCATTCACCAACAGTCCTATACAGTCTCTCATACATGTACTCACTCATCATATGTAGTCATACACCTATATATCCTGTTACACAATGCCACTCATCCATAGAGTAATTCACACACATAGTCACTCATGCTAATAAAGAATCAAACATCCATTTACTTGCATATACAGTTATACACACACCACCACACTTACTTCTACAGAAACTTACACATACTTAGTCTTTTAAACAATCACTTATAGAACCACATACTTATTCATACAGGAACTCTTTCAATCTCTCACTCTCACATATACTCACTTATATACACCAATAGTCACATATACTAGTTTAAAACATATGTAGTTACTCATAAAGATACTATTGAGACAGTCATTCACTCACTAACACACCCATGCACACACTCATCCACCCATACAGTCCTGCACACATGCTGTCTTCAACACATACAAACAGTGAGTCACTCATTCATGCACCTATGCACTACGTAATACCCCCCACTGAACCATACAGACACTCAGACACTCATACTGATACTCAAAAAAAACAAATAATAACCTATATAGACACTCATGTAGCTACTCACCAACCCATGCAGCCACTTATACACAAAGTGAGAGACTGATACAGATATTTACATATTTAAACATTACTCACTAAGCCATGTATTCACTAAGATACACTTAATCAGTCAGTTATACAATCAATTTTTCAAAAACAAATCATCCATTTAGACACTTATATACCCATTTATTCTTCCATTGACCTTGAGATATACATATATAAAACATATTTAATTTTCAGAAAAACACAGATTCACTGGATGATGTCATCTGTGATGTCATCAGTGATGTTATTTGAGATGTCATCAGTGATGTCATGAGTGATGTCACTGACCATGTCATGAGTGATGTAATATGTGACGTCATCAGCAGTGCATTGCGGGTGCACGAGTTATAGTAAGCTGAACTAACTATAACTGGGGAATTTCAATGGTTTTCTACGAGTGAAAAGTCCAGCTAACTATAACGCCCCTGAAACCTTTGGTTTTTTCAGTGAATATATATATATAATATATATATATATATATATATATATAAAAGCACGTTTTGACAAAAAAGGTCACCGCACACAGCCTAGCGGGTTGGGGCTTGGTAGCGGAGTCATCACTGTAAATGCCAAAAAGAAACCTCATGTGCCCATCACGACGTGAGACACAAGCCCTCCAGTGGGGAGTGAGATAAAAACAGTTCTTTATTCCAGCAGGTGCCAACTAATCAGCATGTCAGTATATGTATGTATGTATGTATATATATATATATATTATCTACTGGCGGTCGCCAGTAGATAGTTATAGTTAGGACCGTGTTTCCATAGGAAATCCGCAACATTCTATTTGGAATAACTTTGGCGCCGATTGACGAATCCTCGCGAAATTCTCAAAATAGGCGGGGCGCTCCGCTCCGCTCCTTCCCTGAAAGTCTCGGGGGGATTCGTCAAGCGGGGACTGAGAAAAAGGGGGGTCCCAAAATGCGTTTTCCCCATGCATTTTTCCATAGGACCTTTAGTCCGAGCTACAGCCCGAACGGCTGAACAGAATTACTTGAAATTTGGCAGAGAGGTAGCCCTCAGGTCAGGGATGTGCCTTTTGAAGGTCTCGTGTAAATCTGTTCAGTATTTCCTGAGAAAATAGCATTTAAATTAGGCAACTATAACTCACGCGACCACAATCCTCTGCTGATGACGTCAGATATTACATCACTGATGACATATGTGTTTTTCTGAAAAAAAAATATTTGTAATATATGTATAGCTAAAAATTAATGGAAGAAGACATGGGTAAATAAGTGTCTAAATACAGTGATGTAATATCTGACATCATCAGCAGAGGATTGCGGTCGCGTGAGTTATAGTTGCCTGCACTAACTATAACGGGGGAATTTCATTGGTTTTTCATGAGTGAAATGTCCTGCTAACTATAACATGTGTGAAACCTATGGTTTTTTCAGTGAATTTGCAAGGTTTTTTAAATGCTAATTCCTAACTATAACGTGTGTGAAACCTATGGTTTTTTCAGTGAATATATATATATATATATATATATATATATATATATTATCTACTGGCGGTCGCCAGTAGATAGTTATAGTTAGGACCGTGTTTCCATAGGAAATCCGCAACATTCTATTTTGAATAACTTTGGCGCCGGTTGACGAATCCTCGCAAATTTTTCAAAACTAATGGGGCGCTACGCTCCGCTCCTACCCTGAAAGTCTCGGGGGGATTCGTCAAGCGGGGGCTGAGAAAAAAGGGGGTCCCAAAATGCGTTTTCCCCATGCATTTTCCCATAGGACCTTTAGTCCGAGCTACAGCCCGAACGGCTGAACAGAATTACTTGAAATTGGGCAGAGAGGTAGTCCTCAGGTCAGGGATGTGCCTTTTGCAGGTCTGGTGTAAATCTGTTCAGTAGGTCCTGAGAAAATAGCATTTAAATCAATATATATATCTATAGGCGCGCTCCGTGCGCTTACGGTAAGCTTACCGTACGCGTACGGTGCCGTGCGCGAGCTCAATTCTGATTGGTGGTTACATGACTGTAAACATTCGAATCGGTCGAAATCAGAAAGTATCTGCCGCCATTTTCTGTCTCTCGCACTGAAAAACAAAGGTTGATAACATGAAAAGGGGGCAACGAAGAGAGTTGCAGACCCCCTAGCGTTCGTCAGGGGGTTCACGAAGGACCAAAAAGTATGAAAAATAAATTTAATAATTTTTTTAAAAAATCGCGGAGTGCGCGTACTGTAAGCTTACCGTACGTGTACGGTAAAAAAAAATTAAAAAAAAAAAAGAATTAACAATCACATTTAATATATAAATCTAAGGACCCCCAAGGGAGAAAAAAACAATTGATATTTTGTAAAAAATGGCGAGGTGTGCACGGTACGAAATGCGCAACGTGGGCGCTCGGTGCGCGAAGCGCACCGAGCGCGCAAAAATGAAAAATAAATACATAACTTAGCATTTAAAAAACCGTACAAATTCACTGAAAAAGCCATAGGTTTCACACACGTTATAGTTAGGAATTAGCATTTAAAAAACCTTGCAAATTCACTTAAAATACCATAGGTTTCACACAAGTTATAGTTAGCTGTACATTTCACTTGTAAAAAACCAATGAAATTCCACGTTATAGTTAGATCAGGTAACTATAACTTGCGCGACCGCAATGCACAATGTGTCATTGCAGATGTCATCATTGATGTCATGAGTGATGTCACTGACCATGTCATAAGTAATGTAATATGTGACGTCATCAGCAGTTTATTGTGGGCGCGCAAGTTATAGTTACCTGATCTAACTATAACGTGGAATTTCATTGGTTTTTTACGAGTGAAATGTACAGCTAACTATAACTTGTGTGAAACCTATGGTTTTTTAAGTGAATTTGCAAGGTTTTTTAATTGCTAATTCCTAACTATAACGTATGTGAAACCTATGGTTTTTTCAGTGAATATATATATAGATATATAGATATATATATATATATATATATATATATACATAATCTACTGGCGGTTGCCAGTCGATAGTTATTGTTAGGACCACGTTTCCATAGGAAAAGCGTTTTTTGATTTGATTATAACTTTGGCGTCGTTTGAGGAATGTTTACGAAATTTTCCAATAAACTTTTCTTTTCAGATCAGCTTGTATGTTGATAGTTTAGGGGTGATTTGTAAAGGGCAAGTTGGGTAAAAAGGGGGGTCCCAAAACGTGTTTTCTTCATGCAATTTCCATAGGAAACTTTAGACAAGGCTACAGGTCAAACTGCTGAACGGAATTATGCCACATTTGGCAGGGAGAAAGGTCTTGGTCCAGAAAGCACGCTTTTGTTTATTAATATTATTATTTATTATTTATTATTTATATGGTGCACAAATCATCCCCAAGGGGATCTCTCGGCGCCCACGAGGCAGGCATCTACATGCAGAGAATTTCAGTTAAATAGCCAAGTTTGTAGGTGTTTCTTAAAGATAATCAAGGTGAGACACAACCATAGATCTTCTGGCAACGCATTCCAATATTTGGGAGCCAGGTGGAAAAAGGCTCGACCACCCATCTTAACTTTTTGAATTCTCTGCGTTTGAAGGAGTTTTTGGCCACTGGATCTTAGCTCTCGTACCGGAGTATTTCATTCTAATTTCTTGGTAAGTTATTTAGGTCCCCGTCCATAGAGTGCTTTAAAAACTAGGTATAAAAGTTTGAAAACTGCTCTTTTCCTAACAGGAAGCCAATGTAACTCTCTCAATAACGGTAGGGATGGAGTACGCACTGGTTTATTTAATGCTAGGCGTGCTGCCGTATTTTGAACGACTTGTAGCCTAGAGAGCAGGTCCTCCCTCATCCCCACTAGGGGAGCATTTCCGTAATCTAGTCTACTGACTAGAAGTGCCTGTATCAGAACCCTTCTATCGGAGAGAGGAATCCAAGGGAAGATCTTTTTTAATGTGCACTTGTCTAATAGAGTCTTAACATGTTCCTCCATGGATAGGTTATTATCCATTAAAATGCTCATATTTTTTACCCATTTTTTGGGGTGGGGGTTCTCCAAGGTCCCCAGGCCACCACTCCTCTGTCCATAAGTCCTCCGCTTTACCAAACAATAAGATTTCAGTTTTGTTGGAATTAAGTTGCAGGTAGTTCTTTCTCATCCATAAATGGGGTAAGTCAATTCAGTAGTTTAAGAGAAATATCAAAATTTACAGATATCGATATTTGAGAATTCTGACATCTGATTGGCTGAGGCGTTTTGAGCACGAGCGTGCGGCTCATTGGCTGCGAACCTTTGAAACTAGAAGTGTTGGCCGCCATTTTGTGACTGAGTTGAAAGGCGTAGGGGGAAAAAAGAGAATAATTGTATAAGAGGGTATAGTAGGAACACTGTGGTCTTAGCTTAAGCAGTCTGTACGGCGCAGAAGCAGGGAGTTTGAATGTTGTGTAGGCCGTGGAAATCTGTGCGGGGTATTGCAGCAAGGTTGCATAGGCTCTGGAAATCCCATTGGGAAAACAATGCGCCGTATTGCTGCAAGAAGTGTGTAGGGTGCACACACAGATAGTGTGAATGTTGCGTAGGCTGTGGAAATCACGTCCGCTAAAAAACAACGATGGCTGGTATTCCTGCAATGTTCAGTAGGCTGTGGAAATCATATCGGGAAAATAACAATGCGCCGTATTGCAGCCTTCCTTTAATATAATGCGCAGTATTGTTTCCTTATAATGCGGTTTTCACTTTTATCACGGACAGTGTCACTTTGTTAGACGAAATTTAATATTATGTGGGAGAGCGTGTTTTGTTTGTGTGCGTGGAACAACATTAATGTTTAATTGGCTGAGGTGTTCCAACAGCGAGCTCAATGTTCATTGGCTGCCAACCATTAAAAGTAGAAGTGTTGTCAGCCATTCCCTCCCCCTGCGCGGAGTAGCAAGGACATCTGATTGGCTCACATGTTCCAAGCAGGACCTTCCAGAGGTTAATGTTCATTGGATGCGAACCATTGATAGTAGAAGTGCTGTCAGCCACTTCCTCCCCGTCTGCGGAGTAGCAGGAACATCTGATTGGCTGACGTGTTCCAAGCAGGACCTTCCCAAGCTTAATGTTCATTGGCTGTAAACCATTGAAAGTAGAAGTCTTGGCAGCCATTCCCTCCCCCTCTGCGGAACACCATGGACATTTTATTGGCTAAAGTGTTTCGAGTACAAGTTTGCTCTTTACTGTCTGGAAATGGTTCACTGTTGTTAGCCATTTTGTGACGCACTTCAAAGAAGTAGGGGAAAAAAATGTATGGGAGGGTAGGAACACTATTACCTCTGTACAGTGGTCACAAGGTGGTGGACATGGACTGTGGAGGTAAAAAAAAATTTAAATATATTTTAAGGGCCATTTATATAATTTGCGTGGGCCTTACAAATCACGCCAGGAAAATAACAGAGTGTGTTGCGGTCTTCTTTTTATTAAGTCTGCGGGTGGGATACTTCCCAGGAGCACTATTTACTTAGAATGTGGTGTTTACTTTTCTGATGGGGAGGTGTGGTTGCACTGCAAAAACTTCAGTCTAGGTTTGAAACAGTTTTTAGTAGTAATCACAAATATACTTTCTTAGGAAAGTGAAGCTGTATATATCAGAGGAGTGACAAATAAAAACGTAATTCATAAAATATCCCTTAATCGTGGCCACACCCTCCTTTTTTTTGTCGCCTATAGTTTGTAAAAGTGTTGCCCCATATTCTTGTTAATATAAAAGGCCATCAATTACTTTTAGACAAAGTAGAAAAGAAGTGCTACAAGAAACACTCCTGCACTATATCATCTCAGGTCACAACAACAATAAACAGTAAAAAACAGTTGAACACAAATGACGTCATATTATATAGAAATGTACGCTTCATTAAAACATTACATGAAGCACTATGTATACAATTTTTTTTGGGCAACTACTATTTTATGAAACATTAGCCGTGTTACAAACTGTGGGGTACTAAGTTATCAACTGGAAATAACTGTAGTATATGTTGTAAATTTGTCGCACAGATAGATCTCCAACCACTTTGAAATACTATAAACTCACAGAATTAAAATATACAGGGTGAGTTTATAGTATTCCACAGGAAAAGAAGAATAAGGATCACAACAAAAAAAACACAATTTTTACAATTTCTATTCTGTAGAACTTGGGAAAGTTCCGTCGTAGTGCTTAGAGGTCGCTCACTGCTCCTTTTTTTTTCCTTTTTTTTTTGCACGCCCTCCTTTAAGAACATATAGGATGGTAGTATAATATACACTACTATTCCAATATATTCTATAAGGAGAAGGAGAATAGGAACCACAACAGAGAAAAAGAGAAATACGAAAATATCTTTCAGAAATGTATGGTTTATCAAAGGCTTTCAGTAAGAAAGTATCTATGGAAACAATCTTTGTTAAAACTGCAATTTCAAACAATATTTTCACTGTAAAAATATCTGATCAAGTAAGGTATAAAGGTCAGTAAGCTGTATTTCAGATGGTTTACTCCTGGCGGCGACAAATCTCCAACTCATGTTGTCTGAAAATATGACTGTGTACTAGAATATAGACAGTGTCACTGATGCCTGACAAAAGGAAAAGGAAAATAAAGTCATGAACACAAAACAAGATCAATAATGAAATATTTTCCAGTGGTGAATATGTTCAAAGCTTCTTTTCTCCAGGACTTCGAAATCTTTCGTCATAGCGCCGACTGGTCATGAAGTCCTTTGAGATCATAATGACTGAATATTACAATATACATACTCACACTATATGATCCCAGGGGGGGAAACAAAGTTAAAACCAGAAGCTGTTGACGTTACATATAAATTGTTAGTCTTCGCGCCCATGGGTCACCAACACCTCTGTGGTCAAGTATAGTGTAAAAATTATAATATACAAAGTCACACTATATGAGCTTAAAGGAGCCAGAAAAGGAACAGTGTTTCCTCTATTCTGTCTGTTTCTGAATACAAGCTGCTGACGTTACATATAAATGGCAAAAACAAACAATAACACTTGTTTCTAAATATAAATCTTTAAATATTCACAAATAGCTATGTATTATAAATATCTACTATGCCATAATCAAACAACTTACAACTCTATAATATCTTTTGCTGTCGCAAAAGAAGAATCCAACGCTAGAAAACGGAACCTGCATCACAGAATGGACATGCGTAAATAACTCGCAAAAGCGAAACTAATCGATCAACGGGGTGTTTAATATACTTTTTGGTTATTGAGTAGTCTATGGAAGGAAGATGCGGCTCGCCCATTTAGATGTCACGTTTTACAGTTAACACATGCTCATGTTTTCACTGTTTAACTTGTGCACGTGTTGGGAAAAGTTACAAAATGTGAACCCATAAAGGTTTCGATTTCGATCCTCATACGTATATGTACATACGTTGGAGAGCTTAAAAACTGTTACCCGGCAAACCGTTTCATTTTCTTTCTCGTGACTAAAAACATCTATTATTTGCCGTAATTCTAAATAGAAGACATAAAAAAAATAATGTTCAGAAAAGAAGAAAAATAAAATACGTGCTAATATTTGTCATCACTATGGTTTTAAATAAAAAAAATGCCAGCATTTGTAAAGCATACAGCTACCTCCAGAGAGGTGTCCCGGTGCTCGGGGGCGTTGGGAAGATTAAGGGACAGATGTAGGTAACTTCCATTTAGCGAGTCCTTAATAGCGATTATTACTGAATCGCTATTAA
The DNA here is from genome assembly GCF_964204655.1 of Triturus cristatus. NCBI lineage: Eukaryota > Metazoa > Chordata > Amphibia > Caudata > Salamandridae > Triturus > Triturus cristatus. The sequence goes on along the minus strand of NC_140580.1, from coordinate 484,054,715 downwards.
GGACTCGCTAAATGGAATGTAGGTAGGAATCGCTAAAATATTAGCGATTCCTTAACATTCTTTAATAACGAATCAGTAATTCCGCTTCGTTATTAAGGAATACCTAGCCATTCATTCCTATGGGCTAGGAGGCCCATAGGAATGAATGGGAAGAGATTCACTATTAGCGATTCGGTATTACCGAATCGTTAATAGCGGGAGCTATTTCAAGGGTGCCACGGTGTCCAAAGGACACCCTGTTGCACCCCTGAAATGTACATGTGTGCACATGTGGCGCACATACATGCCCTAAGGGCATGGATGTGTGTCACATGGCACATTGAAAAAAGCAAAAAAAGTGCTTTTTGTAAGAAAATCGCTACTTACCACCAACTTGAAGTTGGTGGTAAATAGCGATTTCTTAAGGCTGAGGTGCACTGTTTTCAGTGCTAAGTACATTGCATTTAAGGAATCGTTATTTCCGATTCCTTAAATGCAAGAGCAAAATAAGGAATCGCTACTTTGCGATTCCTTATTTTGCATGTAGGTTTAAAGTCACCTACATCGCACATGGCTAAATACCGGTCGGTAACGCAGAAATTTAATGAATTTCAGCGTTACCGACCGGTATTTAGCCACCTACATCTGGCCCTAAGTAAGGTATTACCCACAGTGACATAGTGGTGGGCTAACGTGCCGCCGGAGCCGGGAATCGAACTGTGAACGCTGTTGTTCGAAGTCAGTTATCATTATCATAGCTGCTGCGTCACACTTTTTCTACACTTAGTTGTTAATTAGTGCTAATTAAGTTTTAAACATTGTTAAATTATAACTTATAACAGACTACAGTTACAGTTAGTTTTTAACTACAAAAAGTATGCATGTCTTTTTCAAATTTACTTAAAAACAATATAGGTTTCAGGGACAATGTAGTTAGAAATTAGCATTTATAAAACCTTTGAAATTCACTTAAAAAACCATAGATTTTAAAAGCGTTGTAGTTAGAAATTAGCATTTGAAAAACCTTTGAAATTCACTGAAAAAGCCATAGGTTTTACAGACGTTATAGTTAGAAATTAGCATGTAAAAAACCTTAGCAATTCACTGAAAAAAACAAAAGTTTCAGGGACGTTATAGTTATCTGGACATTTCACTCATACAAAACCAGAGAAATTCCACCGTTATAGTTAGTTCAGCTAACTATAACTCGCACCCCCGCAATGCACTGCTCATGACATCACATATTACATAATCCATGGCATGGTCAGTGACATCACTGATGACATCACTGATGACATCTCAAATGACATCACTGATAACATCACTGATGACATCATCCAGTGACTGTGTGTTTCTGTAAAGTTAAAATACGTTTTATATATATGCCGAATTATTGAAGAATGAGTGGGTGCATAAGTGTCTGGATCGAAGATTTAGGAGGTGTGTGACTGATTGTGTAAGTGAGTGATTAAACGTGTCTTACTGAATGCATGGGTTAGTGATTAAACTGTGTGAATGTCTGTATCATTCTGTCTGTTGTTGTGTAAGTTGCTACATGGGTTGGTCAGTAGCTACATGAGTGTCTATATGGGTTATTGATTGTTTGCCTGAGTATTTGTATTGGAGACTGAGTGTGTGTGGGTGGGTTGGAGGTGAGTGACTCTGTGCATAGATGTGTGAGTGGTTGATTCACTGGGTGTATGGGTTCAAGCGTGCATGTGGAATCAGCTCTATGGGTGGGTGAGTGTCTGTATGCGTGTGTTGGTGAGTGAATGGATGTCTCAGTGGTACATGTGTGAGCAACTACATATGTACAAGGCAGTATATGTGAGTGATGGTGTATATAAATAGCTATCTGTGAGAGTGAGTGATTCTGAGAGTGGCTGTATGGATGAGTGTGTACTTGTATCAGTGATTATATAAGAGGAGCTGGCCCTTGGGCTGGTAGTCACCAGGGCCATCATTGGCTCCAGGAGGTGGGCCATCCGGCCCCACTCCTTTGTTTCATTTTGGCCTGGGAAGGTGGTGGCCCTCAGGGCTATGGAGGGGTCGGGCAAGTCCCCTGCATAGTTATTATTGTTTGCTCTGGGGAGGTGGCAGTCCCTGGGGCTGTGGGATGGTCTGCGAGGTGAGGAAAGCAGAGTTCCTGATGGGCTGGTTGGGATGGGTGGGAAGAGTGTGTGTAGGTCAGGGCCTGCTGAGAATTGTGGCCAAACCAAACACCTGTCACCAGTGTCAGCCAGGTTCCTAGTACACTTCTTCTCATTGTCAGGAAACATGGTGGCCTTAATGGGCTGGGTGCGACGAGGTGTGTGTAGGACAGAGCCTAATGGGAGATGCAGTCATTGCAAACAGACCTCCTCCCACCCAGCCCACCCAGCCCAAACAGTACCCCTAGAACTCTGCTTTCCTGACAGTGAGTGGAAGTGTACTGGCACAATGGTTGATGCTGGTGACTGGTGTTTGGTTTGGCTACAACTGTCATCAGGCCCTGACCTGTACACACTCTTCTTACCCAATCAGTCCATCAGGAACTATGGTTTCCTAACTGTGGTTCAAAATGCACTAGCAGGATGGCTGACACTGGTGACTGGTGTTTGACTTGACTACAACTACCATTAAGGCCATGTGCTCCAAACACCATGCACCAGTGTCAGCCATATTGCAACTACACTTCCACTCACTGTCAGGTAGCCATAGGCCCAGGTGTGCTGGTTGGGCTCGGTGGCAGGAGTGTTTGCTATTACTACAGCTTCCATCAGGCTCTGTCCTACACATACTCTTCACACCCAGCCCAAATGGCCCACCAGGAACTATGCTTACCTGACAGCGAGTGGAAAAGGACTAGCAAGATGACTGACACTGGTGCCTGGTGGTGACTTTACCACAACTACCAACAGGGCCTTGTGCTCCAAGCTACAGGCACCAGTGTCAGCATCTTGCTAGTACACTCCCACTTACTGTAAAGAAAGCAGAGTTCCAGGCGGGCTGGTTGGGCTGGATGAGAGGAGGAGTTTGCTAAGTTTCTCAAAAGCCCAACAGCACTTTGAACCCGAGATCACAACATTAGTTATCTATAAAGTAGAAAACAAATCATTGAGATCACATCTAACTATGGAGTCAAAATTCAGAATCCATGAGCTGTGTAGGCACACAGCTAAGCAGTCACACGTTTTTCTCCTTAGGAGGATTCAATGAAGGATAATGAGTTGAAAACAATAAGCTCATCACTCACACCATGAGCACAAAATCACTGGGAAATAAACAGAATGTTAGTGTGCAGGCAGCCACACCTATGTGACTGCTGATACATGGGCTATGTACAGTACACAGGCAAGACAAACTCAAAGTATTAGGATTTAACGAGTACGTATATCATTGACATTCTACAGATGTGGAGCACAATAATCCACCAGTGTCATCAACAGACTGTCAGGTACAAGTCAATGTCAGTGGACATGTCATAAGAACAAAACAGAGCATGGCCATTCCTGCACATAGAGGTAGCTGATTACCAATTCAAATCTTGTTAAAGTTGCATTGTTCATCCCAAACATAGGCGACCATCATGGATAAAGGAGGGCAATCAATCATCCTAAACTGTTTTTGGTCCAGTCATTGACGCAATCGGTACCTTTTGAGGTGCAGTGGACATTCACATAATTGACTGTGTTATTTCTGTACCCACAAGGCGAGCTTGGAAAACCTCCATGGTCAATGATGATGACAGCCAGGCTCAGACTCCAAGCCAGAACGAGCTCACCGGCGTTGAGGACTCTCCTGCATCCTTGGACGAGGAGGATCAACCAGGCCCATCAGGTTTGGGTCAGCAGACAGCACCAGCATCAACAGCAGGATCTACAGCGACAACTCAGGCTCAGCTGACCCCTACCTTTGACAGACGCAGCAGCAATGAGAAACAACACCAGCATATCAACACTGAGCACTCTGGAGTTGACAGACAACAACACAGTCAATGAGGAAGGAGGCTCAGGTTTGACTGTGCCATGGCAAACCGTGCATGTCCCTGTGAGTAGGGGTGGTGGGAATGTCTTGTGCATCCAAACCATTGATCAGCTGGTGCTACAGATGCCCGCCCAACCTCTCCTGGGTACTCAATGCTGACGAGGGGTACCGGGGAGAAATGGACCAGGTTGTACAACACCTCAAGAACATTGAATAGCTACAGGCATCCCAAGACCAAAGAATGGACTATTTTAACCAACAAATTGACAAGGTCATAGGGGTGCTGCAGTATATCAGTACCAGCCTCCGCCAGCTAGCTTGTCAGCAAAGTACCCTTTCCTGTGTGCCTACTATATCTGTGCCAACAACCTCTGCACAAGCCACAGGGAGGGACGTTGAGCCAGGCAGAGATTCTCCAGTATCCCAGGAGGCTGCACTTATAGTTCCTCCAACCAAATGTGGGGTGGGTTATCTGAGGAAAGATATGGGAGAGTCAGATGGCAATACACCACCCCCAGCAAGTAAAAAACAGGTGCCCATGATATCATTCATTGTGTGCCGAGCATTCACTTTGTTGACTATCCATAAAAACTCTTCCACATCTGATGGAGGTACAAAGTTGGACTTTGGACTTTAACTGCGGCTAGGCTCTTTTGGATTTCATCAGCAAACACTGTCAACTCCAATCATCACATTTTTGTTTCATGATCACATCACTATTGCATGGCTTCACCTATGCACCATGTATGTCAAGATAAACCATGTTAAACAGCAATACTAGCTTATGTTGTGACTCTGACTTCAAAATCTTGTTATCACCTTTTTATCACAATGATGAAAGTGTCACCAACCTAGGTAATCAAGTACTTGTAAGTAGTAACCTAAGTGCAACTAAGTAAATGACATTTTGCCCAACAAGATAGAGATACACAATCAGAGTACCTGACAAGCTGTAGTCCATGATACATATTTACAGGACGTCAACTGTATACACAACTATCACTAATTGCCAGCCCAATGAACAATCGTTGTTAGCCAACTAGTTCATCATGTTCTAACTTAGATTAGAACTTGTTTGGATGTTTGATATCAGACAATGCACACCTCAATGTGGAACACATTTTTATTGTCCAGATACAACCTAGTGCCTGAACAGAAACTACAGTTATATCACACAGTACTGAAAGGCACTAATAAAAAAAACAAATGCAAGACTAGTATGTCAGAAGAAAGTGCGCGCCAGGGAGTTCAACAATATTTCCATGTCAGTGTCTTTCACAGCATCATATGTTTGGTGAGGCCACAACTATGCAAGTCCACTCTGTAGATGACACGGCAAAGTACACTGGGAAAAAAGCATAAAGAACAGTGTTTAGCAATTATAAATAATGTCTCACAAGTCAGAGAAGTATGACACCTCAGCCACAACAATGTCATTGTTAAGACTAGCTAGCTTCACTGAAACACTGTAGATGTAAATGATAACATTCCAAAAACAAGTCTCCAAAAAACTTCAGGACACTTATCCTACACTCTTAAGCATACATACACAGTGTCCACTAGCTACACAACAACAAGCAATGGTGGTTAGTCACCTCCTTTCATTGCATACTTACAGTCATGTGAAAAAGTTGTGGATAAGCTGTTGTCTCAACCATCATCATCACCACCACTGTAATTATTGCTCAGTCGTCGATCCTCCATCTGTGGCACCTGCTGGTCTCATTCATCCTCAATTAGAGGCATGTTCTTACATATTGCTACATTGCATAGCATGCAGCAAACAACAATTGTCTGGGACACCTTTCCTGGGGCATATTGGAGGGCCCATTCCATCTTATCTAGACAGCGGAATCTTGACTTCAGGAGGCCAAAGGTCCGCTCCACTAGTATCCACCTGGTCCTGCCATGGGCCTTGTTAAAGCGCACTTCTGCTGGGGTGACTGTGCTGCGCAGTGGTGTCAGTAACCATGGCTGGTTGGGGTATCCAGAGTCTCCTACAGAAAATAGTTCAGTTGTCAAACAACATGTTACTATCTGAGATACAACCAACACACACTACAATATTCATATACAACATCACCTGCCAATAAGCCAGGCCCATTCAGGTTGCAGTTGACAAATGTGGGATGATGCTGTTACGCATGATATATATGTCATGTGCAGACCCCGGAAATCTGCCATAGACATGTGAAATACACATGTTAGGCAAACACACCACTTGGACATTGATGGAGTGGAAGTGTTTCCTGTTGTGATACACCTTTTTATTGGCCTGTGTTGGTATCAAAGCAATATGAGTGCCAACAATTGATCCAATTACATGGGCTATTCATCTAGATGCATAAAAATCATTCTTGATGGGGGCCAATTCTCCAGGTCTTGGAAATGTGATATAATGGTCCATATATCTGGTCCATGCCTGCAACACATCCCAAAGAACATTACTAAACATGAGATGGGACATTCCACCCGATGTTGCACTGTGTATTCCCGTGGCAAAGAAATGCAGCGCTGCCATAACCTTCATCTTGGGGGTTAATGCTGTTGGATAGGTGCGGCTGAGGCCACAAATAAGGTCCAACTGCTGGAACAAATCATCGATTGATGCCGTTGTGAGAAAGTGTTTTTTAATTATGTCTCATTGTTCCCATGTTTGGAGGTCTGGAAAGGGCCTCTACAGAGGAGGTTTTCTTCTGGCTCCTCCGCGATACCTATGTGTAGAGTGTATACACAGTTGCTGTCAGTTCAAAATATAGCAAGCAACATGCACTTACACCAACAACAAAGAGCAATTAAACACACATAACACTCAATGTCAGTGAAAAACACAGTTCAATGATCAATATTATCCTTAGATACATATCATAGCATACATGTCATTGCTAAACATGTAAGAACATGTAAGAAAGGTTTGGTGACATAGCTATTGGAGTGCAGTAGTGCAATCTTCACTAGTGTCAGTTATTGTTCATGCCAAATCAAGCAGGACATGCTCCAAAACTCACAAGCCAAGAAGCATAGACTTATGTTTGTGATATCAATGATATTGTTCATCTGTACACACGATAGGATCATGTAATGCATGACACCTGGGACACCACATACATCTAGCGTATCACAATGCAATATATGCACACTTATGTCACAGGGTGGACACAGTCATGTTGTCATGTTTGCATTCCACAAACAATTACATACACAAACCATTTCTAATCTAGAATATGCTGTTGTACACTTAAACGTAGCACACAAAGATGTCCTACAAATTTACATATCAGAGCAAGCATATGTAGGCTGCTTTATATTAGTGTGTAGTGATTCCTCAGGGAATGTAGTATCCAGGACTTCAAACACACTCTCTTTCCAGATACACACCACACAGATCGCACACTGGATCACACTGTCCTGTAATGCAGTAACTAGGAGTAATCTGTTATTGAAATGCACCAGAGATGCATATTGACTGTTATACACCCTAAGTAGCAAAATGGTGTAGTAGTTTTATTTTCCCGTTGGGATTAGCCTCACAATCGGTGTGTCATATGCCCCTCAAGGTTAGGTCCTCATGGGAGTGTGAGCGTTTCAGTTAGATGTCCCTTTCATCAGGAATATGTTGCATCCAAGTATGTAATATCACAAACTCCCAACATTTACAACAGTGATTGCACCGCAGATCGATTTTTTAAAGGTCGAGGTAGGTGGTTCATAACAGGTTCGATACAGCCATAGGCTGTTAGTTGTAATGGTGACAGTTGCAGATCTCAGATTGTTCCCGTCTTGCTTGTAAAATGACGCAGTAAACTCCCATTAGTCATTTATCAAAGTTACTCGCAGATATTTTATAAAGTGCGCGGTAGGTATGGTGTCAGCAAGCAATGGAATGCATTGGACGGGTTTGGAAAATGCAACCAGGGCGCACCTATAGGTTTGTCTGCCTGGACTGAAGACCGCCTTTGCAGTCGAGATATAAGTCTGGCGGTTTCCAAGAGAGTTCACTTGCCTGCACTAACTCCATTATTTTAGACTGTCCTCATTACACTGCTGCTGTCCACATTCTCTGGGAGTTACAATGTTTCTCTGTACAGAGCGCAGGGCCCCAGCCTTCACAGCTGAGGAACTCAAGGTGCTGGTGGACGCTGTCCTGCCTCTGTACAGAAAGCTCTATGGCACACCAGAGGAGTGGGTGAGTGATGATCGGACAGCATGGTTATTTTACATAAGCAATAACCAAGCATTATTGGCATTAGTAACAATAGAGACAACTATTTAAACCTGATTTTTAAACATGCAAAGCGTTATGTAATTGTTCTGCGCAAGTACACTGCTGTAGATGTGTATGCACTGGTGTTAACATTATATCACTGTTCCACAGATGAAAGAGTCCTCATCGAACACAGGTAAAGTGCGCAGGATACCACTATGCTAACCTTTAGATTGTTTGGGCAAGCTGTTCATGGCTCATGTGCACAAGTATTTGTATATGTATATGTTGCATGTGAACTAAGGGCCTGTCACCATGTCTTCCTTACAAGTTAACTCCCATCAGAAGATCAACCTGTGGAAGACCATCGCCCGGAAGGTACGCTCTGTGTGGGTCACACGTAAGTGAAATCCCACTGCAGGAAACAGTGGCAGGACTTGAGAGGCTGGACCAAGAAGATCACAAGAGTCCAGCTGGGCCTGTCACCTCCAGGCAGGAGGGGTGCACGCCGCATCCTGACCCACCTAATGCTACGCGTCCTGGCGGTGGTCTACCCAGACCAAGATGGACAGTTGAGAGTCAGACAGCAGCAAGGAGGGGTGAATATGTGCCTTGTTGCACAATATATTAATCCATGCATGTGCAAGTATTTGAGCCTGGCTGCCCCTTTTTTAGGTAGTAAGATGGGCAAAACCACTGTTCAGTGTTAAAAGATGCATATGCAACAATTTTTGAAGATGCATGGTTATGTCCCTTTCCTCTGGGACATGGGAGGCTAAGATAGTCAGGGAATTGCCAGTAGTGCCATTCTATTGTAATATGAATGCATGGGAACACCATGTGCAGGGAGATGACCTTCAGTATTATTTGTTATTGTTCAACATGGCTCAGCACACCAGCAAATGTTTGGCCTGTTCTCTGTGTGGCCACAACAACAATGTTAAGTCAATTGATGTTGGATCACTGAACTTTGAAATGCCGTGCCACACATCTAGCTAGCAGTGGCCTTTATTGGTCATACATTATGCTTTGAAAAGCATGGTTTCGTTGCCTTACTGGTAGATTTAGAAAAGTCATATTAACAACATTTTGAGGTACATGATATTTTGGGATGAAAAGCAATAGCATCTAAGCTACACATTGTGTGCATGATGCAACAAATAAGGGGGACACATGCTGACTTGGCCTTCTTAAATGTGGACATCTGCAGAGTTGACACAATGATAAGAACTGTTGAATACACATTTTCAAGTATGATGTTCAAGACTACTGTCCTGTACAGACAATGCCTCAAGCTGGCCTGGTGGTATAGTCATCAACATGAAGCATAAGGCAGATGCAGCCATTGGATTTTGTTGTGTGCTATGCTGTGTTTACAGCTCAAACTCTCACATTGGTATAATGTTTATAATCAGATTCACCTATGTGACACTGTGCCTATATGCCACAAGACCTGGGGTCAAATACCTTTCATCCTAGCTATGCCTATTTCCTATGTGTGTCTACAATAAGAGAGACCCATGTGACACTGCAAACAACTACATCTGAGTGTGTGACTCCTGTTCTCATTATGAGGTCTAAATTGCCTTAGATTAGATGAGACAAGTATGCTATGACACAAGGCCATCAGTAGTGAGATACAATAAATCAGCTAGTACATACCTATACTCAAGATATTCTGAATGAGGAAATAGAAGTTGCAGCACACAATGTTGCTGACATAATTATAACAACGGCGGACCATAGGTACACATTAGGGTCCCGTGCACTACTGTTCCTGCAGTACATTATGACATTATTATTAGTTACATTTGTTAGGCACACAAATCATCTCTGCCGGGATCTCTAGGCGCCAGTGCAATGTGGGAGTAATGAGAGAATCGACTACTGAGAGAAAAAACAGGTTTTCAGGAGTTTATTGAATGTGGTAAAATCCGTCCATGCTTAAATAGCTAAAGGTAGCCTATTCCAGTGGTAGGGAGCCTGGAATGTGAAGGCGCTGCTTCCATGCCTCGTTGTTCTGATGCGTTTTGGGCATAGAAGCAGTTGGCCCCTCGACATGAGCTGGCTCGCCGGGGTATATGGTTGTAGTCCAAGCAGAGAAGTTTGAAAAGGGTAAGTTTTTTCACTGGGAGCCAGTGAAGAGCATATAAAAAGGGCTTGGAGGGGGAGCGGGGACGAAGATATAGTATCAGTCTAGCGGCTGAGTTCTGCACCACCTGGAGCCTGGCCAACAGACCTTCACCACTCTCCACCAGGAGGGCATTGCCGTAGTCTAGGCGGCTAATCATCACTGTTTGCACCAGTCTCTTCCTAACCTGCAGAGGTGTCCATTGAAAAACCTTTTCAAGGGCTCGCAGAATGCGAAAACAGGTACCAGAGACTGTTTTGACAAGCTCCTTCATGGAGAGCTTGTCGTCCATCATTATTCCCAAGTTCCTTGCACATTTGTTGGGGATAGGTGGAGCACCTAGCTCAGGAGGCCACCAGTCCTCTGTCCACGCTGTCTGTGCCTTCCAAAACAGGAGAATCTCAGTTTTGGTCATGTTTAGTTGAAGACAGTTTTTGGACATCCACAAGGCTACTGTCAGTAGACACATTTTACATCTCGTTTTAGTCAAGGTGAGGTCATGGTCCATGGTGATGATCAATTGAGTGTCATCGGCATAGGAGATGGTTCTAAAGATCTAATGAGTTGTGCCAAGGGGAGCCAAATACTAAGGGTGGGCGTAATGTGCATAAGGGACCTACGCGGAGAGGCACGCAGATGAAACCAATCTCCGCACTCTCCTCATAGTTCCCTTACACACATCCCGCCTCCCGCCTGTCCTCCCGCCCGCATTAAATACATTAGAATAACAATTGTTAAGAGTAACCTTACCTTATCGGTGGCGTCCCTGGGCTCTGATCCTTCTCGCTGGAGACTAACGCTGGCACCTTGGACGCTCTGATCCTTCGTCCGGTGATTCACTCCTGCATCCTACTTAATCCTTACCCATTTACTGGCTTCCGGACCCTGTTTTCCTTCACCACTACCCAGCTACGTTTACGTCCCCTGGCCCGTATTTGCAGCTCCCGCCGGACTAACACCGGCAACTTGTACGTTCTGATCCTTCGTGTCGTGATTTACTCTTGCATCCTACTTAATCATTACCCATTCACTGGCTTCTGGACCCCGCTTGACCACACATTCAGTTGTCCTCACGGCCCCTGGATTATTTCCGCTGCCGTTCTTACCTTGTGATCCCGGTTCCCCGGGTCTGACTCCGCTGGCCATTTTTAACGCACACTGCCTTTAATTTGTATGTAACCAGTCCTGATGATGGCCTAGACTTTAGCCGGCCGAAACGCCGTCGACTTCAACAGCGTAACTTCTGGCGCCCCAATGTTATGGACATCCTATCCATTGTCTTTAGTAATTTGTTTATCATTGACTGCCTGGATGTCTTAAATATGTAATGCTTGTTGTACCACTTTGTTCCTCGTTGCTCCCTACACCACCGCTGTATATACCACTTCACGTGCCACTTGCGCCGTCACAATTTTCATGAGCACTAGTGCACAGTATCCTATCGGTTACATTTCTATTAATGTAACGCAGTGCTTTTTCTTCCCATGTGATTGTACATATGCTGTTCAATATGTCTTACATGTTTTAAGTGACTCTAAATCCATGTTACCCTACATGTATACGTCTCCCTGTGTTTCTCCCTATGCCGATTTAATCCTTAGCAATTCAATTTTGCTTACTATATTTGTTCCTCTAATGAAACCCACATTGAGACATTGTCGTTTGATATAATGTACTGCCCCAGTCTCGCTGTGGTTTAGGGGCTACCTCCTGTGGTCTGATATTGTTTCCAATTACACCGCATGCTAGCCAATTTTAGGGAAAGATTACATAAATCTGCGAGTGAGGCACACAGAGTAGGGGCTAAAGTGGTGATCACATGAGGAGATGCTGGGTCTCGTGGGGACCCTGATTTTATTGAATTTATACGGTATACGGTCTGATCCTCAGTTATTGGACTGAAACTTTCCAGTGTACACACAGGCGGGACTTCTATAGATTCCTGAGTAAAGGAGCCTACTGAGTTTGAGAACGTGTTATAAATAATATAGATTTTTTTTGTTTAAAGTAGGCTTTAAGATTATCACAGTGTGCTTGGGATGTCGGAATCGTTTGATTGCCGCTCTTAGGGTTTGTAAATTCATTAAGGATTATAAACACCTCCCTAGATAAATTTTTTGCACAGTTAATTCTCTTTTTATGACATAGAAATTAATAACAATACTATATTGGAGGACACTAACATAAAAATACCGCTAAAGGGTAAAAAGAGAATCGTTTGCAGTGCAATAGGTCTCGCATTTATGCGTGTTTGAGCTATTGGCATCGTAAATGAAAATGCCTTTTATTTATGTTTTCGTTTTTTAAACATAAATAAAAGGCAATGTCATTTACAATGCCAATAGCTTAAACTCGCATAAATGCGAGACCGATTGCATTGAAAATGTTTGTTATAACTTTTCGTCTTAGGATGCACCATCACATGCAGATTAGATCAAGGAAAAGATGACCATGGCATGCCAGGCCAGGCTGATTTACAGACTCAATGATCAAATACATGGATCTGATAAGAGTTGTGCTTTCCTTCATCACCTGAACCTTAACTATTTTACTTACCCTTTTTTGTTTTCTGCCTCTTTTGCTTCACATAGACTAGTTCTGAGTTTGCACGTGTAACCATTTGTTTATCCTGCCATCTATAAGAAAAATATATACCCCCTAGTTTTAACAATTGTGCTATTGGATATAACCATCTTTTCCTAGTTAGAATTAGGCCCTTATTTAGAGTTTGGCAGATGGGGTACTCTGTCAATACATGGCGGCTAAGTGCCACATGATATAATGCACTTGTATTTTGACCTACAGGATATCACCACATTTACGATGGAGTATCCCATTCACCGAACTCGAAGCAAGGCTCATACTCTTGTGCCCAAATCTGATCTACTCTTTACATTTCTTTATCAGCATTAAGAAGCTTTTGGGCCTGACCCGAACAAAGCTGTTGGAATTACTGCAGTATTTTAGGCTGTTTATGTTCCTAGGACGGAGGTATAATTAATAATTTGTGATTATTTGCCGCATATCATATTGTAAAATACAATAAACTATTTTCTTAAAGAAAAATAGCAAATTTCACCATCTGAATTTTCTACATCATGGGGACAGTATAGTGGCGGTAATTCAGCTGGTAGCCTCCACTTCAAATTTATAGTTTTCTCCGGAACATTTGAGGATTTTCAGTTGCCACTGAAAGCTAAATCCAGCCCTTAGTAGCTTCATCTTCCATAGGAGAATACCAAATTAACATTAGAGAAAAAAAAGATCAATGAAATAAAATTGTGAAAACTATCCTTAAAGGAATTTCTCTGCCACAGTTAAGTGAGTGGGAGTGGATTAGGTTGCCAGCTCTCAGCCTCCAGTTGGTCCCCATTCCAGAGTTTTAAGTGTCATCAGAATGCAGAGAAAGAGAGAGACACGGATGGAGCAAAATAAAGAAAGAGAAAATGTATGATTTGTGTGTATGGGCGTTTGTCATGAAATCAGTGGAAAATCAAAACTGCCTGTTTGACACATAGGGGCCGATTCCGAACCGGGTCGGAAGGGCACCGAACGCGATCCAGCTGGAAAAACTACGGGCCGTACGCGTGTTCTCCGCCCGACTCGTACAGCTTTACGAGTGAGCAAGTACGATGCGATCTACGTGAAATTCACCGACCGCGTCGTTTCCGGGTCCAAACCGCTCCGTACGTCTCGGCCGTAAGCTAACCATGGCGTGCAATGGATGCGATTTACGACCGAGCCAGTACGATGCACGTGTCGGACAGCCTGTGCGAGTCGGAGTGTCCGGCTCCCAAAACATCCGGGAAGTTGCCTTTGGGGGTCCGCGTCGGACCCCCTGTCACCCGCAGCCCTATGACTCAGACACAGGGGGAGACCCAAGGATCTCCCCAATACAGGCATGTCCGGTGCGGATGGCACTGACGCGTACCCACTGTAGGGGGCGCCCTGGTGCGAGACATACCCATTCAGTCAATGGGAGCCCATGTACGTGTCGTACGACTGGCTCCCATTGACTTCTATGGGAGTCTGACCGAACCGAGTCCGGCAGCATACGGCCGCATCGTACTCGTTCGGTCGGACAGCAGGACTCCGGCTCGGTAGGAAAACACTCCAGATCCGGCTAGGTCAAGAGCTTTCCGACCCGGATCAGAATCGGCCCTTTAGAAGTTAGCTGTGGTAAATCAAAAAAAACTGGTCATTGACCTATAATTCCAGCCAAGATAATACATGATATGGATAAACTCCGTGGGGCATATGTACAAGCACTGGAGATAACTATCGCTAACGCCAGTTAGCGGCAGTATTTTTATCGCCAATTACCGCTGAAAACTATTGCCATGTTAGCGGCGTGTTAACAAGCCATCGCTACTTGGCGATAGCCTCAGGGATCTGATAAAAAACAATACCATGCAGAATGGAGTTGCCAGGGTCAAGTGCAGCACACATCAACAACCCCTGTAAGCCACCCAACATCCAGGATCACCAGGATGAGAGCCAGGATGCCTCGCTGGAACTGCGTCTGGAGCCTGGATGCCTCCCTGGTCCTGCGTACGGAGCCTGGATGCCTCGCTGGACCTGTGTCTGGAGCCTGGATGCCTCGCTGGACCTGCGTCTGGGGCCTGCATGCCCTCGCTGGACCTGCATCTGGAGCCTGGATGCCTCGCTGGACTTGCGTCTGGAGCCTGGATGCCTCACTGGACCTGCGTCTGGAGCCTGAATGCCTCGCTGGACCTGTGTCTGGAGCCTAGATGCCTCGCTGGACCTGCATCTGAAGCCTGGATGCCTCGCTGGACCTGCATCTGGAGTCTGCATCCCTTGCTGGACCTGCGTCTGGAGTAGGATGATAAGAAGCTCTGGAATCGATGAGCCATGGTGGTAGACATTGAGGCACAATGATCGCCCGTACCTGGTGGTGAAGTCTGGCAGGTCACATGGAGACACGTTGATGACCTGTGTGAGAAGACCACCTTGTGCACCTTGAAGCTGTTAATAGTAGAGGTGGTCCTGCGCCCAAATGTAGGGAAGTCTGCATCGCATACTACGATCCACCACTATACCGGGTTGCACGGAGGGGATTACCAATGATGGGTGCCGCCTCTGTGCATCACAGGCCGGATGATGTTGGGCTGGCCAGATGCTGTGGAGGATGAGGCCCCTGAGCTGCGCTGAACTTGTGTGGTGGGAGTGCAGCAACTTCACGCCTAAGGGGGCCCTGATGCATCAACTGCATCGGGAGGTTCACCAGTGGACTTTGCAGCGACTGCTGTACCCAGGCTTGTGAAATCACACCTGGCTGAGCCTTCTGCTGGCTGAGTCACAGATTTGGAGAGAGTGCAGTGGATTGCGCCACGGTGTCAGTGTCCAGGTAAGGAGAAGGTGGGACGCGTAGTGCAGGACACCTGGGGGTCGAGTCGCCCAGGCCTAGCACATGTAGAGGATGCACCCCCAGTGGCGGCTCATCTGCTATGGCGGTAGAGCGGCGCCCCACTGCTTTCAAGCAGTGCAGAAGAGGAACAATCATCACATGATGATAACTTACTGATGTAATCGTGCTATGTTTCCTTTGCTTTAGGACGGCTCCAAGCACGGA
This sequence comes from Triturus cristatus, assembly GCF_964204655.1. Lineage (NCBI taxonomy): Eukaryota > Metazoa > Chordata > Amphibia > Caudata > Salamandridae > Triturus > Triturus cristatus. Next base: position 484,038,842 of record NC_140580.1, on the reverse strand, counting down.
GCAGGGCATGGGTGGATTGGCAGGCCCACTAAGTGCGCAATGACTGCTTGGTCGGCCCACTCAGGCTGCCAAAAGCAGTCATGCACACTTCCCTGTTCGTAATGCAGACCGCATTACAGCCTGCATGGAGAACAGTTCCACCCCTCTAGCCCCTGGCTGCATGCCTTGTCCCGTTGCCAATTACCAATCCCACTGCTGCATCGCAGCGTTGTGATTGGCTCAGGGGAGGGAGCCTAGCTGCCTACTTCCTGTTCCTGGAAGCAGACGCAGGAGAGCAGGAGCAAAAAAAACGGGACCCGGCTTCGAGGTAAGACTTCCCTTATTAAAATATTTACCCCACCCGCTCAAACACCCCCCCCCCCGCATCCACGCCCCATCCAGTGTTCTTTGTGGAGTTTACCACCTCCCAGCTGTCCAGCTTCCCCAGCACTTCTCAATGGCTGCCACTGTGTGCCCATGCACAGCGGGCATACCACTCATGTGCCTAAGGTACATACGTAGTTATGACGCATGCCATTACATGGCATTACATTCCAATGCATACTAATACTAGGTATATTGCAATAGTACGGAAGGTGTTGCATAGCAGAGATGTAAAAATGACTATTCCCACTTCAGTGAGTGCACCCGGTAAACTAACCTTTGCACCCCAAACCAAACCGTGAACCATAAAATTCATTTTTGAGTCCCCAAAACACACCCTAAAAATCACATTTGACCCAAATGCACAACCGCATTTTTATAATTGAACCCAAAACACACCCAAATTTTCAAATTTTACCCCAGAATATACCCCAAATTTCAGATCCGACATTTGAAACCCAAACCCACCCAAGAAACTTAAAATTACCCCATTACTGACCTCACAATGTGTTGTAATCGAATGCAATGTAAAGGCACCACCTTAGTCAGAGTTGCGTTGTTAACGATGTAATGCCTGCATTGTAATGGACGTTTCCCGTGCAAAGGAAAGCCATAAGCAAGCTGGTCTGCATCCGTATGCCCCTGGACCATGCTCAGCACCAAGCACCCTTTCTCTTGGACACTCCACCACTACAATGCCAGCACCCTCCTTGTCACTAGCCCTGGACACCACCTCACCTGCCAGGATCAACCTCTGCTCCAGACCAGACATCGCCATCACTGGCAGCTGCAGTATCACCCATAAGGACGACGACGACCATCCAGGAGGAGGCATTGCCATCACCTACAGAAGCACACTCCAACTGACCATCCACTTTAATGACCCAACGGCAACCATGGACCACCTCAACTCCCAGATCCGGACCAATCCAAAGCACATCCTCTGTGGAACACTCATGTGAGGTCCCCCGGGCCATGGCCCCCCATTCTCTGATGCCATTGTAGACCCCATTGCACCCCAGGGTCTCCCATCCACCGACGACATCCTACTTGGTGAACTCAAGTTCCACCTGGACAACCTCAGTGACCGGAACACCACCCCCTCCTGGGGAAGGTGCCCAACATCAGACGCAAGTAGCAAGCCACCGCAAACAAGCCACATAGCAGGACACACGGTCAAGCATGTCACCTCTGCCAGCGGGAACTTCAACTACAGCCAAAACACCGGACTCTCCTAGACCGACCATCATTGTATACATCACGTCTTCACCTTGCCCACCGGATGCCACCGCCATCCTCACCCCCCCTCGCAGCTGGGTCAACGCCACCAAAAAACATCTCGTCAACTCACTCCACACCACCACTTCGGCAATGCTTGCAAACTATGGCACTGCAGTGAAAAGCCGCCACAGATGGATCTCCAACTGCACTAACACCCACGCACCTCTCAAGAACGGCACTGCGTCAGTACCTTCCGCCTGCCAGACATATGAGGGGTGGGTGCATATCACTACCAGCAGTGGACAGACATATGAGGGGTGGGTGCAGAGGACTCCCAGCAGTGGACAGACATATGAGGGGTGGGTGCAGAGGACTCCCAGCAGGGTCCAGACATATGAGGGGTGGGTGCATAATGCATATCACTACCAGCAGTGGACAGACATATGAGCAGTGGGTGCAGAGGACTCCAAGCAGTGTCCAGACATATGAGGTGTGGGTGCATATCACTACCAGCAGTGGACAGAGTATGGGGGTGGGGGCAGAGGACTCACAGCAGTGCCCAGACATATGAGGGGTGGGTGCAGAGGACTCCCAGCAGTGTCCAGACATATGAGGGGTGGGTGCATATCACTACCAGCAGTGGACAGACATATGAGGGGTGGGTGCAGAGGACTCCCAGCAGTGGACAGACATATGAGGGGTGGGTGCAGAGGACTCCCAGCAGGGTCCAGACATATGAGGGGTGGGTTCATATCACTACCAGCAGTGGACAGACATATGAGGGGTGGGTGCAGAGGACTCCCAGCAGTGCCCCACTCCCAGGAGGATGGATGTCATTCACACACTGCATGACACACCACATGTGGGTGTGAGGACATACAACACATGCATACCCACCCACAATACACACCCTGATTTCATGCCAACAGACTGTATAGTCATGGAAATGCATACTACAATAAGTTAGCCAAGGGGAACACTCACTGTCACGCACATCACAGGAGTGATAGGAATGTCCAGGTGCTGTTACAGCCACCCAGATATTGTCTCTCATGTAAGGAATAGGGTTCACTGCGACTAGATACAATGCCCACAATTGTGAGTCAGGTGCCCAAATACCCTGCATTACACATGCCATTTGTGTGTTAGGCCGTGATTACACACATGCATAGTGCTGAAAAGGGGCAATTGGTCCCTGATGCCATTCCTACATACATAAAACACAAGTACAGTGACTGGCAAGGATGGCACAGACGATTCAGCAGAAGACATCAGTGAGCATGCATGGCCATTGTTGAAGGGATCCGTCACCAACAAAGGATATGTTGACACAGGTCAGCACAACAATTGCGCAACTGTTTGCAGGGAAGATGTCAGGTGCCACAGAGGAAGGAACACTCCTTGGGACAATGTCTCACAATCCACAGGAGCACACACTACCAATTAATATTTTATTTTCAGAGACATTGTGATGGCACACGGATACCATGGTCCACCTCATGACCATCATACTAAAACATTTCTCAGAACACTAACACATTACCAGAACACCAACTTCATGGGCCTCATCACCAACATCAAGTACCTGAAATGCAATAGTGTGGAAACTAAATGAAAAGGCTTTATTCAGCACACAAAAAATAAAATTGTTATAAAACACTATTTACAAAGGCCAATGGCCAGTCCATAGTTCGAGTCTAAGGGTGGATGTATGTGTACTACCAGTGCCTACACGTACGAGTACAAGTACATGTACGCACTAGTTGTACACGTACGTGTAGGCACTGGTAGTACACGTACGTTTACTACCAGTGCATACACGTACCTGTACACTTACATGTACGCACTAGATGTACATGTACGTGTAGGCACTGTTAGTACACATACGTGTACTACCAGTGCGTACACGTACCTGTACACGAACGTGTACGCACTAGTTGTACACGTACATGTAGACACTGTTAGTACACGTACGTGAACTACCAGTGCCTACACCAGTGCCTACACGTACGAGTACAAGTACTTGTACGCACTAGTTGTACACGTACGTGTACTATCAGTGCCTACATGTACGTTTACTACCAGGGCGTACACGTACTTGTACACATACGTGTATGCACTAGTTGTACTCGTACGTGTAGGCACTGGTAGTACATGTACGTGTACTACCAGTGCCTACACGTACTTGTACACGTACGTGTATGCACTGGTAGTACACGTACATGTACTACCAGTACCTACACGTACGTGTATTACCAGGGCATAAATGTACTTGTACACGTACGTGTATGCACTAGTTGTACTCGTACGTGTACTATCAGTGCCTACATGTACGTGTACTACCAGTACCTATATGTACTTGTACACGTATGTGTATGCACTGGTAGTACACGTACGTGTACTACCAGTGCCTACACGTACGTGTATTACCAGGGTGTACACTTACTTGTACACGTACGTGTACGCACTAGTTGTACACGTACGTGTACGCACTGGTAGTACACGTACGTGTACAACTAGTGCATACACGTACTTGTACTCGTACGTGTACGCACTAGTTGTACACATACGTGTACGCACTGGTAGTACACGTACGTGTACTACCAGTGCCTACACATACGGGTACGCATTTCACACGCTTACAATGGTGATACAGCTGTACACATGCCAGGAATGGAGGGCTACGAGTCGCATATGGATGTCAATCAAGTACTTGTCATTGCATACTTTCATGTGCAGGCCCTAGGTGTGTTAGCCAGGGATATTGCACAGGTCCTCTCATCTAGTTGCACAATTGATGTGTTCTGACCTGTGGACACATGTCATGTGTGATGGGGCACGATGTGGCACACATCACCTTGACACTTGCCACATGTGTGTCTGTAGTCCAACTGTGTCATGCATAGCAGCAGTGGGTGGCACAGTCATCAACACCCGCACCTGTCTCCTGATGCCAGGGACAAGGACACTTTATCAACTGACCTGGGACTATGTCGGCTGTGTGTCATGTGTTCACATGAGCTTCATGTCAGTGTCCCGTCAACGGCATCTGCTGTTGGTGCATCCAACAGGGGTCTGTGTGGAGATGGGCATGTAACACATTTACGCACACCATGCCACATGTGGATTCCCAAGTCTGTAGGGTCTGTGTGCATGGGACATCATATATTTTCAGTAATACATGTGTTTGTTGTCTCAATGGCTGTGTCTTTGTGTTGTCACATGTACCCCTTCATCGCTACTGTGTTTGACATGTACATTTGACATTCCATGTGACCTGTGCGTGTGCCTTGCAGTCAGCTGTCTGGATGAGATGACAGCCTTCAAATGCAGCTATGTGGTTGTGTGTCACTCCGGTGATATCTGTGGCTCTTCACTCAGACTGGCCCCCAAATCTTTTCAGGGCATGTAATGTTGACTTGACAATCAACAGGTGTATCAGGCATTTTGTATCAGTGCCAGCAAGCTGCCATCTTTGTCCTGGATGTATTGCACACACCCGACTCCATAGTTACCTGATGTGTATTAGCAGTGTAGCATGTGCTATGTTCATTGACATTGATGTTTGCCGACTCTCAATCTTCATTCTTCAAAACTGTGTTTTGCAGGGCACCACCTGTCCCAATACTTGGGACAGGTGGTGCCCTGCCAGACTTGGGTGCCATGAGGGAACGTGCCTGCATCCGCCGTTACAGATTCACTCAACAGTTGATTGAGGACCTGACAAACAAGCTGGCATCACACCTCCAACCGCAACACAGGTATCCTACTGCGCTGACCCCCAAGATGAAGGTGATGACAGCCTTACATTTTTTTGCCACAGGTACGTTTCAATTGAACATAGCTGATATGGGTGGGATGTCCCAGACTATGTTCAGCCGTGTCCTGCGTGATGTTTTAGCAGCCATGTTGGAGCACCTTGATGAATGCATCAAATTTCCGACTCCAGAGGGGTTGAGGGAGGGGGATTTCTATGCCCTGGGTGGGATGCCCCATGTAATTGGGTCCATTGATGGTACACATGTGGCTTTTGTACCACCACAGCCACAGGAACAAGCCTATCGCAACCGCAAACATTGACACTGGATAAATGCCCTTGTGGTGTGACTTGCTAACATGCTTATTTCACATGTCTGTGCACGTTTTCCAGGATCAGCACACGATGCCTACATCATGAGGCATAGCAGGGCGCCACAAATGATGCTGCGGCTGCACAACGAACAAGCATGTCTTGGTGGGTATAGTCTTTTTGTCCTATGTGTTGCGGTATCTTTGTCTCTTATGGCATCTCGTGACCCACTTATTTACATGATGTTTCCATGTAGGGGACTCTGGCTATCCCAACATGCCATGGCTGCTGACACCTCTCCACAACCCAAGAACAGCTGCAGATCACCGGTACAACGATGCACACGGCCAGACCAGGCGAGTGATTGAGAGGACATTTGGACTCCTGAAGAGACGATTCCGGTGCCTGGACAAGACAGGCAGGTCCCTCCCTTATGTCCCAGAGAAGGTCTGCAAAATCTTCATTGTGTGCTGCATGCTGCACAACATGGAAGTTGAGCAGGCAGTGCCACTCATCCTGGATCCAGATGAGCAGGAGCATCCATCCGTGGAGGATCAAGGGCTTGGTCACGAGGCTAGTGATGATGAGGAGGAGGGGGATGATATCCGGAGTCAGCTCATACGCAACTTCTTCTCATAATGTTGAGTCACCGGCTATGAGTGTGCAAGCTTGTAGCGTTGAGTGGCATATGTTGCAATGTGTGTGTCCAGCTGACTGAATGCAAAGTGACTTGGATGTGTGTTCTGATGTGTCACTCGAGTGATGATGTCATGCAACACAGTTTTGCCGAGAGACTTGATTGGCAATTTACATGTGTCCAACATTGTTCATGTTTTGTACACTTCCATGTGTGCGTTGACAATTTTTTTCGGTGACTTCTCGTGTGTCTGTCATTCCCAGGTATTTTGCACCTGTTGTCTGGTCGTTTGGATTGCAACGTGTGCTGAATCAGCGTTCCATGCACGGACATGTGGAAATGTCAGTTTGGGTAAGTATTGCAGCAAGGCTTTTTGGTGGTGGTACAGGTTGTGATTGTGTGATGACTGCTTCTGTGCATGTTGTGGTACCATGCATACATGTCTTCTCACCATGGATACGTAGCATCACTCCCATGACATGATAGTCAGCCTTCTTGACAGTCATCTGTAGTGGAATATGGCGTCTGATGAAGGCATCAATGTGTGTGTACCTTGGCTCTGAAACATTGCAGATGCCACGGGTGGACATAGTGGGGGACATCACAACAACATGCTCTATGGGGAATTGCAGCCTCTCCGTGTGCAGCAGGATGTCTTTTGCTCATCCCCTTACCTTGTGTGCAAGTTCATTGGGATTGACATCATCCGTGTTGTGAAGGGGGGTCCAGCGTATGTCCCACATGTTCTGTCAACTGACCTGTGAGTCTGTTAATATGGAGGCATATCCCTTTGTGTGTGTATGTGGAATAAAGGTATTGAGCACAATCCAAAGTGCCTCATCTCGGTCACTGCAGATCTCTTACCGATTTGCATGCGTCATCTATAGCAGAATTTACAAAGATTGAGCATATGAGTGTATGTGTACTTTGGCAACATGTATGCAGTGCTTCATGGCTAATGATCTCTATTGTGCATGAATTACCTGGTTGTGTATGTATTTGTGCAGGTTGCTGCCCACAACGGGACGTGAATGCCTGCTGATGGTGTGCCTCCTTTGCGCATCTCCGCATTTTGTTGCCTGACACAGTGGCTGTCATTTATGTTTATTGATCATACACTTTCTGGGAGTGACCCATGAGTGAGCTGACACTCCTTCCTTGACATACACCTGTTGCACTGTGCCTTGCAGACCTCCTTGTCTTTGTGTGTTGATTTTTGCATGATTTCTAACCCCTTCCGCCTGCTACTGCCTCACCTGCGGCCCGCCACTCCGAGTGCCCTGATTCTGCAACCCCCACGCCTCAGAAATGCTCAGCCCTTCCCCCTCCACCCATTTGTAATGCAGCCAGCAGCTTTTCTATGTCACTGTAGCCCCAGCGCCATGCCAAAGGCCGGACCGTCTGCACCTGCAACATGCACAGTGCACGACCCTCTAGTCCTTGCATGATCCACGTCACACAACAGGCTCATGCTGCAGCCACTCTCCGAGCAATGTCCTCGTGACAATCATCTTCCTGCCATCAGGCACCCCCTAAGCACACACACGACACCTTTGCATGCTGAGTGTGCTACACCAACTGCCTACACAGCTCTGCCCAGCCTACCAGACCCTGTCAGTACAACCAAGTTATGTGCCTCCACACCCGCTCCATCCACCAGCATGCCATTGGACTCTGTTACCTCCTCAACACTACAGCCCCACACATCACCTTCATGACAGTAACCTGGACAAAAGCATCCTCAGCACATGACGTCTTCATTGCCACCTCAGACGGATCCAAGATCACCCGCAGGGATGCCAACACCAATCCCGGGGGCTGAATTGCTAATTATTCACAAGTACACCCTCAGAGTCACAAGTCCGGGTTCGCAGCAACTCCCTAGCTACCCTCGGAGTAACTCTCATCTACAGATCTGCAGGCCTACATCCACAATTCCGCTAAGCCATCAACACATACATCTGTACGCAGGCCCTCACCTCCACATGCTACAAGTGGCTGGGGGCCAGTAACTTCTTGCTGGAGGGGACACACACCACCATCCATCATTGGTCCATCAACATTTGAATCCACGTCTCCAACAAGCAACACAGTGCCACTCACCCCGCGCCCGATCCCTCAAAGATGCCTGATGTAAGTCGCCACAGACAAGCTGTGTGGGACACTCAAAACAACAACACCGCCACACCCTGCAAACTCACACACTGGATCAGCAACTGATCCATCAATCTTGCCACATTGACGGACTTTCCTGTGAAGCACAACAACAGTTAAGGCACCTGGGACAAGGCAGACCTACTGGACTCCTACAGACCTAGCCGGACTCTTGTGCAAACCTTGCAACACAAAGAGACATCATTTTCCTTACAGCCCTGGAAAACAACACACACAGCCATCACCATATCATCAGCAAGGACAAGTGGAGATCTTTCAGATAGTGCCGAGACACCCAAACACACGACATCAGGGAGCTCATCAGCATTGTGAGTGAACTGACAGCAGATCTCCATCCAAGACACCCCACCCTTGCAAGGCAGATCCCATCCCTTGCTACTTTGTACCACTGCAAGCTCATGGCCATACACAACAGCCTTGGCACACAGAGGCAGACAGCTCTATTATCTGCTGGACAAACCCCCCTCAGGTCATGGACTCCCGTCAGCAGCATGTACACAACCGGGATCATGTGCACCATCCACTCTGGCTCTCCATCAGGCCCCTTCCCACACAACATCTCAACCACATCATTCGCCATCCTTGAAGCCCACTTCCTGCGCGTCATGAATGTCTCCTTTGAGTTAGCCACATTCCATGGCTGCAGGAGGCATGCAGAGCCCCAGGCCCTTCTTAAACAATGGACGGCAGTACGGCAGGATCTCCTGGTACATCACCCTACTTCCCTACCCAGCAAATGTCACCAGGAAGACACTCAACAAGCAACTGACCAATTTCCTACATTCAACCAGCTCCAGCCAACTGGCACCAGACCGTTTTACACAGTAATCACACCACTGCAACCGTCATCATTGCCACCACCAACGACTACTTTGCCCTGCTCAACAATGGTGAGGCCACCACCCTTGACCTCTCCACGGCATTCTACACCATGTGCTACCACACTGTCAGCTCACACATCTCCAACACTGGTATCCAGAGGAGGGCCCAGGATTCAATCAGGAAGTAGCTCACCAGCAAGGCACAGGGAGTCTGCCTCCACCCTGCAACATGTAGTACACTGGGGTCATCTGGCCCATGCCACAGGGCTCTTCTCTCAGCGTGGCGATCTTCAATGTCTCCATGACCCCCCTCTCCACCATCACATGCACACACAACCTCATCATCATCTGGTATGCCATTGACACCCAGCTGCTCCTCAAACTCACCAAAGAGCCAGCAATTGCCAGATCCAAACTTCAAGAAGGCATGAGATCCGTTGATGAATGGCTGAAAATCAGCCATCTGAGGCAGGACTTGGACAGGACAGAGGTCATCATCTGAGGATTGTCCCCTTATGGCTGGGTCGACTCCTTGCGTCCCACTGGTCTGTGTACCGCACCAGCACCCAGTGGCCACGCAGGCAAGCTGGTGTTCATCATGGACCCATCGCTCACAATTAACATGCAACTCACCAACATCTGTGCCTCATGCTGCAACACCCTCCACATGCTGCTGATGACCCCCAGATAGATCCACTCCAAGGCAAGACAGACCGTCCCCCTGGTCCAGGACACCAGCCGGCTCAAATACAGCACCGGCCTCTACAGAGGACAACAGCAAACATGCAGGAGAACTTATTCACATCCAGGGTGCATCCGCACACCTCATCTGCAACATCCCCCGCCCCAGCCAGATCACCGTCCACCTGAGAGAGGTACAATGGCTCACTGTGTGCTGCAGGATCACCTTCAGACTCCTCAACCACACTCAGGAGGCAGTCCACAACCCCAGACCCAAACCGACCTTGGACGTGTGTCATCCAACACCCCGTTGGCCCTACTCCATGCAGCCCACCTTGCCCTGGCCACCATTCATCACATCCACATAACCTTTGCATGCAGGAGATAGTTCTCCCACCTCGCAAAACAGACCTGGTACTCCCTCCCCGGGCACATCAACATGACCCATGACCTCTACACCTTCATGTAACTCTTCCAAATTGGACTGTCAGAGCAATATAGCAAGCCCCCCCTCAGCAGCTTGAGGCCATCACGGGTGAGTGTTGGGCTCCATGTCTGTATTTTGTGATACATTGTGAGCCATGTGTGTCCTCGACCGGACTCAGATCCACGTGTATGGATGGCTGGAGTTAGTTCCACACTCAGGCATACTTTGACATATCCCCACACGTAGGTTGTGGACTCATGCTAAATGACTGCAACATGAAATTTCAATTATTAATTTTTTAATTTCGAGTTCTGGGGCGTGATTTGTGCACAGAAAATGGGGAAATGCAGGGACCATAGCATCCAAAGTTCACAAGGGGAGATGGGATCCTTGCCATTTGAAGTCATCAGAGTCCAGCCCACAGTGTTTGGCATCATTGGTCAGACTGTGACCAGCAAGTCCATGTGGCAGATGATGTCAATCAATGAGGTGATGCTGTCGCACATGAAGGCCAGGTGACCTGGGAGATGTGGATGGCTCGCTGCCTTTCACGGTCTTTTCCGTGGACGACCAACCTTCCTCAGGGGACCCTCAGATGCAGGCCTTGACGATGTTTGGGACTCTCCATCGGACGAATCCTCCTCCTCCTCCCTCCCTGTGGCTGGTGCTGGTCTGCGCCTGGTGTCACAGGGAGGGTTGCCCATGTTGTCGGCGATCCGACGGAGTGAATGGCTTATGTCCCTTTGCACCGCCAGGCGCTCAGCCAGTCTTGCCTCCATCCATCCTTGGTGTTGTTGTTGACTGGCGTGTTGCTCGGCCTGCTGGTTTTTGATCTCTGTGAGGGTCACCACTACCTGGCTGATCTCCTTGGTGTCACGCCGGTATGCCTCCATGATGTTGCGGATGTGTGACATACCGGTCCCTTCAGCTGGCTGGTCAGGTTCTCACCTCCGCTGTCCTCCACTCCCGCCACCCCTGCCCACACGAGCTGGGCCTGCCGTTGTGGGCACATCGGGTCGACGGGACTCCTGAGGGATGGCAGTGGCGGTGTTGTCTGCCTCCTCCTGGGTGCCCGCCGCACCTTGTCCCTCCTGGTCAGACTGGCTCACATTTGACCCAAATGCACAACCGCATTTTTATAATTGAACCCAAAACACACCCAAATTTTCAAATTTTACCCCAGAATACACCCCAAATTTCAGATCCGACATTTGAAACCCAAACCCACCCAAGAAACTTAAAATTACCCCATTACTGACCTCACAATGTGTTGTAATCGAATGCAATGTAAACTCACTCCACACCACCACTTCGGCAATGCTTGCAAACTATGGCACTGCAGCGAAAAGCCGCCACAGATGGATCTCCAACTGCACTGACACCCACGCACCTCTCAAGAACGGCACTGCGTCAGTACCTTCCGCCTGCCAGACATATGAGGGGTGGGTGCATATCACTACCAGCAGTGGACAGACATATGAGGGGTGGGTGCAGAGGACTCCCAGCAGTGGACAGACATATGAGGGGTGGGTGCAGAGGACTCCCAGCAGGGTCCAGACATATGAGGGGTGGGTGCATAATGCATATCACTACCAGCAGTGGACAGACATATGAGCAGTGGGTGCAGAGGACTCCCAGCAGTGTCCAGACATATGAGGTGTGGGTGCATATCACTACCAGCAGTGGACAGAGTATGGGGGTGGGGGCAGAGGACTCACAGCAGTGCCCAGACATATGAGGGGTGGGTGCAGAGGACTCCCAGCAGTGTCCAGACATATGAGGGGTGGGTGCATATCACTACCAGCAGTGGACAGACATATGAGGGGTGGGTGCAGAGGACTCCCAGCAGTGGACAGACATATGAGGGGTGGGTGCAGAGGACTCCCAGCAGGGTCCAGACATATGAGGGGTGGGTGCATATCACTACCAGCAGTGGACAGACATATGAGGGGTGGGTGCAGAGGACTCCCAGCAGTGCCCCACTCCCAGGAGGATGGATGTCATTCACACACTGCATGACACACCACATGTGGGTGTGAGGACATACAACACATGCATACCCACCCACAATACACACCCTGATTTCATGCCAACAGACTGTATAGTCATGGAAATGCATACTACAATAAGTTAGCCAAGGGGAACACTCACTGTCACGCACATCACAGGAGTGATAGGAATGTCCAGGTGCTGTTACAGCCACCCAGATATTGTCTCTCATGTAAGGAATAGGGTTCACTGCGACTAGATACAATGCCCACAATTGTGAGTCAGGTGCCCAAATACCCTGCATTACACATGCCATTTGTGTGTTAGGCCGTGATTACACACATGCATAGTGCTGAAAAGGGGCAATTGGTCCCTGATGCCATTCCTACATACATAAAACACAAGTACAGTGACTGGCAAGGATGGCACAGACGATTCAGCAGAAGACATCAGTGAGCATGCATGGCCATTGTTGAAGGGATCCGTCACCAACAAAGGATATGTTGACACAGGTCAGCACAACAATTGCGCAACTGTTTGCAGGGAAGATGTCAGGTGCCACAGAGGAAGGAACACTCCTTGGGACAATGTCTCACAATCCACAGGAGCACACACTACCAATTAATATTTTATTTTCAGAGACATTGTGATGGCACACGGATACCATGGTCCACCTCATGACCATCATACTAAAACATTTCTCAGAACACTAACACATTACCAGAACACCAACTTCATGGGCCTCATCACCAACATCAAGTACCTGAAATGCAATAGTGTGGAAACTAAATGAAAAGGCTTTATTCAGCACACAAAAAATAAAATTGTTATAAAACACTATTTACAAAGGCCAATGGCCAGTCCATAGTTCGAGTCTAAGGGTGGATGTATGTGCACTACCAGTGCCTACACGTACGAGTACAAGTACGTGTACGCACTAGTTGTACACGTACGTGTAGGCACTGGTAGTACACGTACGTTTACTACCAGTGCATACACGTACCTGTACACGTACATGTATGCACTAGATGTACATGTATGTGTAGGCACTGTTAGTACACATACGTGTACTACCAGTGCGTACACATACCTGTACACGAACGTGTATGCACTAGTTGTACACGTACATGTAGGCACTGTTAGTACACGTACGTGAACTACCAGTGCCTACACCAGTGCCTACACGTACGAGTACAAGTACTTGTACGCACTAGTTGTACACGTACGTGTACTATCAGTGCCTACATGTACGTGTACTACCAGGGCGTACACGTACTTGTACACATACGTGTATGCACTAGTTGTACTCGTACGTGTAGGCACTGGTAGTACACGTACTTGTACTACCAGTGCCTACACGTACTTGTACACGTACGTGTATGCACTGGTAGTACACGTACATGTACTACCAGTGCCTACACGTACGTATATTACCAGGGCGTAAATGTACTTGTACACGTACGTGTATGCACTAGTTGTACTCGTACGTGTACTATCAGTGCCTACATGTACGTGTACTACCAGTACCTATATGTACTTGTACACGTATGTGTATGCACTGGTAGTACACGTACGTGTACTACCAGTGCCTACACGTACGTGTATTACCAGGGTGTACACTTACTTCTAGACGTACGTGTACGCACTAGTTGTACACGTACGTGTACGCACTGGTAGTACACGTACGTGTACAACTAGTGCATACACGTACTTGTACTCGTACGTGTACGCACTAGTTGTACACATACATGTACGCACTGGTAGTACACGCACGTGTACTACCAGTGCCTACACATACGGGTATGCATTTCACACGCTTACAATGGTGATACAGCTGTACACATGCCAGGAATGGAGGGCTACGAGTCGCACATGGATGTCAATTAAGTACTTGTCATTGCATACTTTCATGTGCAGGCCCTAGGTGTGTTAGCCAGTGATATTGCACAGGTCCTCTCATCTAGTTGCACTGTGGTAAATAAAATTCCTTTACCGGGACTTAATTTGATACGGAAACATAATAAAATAGCTCAGTAAAATGAGAGGCAGAATCCGTGGTATTAGAGGTTCGGAATGGGCTTTATTCCAATGATCGATTATAATCGGTTGCTCCAAGTTCCATCACCACGGAGGTTCAGGAAGTGAAGTACATACTTTATTGACAAGAAATGACTTTTATAGTACATACATTACAATGAAGCGAATGCAGTAGGCGTAACAATTGATAAGGAAAATGACGATTCATATGCGTAACCGAAAATGGGTGTAATAAGGAGTAAAAAGGAACATAATTGGTTATGATGTCATATATAGGTGGATCTATAAGATAATACTTGGCATAGATGCGCGCGCAGCAGCATGACGTGTGATTGACGTGCAACTAGGGGGTGAAGGGGACTTGACATTTAGCTCTACATGTGGAGACGAAAAGTCTGGGGGGTCAAGTCAACCTAATCCCAAATCATATCTAACATCCTATGTTTAAAGAACTATGTTATCCACAAAAGAAGGACTCTCGGACAGAATCTATTCTATACTGACTGTGCGTGCGTGTACAAGCGTCTAAGTGTCTACACTAAATGCGAGAGGGTAGGAATATTCCATGGTAACAGGACTAGGAATTACTTGCATAAAGACAGAGAAGCCGGGCCTTTTGCTCGATAGCTGGAAGAATGTTTACTTAAACTACTAGACAGGAATGCATCGGCTGAGGGGTGAAGCAGATAACTCGAAGGTGAAATACAGTTCTTGGCAGAGAATAGGCTGATGTCAGGCTTCGTGAGCCGCGCAGAGAATGAGACAAAGTTCATGGTCACAGATGCAGGCTCAGACTGGGGTTTTCAGAGGCAGAAGGCA
The DNA here is from genome assembly GCF_964204655.1 of Triturus cristatus. Classification (NCBI taxonomy): domain Eukaryota; kingdom Metazoa; phylum Chordata; class Amphibia; order Caudata; family Salamandridae; genus Triturus; species Triturus cristatus. Next base: position 484,023,603 of record NC_140580.1, on the reverse strand, counting down.
AGAAGAGTTTGATGACAGAATCAGGGCCTACTTGCCTGGACTGTAAAATGGCATAGGTGAACCATATAAAACCGGTGGCTTTTCATACTTAGGAATGGAATATCCGGCCTATTCATGGCGGATCTGACAGAGGACATGTTGACGGTGGACGCACATGTGTTTGCGTCTTCATAACTGGAACTGGAGGAAACATACATGTACTTGTAACATGCACATAGAACCGTTGGGGTCCAAGATAGGGGACATAACTGACCAGAAAAATCCATATTTCCACATTCCCTCCTTGTCCCCTACTTGCCCGTCAAGAGATATCAATCTTCATTAATCCATTGATCTGTTCGTATAACATCATTTGTTCTTCTTTCTTCTTCCGTGACGAATGAGATCTTGGGGGTGGAATACACGATGTGGCACACAGGCCACAGATCGCTGGTCCACATTGTAGACATAGACAGCAACTGAATAGTATGAGAAGGCCAATACCTAGGAAGGATAGAACTCTCCATCCCCAGGCTGATATCACACTCCAAAACCAACCGGACCAAGTCCAAGTGCCTGGGTTCTGGTGTATCTGGCTTACAATCTTATGAAGGCGAGTTATAGCTTTATATACAGATGGCGAATTTTCTGGTATGAATACGCAGCAGCTTGATCCGATGACCCTACAAGCTCCGCCCCTATCAGCCAGGATGACGTCAAGGACAAGACGATTTTGAAGCACAACAATCCGCATAGCAGACTGCTCTTCTGTTAAATTGCCTAGGGCGGAAATAGTTTCATTCACTACTGCTTCAAGGGTTCTAGTTAATCTACGTATCAGCTTACTATTAGTAACAGTACCTATATAGGGAAAGATGCCTTTATTGAAATCTGTGTATTTTTCCCATGCTGTTTCAGTGTAATCGACAATTGGGAGATCTCTCCGCTCTCTGTTGTGTACTAAATGAATATTTCTATAATAATCAGGAGGAGCTAGGAAAACAGGTGGCAAAAGGAATGCAATGTAGCAGGTACCATCCCAATCTAGAGGTAGACGCATATATGCAGTCTGACCACATATAAAGTAGGAGTGGCGATAAGCTCTAAATGAAGATTTGCCTTGATCACTGAATTCTACTGTAGTAGTGCATTTACTATGGCCCATATGTATGGAACCGACTTTTCTTACACACAATTCACCTTTCGCTGGGAATACTGACATGGTTGGTAAAACTAGTTCAACTTCGGATTCGACATTTAGAACCATGAGATTAGGAGTAAAGTTACCTAATCCATATACTTCATTTTCTAGATCAGTTCCTGTTCCTTTGGGGCGACCCTCCTTGTCAGGGTAACAGACTTTGAATAAAACTAGGTTCAGATTTCCCCATACCCACTGGTCTTGGTAAACGGCTGTATCTGAGTCTATGGAATTGATTAAACTAAACCATGCTCCACAGGAGCCATTATGTGTAAACGGATGTGGAAAGAAAGGCAGGACTCCTTCATAATTCTGATAGGGAGGGAGCCGGCCACACACCCAACAATTAGTTGCATTACTAGTCTGATGGGAATGATGTAACATACTAATGAAAGTGTTATTGCGCAGCGCAAGTCTATAAGACAATTCATGCGGGGGTAAGTCACTAAAAGAATGTTCAGAAGTAACATTGTAACCGTTTCTGGCAATAGGGTAATATATGTGCAACAATATACTTGCAGTAATTATTAAAAGACTTAAGAAAAACAAGATTAATAATGTCACTATGCAATGGCTACGCAGTGATTTACAATACGCCTGTCGTTTCATCATTTTTCGCGACTGTCCATGATTCAGGTCTAGGCGATACATGTCGGAGACAGATTCAACCGCTTCACCTAGGAGAGGACTTAAACAATCAAATCGTCCGACGGCCTAGGCCTTAATTTTAGTTTATAAAATCCTTTACTGTCGGCCTCAGCCAGAGGTAGTTTTGAGTCAATTGGTGAGGACACACGAGGTGGGCTGTTTACATCTGAAGGAAGTCCATGAAATTTCTTGATATGACTTGAATGAATCCAGCCTTTTCTGCCTTCAATCTTCACGGCTGTTCTTGTGGTCAGCAGGACCAACTTGGGTGACTTCCACCTGGGCTCCAGCTGAGTCTTTCGGTCGAAATTCCTCACAAGGACGAGGTCCCCCGGAATTACGTCATGGGGTTTCACCTCAGTATTGTCGGGAAAGGCTGCAGCTACCTGTGAACGACAAGATTGTAGTGCAGACATCAAGGAAGCCAAGTAATCTGTCAGCATATTACAGTCAATATCAGTTATTTTGCGTGGTATAGGCGTCCCCCACATATTTGGTGGTCTGCCGAAGATCACCTCATACGGGGATAGCCCTGTTCGAGAGTGTGCTACCATTCTCATGTAGAAGAGTGCAACTGGTAACGCTACTACCCAGTCGACACCTTTCTCTCTGCATATTTTGGACAATCTGATTTTCAGTATCTGATTATGTCTTTCTACGAGACCTGCTGCTTCGGGGTGTCGGACACAGTGAAATTTCCACTGATAACCTAACAGAAGTGAAACATGTTTCATTAATTCGGATGAGAACGGCTGGCCGTTATCTGAGTGAACAACACGTGGTAAACCGTATCGTGGGAAGAATTCTCGAACTAACTGTTTGGCAGTAGTCGGGGCAGTGTAATCTGAAACCGGGTATGCCTCCGTCCAGCGGGAAAGAGCGCAGACAACTACGAGAACATATTTGAATCCTCGACATCGTTCCATCTGGATATAATCCATCTGGAGGACTTCAAAAGAGTGATTAGGAGGATGAAATCCACCTTGTTCTACGGGAACACTTTTTCCTGGGTTGAACTGACAACAGATCATACAGGTACGGACCTTTTGTTTGGCTGCTGCTCGTAAATGTTTATTGAACCAAATGTGTTGAATGCTGTCTAGCATAGCTTTTTCTCCTAGATGTGCTGGACTATGTATAGTGTTAACTATAACTTGGACCATTGAATCAGGAAGGAACCACACAGACTTTTCCTTCATCATCCATCCTTGGTCCGTTTGGATCCCTCCTAATTCAGTCCATTTCTTTATTTCGTCTGGTGTAGCATGTGTCTGTATGTCAATTACGTCAAGGGTAGGATCTTTAACTGTCATACAATGTGTCGGCATCGGGACTATTGTCTTTGTCATGTCGGATGTTTGGGTTTGAGCAGTCTGTTTAGCTGTTCTGTCGGCTAGATCATTGCCTTGAGAAATGATATCAGTAACCTTCGTATGAGCCTTACATTTCATAATTGATATTGCAGTAGGTAGATGTATTGCATCTAATAAGGCATGAATGAGGGGTCCGTGCTGAATGTGGGCACCGTGGGAAGTTAAATAACCTCTCTCTCGCCATAGCACGCCGAAGTCATGTACAACTCCGAATGCATAACGTGAATCAGTGTATATGTTGACTTTTTTATTTGTGGCTTGAATACAGGCTTGTGTCAGAGCAATAAGCTCTGCGGCTTGAGCTGACAAAGTATTTATACGATTAGTTTCAATGACTTCAGTATCTGTTGTGACTGCGTAAGCAGCCACCAACTCTCCTGTATTTGTTCTCATACATGAACCATCTACATACAATGTTAGGTCTGGATCAGATAATGGGACATCGGTTAAGTCTTGTCTAGGTTTCGTCGTTATTGTAATAACTTCAATACAGTCATGGGCTAGTGGGTCTGTTCCGGTTACTGGCAAAAGTGTGGCAGGATTCAATGTGTTACAGCGTCTGATTTCTATGTGTGGCTGAAACAATGTAAGTTCGTACCCTGTAAGTCGCGCTATAGTCAAGTGTTGTGTTTGCGTTCTATTTACAAGAACCTCTACTGCATGTGGTACTTGAACTGTCAATGGATGTCCTAACACTATGGCATCGCTTTGTCTGATTGCTAAAGCTGTCGCTGCCACTGATTTTAGGCATGCAGGCAAAGCCTGAGCTACGGGATCTAATGTACTAGAAAAATAAGCACATGGTTTGTGTGCTCCTGCTTGTTCCTGTGTAAGTACTGACAAGGCAGTACCTTCGCGTTCTGTAACAAAGAGTGTAAACTGTTTTCTGTAACATGGCGTTGCTAAAACAGGTGCTTGACATAAAGCTTTCTTTAGGCTTTCAAAAGCTTGTGTATGTTCCTGAGTCCAAGGGAGAACAGTCGATGTGGCTGCCTCCTGTGTTGTCAACTGAATGAGTGGTTTTGCTAGAAATGCGTACTGAGGGATCCACTGCCTGCAATATGACGTGAGGCCTATGAAAGCCCGCACCTCCTTTTGTGTCTTGGGTATTGGCATGTTAGCTATTAACTGAATGCGGTCGGGTGTAAGCTGCCTTCCCTCCTTGGACAGCGAGTGTCCAAGATAAATAACTCGCTGGACACAGAATTGCAGCTTAGAAGGGGACACCTTGTGCCCCTTTTCGGCTAGAAATTGTAAAACTGTCAGTGATGCTTTTTCACATTCCGGTTCACTTCTCGCGGTGATCAACAGATCATCGACGTATTGAAGCAGAGCAGTGTTAACTGGCATGTGGATACTGTCGAGTTCTCGTTTCAGTGCTTGGCTATAGATGCTGGGGCTTTCTGTAAATCCTTGAGGTGCGCGTGAGAATTTAAAGCTACGTCCATTTAAACTAAATCCGAACAAATATTGGCTTTCCGGATCTATTGGGACGCTGAAAAAGGCATTCTTGAGATCGATTACAGTAAAGAATGTCGCTTCGGAATCAATAGCTGTCAGTAATGACGAGATATCTGGGACCACAGGAAATTGTGGCACAATGCATTTGTTTAATTCGCGCAGATCAATAACCAATCGATATACTGGCGGGGCCTTTGGATCTGTTCGTTTAAGAATCGGAATTATCGGTGAATTACATACATTGGAGTCTGTTTCTACAACTACTCCTTGGGTAATGAGCTCGTCAATGATTTGTAGTAAAGCCACTACAGCATCTGGTGGTAACTTGTATTGTCGCATTCGTGGTAGCACCACTCCTGCCTTTAATGTGACTCGATATGGTGTAATATTCATGCATCCAACATCAGTAGGGCCTTGTGCCCATAGATGTGTAGGTAAAGTCTGCAGTCGGGGATCCATGTCTCTAGACACATAATGACCTTTAAAATCACGTAAAAACAACCTTACTCCTTCCGGAGAACAACATATTACAGCTCCTAGAGCTTTCAGCGTTTTTATTCCTAACAGATTTTCTGGACATGATTTAGTAAGCAATAAATCTGTGGTTCGGGTCAGAGGTCCTATCGTAAGTGGAAGAGGCTGTGATACGTCATTAACAATAGGTTTTCCTGAAAAACCAAGGGAAATATTTTGTGAGCCTGAGAGGGGTGCCCCTGGAACTTCACTACGTTTTATGGTTGTTCGACTTGCCCCTGTATCGAGTAAAAATTTTCTGTCTTGGCCTAATAATTCACTATGTACATAAGGTCCTTCTTGATCTACAGGGATCTCGATAAGGGGTAAGTCAACTTCCCTCTCTAGGCTTGTTCATGCGTATCGTTGATAATCAGGATAGTCGTACTGTGCGGTCTGGTACAGTTGTCGTGTCGTGGTTTGTGTGGCAGCAACAGGCAGCGCTGGTGCAGCTGGCACAAACTGTATAGACTGTTGTGAAGCTGGCATGGACTGTGCATGCTGCGGGGCTCCTTGTTCATTCTGGTCCTGTCTAGGTGGCCGTGGTCTTTCTTGTGTTTTACCTATGGCGATATTATGTTTCAAAACTGGACAATCGTGTACGTAATGACCTGGCTTTTTACAATAATTGCATGTCCCTTTTACAGGTCCTGCTGAATCACCGGAATGTGTCATACCCTTTTTATGTCCTTCAGCTGGAACTGTCTGAGAAACTAACATTTTCATTTTCGTGTCTTTCATGCGTCTGTGTTCATGTTCTTGTTCCTCTCTAATTCTATTGTGATGGTATTGTAACATTTGTAACATTTGTGATGGAGTGTTACCTTGCCAGGTACTTTCGAATTTTAATACTCTATTCTTTACTTGGGGCAGGGCATTTTCTACTAATTTTGTTACGAACAGATGTGGGTATGATTCGCTACTTGCTTTTAGGCCACTATTTATACCAAAACATTTTTCAAATCGGGCATAGTAATCACTAGTGTCTTCATCTTGCTTCTGCTTACAGGCTGAAATTGTACCCCAATCTTCCTTTTTCGTAGTTAATAAACGTGGCAGTACCTGTACTAATAAACCTGGTAGTGCTTTAGTTTTATCCCCGAGTCCTGCTCCTGCAGTTCGGGCCTTTTCTTCTGCTTCTAATACTGACCATTCTATCTTTTGGTCTCCTACCTCCCACTCTTTTTCCTTGAGTTTCTCATAAATGCCAGCAGGCATCAGTACCTTTAATATTGTCATAATGTCGGGATAGGTATACTCTCCCATGAGTAACATGTCTTTAATTTCTCGGTGGAAACCCGCTGGATCTTTGTCATGACTGGGTACCACTTTCTTCATTTCTAACAATTCTATTTTTGATATGGGCGTATATACAAATACGCGTTTAAACTCATTGTCCTCGCCCTTTATTGGGTGCACTTCTCGTAAGGGATTCTGTCTATCCATGTAATACGTAGTTCTTTCCTTGATGGGCAATGAGACACGGTCTGAACATACAAAAAGAATATACTGCTTTCTTGATTCTAGAATTTCTTTAATTAATTTAGTACCTGAACCTCTCCATCTATTCATAAGCAATTCAGTCAATATGTCAGGTAAGGGACCAGGGTCCGAATGCTGATTCTGATATAGTATAATGAGTTGTTGAATCATATAAATCCCAGCTAAACGCTGTTCATCTGGGGTGAGATTCAAAAATGCGCGTGCTACTGTATCATCACTATATTTTCCGGGACTGTCCACCCAATGGACAGCTGCCCTAGCTAAATCTTGTTCATCCATAGAATCGAGGAAATGATAACCCCTTCGTTCTCGGAGTAGTTTGTCGGCGGCTTGGAACGAATGCTCGTTAGACCTGATGTTAATTATAGGTATTTGGAAATTCCAGTTATTATCTGGACATATCGGACGTATCGGGTCAGTAGGACATCTATTACTATTACAAGATCTTCCTTTACCTACATAGGCTATGGTGTCTGACTGTCCTGCGGGCAGTCCTGACTCTTCCTCCTCGTTTTGTTCGAACTCGTCTACCGCTAATCTTTCTTCGTGTAGGCGTTCTATTTCTTTACGGATCTTTCGGCACATGGCTATTATACAATTTTGTTTATCATGTCTACCTTCTGATATATTCTGGCTCCATCTGGTAAGAATTTGCATTGCTTCCGGGCCTACCCCCGGTCGGTCTTCATTTCTGATCACACAATTTATGAGGAAACGTAACAGTTCCCCCTGTATCTCCACTTTCTGGTATTCCATAGCTCTGTTAATACATTCTGGATCTCGCCCTGTTTGGACAAAATGGTATATTTTATCTAGATGCGCAGTCATTCCTGGTAACTTCCCTAAGTATACTGCGGCTCATCTGATACGTAATGATGCCAGGATCATTTCGTCCTCTTTGCCGGGCACAGGGTCATATCTGCAATCTATAAGAAGTTCCTTAAGCGTACGGGCATTTATGAGTTTGGGGGTACGTGAATGTGCTGACTCTTGAAAAGCAAGTTTATTTATTCTGGGTGGTGTAGAAAAAATGTTACTAGCACCTCCCGTAGCCCCATCTGGGGTGTCGGGTGTGAAAGGATTCGTTGAACGTGACACAGCAACTATAGGTGTGGACACAGCTATAGAAGCAGCTGTAGGAACAGATGTAGAAACAGATGTGCTTGCCGGAACTTGTGACACGATCTGTTGCTGTAGGGATACGGGTACTGGGTCTTGGCGTTGAACCTCCCTGATAGGCTGTCTATGTGGGGCGGAATTAGCATACTCGGGAGCTGCGTCATCTAAATATGAGGAAAGAAAAACATCTTCTGCGGTTCTAGGATGCCCCTTAGGATGTACCTTTATTGGAAATAATGGGGGCGGCAAGTCTTTCGGTATTTCTGGAGTAGCTTTAGGTAATCCTTCGGCCAGAAGGGGATACATACCATTCATAAGGGCATTTCTTTGTCTGTCTACCTGTTCTGATTTCACTCGGATACCTTCCTCAATAAATAGATTTTCTCGAACTTTATTGGAATTCTCTTTACTCTTCTCCTCCTGTCTACGTGCTTTTTCTGTACGTCTATGAGATTCTTTACGCCATAACTCAATGGCGTCCTTCTGTGACTGTCTGACTTTCCTTTTCCATAACTCTTCCTCGACTTTCATGATACACTCTGCATCCCAGGTTCCCGCTGTGGGCCACCTCTGACTTTCTGGTAATTCCTTGGTGTAGTCTACCCATAAATCAAGAAATAATATAGCGTCTAAGCCATGTTTATGATACATGAAGTACCCTGGAGTGTCCCTAGGAGGAATAGGAACGGCTTCTTCGAGTACCCCTTTTCTTGTAGTGATCTGTCTTAGTTTCGAAAAGAGCGGCATATTGAGAACTGATCTGATACTTAATCTTGAACACACTTAGTACAAAAGCACAATAATGAACAACCATTCATACCACAATATGCAGGACGTTTAACACATTAAACATTAAACATTAAACATTTTTTTTCTAACCTTTAAAGTAACCAACAATGATGATCGTCTGCATAACTAATCACCAAGCATAATTCTTTGACAATAACTAGATACTTCGGAATACTTGATATACTGCTAAATAGTACAGATACACTGCTGAAACAGTGCAGAACGGGTTTGTGTACCCAAACCCGTCTTGACCGGCACAACCTATGTGCACGTCAGAAATGCCTCCCCAGTAATGGTACTCACCGGGTAGCTTCGGAAACGGAAGGCCTCGGAGACTGAACTTGGACCGGACTGGACTCGACTCGACTCGTCGGAAACTGGACTCGACTTGGGACTTCGGAAACTGGTGGGCCTCTGTATACCTCGGATCTTGCTCTCTCAGCTAGGCTCTGGTCGGGATACTTCGCACTTCTCACCGCCTCGTCTGGGTGTTGATCGCAGCCTCAGTCGCCCCCGCTTGACCGGAGGGAGATACAGGAAATCCTGCTGGTACGCGTTATGGTCCGTCCAGCTGTGGCAGGAGACCGGGCCTGCAACTCACCGCCGGCGCGTGAGATGAGAAAGTGTCCCTATTCGGGCGCCATTCATGTGGTAAATAAAATTCCTTTACCGGGACTTAATTTGATACGGAAACATAATAAAATAGCTCAGTAAAATGAGAGGCAGAATCCGTGGTATTAGAGTTCGGAATGGGCTTTATTCCAATGATCGATTATAATCGGTTGCTCCAAGTTCCATCACCACGGAGGTTCAGGAAGTGAAGTACATACTTTATTGACAAGAAATGACTTTTATAGTACATACATTACAATGAAGCGAATGCAGTAGGCGTAACAATTGATAAGGAAAATGACGATTCATATGCGTAACCGAAAATGGGTGTAATAAGGAGTAAAAAGGAACATAATTGGTTATGATGTCATATATAGGTGGATCTATAAGATAATACTTGGCATAGATGCGCGCGCAGCAGCATGACGTGTGATTGACGTGCAACTAGGGGGTGAAGGGGACTTGACATTTAGCTCTACATGTGGAGACGAAAAGTCTGGGGGGTCAAGTCAACCTAATCCCAAATCATATCTAACATCCTATGTTTAAAGAACTATGTTATCCACAAAAGAAGGACTCTCGGACAGAATCTATTCTATACTGACTGTGCGTGCGTGTACAAGCGTCTAAGTGTCTACACTAAATGCGAGAGGGTAGGAATATTCCATGGTAACAGGACTAGGAATTACTTGCATAAAGACAGAGAAGCCGGGCCTTTTGCTCGATAGCTGGAAGAATGTTTACTTAAACTACTAGACAGGAATGCATCGGCTGAGGGGTGAAGCAGATAACTCGAAGGTGAAATACAGTTCTTGGCAGAGAATAGGCTGATGTCAGGCTTCGTGAGCCGCGCAGAGAATGAGACAAAGTTCATGGTCACAGATGCAGGCTCAGACTGGGGTTTTCAGAGGCAGAAGGCAAGAAGAGTTTGATGACAGAATCAGGGCCTACTTGCCTGGACTGTAAAATGGCATAGGTGAACCATATAAAACCGGTGGCTTTTCATACTTAGGAATGGAATATCCGGCCTATTCATGGCGGATCTGACAGAGGACATGTTGACGGTGGACGCACATGTGTTTGCGTCTTCATAACTGGAACTGGAGGAAACATACATGTACTTGTAACATGCACATAGAACCGTTGGGGTCCAAGATAGGGGACATAACTGACCAGAAAAATCCATATTTCCACAGCACAATTGATGTGTTCTGACCTGTGGACACATGTCATGGGTGATGGGGCACGATGTGGCACACATCACCTTGACACTTGCCACATGTGTGTCTGTAGTCCAACTGTGTCATGCATAGCAGCAGAGGGTGGCACAGTCATCAACACCCGCACCTGTCTCCTGATGCCAGAGACAGGGACACTTTATCAACTGACCTGGGACTATGTCGGCTGTGTGTCATGTGTTCACATGAGCTTCATGTCAGTGTCCCGTCAACGGCATCTGCTGTTGGTGCATCCAACAGGGCTCTGTGTGGAGATGGGCATGTAACACATTTACGCACACCATGCCACATGTGGATTCCCAAGTCTGTAGGGTCTGTGTGCATGGGACATCATATATTTTCAGTAATACATGTGTTTGTTGTCTCAATGGCTGTGTCTTTGTGTTGTCACATGTACCCCTTCATCGCACTGTGTTTGACATGTACATTTGACATTCCATGTGACCTGTGCGTGTGCCTTGCAGTCAGCTGTCTGGATGAGATGACAGCCTTCAAATGCAGCTATGTGGTTGTGTGTCACTCCGGTGATATCTGTGGCTCTTCACTCAGACTGGCCCCCAAATCTTTTCAGGGCATGTAATGTTGACTTGACAATCAACAGGTGTATCAGGCATTTTGTATCAGTGCCAGCAAGCTGCCATCTTTGTCCTGGATGTATTGCACACACCCGACTCCATAGTTACCTGATGTGTATTGGCAGTGTAGCATGTGCTATGTTCATTGACATTGATGTTTGCCGACTCTCAATCTTCATTCTTCAAAACTGTGTTTTGCAGGGCACCACCTGTCCCAATACTTGGGACAGGTGGTGCCCTGCCAGACTTGGGTGCCATGAGGGAACGTGCCTGCATCCGCCGTTACAGATTCACTCAACAGTTGATTGAGGACCTGACAAACAAGCTGGCATCACACCTCCAACCGCAACACAGGTATCCTACTGCGCTGACCCCCAAGATGAAGGTGATGACAGCCTTACATTTTTTTGCCACAGGTACGTTTCAATTGAACATAGCTGATATGGGTGGGATGTCCCAGACTATGTTCAGCCGTGTCCTGCGTGATGTTTTAGCAGCCATGTTGGAGCACCTTGATGAATGCATCAAATTTCCGACTCCAGAGGGGTTGAGGGAGGGGGATTTCTATGCCCTGGGTGGGATGCCCCATGTAATTGGGTCCATTGATGGTACACATGTGGCTTTTGTACCACCACAGGCACAGGAACAAGCCTATCGCAACCGCAAACATTGACACTGGATAAATGCCCTTGTGGTGTGACTTGCTAACATGCTTATTTCACATGTCTGTGCATGTTTTCCAGGATCAGCACACAATGCCTACATCATGAGGCATAGCAGGGCGCCACAAATGATGCTGCGGCAACGAACAAGCATGTCTTGGTGGGTATAGTCTTTTTGTCCTATGTGTTGCGGTATCTTTGTCTCTTATGGCATCTCGTGACCCACTTATTTACATGATGTTTCCATGTAGGGGACTCTGGCTATCCCAACATGCCATGGCTGCTGACACCTCTCCACAACCCAAGAACAGCTGCAGATCACCGGTACAACGATGCACACGGCCAGACCAGGCGAGTGATTGAGAGGACGTTTGGACTCCTGAAGAGACGATTCCGGTGCCTGGACAAGACAGGCAGGTCCCTCCCTTATGTCCCAGAGAAGGTCTGCAAAATCTTCATTGTGTGCTGCATGCTGCACAACATGGAAGTTGAGCAGGCAGTGCCACTCATCCTGGATCCAGATGAGCAGGAGCATCCATCCGTGGAGGATCAAGGGCTTGGTCACGAGGCTAGTGATGATGAGGAGGAGGGGGATGATATCCGGAGTCAGCTCATACGCAACTTCTTCTCATAATGTTGAGTCACCGGCTATGAGTGTGCAAGCTTGTAGCGTTGAGTGGCATGTGTTGCAATGTGTGTGTCCAGCTGACTGAATGCAAAGTGACTTGGACGTGTGTTCTGATGTGTCACTCGAGTGATGATGTCATGCAACACAGTTTTGCCGAGAGACTTGATTGGCAATTTACATGTGTCCAACATTGTTCATGTTTTGTACACTTCCATGTGTGCGTTGAGAATTTTTTTCGGTGACTTCTCGTGTGTCTGTCATTCCCAGGTATTTTGCACCTGTTGTCTGGTCGTTTGGATTGCAACGTGTGCTGAATCAGCGTTCCATGCACGGACATGTGGAAATGTCAGTTTGGGTAAGTATTGCAGCAAGGCTTTTTGGTGGTGGTACAGGTTGTGATTGTGTGATGACTGCTTCTGTGCATGTTGTGGTACCATGCATACATGTCTTCTCACCATGGATACGTAGCATCACTCCCATGACATGATAGTCAGCCTTCTTGACAGTCATCTGTAGTGGAATATGGCGTCTGATGAAGGCATCAATGTGTGTGTACCTTGGCTCTGAAACATTGCAGATGCCACGGGTGGACATAGTGGGGGACATCACAACAACATGCTCTATGGGGAATTGCAGCCTCTCCGTGTGCAGCAGGATGTCTTTTGCTCATCCCCTTACCTTGTGTGCAAGTTCATTGGGATTGACATCATCCGTGTTGTGAAGGGGGGTCCAGCGTATGTCCCACATGTTCTGTCAACTGACCTGTGAGTCTGTTAATATGGAGGCATATCCCTTTGTGTGTGTATGTGGAATAAAGGTATTGAGCACAATCCAAAGTGCCTCATCTCGGTCACTGCAGATCTCTTACCGATTTGCATGCGTCATCTATAGCAGAATTTACAAAGATTGAGCATATGAGTGTATGTGTACTTTGGCAACATGTATGCAGTGCTTCATGGCTAATGATCTCTATTGTGCATGAAGTACCTGGTTGTGTATGTATTTGTGCAGGTTGCTGCCCACAACGGGACGTGAATGCCTGCTGATGGTGTGCCTCCTTTGCGCATCTCCGCATTTTGTTGCCTGACACAGTGGCTGTCATTTATGTTTATTGATCATACACTTTCTGGGAGTGACCCATGAGTGAGCTGACACTCCTTCCTTGACATACACCTGTTGCACTGTGCCTTGCAGACCTCCTTGTCTTTGTGTGTTGATTTTTGCATGATTTCTAACCCCTTCCGCCTGCTACTGCCTCACCTGCGGCCCGCCACTCCGAGTGCCCTGATTCTGCAACCCCCACGCCTCAGAAATGCTCAGCCCTTCCCCCTCCACCCATTTGTAATGCAGCCAGCAGCTTTTCTATGTCACTGTAGCCCCAGCGCCATGCCAAAGGCCGGACCGTCTGCACCTGCAACATGCACAGTGCACGACCCTCTAGTCCTTGCATGACCCACGTCACACAACAGGCTCATGCTGCAGCCACTCTCCGAGCAATGTCCTCGTGACAATCATCTTCCTGCCATCAGGCACCCCCTAAGCACACACACGACACCTTTGCATGCTGAGTGTGCTACACCAACTGCCTACACAGCTCTGCCCAGCCTACCAGACCCTGTCAGTACAACCAAGTTATGTGCCTCCTACTCCACACCCGCTCCATCCACCAGCATGCCATTGGACTCTGTTACCTCCTCAACACTACAGCCCCACACATCACCTTCATGACAGTAACCTGGACAAAAGCATCCTCAGCACATGACGTCTTCATTGCCACCTCAGACGGATCCAAGATCACCCGCAGGGATGCCAACACCAATCCCGGGGGCTGAATTGCTAATTATTCACAAGTACACCCTCAGAGTCACAAGTCCGGGTTCGCAGCAACTCCCTAGCTACCCTCGGAGTAACTCTCATCTACAGATCTGCAGGCCTACATCCACAATTCCGCTAAGCCATCAACACATACATCTGTACGCAGGCCCTCACCTCCACATGCTACAAGTGGCTGGGGGCCAGTAACTTCTTGCTGGAGGGGACACACACCACCATCCATCATTGGTCCATCAACATTTGAATCCACGTCTCCAACAAGCAACACAGTGCCACTCACCCCGCGCCCGATCCCTCAAAGATGCCTGATGTAAGTCGCCACAGACAAGCTGTGTGGGACACTCAAAACAACAACACCGCCACACCCTGCAAACTCACACACTGGATCAGCAACTGATCCATCAATCTTGCCACATTGACGGACTTTCCTGTGAAGCACAACAACAGTTAAGGCACCTGGGACAAGGCAGACCTACTGGACTCCTACAGACCTAGCCGGACTCTTGTGCAAACCTTGCAACACAAAGAGACATCATTTTCCTTACAGCCCTGGAAAACAACACACACAGCCATCACCATATCATCAGCAAGGACAAGTGGAGATCTTTCAGATAGTGCCGAGACACCCAAACACACGACATCAAGGAGTTCATCAGCATTGTGAGTGAACTGACAGCAGATCTCCATCCAAGACACCCCACCCTTGCAAGGCAGATCCCATCCCTTGCTACTTTGTACCACTGCAAGCTCATGGCCATACACAACAGCCTTGGCACACAGAGGCAGACAGCTCTATTATCTGCTGGACAAACCCCCCTCAGGTCATGGACTCCCGTCAGCAGCATGTACACAACCGGGATCATGTGCACCATCCACTCTGGCTCTCCATCAGGCCCCTTCCCACACAACATCTCAACCACATCATTCGCCATCCTTGAAGCCCACTTCCTGCGCGTCATGAATGTCTCCTTTGAGTTAGCCACATTCCATGGCTGCAGGAGGCATGCAGAGCCCCAGGCCCTTCTTAAACAATGGACGGCAGTACCGCAGGATCTCCTGGTACATCACCCTACTTCCCTACCCAGCAAATGTCACCAGGAAGACACTCAACAAGCAACTGACCAATTTCCTACATTCAACCAGTTCCAGCCAACTGGCACCAGACCGTTTTACACAGTAATCACACCACTGCAACCGTCATCATTGCCACCACCAACGACTACTTTGCCCTGCTCAACAATGGTGAGGCCACCACCCTTGACCTCTCCACGGCATTCTACACCATGTGCTACCACACTGTCAGCTCACACATCTCCAACACTGGTATCCAGAGGAGGGCCCAGGATTCAATCAGGAAGTAGCTCACCAGCAAGGCACAGGGAGTCTGCCTCCACCCTGCAACATGTAGTACACTGGGGTCATCTGGCCCATGCCACAGGGCTCTTCTCTCAGCGTGGCGATCTTCAATGTCTCCATGACCCCCCTCTCCACCATCACATGCACACACAACCTCATCATCATCTGGTATGCCATTGACACCCAGCTGCTCCTCAAACTCACCAAAGAGCCAGCAATTGCCAGATCCAAACTTCAAGAAGGCATGAGATCCGTTGATGAATGGCTGAAAATCAGCCATCTGAGGCAGGACTTGGACAGGACAGAGGTCATCATCTGAGGATTGTCCCCTTATGGCTGGGTCGACTCCTTGCGTCCCACTGGTCTGTGTACCGCACCAGCACCCAGTGGCCACGCAGGCAAGCTGGTGTTCATCATGGACCCATCGCTCACAATTAACATGCAACTCACCAATATCTGTGCCTCATGCTGCAACACCCTCCACATGCTGCTGATGACCCCCAGATAGATCCACTCCAAGGCAAGACAGACCGTCCCCCTGGTCCAGGACACCAGCCGGCTCAAATACAGCACCGGCCTCTACAGAGGACAACAACAAACATGCAGGAGAACTTATTCACATCCAGGGTGCATCCGCACACCTCATCTGCAACATCCCCCGCCACAGCCAGATCACCGTCCACCTGAGAGAGGTACAATGGCTCACTGTGTGCTGCAGGATCACCTTCAGACTCCTCAACCACACTCAGGAGGCAGTCCACAACCCCAGACCCAAACCGACCTTGGACGTGTGTCATCCAACACCCCGTTGGCCCTACTCCATGCAGCCCACCTTGCCCTGGCCACCATTCATCACATCCACATAACCTTTGCATGCAGGAGATAGTTCTCCCACCTCGCAAAACAGACCTGGTACTCCCTCCCCGGGCACATCAACATGACCCATGACCTCTACACCTTCATGTAACTCTTCCAAATTGGACTGTCAGAGCAATATAGCAAGCCCCCCCTCAGCAGCTTGAGGCCATCACGGGTGAGTGTTGGGCTCCATGTCTGTATTTTGTGATACATTGTGAGCCATGTGTGTCCTCGACCGGACTCAGATCCACGTGTATGGATGGCTGGAGTTAGGTCCACACTCAGGCATACTTTGACATATCCCCACACGTAGGTTGTGGACTCATGCTAAATGACTGCAACATGAAATTTCAATTATTAATTTTTTAATTTCGAGCTCTGGGGCGTGATTTGTGCACAGAAAATGGGGAAATGCAGGGACCATAGCATCCAAAGTTCACAAGGGGAGATGGGATCCTTGCCATTTGAAGTCATCAGAGTCCAGCCCACAGTGTTTGGCATCATTGGTCAGACTGTGACCAGCAAGTCCATGTGGCAGATGATGTCAATCAATGAGGTGATGCTGTCGCACATGAAGGCCAGGTGACCTGGGAGATGTGGATGGCTCGCTGCCTCTCACGGTCTTTTCCGTGGACGACCAACCTTCCTCAGGGGACCCTCAGATGCAGGCCTTGACGATGTTTGGGACTCTCCATCGGACGAATCCTCCTCCTCCTCCCTCCCTGTGGCTGGTGCTGGTCTGCGCCTGGTGTCACAGGGAGGGTTGCCCATGTTGTCGGCGATCCGACGGAGTGAATGGCTTATGTCCCTTTGCACCGCCAGGCGCTCAGCCAGTCTTGCCTCCATCCATCCTTGGTGTTGTTGTTGACTGGCGTGTTGCTCGGCCTGCTGGTTTTTGATCTCTGTGAGGCTCACCACTACCTGGCTGATCTCCTTGGTGTCACGCCGGTATGCCTCCATGATGTTGCGGATGTGTGACATACCGGTCCCTTCAGCTGGCTGATCAGGTTCTCACCTCCGCTGTCCTCCACTCCCGCCACCCCTGCCCACACGAGCTGGGCCTGCCGTTGTGGGCACATCGGGTCGACGGGACTCCTGAGGGATGGCAGTGGCGGTGTTGTCTGCCTCCTCCTGGGTGCCCGCCGCACCTTGTCCCTCCTGGTCAGACTGGCTCTGTTCACTGTGGGCAGGGCTCCTGGGTGTCTCCTGTGATGTGGCAGGAATGGGGGTGGTGGTTGGCACAGATGTTCCTGAACCAGGTGCTGCAGGGCTTGGACACCAGAGGGTCTAGGTCGGTCGGGGTCATCCGCAGAGTGTTGAGAGGCGTCGCTGCTGGTGGGATCCGGTTCCTCCCGAGCCTGTGACTGTGATTCTTCCCCCCCATTGTTGGGGGGATGTTCATCACGTTGCCCTGTGTGTGAGAGCGAGACAATGTTAAAGGTGTTTAATGCAACATGCATGTTTCATACACATTCAAGTTGGCACAGTTCCTCCAGGCAGTTGTATGTGCCTATTATTCTCCTCAATGTTCACTTGTGTATGGGTATGTTGCGGGGGACAGATTCATATGTTCTCCTGAGTCTTTGACATGTCCATTTGTGGCTTGGGTGATTCTTCGGCTATGTATTGGTGTTGTTGTGTTACATGTCCATTGTGGCAGTGGGTAAATCCATTGCCTGTCCCGGGGGTGTCTGCTTGTGCAAGGGGTGTGTGTGACAGGGCCTGCTGGTGGGTGTAGTGTGATTTGGCACTGGGGCTCCCAGGTGATGTAGCTGTCCCCCATGGAGCATGCTGCCATGACAGTGAGTGTGAGTTCCTGTCCTAGATATGTGACCTTGTTGTGTTGGTGTTTGTGTTTGCACTGGTCACAGGAGGGTCTTGTGCTGCCTACACCAGGGCCAAGTGTGAGCGATCTTGTCAGTACTTTCCCAATCCCTGGGCATTGCGCATGGTGCATGGGTATGTAGCTGGGCCATATGGGATGAGGGCAATTGTGTCTGATTTGGAATTCAAACATGCGTTTTGGTGCACCCACCCTCCCAGCATACCGGACATCCATTCTTGGGTTGGTGCTTCGTGTAGCATGGGATATAGCATGGCCTTGCTTTCTCAATGGGGCATACACATGTTATTGCCATTCGCGTTGTTTGTGACTGTGGTTCTGGCGGGTTAGGGCTTGGGGGTAGTTGCGTGCATTTGGTGTAGTTGGGGTGTGGATGCCATTACCCCCATGTTATGTAAGTTGTTTGTGTACTCACCAGGCTCTGGAGGTCCTTGGAGTCCATGTACTCCCACCGGCGGAAGCATGGCCATCACCTTCTCCTCCCAGGGATGGTAATGTACTGGTCTGCAGGGCGCACCACCTCCAGTGATGTTGGTCTGGGCGTGCTCTTCATTCATTTTTCTCTTGACCGCCCTCCGCAGATCGCACCACCTGGCTTGGCATTCATTCCTGGTCCTTCTGATGGGTGCAACAGCATTCACCCTCTCGACAATCCTCTGCCACAGGCGTGATTTTTCAGCTATGCTGGTCTGTCTGACCAATGTTCCAAACAGTTGTGGCTCGACTCTGATGACTTCGTTGACAAGGATGTCCAGCTCCTCTCTTGTGAACTTTGGATTCTTGTCGGTGGGCATGGTGTGAGGTGAAGGTGTGGACGGTTGTGGGTGTGTGGGTCTGAATGTGATGGTGTGTGTGTGAATGTGGAGAGAGGGTATGCGTGAAGGGGTGTGTGTGAAGGTGTATACCTTTAGGTGGATGGGTGCAGTGGTTTGTGTGTGCTCTGTAGCAGTGGTGAGTCTGTTGCAAAGGCTCATGGTTTGTGTGTGTGGTCCCTTTTTATTGGTCCATTTGTGGGTGGGGCTCAGTTAGAATTTTTGGTGGGTGTGTTATAAGGGGTGGTTGTGAGGTTGCCCCTCTGTTTGCCTGTTTGGATGTGTCCAGGTCAGTCCTTTTCATTTTTTGTGCAGTGTAGACATGTTTTGTGGTGTTGTGCGAGTCGAATAGGCCCTCCTTGTGCAGTTTTACAGTGTCCGTGGTTCAGTACGGTACAGGGGTACGAGTCGTACAGCCACACACCCCCATAGCAGTGGATGTGAGGTGCGTACACGGACTTTGCTATGTACGGTGCGTACACCCCATTGCTTCTGTACGGTGCGGGTGCGTAGCCCGCCATTGCGTATGTACGGTGCGTACCCGCAACATCGCGTACCCGCAACATCCGCCATACATACGCGATGTTGGGGGTACGCACCGTACATTCGCAATGGGGGTACGGTGCGTACATACGCGCTGGGGGTACGCACCGTACATTCACAATGGAGGTACGCACCGTACATTCTCACTGGGGGTACGGTGCGTACCTAAGTGCTGCGGGTATGGTGCGTACCTACGTGCTGGGGTACGGTGCGTACCTACGCGCTGGGGGTACGCACCGTACATTCGCACTGGGGGTACGGTGCGTACCTACACGCTGGGGGTACGGTGCATACCTACGTGCTGTGGGTACGCACCATATATTCGCGCTGGGGGTACGGTGTGTACAAACTTCGCTTCATGGCGGGCAAAGTCATTCCCCATGTACGGGACGTTTTCCGTACTAATCATAAATTGTAACACCGGTCTGGATCGTACTAGTACGGTCGGACTTCATTTTTACGATTTGTATGGAGAAGTGTCCGGGTCTGTCTCGTACCAATTTTCCCGCTTCAATTCGTACGGATCGGGCCGATCCATATGTACTTTTTCCCGTATGGATCATACTTCACGGGTCGGACGTGACTTGTACGATTCATACGGAGAAAAATACGGATACGAGTCGTACGGGAATAAAAAATACAGGATCGGAATCGACCCCATAATGTAAAAAAACATATACATATAAAATATAATATATACTTACTTAATATTTACAATTAATTATTATAATAAGTTATACATTGTTAAAAAACATTTTATAAATTATAAATACATACATAAACAAATAATATAAATAAAAATATATATAACAAAATAAAAATAAATTGATATATAAATTATACACTACATTATCTAAAACAGTAAATATTGGATAGTGTAGGGGTAAAAATTACTATTCCCACTCCAGAGAGTGCAAAAATAGGGAAAGTGTTGGATAGCGTAGAGGTTAAAATTACTATTCCATCTCCAAAGAGTGCAACAGTAGGGAAAGAGTTGGATAGCGTAGGGGTTAAAATCACTATTCCAGCTCCAGAGAGTGCAACAGTAGGGAAAGAGTTGGATAGCGTAGAAGTTAAAATTACTATTCCAACTCCAGAGAGTACAACAGTAGGGAAAGTGTTAGATAGCGTAGGGGTAAAAATAACTTACTAAAAATTAAATATTATTTTTTGAAATAAATAATAATTTAATTATTAAATAACAATACATTAATTAACAATACCAATAAATAAGTACTTGCAAATAATGACCAATTACTAATAAATTAACAATTCAATACCCAAAAACAATAATTATGAAAACTTTTTTAGCAATTACTAATTAATTAACAATACATTATTGATAAATAGCAATAAATATTAATTAATGACAAGTAATTACCAATTATTAATTAACAAATTAATTTCCAAAACATAAAAAATATTAATTATTAAAAAGTTATTACCAATTAATAATTAATTAGCAATACATTAATTAAAAATACTCAACAATAAAATAAATAACTACTAAATTACAATTAAATTACTTCCCACTCAATTGCCCTATAAACTCGCAAAACAACTTCAGTAATAAATTAATACGCTTAATATAATTACCAATTCATAAAAATTAATTACCAATTAATACAAATTAATTACCAATTAATTTTATTTATTTAACATAAAATTAATTATCTATACCAATAAATAAAACTAAATAATTACTTAATTACAATAAAATTACTTCCCACCCTATTGCCCTATAAACTCACAACAAACTTTAATAATAAATTAATACACTTAATATAATTACCAATTAATAAATTAATAACAATGAATTACCAAGTAATACAAATTAATTATGAATTAATAATTATTTAACATAAAATGAAATATCAATACCAATAAATAAAAATAAATGATTACTTAATTACAGTTAAATTACTTCCCACCCTATTCCCCTATAAACCCACAACCCGCTACAAAACTAAAACGCAAAATTTACTTAAAAATAATTACTAATTCCTAAAAATGTTTAATTCATTTAATATAATTAAATTACTTCCCACCCTATTCCCCTATAAACCCACAACCCGCTACGGTACGAAAACGCATAATTTACTTTAAAACAAATTATTAACTTATAACAATTTTATACATATATTCTAAAACTAGTACAATAATTAACAAAAAATATAAACACAAACATATAAAATACATAATAAAATATATAACACTAATATAAATATCATATTAGGTTGAAGCTGTTACTGATTGCTCAGTCTTCCACTTAGATACTGCCCTGGGATAGAGGTTTTGAGGATTCATGTTTTCTTTTCTGATGCAGATCTATTGAGTAGCGGGCCATTGATTAGGGCACATAGCCCCCCAAGGAAGACTCCATAATGTATGTTACTGGCCCACCTTTGGGCAGACTAGTCCTGAAACACCTCCACACACTTCCCAGTACACTACACACACACATGGGTATTATTGGCTATATGACTTTGGATGTCAGAGGTATGGGGATGACAAGGAAGAGCCACGCATTATGACAATATATCAGGAGGTGCAAGGAAATGACATAGCACTGTTACAAAAGACCCACTTGACATGGAGGCAGGAGAGCCAGTTCCAGAGGTGCTTACAGAGTCATTCTTTTTGCACCATCTTACTCTTGTTGGTAACAGGAGCCCTTGTGAGGGCCCGTACGGGTGTCCCATTTAGCCCATGAGATACTGCCATAGAGCCTGAAGGGTAATATGTCTTTGTAGAGGGGCAACTTGATGGTTGCCAATAATATTGGGAAGTGTTTATGTGCCGACTGAGGGCAAACCAAACTTCATTCTGCGCCTATCCCTCATCCTTACGAGGTGGGCCCATCTCCCATGGGTTGTGGATGGTAATATAAATTGTGTCCAAGAGCCGCGGCTTGATCATTTCCCCCTGCCATCCTCTCTAGTGTTGGCAACGTGCATTGCACAATGGGCTGCGCACTGGTCCCTCCAACACTGTTGGTGGATCCTAAACCGGAAACTCAGGAGAACTCCTTCTACTCTGCAGTACACAATCAACACATTCCGATTGAGAATATTTTTAATCACCACACACTACAGCCTGAAGTGCTAGATGCTGAGTACCTGGGAAGAACATTCTCATAGCACAACCCGATGCACATGCACATTGGCTGTGGTGTGCAACAACGCCCTGCCCACACATAGTAACTGCGGGCAACGTTCTTGTTGCCCGATGCATTTTGTAAAATATTGAGAGAATCCATCTGAAATGATTTCACTGACAACTGGATCACAGCCACTTCTAGGTTGTTGGAGTGGGAAGCACTGAAAGCAGTACTGAGTGGCAGATGCTTGGGACTTTGGTTGGGTCTAAGGCCAATATCCACAGGGCTTTGATGCAAATAGAGGCACCACTAGGTCAGCAGGAGACTGCAGTCCAGTTGAAACCTGGGATGTTATCCACGCTGACAGATACGCAAACACACCAGACCCATCTCATTGAGCAACTGCTTTGCTTTTACTTTAAAACATGACAAGCTGAGATGAATGCGAAGGGAGATGATTCAGCGCAACTACTGGCCTGCCTCCTTCACGGCATTACACAAGCCCAACACATGCCGATGATTAGTGATCAACTGACCCAGATATACACTAGTCAGGCAACCATCCATGAAGCCTTCAGGGTGTATTGTCATTCCCTACACAATCGCCCATAGTCTGAGTGCCAGGGAGATATTTCCAAATTCTTGACTAGATTGAATCTGCCTGTACTTGATCCTGCAGCATGTGCGGTGATTAACACCCCATTGGCTGAAACCGGAGTTACGCAGAGTGATTAAGAGCGCTGCCAAGATAACAACTTTGGGGTTGGACAGCCTCCTGTCTACAAGACAAGAGCTTTTACTTGCTCCAAGGTTACTGTAGCTCTGTCAGGCCACCTTGAGTGATTGGAGTCTACCGCAATCCATGCAAATGTCCTTGCTGGGATCACTGATAAAAGCCAACAGTGGCCCGCCAGAACTGATGTCCTACCATCCATTGTCCATGCTAGGTATGGATTATATAATCCTTAATAAGACAGTGTTGCCTCACCTGTTCATGAACATGCTGCATCTAGTGCATAGGGTCCAAAAGTTTTTTTATCCCTGATAGATCCATAACGCATAATATTCGAAGGCTAAATAGGGAGCTGGTCCGGGGGCGGTGGCCCTACGTAGCCTACTTAGAGCTGGATTTAGTGAAGGCATTCCATATCATTGATTGGGAATACCTGTTTACCACTCTGTCAAAACTGGGCATTGAAGGGCAGCTGTAACATATGTCTTTTTCCTACTGAGCTGAATGCCCAAGTCCGGTTTTTAAAAGACATATCACCCTCTTTTACATTGGACATGGTGACTCATCAGGGCTGTCCCCTTTCCCTACTGCTCTTTGCCCTGACAATGGAGCTGCTGGCCCGGCAGCTTTGTCAGGGTTGGTAAGCATGGGGAGTTTCACTAGGTGATGAGGTACATATAGTATCCATTTCTGCAGATGACATGCGGCTCTATATTCAGTATATATGCAGAGAAATTCCAGATATTTCTGAAAGACTAGCAGATTTCCAGAGTTTGGGTGTTAAGTGAGCCACGTCTTGTGTTTTTCCCCTCTGTGTGGACTATCCTCCACAGAGATAATGGCGGGGGAGCAGAGGTTGATGTGGGAGCTTCGGATGTTTTGGTACTTAGGGATCTGTAACTGTCATGATACAAGCAATATCATTGTGGAAATGTAACCAGGGCCATATCCTCCTTACCTCCACAGATGGCTTTTTGGAGCACTCTCCCAATTACAGTCCAATGATGTATATCATTTTCCAAGATGGTAATGCTTCCCACATATTGTCTTTTTTACATCACCTAGCAGTGGCTGTGCCTCGTGCCTCCTCCAGAGAGTTGGACTCCAATCTGCCAGGGTTAATCTGGAATAGGGGCAGGAGAAGGGTTGTTCTGCGGAGGCTGCAGCTGCCAGTTGGAAAGTGTGTCCTGGGTGTGCCGTTTTTAGAAAATGTTACATGGCAGCACCGCTGCAATGGCCGGCATGATGTTTAGCTGGGAGGCAGTTGTACAAAGTGGGCAGGTTCCCAACATGCAGGGCACAGGAATTGGTGGAATTGATGTTGCTCACTGAAGCGCTGCTCCCCTGTGGAGCTGACAGCCTGGTGAAAGTGGTTTATTGTAGCAATGACAAGAACCTGAAGCTACTGCCGGGCATTATTCAGTACTGTACGTCTGTTAGTCTGCAATTCCTACCACTGTTCCATACAAGCATTGTTAGGGAATGACTGACGGCATGGAGAGACACAGGATTGGCCTCAGTGTGGGACATATTCATGGCTCGGCAGCTCATACCCTGTGGCCAGGTGCAGGAAGATCATGACATTCCGGTGGACCATTTCTTGGTGCATGGCACCCTAACGGCTGAGATGGGACGCCTGTAGAGGGTCACAGAAACTGAACCAGGCCATCACCCACTAACCTACGTCCTACATGTCATGGGTGCAGGTCAGTAACTGGTGACCTTGTTTGTTAATGGCTTGTCACACACGACGACTGATCCTCTGTCACCTGTTCGCTGGCTATGGGATACCAATATAGTACAAGCCCTCACAGCCAAGGAGTGGGAATGCACCAGGCAATACCGAAGTAAAGTATCTCATAATGCCAAACTCCAGTACATTCAATTCACCATCCAGCATAGGGCATGCCTCACCTCAGCAGTCTGACAGCAAAAGTTTGTGTCTTCCCCTCTGTGCCAACAATGTCATGCACCTATTTTGGATTTCATACATATGGTCTGGGCATGGCTGGATGCTGCGAACCTGTGGTCTAGAGAAACAGATGTACTTGACATAGTGACGGGTTGGTTCAACCTCCTTCCATTGAAGGGTATGCTGCTTTGGATATTCAGGCAGATGAGGGCTCAAAAGATAGATTTTGAAGTGCTCATAGCACACCAGGCCATTTGCAAGCATTGTAAGGCCACTGCACTCCCAACACTGCTACATTTGGGCACAGCGAATCTCTAATGGGGTTGGGCTGAGGCAACTGCGCTGCACAGGGAGGAAGTCATGTGTCTTCACAGGATTGCAATAGTGAATCTGTAGGACAACTTGTTACGGGACTTGCAGGATACATAGGAAGAGGCACTGGATGGGTGAAGAACTTTAAAAGGCCATGCTCACTGACACGAGGTCACAGACCTATCAGAGGTGGTCCTCACATGGCTAGATAAAGCTGCTGCTCTGTCATGTGAGGCAGACTGGGTGCCTAACATCTCCCCCTTCGATAACGGGGAGAGGGGGCTCTTAGAATCCACATATGTTAAAATGGCAACAGTTAACAATGGCTGTTGTACTAGGGGCCACGGTCTCACCCCCATGGCTGGATTGTGCGGTATCTTGGATGTTCACCTTCTAAATGCCCAGGATCCCTCTGTGCTTGTCTATCTTGTTATGGTTATCGTGTTTTGGAATTACTCAATATTGAACCATATGCTCCTGTTGTGCTATAATTGACTCAGTGATGACTGTTTGTTATGCACAGCCGACGAGATCTGCATTGCCTGCTTAATAAAAGATGATTTACATCCATACCAATTTGTTCCCAACACATGATCATGAGATGAAAGTAAGAGATTTGTTTGGATATTGAAATGTCTTAGAACTCGTGTGCAGCTACATACATTAACCCATATGCCACCAAACGCAATTCCCTGTCTCTTTATTTTCTATGTGAGAAATTGTCTAAGTATTGAGATGTGAGTCTTCCTTTCCAAAGGGTTTGTATATGAACCATCCTTTATGTGCCTGCAGAATTCAAGCCTACTCTGTGTGATCTCTTATTACTCTAGAACGTTTTGAGAAATGTACCTCCAAGTGGGACATTTTGAGTCCATGTCCCTACTGGACAGGTAGGGATCATAGCTCATGCCCTGCGGGCTGGCCTCAATAAACAGTGTTGGTGGAATGCCACAGGTCCACAGGGGACATGTAAACCTGGCCTGACAAAGCATACTGCCCCACATGATAGTTGTTGCCCAATGTGTTGGAGTAAGGTGTGCGCGCAAGCAGACCTGGGTGCATGATAGGGATTGTATGGAAGGGATTCATAAGTCTGAGGCCTGCTTTGGAAATATGTTGTATACTTCACATTTTTATCTTACTGACACATACATCACCCCATACTGGTTTTGACTTCCAATACTGACCTGGCTACATGCCCTGCAGTGAGGCTGAGATCATGAAGAGCGGAGGCTCTGGTGTATGCCTGCTCTGACACTGCTAAACTCCTCAGGGGACAGGATCTGACACTGTGCGATTGGGCTCATGGGGGAGTGTCAGGCCAGGCTGGGCTATATTGGTCAGTTTAGTGTTTTGAATCATGTAATAATCGGTCAACAGTTAGTGCATCAGGTTGAGACAGATGTAAGGTTAGAAACAACCTAGGCATAGTTTTTCCATCTAGTTGGGTGGATGTGTTGTATTTACACTTGACAGATGTGCCTTTCGTTTTGGCATCATTTTAATGTGGTGCTTATACATATTATTGGCCAATTTACAGAAATCCACACTAGATAAAGTACTTGTTACAAATGTGGTTGAACAATGGCAGGGAATTTATGGTAACTTGAGGTCACTTCTTGTAATGTGACTTCCTATGACATCATATCTTATGATATTCAGAGGTGGTTGACATATGCTGGTTCTGCCCGGGGAACTATTGATTCTAGGAGCAGCTCTGGTGCCAGTATATATGATTCTGTGGATTTACTCTTGTGTGTGCATTGACGATCTGCTGCGATAACGTGTTCCTTTTTGCACTGTGATGTACTCATCCATACATTTAGGTGTACATACATATATGTAGCTATAGCAATTTCTGAATAAACTTTAACTTTGTGTTTACCCAGGTATTTCACGCTCAGACTGTGGATACCTGATTATTGCAAAAAGAACAATTGATAGACAGAATGCAGAACAATGTCATACATTCACCCCAGTACAGAGATCTGGGCCTAAATCCAGCATTTCTTTGCGCACCATGCCATTCCAGTTTGAACCCAGCCACATGCAAATCAGTCTTGACCCTGTGCCCAATGGGAACAGTCCAGCCCGAACTGCCAGGCAAGGTCCTCCCTGGACTGGAAACAAGCATCCTAAGACCGGTTTCAGGGTTTCACCCCTCATCAGCCAGGACCGATTGACTCCAGTGGCATGGAGAGCACGGGACCCACGTCTGGGCATACCAGTCCACTTTGGGGTGACAAATGCAAAAAGAACCATTGATGGACAGAATGTAGAACAATGTCATACATTCACCCCGGTTCAGAGTTTGGGCTGGACTGTTCCCATGAGGCACAGTGTCAAGACTGATTTGCATACAGCTGTGTCTGAACTGGGGTGGCGAAGTGGGCTAAAGAACGATGATGGATTCAACCCAGATCTGTGACGTGGGTTGAGTGTTTGAAAAGTTTCAGCACTCCGTCCATCATCTCCCTGTGTTTGCTTCAGGCAACTCAGGGTGTCTGCAACAATTTTTTAACTTAAATTCCAACACTGCTAATGTGTTTTCGGTCTGGGGTGGGTTTAAAGCTGCTGCCCGCGGTCAGATTATTACCTTTACGGCAGCCCAGGCCAAAGCAAGATCCCTAAAAATAGCTCAACTTCAGGCTACAGTCGAGAAAGAACATATTCTTCGGGATCGGAAATGTCCCAACGAATTCGAACAGGCAAAAACCATCTTGCGGGATTTTTTCATTTTAGAAGAGATCTGTAGTTCCAAAATGTACCAGCAAAAGGTCTATGAAGAAAATCAGTTAATAGGTAAATTGCTAGCAAATGCAACAAGGAAAGAACAAGAGTCAGCATTCATTTTAAAGATACAAGACCCTCAGACCGGGGGAGATGAAGTCGACAGGGAAAGGATCTCACAGATCTTTGTTAAACACTACCATAGTATTTACTCAACGGAATATTCAACAGGCGACGATATGATTTTTAATTATCTTTCCAAAGTCGCAATTCCTAAACTTTCTGAGAGTCGGGTTTCCCAACTAGAATCAGAGATCGAAACAGCAGAAATATCCACCTCTGTAAAAGAAACCGCCGGGGGAAAAGCATGTGGGCCAGATGGATTTCCCATCGAATTTTATAAACTATTCTTAAAAGAATTGCTGACCCCTCTGAAACAACTATTTAGTAACATTAAAGAGGGAGGTCGCATACCGGCAACTTTTAAGGAGGCGACAATTGTGTCATTCGTGAAGAAAGACAAAAATCCCGAAAATATTAATTCCTACCGGCCCATAAGTCTTTTAAATTCGGACTATAAAATCTTAATGAAAATATGGGCCAAACGTTTTACATTTGCGGCTCAAGAGGTGATTAGTAGTGACCAGACCGGATTTATAGCCGGTAGATCCATGGCAGCCAACACCGAATTCTTAATTCTTAATTCAAGCTTTAGACTATTTTAATACCAACTTGACTCAGGCATGTATCGTCATGGTCGACGCGGAAAAAGCTTTCGACTTAGTCAATTGGAGCACCCTGTTTTTTACCCTAAGACAATTTGGATTTCCAGCCCAGATTGTTAATATGTTACGTAACATTTATGAAGACGCCTCGGCCCAGATTTTTATCAACATGAAAACAGCCGGCTCGATAAAAATTAATAGAGGGACCTGGCAGGGATGCCCTCTTTCACCGTTGCTATTTATCTTTTCCATTGAACCCTTAGCAATTAAGATTAGAAATAATACGGCTATTCGATCTCCGGTTTTCCGAATGCCCAAAATCAAATTATTTGCCGACGACATTATTTTATATCTCAGGCCCGATAAAGAAAATATTGAGAGTGTGTTAACAGAATTTAGAGAATTTGAACTAATTGGTGGTTATAAAATAAATTCCAATAAAACAGAAATACTAGCTTTAAATACTGATCTTAATTATCTTCCATCGGACTTAAGAACACAAGCAGCCAATAAAGATCCGATTAGGTATTTAGGAATTTATATTAACTCTTATTACCACCAGCTCTATGAATTAAATTACATCAGGATGAAAGATAAAATCAAGAAGCTTTTTGACCAGTGGCTTTTATTACCACTCTCAATTGTGGGTAGGGTATCTCTTATCAAAATGTCAATACTTCCGTTACTTATATTTTTATTTAGCAATATCCCTATAAAAATCAAGTTCTCCTTTTTTAAAGAAATAGAGACAATGTTCAGTAGTTTCGTATGGGGGAAAAAATGTTCTAGGGTCAAATTGTCAATAGTACAATTATCTACCTCACAGGGCGGTCTAGCCCTACCAGTTGTGAAAACATATTATGAGGCCGCCTTTTTAGATATAGTGGCGGGACTGATGGGATCGACATACAAGCGAGATAGCTTCTTTTTGGATAAAATGCTACAGGAAAATAGCTCCAACTTACAAGTGTTCCTAAAAACTTCCAAATATCCCAAAAAAGCCCGATATAAGACCTTAAGGGAATATTATTTTAGACTTCAGTGTTTTTAAAAAAAAATAGACTCCTCCGGCATGCAATTCTTGAGTCTGAGGGAATGTTTAGATCTCGGGCTCCAATTGAATAAAAATCATTTAATTAAATGGGAAAAGTGTGGGCTAAAAGAATTAAGACACTTTTTCATCCTCAATCTAATGATTTCGTGGCAAGAGGTGATGTCTAGAGCTAACAGCCCGAATAGACCTATTTTTTTCGAATATCTACAGATTGTATATTTTATAAGGAAAATACATGGCATTATTAATTCTCCATCCGAACTAGCGGTAGCCCTATACGGGGCCAAAATAATGGGTATAGGGAATTGGTATAGGCTGCTACTTCAACAGAATCAAACGCCACTAGTTGAAAGCCACCTAAGAAAAATAGACCACATGACACAATGCAGTCTTCAATGTAAGGACTGGGAGACGATCTGTCGTTTAGGCAATAAAGCATTAAGAACGGCTAACTTTAAAAGGATGGCCTTTCTATCACGTTGGTTAGCCTATTTGACACCGGAGGCCTTGGGGAAAAGATACCCGGAAGTCAAAAATAAGTGTTTTAGATGTCTTGCTAATGGTCAGGGTGGCTGGCACCATATTTTTTTCTCTTGCCCGAAATTAGAAGTATTTTGGAATGCAATTTTTGTGGATCTTGGAAGGGCAATCGGGATAAGTATTCAGCCAGAGGCCGAATTGGCTTTGTTCGGCATCGTTAAAAATAGAACGATAACTAGTAGGGCTGAGGAGACTTTTATATTTATTTCTTGCTTGGTTGCCTGTTCCTTAATTCTACAGAATTGGAAGTCCACCGATGCTCCCTCTCACTTGAAATGGTGGATGAAAATGAGAAGAACCTGTAATTTTGAAAGAGCATATGCAAGCCGGGTGGGTGCCATTAAGAAATTTGAGAAAAACTGGAAGTATTTTAGTGATCTGGAAAAAGATAAAGGAAACTGAATAATGTCTGGGTCATGTTGGTAATAATTGTAGCAGTTTCCACAATCAAATGTTTTTATTTGCGATTTTTGCACTTCCTCAATCGAATCTATTAATATTTCTGTGTTTTCTTTTTTTTTTTTTTTAGGGGCAAAGCTTAGGAAATTGAATTTTATTTTGTTATAAAGTATAGCAGTCCCTGTAGATTGCTGCACTAGCTCCTCTTTAACAATCTATACTTGAAAAGCACTAGCACTTTCCTTTATGCAATTGCTGCTACAATGATAGATATCACGTCTTTTCCTATAGCACTTTACTGCTGTTGTTTGGTATAGTGAGTTCCCTCCCATACAAGGGAAGGAATGAAGGAACTTGCTTGGGAAGGCTATCCTATATTTTATAAATGGACGCACTCTCACTTTTTTGTCTCCAAATGACTATACTTGAGAAGCACTAGCACTTTTCTATATACAATTGCTGCTCACGAATTACGGATTTTATATCCCTCCCTATAGCACTTTATTGTTTGTTGTTTAGTATATTATGTCACTTCCTTAATATGGATGAGATCTCTGATCATTACTTTTAGTAACATAAAGGAAGGAACTTAGTTGGGAAGGCTATATAACACTTTTTAGAGGTTTCAATTATTGTATTTTTGTATTTATCACATCTTGTCATCATAAATTGTATTCTGTATATGGATGCTATGACGTTGCTCTGCTCTGCTTAATAAAAAAAAATATTTAAAAAAAAAAAGATCTGTGCCTGGTGGTGAGTGTCTGAAAAGTTTCAGCACTCCGTCCATCATCTCCTTGTGTTTGTATAGTTTGCCCTAAGTTGGCAGGGTATGCCCAGACATGGGTCCCTTGCTCACTTTGCTACTGGATTCAAGCTAGCCTGGCTGATGAGGGCTGTTAGCCCGAAACCGTTCCCTGGATGCTTGTTTCCGGTCCAGGGAAGACATGGCTTGGCAGTTCGGGCTGGACTGTTCCCATGAGGCACAGGGTCAAGACTGATTTACATATAGCTGTGTCTGAACTGGGGTGGCGAAGTGAGCTAAAGAACGATGATGGATTCAACCCAGATCTATGACTGGGGGTGAGTGTCTGAAAAGTTTCAGCACTCCGTCCATCATCTCCTCGTTTCTGCCTTGATACCTGATGATGACATTCCCTCTTTTGCCATGCTCAACATGCAATGGACACTTTAAACTCTATTAACTTTCACTTGGTAGTTACATTAATATATAAGGGTAGGTGTATTACTTACCAGTGGTTTAGCAGAATTACATTAAAATATTTGCATATATCAGACTGTGGAGTGCAAAGTCCTAAGAAAAAAAGCAAAAAAATAAATGGGGGCAGGGTACAGATACCCTGACCCCTACACCTGCTGGTGAGGTCCAAGAACGACCGCGCCTCGTGCAATTTTGTAAAAATACTTTGCCACTTAAACCACCCAGGGTGGGCCAGGGCCTGTGGGGCCAAGCACAGCGATTTATTTTGTGGGGAGGGGTGAAATCAAGGGAGGGAGGACACACCCCCCACCCAGAACCTGGTTAGGTCTCAGGCACTCCATCTCCCAGGACCAACATGTATGAAAATTAGGAGGGGGCCACTCGACCCCTCTCTCTAAACATAAAAAGGCCCCGGGAACCCCCTCCTACTTGGGACCCCCAACTCTTGGGGCCGTCATTTAAATTCAAAGGAAGGGGCCTAGTGGCCCCCATTCCAGAGCCACTGAAATCTGCTTGAACCTCATGCCCAGGGCCGGCTCACTTATTGTGCCCCAGGGAGCCCACCCCTGGGGCACAGTACTTTCCCTGCCCACACTTGCGTGGGCAAAGAAACATGTCTTCACCCCAGTCTGGTGGGAGCATTTTTATATATCTCACCAAAGAGAGCAAGCACTAATTCTGCCCCAGCCAGTTGACTTGTGTTCTGTTTCCCTGCCCACACTGATGCAGAAAGAGAAATAAGACACATATTGCTCCTGCCTAGAAGGAGCATGCAAAAAGCAGCTGCACCCTCTGTGGGGAGCTGGCTGGGGCTATGATGGCCCCGGGGTGTCCTCCCTGGCTCCCAACATGTTGTTTGGTGGATGCCTCAGGTAGAGACCAGGACTCCCACCTATAACTGATGTGGGTCCTGGGGAATGGGGTCCTCGGGGGCAAAATAGGCCCAGGGTGGGATTCTGTGTGGTCTCCATCCCTTTATATTTACATTTTGTCCCCGGGATGGGGTCTCCCAGCCTATAAGGCTCAGGAAGTGGGGCTGCATGCATCCTTTCCTATTTTATAACATTTAGTCCTGGGGTATGGTTCCCTGGGGCTTAAGAAGGCTCATGGAGGGGACTGCATTGCCCCTCCCCTTTTTAAATGACTTTGGTCCAGGAGATGGGCCCTTGGGGCCTGATAACGCTCAGGAAGGGGGCCACATGCCCGATTCCTCTTATAATTAAGCCCTGGGGGATGGGGTCCCCAGGGGGATTTAAGCCTCTGCATGCCCCCTCTCCTTCATATATATGTTTTGGCCCTGAGGGATGGGGCCCCTGGGTCGCAAAGGCCAACCCTATGTAGCATTATCAAAAGCTATGTGTGGCTTGGGTTTGGCAGCCTGCAGGGGGTTGGCTGACTTTAGAATGATTGCCTGCTGCAGTGTACAGCCAAAGGTTATGGGAGGCGTGTGATTGGCTGCCTGCCTGCGGGAGGTTTGACAGGCACTCTGGCAAACCCACTGCCATACGAGGCTGAAGGCCCCACGCAGTATGGGGTTGACAGCCATTGGTGGGTTTGACCACAGGCCAGGCCCTGTGGTCATCCCTCCTCTGGGCACGGCCAAAGGCTGTGGTTCTGAATGGGGTTGGCTGCCTGCAGGGGGATGGCCCCTGACCAAGCCAAGTGGCCAACCCCTGCCACACATGGCCAAAGGTCTTGCACAGCATTGAATTGGTACACACACACATATATATATATATATACATAAAAGATATATCTATATACGTATATCTATCTATATATATACGCTTCATGACGAAATCTTTTAATAAATTGTCTTTGAAGCCCTGCTGTGTCCCTTAATTTGCTCGGATAGGAGGAGATTTTGTTTTCATATAGAGCGTGCTGCCAGTGATGTGCACAAGCGACCTTTCCATAAAGAGGTTGTGGTACACATTGGCAATGAGTGGATGCAATACTGCGAGGTATCGGATTGCTCCGACCCGCCGCTCAACTTCTGGACACAGAGAAACTGCTGCTATCAGGTGGACCATGACAGCATGGTGAGGCGCAGTCCTTGTACAGGCGTCTCCAGACTTGGCTCCAGTGGGATGGGTTGGCTGGAAGTAGGGGCCAAAGACGGTTTATTCCCCGAAATTTTTGCCAAGTTCTCTTCCTGAACCACGCAAGAAATACAGCACTTACCTGGGCAAATTACATTCTGGCACTGACATGCTGCATGATGGGACCGGTAGTTTCCAACATTGAACTGCCGGAACACTCTGCAGGGTAATGCGGTTCAGGTCTGCACCAACTACTAAGGAGGGAGAACATAAAAAGAGATAAACCAAGCGAACCTGGTACAAACTGCAGCATTTGAGGAAGGATAATCGCCGAAACGTGTCATGCCAAAATCTTTTAATAAATTGTCTTTGAAGCCCCGCTGTGTCCCTTGATCTGCTCGGATAGGAGGAGATTTTGTTTTCATATGGAGCGTGCTACCAGTGACGTGCACAAGGGACACTTCCATAAAGAGGTCGTGGTACACATTGGCAACGAGTGGATGCAATACTGCCAAGGTCTCGGATTGCCGCGACCGGCCGCTTGACTTCTGGAAGCGGAGAAACTGCTGCTATCAGGCGGACCATGACTGCACGGTGAGACGCAGGCATTGTACAGGCGTCTCCAGACTCGGCTCCAGCGGGATGGGTTGGTTAGAAGTAGGGGCCAAAGACAGTTTATTCCCCGAAATTTTTGCCAAGTTCTCTTCCTGAACCACGCAAGAAATCCAGCACTTACCTGGGCACATGACAATCTGCCACTGACATGCTGCATGATGGGACCGGTAGTTCCCAACACTGAACTGCCAGAACACTATGCAGGGTAATGCGGTTCAGGTGTGCGCCTCACTACTAAGGAGGGAGCAACATAAAAGGAGATAAACCAAGCGAACCTGGTACAAACTGCAGCATTTAAGGAAGGCTAATCGCCGAAACGTGTCATGCCAAAATCTTGTAATAAATTGCCTTTGAGGCCCTGCTGTGTCTCTTGATCTGCTCGGATAGGAGGAGATTTTGTTTTCATATGGAGCGTGCTGCCAGTGACGCGCTTAAGGGACCCTTCCATAAAGAGGTTGTGTTACACATTGGCAAGGAGTGGATGCAATACTTTTTTTTTCCTCATTTTGCCAACACTCACGTTAGGATTCCTCCTATCTCTCCATTCCAGCCTGTACCAACCCTCGGAGGAAATAGAGAGAACAGAGCTTGCTCGCAAAGATAATGCTGTTTCCATTTCCATCTCTTGTTCACTGTGGTGGCCCCAGAATGTTACTAAGGAGGCCATGACCAACAGCATGCTTGGCTTAATCATAGGACTCACTTGCCTTCTCCCTCCAATCCATCAATGCAGACCATAATCTTAACTTTACTTCTTCGATCACATGCCTTGTCTGATTCACTGGTATAAATGATGTTCTTTAAACATTCAGCAAATGTCTGGGGAGTTTCTGATTTCCACGGCCTACATATCTCTCGTCTAGCCAAAATTATCACATAGAACATAAACTTTGAACTAGGTGCATTCAACTGAAAATCATTCATAAGACCAAAGAATATCAAACTGGTACTTACTTCCATAGGTAACCCCAGCACTCCAAAAAATTGCATACCCCCGTCCAGTAGGGTTTAATTTTTAGACACTCCATGAACATATGTATGTCATCTGCTTTGGGATACTTACACCTAGGGCAGTTATACGAATTACCTGTGACTTTAGATAGCCTTTGTGGAGACCAGTAGACTCTGTAGGCTGTGTACAAGTGATTCCTCTTGAGCGATGCTGGTTTTACTACATCCTGTACCATAGCAAAGGAATCAAACCAAAGTTTATTAATGTCTTCATCTTTGTATTCTCTACCCCAAAGATTTATAATTTCAGTTTCTACATTGTCCTCTGTGTCCAAGAGGGCCCAATACCAAAAATATATTTCTTTCTTCCACTTATCTGTTCTGGTTACTTGATCCAGTTTCGGATTTTCTTCCTCCTGAGGCCAGCTGTGGGTTGCCCACCAAGAGGACATTTAAAAAATATATTAAAACCTCATCAACGTCCCCCTTGTTAGATTATTGAGTACTTCCCAACTTACTAAGTTAGATTCCTTTTTCAGATCTCCCCATTAATTTACACCTCCCGTTCTCAATGGCTGACTGAGTTGATTTCTCAAGCATTCAGGGGTGCCTGGGGAGTCCCAAATAGGGGACTGTGCTGCATAGAACGGAATCTTCATTCTCTTTCTTATATGGACCCAGGTCTCTAAAGCTGCCCTTAAAATCTTCAGCCTTACTGTCTTGTAAAACTTCGGATCTCCATACTTATAAAGAAAATGTTGCTGACTTTGCACTACATCTTTTAACATAACCTCAAATAATAATCCTATTGATGAACTATCAGTCTTACTAGCCAACATTCGAAAGGTTTTAAAGTGGAAGGCATAACAATAGGTTAGTAAATCCGGTAGCGCCAACCTGCCGGCGGTGATCCCTCTTCTAAGCTTTTTCCAAGCTATTCTAGGGCCTTTTGTCGACCAAATAAAACTACCTATTTTTCCTTGCAGTTTAGTTATATCTTATTTCCTAAAGGACAGTGGAATTGAATCATAAAGGAAAGTAATTTTTGGAAAGATTATCATTTTCACGAGGCTAACCCTCCCGTAAATATTTAAGGGGAGGTTTGCCCATCGTACCAGTGAGCTCATTACCTCCTTACTAACTCTCTTCTAGTTTACTACAGGAATCCCCTACAGTTTCTGAGTTAGCTGTACCCTTAGATATCTCATTTGGTTTTTAGCCCCCTGACTTCCCACCCCCTGTATCCCTTCCATAATTTCTGTTTTTTCCCTATTTATCTTGTACCCCGAAACCTCACCAAATTTCTGCGCCTTCTCCAGTAAACTAGGAATTGCTTCTTGAGGATTTGTCATGTACAAAAGCAGGTCATCTGCATATAAAGCAAGTTTACATTGTAACTCTCCAAAACTAAACGGAAAATTGAGGTGTCTGCCCTGAGCCAGTTGGCAAAAGGCTCAATGTACAAGTCAAACAAGAGGGGGGAAATGAGGCACCCCTGCCTTGTGCCCCTTGTCATGCAAAACCAATCTGTTAGGTCCCCATTCACCAGCACCTTTGCCTTGGGACTAAGGTATAGGTTCTTCACCGTCTTAACTAGATTGTTTGGGAAGCCAAAACTTTTTAGGGTCTCCCATGAGTATACCCAGTTTACCTTTGGCAGCATCTATTGCCACAACAGTTAATGGAACCTTTCTTACTTGTGCCATATCTATTGCCCCCATTATCTGGAAAGTTAGTTCGTTCAGCTGCCTCCCTGGTATAAAGCCCCTCTGATCTGGGTGGACGATCCCCTTTATTACCTTTGCAACCTGTGATGCCACTATGCCTGAGAATATTTTATAATCTGTATTTAGTAGGGATATAATTCTATAAGAGTCAATCATCTGGGGATCTTTATTCGGTTTTAAGATTAGCGTGACTGTAGCTTCTGCCCATGAACTAGGTGGATTTTCCCCTTCTATATATATTTTATTAAACAGGTTTTTTAAGATAGGCACCACTTTATCCAAAATGCATAAATACAGCTCCACTGGCAGACCATGTGGGCCAGCGGCTTTTCCCCTTGCCATTTATTTGCACTGTACTCTTCAGTAAGGCCTCCTTTTAGAAATGCCTTTTGTTCTTCTGTCAGTTGGGGGAGCGTTATCAGTTTTAACCACTTCAGTATGTTCTCTTGTATTGGTGTTATATCCTTCCTATACAATTCACTCATAAAGTTTCAAGCTTCTTCGCGGATGTCTTGATCCGCTTGTATGGTTTCTACTGACTCTCTTTTTTTAAATTTCTTATCGTATTCCTTGCCCTATCTGCCTTGGCTTTCCATGCCACTAAGGAACTACACTTCTCCCCGTATGCAAAATGCTGAAGCTTACTTGTTTTCCTTCTGTCTAGAAGCTTCTTATCTAATAGTGCCTGGACTCCCCCCAGCTCTTTCGCTAATACTGATGCTGTACTTAGACCTTCCATTGATGCCTTCTGTAATTTTCCTTCTTTTTCCTTAATCTCGCTTATTTTCCTGGCTTCATCTTGTTTCATGGCTTTGCTCCTCCCCACCATTATAGAACTAATTATCCCCCTTAAGTACGCATTAAAAGCCTCCCACACTATCTGATCCTTGGCTGTGCCCGTATTAAATTGGAAGTACTCATCCGTTTATTCCCCTAAATCACAGATCACTTCTTCATTTAGTAGTATCGTCCTATCTATTGTCCACCTTCTCAGCACCTCTTTTTGCTGTACTCCCAGAGTCATAGCAACTGCTGAGTGATCTGATAATATTGCAGGGATATGATTTACCGTCTCAACCTCTGTAAACAACTCCTGATCTATAAGGAAATAGTCAATTAATGAATGGTGCCTATATTTCTTACTATAGAAAGTAAAATCTCTAATTTCCCCATCTTACTGCGCCAAATATCCAACAAGTTAAAGTCTCATATCATATTTTTTAAACTTGCATAAGTTTTAGGAGGACTATTATATTTAAATTTTGAGGTGCGGTCTATCTTCTTATCTAGAGCTAAGTTAAAATCGCCTCCCATAACGATCGGTGCTGTTGTGTCAAACAAACAAACTTGAAGTTTTGAAAGTGCTCCCGAATTATCTTAATTCGGTCCATAATATACTGCGCAAACCAAGGGTCTATCCTGAATCATTATAGTAGCCACCAACCATCTCCATGACTGATCTGTCTCGTATTTAACAACTTTTATTCCTGCGTTACTTCTTATAACTAATGTCACTCCCCTTGTGCTACCTCTTTGCTCAGAGCAGAGCACCTCCTGAACCCATCTTACTTTGCTATATCTGTTTGCACTCTTGAGCTTCCATACGAGTCTCTTGTAAGAAAATATGTGCCTCACTGTTCCTTAAAAATTCTATTACCCGAGACAGCTTGCTCCGATTACTCAGCCCATTCACATTCCATGTTAATAGTTTGATTTTATTAGACCTATCAATATTTAAAACTGTTGTCTTTATGGCCTCCTAATTTCTTCCATCGCAAACCCAACGCATCAATGAGGACAAAAATTATTCTTTTTTCCCCTTGCTCCCCACACCCTGTGCTCCCCACCCTCCCCAGGAAACCCTCCTTATACTCCTTTGGCGGTTCAAAACCACCATTCAAGACCCTCTCATCGCAGCGAGAAGCATCAACCAAAAAGAAAAACTTGAAAAAGCCCACTATTTTTCGATATCAGATGCACACAA
Source organism: Triturus cristatus (assembly GCF_964204655.1). Taxonomy (NCBI): domain Eukaryota; kingdom Metazoa; phylum Chordata; class Amphibia; order Caudata; family Salamandridae; genus Triturus; species Triturus cristatus. The sequence goes on along the minus strand of NC_140580.1, from coordinate 483,984,011 downwards.
TATCTATCTCTCACCAACATAAGCCTCTTTCTAACTTCGTTTATCCAAATCAAACTCATATCTTCATCTGCGCCATAAATACGTCCACTTCCTCTGGACTGCTAATATTATGCATTTTATTTTGCCACATTATTTTAAGCATGGCTGGAAATTTCATTTTAACCTGGGCGCCCCTGCTTCTTAGTTCAGCCATTCTAGTCCCGAGCTCCCACTGCCTCTGAGCCGTTCTTTTCCCAAGATTTGATCTAATTTGGTAATTGAATGACTTGTATTTACAGTTCTCCTGTCTGGCCTCACCAACCCCTCCAACCCTGATCGGACACCAACTGTTCCTTCTAAGGTTGTGGGGTCCCCCTCCCTCTCTTTATTGGACTACAATATTGTGTAGAGCAGGTCCTTTTCCATTGACAAGGCCACTATTCCCAAGGCTTGTAAATTTGTCAAGCTCCTATGCCTTACCCCCTCTGTTCGAGAATCCAAGTTGAGCTCCTCACAACCTCATTCCCCCTTGACTCTTCTTCAGCTTCCTAGGCTTCCCAGGCTTCTCCTCCAATCCTCCCAGCCAGTGCACTGTTCTGACACTGCCACCCCTGGCCCGAAAGCCAACCAGTGCTGAAGCTGACCTTGTCCTCCTCCAGAGGACTGCTATGTGCCTCCACGTCCCCCGATGATCCGCTGTATCCGCGTCCATGCAGCCAACCAGAGGAATTCCTGTATTCCTTTTAAGGTTAGTTATTTTAAATTAGTTGAAATCTCCGTTTTCTTCCTGCTACATCTCACATTGCTGGTGAGCTAAAAATAGCGCTTGATTTAGTTGATGCCTCACACTGCTCCAGGACCTCCCGTGACCAGCGCCAGCCTGCTCCCATGTTTCCCCAAGTGAATATGGTACAAACTGCGGCATTTGAGGAAGGCTAATCGCCGAAATGTGTAATGCCGAAATCTTTTAATAAATTGACCTTGAAGCCCTGCTGTGTCCCTTGATCTGCTCGTATAGGAGATTTTATTTTCATATATATTTATATATATATATATATATATATATATAATCTACTGGCAGTCACCAGTAGGTAGTTATAGTTAGGACCTTGTTTCTATTCAAAAAGCGTTTATTCTTTTGCCAATATCTTTGGCGTCGTTTGACAAATCTTCGTGAACTTTTCAAAACGAATGGGGCGCTCTGGTCAGCTCCTTTCTAGAAATTTTCGGGGTGATTCATCAAGCGGGGGCCGAGAAAAAAGGGGGTCCCAAAACGCTTTTTCCCCATGTTAATTTCCATAGGAAATTTTAGACACGGCTACAGCACGAACTGCTGAACGGAATTATACCAAATTTGGCAAGAAGGTAGGTCTTGGTTCAGAAAGAGCCCTTTTTAAATGGGGTTAATCCATTCAGAAGTTCCTGAGAAATTAGAAAAAGAAAAGTTTTGATATCTGAGCACCGAGGAGGGTTCGCGAACCCTCCAGGGCACGAGCTTCACTCTGATTGGCTGCCAACACTCCAAAGAAAGAAGTGTTGGCAGCCATCTTGTGACTCAGTAGAACCGAGTCACAAGAAAACAGTGAAATAAAGGTTAAAAAACAAGAAAAGGGGGCAGGGTAGAAACACCCTGACCCCCTAGGGTTGCTCAGGTGGTCCTAGAAGGACCCCCAGGCCAAACAAAAGCTTTTTAAAAAAAATAAAAACAGCCAAATTCACGCTGGATATGCGAATCCGGACCAACATTTTTTTTAAAAAACCAAGCTCGGGCTCCCTTGCTTTGTTTTCTATAAGCCTCCGGGTGGGCCTGATCCTGGGGGCAATCAGTAATTAATTTGAGTGGCCCGTGGTGGCCCCTGCCGTCCCGGGGACCACCACCTCCCCGTTAGTTAATTGAATGCAGAGGGGCACGCGGCCTCCCCGCAGCCCCTGGGACCGCCACCTCCCTGGGGCTTCAATAGTAAATGCGTGGGGGCCCCAACCCCCCCATGCTGGCCCGGGGACCACCACCTCCCTGAGGCATTTTTAATTATGAGGTGGGGAGCCTCGCTGGCCCCCCAAACCCTGGGAACCTCCACCTCCTCGGGCTGCAACGTAAATTAGGGGGGTCTTGTGGGCCCACCAAGCCCTGGGGACCACTACCTCCCGGGGGCTATGCAGATTGAGGGATCGCTCGATGGCCCTAGATGCCCACCGCCAGGACATTGCTGTTTGCTATACCAGATTGGTCGCACACTGCTACACCTACCAGGCGTGTTCCCCCAATGAAAATGGTCCCTGAAGGTCAGCGTCAGCGGATACACCTATGCTCGAGTGTGAATGCAAGTATGCGTGGCGTGTGCCATCCCTGGACACGTGTTTCGAGGTAGTTGCCTCTCGTCAGCAGGGAGTAGGAAAATGTGTGGGGTTGCTGTGTAAGCTGCTAAAATCGTTATCAGGTCTAGTACCTCTCGTAGCGCGCAGGTGCGTAACCATGAGTCCGTCAACTCCACCGGCTCAAGGGAGCCTGAATATAAAGTTAAACCAGATTGGTCGCACACTGCTACACCTACCAGGCGTGTTCCCCCAATGAAAATGGTCCCTGAAGGTCAGCGTCGGCGGATACACCTATGCTCGAGTGTGAATGCAAGTATGCGTGGCATGTGCCATCCCTGGACACGTGTTTCGAGGTAGTTGCCTCTCGTCAGCAGGGAGTAGGAAAATGTGTGGGGTTGCTGTGTAAGCTGCTAAAATCGTTATCAGGTCTAGTACCTCTCGTAGCGCGCAGGTGCGTAACCATGAGTCCGTCGACTCCACCGGCTCAAGGGAGCCTGAATATAAAGTTAAACCAGATTGGTCGCACACTGCTACACCTACCAGGCGTGTTCCCCGAATGAAAATGGTCCCTGAAGGTCAGCGTCGGTGGATACACCTATGCTCGAGTGTGAATGCAAGTATGCGTGGCGTGTGCCATCCCTGGACACGTGTTTCGAGGTAGTTGCCTCTCGTCAGCAGGGAGTAGGAAAATGTGTGGGGTTGCTGTGTAAGCTGCTAAAATCGTTATCAGGTCTAGTACCTCTCGTAGCGCGCAGGTGCGTAACCATGAGTCCGTCGACTCCACCGGCTCAAGGGAGCCTGAATATAAAGTTAAACCAGATTGGTCGCACACTGCTACACCTACCAGGCGTGTTCCCCCAATGAAAATGGTCCCTGAAGGTCAGCGTCGGCGGATACACCTATGCTCGAGTGTGAATGCAAGTATGCGTGGCGTGTGCCATCCCTGGACACGTGTTTCGAGGTAGTTGCCTCTCGTCAGCAGGGAGTAGGAAAATGTGTGGGGTTGCTGTGTAAGCTGCTAAAATCGTTATCAGGTCTAGTACCTCTCGTAGCGCGCAGGTGCGTAACCATGAGTCCGTCGACTCCACCGGCTCAAGGGAGCCTGAATATAAAGTTAAACCAGATTGGTCGCACACTGCTACACCTACCAGGCGTGTTCCCCCAATGAAAATGGTCCCTGAAGTTTCAGCGTCGGCGGATACACCTATGCTCGAGTGTGAATGCAAGTATGCGTGGCCTGTGCCATCCCTGGACACGTGTTTCGAGGTAGTTGCCTCTTGTCAGCAGGGAGTAGGAAAATGTGTGGGGTTGCTGTGTAAGCTGCTAAAATCGTTATCAGGTCTAGTACCTCTCGTAGCGCGCAGGTGCGTAACCATGAGTCCGTCGACTCCACCGGCTCAAGGGAGCCTGAATATAAAGTTAAACCAGATTGGTCGCACACTGCTACACCTACCAGGCGTGTTCCCCCAATGAAAATGGTCCCTGAAGGTCAGCGTCGGCGGATACACCTATGCTCGAGTGTGAATGCAAGTATGCGTGGCGTGTGCCATCCCTGGACACGTGTTTCGAGGTAGTTGCCTCTCGTCAGCAGGGAGTAGGAAAATGTGTGGGGTTGCTGTGTAAGCTGCTAAAATCGTTATCAGGTCTAGTACCTCTCGTAGCGCGCAGGTGCGTAACCATGAGTCCGTCGACTCCACCGGCTCAAGGGAGCCTGAATATAAAGTTAAACCAGATTGGTCGCACACTGCTACACCTACCAGGCGTGTTCCCCCAATGAAAATGGTCCCTGAAGGTCAGCGTCGGCGGATACACCTATGCTCGAGTGTGAATGCAAGTATGCGTGGCGTGTGCCATCCCTGGACACGTGTTTCGAGGTAGTTGCCTCTCGTCAGCAGGGAGTAGGAAAATGTGTGGGGTTGCTGTGTAAGCTGCTAAAATCGTTATCAGGTCTAGTACCTCTCGTAGCGCGCAGGTGCGTACCAATCTGGTTTAACTTTATATTCAGGCTCCCTTGAGCCGGTTGAGTCGACGGACTCATGGTTACGCACCTGCGCGCTACGAGAGGTACTAGACCTGATAACGATTTTAGCAGCTTACACAGCAACCCCACACATTTTCCTACTGTTTCGAGGCAACTACCTCGAAACACGTGTCCAGGGATGGCACACGCCACGCATACTTGCATTCACACTCGAGCATAGGTGTATCCGCCGACGCTGACCTTCAGGGACCATTTTCATTGGGGGAACACGCCTGGTAGGTGTAGCAGTGTGCGACCAATCTGGTTTAACATTGCTGTTTGCTATGACAGGGCGGGAGCATGGTTTTTGGAAGCGAGAGGAGGAAACCTGCTCTCGCTTCCAAAAACCGAAGCAGATTTGCTTTTGCACAAGGGGAGCTGCATGTTACGGTAGTTCCTGAGATGGATGTGCTTGCTTTGCACAACCTGACACGCTGACCCCCTAACTAAAAAGGCAATGGGGGCCACTTCTAATCACAGAGCTCTATTATATATACCTGTGCTCATGTAGTGAGGATAGGCTTAGGCAGAAAATCCTTTGCCATGGTAGGGGTTTTCATTGTATATAGTTTGCTCATAGTTTTGATTACTTTGCTCAGCTGTGTATGTTTTCTAATTGTACCACAGTTGTTCTAGGATAGAGCACGATAGTTTCAATACATTTGATAAACTTTCCTCATGCCTTTCTTTTGTTTAGTATGCACATGCATAAGAAAGAATACAAAAGGTGAGGATTGGTTTCCATAGTTCTACTGGGGACTATAGAGTTGTGTTCTGCGTTGCCTCTTTACCTGTTACTCTGGGAAGGTTAGGAGGGCAGGTAAGGTACTATGAGCTAGTCAGATTTATGCCCATAGGCACTGATGTTGTGTGGTGACTAAGACCCTACATTTTGACGCCCTATAATCCTAGGCAAAGTTTTTTTTCCAAACAGAATCCTTGCAACAAATTTAAACCAAAAGGTGTATAAGTGTCAAAGTCAAAAATATATCTTGATTCCAATTAACCTTTCTCTATGTCCTCTCCTGATGTTGGCCATGATAGATTTCTAAAACCAGGATATAAATTGGATGCTTATAGCTGAAATGCATTTCCTCAAAATGCCTGGCTACAGGGTATTGCTGATCCATGTGTCTTATGACCCTCATGTGTTCAAGCGCATGTTTTTTGGATTTGTGTATTGTGCTCCCTATGTACATCATGTTGCAAGGAGATATTAAACAGTAGACACAAAATTCGTTACAGGTCATGAATTCCTTAGTTGTATTGAGAATGGCTAAGCTAGAAACATTGTAGCTCTTACGGCATGCCTTATAGTTTTTGCAACAGAAGATGCCCCGCCATTGTGTTGTGCTTCTGGGTACTGTACTTGTGATAGAGTTTTGTCTTAGGTTGTCTATCTGTGAGCGACAGCTCCTGAATGTGACAAGTGGAGAGTTACCCACATACCTGTTCAGTAAGTCATCTGTTTTCAATACATGCCAATGTTTGTTAACGATTTTCCTAATGTTGTTAGCCTGGTTAGGGAAGGTTGTGATAAATCTAAATTAACTCTATATCAGGGGGTTTGGCACACAGGTGTAAAAGGTTATTTCTGAGGACCTGACCAACTGTTTTCTTAACTTGTTGGATAACCCTAGTTGAGTAGCCTCTTTCTCAAAATCTACACTCCATTTTTTTGATTTCAAATACAAAAGCTTTGAGTGTGGTGCAATTCCTCTTAGCTCACTAGAGTTCTCCATAGGTGATGCTGTAGATTAGGTATACTCGGTGTGTGCTGGTAGCAAAGAAAAGGCTATTACCTGTGATGAATTCGCAAAACAGCCTAGTTTCCAGTTTACTTTCTACCACAGCGACCTCACCATATAATAATTCAATGGTCCTTCAACTGGTGTATCCTGAGAAGTGCAAGTTGTGTTCATTGGTGCTTAAGCTTTCAATGAACTTAGCAGCTGATCTTTCATCACTCTTTCAACTGGCAAAAACATAATCAATAAATCTGATCCATCGTATCACATGTTCATCAAAGTCAGTCTGGTTGCTGACTACCTGCTCCTCCCACCAGCCCACAAACAGATGTGTAGCTGGGGGTGAAGCAGGTGCTCATCTTGGTTCTCTGTGTTTGTTTGTAAACTTTGTCATCAAAAATGAAGAAGTTTTTATTCAAACAGTAGTGAACCATTTCAGCAATCATCTCTGAGTGCAGTAAATAAGACAAAGGTCATCCCCTCATGAGATGTCAAGATGCCTGTATCCCAGCCGTATGCTTAACACAGGGATAGAGACTGGTGACATCTAGCAGCAGTAGGGTAAAGCCATCCTCCCAGTGTATGTAATCGATGATGGTTAAAAAGTGTGTGGTGTCTTTCAAATATGCAGGCAATGCTGAGACAAAAGGCCTCAAGTAATGGTCAATGTATTTGGAAGTCTTCTCCAAAAGGGAACCAATGGAAGTAACAATAGGTCTAATGGGGATGGTGGGTTTGTGTCATTTTTATTACAAAACTATTAAATGGGGATCTTAGGTTTCTCACACTTAAAAAAGTTATATTCCTCCCACTCCAAGATGATTCTATCCCTTCATTCAGTTCCCATAGGTTGTATTGGCCATTATGGCTTCTGCCCTGCTTGAGACTGTATAACATGTCTCATCTGCAAGTTGCTTCATACTCTCATGCAGGTACAACTGTTTGGAAAGCAGGACCATGCTGCCACCTTTGTCAGACTTGTGTGTTACTACATTTGGGCCATATTTCAAACTTTCTAGGGCCTTAAATTGCTGGAAGCTCAGGTTTTTTTCTCACCACCTGGAGGTATTTGTATCTTATGCTGTTCAATTCTTTGATGACACCTTTTTCAAAAACATGAATTGCTTCGCATTAAAACATAGGTATTGATCTAGGCGGTGAGCGGACCTACGGAGAAATGGCCACAAACACCAGAAATCTGTGATCCCTGGTGGTGGCACTGCGGTTTGTTGAAGCAACATGCTTGGTGGTCCCACTGCAGCACAGTCAAGTGTATTATAAGTTTCACCACTGCCAGCATTTTCATGCCGGTGAGCCTGCAGGGCCGTCAATTGCTCCTGTGCATGGGGATGCATGGGGCGGGCACATTCTGTACCCCCATGTACATGCACTCCCTTTCCTGCACAGCATGGCCTACATAGTCCATGCCATGCAGGAATGGACTTAGACTCTCCCATTTCGGAGCCTTTCCTATAGGCACCATCATGGAACCACCTCACCCCCACCACACCATGAAAAAACAATTCGGCCACCCATGAAGTATATGGTAAAGGGTCAATGCTGCACATATCATAAGCTTGCTTTATCTATGAAGGTTTTCTGTATGATAGCAGTAATGATGCTTCATATTATTCTGAGCTATTTTTCACTTACTTTCATAGCTCTAATGCTGTTGTGTAGTTCCTATATTACCAATACAGGATCTGTGCATTTGGATAACAAACTGTGGGATTGGTGGCGGACTGATTCTGTGCACCCCTACCGGATACGTTAGCCTGTCTGTTACAGCTAGCTCACAGTGCCACTATAATCTCCGCTTATCAGGGAGAGAAATAGTTTTTGGCAACCTCAGAACATGACAACCCTGATCCCTCAGGATCGTGGAAACAATATACTACCTTTCGCTCAGTCACTCGTGCTCACTTGGTTTGTCTCAGAGATACACAGAATAAACAGACTGGGCATTTTTGAACAGTTGTTATTCTAGCGTAGAATAGATGAGCTGCAACAACCATTAGACAGTAGCAGAGATATATAATTAGCAGTACTATGAAAGTAAAGGGATGGTACAGTTATACCATTTTGCAATAATCATGAATGTATACAAGTACGTAAAATACATGATAATAAGTGCATACTCCTACGATGCCTCTATAACTAGATGTATCTAAATGTACCTAGCATCTGAATAGGTGTTATGCCAAGAATCCCTCTAGGATCTAGTTAACCCCATTACCTGAGAATGAGAGAATATGGGAACCCGTCCTGGTCTTGAGTTGGACACCCCAAGAGGGATGTTAGACCACTGCGAGCTGGAGTGTCTGCATTCAGGAACCTCAGTGTCTCTGGGTCAGTGTGTCAGCCGGGCAGTCACGGTCTCCTCTGTCTTTCTAAGCAAGACATGATGTATATAAACCCATAGGTCTCCCCAGGGGTCCTACCTTGCTGTGTTACTGTGTCTGCCTAAAGGATGACGTCGAGCCTGCACTTTATACAGAGATATTATACAGGAGATGGTAGTCCTGCTGTGCTTCCAAGAAACCTAATGCATAATGTATGAGATTCTAACTAGGGAAACCCCGTGTTCTGAATGCAGTGTCGTATCTAGGTAAAAGGTCAGTCCCTAAGAATCGTTTTGTATGTAATGTGGGGAAGAATATAGGTGAAAGGTTGCAATGTTACCTGCGCCTATAGAGGGCACCTATATGGAATATAACAATGATATACCCATTTATAGAGCACTGTGTACAAAATAAGGTTGGATGATGTCATCAGTGATGCATTAAATGATGTCATAGAACATGTCATGAGGGATGTCACATGTGAAGTCTCAGGTTTGCCATCTCAGGTTTGCCAAAACCCACCTACCAGAGCTGTATGTTTTTGAAGAAATCACCTCGACCCTGGGTCCCCTCTTTACCAAGATGGCCACTCCGTCACAATGCACTGTCTGCTCTGAGACAACGTAACTTTCGATCCATCTAAATTTAGAGAAGAGGGCTCTGCTCTTGCTGACCATTAATTGAGGCTCTTGTAATTTGACAATATGGGCCAAGTATGTTCTAAATATCTCATTACCAGTTTCTGCCAATATTTAATTCTGAGGACATTTAGATTCCACGTTATAAATAATATCTCCCTACTACTCCCCATAATCATCTGAGGATATGGGCCCCTTATTTAGATACATTATCCCGGCCGAGTGGTTGACCGTATTTGATTAGGTTACATTGAAGACTTTTTTTTATTTTTTCTCTCACTGCTCCCCACCCTATGCCCTACCCCACCCCCATGCCCCCCAACAACCCACCCTATACACCATCCCATTGCTAGCAGGCATGGACTGACTGATGAGCTTCCCTGCGGAGGATTTGTTATACTCGAGTTAGCTTAGCTTTGGTGGCATCCCCCATGATCCCCCCACTTCCACAGCACACTTTATCTTATCAAGATTCAGGAGCCCGCCCCCTCTTTAATTAGTTCAATCAGGGCTTCTTAATCTTCCACTGTTCGGTAATGATGGATTTGGTTATTCCATATAACCCAGAGCCTTGCGGAGAATTTCAGTTGAGCTTTTGTGCCTAACTTATGCAGTTCCTTCATTCTTTTACCTAATTCCCACTGCTTCTGATTTGTTGCCCGGCGTCCTTCTGATCTAATCAAAAGGGAATAAGAACCAACTGTGAAAGGGCCATTCCTTAAAGCTGTGATCAGTATCACCTCTTTTACTGACTATGAGAGGATGTTCACTAAAAGTTTTCTTGGCTTTTGCCTTTGGGGTTCCTTTTAAAGGGGTCTCTATGCGCTCATTGTATCTCCAAGTAGAGATTGAAGTTAGGCCTATCTTTCAGAGCTGTATTGTGTAGCATCTTGATTATGAAAGCCTTAATGTTGGAACCTTCCTCCGCCTCTGGAACATTCAGGAACCTAAGGTTATTCCTCCGAGAGTGGTTTTCAATCCTCTCAAGATCTTCTCTTAATCATTGGTTTGGCTTTGCGAGCAGACTTAACCCGGAGGGTTTTTTTGTGATATCCTGTCTCATAAGATGTACCTCCTCTTCTAATGCTCTAATCCGAACAGCCACTTCTTCTATCTTTTGGGCAAGGGCAGAACAGGAGGCCTGGATATCTGCCTGATTGGGCTCAGATGGCTTGAACCTGTTCTTCATCTCCTCCCTTAATCCAAAGAGGATGGAGGTCAATGACTCCATCTGTCACCCCAGCCTAAGTTTCTTTTTTGTGATCCCCAGTCTCTGAACTTGGCTTGTCCGGCACTGCAAGGACCTCAAACCTATTGTGCGTAGAGATCTGAACTACACTTCTTAGGTCATCCCGGCTACCGCTGTCTACTTCAGTGCCTGTGTTCTTATTTTGAGGGGTGCCTCCACTAGTCAGAGGAAATTTACTAGCGACTTCCATTCTAGATATCCTCTGAGTTGCCCCTCCATCTCCACTTCTCTTTCTTCGTTTTGAAAGGTTGGTAGCAACAGAATTTTATAAAAGAATTTTAGGGAGGGGGTCCCCTTAATCTGAAGGGGTGGGATCCTTTAGCTCCTTCTCTGTGGGCTCTTCCCAGACAGTTTTGCAGACTGTCCCAGTTTCCCAGACTTCACCACAGTAAACTCCCTTTCTGCTGCCTTACTGGGCAAATAATTCTGCCCCTGCCCAATCTCCTTAGCAGATGGGGCAACATAAACTGGAGGACATTCAAGCCCAGGACTTACCATTGATGCTGTTGTAACTGCTCTATTGCTCACAGTGTACCTCCAGACCATACCGCTGAATTTAGTTGCCTTCTCTGAGGGCAAACTGCTCCTCTCCATAGGCAAAGGGTGCTTAATCCACCAGACTTCTTTTGATGTGTCGAGAATGCTCCTCCAGTTATGTTGCTGGGGCTGTAAACTGTCAAGTGTCTCCAGAAATACTGCTGCAGCCTGTGGAAGGTTCACCTGCCCTTCCTGTTGCCTTGTGCTGACTCTACATATCCGGGTCTGCACAAAGGCTGTCCAGCACTGCTGCAGCTCCCTTGCAGCTGCTTTCCAGCATGAGATTTCCTTAGCCTTACGGCCGTCTTCAGCTAAAGACGCATCGGAGGGCTGCCGGAGCAGACACATTGAAGATAAAGGGCGGGATAACATGTACAGTTAAGTGCCGAGTGGGGAAGGGGGAAACGGGAAGGAGTGGGAAGGCGCCAATATGGAAAGAAACGCTTTCCTCCCGGGAGCTCACGACCTTTTAGCTAGCGGTCGCCACGTACCCCTCCATGCAGTTGTCCAAAAAATATGTTGATGTGTTCTTAAAAAAAGAGCATGAAAACAGAGAAAAGCAGCTAGAATATGCTGTGTATTTATTTGTGGAGAAACAGTTTCATTTTTGTCAATGCAGCAGATCATGTTTAAATATTGTAGGGCAAATTGGAGGATAACAAAGTGCTTGCAAGAACAATACATAATAAGTTGGTTGAAATTCCAGAGGAACTTTGACATCTACAGGTTTATAAAACAATATTGATACAATCTATACACCCATTTCAAGCCAAAGTTTGTATGGAACCAAAGACAGGAAAACTACTACAGATTGAGCTACAGAAAGGCCTTAAAGGTAGTGTTGTGTACTTACCTTTAGATTTTAAACATAATGTTGCAACTGTGTGTGTACAGAGAGATATAGATGAACCACTTATTATTCTAGTGAAAGGTGAGCCCATGAAAAATTAGAAAATCTGGAAAGAACTAGTTGATGTGACTAAAGTGAAGAATGCTACATTCTATCTGAAATAGATGTATATGTTCTGACAGATGGAGGTTGCATGGAGGAAGAAATGTTACCTTCATGTGCACGGTTTGAAAAAAGTGGATAGAATTAAATCTAAAGAAATCTATGAGCACTACAGTATCCATCCACTGCATTCAAAATAAGTTATGAGGGGTGCCATTGAACTGTATGAAGTGAAACAAGCTAAAAGAGCTCCAATGAGTGTCTGAGAGAAAACTTTAGAAGCTTGCTGTTTTCCACAGCTATTTCCAACTGAGTAGGCGGACTGCATGATGACCGCCAAGTGCAAATACCAGCAGCTGAGTGTAGATCAACCAGATTATATTCAGTGGACCTTAGATGTTGTCAAAATATCCCATTTATATTCCATCTGTTATTTGAAAGTGATTTGTCTGGACTATCATATGCTTTTAACCATGTTCTTAAGACAAAATATATCCGCAATAGACTTTGCTGACAAAATTCATGGAAAAGATCAGAAGTTGGAATACAATTTGATAATTCTGATGGCATGTCAATGTGGCATCAATGAATATTGATCCAAAACTTGGGTTTGTTACCCTCACTTGTGCAGAGTACGCATGGGATGACTTACACGATTTTTGGAGAGTGGCAAACTATAATGTTAGGGACATCAATCCTAAGTCAACAGGAGAATTTTGTTCTTCAGATCCTGCAAATGTTTGTAGGTATTTTAACCACAGATTTCAAGCCATGCTCACCTTCATCTACACCAACAAATAATCCACCATTTGGAAAATTCACTGATTTATTCGGGTATAAAGAGTACCAAGCAAGAGGTGCTCCTCATATTCATATGTTATGATGGTTTAAAGCTGCACCAAAATTTGGCACAGACACAGATGATTGTACTTCTTTTCATAGAGCAGTACGTTACATGTACCCTACCAGAAGACAGTGACGAAAAAAGCCTAAAACATCCAGGTCTGCGTTTTCAATCACATAGATGTGGTAAGTATTGTCGGAGGAAGGACAGAGCTAAAGGAACATTTTACTCTAAATGTCAATTTGGATTTCCAAGACCTGTTATCTTTAAAGGAAGAGTCAACAGTTTTTTGTCTGAAGTCAGAAATACACTTACTCAAATATCACCCCAAAACACCTATAACCTCAGGAAACAGGAGCTTCAAAAAATGTCAAAAGCTATAATCCTGTGATTCTCAAAATGTGGAATGCCAATACGAATATTTAGTTTGTGGCAGACAATTCCATAGCTGTTGCTTGTTCTGTTTCTTCATGCATAACACCATCTGAAAAGACTGAGATGAAGGATATGTGGAAAGAGATTTCTGCTGGAATGTCTTTAACAAAAAATATCTACACCTTCAGTTTGAAGATGCTTTCATTCAGTTAAAATGGATCTTATGCATGCTGTGATCGGTTGGTTCAGATAGTTTATACTCGAAGTTGATAGAAATTGTTTGGGTGAGTCTAGGCCTAGCATGCACAAGAAGTAGAGTGTTAAAGTATTGTCCTGCAATTAAGAACCTTGCAATATTTGACCCAGAAAGTACAGATATTGTCAAAACAAACATGCTGTACACCTATTATCCAAAAAGGCGCCCACATCTTGAAAATGTATGTCTCTATGAAATGCTTCAAAACTACAGATATAGAAACATGACAGAAAATGTAGATGAAAGTAAATCTGCAGTAGTTGGTTGTGATGGTTGGGTGGTAAAACATAGCAAAGGCATTCTAATTATTCATAGAAAACTGAGTTGCCATTTTGCTAAAAAAAAAGTGAGTTTTTCTATTTGGCACTTCAACAGATTCTTAAGCCTTGGCTTTCTGAATCAGAATTATTAGGAGAGTTTGACTGCTAAGGAGACTCTTTCAATGCTGTAAAGATAACACTGCGCGTCCAATATTTCCTAACCATTTTAAAGTGCTACATGACGAAACTGAACAGGAAGACATAAACACTGCTAAGATAGCTGAGGTGAGTTCACAAAGCAACCAAAGTTCAGGTCCTCTAAGTCAATATCCTCTTGGACAGCCAATAATTGAAAATGAAGCTGCCATTGCAATGAATGAGGTGGAGAATGCAATGCAACTAGAAAGACAGGAAACTATTGCTTTGGAAAAGTTAGTTGCACAACTAAATAACAAGCAAAACAAAATATATAGAGAGGTGAAACACAACCTTGAGCACGGATTCCTCCATGACGAGAAAGAGTATGTATGCAAGTCATTTAATCCTATACTGTTGTATGTCAGCGATCAAGCTGGCACCAGTAAAAGCTTTTTAATTCTAGTTCTCAATGCTATCCTACAGAAGACTGCAGAGTGTAATTTGTCATGTGTAGTAACAGCGCCCACTGGATTAGCTGCACAAAATATCAAAGGAATTACTTTACATTGACTTTTGATGCTGCCTGTGGAGCATGAAAGCAAAGTAGAATATCAAAAGTTATCTGATGAAGCTTACCATGAAGAGTCAAAAGTGCTAAAAATAATAAAGCTTTTAATCATGGATGAAGTGAGCATGGCCTCAAACGTAAGGCTTCCCTTTGACAGACTGCAATGTCTTATTTGGAGGAAAACACTTGATTGTTTTTGGAGACCGGCTGCAACTTACACCTGTAAAAGGACAGCCTGTTTTCAATACACTGCTGCACGATTAAACTCGGAATTCTTTGGGAATCATTGTAAATGTCAATATTTGGTTCAACCTTCATTGCATAGAATTGCTTAGGAATATGCAGCAAGCATCTGACATTGAATACGGTAATATATTGAATGATATTAGAGTAGGTTTGCTTTCTAAAGAGGGAACGGTATGCTAGAAAGTCATCTTCTTAAAAAAGTGTTTCCAACGAACAAGACAGCATCAGCGATAATGTTCACTTTCATTTAAGAAGGAAAACCGATTGTGTGCCTAATGCCTACACTAGTGGAGTGCACCTCCTTCAACAAAGAATTGATGCAATTGGAGAAAGGAGAAATTTTGAAGCTAACAGCCATAAACAAAATAGAACACCAGGGCATCACAGTAATCCTAAATGAAAGATTGCGAACTAAATTGGATTCATTAGAAAAATCTGTTTCAAAAACTGATGAAATGGGGAAATGTATAAATGTTTGCAAGAACTATAGAGTAATTATGCGCCAAAAGTTTAACATTCAGGAAGGATTAGTTAATGGTGCTATGGGGACAATTATTGATTTCATCAGCTCTCCTAACAGGAATGAGATAGAATACCTAGCAATTGAAGTTGATCAGAGTGATTGCATAAAGCAGATTTGAAGGGCAATTGTAAATTTTTTGCTTGTGAAAAGACTTATATGCGTGACAGAAACAGTTTCTAGTTTCTCTGGTATATTCTATAAGAATTCACAAATCTCAAGGTTTAAGTGTAGATTCAGCATTGGTTAATGTTGAGAGTACAGTGTATAAGGAAGGAATGTGGTATGCAGTCTTATCTGGAGTTAGAACATTGTCCGGTTTGTATTTGGTTGCATTTGAAGACAGCTGATCCAAGTTGTGGTTAAGGTGTACAATCGATTAAGAAGTGTTTACGCTCCTCATTAAGGATAGTATTCCGTTTATGAAAAATGTATCATCTGTCCAAACCAAAAACTTCCAAAGGAGTGTAGTGATGTTATTGGAAAGAAAGAAATGATAGAGAAGAAAGAAGCTGCAAAGAACAAATAAATTGACAATGAGGGATATATTCTTGGTTATTAGTTGTCAAACCGCTAGGATGTCAACTGCTTTGCAAATTTTGTTCTAAATGTACTCTTTCAATTACTTCATCTTGTAAATGGAATTGAAAAGAACTCACAGAACAATATGTGTCCTGCACTCTGTGCTTTGATGCAATGTTTACATACATATAGTACTAGTCTACACCATATTGTGCTTCACACATTCGAGGCCTTATAGATATATGTAGTGTATCTGTACAGTTTACTCCAAACACTCAACAGGATGCACATAGAACCATGAGTGGGAAGATTGATCATTCACATCAAGTAATATTGCAATCATATTTCATAAAGGAGTTACTGTTACTACACTGTCTATATGAAAAATAAATGTGGATATAAAGAGTGTAATGATATCGGTCTCAGATTCAAGCAAAGACTACCTTTGAAGCTACTAAATCCTTATCTTTTGATTTTGGAAACGAAGTTCTAAGGAGGAATAGAGTTGTGAAAGAGGTATACTGTATTTGTTCTAGATCTATTATCAATATTTATGACATCATTCATCCTACCAGGGGTGATACCTTTATAAGACTTATCATATGCTGGTGTGCCTTATATCTCTATTACTAATTCTGATAATGAGGGTCCCATTTCCAACACAAAATGTCTGAAATTAATATTGCAAGTATAAGTAAACAAAACATTTTTAAAAGGTGTAGTGAGTGCAATGCACCCTGTTCCTTAATTGCAGTGACATGGAGTGCAGTTTGTTTTTTCTTCTACAATCGTCAGGATAGTTTTTGACAATGTGTAAAATTATTCTTTTTTCAACAGTACATCATCTATGGTTTATGAGTATAGATCCTGAAAACAGTAAAGAAGAGAAAATGTAATGCTGAATTTTAATGTAACAGCATTATAACATAAGAAATTAGTAGTAATTAGTTATTATGAAGTTATACATTATTAAAATTGTAACTACACAGTTTAATTTTATAACCTGTAATACTAACTCATATTTGTGTATTTTTTCTTATCATACACAAGAATGCCATCATTTATTGGAGTCATGTATTTTACTAACACTTTCTTCAGCACTGTTTCATGGGATTAAATTCTCGGGGTATGCACCTAGGTAGACATGAATACAGCCACTAACACAACCAGGCACACACTAATACAGGCACTGATATACCCAGTTACACATTGATACAGCTACTGATATACTCAGCCAAACACTGATACTGCTCTCAAAAAGCCACTCGCAAACAAAATACAGCCACTGACACACCCAGCCACACTGATGCAGTCAGTGACACATTCAGGTACACATTGTTAGACACTAACATGCCCAGGAACACACTGATGCAGCTACTGACACACCCAGCCACACTCAAATACAGAGACTGATACATTCATGCACACAGCAATACTGCCACTAACACACTAAGGATCATATTGATGGAGCCATTTAGACATTCATCTGAACACTGATACAGCCTCTCAAACACTCATACAAATATTGAGACAGCCATGGACACACCCAGTCGCCCACTAATACAGACACTAACATACCCAGGCACACATTTTTAGAGACACGGATTGTGATTTGGGGTTAGTGTCTGAAATGTTTCAGCACCATCTTCTTGTGTTTCCTTTGTTCACCCTAAGTTGGCAGGGTATGCCAAGACATGGGTCCGTTGCTCACTTTGTCACTGGATTCAAGCTGGCCTGACTGGTGAGGACTGTTTCCGGTCCAGGGAAGACCTGACTTGGTAGTTCAGCTGGACTGTTCCCATGGGTAAGAGGGTCAAGACTGATTTGCATATGGCTTGGTCTGAACTAGGGTGGCAAAGCGAGCTAAAGAACGATGATGGATTCAACTTAGATCTGTGGCTGGGGGTGAGTGTCTGAAAAGTTTCAACACTCCGTCCATCATCTCCTTGTGTTTGCTATGTTCGCCCTAAGTTGGCAGGGTATGCCTGGTTGTGGGTCCCTTGCTTACTTTGCCACTGGATTCAAGCTAGCCTAGCTGATGAGGGGTGTTACCCAGAAACTAGTCCCAGGATTCTTGTTTTCAGTCCAGGGAAGACATGGCTTGGCAGTTCGGGTTGGACTGTTTCCATGAGGAAGAGGGGCAAGATCGATTTGCATATGGCTGGGTCTGAACTGGGGTGGGGAAGTGGGCTAAAGAACGATGATGGATTCAACTCATATCTGTGACTCGGGGTGAGTGTTTGAAAAGTGTCAGCGTTCCATCCATCACCTCCTTGTGTTTGCACTGACACACTCAGACACACACCAGTATAGCCACTGACACATCCATATAGCCACTGGCATACCCAGGCACACCCTGATATAGTGTCTGATACACCCAGGTACACATTGTTGGACACTGACACACCCAGGCACACACTGATGCAACTGCTGACACACCGAGCCACACTTTGATACAGAGACTGAAAACATGCAGTCACATACTCATACAGCCAGTAACACACCCTCTCACATATTGATGCAGCCACTTAGACACTCAGACAAACACTGATACAGCCTCTCAAACACCAAAACGCATATTGATATAGCCACTGACACACCCAGCCGCACACTGATACAGCTACTGATAAACCCAGCCACACTCCGATACAGAAACTGATACACCCAGGGATATCATTATACAGCCAATTACATACCCTGTCACATATCAATGCAGCCAGTTAGTCATTCAGTCAAACACTGATACAGCCTCTCAAACACCCATGCACATACTGATACAGCCACTGAAACACCCAGGCACACACTAATGCAGACGCTAACAAACCCAACCACACATTGTTACAGACACTGACACACTCAGGCGCACCCAAATATAGCCACTGACACACCAAGGCACACACTTATTGTCAAAACAAGCATGCTATGCACCTACTATCCAAAAAGAAGTCCACATATTGAAAAGTATGTCTCTATGAAATAATAGAGTATATGAAGTAATAAAAGGGTGCAGTAAGGAAATGCAAAGAAGCAATTGACTTCAGTGTTAAAAATATATTATCTGGCAACTTGAAGCAAAAAAACAACTAACAGCAATGCTTCTTCACTCTATCCAAATATGCACCCACAGAAGATATTTTTACAGCAATGAGAATGTGGCATTTTGCACAGTGAGTAACCATCCCACTTAATTCTTCACTGGCAGCTGATGTAGAAACAACTGCAGCTGATGATGGTTCTCCCAAGGCTGCTGTAAAGGTGGACTGTCCTGCTGTACCTGCTTTCTCCTGCATCATCTGGTTGTAGACTCTTTCACAAACTGTTTTTAAATGTTTCCACATGGAACTCTTCCCATGTGCATAGCTCTTTGCAGTGCAGTGCCCCTGGAAAACTGCTTGCTGTAATTACTGCACTGCGCATACGCAGCAGTAACCTTCTTTTCCTCCGAAGGTATTGAAAAATGCTTTCAAACATCAATTTGTAAGTGGTGTATCTTACTCCTCATCCTCAACAGGTTCTAGATGTTTGTCCTGAACAGAAGATGAATCTTCAGCCTTTCTATCAAATTATTCAAAAGTGAACAAAAAAAACTGAGCACCACTGCTTCTGGATCCTCTTTCTACAGAGTTCCCTGGAGAAATAACAGTTTTTTGGTGCGGTTTTACATGTACATGGGTGAGTTCCTAATGTGCCCAATCAAAAGGCAAGATTTGGGTGTGTCATTGAGCGAATTCGCAATTCCAATCCATAGACCTGTTACAAAACTTGTTAAACTAGTAACTTTCTAGTAAAACAGATATGGGTGCCATTTATATACTTATAAATATGTTCATCCTGATGTTATTAATGAAAGTAGGATGGACATATTTAAAATATTTTTAAAAAACTGTTGGTAAACCCACAAATTGTGGATTCATTGCAATCACATGATCGGAATCAATAACCATTGAGTACTTGTAGTCCCGTCTATGATTTCAGACCCACGGACGTGGCGCAGTACCAAAAAAAACCCTAAAGAATGAGTTCAATTACATTTAAAAAAACATTATACATTTTACATTAAGTACATATACCTTTTAAAATGTATATAAGTATATTTATTTTAAAAAAAAGTATACAGTTTAAGAAAAGTATATTAATAAATTAAAAAGCAAAATAAACTGTAGTATACTTAGCACTAAAATACAACCATAGAAATTAACTCAAAAAACAAAACATTGCAAGGGCATAATACTTTGAAAATAGAACTTGTAAAACATTTTCAATTCACTGAAAAAAAAAGGTTACAGAGATTTTATAGTTAGGAAATAGAACTCAAAAAGCCTTAGAAATTCACTGAAAAAAAAACAAAGGTTACAGGGACGTTATAGTTAGGCCCAGATTATACCTGCAAAAACCATAGAAATTTAGCACTTATAGTTACCTGAGCTAACTATAACTTATGCCCGGCAATGCACTGCTAATGGCCTCACATATTACATCACTCATGAGATGGTCAGTGACATCGCTGATGAAATCATTAATGACATCTTAAATGGCATCATGAGATACCCCTGGCAGGACATCTGGGACAGGACAATACCTTTACCAGGCTTGTCACTCACGTCTGTTGGCCCCAGATGAAGAGTCCTCAGATAATGCTGTAAGACTAGCCTCACTGCCAGTCAAGTGGGAAGACAGGGAAGAAGCTTAAGACTCCCCTGAATCCCATGCCTGTAGTTGAAACCCCATTTGAGACGGTGGGCATCAACATTGTTGGGCTGCTGGACCATAAAACTACACTAGGGAACAGGGTTTTCCTCGTTTTGGTGGACCATGCAACCAGGTATACCCAGACGCCAGCCCCCAGAGGACAGTGACAGCACCTGCAGCGGCTAGAGCCCTGATGAGGATTTTTTCCCGAGTGGGTTTCTCCAAGGAAGAGGTGTGACTGGGGCACCAACTTCATGTCTGTGTGGTAGCCTACAAGTTCTCCCCACCTTTCCATCCCCAGACTAATGACCCTGTTGACATGTTGAACAGGTTGAACAAGAACCGCATGGGTATGATTATGAGTCTGTTGAGCCAATGAGGTGGAAATGAGGCTTCCTCTTTTTGTGCCAACATTTGCATACAGGGAGGTATCACAGAACCGAGTAGGGTTTAGCCCTTTTCAACACTCTTATGGTCACCCTGTGAGGGGACCTTTCATTTTTGTGAAAGATGGGTGGAAGAAAGCCCCCAAGAAGCACCCTTAGGATGTGATTAGCTACATGCTAGCCCTCCACATCCAAATGCAAATGTTCTAAAAGAAACTAGTCAGATGATAATGAAATGGTGGGATGACCAGAAGGCCACTCTGGTCGAGTTTCAGCCTGGCCAGAAGTTCTGGGTGTTGGAACCATTTCAGCCCTGTACCCTCCAAGGTCCTTGGGTGGGGCCGTATGAGGTGATTGAGAGGAAGGGGAAGGCCACTTACCTGGTGGACTTAAATGCCCACAGAAACCCCTTAAGAGTCCTCCATGTCGGAGCCTAATAGGGATTAACTATCTGGGGGACGTCTGGAAGAACAGTTAAATGTTGGACTTTGACACATTGCAGAGACAGTTCCAAATGGGGAGGGGGGAGTATCTGCGATACCTACAGCTGCACCATGCACTTCATTGCCATCTGCAAGCGGGAACCCGGGTACCAGAAAACTTGCCACTTGAGGACTGTCTACTCTTAGATCCCATGATTGATAAGGCCATCTCTCTGACTTATCAGAAAGAGATCAACAACACCCCAGACTGTTTGGGCCCACTGAGGAAGGCTTGGGAGTCCAATGTGGGTCTATTAGAGGATGACGATTGGGCTGAGGCACTACAGACCCCCGGAAAATAGCAATAAGAGCAAGGTTCCGGTTGATTCATCTCCGTATTCTCCATAGATCCTATGCCTCTCGAATAGCTTACGTCCGAATGGGCACCTGTGAGACTAATTCTTGCAGGGTTGTGGCGAGATAGGGTCCTTCTTTCATATACTATGGTCATGCCCTAGGGTGCAAACATACTGGGAAGGTATAACTCGAGTGATGATGAATGTGGTGGGTGAGAGCGTCCCGCTTGAGCCATTTTGGGAGTAGCTGGGGAAATGACATGGCCGCAATGGGCCAAGACCTGGCTGGCTCTGGCGGGAGGAGTGGCCAAGAGAAACATCGCCCGTGCATGGGGAGCAGGGACACCCCCCACACTCGCAGCCTGGAAGAAAGACCTGGACTGGTGCTACGGGGCAGAACGGGTGATATACCAGAGCCAGGGGTGCCCACGAAAAGGCGAAAAGATATGGGGTGCCTGGGCCAAGTATAGAGGCTATAGCTAAAGGCCATGGGGAGCATTGTGCAGTGATGTGGGAGAACTGATGCCTTGAATTGTGACAAGAGAATGCGGTTGTTGAATGGGGCACCTATGCTGAGGTGTATATTGAACCCTGTATCGTATGTCTCTCCAAATATGTCATTCTGAACCGACAATGTACTGAAGCTTTTTTATGTTCAATAAAAAAGACTTTTAAAAAAAAGAGTCCTCCATGTCAATCACGTCAAGTCCCACTATGAGAGGTCTGAGGTCACCGTGCTTTTGGTGACAGATGATGGAGTAGAATAGGAAAGTGAATCCCTCCCTGATCCCCTATCATCCAAGGACAAAGATGGGTCAGTGGAAGGTTTCAACCTCTCTCCTACCATGCCCCCAGAACAGCAGAGTGACTGCCACTGTTTTTTGTGGCAGTTTGCTTCCCTGTTCTCCCTCATCCCTGGGCTTACACACTTATGTCCCCATGTCATTGACACTGGTGACAGCCCCCCTGTCAGAAGAAGTCTGCAGGCTGTCAAACAAGGTGAGGGCCAGTATCAAGGAGATGGTCTCCAAGATGCTGGAGTTGGGAGTGATCAAGCACTCCAGTAGTCCCTGTTCCAGGCCAGTAGTGCTCATTCCATGGCTGCCCCATGGTGTGCCACTACAGGACCCTAGTTTTGTGTGGACACAAGAGGGCTCAACTCAGACGAGAAGACTGATGCTAACTCCTTCTCTCATTGATTGGTTAGGGTCTGCCAATGTCCTCAGCATGTTTGACTTAGTGTCTGGGTAATGGCAGATCACTCTAATTGAGAGGGTAAAAAGAGGTCTGCCTTTTCCACTCCAGAGGGCTACTTCCAGTTTAAAGTGATGCCCTTTGGATGCAGGAAGGCTCCTGCCACCCTCCAGCGGCTGGTGAATCCGGTCTTGGCTGGGATGGAAGCCTTCAGTGCTGCTTACCTTGATGACATAGCTGTCTCCAGTAGTAGATGGGAGGAGTACCTGTTTCTCCTCCAGAGGGTGCTTCAGGCTTTGCTGCAGTCAAGTTAGCTATCAAGGCCAGAAGGTGCCATATAGGGCAGGGGTCACCAGGTGGGTGGGACTAAGGTACATCCCCTCCAGGCCAATGTAGAACCCATCATGGCCTGAGAGCCCCCAGAAACACAGACAGAAGTGAGGGCCTTCCTAGTCCTCACTGATTATTACAGGAGGTTTATCAAGGGGTATTGCACCATTGTTGCTCCCTTGACAGAGCTGGCTTCAAAGAAGCAGCCCAAGAGAGTGTCTGGACATAGGCCTGTCAGAAAGACTTTAACTCCCTTAAACAGGCATGTGTATAGCCCCTGTACTCAAGGCCTCTGACTTTTACCATGAGTTTGGTGTGCAAACAGATGCCTCCCAGCATTGCATATGGGCCATTTTGTCACAGTAAATGAGAAGGGCCTAGACTAACTTGAAGCATTTATTAGTAGGAGGTTACTTCCCCTGGAACAGAGGTGGAGTGCTATTGGGGAAAATACTTTGCTGTGGTCTGGGCACTGAAGAAGTTGAGGCCAACCTGTTTGGGACTCACTTCCTGGTTCAAATGAACCACAAGCCCCTCAGATGGTTAATAGAGTGAGGGGTGAGAATCCCAAATTCTTTTCCCTATAAGGAATGGACTTTATTGCGGAGCACTGTGCTGTACGAGACCATGACAAAACTGATGGTCTTGCTAGGTTTTTCTGCCTTAGGGTTGAGAACTTCCAGGCCAGGAGGTTCAGTAGTTCTCCCCGATTTTAGCTGGGGTAAGACTCATGT
Organism: Triturus cristatus; assembly: GCF_964204655.1. Lineage (NCBI taxonomy): Eukaryota > Metazoa > Chordata > Amphibia > Caudata > Salamandridae > Triturus > Triturus cristatus. The sequence continues at coordinate 483,960,390 of NC_140580.1, read as the reverse complement.
TATACCTGTCAGCCTTAGGGTGGACTTTCCCAAACATTTTGCCTTCATGCCTCCTATTTTTGCTGAACTCACTTTTGGTGGCCTCAAGGCTCTGTGCACTTTAGCACTGGTATACTTTACCACTATAACCAGTGCTAAAGTGCTTGTGCTCTCTTCCCTAAACATGGTAGAATTGGCTTATACTAAATTTGCACATATAATTTGCTTGAAAGTCCTTTGTAAAGAGGTACCCCATGTTCCCAGAGACTATAAATTAATTGCTACTAGTGGGCCTGCAGCGCTGTTTGTGCTTCCCAATTAAGTAGCCCTGCAAAACCTTACTCAGGTCTGCCACTGCAGACTGTGTGTGCAGTTTTAAACTTTGATCTAGCAAATTAATGGGCATATTAGCAAGAACCTCATTGAAATTATCGCCGTTTTAGCGGCAGGAAACTGCCGCTAAAACGGCGATAATGGGCTTGTTAATATGCATTATAGAATTCCAATACAAGCCCAGGTTAGATGTGCAGGACATCTAACCTGAGCTTCTATTGGAATTCTATAACACATATTAGTAAGCCCATTATCGCCATTTTAGCGGTAGTTTTCTGCCGCTAAAGCGGCGATAATTTTAGCGAGGTTCTTGGTCCCTCAGTCTTTTGTCTGGCCCGAACCTTCAATTTTAATACATATAAGTATCTTAAATTCATTTTTCACTAGTTTGTGGTCATCATCTCCCATAGAATAACACTGGGTTCCTTATTACATTCAATACGTGATAACTTTCAATTAGAACAGGTAGAAAGGTTGAGTTTGTTGTCTAAAGAATTGTAATATAATATCCTCTTCAATGTTAGAGTCGCAGTTAAAGTCACAATTCTGAAAATGCAACTTTTAGAAAGTTATATTTTGCAAAAACAAGGGAACCCATATGATCTGAGTGGGACTTGGGGTTCAAGTAATTATACAGGAACAATGGTCCCTTACAACATAAATGAATGACAGTAATCAACACAGTGGTATAATAAAGACTGAGTTGTAGAGATCCCAATAGCAATATAAATATTTTTATTTACATTGTGAATAAAAGGTAAGACATAGAAAGTGGGACAGTATTCAAGAAGAGTGATTCGAAGAACTCAGGCATAATATATGGAGAGCACCATTGCACAATGTACAGCAGTTATATAAAAAAATTCAGTGTCAAAGTGCGAAGGTAGAGGGAATTTTGATCCCTATCATAATAATGGGATCATCATCAGGACTCGAAAAATATGCCCTGAGAAGGATGCCTGCTAATCAAACTATATGGAGAGAACAATCAGTGTTAGGAGGAGACGATGTATGAGAGCGCATGGGTCCACAAAGGATTCAATAAGTAAACTCAAGCCATGCAGGTCAGAGTGTTAGTCCAATTGCGAATGGAAACTAGACAAATGGCCCGATGCCTGGGAACCAGAAGGTAACACAGCGGGTATCCAATGACAAATAATTAGGGTAAAGGACAACCTGTTGGTTTGGCGGATTCCACCACATGAATCCGTGATGCATGGGGAGGAGAACGGACCTGCCAAAATTAGGACAGGGTACAGCCATCATGAAGAATGGTTCAATAACCAAGGGGTTAATCAGCGGAGCTCACAAGTGATGGTGGAATCACAGCAGTTGGACCGCCATGAAAAGGCTATTCGAAAGTGACTTTGTATGCTGCTAAAAGGGTCCCTGTCCCCTCTAGGCCTCCACGATGTGGCCTGGGGGGCACATGTTGTGCCCACGAAACATCCATGCACCATGTGCTGGGCACCACATGGTGCCTGGCACACGGTGCATGCATGTTTAAAAACATCTCTTTACCTTTAGTGGCTTGTGCTGCAGCACTTTTCTGGGCCACAGCACAAGCCGCAATAGAAAAAGTGATGTTTATGACTGCCTGCACGGTGGTCGTATTGTAATTGGGCTTTCGGGACTGCGGAATCCTTGTTGGATAGTCTTGAGCACGAAATGATAGCGGTCAGACGCCATAATGAGGCCCTAAGTCTCTACCTTGGCACAATCTATTGTGATAATTTGGGGCGAGGGAAGAGAGGCAGGAAATACCAAGCATCTCCAGAACCTTTTCCTACTTCAAAGTGGGCAACAGGTACGCATATTTCACCCTCAGGCCCAACTCTTCAGTGCATCTCTTGACCAGTGGACAACACAGAAGGACTGTTGTGCTGCTCTGCAAAGAGGACTGCTATTCTGTTGCTCTGATGCCCTACTGCCTGAGTGAAAGCACTGGACCTACATCTTGATCCAAGAACCACCAGAGTGACGCCAAGGGCTAGTTGGATGGTCTCCTCATAAGAGCCTCAGGGATAGAACAGGCTCCAACAACCTTGACCACAGCACCTGGAGTCTTCAAGCTGTGAGCCCTGCCCTCCCATGTGGTGCCACACCACTCCTGGACTCTTGGAAGTGGACCTGAAGGTTCTCTGGCAGCCCAGCTGTAGTCCCAGCCGATCCGATGCAGTGCAATGCATCACCTCACAAAACTACGCATCTCAACTGCTACATGACTCATGTCTGATGCAGGATTTCACATCGCAGTCACCCAACTCATCAGAACTGCTGCTGCATAAAGTATCTCCGTGCAAGGACTTCGCATTGCACACCACCTCCTCGGAGCACCACTAAGCAACGTATCTCCATGCAAAGACCTTGCATCTCCCACATCAGTTCTTCGGAACCGCCTCTGTGTGACACATCCCCACGCAGGGCTCTGCTTTGCCTTTGTTGCGCAACGCACCCTCAATGTGGGACACTGCATCACTTCTCGATCATGATTTAAGGTACTTTGTTCAGTCAGCCTAACTTGTTCCCTGTAGCCATCTAGCAATCCATTTTGGTCAGCCTGATCTTGTGACTTTGACCCAGTCTAGCACGACCAGATAACCACAGTTGGCACTTCGCACATTTTGGTGCTATTTTTACTTAAATCTTTTGTTCTGTGATTGGATTTTTGTCATTTTGGTCTTACATTATTTATTCCATGTTACTCTATTTTGATGAGGGTTTTTTTCTTGTGCTGTGTTTCACTTAATAACTGCTTGAATTGCTGCATAAATACTTTGCAAATTGCCTTTAGGATGACCCTAACTGCTCAATGCGAAGATACCAGAAGGTTGAGCACAGTATAATTTGGGGTTTGCTTGTGACCTCACCCTGTCAAGAATTTCACCCCCTCTCAACCACTAACCCACTTTCATACCCTCCACAATACAATTGATATGGTGGGAAAAATTCAGATGGTGGAATGTCGTCCGGATTTAGCACTTCCTCTACAAACAAAATATTTTTTCTGTTATAATTTAGCTCTAAATAAGTTATTTGATTCTGATTTCAGAGAGAGCGGCAATCGAGAGTCTGCAATAAAATGCACATTCTCTGTCCACATCAGTGATGGAATTACAGCTCTTTTTAGTACTGCCCAGGTAGAAGACAAGCTAAGGGCAAAGATAACACCAGTTCCACCTCGGTCCATGCTACCTCTCTCACAGAGTTTATAACAGTTGCCCAATCTAGGGTGACTGGTCTGTCGAAATTTGGCTAGTGGAGGTCATTCTTTGAAAGACCGTAATGGAAATTGTGAGTCACGCCATTTTATTGATACAAAGTAAGTATGGTGTCGTCTTGGTTGGAACTCTTCCCAGGATGTTTAAAGAGACCAGATATGTGAGCTCCAAAGAAATTTATAGTGCCCACATTTGGTGGCAGAAATCATGTCAGAATGAGGAACTATGATGACATTTGGTGAGAGGTTTTGCCTTTAAATAAGCTCTTCGCGGAGCAGATACAACTGCTAGGAAGAAAAGCGTCTGGCACTTTGGAAGAACATTCCATATCTACCAAATTTTCTCTAGTGCTGCCATGTAATGTGGGTTGAAAGACCACCTTATAAACAAGTAAAAAGTCCTTCAATCAAACGTAAAATCAGCCAACGAGTCTTCAAAGAAAAGGTTATCGCGGAAAACACCATAGCATTAAATAAACATTCAATTGGGCGATCAAAATGAAGCAAGTGACTAATGTAAGTTCTAGTTAATTCAAAGAAATACATTTATGGGCTCTATGAATGTTTTTGTAACATACAGTCCTAGTAACTGCACAGCTAAGCTCTTGCGTGAGGGGATGCAAGGTTTATCTGACACAGGCTTGAAAGTAAATTCTATAAATGAATGAGTGGTTTAGTGGGGTAGTGTTCCTGCAAGGAAAGAAATTGCTCATAGTGCTGAGGAGTCCAATTCCTCTGTTCAGCTTTTGATTCCATGAGCACAGCTACTGTCATGTTTTCAAACAATAACCATTTTGGGGCAGATTTATAAGCGCCTTGTGCCACTTTTTCGCAGCCGTTGCGTCACTTTTGTGACGCAGCGGCGGCGCAAAACCAGTGCCAGGCTGCGGGGCATTTACAACGTGACGCATCTGGGAGATGCGTCACGTTGTAAAGCCCTGCGCCAGAAGTAGGCGTTCCAGCGCAGGGGGGGGGGTGTACCGTCGTAGGAACGCCTCCTAAAAGTGGCTGAGTGAAATCTACAAGATTTCACTCACTCACTTTTGAGCCAATGCTGCGTCAAAACCCTGCGCCAGTTTGAAGCAGGCGTAAGGATTGACGCAGCATTGTGGAGATAGGGCACCCCAGAGCCTTGCTGGAGCTGCGTCGCGCTTGCGACGCAACTCCAGCAATGCGCCGCCTTTACGGCACAGATGCGTCACGCATCTTCCTGTTTTTGCCCCATGGTGCGCGCATTTATGGTGGCGGAGCCGTGACGCAACATAACTGGCGCATCCCTGCTGATATGCAGGGATGCGCCAGTTATTGTAAAAATGCCCCTAACAACTTTTTCTTAATTTGTTTTTTACATGAGTTGATTCTGAGGTCGGGAACGCGTTTTGAGGCTACGAATCAAAATTGCATAGTAGAGAAAATAGACAAATGCATGCCAATATAACTGGTGCTCATGGAACTGCAATATTCACAGGCAAAAAAATTATTTTTTGCAAACTAACGAGTTATGGAAATTAGACCTCCCTCCAGCAAGCTTGTCATAACATAATACCTTGTTTCTTTATCGCTTTAATCTAATGTGCCTCTCAAATGTGGCAATATCTGCAAAATAATCTTTAGTGTAATGCACAGTACATTAGCATCATGGGAGTATATGTTTCTTTAAATGGCCTAACGCCACACAGGAGAGCATGTACCCCAAACAACTCAGTGAACATGAGCATTGAGTGTTTCGCTTTCATAAGACTCATTTTTATGCACCAGGCCTGAATTGCACATCGTAAAATGTAAAAATGTGCTGTGCAAGAATGGCTAATGAGGACAAGCATTATTCAAACCTCTACTAGGTCTTAAAAGACACAAATTATATTGCTTTAGGGATGGCATCGAATTTAATTGAAGTCACTTAGCAATAATGCAAATAACAGCATGCCAAATGTGAGGCTGCTCTGGCCCATAAGAGCACACTACATTTCATAAGAACCATTCTCCACTATTCAACGTCTTATTGAGGGTGACTGGTGAATTCCATTGCTCAGCCATAGATAAGAATTCCAAGCCACAGATAAATATTTATTGTTTGAAAATTCCACAACTTATGAAAAGCAATGCATTAGTCATGTGCCCTTTACATGTAATTAGCCTTTCTCTAAGTCACCAGAGCATTTCTAAAGCGAAAGGAAACCGTGCCAGTCTAAGTTATGTGTTTTGGCAGCATTTTCTAAGCAACAGCATTGAGAGCCTGAATACACATATTTCTGTCAGTGGTAACAAAACTATTGGGATCGATATCCACACTTAGAAGGCGTGCAGACTATAGTGGCGCAGAGCAGGGCGGTGCGACCGGTGCCACCGCACCGGGTGTTGACTTCCCATGGGGGTGCCTGTTTGCTTAAAAGCCCCTGCTGCTGCGTTTCTGGTCTCAAGCAATTTTTGGTCAACAATTAAAGTGTCAAGAAAACTCCAGTGATTAATGTTCTTCCAGGCAAGATTGGAGTTTTGTCTTGATAAAAGTTTTGACTGGTGGAAGTTTTGAAGGTAGCGCAGAGGGCTAATATGCCTGCTGCAAATAACATGTACCATGCAGATCACAAAGTGAATGTAATGTTAACAGGTCAGTGGGTGACTGCTATTGTCAGAGTGTAGGACCTGGGGTCTCCAGGCCCTATGGGGCGGTAATGTGACACGAGCGGTCGGGCAACCGAAGGTCTGTGTGTAAAGCAACCATACAACACGCACCTCACATGCGACGACAAACACACACAATAAGTGACGCCACACTGTAGGAGTTATGTAAATACTCAAGTTTATCCAAGTAGATCACGTTAGATGCAGTTCATAAGGCAGCAGTACATTTCATATGTTGATAATACAATAGCTAGCGATGTACATATCCGTCAGGAGCTATAAAGGCTGTTCATACCACATATGCAATTCATTAATTAACAGTACTGCCTGGGGCACAACTACCACTCACGTAGCTGCACAAGCGTGTTGGGCGCGCTAACCGGTGACGACCTCAGAACGGGGCACCTAGCCTGGAGAGCTACTCGTGATCTCTGGCACATAGCACTGTAATAGGGAATATAAATAACAGAGCGCTACTCGTAATCAATAGCGTTTAACACTTCAATATGGCCCATGGATAATAGCACGCTACTCGGAATCAATAGCGCGTGACATTTTAACCTGGCATATGAATAACAGCGCGCTACTCGGAATTAATAGCACGTAACACTTTAAAGCAGGGCATGTGAAAACAAAGCGCCACTCATAATCAATGACTCTCAGTACTTTGGAGCGGAGCGTATAACATAAGGCGCCACTCGTACTCAATGACTCTCAGTGCTTTGGAGCGGAGCATATGACATAAAGCGCCACTCGTAATCAATGACTCTCAGCACTTTGGACGGAGCATATAACATAAAGCGCCACTCGTAATCAATGACTCTCAGCACTTTGGAGCGGAGCATATAACATAAAGCGCCACTCGTAATCAATGACTCTCAGTACTTTGGAGCGGAGCATATAACATAAAGCGCCCCTCGGACTCAATGACTCTCAGTACTTTGGAGCAGAGCTTCCAGCGGGGAGCGCCACGGGACCTGAGGAGCAAGTCTCTGGGCTCCGGTGCAGTTCTTCGGGCACCGCGCTTCAGTACCGCTCGAGGGGACACACGGAGAGGATCCCTCGGCGGGGTCTCTTCCGTCGCGAAGGCAGTGGGGGGGAATCCCATGGAGAGGAATCCCGGCTAAGGGTGCGGTGTGGCTCCCAACCCGCAGGGGGCGCACCGGGGGCGATCTCAGCCTCCGGGCTTACCTCGATCTCGGCGTCAGCAGGCGTCCGCTCCCACGATGATGGGGGAAATCGGCCCCGGCCTCACACACCTCCTCACGCAGCTGCGACGGCAGCGACGGGGCCCCGGGCTTCTCAGTGGGCCTCGTGACATGGCAGGGCACTTCTCCAGGCCTCCAGGCCACGGCGGTGAGCGCGCTGGCTTCGTCGTCACAGGGGGGGCTCAAATTAAGGATGGGGTTCTGTGCTCAGCGGATAATGCTGCCGGGGGTCCCAGGGCAGGAAGCGCAGGGGTCACAGCGCTAATACCTGGTCGATCACCGGTGGTTCTCCAGTCAGCTTTGCATCAGGGTTCAGGGGTCAGTCTGGACACGCAGTCTCAGTGCTTGGTGAATAGGTTTTAGAGTTCAGTCTGGACACGCAGTCTCAGTGCTTGGTGAATAGGTTTTAGAGTTCAGTCTGGACACGCAGTCTCAGTGCTTGGTTTGTAAGTTTCTGTTCTTAGATGTCAGATAAGGTCTTGTTGGCGCAGATGTATCTGGCGCCCTTAAGGGGTTCTGTTACAGGGGGTTAGGAATGGAGAGGGCGACTAGATCCTTCCTACGCAGGCTGGGCAGAGAGTCTCTGGGTCCTCCTACTGCTGGGCAAGATCAGTGGGTTTCACAGGGTCCCTCACTCACTTAAGAGGCAGCACCTAAATCCTGTCACTCTCAGAGGCATAAGTCCCTGGCTAGGCCCTACCGCCTACACTCCTGGTGGATTCTTCCAGCTCTGCTTCACCCCAATGGCCAACTCACCACAAAAGTTTCCCTCCCTCTCTTAAGTGGCCCTAGGTCAGGTGACCTCTGGCCAAGGCGGCAAAAGAAAAACCACAACTCCCTTCTAGAAGGTTCCAGCACATTCCAGGAGCTTCCCCACTCTACCTATGGGACAAAAAGGCGGGCTGGAGTCGCAACATTGTTGTGGGGTTCCAGCCAGCTCCTGGCAGCTAGGGTGCTACTATGAAAGACCACTCTGCAGTAGCAGGGGCCTGTGGCAGCCATCTTGGGAGAAGGGAGCACCTGCACCTTAACACTGATTGGCAATGAAAAGGCACCCGGAGACCTAGTCCAACATAAAAATGAGGGTGGAAAAAATGAGGCACGATACAAAAATAGAAGGGGAGACCACCCTCGGGCTGACAGGTCCAACACAGAGACTTCCTTTTGTTATTTGCAGTTTACAGTGAACTATTAACTGTCATCAAAGAACGTGCAGACTTCAAGGTATAGATTAGAGTATATGGATTTTTTTCCCCAGACTTTCGTTACTCTAATGTTGCAAAAAGGGTTCACTTCGGTACAAATCAGTTCTTGCTATTAAAGAAAGCCCCAATCCACTGTGTTACATTTTAAATTCAAAGTTTGTGCTTCTCCAGACCAAGTACTGTTCACAATATTTACTATACACTGATTTACAGACCTACGATTGATTGTCTCTGTGTAATGCATGTGTTATCTAAAATGCTTTGACGCCCTTCACTTTCATGGGTAACGCTACAAAATTAATTAAATGCATCTGAGAGAGAGGTTATGGAGACTGTTAAAGGGTGGTAGTGAGGGTATCCGTGACTGAGGTGGTTTTTAGGGGCGCCAAAAAACATTGCCACCAGTGCTAAAGCCGGCCCTGGTGCAGAGTCCCTGACCGCACAGCTCCTGAGGGGCTGTCAGAGTAAGGAGAGACGTTTTAAGGCATGGGCAAAGTGGGCTCTGGCCAAGGGGCCCAGCCTTTTAGGGCCCCCCTGATACAGTCTGCTTTGTTCTGCAGAGTCTTGCCCCAATGACCTCGAATAATTCTTAAACAAGTTGTTTCAAATACCGTTTACCTTTAATTTATTTTTAATGTGGGTGCTGTGTGAGAGTCTATCATAGGCGTTTTGCAGAGAAATGTTGTGTTTATGTTTCGCGCAACATGCATAAAAAAAAATCATTCAGATCAAAAAAGGACCTAAAATATGGGAAATGGGAGAGGGTCCTAGAGGTTATTTTCAGTAATACTAGTGAGCTGCTCTGTGTTACAATGTTAAAAAAACACAGGTCACTGTTTCTGAATATTAGATCTAAACACATGCAGAATTTGGGCAATTGTGCAGGTGCACTGTCAGTGGCCAGGCCAAAGAGGGCATGGAAGAACTGAAATTGGATCATAAATACAAAACTATTCCGAACAGGGTCCCCAATACACGTTCGGCCCAGGGTCCCCAAATTCCTTGGGACGTCCCTTCTTCACTGGCCTTCCTTTAGAAGGGGACAGAGAACTCCTCTGAGTGCTGTTTGCCACTCAAAGGCAGTCATGCCATGAGACATGAGTGTGACCGGAAGTGAGTCCATAAAAGAAGGGCCACTCGTGCCTTTGTCTCTCTTAGCCTGATCAGCTTGTGAAGACATGTTCCTGGCTGTACTGCCACAGACCCCAGAGAGACAAGGCAGGTCGATGGGCACCATGCAGTGCTCATAGAGCTCCACACCTTCTGCAGAACACGAGCTTCGCCCACATCTGCCCCTGAACCGGTGCTGACAAGAATAGGCACACATGGTCTGTGACTGGCTATCCTCCCCTCCCAGCCTTCCACACCACCCTGAAGGAATGACATAAGCAAATTATCTTTGGAAGGCGGGGGGTCAGGGACCCCCGGCCCTATTTATTATATAAAACAATAAAGGGATGAATATCAACATTACATCAGTTATGTAAGAATAAGCAAAATTCATGACATTAGATTTACAGTATTGTAGACAAATATCAAAGGCTAACCTTAACAAACGTCTAATACAGCGTGTTTCCTATCCGAATCTAACATCCTGCCTGAATTTTGCATTCTAACATTTCTGGCCGGACGGCAAAGTCGCTAACCGGTGTCAAGTCCTACTAACCACGCCCTTACCCACAGGTGCGCATGCACGACAGGGGACCGCCTACCCCGTCGGCATCGTGAACTCCATTTAACCAACAAGGAGGGCCCTTACACTCTGCGTCATATGCTGACGTCATGGTGTATGTGCGGGGTGGCTACCAGCCTAAGGAAAGTGTGACTCCCTCCTCCGCATTTTTAGCAGCTAGCGGATATTCCTGCCCCTGAAGTTCTAGGAGGGACCAGTGGCCCCTCCCCCTGGGCCGCCCCTTCCGTGGATGGTGACGCCCCCCTTAGGACCTTAAATTGCTGCTCACCGATCATGACCTTACCGCCAGACCAACCCTAATAAATACGACGATGAACCTAGGGAAAAAGAACTCGCTAAAGGACAATTACTCTAAACTAAAACCAAACCATACAAATACCAAGCATGCTGTGCTAATGGGAAAAAGGCCTAAGTACACACAATATTACCTTTTTAATGACAACAAAATCACAGCTATATAACGGGAAAAAGGCCTAGGTACCCACAACATTGCCCCTTTAATAACATAATCACAGCTGTATAACGGGAAAAAGGCCTAAGTACAGACAACATTCCTACCTAACCATAACCAATCCTACCTTTCAACGGGAAAAAGGCCTATGTCAAACTTAACTAGCACCCCTAACTAGCATTCTTCAGTAGCTTGTTTTAGGGCTGGTGGGTGGGGAAAATTAGCACGCCCCAAGCGTGGGGCACACGGGAGACGCGGGGGAGCGAGCCAGGGACAAGAGGGCGCCCAGCTCGCTCCCCGCGCCTTATACTGGGAGTTGCACGTCAGCCCAGGGGCACGCCTCCCGGCCGCCCCGCCCCCCTGCCCCGGAAGCTGAAAAGCTGCTTCAGGGTCACGGGGGAGGCATCGACCTATTGGTGTTGGGGGCGCGCCGTGCGCGTCATTGCCCCGCGACACACCCCCAACACCGAGAGATAAGATAATTTGCTTATGTCATTCCTTCAGGGTGGTGTGGAAGGCTGGGAGGGGGGGTGCCGCACCGCCATGTGGGCATGAGGGCCGAGTGGCCCCCACTTTACACATGGTCCGTGACTGGCTACCCTCCCCTCCCAGCCTTCCACACCACCCTGAAGGAATGACATAAGCAAATTATCTTTGGAAGGTGGGGGGTCAGGGACCCCCCGGCCGTATTTATTATATAAAACAACAAAAGGATGAATATCAACATTACATCAGTTATGTAAGAATAAGCAAAATTCATGACATTAGATTTACAGTATTGTAGACAAATATCAAAGGCTAACCTTGACAAACGTCTAATACAGCGTGTTTCCTATCCGAATCTAACATCCTGCCTGAATTTTCCATTCTAACATTTCTGGCCGGACGGCAAGGTCGCTAACCGGTGTCAAGTCCTACTAACCACGCCCTTACCCACAGGTGCGCATGCGCGACAGGGGACCGCCTACCCTGTCGGCATCGTGAACTCCATTTAACCAACAAGGAGGGCCCTTACACTCTGCGTCATATGCTGACGTCATGGTGTATGTGCGGGGTGGCTACCAGCCTAAGGAAAGCGTGACTCCCTCCCCCGCATTTTTAGCAGCTAGCGGATATTCCTGCCCCTGAAGTTCTAGGAGGGACCAGTGGCCCCTCCCCTGGGCCGCCCCCTCCGTGGATGGTGACGCCCCCCCTTAGGACCTTAAATTGCTGCTCACCGATCATGACCTTACCGCCACAGGCCAGCATTGTTTCCCGACGATCTGGCCCCCCCCACAACTCCTGCCTAAAGGTCATCCCTACCTCAGAGAGCCCTTCAACCAAGCTAGGATATTATCACACCATATTCCATTCCCTGCCTCAGTCAAATGGACCCCATCCTGTAAGTACAAATCCTCCCCCCAAATAGTCCCATGTGGGATGGTCTGTAAATGGGTGGTTCGGAAAAGTTTTTCTAACTTGGTATTGATCCTCTTTACTGAGTGATTCAATGCCCTGACAGAATCCCTCCCACGCCACTGCAGCCGCGGTATCAGCTGGGACCAGACTACAGTGCAGTCAGGGCACACCCTCCTTACCCAACCCGCTGCTGAAACGATCTCTTCCAGGAGGACCCTCCTACCCAGTCTAGCAAGGTCATTCCCCCCGAGATGAAGAATCACCACCGCCGGTGGGGCTGTATGTTGGGTGACCAACTCCGCAAAGAATCCCCTAAACTGACTGAGGCAGAGACCCCCCCTCCCAAAGAAGGAGATGGACCAACCTTCGTGCTCTAGCTCCCTTCTACCCTTGCCTGCAAAAAAGAAATTTTTAGCACGATTGACATAAGAATGACCAACAATCCAAACCCTGCCTGACCGCGTCCTGTGTTCCTGACTGTTCACAACACGATGAGTTGCCGATGACTCCTGATGAAGACCCGAAGCAAGCTCTCCGCCTGCGTCACAGAGCGAAGGAACTGCAAAACCAGAAAAGAACAACCCAATGTCAGTAATACCCTAGGTACTTTACAACATGTGTACCCGCACATACCGTTTGTAGCAATTGGAATTGGGTGACCATCTCCCAATTCTTCTAACACTGTTCACATGTAGACCCCTTGTGATTGCCTCAGTGGCTGCCCCTATCCTAAAGGAGTGTGTGCCAAATTCCTTCGGGTCAAGGCCCACCCTGGCAATAGTCAACTCCATGACTCTTCTGAACTGGTATTTAGTTAAAGGGGTGCTGTCCGCGTGTAATAGAAGCGGCCCACCCAACAGTGTACCTCGCTGCTTGATGAAAGTCTGCACGTGGTGTACCGGGCAGCAAGGATTGGCCCTCGCCCTGTGCAGTACCACAGTCTCCCCCCAGGACTCCTGATCAGTTTTCGACCTCAGAATCGTCACCCACAATGTGTCTCCCTGTATTGTTGTGTTCAGGAATTGGATACCCCCCTGCCTATCTGCCTTAGAGGCTGCCACCAACTCGCTCAGCCTCAACGCCCCATAAAAGGCTAATGTAAACGCTGCTTTAAACAATTGTATCTTCCAGCCCGAGCTACAGACGTCATGCAATGCAGGCAGTAATGCCGTCAGCCTCTCCCAGCCTATTGGTTTCCTAGTGTCAGCCGTGCTGCCCTGTAAGCGGCGCCAACCCCTCAGACCCTTCCGCACCGCAAAGCTGTTAGTCGGATCTTTTACCCCCTTCGCCTGTGCGTAAAAGGAGACAGCTGCCCTATGCCTGTTAGCTGTGGCCACTGAGCGACCCTCCTGATGCAATCTACCCAGATAATCTGTAAAGCTATTTTCCAAAGCCGATTTGGATTCCCAGTCACGCCCCAAGAAAGTGCAATATGAACCAAACGCCCCTTCATATGCTGTCCTTGTCTTGGGGGCTAAGCTAGCAGCCACGAGGTCCGGTAATTTGGGGCACCAATCTGCCAGAGTGCTGACGGGAAGTGAGTCGGTGTAGGCTCTGCTGATGGAAGATGTTCCCTGAATACCTGCATTTTTTGGCGAGAGAGTGCATCAGCTGCATTATTAAGGAAAACTGGTACATGTTTTGCCCTAAATACAACATTCAATAGCAAGCATCTCAACACAATCTCTTTCGAAAGGCGGAGTATGAACTTACAGCGTGCCGCTTGCTGATTAATGCACTCCACCACCGTCATGTTGTCTGACCAGAATATTACTGATTTGTTACACAGGAGGTCTGGCCAGACCATTAATGCAACCCAAATGGGGAAGAGCTCCAGAAAACCAATGTTGGTTGTCAACCCACTGTACACCCATTCGTCCGGCCACCTGCGGGTGACCCACTTGTTACCAAGGATGGCACCAAACCCAACACTCCCAGCAGCGTCAGTCCATAAACCTAACTCTGCTGAAGTAGTGGGGGGGCCGGACCACACAACCCTGCCGTTGAAGTCCTCCAGGAATGCCATCCATATCTGCATGTCCTGGCGTACCTCAAGCGACAGTCTAGTGCAGTGGTGTTTTTCTCGCAGGCCCTTCATAGCCTGCGCAATGGAGCGAGAAAAGGGGCGAGCCATTGGTATCACCCTCAATGCGAAATTCAACTGGCCCACTGTTTCCTGAAGCTGTTGTAACGAGACAGTCTCTTTGGCCAGGCACGCGCGTAGTGCCGCCTTGAATTTATACACCTTCTCCTTTGGGAGCCTGAAACAACCCTCAACCGAGTCTATTTCAATGCCAAGAAATTCTAAGCAAGTAGCTGGCCCCACTGTCTTCCCCAGCGCCAGCGGGACCCCAAAAGCCCGCATGAGCGCGCAAAATTCCTGCAATGCCCGTGCACACTTCTGGGACCCAGCCGCGCCCAGGAAGAGAAAGTCATCCAGGTAATGCATGACCTGCTGATGCCCGGTCGCCTGCCTCATCACCCATTCCAAGAAGGAACTGAACGTCTCGAAATAGGCACACGAGATCGAACAACCCATGGGCATGCCTTTGTCCATGTAATACTTCCCATCAAACTTGAACCCCAAAAGGTGGTGATCCCCCTGATGCACTGGGAGAAGACGAAATGCAGACTCAATGTCAGACTTGGCCATCAATGCTCCTGGACCCAGGCCCCTAACCAACACCACCGCTTGGTCAAAAGAGGCATATTTTACACTGCAGACATTCTCATCTATAGCATCGTTCAAGGATGCCCCCCTTGGGGCTGAGAGATTATGAATTAGTCTATATTCGCCTTTCTCTTTTTTAGGGACCACACCAAGTGGGGAACAGACAAAGTTGGGCACTGGCACCTCGTCAAAAGGTCCTGCTAGCCTACCCAGGCGTAATTCTTTACCAATTTTCGCCGCCACCACCCCTGGTTTATGCTTTACAGACAGTTGATTCCTGCACTCAGCCTTACCAGTGTACCCTCATGCAGGTATCCTGAAACCCCAAGAAAATCCCTCCTGAAGTAATTTAGCCGCTGCGTGATCTGGGTATCTGTTCAGCCAAGGAATCATTGCCATGTCATCAATTGGAGTGTGTGATATTAAACCCTCCTCAAGTCTATTCAGGTTTCCTTCTCCCCCTGGCGCCCTGGTTGCCACCCTTAACTCTGCAGGAGATCTCGGGGTGTGAGGGGTGCCCACACAAGGAACAGGCGTGTTTGAACTTACATGTGCCCGTTGCCCTAGTGCAGGACCGTTTGTTGAAATCCCAACAAACGCCTTTTTTATCCCCCCAACCCTTGCCCTTTCCTGGTACCTCACTACCTTGCGCATGCCGAAAGGGCTGTTGCGGCTTGGCCGGGTATATTTTCTGTGAACCGGTTGCCCCCATCGCTGCTGCCCCCCCAGATATCTGGTTGTACCATGACAAGGAATCCACCATATCCCATGCCAGAGAAGGATTGAATTCCCTAGCTTTCCTGAATGAAATGTCATACTCCTTCCACCCATTCCCCACTTGTGTCTCGCTCCACATGGCAATCCTGCTCTGATAGCAGGCCATTTCAGCTTGTAAATTGGGTGACCTCTCAGCTGTAATGGCACTAAACACGAAAAAGACCCTCATCCAATTAACAAATGTCTCCTCTACTCTGAACTTAACCAACTCTGTTCTCCATTCACTGGGCAACATCCATTCTTTTTGTGACTTGGCGTATTCAAGTTCCCTATTATCGATCAGCAAGGAGAAAATGTTGATATATTTGCCCGCCCAGATCATTTCTTTCAAAGCCTGAGACACATGTTGCCCCAAATTCTCCTTCCTTGAGGGCATATCACAATCTGTAAGTAAAGGCAAAGCCACCTCCTTACCACTGTCAATGCCTTGCGACGTCGCCCCATCCTTCTTTGCCGTCTGCCCGCTGGCAGGACCTGTTGGGGGAGTAATTGGTGCCAATGGTGCCCCTTCCCCCGCCCTGGCGAACTTAATCATCTTGACCAGTTTCAATGCTTCTGCTGAATGATCCTGAGAGGATGGCAATACCCCCCCCAACTGTAACCAGGGCAAAACAGCGGCTATCTGGGATGCCAATTCGACCGGGACAACATTATTCGGGGGGGTTGGGACCCCAACTAGGGCAATGCTCACAGGGGTGGCAGGGGGAATGACCCCGACTGGAGCGACCGGCAATGCTGGTATGAGAGGAGCTGACCCCACCGGTGCCAATGGGGGCATAACGGGAGCCTCCTTAGGCAATCCCCCTGGCAAACCCTCCCCTTCAGCTGTATTCTTGGACGTTGCACGTGCAGTTTTCTTTGACTTGCCCCTCTTAGAAGGGGTGACAAAATCATCTCTAGGCTGTGGTGGGTTGACTATCCTTTTTGGCCTGCCTCGTGGACCCGGAGGCCCATCCAGCCTCTGGTTAATCTCTGCCACATTCCCTCCCAACTCATCCACCTTACCCAAGCGCCTATCCATCGCCGTCATCCTGCGCATCATAGCCTGCATCATTTGCTCCATGCGGGAACTCCTATTAACTCGTGCACCCGGCATATTTCCACAATCATAATGCAAACTAATCCTAGCCAAACACCGGCGATTTTACCTTTTTTAGATGGAGGATGTGAAGATGGCCATAAGCACCATGCAACTGTGACCGCAAAACACACCAAGCTAGTCTTAGCGTGTGGGCGAGCGCCAACCCCTTGTAGGAAGGTCTCAAGCCCCGCGGCCTCCCAGAAGCAATGAAATTCAGGCCCGCCTCACTCCCCTTACCCCCGATGCCCGGTGTGTCCTCAGGCCATTGCTGTGCCCTGCGCCCGTGATCTGCTGTCTGCCACCGGAAAGAAACACATAGAGTCAAGCTTGCCTACGAGAAAACAAATATTAATAGCCTGGACAACACTTATTGAAATCAATCCCCCGTGCCTGGAATACACTTGCAGCAACCAAACCCTTATCCAGACCCACAATTTACAACAAACTCATCAAATTATTTCAAACCCGGTTTGTACACTGTGTAACACCAGCTGGGAAAATTAAAATGAGCAATGAACCTGCTTTAAACAATGTAAAATATAAGCATATATCCAATTGGTCTCCCCTCCAGTGACTGCCCTGCTGTATCCGGCTTCGCCCACCACTTAGAGAAAAGCAACCTGGTCTAATGCGTGAAGCAGACTATCTCACTCCAGATACCCCTCCACACCTTACTTGGAAGCTTAAAAGCACTCGACGCTCTCGTGGTCACACCCACGACACCGTCACACCTGGTGGCAGGGACTCACGTGCTGCCGATATCCCCGCTCCGCCCGCTACGTCGTCGCTGATGGCGTGAGAATAACCCGGCTAAAAAGGATCCAAAACGACGGCCTCACTGCAGCCTCTGCTCTCCCTCGCTCGGTTCACGAGCCTCGACCGGCATCCACGATCTCCAAAACCTCCCCGGGCGGTCGCAGCTGCTCTAACACCGCTGAATGCTTCCACGAGCACGCACTTCGGTGACCGCTGCTCCCTCGATAGAAAAACCTCGCTTGGCCGCCTGTCCTTGCCGCTCCAAAAGTGTCCAGAACAGCAACAGCTGACCCACGTTCCTCTTCCACACACGAGATTACCTGTAGTAAAACAAAAGGCAAGAGAAAATGAGCACGCCCCGAGCGTGGGGCACACAGGAGACGCGGGGGAGCGAGCAAGGGACAAGAGGGCGCCCAGCTCACTCCCCGCGCCTTATATTGGGAGTTGCACGTCGGCCCAGGGGCACGCCCACCCGGCCGTCCCGCCCCCAGCCCCAGAAGTTGAAAAGCTGCTTCCGGGTCACGGGGGAGGCAATGACCTATCGGTGTTGGGGGCGTGCCGCACACGTCATCGCCCCGCGACACACCCCAACACCGAGAGGCCAGGGGAGGGGGGGCGCCGCACCGCCATGTGGGCGTGAGGGCCGAGTGGCCCCCACTTTACATTCTGCAAGAAATGAAGCCCATAAGGCAAGGCCTCAAAGCGACCAGCAGTTGCAGGTGGCCTCACAAGCAGATGGACTGACACGTTCACCCACGGAAACAAGAAAAATAGAGGAAATCTGTAGCCAGCACTAGCAGGTAAAGAATCCACGGTGCACACAGAGGGTTAGCGCAGGACAACTGTCAGGACCCCCTGGCAAAAAGTGTGTCCGCGAATGCAATGGACAAGGAGCAGTTTCAACAACTGGATAACGCTAGCCCACGTATCTGTGCAGAAAGAGATCTTTCAAAGTACAAGCATCCTCATGACAGTCACAAACATGGGGACTCGGAAATAAAATCCGTTTTTACTATGCGACTGAAGGCGGAAACGGTCCAATAATCTGCTGAAATGCCGCAGAAGGCCTCAGTCTTATTCACTTTGCAAAGCTTGTTCTAAGAAAGCCAAAGAGACAATGTGGAACTTATTTCTAACAGGAGCCTGTTCTATAGGAAACAAGTCAAAACAGAAAATGCTTTTCCATCCCACCTGCCCCTTTTAAAGTGAGAAATCTGTAGAAGAATGTTGTCTGAAAAGAGTCCTTGTAACATCTATATCACAATAACTATTACAAGTTACAAGATTCACACTATTTTGAGTATTAAAAGTTACAAGATTACCCTGAATCGATGAATGCATTAGGCACAATAGATGCACTATTAAATGGGAAGTCTATGCTAGGTATGCAAGGGAGAGGTGGGACTACTTCTACTGAGGGCTGTAAGGACCAAGCGAGCTGCTTGATTTTGAAGGGGCCACAATGAAGCAGAGCGAATAATCCCCAGACGAAGGCTGGTGCACTGCTCCAGCCGTGGGCCACTGAAGGCAGTGACCTTGCAGATGTAGCAATTTAGAAATACAGCAGATGCAATGTATCTGGAATGAACACAACACAAAAGTGAAAGGACCTGGGATGAGGGTCGAAGGTCGGAATCAAGTTTGATCTTGAAGCTTTTCACGACCACAGTAGCAGATTCTGAACAGTTACCCGTGGCCTTCTGTCACCAGGACTTTCAGATTGTCTGGGTTCAGTGTGAACCTCTGCTTATTCATCCACATCTTTAATCCTACAAGACAATTATTAATGAAGAATGGGGCATATCAGCAACAATCAGCGATAATTATCGCTCAGCGCTCTTAGCGTGAGGATAATTATCGCTGGGTAATGTGGGTTTTTATCGCTGAGATAGCGTGCTATTAGCAAAGCTTATCTCCTCAGCGATAAAAATCCTCACGCTAACTGCCTAACGTGAGATTATTGCTGGAAACCCAGCGATAATCTCACATACTGTGGCATTAGCTTGTTGATAGGGCCCCACAAACTTAGCCATGATATACACCTTCCATAAGATATCATGGCTAAATCAGTCCTGAAACAGGCGTAAGGAAAGTAGCGATAACAGGGGTTATCACTACTTTTCCTGCCGCTATGCTTCATAGCGTGTGCCTTGATGATAGGAGAAATGATTTTTTCTTGTGTTTTTTTTTTTAGCTTGGGCGGTGTGTCCCCCTTTCCTGCGTATTTTCTGCGGCTGAGGTGTTGGTTGTTTGTCCTCAGGGCAATCGTGTTAGGGGTCGGGGGTCTCAGGGTCGCGCTAGTTATGTCCCTTTCTTGGTGCGCATACAAGCTTTGTTAGGTGTTTGTTTCGCTTGTTTTATTTGTTGGATTTCTTTCCTTTTTATCTCCTTCTTATTATCATCACGTGTTTTGCTTTTAATTTTACCTTACCGCCACACTTTGCGCTGATTTATTCTTGCAAGCTGTTGTGGTTTTACTAGCTCCGCCCGCACCGCTTTCTGTGCTACGGTCCCTCTTCGCTTTATTTATTTGTATTGGTTTGTTACCTTTACCCTCCGCTCTGCTGTCCTTGGATCTCGACTTATTCGCTGTTTACTCTCCGTGCTTGTGGTGCGTTCTGGCTTTTCTACTCTGTCTCCTCCTTTGTTTTCTAGCGTTTCGCATTGGTTTCGCTTTCATTTCCTCTTTTTATTCCACCCACCGCCGCCATTTTGTCTCTCCTCTCCTCGCCTCCCCGTTATCCATTTACCCGTTCACCCCCCCTTATCTCGTTGTACACGGGTTTGCCCTGCCGTCTTGTCAGGTTTGGCAGTGTACGTTAGAGGAGGAGGGTTAGGGATGATATGCGCGCTCCTTGTGGCCGGGGGGTTCTCCAATCCATACCTCTCGCGCTCTGTTGTTTAAATGTGCGTTTGCTCCCCCCGCTTGCCCCCGCTCACCTCCGATATTTGTGGGCAGACTTGTCTCTGTCAGCTGGAGGTGCCGTCTGCTCCTGAGGCATTCGGCAGGTTCCGCTCCTCGTTGTCGCGCTGAATGCATTGCTAGGATCAGTTTCAGTTTCCTTCGTTGCTTCCCTTGGGCGCCATCTTGGTCATCTCAACCTTGCGCTAGGAGTTTACGTATTCTCATCATTGCTTGTTTTTCTGAGCCCTCATGCCACTCCGCGCTGGTATCAATATTTGGCGTAGATGTTCCGACGCCCCAGGGTGTATTTTTTTCCTTGTGTGTTTCGCTGTTACCGGAGTATTCTCCCCTCAATAGCTCCGTTACGGCGCATCTGCAGGATCAGGCAGCCATTAGCTCTGCCGTCCAAGCCACGCCCCTCATGCCCATTTTTTTTATTTGCATTTAGTTATGCTAGACACTTCCCCCAACTCTGCTTTTTTTCTTGTTTCATGCATTTTAAATAAGTTGTTTTTTAAACTCTTTTTATTAAGCATTTTCTTATGTACAATCCCTTATATCGTAATGTACAGACAGTAAGGATGGTATGCAGTGATATTGCACTTATAATATTTAGTGTAATTAAGCACAATGGCCTCTGCATTCATGGAGGAAAAACCTCCATGAAATCAGTGGCAGTGATGAAACTGTAATATGCTTGGGGGGACCACAGCTGTCCGGCCAAGCATATTGATGCCTCATTGCTCCACCACCAGGGAACAGCAGTTCCCTGGTGGAGTTGGTGGTCCTAGGGTGGCATGACCACTAGGGTTATAATTTGGCAGTCGCAAGAGCGCCACCGCTGCCCCACCACAAGTCTTTCGGTCAAAGGACCGACAGACTCATAATTGGCCCCTTAGTGCAGGTTTATTGGCATATGGTAAGAGGCAAAAAGTAACTATATTGTTTCTCTTTTTATCCTTAATATGATCAACAGAACTGATCTGCACCTGTTTGCAAGGGTCAAAGGGGAGTGGTCTCATTAGAGGTAGAGTTTACCGGCGCTCACCCTATCAATGTACCACCGGATGCTCCTGATGTTTTGGATTAGCAAGCCATATTACTAAAATAAAATTCTTCCATTCAGACTAGAATCATTTGTTCAAGTGTTTATGAATTAATCAGCATGATAGTTCCAGCTCTAAGACAAAACAGCTCCTTGAAACCTGAAAATAACTCCAGCTCCAATAGTTGGATGAGCCTCCATCCTACTGGGCTTGATGTCTTTGCGCATTTTCAGGTTCCAGAGGCCAGGCTTCACATGCCCACCGCCAATAGGATCTATGGACATGCGATTGTTAAGAAAGGTTTTAATCGAACAGATGTGGCAGTCGCTAATGTTCGTGGTGCACACTAACAACTAGTTCAAGCCTGAGTTTGGCGTCCACTTCTGCCACACATTGATTGGTCAGCCAACCAGTGCTCCATGAGTCTGCATCATCCCAGCTTATCGTTTATTTTCTAACCCAGTCAGCAGTCGTTCAGCTGTGATTGGTCATATCCTATTGTAAAGCATTACTGCCAGGACAAGCGCTCATGTCAATAAAGGTTTGACACCCAATTGGCCACGCTGCCTTTATCATCACTGTACCTAGGCCCACTCATCTAGTTAAGCCAGCTGTAACTGTGTGCAATATTGAGAGGTCACCAGGCACGTCCAAAGCATGTAGAGGAAGACTGCATCTATCTTATTGCAGCGTGTGCAAGCGGCATTAGTGCGCTGGAAAAATTTGCCTTTTTTTGCAGAAACGAGCATTGCAGGGTATCAGAGTTGGGTATTCAACTATCTGCTGCCATTCCTGCTCAGTGTTTGGTCTTCCCATGTCAGCATCCCAATGCTGTCGCAGTCGGGTCAGGGAGGTTGTGGTGTGAGTATGTAATGAGTTTGCAAGCCAGTGAATTAGGTGGCAGCTGTCACCTAGCACATGCAAGTACTGTATCGTTAGGTGCAAACCTGGTTCCTGTTGTGTGTCACCGCAGTGTGTCACTAATGCCTGTGTTTATTTATTTATTTATTTAAGTATTTATAGAGCGCGACAGCTACTTCCAACGGAAGTGTCCCGGCGCTAGCGTCCTACAGGTACAAGGGATAGAGCAGGGAGAGGATAGCGACGATCTCTAGGGCATTCTGAACAACCAGGTCTTAAGTGCCTTTCTGAATGGCAGTTCCTTGTCCAGCTGTCTGATGTCATTGGGTAGGGTGTTCCATAACATTGTGGTTTTCACTGTGAAGGCACGCCCACCTGTCCTAGCCTTCCTAAACCTTGGAATTATTAAAAGATTTTGGTTGCAGGATCTGAGAGTTCTTGCGGGAAGATATTTCTGAAGTCTCTGTCTCAGATAGTGGGGGCCAACCCCTCTCGTTGCTTTGTGGGCCAAGACAAGGGCCTTAAACTGCACTCTTTTTCTTACCGGCAACCAGTGCAGGCTGTGCAGATGAGGCGAGATATGATACCGTAACGGCACATTCCTCAACAGCCTGGCTGCTGCGTTTTGAATACGCTGCAGTCTACCCATCAGGTAATCCGGAAGGCCAATATACAAACTGTTGGCATAGTCGAGTTGGGACGTGATAAGGGCATGCACCACTGCCTTCCTACAGTTCATAGGAAGGAAGCGTAGGAATCTTCTAAGTGTCTTCAATCTCCAAAAGCATTGAGAGGAGATATGCATGACTTGAGCCTTGCCAGACAGTTGCGAGTCAAACCTGACCCCTAGATTCCTCGCCGCCGTTACCGGTGTTGGGGGCGGATTCAGTTCTTCAGGCCACCACAGCTCCGCCCGGGGAGGAGCGGATTGGTTGAAGAATAGTACCTCCGTCTTATCAGCATTTAGCTTAAGACAATTTTCCGTCATCCAGGAGGAGATGTTAGAAAGGCATTGCTTAAAGTTGATAAAGGCAGTATCACTATTTTCCTTAAAGGAGAAGATCAACTGCGTGTCGTCTGCATACGAGACAACTCGCACCCCCCATTTCTCAATAGTGGCAGCAAGGGGTGCGAGATAGACATTGAAGAGCGTTGGACTCAATGCCGAGCCCTGTGGCACCCCCTGCGCCAAAGATCTAGGACTGGAAACATGAGGGTGCATAGCAACCTGTTGTGACCTCCCCTCCAAGAAAGACTGAAACCAATTCAACACGGTCCCCCTCACTCCAATTTGGTGTAATCTATGTAGGAGAATCTCATGGGAAACCGTGTCGAACGCAGCAGATAGGTCCAACAAAACCAGCATAGAACTTCTGCCTTGATCCAAGGTTTCACGGATCGACTCGGTGACTTCCAATAGGGCGGTTTCTGTGCTATAACCCGCCCTAAACCCTGATTGTGAATCATGAAGGTGATTATTAGATTCAAGGAAGTCCGAGAGTTGTCTCTGGACTTCTTTTTCAAGGATTTTAGCAGGGGCTGGCAATAGTGAGATGGGCCTGAAATGTTTAAGCTCCGAAGGATCAGCACCTTCTTTCTTAAGAATTGGTCGGACCAGTGCCTTTTTCCATTCCGATGGAACGATACCCGTCTCCAAGGAAGAGTTCCACAGAGAATTCAGGGAATCGTTAAGAAGAGGAGCTAGGAGTTTAAACACTCTGGCCGGGCAGGGGTCCAGAGGGGAGCCAGACTTAATTTCCTGAAGATCCTTCAAAGAGGCTGCCTTCTCAAATCTACAAAAAGATGACCAATTGGCTGCCATATTGGTCAGAGGTGGCTCGCGAATACCTGTTGAAGGAAAGGTGGAATAGATCGTCAAAATTTTGTCCTGAAAAAAAGTGGCTAGTTGCTCACATAGGTCCAGGGAAGGTGTGATCGTTCTCTTGATGGCTGTGGGTTTCAGAAAGCACTCCACTATCCTAAAAATCTCTCTTGAAGGATTATCAGTGTTCATAATTTGTTTAGCCATGTACTCTCTCATAACCTTACGTTTTAGAGTATGGAATTTTTTTAGGGCTATCTTATAAACTTCTTTGGCCGTGGAGTCGTAGTGTTTTCTCCAGCTCCGCTCAAGTCTCTTACAGTGACTCTTTTCGCAACGAAGCTCTGTATTGAACCAGGGTGAAGATGGTTTATTCCTCACCACCTTACAAGGTTTAATCGGGGCCAGTATGTCTAAGGCTTCCTTGACCCATGTACTGACCAGGGAAGTGTCCAGGTCCGGGATCCCCGACAAAGTTGAATTGTATAGTAGGAAATGTCCTGAGGGTAGCCCAGTTGTCGCCATAAGTTGCTCTACTGGTTGGAGTGCCCCATCGCTGTATAGATCTCTCAGCATGTGAATCCCCATCCATGCCAGCAACCTAGTTCATGTTGCGTGGTAAACACTGTGGCTCGTGGTGTAGTCAAGAGTAGAAGGGCTTGCGTGTATGGCCTTACTGATCATGTGAGGAAGAGGCTCCATTCGCAGCATTGGTGTGCCACTCGGAGCAATGTTGACTGCAGCCTTCGCTGCCTGGAGTGTAGGTGGAATGAGCGCAATACCTGGGGTGCATCCCACACAGGAGTGGTCAATGTCATGTATTCTAGTTGCTGGATGGCCAACCACCAGGCTACCCATTGAAGAAGGTAGTATTTGAAATTTGGTACACTCATGCCACCTTGACCTAGTGAGATGTAGAGTTTGGCTAGAGCAAATTGATGGCAGGAAGTGTACCAAATAAAGTCTCCCATGGATCGTTCCAGTGATCGAAAGAAAGGTTTTGCAATGTAGAGTGAGTTGGCAAAGAAGTATAGGAGCCACAGCAGCATGACCATTTAGACTAGGCGTCTAGACATGGAGAGTGGTAGGTTCTGCCAGAATGCCAGTTGTGTACATAAGTTGGTGACTGCCTGACCCAAGTTCCGATCCATAAGATCTGACGGGGAGGGGTATGTATGGATTCCCAAGTAGCGAAATGGATCAGGTTGCCATAATAGGGGAGTGCCATTGATCCAGAGCGTAGGATCTGGGGTGGAGGCCAAAAAGTGGAACAGGCAGTATTTGCTCCAATTAACTCTGGTGCCAGAGACATCTGCCAATCCAATTAGCTTGTGTGCTATATGGTCTGGAACCCCTACAGACGCCACATTGGGATGGGTTAGGGGTTTGTGTTCCCAACAGTTGTGTTGGTGGTGTGGGTAATGATCCGAATGTGTCCAGCCTAAGTAATCTGTATTTATAATGTGGGGTAAAATGTTTGCTTTGGTGACAAGTCTATCTATGCATAAGTGCAGGTCATGTGGGTGTGAGTAAAATTAATAAACTATTGTGTCAGTTGAGATTTCAGCAGACATCTGTCAAGTGCTACTGTCTTAGTCAGTCTGCTAGGGTTTGGGCATTGGAGGTGGAAGGGGTGTGGAGAAAGAGGTGGAGGATCTGTCCATGCTCACTATCACCCATGAGATCTCCCTCCAGCACGCAAGGACACAGATAAGTCAGATAAGAAGCATACTTGATCACTGTTGGATGCATGGATCGTGCCCAGCTGTTGCTGTTGGCCCTCCAGGTGACCCTCCACAAAGACATAGCACCCCAGGCTCTGTAAGAACAGTAGTGGCCAGGAACAGAACACCTGCACGTAACCTTACCAGGGTTCCATTGGTCTATGTGGAATAGTTGGTGGAATAGACTTGCCCTCTCTATCTCTTCTGCAGGTGAATGACTTGTGTTTGCGTAATGTGAGATTCTTGAAGGGAGGCTATCTGAGATTTCCTACCATGCAAGTAGAAGTGTACTGCATACCTGCGAAATGTGGTTTGCATGCCAAAGACATTCCATGTCATCATGTTGGTGTCAGACAACATTGCTATTGCCAAGTAGTGAAGGTGGAGGGAGAACAGGAAGAAAGGTGTCCTTTGGGTTCCACCCATGTGATAGAGGGGTGGTGAAGGACTGTGAATAAGGATGTTTTTGACTAGTGCAGACATCATTTACAAAACAAACAAAGTCTAATTACTATAGAATTGCAATACCATACAGAGCAGAGATGTAACGGCATCCTGATCAAACCTGAAAACCGCGTGAGGCATTGTGAGGCCGCCAACTGGGGGGTGAGTGACATGATGCATGGTAATCGGTTGCAGTGATACCATAGTGTATAGGATCTAATCTAACCCCATTCAGTACCTGCCATTGTGTATTTCGGCATCTTTGCTGAGTATGCTCAACTACGAATGGGTTCATTTATAGCCCACAAGGAGAAAGAGGGAATAGACTCCTCTATAGCGTGGGGATTGAACCCAATTGTATATGTGTGTGTAGGTGTCAGTAGTTGGGGAGGCAAGTGGCAGCCCAGAGAGAGACCACTGATCACGCATGGGGTAATAACCATCATGTGGTGGAAGGGGAGGGTAGGAGTGGGATGATGTAGAGGGGAAAGTGGGAGGAGGCATGCATCTGAATGTCAACATGTTGTGTGCTGAATAATTGAGATATGGAAAAGGAAGGCAGAAAGGTTTTCAAATAACTTCATCTGCATTGTCACGTTTGGTAGCATGTTGTTATCCTGAGAAAGGAGGATGGGGAATGTTGAGCTCCCCCAATGAACCTGACGTTCCCCTCCACAGTGTCTATGAAGGGACCAGTTCTTGGAAGGCTGCAGCCACCTTCAAATTAGTTGTTAAAGAGGTAGGTTTTGTTACTACTGTTCCCTCGTTTTGTTCCATTTTATGTTACCAGATACTCACAACAGCGTGCAGAAAGACTGCACTCACCACCTACTCTAAAAGAAACAGTGGCTTAAACTGCAATAAATTGGATTAATGGAAAGTACGTGTTCAGGCTCACAGTAGAGTTCTCTTTCAAGTTGCTTGAGGCTGTTTGGACTGCTATTTAGTTCAATGAGGGGATTATGACCTGGTCTAATAGGGAGGCATCAATGTAAGTGTCTCTCTGCAGCTTATAGCTGACAATGGAAAAAAGATGAGGAAACCAGTGGCATTATATATGTATGTTATATATATATATATATATATATATATATATATATATATATATATATATATATATATATATATATATATATATATATATATATACCTACTGGCAGTCGCCAGTAGGTAGTTATAGTTAGGACCACGTTTCCATAGGAAATCCGCAACATTCTATTTTGAATAACTTTGGCGCCGGTTGACGAATCCTCGCGAATTTTTCAAAATAGGTGGGGCGCTACGCTCCGCTCCTACCCTGAAAGTCTCGGGGGGATTCGTCAAGCGGGGGCTGAGATAAAAGGGGGGTCCCAAAACGCGTTTTTCCCATGCATTTTTCCATAGGACCTTTAGACACAGCTACAGCCCGAACGGCTGAACAGAATTACTTGAAATTTGGCAGAGAGGTAGTCCTCAGGTCAAGGAAGTGCCTTTTGTAGGTTTGGTGTAAATCTGTTCAGTAGATTCTGAGAAAATAGCCTTTAAATCAATATATATATCTGAGCCAGCGTACGGTGCGCTTACGGTGCGCTTACCGTACGCGTACGGTGGCGTGCGCGAGCGCGATTCTGATTGGCCCTTAGATCTTAGTAAACATTCGAATCGGTCGAAACCAGGAAGCGGCAGCCGCCATTTTCTCTCTCGCACTCTGACAGGGGGTTGAAAAACCAAGTGCAAAAACATGTAAAGGGGCTGTTTACACAGCTCCCAAGCACCTAGCCATGTCGAGGGAGTCCCCAACGATCCCCCAAGTGAAAAAAGGCAATTTTAATTTTTTCGGAAATTTCGCCGATTACGCTTACCGTACGCGTACGGTAAGAAATAATAAAAAAAAAAAAAAATATCCACATTCTCCCCACCCCGTGTGCAAAAGGTGCCCGAAGAGCACCTTTTGTGCATGGCTTATTAGAGCTAAACAAAACATATATTTTACCTGTCACAACGATGCTCATCATATGTCCTCCATGTGCGCACGGTGCGCGAAGCGCATCGTGCGTTCATGGCCCATCTAGCGTAACGTGGGCACGCGGTGCGCGAAGCGCACCGCGTGCACGGAACGAACTGCGTTAAGTGGGCGCGCACGCCACAAATGGCGTAAAGTAACTTAGCATTTAAAAAAACGTACAAATTCACTGAAAAAACCATAGGTTTCACACACGTTATAGTTAGGAATTAGCATTTAAAAAACCTTGCAAATTCACTGAAAAAACCATAGGTTTCACACATGTTATAGTTAGCTGGACATTTTACTGATAAAAAAACAATGAAATTCCCCCGTTATAGTTACTGTAGGCAACTATAACTCACGCGACCGTAATCCTCTGCTGATGACATATGTGTCTTTATGAAAAAAAAATATTTGTAATATATGTATAGCTAAAATTTAATGGAAGAAGACATGGGCAAATAAGTGTCTAAATACAGTATTAGCATCAGCAGAGGATTGCGGTCGCGTGAGTTATAGTTGCCTACAGTAACTATAACGGGGGAATTTCATTGGTTTTTTATCAGTAAAATGTCCAGCTAACTATAACATGTGTGAAACCTATGGTTTTTTCAGTGAATATATATATATATATATATATATATATATATATATATATATATATATATATATATAATATAAACTCCAAGAAAAATGGAATGTCGACGCCGTGTCGTTTGGAAAGTAATTTTATGTCAGTTGAAAAGAGTCAGACGCGTTTCGCCTGCACAGCAGGCTTGCTCACCAACAACTCCAATAAAGTTTTTTCCCACCATATACACTCGTGAATCAGTTCCGTGTCACATGGTAAACTACTGCTATAGACAGTGAAGACATACTCGTAGTTTTCTGAATAACGCGTAAATTAAACTTGTTTACGTTTTTTTTCAATATGTAGGAAATTCAGTTATGTGGCTAATACACATCATAATAACAGAAACCGTAATCATTTCAATACTCAATTGATGCTGAAATACATTTCTTTGGTGAAATTGATTATTGGCGTATATGTTTAGAATGACATCGTAAACTTTCAAATGCTGTTATAAGTGGCTCATATTATGACCAGACCAATAATTATTGTTGACATTTAATGTCTCTAGTGAAACTAATCAATCGGCTCGTGCCGCAAAATAAACATTTTTGGTCCTTCTACATTAGTTAGTGCGTCACAAATATTCAACATTTATTACATATGATACTACCCCAGTGGGTTGTCATACTATTTTTCTGGAAGATATCAACGCGCCAGTGCGCACAAAGGTCTGTCAACATCCTAGCAGTTCCTGAGTGTGTGCCACAATGTATGTATTGCCTCATATTGACATATCTTCACATTATTTCATATTTGTGAAAAAGTGAAAACCTAAACCACTTAAAATCTTTTGCAGATTTAAAAAAGGGGAATATAGGATCGTGAAGAGTGTTCATAAGTACGTGTGTAAATCTTCTTCCACGTTTAACCTCATAGGAGTTTTTGTATTAAGTTTAATAATATAACTAGATTCTATTCTTCGAAGGGTTTTCTGCCGATCACCCCCTCTAATGTTGATTGGTACAGCGTCTATGACAAAATATGTCAGACCACTCACATCTTTATTGTGCACTTGACTGAAGTGACGGGCAACCGAATAAGATTGGTCCGCATTCTTTATAGCCCGCAGGTGTTGTAGCACCCGCTTATGCACCTGCAAAATAGTGCTGCCTACGTACCTCAAGCCACAAGGGCATTGAAGCACGTAGACAGCAAACTCTGTCTTACAAGAGAACTGTCCCTTGATTTTCTGCTCCCTCTTCGTGAAGCCGGAAACATAACTGGTGGTATTCTTCCCAAAAGTGCAGGCCTTACATTTCGTGCACTTAATGAATCCATTTTTTCTGGTTAACCATGTGCCTTTGGTCTTAGACTGTGTAGCAAAAGGTAACATATTGCTGACTAGTGCTTGTCTTAACGAACGATCCGTTCTAAAGGTGATGAGGGGTTTTCTCTGAACACATTTTTTTTAAATTGGATCATTCCAGATAATATGTCAATGTTTTTGTAAAATATGGCGTAACTCCTTGTGTTGGTTGTTGAATGTGGTTATCATCCTACAAAGGGAATGCCCTGTCTTCCTACTCTCTTTCTTGCTGGGTTTAAAGAGTAGTTCTTCCCTTGACTGCTTTGTGGCTCTATATACAGATGAGGTA
This sequence comes from Triturus cristatus, assembly GCF_964204655.1. Taxonomy (NCBI): domain Eukaryota; kingdom Metazoa; phylum Chordata; class Amphibia; order Caudata; family Salamandridae; genus Triturus; species Triturus cristatus. The sequence goes on along the minus strand of NC_140580.1, from coordinate 483,929,981 downwards.
ATGCATTCCTCTGAGTATCCTCTAGCAGAAAATCTGTTTTTAAGACATTCAATTTCCGCCTCCAGATCATCTTTAATGCTGCAGTTCCTCATGGCTCGAAGACATTCACCATAGGGAATGCTTCTTACCAAATTAACTGGGTGAAAGCTTGTGGCGTGTAATAACGTGTTGCCATCAGTGGGTTTGCGAAATAATTTTGTGTGCAATTTGCCTTTGTGTATCTACACAGTCAAATCTAAGACATTTACCTCTACACTGCTGATAACACTGGTGAATTTTAAGTTCAATTGATTCAATTGTAAACTCCTCACAAAATTTTCTGCACTGGTGATATCCCCCTTCCATATGATGAAGAGGTCGTCGATGAACCGACTCCACTGAATGACATTGTTCTGCCATTCTTGGGCAAACTGCGATTGGATCACCTGCTCCTCCCACCAGCCCATATGCAAATTAGCATAGCTGGGGGCGAAGCAGGTGCCCATCGCTGTACCGCATTTTTGGTGATATAGATCTTCACCAAAAAGAAAGAAATTGTTCTGCAAGCATGTGGTAGTCATGGAAACTAGCATTTCTGTATGGTGCCAAAATTTAGGAGATCTTTCCCCTAGGAAGTATCTAACTGCATTCAACCCATCTTTGTGACGTATGCTTGTGTATAAAGTCGTCACATCTATTGTCATTAACAGGAGATCTGGTTCCCATGGTACATCATATATTTTACGCAGAAAATCTCCTGTGTCTTGAATATATGAAGGGAGCTTAGTGACTAATGGATTTAGAAAAGAGTCAACAAATTTGGACGTATGTTCAAAAGCACTGTTTATAGCTGATATAATAGGGCGACCAGGGGGGGTTTCTAAATCTTTGTGTACCTTAGGTATTAAATAAAATACCGGTGTGGTAGGGTTGGATATTTTTAGGTAAGCGTATTCCTCCTTACTGATCAAGCCTTGTCTATGCCATCCAAGTAACTGGGTATTATAAGTATCAAAACTGTCCTGCATTAAAGCATTCTGAGTTTTAACATAGTTATTTTTGTTGCTTAATTGTTTATTTGCCTCCATCAGATATTTTTCTTTTCCCCATAGCACCACATTCCCTCCTTTGTCCGCATTGCGAACAATACATTATTTGTCATTAGCGAGTTTTGCGACTAATGAATGATAGTCTCTCATTTGTTTGGTGGAAGGTTGTCTCTTAGAGTTGACCTGAGTATACAGTTCTTTCACTTCATTCACCACTAATTCATTGAAAATATCTACAGAGTCCCTTGCTGTCATAGGCATAAATTTCGAAGGTAGTTTGAAATCAGTTTTTTCACTCTGTCCTATATCCAGTTGTTCTTCTTGGGCCAGCACTGTAGCTTTGTTCGACGTATTTGGTTGGTCATTCAAGTTCGTTTCATTGTTCAATGCAACATTCTCAGTTTGTAGTTCACGTATTTCAACCATCAGGTTGATGTCGCTTACTGCCAAACCCCCTTCATTGTCGGGATCCTGTATGTCGGCTGGTTTAGTTGCTTTGTTAGGGGCCGACGCAAAGAATTTCTTCAATTTTAAAGATCTGGCAAACTTGAATAGATCCACTCTAGTGGCTGTCTCATCCATATTCATTTGTGGACAAAATGAGAGACCCAACCTCAAAATTCTGCCTTCATCCTCTGTTAGTGTGATAGAAGAAAGATTAATTATTGTTGTATTACTCTCATCACTCATTTGCTGTTGGTTACCCTTGATTTCTCGCTTCTTGGCGCATAGTTTTGCGCCTTTGCGCCTCTTCCTCCTCTGCCTCTTCCTCTTGCTGGTTTGAGGTCTGTTTGGGGTCTTGGTCTTAGGTTGAAGCGTCTCTCCTCCCTTAAAAAATCAAACTCGTCAATCACTGAAGGAACTGATGTTGTTCTTTCCATGGGTGTTCCCTCTTCCAGGTCTATATCCAGCTCTGAGCTCGGTATACTGCTCACATCGGATTGTTGCAACGGCTGCCGCGGGCCACTTGCATTCATTCTTTGCCGTCTCATGTTGTCGAATTTCCTGGCAAAAGTATAGATTTGGCCTCTGTCATAATCGATTTTATCTCGGAGGAACTTCTGAGCTTTCCTTTCTTTGATGGTTACCTCCAACTTGTTCAAACGCTCCTTCATTTCTTTCATGAATTGCACAATTGGTCCTTGGTCAGCCTCTTTGCTGAGTATATCCATAATTTGTTCTATCTCTTCCATGATTTTTGTCCTGTCTATTTCTGCGTATTTAATCAGGATTGCTAACATACGGCTCGATGATTCCTGATTATTGTCCGCCCATTCCCTAAGCATGTTGGGATTGGGATCCTCATATGTGGGGGCAAATAATATTCTGAGACCACGTGGGATTCTTTTGACCTCCAAGTATCTGTTCAGCGATTTTGCCTCCCACCATTTTGAGAGTTCTGTTCGTTTTAATTTCTCAAGTCGTTTCAGACGGGCCTGCACATCGGTAGTTTTGGTACATGGATTCTCTGTCATAGTTCTCTTGCTGCCACTCTCAACATTGTCATTGAACACAGCTAATGCTGCCTCCTCCCGATCCTTCAATTCAGCAGCTGACATATTAGCATACAATCCTGATGCTGTAAAGTTTTTCGCACTTCAAACGAACCGCCAGTTGTCGGACCTTTGTAATAGTGACCAGACTTAGCAGTAACACTGGCTTTCCTTGCTCCCCAGCACCGTATTTAATAAGCGCTTACCTTCGTCCCACGCGTTGCTTCTTCGAGTCCTCCGACTCGCCGACGCACACACTCCGAGACTCCAGCAGCCTCCTTATTAACAATCCCAGGTTGCGGACACCGCTTTCCTATGTCCGCGGTGAGGGGGGGGCGGTGGTATCCAAATTCGGTTCAAAATTGCTTCTGCAACCCGCCACCTCCTGAACGCAAGGCGCGTCGACGTTGATGGACCTCCGAAGCCCGGTCCAGTAATGTAATATAAACTCCAAGAAAAATGGAATGTCGACGCCGTGTCGTTTGGAAAGTAATTTTATGTCAGTTGAAAAGAGTCAGACGCGTTTCGCCTGCGCAGCAGGCTTGCTCACCAACAACTCCAATAAAGTTTTTTCCCACCATATACCCTCGTGAATCAGTTCCGTGTCACATGGTAAACTACTGCTATAGACAGTGAAGACATACTCGTAGTTTTCTGAATAACGTGTAAATTAAACTTGTTTACGTTTTTTCTCAATATGTAGGAAATTCAGTTATGTGGCTAATACACATCATAATAACAGAAACCGTAATCATTTCAATACTCAATTGATGCTGAAATACATTTCTTTGGTAAAATTGATTATTGGCGTATATGTTTAGAATGACATCGTAAACTTTCAAATGCTGTTATAAGTGGCTCATATTATGACCAGACCAATAATTATTGTTGTGAGACTAATCAATCGGCTCGTGCCGCAAAATAAACATTTTTGGTCCTTCTACATTAGTTAGTGCGTCACAAATATTCAACATTTATTACATATGATACTACCCCAGTGGGTTGTCATACTATTTTTCTGAAAGATATCAACGCGCCAGTGCGCACAAAGGTCTGTCAACATCCTAGCAGTTCCTGAGTGTGTGCCACAATGTATGTATTGCCTCATATTGACATATCTTCACATTATTTCATATTTGTGAAAAAGTGAAAACCTAAACCAATTAAAATCTTTTGCAGATTTAAAAAAAAAAAGAAAGAGAGCAGGAAGACAGGGCATTCCCTTTGTAGGATGATAACCACATTCAACAACCAACACAAGGAGTTACGCCATATTTTACAAAAACATTGGCATATTATCTGGAATGATCCAATTTGAAAAGGATGTGAACAAGGGCGAGTGGCGCCCGAAACGCGTCTTCTAGAGAACTTACAGCTTCAATAAACATCTTGTTGCTTCCAATCGGTGGTTCGTGGTTCCTTGGTGTGGAGGTGGGTGTAACGGACGTTACTCACTAGCTGAGGACCAGGTGTGTTTGGATATATATATATATATATACGTGTGTGTGTGTGTATATATATATGAATACAAAAAAAACTCTGGGTATGGGTAGTTCTCGCGTTTAGGTGGAAAGCAGCTCCTGTATAGAGCACTCTCAACACCAGCAACACTCTAGATTTGCTCACCTCACGTCTGCTTTTCTATCAATGTCTTTAAGCATAGGATTGTCACAGTGCCATCCACGCCGAGACAGAAAGGGACACAGGGAGCACCCAGTATAAGTCAAGCTCCCTTGTGTCTGGACAAAGCTATACCTCTCTGAAGAGCTCTAATGAGAGCGAAACACGTGTTAGAGGTTGCTTTTATTCATCTCAGGTTGACTTGGTTGGTATTTTACCAATTCAAAGCTGTAATACTGTGCCTGGAGCGGTAAAAGGCTTTTGTCATTTTAAAGCTGTGCATGACAGCACTGTGCTAGTCCTATGCTTAAAGACTTTGCTCTAGAAATGGCAAAATACTTTGTCCCTTTCTATCTCCACGTAGATGGCACTGTGCTAATCCCATACTTAAGACTTTGATAGAAAAGCAGACATTTGAGGTGATCAGATCTAGAGTGTTGCTGGTGTTGAGAATGTCCTATGCTTTCCACCTAAACTTGAGAACTACCCAGAGTTCTCTGTTTTTTAAAATAAATTATTCATCACTCTATGCCTGGAAGTGTATTGCTCTTTGTATCCAGATGGTCTGAACATCACTGACAATATCACCTGATTACTGCATATCTCATGAGATATCAGGACTGCATTTACTCCACATTAAAAAAAATAGATACTTCTCTCATGATACTTTATGAAAATTCTGCAGTGTCAGCTGTGCAGCCACTAAGCAAACTATCTTGTACTACATATATATCCATCTATCTATCTATCTATCTATCTATCTATCTATCTATCTATCTATCTATCTATCTATCTATCTATCTATCTATCTATCTATCTATCTATCTATCTATCTATCTATCTATCTATCTATCTATCTATCTATCTATCTATCTATCTATCTATCTATCTATCTATCTATCTATCTATCTATCTATCTATCTATCTACCTACCTATCTATCTATCTATCTATCATCTATCTATCTATCTATCTATCTATCTATCTATCTATCTATCTATATATATTCACTGAAAAAACCAGAGGTTTCAGACACGTTATAGTTAGAAATTAGCATTTTTAAAAAACCTTAGACATTCACTGAAAAAAACATAGGTTTTAGGGACGTTATAGTTAGTTGGGCATTTCTCTTGTACAAAACCATAGAAATTCCCCCGTTATAGTTAGTTCAGCTAACTATAACTTGCACCCATGCAATGCACTGCTGATGACATCACATATTACATCGCTCATGACCTGGTCAGTGACATCACTGATGACATCACTGATGACATCTCAAATGACATCACTGATGACATCATCCAGTGACTGTGTGTTTCTGTAAAGTTTAAATATGTTTAATATATATAAGCCAAGGTGTATTTAAGAATGAGTGGGTGTATAAGTGTCTGAATGGATGATTTAATAGGTGCATGACTGGCTCTATAAGTGAGTGATTAAACTTATCTTACTGAATGCATAGGTTAGTGACTAAACTGTGTGAATGTCTGTATCAGTCTGTCTGTGTGTGAGTGGCTGCATGGGTATCTGAATACCTACATGAGTGTCTATATTGGTTATTGATTGGTTGTCTGAATATCTGTATGGCTGCCTCAGTGTGAGTGGGGTGTTTGTGACTGTGCATAGATGTGTGAGTGGATGATTCACTGGGTGCATGGTTTCAAGAGTGCATCTGTGATGGACTGTATGGGATGGTGAGTGTGTGTATGGGTGTGTTGGTGAGTGAATGGATGTCTCAGCGGTACCTGTGTGAGTAACTGCATACGTGAAAGGCAGTGTATGTGTGTGTTGGTGTATATAAAAGACTATAAGTGACAGTGTGTGATTGTGAGAGTGGCTGTATGGATGAGTGTGTGCCTGTATCAGTGATTATATAAGAGGGTAAGAATGTGCTAATTTCTGTATGAGTAAGTGAGATGGTGTGTGTATAACTGTATAGGTGAGTAAATGGGAGTGTGATTAATTCTTTGCATGACTGACTAGGTGTGTGAGTAACTCTGTGGATGACTGGAGGTGTGTGAGTGTCTATATAGGTGTATGAGTGCATATGATAGTCCTGTACTGAGTGACCGTAAGTATGAGTGACTGTATGGGTGAGTGAGTGGATGTGTGTGTGGACCTAAGAATCAGTGAGTGGGTATGTAGTTATTGGTGTTGGAGTGTCTGATTTTGAGAATGGCAGTCTGTAATTTAGAGTGGGTGTATCAAAGGTTATATTAGGGTGTGAAAAGATGTATCAAATTATCACATGGATGATGTCATCATTGATGTCATGTGAGATGTCATCAGTGATGTCACTGATTATGTCATGAATGATGCAATATGTGACGTCATCAGCAGTGCATTGCGGGGGCGCAAGTTATAGTTAGCTGAACTAACTATAATGGGGAAATTTCTATGGTTTTGTACAAGAGAAATGTCCAACTAACTATAACGTCCCTAAAACCTATGTGTTTTTCAGTGAATTTCTAAGGTTTATTAAATGCTAATTTCTAACTATAACGTGCCTGAAACCTATGGTTTTTTGAGTGAATTTCAAAGGTTTTTTAAATGCTAATTTCTAACTATAACATGCCTGAAACCTATGGTTTTTTAAGTGAATTTCAAAGGTTTTTTAAATGCTAATTTCTAACAATGCGTACAGAGGTAGGACATGTGAAGAAAGAGGAACTAACGCACACAAAGAAGCAAAAGAAATGCAGAAAGAAGCAACAGAAGTCCACAAAGACGAAGAAAAGTGCAGGAAGAAGCAAGACATGTGCAGAAAGAACCAACAGAGGATTAGAAAGAGGCCTTGTTGCAAAATCATCCTGTACCCCAAACTTTTTTCTGACGGGTATTAGTGGTAACTGACTCTGACTAGCCAGGCCTAGAGCCATTGCTATGCTAAAAGACACTTGTATACAGTGAAAACACCTACATACACTAGGGAATACTATGCGTTGGGGTACCCCTTTGATTAGCATGACCTCCTCTGTGAGGCTCTAGTACATAATAGGGCAGGGGGATTAAAACTACCTGTAAGTCAGAGGTGCAGAAATATGCTTCTTTGAGTTGTACTCACGTTTGCAGACTGGTGGAGAAAGCTTGCTGGACGTCCGACCAGCGCTCCGGAATTCCACTGTGTAGGACTTACAGGAGGTACCAAGATGGATTCTTGGCCACCAAACTCCCTAAGGACTAAATTGGACTTCATCCCCCATCCCGTAGTCTACCACGATGCGTGTTTGCAGAGTGGTGGAAAAAGGGGGCCATGGCCTCCAAAGACGTCTTAGCACTCCCACTGTGTGGGACTTACTGGAGGTAACAAAAGGAGTAGTTGGCTCCCAAGGACATCCTTTGCAGCCAACTTCCTCTCCTATTACCTCCAGTCAGTCCCACATAGCAGTATTGGTAAGTACTCATACCAGGCCACACCCACGTTTCCCACCACTCTACAAGCGTGCTCCCTGGCATGCTCTTGGATGGGGATTGACATCCCCTTCACTGCTGGGGTCCTTTAGGGGCCAACTAGCCTACCTTTTATCTCCAGTAAGCCCCACACAGCGGGATTGGTGAGAGGTAGACAAAGGCCATGCCCCCTTTCTCCACCACTCTGCAAACATGCCTCCTGTCGTGTTGATAGTTGGGGAACTAATTCCCCTTGAATACTGAGGGTCCCTGGGGGCCAACTAGCCCACCAGGTACCTCCAATATGTGCCACAGAGTTGTGTTGCAGAGAGGTGGTCCGAAGCCACGCCACTTTTTACCCCACTCTGCAACGCAACTCTGTCACGCATACTGGAGGTACCTGGTGGGCTAGTTGGCTCCCAGGGACCCTCAGGATTCAAGGGCACTTAATCCCGCAATTTACAACATGCCAGGGGGTGTCTTTGCACACTTGTCATATCAGGTCCCACCACCTCCCTGCACCACTGTGCAAACACGCCCCCTGGCACGTTGTAAGTTGGGGGATTAAGTCCCCTTGAATCCTAAGGGCCCTGGGGGCCAACTAGCACACCAGGTACCTGCAGAAAGCACCACAAAGCTGCGTTGCACAGAGGTGGTCTGAGGCCATGCCCCTTTTTACACCCCTCTGCAACGCAGCTCTGTGGCGATTACTGGAGGTACCTGGTGGGCTAGTTGGCCCCCAGGGACCGTCAGGATTCAAGGGGACATAATCGCCCAATTTACAACGTGCCAGGGGCCATGTTTGCACACTTGTCGTATCAGACCCCACCCCCTCCCTACACCACTGTGCAAAAGCACCCCTGGTGCATTATAAGTTGGGGGATTAAGTCCCCTGGAATCCTAGAGGTCCCTGGGGGCCAACTTGCCCACCAGGTACCTCCAGTAAGCACCACAGACCTGCGTTGCAGAGTGGTGTACAAAGGGGCGTAGCCTCAGACCACCTATCTGCAATGCAGCTCTGTGGCGCTTACTGGAGGTACCTGGTGGGCTAGTTGGCACACAGGGACCCTCAGTATTCAAGGGGACTAAATTCCCCAACATAGAACGAGCCACAGACCTCAATTGCAGAGAGGTGGACACAGGCCACGCCCCCTTCCTCCACCACTCTGCAAACGCACCTCCTGGCACATTCTAAGTTGGGGGATTAAGTCCCCTTGAATACTAATGGTCCCTGTGGGACAACTAGCCCACCATGTACCTTCAGTAAGCGCCATAGAGCTGCGTTCCAGAGTGGTGTAAAAAGGGGCGTGGCCTCAGACCACCTCTCTGCAATGCAGCTCTGTGGTGCAAACTGAAACTACCTTGTGGGCTAGTTGGCCCCCAGGGACTTTCAGGATTGAAGGGGACTTAATCTCCCAAGTTACAACGTGCCAGGGGGCCTATTTGCACACTTGCCATATCGGGCCCTGCCCCCTCCCTGCACCACTCTGCAAACACGCCCCCTGGTGCGTTGTAAGTTGGGGGATTAAGTCCCCTTGAATCCTAAGGGTCCTTGGGGGCCAACTAGCCCACCAGGTACCTCCAGTAAGCAACACAGAGCTGCGTTGCAGAGTGGTGTAAAAAGGGGCATGGTCTCAGACCACCTCTCTGCAATGCAGCTCAGTGGCGCAAACTGAAGGTACTGCTGGGCTAGTTAGCCCCCAGGGACCCTCAGGATTGAAGGGGCTGGCTTTTTAAAAAAACGAATTGTAGAAGGGGGCTGTGTGGCCCCCCTTTTTTACAATATTTTTGGCCCTGAGGACCCCATCCCCCAGGGCCTGACCCGTTTTGTATTTAAAAAAAAAACACAGGAAGGGGGCTGTGCATGGTCACAGAACTGTAAAGAAAAGAGTGCAAGTGTTCATTCTGCACCGAAACTGACATGCGCAGCTGACAATCCTAACTGAATTGCTCTCTACAGCAAATATCTCAACTTTGGAGGATGAAGAGTGGAGCTGCACTGTCCCATGAGGGGGGCAAGACAGTGGCCCATGCACCAGAGTGCACACACCCTAATCCTCGTACCTTATCTGCTTTGTACAGCAGAGTTTAGCGCTCCCCGGGTGAATGCCGACACTTCACCTCTCTCTCCCATCGAAGATGCTCCTCTTTGAACCATCATTTTTACAACATTCAAAATGAACCTCATATGTAGGTGCTAAGTCGAGCATGAACAGTAAAACAAGCCACGAGCTGGGATAGTTGCCGCCGTGTTAACTCCATCCTTGCCTGCAACAAGATGGGAACCATCTGACGTTGGGCATAAACCGTAACGCTTTCATGCTTCATGGGTGGTGTGCCATGGTCATATTATGTGTACGCAAATTTGAGTTTGAAAACTGCCCAACGTTTAATAAGTGAAACATGGCGTTTTTGGCCCCCATGTTCTCACTGGCAAAGAGCCAGCGGCGTGTATCTGATTAACCTTTCTGATCCTCGGCTGCATGCGTTGACATTTAGCTGCGGGTTCCACAGCAGGCCAGCTGAGCCCTGCACTGCAGCTGTCTGCACTGTGCGCCCACTGCTGTGTGAGCCCCTCCCGTGACTTTTCAAACATAGGATCTTGCTCCATCTGAGCGTTGAGTGCCAATCTCGCGCCCTTCTCGGGCGCTGCTGCCAACATTGTTCTGCGCTGCCGGCTCAGCGTGTTTTGTTTCTCACTATGTGAACCTCCTGTATTCCGTGATACGTTTGCATGCATGATTTTGATTGGATTTTCAAAGGAATTTGGTGCATATTTCACATGAGTTCTGGTTGCTAGCCAAACATTTGTATAAGTAGCACCGCAACGCGAGAGAGGGACGGGGACCGGTGCAGCAGATCAGCCGTGAACAGCAGTATCCATGTGCTCCTCATTAAAAGTGGGTAGGGGGTGTTTGGGCACAGTGGACGCAAGAGGTGGGGTGATTTCCGGAACTGTACGGCAGACCACGGAAGGACGAGTGCTTCATGTATATAATACATTTACCCCAGAATGCCTCTTGGTGACAAACGGTCTCTTGTTTGCACTGCACATAGCATTTATATTCTTGTAACAACTAGAACATGAGATGTGAAATTATGAGGTGCTGCTGATCAGGTTATATTGAGACATCCATGACTCTGAAAAGACCTAGCAAGCTTTTGGCCACCACTAAGCACCGAGCTGCTCCTTAACCACCTGGTCCTAAATATTTTATTTTATTTTATCGGCAGGATTTGCAAATCCTCCCCGAATTCTGCAGTTTCAGAAAAATAAAATGCTTTTTTGGGCCTTGGGGGTCCTTGTGGGACCCTCTGAGCAGGCCTAGGGGGTCAGGGTGATTCTACCCTGCCCCCTTTTCTTAAATTTTATGGGTTTTTTTGTTCCTGATTTCTTGTGACTCAGTTCTACTGAGTCACAATATGGCTGCCAACACTTCCTAGTTTGGAGTGTTGGCAGCCAATCAGAGTGAGGCTCGTGCTCGGGAGGGGTCGCGACTCCACCGCGTCCCTATATATTGTATCTTTTTCGTTTTTAACTTTCTCAGGAACTACTAAACGAATTTACACCATTTAAAAAAAGGTCTCTTTCTGAACCAAGCTCTACCTTTTTGCTAAATTTGGTGTAATTCCGTTCACCCGTTCGACCTGTAGCCTTGTCTAAATTTTCCTATGGAAATTAACATGGAGAAAACAAGTTTTGGGACCCCCTTTTTTCTCGCCCCCCTTGACGAATCACCCCCAAACTTTCAACATAGGAGCTGATCTCAACAAAAAATTACTTTTGAAAATTTCGCGAAGATTCGTCAATCGGCGACCAAGTTATTGGGAATAGAATGTTGCCATTTTCCTATGGTAACTAGGTCCTAACTATAACTACCTACTGGCGACTGCCAGTAGGTAATAACTATATATAAATCTATATTCATGCAAAACTATGTAAATATGTTATATATATATATATATTTACATATATCCACAACGGTCCAAGGGTTCCGGGGTTTCTGGCGCTCTTTTTGAAGGTGCGGCACCCTTGCGGTTTGGACCCAGCCGCTAATATGAATACAATTTTCTCTGAGACCGAAGAAAAATAGGGTCGCACTCCAGCAAAATATATGTTATCCAGTGATAACATTTATTGCCAATCCATTCCAATCCACAATTAAGACGCAAAAAATAACCAACGCGTTTCGTCAACCTCCGTTGATAGGATCACGGTTGTTTCTGTTGGAGAAAACAATACATTTTAAACAAAGTTAAGACAGGAAGTTATCATACCTTCATTTCCTGAGAAACACGGGGTTTTTTTAAAACCCAGAATTCTGGGAAACGTAGTCCCCGCTTGATTTCAGCCATGTTATTTGAGAAGGCTAAAAACAAACAAACCAAACATGGGTGCCGAATTTAAATGGACACAGTGCAAAACTTAAATGGACACAGTGCAAACTTTTTAACATCGTGTTATGTACCACTCAAATTCATTCGAGATAAATCATATGATTCTCTATTAAACAAATATACTGTTTTAAGATCCAAAAGCGCCCTCTTGTGGGCAGTCCCGCTGCTGATTAAGTCAATAAAGGCCCCTATTGGCCCGCTGCACACCATATCATAACAAATCTTATTCATATGATTAATCGGTTCTGTCCTTGAAACCCGTGTTCAAAGTTTCATTTTTGTGGTACCACATAATGTTTGAACTCATTACAGATGTATATATAGTTCTTCCGACTGGTTCAGACCAAACGGTGTCATGCTTCTGAAATTTATGATATGTCGCGATTCCTTCTGTCGCAGTAGTTTCTCCCGATTTCCTCCACGTATGTTAACAGGTATGGTTTCTATTCCGTAAAATTTCAGTGACTTCCAATTACTGCTATGGTGTGTTTCCATGTGCTTAGCCACCGCATTATTTTTATCTTTGTTTGTTGTGGCTCTCTTGTGTTCCAAAATCCTTTTCTTAAGGTCACAAATGGTACTTACCATGTATTTTAATTGGCATTGGGCATTCTATTATATAGATGGTATATTGACTTTTGCATGATATCAATTGTTTGATTTTCCAGATTTTGTTGTTTGTCATTTTGATTTTGCTTGTTGGTTTTGCGATTTGACACACCTTACAGTTTTGACGTTTGATGAAACCAGTTTTCTTTAACCAAGTCTCTTGTGTTTTACTGGATTTAAAGTGACTATGCACCAACCGATCTTTTAAATTTTGTGCTCTCCTATACGTTATCGTTGGTTGAGATCCCAATACTTTTCCCATAGTTCCATCAAGTTGTAATATTTTCCAATTCTTTTTGATGATACTCACAATTTCCTTTGATTCCTGGGAGTAATCCAAAATGAGTCTTATTGGTTCATCAGTTGATTCTGTTACTTGTGTTGCTGATAAACATTCCTCCTGAGATTTCTGGTTAGCTCTGTTCCAGCACTGTTTTACTATGTGTTTGTTATACTTCCTCTTTATGGACCTTTTTATAGTTCCTGCGCTCTGTTTTCTCCATTCCTCCTCCTCACTGCATATTCTTCGAAGATGGAGAAATTCTCCGTAGGGTATGCTTAATACCAATGAGGGTTGGTGGAAGCTGGTTGCTTCAAGGGTGGCATTTGTTGCTGTACTTTTCCGGTATAAGGTCGACTCTAAGCAATTGTTTTTAACATATATTTCAGTGTCCAAAAAATTGATTTTTTCTTTGTTTATTTCATATGTAAACTTTAGATTTTTGACACTGTTGTTGAGGATCTCAAAATATTCCTTGAATTCCTCCTCATTACCATTCCAGATGATTAGCAAGTCATCAATGAAACATGTCCATTTAATTATCTTGCTGGTGTATCGTTCGTGTTTTTTCCTCCAGGCCACCTCTCGCTCCCACCAGCCCATTACTAAGCAAGCATAGCTTGGGCTAAATGAAAAACCCATTGCTGCCCCGTTCTTTTGTCGATAGAGATCATCTCCAAATAAAAAGATGTTACAAGTGAGGCAGGAGAAAATCATTTCGAATAACATCTCATTATGTTCTTTATAATGAATGTTTCTTTCTTGCTGAAAAAATCGGATTGCTTTCAATCCTAAATCATTGTCAATGTTAGTATATAATGCGATTACATCCATTGTTACTTAGAGGAAGTTGCTTTGCCAAGTCACATTCTGTAAATTTTTTAGGAGGTCAGTTGTATCTCTGATGTAAGACTTCAATTCCACTACATGTGGGATAAGAAAATGATCAATGTAAATGGCCATTGGTTCAAATAACGAACCTTTCGCTGATAAGATGGGTATTCCTGGGGGTTCTCTTCGATTTTTATGTATCTTTGGGAGAAAATACATAGTAGCTTGACTTAATCAGCAGTGGGACTGCCCACCAGAGGGCGCTTTTGGATCTTAAAACAGTATATTTGTTTGATAAAAATAATGCGGTGGCTAAGCACATGGAAACACACCATAGCAGTAATTGGAAGTCTCTGAAATTTTACGGAATAGAAACCATACCTGTTAACATACGTGGAGGAAATCGGGAGAAACTACTGTGACAGAAGGAATCGCGACATATCATAAATTTCAGAAGCATGATACCGTTTGGTCTGAACTAGTCGGAAGAACTGTATATACATCTGTAATGAGTTCAAACATTATGTGGTACCACAAAAATGAAACTTTGAACACGGGTTTCAAGGACAGAACCGAATAATCATATGAATAAGATTTGTTATGATATGGTGTGCAACGGGCCAATAGGGGCCTTTTTTACTAAATCAGCAGCGGGACTGCCCACCAGAGGGCGCTTTTGGATCTTAAAACAGTATATTTGTTTAATAGAGAATCATATGATTTATCTCAAATGAATTTGAGTGGTACATAACACGATGTTAAAAAGTTTGCACTGTGTCCATTTAAGTTTTGCACTGTGTCCATTTAAATTCGGCACCCATGTTTGGTTTGTTTGTTTTTAGCCTTCTCAAATACCATGGCTAAAATCAAGCGGGGACTACGTTTCCCAGAATTCTGGGTTTTAAAAAAAACCCGTGTTTGACAGGAAATGAAGGTATGATAACTTCCTGTCTTAACTTTGTTTAAATTGTATTGTTTTCTCCAACAGAAACAACCGTGATCAGGTCAACGGAGGTTGACGAAACGCGTTGGTTATTTTTTGCGTCTTAATTGTGGATTGGAATGGATTGGCAATAAATTTGATCATTGGATAACATATATTTTGCTGGAGTGCGACCCTATTTTTCTTCGGTCTCGGAGAAAATTGTATTCATATATTTACATATGTATAAACAGTTTTATGCGGCCCAAGTAACGATAAATGTCAAGCTTAGAAAAATCTGAAATTATCTGCTAACTTAAGTAAATATATGTTTCTTTTTTTACAATTTTTCACTTTATTTCACTCATTATTGTGCTCACTCAAAAAAGATTGCTGATTTAAAAACTGCTCTATATCAACCAATAGCATTCCCAGGGTATTTATCACTTCCAACTAATCTTAACATCAAGCTTCATCTTTTGCACTTTTGGTTTGGCTGAATTACACTTAAAGCATACAAATACAGTAATTTGGACGACATCTAGGACGTTTCATGAAGTGGCTATGATTTCACACAGTATTTACTTTCACATTTCCTTTGCTTGTGCCCCTTTTTGTCTCCACTTCCTAGACACTATTGGCTCCTACCAATTTTCAGGCAATTGAACATCAGGTCCTGCAATACTGCAGCTATAGAATGCTTGAAAGGGGACTCGAGCCAATTAACAGAAAGATATATTAAGTTTCTAGTTATTGCTTTATTAGTGCTTAATAATGTAACACCATGATCTCAAAGCTCATGTCTAGTGCCTGTACCCCAAGCACCATGGTGTTTGCCCTGATTGGCATGTCCTTATTTTGACCCAATGAGCGATCTTGACACTTATTTGTAGCAGAATGACTTAGTTTAATTTAGAGCCCATTTCCTTTACAACACCTTCTTTTTTATAATCTATTTGTGTTTTTTTTAGTCTATTATTCTGCAACCAATTCACA
This sequence comes from Triturus cristatus, assembly GCF_964204655.1. Lineage (NCBI taxonomy): Eukaryota > Metazoa > Chordata > Amphibia > Caudata > Salamandridae > Triturus > Triturus cristatus. The sequence continues at coordinate 483,914,415 of NC_140580.1, read as the reverse complement.
GTAAGGTGCTGCTGTCTGTCGAGCAGGTAAGTCCTTTTTGAAGGATTTACTAAGGGTTTTGACGGTGGGAGGACTGGGGGGAGGTCTAGTTTGTGGGTTTGTAGTAAATTTAGATGTATAACTAGTATTGCTTTTCGCTAGTTTGTAATTAGTTGGATTTTCATACACTGTGTTAGTAATGTATCATTATGATATGTTAAGCTGTGTTATGTTACGTAAATTTTGATGGTTAAATATGATGTCAAGGTAAGAGACTCGGGTGGCGGCAAAACAAGATGGCCGCTCCGTGAATACCTCCGTGACATTGGGAAAAGCTTTGGTAACAGAGGAGCGTTCAAATGCGCTCATACAGCGGGTCGGACGCATGAATGGACGTCGGAAGCACCCGGGAGCTGAGAGGCAAGTTATTTAGACTTTAAATCGGTCACATTTTAGTCATATTTTCCTTTGGTTCCCGGGTCGCTCCGGGTCCCGACCACCATTTTGAGAGCTTGTACTCTCGATTTCCTCACAAGCTTAAATATTCAAAGAGTTTGCACTCTCGTTTTTGCGTAAGATGCAGCATTTTTCTCTTCTTTCATTGATGTTGCAGCTATACAGCATTATTTATTTATTTTTTATATGAAAGTTCCCTGACATTATTCACAACAGAGGGACTGCGTTGTCTTTGAATGAATATAAATGGCTTTCTGAAGAGATTTCTTGGTTTTTTGAAGTGTGCTCCAATTTACAAAGTGCCTGCAAAAGGTATTGAATTCCCCAGGATGGTGAATGGCTAACATACATTTATTGTAACAGTTGGTGGAACCCCTTCCTCACACTTCTGGAAAGCTCTATTTTGGCCGCCATTTTGTTTTCACTTTAAGAGTTGTCTCGAAGATATTGGATGACTATCTTTTCTTAAGAATATTTTGACTGGGACCTGTGTTTTTTCTAACTTGCCTTAACAATGGAGAGCACACAGAATTGTTCCTCGCATTACAGACTCCTCAAATAAGTAAAGAGGAATCATTGCTTATTTTCTGTTATATTCCGACTTATTGGCGACTCTTGCTCCAGCCAAACAACGTAAGCAGATGCTTTGGATGGGACACAAAATATTTTTCAGTGAAGATGTTTCAAAACCTACTGCCAATTGCCAGAAAGAATTTTGGGATCCGGGACCAATGCTTCGTTCTATGAATGCTCGTTATGGCCTCATTCACCCTTGTTTTTTCAAAGTTACATATAAGAACAGAACAATGACATTTGAGGAACCTTAAGAATTTTATACATATGCATAAAACAGAAGAAATGGAACTGAGTAAAATCTAAAATGCTCTTTTCTCTTTTTTCTTCACAGGTTTTCCTTTTGAGTAATGTTTGCTGTTGTCTCTGTTCTCGTTATACATCAGTTCCGTCGTCCATGTTTCCGTCTGGTTGCATTGTTTATACCAATGTATGGTAAGTTTCTTCACACTATATGTTTTCAGCCCCTTTATTCTTAATACTGCCCCTCAATTATTTGCTGACGTTTGAATAGTTTTCTTTTCTTGGTGTTGCTCAATGGAGAGGTGTCTATCCTTTTTGTCCCCCATCATCTATTTTTCCCTATTATCTATGATCACTATGGCTATAGTCCTTTGGCTTTTTGGCATCTATTCTGAATACATTTTTCAGAGAAGATTATGTTCTCCTGTTTTTATCTTATTTTTTCTTCAATTTCTTACTTTTGCTCTTTTTCCTCTTTTTCTCTCTCCCCTCTTACAATTCACTATGGGGAGTTCTTTCTTTTCTAAAATGGTTCTTGTTGTCTCATACCTTTCCTTATTTGACCTGATTGTTCTTGGTAAATCTGTTCAAGTTTATATTCCTTATTCTACTCCTTTCCTTTCATTTTCTGCCCCCCTTTACCTAAATTTTTTCGTTATTTGTGACATTTTTACTTACTTTTGGACATGAATTGTCAGTTATCAAATCTGTTTTGCTTGATAAGCTCATGCATTTATTTGGTTATTTATCTACGTAATGTTAAAAGTTTTAAAATGGTATTCTGGACATTTTTCTTTTCATTCTCCTAATGAGTAACTTACGCATGCTGTCAAGGAATGTTAAAGCTATTCATAACCTGGGTGAAAAACAATAAGTTTTCTCTCACATGTCTAGACAGAACTGTCAAATTGCTCTTTTACAAGAAACCATAAGGAGCAAGACATAATATTCTCTTAGGAGACAATGGGTCGGGAATGTCTTTAGTTCTCCTGCTGTGCAAAACAAAAATGGCATTCTTATATTGTTTCATAAATCATTAAATGTTCAGTTGATAAATGAATACAAACATGTCCCTGGAAGATGGCGTCTTCTAGAAGTGCAAAAAGTCAAAAGCCTGGTGCGCACCCTTCATTTTTAAATCTTAATGTTTCAATCGTTATTTTATTCAAGTTCGGCGTGCATGCACCCCTGACGGTGCTCCATTCCTTTAGCACTTCAAAAAAATGACAAAATGGTGACTTGCATATGCGAAACACAAACGGGTTGCACAGCCTTCTTCACATGAGTGTTCATTTTTATTCACTTCAACCATAGTAATCCAATTTTTTCCTTGATATTTCACCAATAATTTTCCAAATTCATCCATCACGCCAAAGGAATGAAACTTCTATATATTTTAGCATATTATATATTCCAGAATTGCCCATCCAGGCCTATTCATGAACATTGGAAATTTCAAATCCTCCGGATAATTCCGAACATGTGGCACCCAATGCATTTCGGTCCTAGTGTGACCTTCCTCAGGGGTATCTGCAATTTTATATAAAAAATACATATATCAGTCCTATTTTTGATGAACTCACAATGATTGTCACACAAATAATAAATCATAAGTCGTACAGTCTTCCCAACACCCCAATCTGTAATTTAACAAACCAAGTGAACTGCCCAACCTCTCTGTGTACTAAACAATATTAAAATTTTAAAATATTATAGAAAACGTGACCCCACCAACCCTGTATTAACCACACTAAGCCTGCGATCCCCCAATTGCCCCTGAGTTTCTATGAACTTTCCCGTTTATGTTTAACACCTCAAATGCATACCTGCTCTGTTCGTTCCCATTCAACAACCTCCTCTAGAGGTGTACGCTCGAGTGTTATTCATTGGATTTCAATGAATAATATATGTATAGCTGTTCTTTGTCAAAATGACCCGCCTTCGCTAAACCCGAGAGCTCTTAAGTCCATTAAACCCGCCCCACTTGTGAATCAGTATTTGTGCAACTCGTGTTTAAAGAAACCACCCCTCTCGGCGGGTAATTTTGACACTCGAGCGTACACTTCTAGAGGAGGTTGTTGAATGGGAACGAACAGAGCAGGTATGCACTTGAGGTGTTAAACATAAACGGGAAAGTTCGTAGAAACTCAGGGGCAATTGGGGGATCACAGGCTTAGTGTGGTTAATACAGGGTTGGTGGGGTCACATTTTCTATAATATTTTAAAATTTTAATATTTTTTAGTACACAGAGAGGTTGGGCAGTTCACTCGTTTTGTTAAATTACAGATTGGGGTGTTGGGAAGACTGTACGACTTATGATTTATTATTTGTGTGACAATCATTGGGAGTTCATCAAAAATAGGACTGATATATGTATTTTTTTATATAAAATTGCAGATACCCCTGAGGAAGGTCACACTAGGACCGAAATGCATTGGGTGCCACATGTTCGTAATTATCTGGAGGATTTGAAATTTCCAATGTTCATGAATAGGCCTGGATGGGCAATTCCGGAATATATAATATGCTAAAATATATAGAAGTTTCATTCCTTTGGCGTGATGGATAAATTCGGAAAATTATTGGTGAAATATCAAGGAAAAAATTGGATTACTATGGTTGAAGTGAATAAAAATGAACACTCATGTGCAGAAGGCTGTGCAACCCGTTTGTGTTTCGCATATGCGAGTCACCATTTTGTCATTTTTTTGAAGGAATGGAGCACCGTCACGGGTGCATGCACGCCGAACTTGAATAAAATAACGATTGAAACATTAAGATTTAAAAATGAAGGGTGTGCGCCAGGCTTTTGACTTTTTGCAATTTATACCCGCCGTTCCAACCCAGGAGGCACCCCATTGATAAAAAGAGTAACAACGCACTTATGCTTTGAAATTCACATCAAAGGCAGTTCACCGGAGTTACCAACAAAAAAGAACAGCTATACATATATTATTCATTGGATTTGTTTAGAGTTTGATAAGCACCAACGTTGTTTGTCCATTTCATTGTTTATTTGTTTCATTGTTCATTGTTTATCTGTTGCACTGATATATGTGGCATTTGAGTTTGGTTTGTTTTGGATAATCATGAGAGCAGCATTATACTTTCAAAGTTTTAATGGGATTTAGGTGCGAGAGGGGTGGTTTCTTTAAACATGAGTTGCACAAATACTGATTCACAGGTGGGGCGGGTTTAATGGACTTAAAAGCTCTCGGGTTTAGTGAAGGCGGGTAATTTTGACACTCGAGCATACACCTCTAGAGGAGGTTGTTGAATGGGAACGAACAGAGCAGGTATGCATTTGAGGTGTTAAACATAAACGGGAAAGTTCGTAGAAACTCAGGGGCAATTGGGGGATCACAGGCTTAGTGTGGTTAATACAGGGTTGGTGGGGTCACGTTTTCTATAATATTTTTAAATTTTAATATTGTTTAGTACACAGAGAGGTTGGGCAGTTCACTCATTTTGTTAAATTACAGATTGGGGTGTTGGGAAGACTGTACGACTTATGATTTATTATTTGTGTGACAATCATTGTGAGTTCATCAAAAATAGGACTGATATATGTATTTTTTATATAAAATTGCAGATACCCCTGAGGAAGGTCACACTAGGACCGAAATGCATTGGGTGCCACATGTTCGTAATTATCTGGAGGATTTGAAATTTCCAATGTTCACGAATAGGCCTGGATGGGCAATTCTGGAATATATAATATGCTAAAATATATAGAAGTTTCATTCCTTTGGCGTGATGGATGAATTTTGAAAATTATTGGTGAAATATCAAGGAAAAAATTGGATTACTATGGTTGAAGTGAATAAAAATGAACACTCATGTGCAGAAAGCTGTGCAACCCGTTTGTGTTTCGCATATGCGAGGCACCATTTTGTCATTTTTTTGAAGGAATGGAGCACCGTCACGGGTGCATGCACGCCGAACTTGAATAAAATAACGATTGAAACATTAAGATTTAAAAATGAAGGGTGTGCGCCAGGCTTTTGTCTTTTTGCAATTTATACCGGCCGTTCCAACCCAGGAAGCACCCCATTGATAAAAAGAGTAACAACGCACTTATGCTTTGAAATTCACATCAAAGGCAGTTCACCGGAGTTACCAACAAAAAAGAACAGCTATACATATATTATTCATTGGATTTGTTTAGAGTTTGATAAGCACCAACGTTGTTTGTCCATTTCATTGTTTATTTGTTTCATTGTTCATTGTTTATCTGTTGCACTGATATATGTGGCATTTGAGTTTGGTATGTTTTGGATAATCACGAGAGCAGCATTATACTTTCAAAGTTTTAATGGGATTTAGATGCGAGAGGGGTGGTTTCTTTAAACATGAGTTGCACAAATACGGATTCACAGGTGGGGCGGGTTTAATGGACTTAAAAGCTCTCGGGTTTAGTGAAGGCGGGTAATTTTGACACTCGAGCGTACACCTCTAGAGGAGGTTGTTGAATGGGAACGAACAGAGCAGGTATGCATTTGAGGTGTTAAACATAAACGGGAAAGTTTGTAGAAACTCAGGGGCAATTGGGGGATCACAGGCTTAGTGTGGTTAATACAGGGTTGGTGGGGTCACCTTTTCTATAATATTTTTAAATTTTAATATTGTTTAGTACACAGAGAGGTTGGGCAGTTCACTCATTTTGTTAAATTACAGATTGGGGTGTTGGGAAGACTGTACGACTTATGATTTATTATTTGTGTGACAATCATTGTGAGTTCATCAAAAATAGGACTGATATATGTATTTTTTATATAAAATTGCAGATACCCCTGAGGAAGGTCATACTAGGACCGAAATGCATTGGGTGCCACATGTTCGTAATTATCTGGAGGATTTGAAATTTCCAATGTTCATGAATAGGCCTGGATGGGCAATTCTGGAATATATAATATGCTAAAATATATAGAAGTTTCATTCCTTTGGCGTGATGGATGAATTCGGAAAATTATTGGTGAAATATCAAGGAAAAAATTGGATTACTATGGTTGAAGTGAATAAAAATGAACACTCATGTGCAGAAAGCTGTGCAACCCGTTTGTGTTTCGCATATGCGAGTCACCATTTTGTCTTCTAGAAGTGCTCATAATTAGTACAAAATTTAAGATATGTAATACATATGGGCCAAATGGAGTAGATCTAACTTTTTGGAATGACATTTCTTCCTTGTTATCCTCCCATGCCTCGGAAAATGTAATCGTCAGGGGCGATAATAATCAATTTATGGACCCATTTTTAGACCGTATGTCACAAGCTAGATTTATTCCATCTCAAATGCATAAAACTTTCCACAAAACCATTTCTGAAAGTTGGCTGATTGATGTCTGGAGGGTACTCCACCCTGATGTTTTGGAATATACTTGTTTATAAATCCTACTCTAGAATAGATTATGTATTTTCCACACAACATATACTTCAATTTTTAACACATGCATAAATAGGATAAATTCTTATTTCTGATCACGCACCTGTTATTGTAGATTTTGATTATCCTAACCCCATCTCCTCCACTCGCAGATGGAGATTTATTCATTCTCTTTTACTGGATCAACAGTTTACAGAACAATTTGCAATCTTTACTCAGGAATATTTCACAAACAACCTTCCCTCAGATACGCAGATTAATTTTGTTTGGGATGCGCTTAAAGCAACTGCACAAGGCTTTTAATTGACTATGTAGCCAAGAAAAGGAAAAAACTTCTTAAGGATTCAAAATAACTCTTAAATCAGATAAAATCCTTAGAACATGAGAATTTTTGCTCCAATATTAGTGAAACACTATTTAAACTTATTATGTCCAAATTGAAATATAACAAACAATCTTGGGAAGATACCTGTGGCACACTGCTTAGATATAATGCAAAAATGTATGGCTGTCGCAATACAGCAGGTAAATCTTTGGCAAATTATTTGAAAATTAAGAAACAAATCTAAGATTGTTGCCATCACTGATTCCTCTGGGGTCCGACATATTAGTGATTACAAATTCTTGGAATGCCTTACTAATTACTATAAGAACCTGTACACCCCAGAAACATCTCCCTCTGTCGAACAATTAGATACTTTTTTAGTCAATCCCCAAAGATCCCACTAAAAAGATAGACCTATCCTCCCTAGATAAACCTTTATCTGAACAAGAATTGTTAACTGCTATAAATCAGCTTCCTAAAGATCGAACACCCAGGCTCGATGGCTTTACTGTACGCTTTTATCTAAACTTCAGACACCTTTTAAATTCTAAGATATTAATGCTTGTTAATCATTTCTTGAATACTAGTGGTACACAGGGTTCTTTCGCTCAGGCCATGTTATGTTTAATAGCTAAAAAGGACAAAGACCTATCTCAATGTAATAATTATAGACCTATCTCATTAATTAATACAGATTGCAAGATTTTTACTAAATTATTGGCCCTCCGGATCAACTCTGTTATCCCTGACTTAGTGGAAATGCATCTGTCTGGTTTTGTAATGGATAGATCCATCTCAGATAATTCAAGAACCTTTCTAAATATTATACGTTTAGCGGCTAAACTTAATTTTCCATTAGCTGCCATAACACTAGATGCCGAGAAGGCCTTTGATCGTGTAAACTGGGATTTTATGTTTTTTGCTTTAAAGTGGCATGGTTTTAGCCCCCACTTTATCCAATACATCAAGTTACTATGCTCTAATCCTTCTACATCTATTTGGGTCAATGGTAAACAATCTAAATACTTCTCCCTTCATAGAGGTACTAGGCAGGGCTGCCGCTGTCCCCTCTATTATTCATTTTAGCATTAGAACCCTTTTTAGAGACGATTCAACGATCCTCCATATTTTCTGGTTTTCAGTTAACAAATTTGAATATAAAATATACTGTGTATGCAGATGATATTTTACTATGTGTATCTAATCCTATTACCTCCTTGCCTGAATTTCTTTCATTATTAACTACATACTCAGTTGTCTCAGGTTACAAATTGAATATAGATAAATCTGAAGTATTACCGCTAAACAAATACTGCCTCCCACATATGTTTCAAGATTCTGGTTTCGAATGGAGTTTAAAAGGTATTAAATGCCCTTTCTGAAAACTATATGGAATCATCCACAGTATGGGGTCACATAGAATATGCACAATTCTCCCCTTTTACTTTGAAGGACATGAGTCGTATCACTCAACCTCCAAGAGGTCTAATTTCTCCCATACTTACCCACTCAATAGCTATTAGCAAGCCTTTAAATGTTTTCCTCAAATTCCTTTTCTGAATATATTTTACAAACTCCAATATGGTATAATACAAACATTAAATTAAACAATAGGATCCTTGGGTGGAAAGAATGGACTAGCAAAGGCATTATTACCATTGGACAGCTTTTTCATAATAACACTTTATTGTTGTTATTCGGAGATACAAGACAAATTTTATATCTCTAACAAATATGCTTTTCAATTTGAACTCCTTAGACCTCTCCTTATTACAAACACTTCCCAGCAAACTCTTCCAGATACAGACATACAGCCTCCTTCCTCCTCAATTGGTTTTTCTACACAACTGAAAGCTTCAAACATATACAAGTTATTGATTGATTCCTCTAAATCTGTTTCAAAGCATAAGATAGAACTTGTATGGGAATCAGAGTTACATCAAAAATGTTCAGCTCACACATGGAAATCGATATGGCCCAAGATTCATACTTCATCCTCATCAGCGAGCACAACACAAACATTATATTACTTCTACAAGAGGTTATTTATCACACCTACAAGCTTGTATAAATTTAAAGTATCATCTAATACTAACTGTTAGTCATGTACGCATGATAAGAGTGATCTTTTTCAAAGGTTTTTTGAATGCCCTCTTGTTAAAAAGTTCTGGTTACAGATTTGGCATAAAAGTAATGGTATTCTATCTGTGTCTTTTGCTTTTGCTGTTACATATATATTCTTGGGTAGTGCTTCCCCTTTTTGATCTTCTCAATGTTTGGTTGGAAAACCTGTGGACTTAATGATTGCCTTAGCTCTTTAAATAATTACTTCTAATTGGAAAGATACAGCTAAACTTTCTTATATGGCGTGTTGGTACCTGTTATGTCATCATCACCGTTTAGATTGTGCCCATGCCACATCTATTCCCTTAAAAATTCAAAAAGATTTATTATGGTCGCCTCTTACTTAATTTTTATCTAGAAGTATGAACTGATCTATTTCTAAAGTTTGTAATTACGAACCTCCTTAAATTATAATTGTTTAATTATTATCTGTTTATATTATTGCATAGTTGTTAGACACTCGCTGTTTCAACCTTATCTTGGAATATAGTTTCTCTCTCCTCTCCCTTCTTTCACTTTTTAAAAATTTATTTTTTCCCTTTGTTTCTTCTTTCTTTTCTTTTCTTCTTTTCATTTCTTCCTTTTACCTTTCAAAAGATTAAAATGCATTTATTTTAGCATTATAATTCACAGTACAATTCAAGTTTTTTTTAGTATATATTCTTATAATATTTGATATGTTTAGCTTGTTAATCTTTTAAATGATTAATACCTTCTTGTTTTTTATCGGGTTATTTATATTATATTTTAATACTTGTTCTTACACTCACTTGGATTGTCTTATAGATCATTATTATGGTTTGATGTAATTGCATTTTGTTCATATTTATTTCTCAATAAAGCATTTTTAAACAAAAAAATATATATATGATATCAATGTATTTTTGGGACTGTACTGTGCTTTCCAAGTAATTTTTCTTATTTACTTTACGGGTTTTTGTCTACGAACGTGTCCTATGGGCATTGGGAGTTTCATTTTTTATTTTAAAGGAAATCAATTTTAGTTTAATATAAACCAATCCTTTTTACCTTGATTTCCTTTTTTCTGGTTTCCTGGAGCATTTTTTTGTTTTTAAACACTTTTTCTGTTTTCACTAATTTAGTTTGGCAAAGTTTTTCTTCATTTTGTTCATAAGGGCTTTCTACTAGTAAATGGTAGTCATTATGAGGAAATATGAATTTTGTGATCAGTTATGTCCCCTATCGTAGACCCCAACGGCTCCATGTGCATGCTATAAGTACATGTATGTTCCCTCCAGTTCCAGTTATGAAGACGCAAATACATGTGCGTCCACCGTCAACATGTCCTCTTTCAGATTCGCCATGAATGGGTCAGATATTCCATTCCTAAGTATGAAAGGCCACCGACTTTATGTGGTTCACTTTCCACATTTTACAAATTCAGGCGAGTAGGCCCTGAATTCTGCCATCAAGCCTTTTCCTGCCTTCTGCCTCTGAAAGCTCCAGTCCGAACCTGCATCTGTATCCATGAACTTTGTCCTACTCCCTGCGCGGCTAACGGTGCCTGATCCAGCCTGTTGCCTGCCAAAAACTGTATTTCACCTTCAAGATTATCTGCTCCGCTCCTCATCCGATGCATTCCTGTCTAGTAGTTTAGGTAAACATTCTTCCAGCTACCGAGCAAAGGGCCAGGCCTCACTGTCCTCATGCAAGTAATTCATAGCCCCTGTTACCATGGAAGATTCCTGCCCCCTCGCATCTCATGTAGACACTTAGACGCTTGTACACGCATTAACAGTCAGTATAGAATAGATTCTGTCCGAGAGACCTTTCCTTTTGGATAATACAGTTCTTTAAACATAAGATATTAGATATGATTTGGGATTAGGTTGACATGACCCCTCAGACTTCTGTCTCCACATGTAGAGCTAAATGTCAAGTCCCCTTCACCCTCTAGTTGCACGTCAATCACACGTCATGCGGCTGCGCGCGCATCTCTGCCAAGTATTTCTGCTGACATTGCAGGATTCTCTCATGGATACACCCACTTGTGACATCACGTTTAATGAAGTTTTTAGTTACGCCTATGTTTACGCCTTTTTTCATTACGTATGTGTATCATTATCTGTACTATCAGTTGTTACGCCTCTTGCATCTGTCTTAATGTAATACTTTTCATATAAATATCATTACTTGTCAATAATGTATTGCCTTCCCTTCCTGAACCTTCGTGGTGATGGAATTTGAAGCCTACAGTTCGAACTGTAATTCCTTTGTAGAGGAATAAAGCCTTTTAGAACCTCTAATACCACGGATTCTACCTCTTATATTTACTGAGTTATTCTTACTAGACTTTACTGCATAACAAATAGTACCGGTAATGAAATATTTACCACATAAATTGGCGCCCGAACAGGGACACTTTCTCATCTCACGCGCCGGAGGTGCGTTGCAGGCCCGGTCTCCTGCCACAGCTGAACGGACAAAAACGCGTATCTGCAGGATTTCCTGTATCTCCCTCCGGCCAAGCGGGGGTGACTGAGGCTGCGATCAACACCCAGACGAGGCGGTGAGAAGTGCGAAGTATCCCGACCAGAGCCTAGCTGAGAGAGCAAGATCCGAGGTATACAGAGGCCCACCAGGTTCCGAAGTTCCGAGTCCAGTCGAGTCCAGTCCGGTCCGGTTTCAGTTCAGTTCCGAGGCCTTCCGTTCCGCGCTACCCGGTGAGTACCATTGCCGGGGAGGCATGTAAACGTGCACATAGGTTGTGCCGGTCAAGACGGGTTTGGGTACACAAATCCGGTCTGCACTGTTTCAGCAGTGTATCTGTACTGTTTAGCAGTATATCTAGTATGTCTTGCATATAATTCAGTATTATCTAGTGTCAGTATCATGTCAGTGATTAGTTTTCTATTAGTTATCATCGTTCGTTAAACTGTTAAATGTTAAATGTTTTAATACGTTCTACATATTGTGGTGTGAATGATTGTTCATTATTGTGTTTATTGTATTAAGTGTGTTCAAATAATAAGGTCTAAAAATGCCGCTCTTTTCAAAATTAAGACAGATCAAAACCAGAAAAGGGGTACTCGAAGAGGCTGTTCCCATTCCACCTAGGGACACTCCAGGGTACTTTATGTATCATAAGCATGGCCTAGATGCCGTATTATTTCTTGATCTATGGGTGGACTACACCAAGGATTTGCCAGAGAGTCAGAGATGGCCCGCAGCGGGGACCTGGGATGCAGATTGCATCATGAGAGTAGAAGAAGAATTATGGAAAAAGAAAGCCAGACAGTCACAGAAAGATGCCATTGAATTATGGCGTAAAGAATCATATAGACGTACAGAAAAAGCGCTCAGACAGGAAGAGAAAGGTAAGGAGAATTCGAATAAAACCCGAGAAAATTTATTAATCGAGGAAGGTACCCGAGTAAAAACAGAACAAGTAGATAGACAAAGAAATACCCTTATGAATGGTATGTATCCTCTTCTGGCCGAAGGGTTACCTCAGGCCACCCCGGAAATACCGAAAAACTTGACACCCCCATTGCTCCCGATAAAAGCACATCCCAAAACAGCAAAATATATTTTCCTTTCCTCCTATTTAGATGACGTAGCTCCCGAGTATGCTAATGCCACACCACACACACCGCATGATGATGGTGTTCAACGTCAAGATCATCCGTCTGTATCCCCGCAACAACAAACTCCTACGCCCATTCCCACAGGTCCGTCCGTTTCTACCGTTTTTCCCGCATCTACAATTTCTATTTTACATCCAACAAATCCTTTCTTGCCCAGCACCTCAGATGGTGCTACAGGAGGTACGACAGACATGTTTGCCACACCGCCGCGAAATAAACAGACCCTTAGAGACTTAGCACTCCAACGTACACCCCAACTAGCGACATCCGACATGTTTAAAGAACATCTTGTGGATTGTAGATACGATCCAGTGCCAGGTAAACAGGACAGATTGCTACTATCATCACTACGTATACGACGAGCTACATTGTATTTAATGACGATACCAGGAATGGTTGAACACCTAGACAATATATATCACTTTGTCCAAACAGGGCGAGGCCCAGAAAGTATAAACGAAGCTATGGAATACCAGAAAGTGGATGTACAAAGACAACTACTACGTTTTTTCATAAACTGCGTGATCAGGAACCAAGACAGGCCTGAGGCAGATCATGATACCATGCAAAAACTTGCCAAATGGGGTCAGAACATATCAGACGAGAAACATGATAGACAGGCGTGTATAATCGCCATGTATCGAAAGATCCGCAAGGAAGTAGAACGAATACATAACGAAAGACGAGAAGCAGACAGAATTGAATCAGAGGGAGAGGAGGAGCAAGAATCAGAACAATTAGAAACGATAGCTTACGTAGGTAGAGGAAGACCCCATAATAATACTAGAGGCTTTAATGATCCGATACGTCCGATACGCCCAGAATGTAACAGAAATTCCCAGACCCCTATAATAAATGTAAGGTCTCCTGAACACTTATTCCAAGCTGCTGAAAAATTACTCCGAGAACGAAGGGGGTATCATATGCTCGATTCTATGGACGAACAAGAATTAGCCAGGTCAGCAGTACAATGGGCTGACAGTCCCAGCAAATACAGTGATGATGCACTAGCACACACGTTTCTGAATCTTGCCCCAGACGAACAGCGTTTAGCTAGTATATACATGATTCAACACCTCCTTATATTATATAAAAGCCAACACTCCGATCCTGGACCCTTACCTGACATATTGACAGAACTACTCACGAATAAATGGAGAGGGTCAGGTACTGATTTGATTAAAGAAATTCTAGAATTTCGAAACCAGTATATAGTTTTCGTATGCCCAGAACACGTTCCAGTTCCCACTATGGGAAGAAAAATGTATCACATAGATAGACAGAATCCGTTACGCGAAGTACACCCAATAAGAGGTGAAGATAATAACTTTACACGCGTGTTTGTGTACACGCCTATAACTAAAATTGAATTATTAGAAATGAAGAAAGTAGTACCCAGCCATGACAAGGATCCAGCAGGTTTCCACCGTGAGATAAAAGACATGTTACTCATGGGAGAGTATACCTACCCCGACATTATGAAAATATTGAAAGTGTTAATGCCTGCCGGTGTTTACGAGAAACTCAAAGAAAAAGAATGGGAGGTGGGAGACCAAAAGATAGATTGGACAGCATTAGAAAACGAAGAAAAGGCCCGAGCTGCAGGATCAGGGCTTGGGGAAAAGACTACAGCACTACCAGGATTACTAGTGCAGGTACTGCCACGTTTATTAACTACGAAAAAGGAAGACTGGGGTGCAATCTCAGCCTGTAAACAAAAGCAAGATGAAGACACTAGTGATTTCTATTCCCGATTTGAAAAATGTTTTGGTATAAATAGTGGCATAAAAGCAAGTAGCGAGTCATATCCACATCTGTTTGTGACAAAATTAGTTGAAAATTCCCTGCCGCATGTTAAGAATAGAGTATTGAAATTTGAGAGTACCTGGCAAGGTAACACCCCGTCACAGATGTTACAGATGTTACAATATCACCACAATAGAATTAGAGAAGAACAAGAACATGAACAAAGACGTATGAAAGATACGAAAATGAAAATGCTTGTTGCTCAGTCAGTTCCAGCTGATGGTCATAAAAAGGGTGATTCCGCAGGTCCGACGAAAGGGACATGCAACTATTGTAAACAACAAGGTCATTATATACACGATTGTCCAGTTCTGAAACATAATATCGCCACGGGTAGAACACAGGAAAGACCACGTCCACCTAGACAGGATCAGAATCAACAACAAATCAATCAGCATGCACAATCTAGGTCAGCTCCGCAACAACCAGCTCCACAACAGACTGTAGCACCACCACAAGCGCAGCCTATTGCTGCCACGCAAGCAACGACACAACAGATGTACCAGTATGCACAAAACGACTATCCCGATTATCAGCGATACACATGAAATAGCCTAGAGAGGGAAGTTGGCTTACCCCTTATCGAGGTTCCTGTAGATCAAGAGGGACCTTATGTACATAGTGAACTACTAGGGGAAGACAGAAAGTTTTTACTTGATACAGGGGCAAGCAGAACAACTATACGACGCAGTGAAGTTCCAGGGGCACCCCTCTCAGGCTCACAGAATATTTCCCTTGGATTCTCAGGAAAGCCTATCATTAATGAAGTAACGCAACCCCTTCCACTTACGGTTGGTCCATTGACACGAACTACAGATTTATTGCTTACAAAATCATGTCCAGAAAACTTGTTAGGTATAAAAACATTGAAAGCTCTAGGAGCTATAATATGTTGTTCTCCGGAAGGAGTACGATTATTTTTACGTGATTTCAAAGGTCACTACGTGTCCAGAGACATGGATCACCGGCTGCAGAATTTACCTACACATTTATGGGCACAAGGCCCCACTGATGTTGGTTGCATGAACATTACACCATATCGAGTCACACTAAAAACAGGAGTGGTACTACCACGAATGCGACAATACAAGTTACCACCAGATGCTGTTATGGCTTTGCTGCAAATCATTGACGAGCTCATTGCACAAGGAGTGGTTGTAGAAACCGACTCCAATGTATGTAATTCCCCGATAATTCCGATTCTTAAGAGAACGGATCCAAAAGCACCACCAGTATATCGATTAGTTATTGATCTGCGCGAATTAAATAAATGTATTGTACCACAATACCCTGTGGTTCCAGATATCTCTTCATTACTAACAGCTATTGACTCAGAAGCAACGTTCTTCACTGTAATTGATCTCAAGAATGCTTTCTTTAGCGTCCCAATAGATCCGGAAAGTCAATATTTGTTCGGATTCAGTTTAAATGGACGAAGTTTTAAATTCACACGCGCTCCTCAAGGATTCACAGAAAGCCCCAGCATCTATAGCCAAGCACTGAAACGAGAACTTGACAGTATCCACATGCCAGTTAACACTGCCTTGCTTCAATATGTCGATGATCTGCTGATCACTGCCCGAAGCGAACATGAATGTGAAATAGCGTCACTGACGGTTTTGAAATTTCTGGCCGACAAGGGGCACAAGGTGTCCCCTTCTAAGCTGCAATTCTGTGTCCAGCAAGTTGTTTACCTTGGGCACTCGCTGTCCAAGGAGGGAAGACAGCTTACACCCGACCGCATCCAGTTAATTGCTAACATGTCACCACCCAAGACACAAAAGGAGGTGCGGGCTTTTATAGGTCTCACTTCATACTGTAGGCAGTGGATCCCTCAATATGCATTTCTAGCAAAACCACTCATTCAGTTGACAACACAGGAGGCAGCCACATCGACTGTCCTCCCTTGGACTCAAGAACATACACATGCCTTTGAAAGCTTAAAGAAAGCTTTATGTCAAGCACCTGTTTTAGCAACACCATGTTACAGTAAACAGTTTACACTCTTTGTTACAGAACGCGAAGGTACTGCCTTGTCAGTACTCACTCAGGAACAAGCAGGATCACACAAACCATGTGCTTATTTCTCTAGTACATTAGATCCAGTAGCTCAGGCTCTTCCTGCGTGCCTGAAATCAGTGGCAGCAACAGCTTTAGCAATCAGACAAAGCGATGCCATAGTGTTAGGACATCAATAAACAGTACAAGTACCACACGCAGTAGAAGTTCTCTTGAACCGCACACAAACACAACACTTGACTATAGCAAGACTCACAGGTTATGAATTAACATTGTTTCAGCCACATATAGAAATCAGACGTTGTAATACGTTAAATCCTGCCACACTTTTGCCAGTAAATGGAACAGATCCATTAGCACATGATTGTATTGAAGTCATTACTATCACGACGAAACCCAGACAAGACTTGACAGATATCCCTTTATCAGATCCAGACCTGACATTGTATGTAGATGGTTCATGTATGAGAACAAGTACAGGAGAGGTAGTGGCCGCTTACGCAGTCACAACAGACACTGAAGTCATTGAAACAAATTGTATTAACACTTTGTCAGCTCAAGCAGCAGAGCTCATCGCTCTGACACAAGCCTGTATTCAAGCCAAAAATAAGAAAGTCAACATATACACAGATTCACGTTATGCATTCGGAGTCGTCCATGACTTCGGCGTACTGTGGCGAGAGAGAGGTTATTTAACTTCCCACGGTGCCCACATCCAACACGGACCCCTCATTCAAGCCCTATTAGACGCGATTCATCTACCTACTGCAATATCGATTATGAAATGCAAAGTCCATACAAAAGTTACCGATATCATTTCTCAGGGTAATGACCTAGCTGACAGAACAGCTAAACAGACTGCTCAGAATCAGACTCATACAACTGACACGACAAAGACAATAGTTCAGACACCAACACATTGCATGACAGTTAAGGATCCCGCCCTTGATGTAATTGACATACAGACACATGCTACACCAGAAGAAATAAAGAAATGGACTGAATTAGGAGGGATCCAAACGGATCAAGGATGGATGACGAAGGAAAAATCTATATGGTTTCTTCCCGACTCCATGGTTCAAGTCATCATTAACACAATACATAGTCCAGCGCACCTAGGAGAAAAAGCTATGCTAGACAGCATTCAACACATTTGGTTTAACAAACATCTGCGAGCAGCAGCCAAACAGAAAGTACGTACCTGTATGATATGTTGTCAGTTTAATCCAGGTAAAAGCATCCCCGTAGAGCAGGGTGGATTTCAACCTCCCGATCATGCTTTTGAAGTCCTCCAGATGGATTATATCCAGATGGAACGATGTTGAGGATTCAAATATGTTCTCGTAGTTGTCTGTGCTCTTTCCCGTTGGACAGAAGCCTACCCGGTTTCAGATTACACTGCCCCGACTACTGCCAAACAGCTAGTTCGAGAATTCTTCCCACGATTCGGTTTACCACGTGTTGTATACTCAGATAACGGCCAGCCATTCTCATCCGAACTAATGAAACACGTTTCACTTCTGTTATGTTACCAATGGAAATTCCACTGTGTCCGACATCCCGAGGCAGCAGGTCTCGTGGAACGCCATAATCAAACTCTGAAAATCAGATTGTCCAAAATATGTAGAGAAAAAGGTGTTGATTGGGTAGTAGCCTTACCGGTTGCACTCTTTTACATGAGAATGGTAGCACATTCTCGAACAGGGCTATCCCCGTACGAGGTGATCTTCGGCAGACCACCAAATATGTGGGGGACGCCTATACCTCGCAAAATCACTGATGTTGACTGTAATATGCTGACAGATTACCTGGCTTCCTTGATGTCTGCACTACAATCTTGTCGTTCACAGGTAGCTGCAGCTTTTCCCGATAACACTGAGGTAAAGCCCCATGACGTGGTTCCAGGTGATCTGGTCCTTGTGAGGAACTTCGACCGGAAGACCCAGCTGGAGCCCAGGTGGAAGTCGCCCAAACTCGTCTTGCTGACAACAAGGACAGCCGTGAAGGTGGAGGGACGTAAAGGGTGGTTGCACTCGAGTCATATCAAGAAATTTTATGGACTACCGTCCGATGTGAACACTCAGCCCTGCATTCCCTCACAGACAGACTCAAAGCTCCCCTTGGTTGAACCAACAAAAAACGAACTCTATAAACTGAAACTAAGGTCTAGCAAGTCAGACAATTTGATTGTTTAAGTCCTCTCCAAGGTGAATCGGTTGAATTTGTCTCTGACATGTATCCTCTAGACCGAAATAGAGAGAGAAATAGAAAGATAAAGCTTAAAAAACATGCGTACTGTAAATCGCTTCGTAGTCACTGCACAGTTACATTATTAATTTTGTTTTTTCTAAGTCTTCTGATCATCATTTCTAGTGTATTGTTACATATGTATTACCCTATTTCTAAGCGTGCTTACAATGTTACTGCTGAACATTCTTTTAGCGAATTACCTCTGCATGAGTTGTCTTATAGATTTGCGCTGCGCAACAACACTTTCATTAGTATGTTACATCATTCCCATCAGACCAGTAATGCTACAAATTGTTGGATATGTGGCCGACTCCCTCCCTATCAGAACTATAAAGGAGTTTTGCCCCTCTTTCCGTATCCGTTCACACACAATGGCTCCTGTGAAGCATGGTTTAGTTTGATTAATTCCCTAGATTCAAATTCAGTAGTTTATCAAGACAACTGGGTATGTGGAAACCTGAACCTAGTTTTGCTTAAAGTCTGCTACCCTAACAAGGAGGGACTTCCCAAAAGAACAGGAACTGATCTAGAAAATGAAGTATATGGATTAGGTAATTTTACACTTAACCTCCTGATTCTGAATGTTGAATCCGAAGCTACGCCAATCTTGCCCGCTATGTCAGTATTCCCAGTTAAAGGGGAATTATGCGTAAGAAAGAATGGTTCCATACACATGGGCCATAGTAAATGCACCACTGTAATAAAATTCAGTGATCAAGGCAAGTCTACATTTAGAGCTTCCCGTCATTCCTACTTCATATGTGGCCAGACCGCATATATACGTCTACCTCTAGATTGGGATGGTACCTGTTACATAGCATTCCTTCTGCCACCTGTTTTCCTAGCCCCTCCTGACTATCACAGAAATACCCATTTAGTACACAATAGACAGCAGAGAGATCTCCCGATTGTCGATTACACTGAAACGGCATGGGAGCAATACACAGATTTCAATAAAGGTTTCTTTCCCTATATAGGTACAGTCACTAATAGTAAGCTGATACGTAGATTAACTAGAACCCTTGAAGCAGTAGTGAACGAGACTACTTCCGCCTTAGGCAATTTAACAGAAGAGCAGTCTGCTATGCGGATTGTTGTGCTTCAAAATCGTCTTGTCCTTGACGTCATCCTGGCCGATAGGGGCGGAGCTTGTAGGGTCATCGGATCAAGTTGCTGTGTTTTCATACCAGAAAACTCGCCGTCAGTATATAAAGCCATAACTCGCCTTCATAAGATTATAAGCCAGATACACCAGAGTCCAGGCACCTGGACTTGGTCCGGTTGGTTCTGGAGCGTGTTATCAGCCTGGGGATGGAGGATCCTATCCTTCCTAGGTATTGGCTTTCTCATACTATTCAGTTGCTGCTTATGTCTACAATGTGGGCCAGCGATTTGTGGTCTGTGTGCCACATCGTGTATCCCGCATCCAAGTTTTCGTTCAAGATCCCGGAAGAAGAAAGAAGAACAAATGATGCTATATGAACAGATCGATGGATTGATGAAGATCGATATCTCCTGAGGGTCCGTAGGGGACAAGGAGGGAATGAGGAAATATGAATTTTGTGATCAGTTATGTCCCCTATCGTAGACCCCAACGGCTCCATGTGCATGCTATAAGTACATGTATGTTCCCTCCAGTTCCAGTTATGAAGACGCAAATACATGTGCGTCCACCGTCAACATGTCCTCTTTCAGATTCGCCATGAATGGGTCAGATATTCCATTCCTAAGTATGAAAGGCCACCGACTTTATGTGGTTCACTTTCCACATTTTACAAATTCAGGCGAGTAGGCCCTGAATTCTGCCATCAAGCCTTTTCCTGCCTTCTGCCTCTGAAAGCTCCAGTCCGAACCTGCATCTGTATCCATGAACTTTGTCCTACTCCCTGCGCGGCTAACGGTGCCTGATCCAGCCTGTTGCCTGCCAAAAACTGTATTTCACCTTCAAGATTATCTGCTCCGCTCCTCATCCGATGCATTCCTGTCTAGTAGTTTAGGTAAACATTCTTCCAGCTACCGAGCAAAGGGCCAGGCCTCACTGTCCTCATGCAAGTAATTCATAGCCCCTGTTACCATGGAAGATTCCTGCCCCCTCGCATCTCATGTAGACACTTAGACGCTTGTACACGCATTAACAGTCAGTATAGAATAGATTCTGTCCGAGAGACCTTTCCTTTTGGATAATACAGTTCTTTAAACATAAGATATTAGATATGATTTGGGATTAGGTTGACATGACCCCTCAGACTTCTGTCTCCACATGTAGAGCTAAATGTCAAGTCCCCTTCACCCTCTAGTTGCACGTCAATCACACGTCATGCGGCTGCGCGCGCATCTCTGCCAAGTATTTCTGCTGACATTGCAGGATTCTCTCATGGATACACCCACTTGTGACATCATGTTTAATGACGTTTTTAGTTACGCCTATGTTTACGCCTTTTTTCATTACGTATGTGTATCATTATCTGTACTATCAGTTGTTACGCCTCTTGCATCTGTCTTAATGTAATACTTTTCATATAAATATCATTACTTGTCAATAATGTATTGCCTTCCCTTCCTGAACCTTCGTGGTGATGGAATTTGAAGCCTACAGTTCGAACTGTAATTCCTTTGTAGAGGAATAAAGCCTTTTAGAACCTCTAATACCACGGATTCTGCCTCTTATATTTACTGAGTTATTCTTACTAGACTTTACCGCATAACAAATAGTACCGGTAATGAAATATTTACCACAATTAGCTGCCTCTGTGACAGGGACATGGGCTAGTGCTATAATTGTATTATTTCAAATGCAAATTTACTGTTTGTAGAATGTTCTTCTTCCATATGCTTTGATTGACATTATAGCTTTATAAGGCTGAATGGGCAACGGTTTTCAAAATGGTTTGAATCATGGCTTTCTCAAAGTCTCTGAATATTTCTTGAAGCTAGCAGTTATTTATGTTATGTTTAATGTGGTTTAATAGGTCATAGTAAGTGGTGCTTTGCCTATTTGATAGTACGGCATACATAATAAGGATATTTGTGTTTCGATATTCAGCATGCATGAAGTATAAATGAGTGAATGGCTTGGGACACATTTTGAAGGTCCCACCCATTATCCAGGATTGACAATGTCTTAGTTTCAGCAAGTTATTTGCGGTAGAGAATATTAGTATTTGTTTCTTCTAGGGACAGGAAGAATATAGCTGGTGACTTTTTAAGTTTGTGCAATTATACATTTTAAAGTGGGTTTATGTGGTAGTTGGCCTGTGATGTGTTCGAAGACCATAGGAAGTATATCTTTAAGGATTTTGGTTGTGAGTTCATTGAAGATAGTGCTTGCCTCTCTTATATTCTGCAATAACTCCCTTACTTCTATTTCCGTCACGTTTGGGGGTGGTTGTGCTTTCTTATATGAATTACAACATCATATTTTGTAATTGCCCTCTTTTAGCATGCAGTAGAATAATATTTGGCACATTTCCAATTTATATTTTCTGTTGATGCACTTTCTTGACTATAGGTACAGCCCATGCGATTTAGAAACTGCTTTTCTTCCTGTGAGTTTATGTATTTTACTGCCTCTAACATTGTATTTGAGAGTAGTGTAATAGTATAAATATATGTAATATTTGAACGTTTGTGCACTTACTTGTATGTAAAATTGTGCAACTACTTCTATTTTGTATACATACAGGTATGGTCTGTTTAGATGTTTCACATTTGTTAAGCCAAGAAGGCTAACACCGTACTCCGACACAGTGTTTGTATTTAATGCTAATATTACTTTGGGTTGCATTGTTATGATTTTAGTTATATAATTTATTGGGGTTAATAGTAAATATTTCAGTGATATATTTATATTTCATTTAAACATGTGTATAAAATGTTTTAGGTTTATTTCTAATAATTGATTCACATGCAAATGTATTTTTAATATTTATTAATGATAATTTAATTATTTTTGTGCTATTATTGTGTTCAATATTGTGTGAAGCAATATTTTTGACGTATTGTATGCTGTATCTGAAACACATTGTCTAGTTAGTTAGAAACAAATATCTTCACCCAATTAACAATCAGCAGCTCACCTAAGGTCATATATTACTAGGTCTGCATGCATTACAATAAATAATTCAGTATTTTACAGTCAAATGCTTTGCAAAGGTTCTATGATTGCTTCCTAAACAGCCCATTCTCAAAATTAATGGTGCATTTTCATCAACATGTTTCCTTTATTTCGTTTCCATAGAACCATAAAAGGTACAATGTAAAACATTTAATGAAAGATACAATTTAAAACATGTACATTCATTTTCAAAGAATAACATTGTTCTTTAAAAAGCAGGATTATTTTAGTAATTGCAGTCCACCAATTCAAATCTCATCATATTTCAAATCTATGATTATTATAATAAAAGTTCTTAAAAAGGGAACATCCTTTGGATAAAAAAGACTTTCATGAAATCAATTAAAACATGGTAATTTTTAGCTTATCCCAAGCACCTTGGTGTAATGCAGAGGGCTGCAGCCAAAAACCTTCCAAGGCCAACTTGAATAATCTAGTTTTTATATGCACATGTCAGGTAATCTTCTTATCATGGTGAGCCTCAAATATGACTATGATACAATCCCTATAAAGTCCTAAATCATCATTAGGCCATAGCCTTATCCAATATAGAATAGGTCACAATTTAGCAATGTCAGAGATTGATATAAGCTTTTTCAAGGGTGCCAAGGTTACAGTGTCCCCACTAATCTACCCCATACAAGGCACCCCCACAGGCTTGAATCTTATATATCTCCATGGGGTGGAGATGGCAAAAGCGCGGATGGCAAATCTTATCATTGACCCTGTTCTTTGTTTTCAAGTGAAAACATGTTTCTCAATCTGGGCTTCCCATCTATGGGAATCTTTTATTCTAGCTCCCAAATAGTCAGACTCATCGACACTAACTAACACCTCGTCCCCTAAAGATTCCTTACTCTTGGTAGTTTTCCTCTAAACACCAAAGACCATGTACTTTGTTTTGCTACTGTTCATTTCCAGGCCATGCTCTGAACAAAAAGTATTGAATTTGTCCAAGAGAATAGACAGACCATGAGGAGATTTTGATATTAACAGAGTGTCATCTGAAAAAAGAAGACACAATATTTTGTAATCATTCACCTTTGCAGAGTCATTCACACATTTTAGAAGATAGTGGATGCACCCATTTATATACAAAAGAAAGAGCGTGGAGACCAACTCACACACTTGTCTTTCTCCTCTCCAGACAGGCCCCACCTGACCCTCACAAAAGTTTTCATGTACAAATCCTGTATTTGTGACAATAGTCTCCACGGTACCCGATCTTGAACAAAACCTCCCAAAGTTTTGCCCTTGGGACAAGATCGAAAGCAGTTTGAAGGTCCACAAAGGCAACATACAGAAACTCCTGTCAATGTAAACTGTCTTCCACTTAATAAACAGGAACACGACTATCTGGTTGATTGTGCTAGTGTTGGATCTAAATCCCGCCTGTATGTGGGATAACAGTTTAGCTTGGGTAATCCAGTCCCTTTGTCTGAATACGATTTGCATGCTACAAACTTGTTTAATGTTCTGGGTCTGAAATATCCTGGTGAAGATTTGTCTGCCTTCATGTGGGTGGGAATTATTTTCACTTCTCTCCAGGAAATCGGAGCTCCTGCCATCAAAGTATTGGACAGGACGTTTATATAGTGACCCCATATAAGAAGTTCACTACAAAATAAATCTGCAAGAATTCTGTCCAAGCTAGGGGCTTTAGCATGTTTCTGGTCCTGGATTGCATCTAAGGTTTTTTTAAGAGAAAATGTCTTTACCTCCCCGCCAGTGGATTCTATAGTGAAAGCTGGCAAGGTCTCTGATGACCCATCACATGGATGTTCCTCCCCATAAAGGGTTGAGAAGTGATTCACTAAGACTTCTGGAGCAATGAGACCATCAGGGCGGATTAAATCTCTGTGTCCAGTGTGTGTAACCAGATGCAAAAAGTGCTTATTGTCTCTAATCCTTACAGCTTCTAATAAGTCATCCATTGAATCAGCCGCCCACCGTGCCTCACTGATTTTGATAGCCCTGGTGAACTTCTTTCTAGCCTCAATAATCAGTGGTTTTTGGTTACTCTTTAAGGAGTTTACCAAGGCCTTCTCAGTAATTTTGTTGGATTCATTGAACCACTCATTCCTCCGTATTGTCCGAGGACCCCTTCCACTTTTGCACTCCTTTACAAACAAATTGCCTATTATTATTATTAAATTATTATTATTAAATTAAACTTATAAGGCACACAGCTACCCAGAGGTTTCCCGGCACACAGACGGTATGCAGATAGAACGGAAGAGCTGATTTACTGGCTGAAGAACCAGGTCTTCAGAGTCTTACAGAAGCTTTTATGGCAGATTTTGTGGCGGAGTGGGGCAGGTAGTGAATTCCATAGCACAGGGGCCAGGTACGTGAAAGAGCGTCCACCCATGCTGGAACTGTGAAGTGGCCTTGGGAAGCGGAGCAAAGATGGCGTGGTGGGAGGTAAGGCTGGGCTAGGGAGCAAAGGCAATGTGGTGCAGTGCGTAGCTTGATCTTGTGCATGTAACACAAGGCCTTGAATTGAGTACGCTGCTCAATCCGGAGCCAATGGAGATCATGCAAAGTGCCTGAAATGGAGGATGTTTTAGGTATCTGGCAAAGTAGCTGAGCTGCGGAATTCTGTACCACCTGCAACTTGCGTATTAATTCCTTATTGGCTCCTAGATAGAGGATGTTGCCGTAATCAAGCCTAGATGTGATTAGGGCCTGGATGACTGTTTTTTGGGTAGATTCAGGCAGCATCCATAATATCTTGCGGAGCCATTTGAGAATAGTGAAGCACGTGGACGTGATCTTGGCTACTTGCTGTTTCATGGTCAGCTGATTGTCAATCACTATGCCCAAATTGCGAGCGGTTTGTACTGGTTTAGGGAGTACACCCATTTCAGGCGGCCAATGGCGTGGGCCCCAAAGATTTTTATCTTTCCCCATGATCATAACTTCCGTCTTGCCACCGTTTAGCTTTAACCAGTTAGTGTGCATCCAGTTGGTGATTTTAAGTAATCCTAACTGTAGGGATGAGACGCTGGATTTGTCATTGGCGGCTAAAGAAAAAAGAAACTGGGTGTCATCAGCATAAGAGAAAATTGACAGCCCAGCCTCTTCCGCGATGGTAGCTAAGGGGCTGACGTAAAGATTAAAGAGCATGGGACTGAGTATCGATCCCTGAGGCACTCCGTGGGGAGGAACGTGGGTCTTTGAGCAAGCCAAAGGGGAGAAGACCTGAAAAGTCCTGTTGGTGAGAAAAATTTTGATCCACTCTAATGCTGATCCAGCAATTCCCAGAGATTGGAGTGTTTTAAGGAGGGTGGGATGGGATACCGTACCAAAGGCGGCACTCACATCATGAAGAATGAGTGCCACCGTTTCCCCTTTATCCAGGAGCTTGCGTATTTTGTGTAAGATGTTATTGGATTCCACAAACTGGGTGAGCTGTTGATTCACGTGTTTTTCCAGAACTTTTGAGAGAGCAGAGAGGAGGGAGATTGGGCGGAAGTTGGAGGGCTCCGCGGGCTCCGCATTTGGTTTCTTCAAGAGAGGAAGGGCCATTGCGTGCTTCCATACTGCTGGAAGAATGGCTTCCCTCAGTGAGGCATTAAGTAGCTCCATAATGATTTCTAATGAAATGGGGTTGAGTTTTTGAACAATATTGACTGGTAGTGGGTCGCTAGGAGAGCCTGATTTAAGATTATTTAAGATTGTGCTGAAGGACAGGGGGTTTAAAGATTGCCAATTAGTTATTTCCCTGGCGGATACTGGAACTGCTGGCCCCACTTGGCTGTTGCATTGGGGCATGTCCGAAGTATTTCGTGGGTGCTGTTTTGGTGTGGGAGTCGAAGACTCAAGTTCAGCATAGATCTTTTCTACTTTCTTAACGAAGAATTTAGCCACTATTTCACAATGTGCTTCATCGAATGGTGGGGTTGCCGGTTGGGAGTTAGCTCCTGAGAGATCCCCAACTAGTTTAAACAGGACTTTTGCCTTATTTTGTGCTGATGTTATAGTATTGTTCACATATTCTGCACGCGCTATTTTGCAAAGGGCATTGTATTCTCTCTTTGCAGTTTTATAGAGCTGTTTGGATTCTAAGGCGTAGTCCTTCCTCCAGCGTCTTTCTAAAGCCTTGCATTTAGTTTTTTCGCTTTTTAGTTTTTCAGTGAACCAAGGGGCAGGTGGACGGTGGTTGTTTGATTTCTTAAGTGATAAGGGAAGGCAGATGTTCACAGATTCCGTTAACCAGGTGTGGATGGAGGCTGTGTCAGAGATTTGTATGGGTGATAAATCAGGGGCACTGTTCACTAGCAAATGATTTTTCATGCGCTTTTGTACTCCAGGTAGGGGGCAGGATTTGCACTCAAAAATTTGCAATTCATCTAATGCAAACTTATAGATTTTAGATATGGCGTCCTGTGATCTGGAGACAGCCTCCCATTTCACCTTTCATTTGTTATTACATATTACCACAGAACTATGTGGCAGTGTGGGATTGGACTCTCCCTATTTCTTATCTGAAACTTGTCCTAGTCTAATACAATAGGAAAATGATCACTATCATGACAGTCTAGTAGTGCCATGTCGTTAATTTCATGCAATGCCCATACATACAAAAGAATAAAATTGAGGTGGCTTTTGCAATTGCCCCTCATGAACGTAGGGTTAGCAGCCGAAGCTGATTGAAAATGACTTTCACATGGCCACAAATCAAGAGTGACCATTATTTCTATTATCTGAAGGTCAGCAGAGCTCATTTTAGGTGATTTCTTAGGGCACAAAGAGGGGGTATCTCACCAGTCATCTTCTTCCTTGACTAGTTCCCAAAGGGTGTGTATGGCTCAAAAGACATGCTAAAATCTCCTTCAGTATTCCCATAATGGGTAGGGTCAAGATTAACCAAATTGGCGTTCAAAATTCTTAAAGTCTGGGAGGGTTTAGTAAAAGAGGCCGACCTGTTATAAATATTGATCAACAAATAGGGTGTCACAGACTTAAGAGTCTAGCTGAGAGCTAAGAGATCATAAGACTCAGCATTGATCATCTTAATGACGCATTCAAGCAATATTTTAGACCATATGATAAGCCCCCCTGATGACCTACCTACTACCTATGGCAGTGCTTCTATGCCGTGGGTTAAGAAGCCCTGCCTATGAACATATATCAGTGACCAGGTCTCTTGAAAAATGCAGAAATTACATTTATTAATAAGCAATCCCCAGGACCCATCATTCCTTTAAGATTGCGTCCCATCCATGTTCCAGGAAATAAGATGGGGAGAAGAAGCTAGGTTTTTAGGGGCCTGCAAGGGCCTCAGGGCTGTCAATATGGGTTGCAGGGGATGTGTTGTCTTTTCAGGAGTATTAAGAGAACCCATGGTAGCTGAAGCAGGAACAGCCTTCTCCTGCCTGGATCCTAACTGAAAAGACCCTCCTATTTGAGGGAACAGATGGGTAGACAAGAGGGGTAAAGAGGGAGACATGACGGAGAAGGGGGCAGGCAGTTTCTGCAGTCAGTCAATCATTGACAGCCACTCCTGATGGCTAGCACACTGTGCCTCATGTTCCAAACTGATGTCACTCTTCATTGTTGAAGTACCCCCACAACCACGTAGGCCCTCTTCGCTGGGGGTTAGTATGGCGGTGTGCGGCGGGCTGTTTATAAAACGAATTTCCGAACCATTGGGAATGAGAAGCGTAAATCCAAGTAGATCAAGCCATCTGCCAGTTCAAAGAAAATAGAATTCACTTCTATTGCATCCCAAGATCCAGCAGACGCCATGTGCCATTTTACAGAGATAATATTAGAATATACAATCAAATGGCATTGCCTAATATGTCTAATACAGTTAAGGGCCTTGTTTTTTAATGAGTCACTCCCATCATATAAAACTGGAGACAGTTTCAGAACCCTTGCCATGTAGATTGATTGGCCTATTGGTTGCAGAGGTCTCCTCTGCAGCCTCCTTGGGTCTAGCAACACTGTGTGGGCCCAGTGTGTCTTAATGTTGCGTTCCGCATGCAAAATTAGTAGAGGGTCCATACAGTGAATAGGCTGATGGAGCATGAACAGAGACAGGCCTACTGACTGCAGGTAGATGCAGATCACAATTTATGTTAGAGCGATGTTCCAAACTGCCAAGGGGGTGTCTATGTAAATTCTGAACAGCAACTTCATGAAGGGGGAGCAGAAACTGTACAGCAGTAGCCACAGGCAAACATTTTGAGGCTAATTGTTGATTAGGATGGCTGAGTTCTGTTATACAACTGTTTTGGGGAAGACTGGACCACTGGCAGATTGTAAGTGTCCTACCTACACCCAGCAGAATTCCCTTGAGGTGTGTGACTTCTTCCCTCATAGTAGTGATTAAAACAATAACTTCAACAAGGTATGAAAGATCCGGAGTAACCGTGTGATTATGGGGGCGATGGGGAAGAATCAGAAACAATCTGTGGGTGAAAGTTAGGTGCGGAATCATGAGGCTCCTGTGAGGTAGCAAACCTATATGAACATTCAATATCAGCGTGAATTTGGGTGTCTGCAATATTGGCTGAATTAGGAATAGATATATTGTCAAGATCTTGTGTAGGCTAGGCCTAGGCGGAGCTCACGGAGTTTCGCTCCACTGAATTCCGAGGAGTTGCTGAAAAACTCTGCGTATTTCCGCTGAATTCGACAAGCGGGCAGAGTCGTTGCAACTTTGAGTCCCGTTGTCTAATGATCCTAGATAGTGTAGATTTGCACATTGTACAACAGTACTATCAGTTAAATTTTACTCAGCCATTAGATGGCAGGGCACCCTCACAGCTGATAATAATGGAAAGAGTTTACCAAGAGCCACCATAGCAGAAACTCTATCCTTTGGTGACTGTAAGGGAATGTGATCTATGTGCCAGCTTATGTAAACCTCTGATCATTCTCTAGTGATTTAAACACTCTCTCCAGTCCTAACATCTCTGTGCACATCCAGGCAAGTTTTCTTTGAGGACCCTGAGTGCCCTCCCACCCACCACTCCACACTTCTCCAGTCTTTCCAGAACATATGGAACATCAAAACCTTGAGATGAGAAGAAGTTAGAGGGAGACTTTACATGCAGACACTAATCTCTACCCTTGGGAGCCTGGTGTCATTGTTGCTCACATGTCAGCAAGGAACGTGTAGATGGAATACATCACTTTCATCTAAAAACCCACCCAGGATTATCTGACTTGCCTCAGTGCGCACCCCAATTCCGGGTTGTACTGGGAGATGAGCTGAAGTGTATAAGGGGGGTGCACACAGGTGTGCAATATCCCCTCTAATCCCCCCTTCCACACCCATCTATGGTCAGAGGCAGTGACAAAAAATATTGTAACAAATGTCAGAGCACAGCCTGCCTTTTGTTTGGATATCTGCAGTGCATTCTATCTCCCAGTTTATTGTAGAATCAGTAGTTTGCATTCCCTTCCCTTCAGTGCCTTCCTGACACCACACACCCCCACTCTCAGGTTGTAACTTTTCATATTCACATGTGTATTGCATATGGATTGCCCATAGTTGCGGTTACACACAGTTAGCAGGGTCATGTCATCATGCGCTCTCCACTTTGACATAAACAGATCAAGAAACATATATAATTAGCACCAATAATATCCACAGTTAACATCAACCTCCTGACCAACTCTATGAGTCCAAGCAGGTGCAGCAGCTTCAGAGAGGCACAAACAAAGGCTAAATCCAGCACCCACAAAGTCCCTGGAGCACCTCAGTAGCAGCCTGCCAAGTCATGTTTGAGTGCAAGGTGTTGTTTCCTCAGGTTGCCTTTCAGGATTTCATTTTTATGCGTAGGTCAGTGATACATATTCGGTGTGAGGAGCCAGCATGACAAGACTCGTGGACTTCAATAACTTCGAGAGTCACAGCTAATTTGCATACCCAGAAAGATGGTGAACTTGGAGCAGCATGATGGGGGTGGGATCACTGAAAGTCACTTCCTGTTACGTCCGCACCAGAGTTAAAGACAGCAGCTGTGGATGTACTGCAAATGGTGGAGAAGCTGTAGGCTGACTGGTGGCTGCAAGCGTAAGAAGGTAAACAACTAAACATGGGAACAGCACAAAGGAAAAATAATCTGGGGAACATAGAAGGAGGATCGGTGATGAAGGGGTAACCTGAGGATTGGGTTAACGAGTCTAAGAAGGATGTGAGGCGCATGCCGGTAAACTCCACTCCGTTGGCGGTAGGCAGAGTTGTTGCGCTGAACCCCACACTCCAAGCGGAGCGCGGAATGTCAAAACACCATGAACTCAGCCAGTGGAGCAGAGTTCACCACCAAACCCAAGAGTAGGCAATGCCCCCATGTTGATGGCCAGGTCAGTTACAGTTGTAATCTGGTTATCTCGGGGTCTATCCTTCCCAGCTTTTGCCACTTTCCCTTCATTCACATCTTTGTTTTTCAGAATGTGTTTTTACTTCTTTGATCAGAGTGTCAATTTCACTAGAGGCACAGTTCCCAGCTGCATGGGTTGATGGATTCCTTAGTTTAGGAACTTTTGATCGGGCTGTCAAACCCTCAGGGCTATTCTGAGTCTTGCTATTCCCCATCTTTTTGACACCCTTGTATGATAGAAAAAGGAGAACCTTCACAGATCATAGTTCAAGAGCACCAATTTCAATGGATCATAAAATCAGGGCCAAGGGGGAGTGGTCTTACCCTGCCTCTGCCTGATGCTGATGGGTGCAGGATGGGCCCATCCTTGGCCCAGCCTTTGCCCGTGCTGCGTGAGTAGACCAAACGCTAAAAGCACAGTAGTGTGGGAAAGTGCTGGCAGCCCCACCCCCAGACACAGTCCTCAGCATCCTTGGTGCATGTTGTGACACATGAATAATTTCCAACCGCATGGGATCTTTTCGAAATTCACTACCCCATTTCTATAATATCTCAACACAGCAGTGATTAATTTCCTGGTCAAATGTCACAAGCTAAATATTCTCTTTCTAAGCATTTTACATGGTAATTTTTCTGCAGTATGAGGGGTGATCCAAAGCAGCTTTGCCCCATGGGGCTGTCAAAGGAGTGCCATTTTCACATCCAATGATCAGCTAAAACAATCTTCCATGAAAGGTGTAAGGCAGTAATGTTAGCAGACTGATTTTATGAGACCTATTGGCTGTCTTCAAAACTGGTGACTTTGCAATCCATCTGGAAAGGTCACAGTGGGCAGGGAATTGTGGCAGGCCACTGATATAAGGAGTGCCTTGTGTCTTGACCCTTACTCCTCAAGCCAAAGTGCCTTCTGATTGTTGTTGCCCAATTATTTGTTAAGATCACATCCTCATTATAAAACAATGTTAGATTCACACATTTCCTGCTGGCAATTGACACCTTCAGTAAAAGTACTTCAAATGAATCTGACTTTGAGTGGGACTGGGTGCTGCTCTCCAATCCAGTAAGCAAAAACATCCAGTTTTCCTGAGGCAATATGTTGGATAAAAGTGATTTGTTCTTCACCTCCCCTGATTTTACATTTATGTTCTCAGATCTGAACCTTCAGTTTACAACTAGGATTATGAGGACAAAGTAATCTGAAGAGTGCTTAATCAGTGCTCCATGTTATTGTAGTATACTGTATTCTCATTATTTTACTGTTCCTTTAAACTATTAGAATCTCCATTTAGAATGGTGGTATGTCATGTAAGATTATACCCTCTCTGTCAGTTGCCTTTCTGTTCCTGCTCTCATTACTGCTGTTACTGTGGGCTCCTTCTTTCTTCAATCTTACTCATCTGCAATATATACAAATAAAGGACTGAATCGTTTACAGAGAGTTTCCTGATATTATCGGCGTTCCCCTACTACAAATTGGTACCAGGAGTGGGGTACTTTCGTCGTTATCAGGACTTGACGATCATTTCGACGAAGGAGCCCACCGGAGTGATACAATTATGATCACTGAACTTTCAAGGGACTTATCCGACTCCTCGCTACTTCGTTTCAGGTTAGTCGGATTAAGTTCCCCAAGTTTTATTCTCATCGAGTGTAGTGAAACGCGAGGCACGAGACGACTATTTTTAAAAGTCGCTTACCTCATCGTTGTGGCCTCATCTCGTTCTGCTCGCCGAATTCCCTGGCGTTCCATTCCATTCCTCTCATCGCCGCTCCCATCGCGCTTTGACCGCCGCTTTGCATCCTGGGAGAGCGCGCTCACTGACGGCCATCTTTGATTGGGCTAAAAACGCTTGGCGATTCCTCTACACACATCGTGGATTACCTCAGATCGGCAATTTCTTCAGTATTTAAAGTTTTCTGCTTCTAATTTATGTGACACCTACATCGGTGATTCGCACACCATCCTCACTTCGGCTGGATCATTTCCTTTGGTTGGCATTATAGTGAGTTTTACGTTTCTTAGCCACTGACATTCATAGGTAATATTGAAATTTACTGCAATTTTACAAATTTACTGCAATTGTACTGAGCAATTTCTCAACAATTACATTTTTATTGTCAAACTTGATTGCCAGAGTACCCTAGCAATAAAAATATTTATATTATAATATAAATATATTGATATTCAAGTTTTCCAATGGCATCCAGCCAGGGTGTCATCCAGCCAGCACCTTTTCTTGTAAAACCTGGCAAACCGGACTTGAAATGGTCGGAATGGCTGAGAGACTTCGAAAATTACCTCACTGCCATCGATGATGACAAATATTCACCTACAAGGAAATTAGCACTTTTAGTAAATCATCTTGGCACAGCTGGTCGCAGAGTTTTTGACAATCTCCCACGTTACCCTGCTCCTACATCAGAAGACACTGTATGGAATGTCTTTATCGAGGCTAAGTTGCACATGGGCAAACAATATTCTGATGCTACAAGTGTACTTTTGGAGAGGTTTAATTTTGCTATGTGTAAACAGTCTGCCGAAGAATCGGTTGAAGATTATATTGCAACTTTGAGAGTTTTAGCACAAAAGTGTGACTTTGGACCCAATGTAGATATATATATAAGAGATCAGTTTGTTTTTTGGTGCCATTCCAAGAAAGTTCAAGAACGTCTTCTTACGTTTCCGAATCCTGCCTTAGCTGAAACCATTGACGTTGCTAAAAGTATTGAGAGATCAATTGTCACATCTAAAGTATTATCCACCCATACTAACCAAAGTGTTTTTTCTCCTACTCAGTCTACAGATCCTTCAAATGTAAACCTCATCTCTAATGATAATATTGTCTGTGCCATAAATTCCAAACAGGTATATCGCAAGAAACAATTTGTGAATTAACCGTCTAGAGCTCAATTAATTTGCTTCCGTTGTGGTTCCAGAAATCACATTGGAAACAATCCCAGCTGTCCTGCTTTAGGAAAGAAATGTACCAAATGTCAAAAAATTGGGCATTTCCAAAGTGCTTGCAGGAGCAATGTGTATAATACACCGTCTAACAGGATGAAAATTTCGAGTGTTTCTTTAGACACACCAGACACACAAGAATGTAATCCTCAGTTTACAAATATTGTTGTTACTATTGAAATTCCTGAATCTTCTGATAAGCACATAAAAGGTCCCCTAATCGATATTTGCATTGATGGTACAACTATTTTAGCAATGGCTGATTCAGGAGCACCTGTTACTATTTTAGCTGACACTACATTCTACAAATTTTGGCCTAATAACACAACACTAATCAATCCTGATATCAACCCTAAGGCTTTTGGTGAGCAAGACATTGATCTCATTGGTTTCTTCTGGGACAACGTAGAATGTCTTGGCAGATCTGTCAGGACTAAGATTTACGTTGCCATAAAAGGTAGAGACATCATTGGCTGGAAAGATCTTGCATTATTAGGCATTATTTTACGTCCTGGTCAAGATCCTCCAATCGTTTTAGGTGATCTACCATCAAATATTTCCCTAATCATTAACCCAAGTTCAATAGTTGAAGACCTGCAGGGAAAATTTCCAGACGTATTCAAAAACCTTGTGGGCACAGTCAAGGGCTATGAACCCAAAATCGTATTAAAAAAATGCTATCCCCATTACACATAAAGTTAGACCTGTACCTCTAAGCATCAGAGATGATCTCAAATTACTACTTAATAGTTTACAATCTGAATGTATCATCTCTCCTATAGATTCATCGGAATGGATTTCTCCGGTCGTCATACGGAAAAAAAGGACCGGCGATTTGAGGTTATGTGTGAACTTAAGGTCCCTAAACCAACATATATTGGTTGATTGCCACCCTCTACCTCTCATACATGAGATGTTAGCTAATATTGGGAAGTCAAAAAAAATGTCAACAATTGATTTACACTTGGCTTACCACCAAATTGAACTCACCCCTACTTGCCAAGACCTCTCTGCTTTTGTAACACCTTTTGGGGTCTTCAAATACTTGAGACTGCCTTTTGGACTTGCCTCAGCCGCAAGTGTTTTCCAAAAACTAATGGATAATTTATTTGGTAACATTCCCCAAGTACAAGCATTCCAAGATGATATCTTAATTCACACCGAAACAAAGAAAGAACATTTAAAAATACTTAATGAAGCATTTAGCATTCTACACAACAGAGGCATGACTATAAAAGCCAGTAAATGTAAACTGCTTGTTAATGAAGTTGAGTACTTAGTTAATATTATTTCATGTAATGGCATCAAACCCAAATTTTGCAACATAGAAGCTATACGTAATGCACCTTCTCCATATGTTAAAGATTCATTACGTTCATTTTTGGGCTTATGTGAATATTATGCAAGATTTGTACCTGGCTATGCACAATTAGTTCAACCACTAAGAAGCCTCCTTAAAAAGGGCACAAAATTTGAATGGTCTGATATTGTAAGTGACACATTTGAGAAGATCAAATTGTTAGTTATCAATGCCCCTGCATTACAACCTTTTGTTTCCAATGCTAAATCATTCATTTCGGTAGATGCCAGCCAAAGAGGCCTTGGGGCAGTGTTCGGACAATGGGTTGATGGCAAAGAAAATACAATTGCCTTTTCCTCACGTGCACTAACTCCTACTGAGTGCAACTATAGCACTATCGAACACGAAGCCCTGGCCATTGTATGGGCAGTTCAAAAATTTGAAACCTATATTTGGGGTAGGCAATCTGAAATTTTCGCTGATCACAAACCTTTGTTTTCATTACTCTCTGGCAATGGTTTAGGAAAATCTTCCGCAAAATTGGTTAGATTACTTTCCAAATTACAAGAATATAATCTGATAATAAAATATATTCAAGGGGGGGAAAATATTTGGGCAGATTGTCTTTCCCGTATTCCTCTGTCTAACTGCGATGAAGGCGAGAATGATACTTATAAAGATTGTGTTGTTGGTCTTGTTGATGCCATTTCTTTATGTAATGGTAACATCTCACAAAATGAATGGACATCTGCTATGGCATCTGATGAGACTCTCAAAAAAGTTGAAGTCTTTATTAAAAGCAAATGGCCCAGTAACAAGAGTTTAAGCAGTGACCTGAGGCACTTTGCACAGATCAGTGAGGAATTATCTTTTGAAAATGGCATTTGCATTAGGAATGGGTTATTTGTTCCTCCCACTTCTCTCAGAGAAAGAATCATAACAATTGGTCATGAGGGCCATTTAGGAGTTTCTGCCACTTGCAAAAAAATTAAAGATATTTATTGGTGGCCAGGTTTAGATAAGCAAGAGTCTATGTTCATAGATAATTGCCCAAATTGTATTGTGTCTGGTAAACATTGGAAGACCTGTAAAAAACCGTTGATGATAGTTCCATTTCCTGATTCTCCATGGGAAAAAATTGCTTTGGACTTCTCAGGACCTTTTAATGTATTACCACCTGAAAATAGGTAGTGTTTGGTTGCTATAGACTATCACTCCAAGTGCATTTATTATTCATTCACGCATACAGCCAACTCTGCCACTGTTATTTCTTTTCTTCAGAGGTTATTTAGAGTTTAAGGTATCCCTA
Organism: Triturus cristatus; assembly: GCF_964204655.1. Taxonomy (NCBI): domain Eukaryota; kingdom Metazoa; phylum Chordata; class Amphibia; order Caudata; family Salamandridae; genus Triturus; species Triturus cristatus. The sequence goes on along the minus strand of NC_140580.1, from coordinate 483,877,618 downwards.
ATTGCGTGGTTACTGACAATATCCAACCTTTTCTCTCTCACCAAGTTGCTGAATTTATGGAAAACTCTGAAATCAAACATTGCCAAGTTGCATTATACAGTGCTTCCTCTAATGGCCTAGTTGAAAGAGCTAATAGGTTCTTAAAGGAAGGAGTTCAAACTGCTATTGCAGCAAATTTTATGTAATTTTCTGCAAGAAAAAGTTTGGAGTTACCTCACGACACCCCATTCCACTACCGGTGTAACACCTTTTAAAGCTTTGAGAGGTAGAGAAGCTAGATCAAAATTGATGCCATGTTGGTTTACTAACTTGGCTGCAGGTTCGGCTTTACAAAACAAAAGGAATACTTTGACAGATCCTCAAATTCTAAAAAATAGAGTGTCTGCCAAACAGCTACAACAGAAAAATTATTATGATGGTTCTTCTACTTCACATGGCCCTGACTTTAAGTACAATGATTGGGTACTGATCAAGAGGCCTTACAAATTTTGCAAAGGCCAATCTAAATTCTCTGTTCCTGTTCGTATTATTAGGGTCACTAAATCTTCTGTTCTTTTAGAGAACAAAAGTTGGTGGAACAAGAACAATGTTGTGAAACTTACTGAAAACCAAGCTAAAATTTTTAACAAAGTTTATGACAATAAGTTGGATATTGATGATTCACAATTTTCTTTTGGTCCAGATTTTGATGTTTCTAAAACTTTGACTGCTGGAAATGTTGATTCTGATTCGAATCCTTCTTTTAATTGCTCTAATAGTGTTTCACCTACTCATATTTGTAATTCACCAATGTTACCATCACGTGATCAACAAGTCTGTAAACTACCTACCAAACTTCATGATTATGTTTTATATTAATGTGTTTAATATTTGTTTCATTATATATATGGGGTCATCTTGATCCACCATTTGCATTTTAAGTCTCATGGTGCGGACTTTGTTCTATGCAACAGATATGCCTTGATTAAGAGATAAATATTTTGGATTCTGAATTTGGTGATCCTGTGGCTCAAGGTTTCAGTGATGAAAATTATTTGAATCTATTTCTTTGATGTAAATATTTTGTCAGCATCTTTCATATTTTAGTTAATTTAGAGAGCATAATCGGCAATTTTTGGCTTGATATTTGCCCCCTTATTATATGTATTCCCTTTGATAAACGCCCTTTTAATACTAAAGGTTGCTTATTTGCAGTGTTACAGGGTCTGCATATTAAAAGGGATGTGAAAACAAGGCTCTTGAATGTGCATTGCTAACTATGTTATCCCAAAGATATCGATATTGCTCCCATGCACTCTCTTTGCTAATAAAGTATTTAAAACGCATTACTTTTTACTTTAAGGTAAATGATTGCAGGTATTTCTATGGCAATAAAAAAGTGGACTGAAATTCACAGCTCACCTTATTCAGCCCTGGTCTACCTTCATACTCTGGCTCTAATGATTCCAAGAGGCTGGGACAGAAGTGCAGGGAATGTCTCAGTAGTACTAGTAGATGAAGGGCCTCATGTATGAAAAGCGTCACATCGCTGAGCTAAAACAGCGATGTAACACTTTTCCCTGCACCCTCCTTGTGACACCATGGATGAGCCATATTTACTGCACGGCGCTTCATTCGCAAGGAATGACAGATGCGTCAGGAATCCTGATGTATCTATCGGCGCAAAACGCACGAATTGCTGGAGTTGTGTTGTAAGCAAGATGCAACTCCAGCAATGTATGGGGGAGGCCCATTAACATTGCACTGCGCCACCCTTATGCTGGCTATGAGCCAAGCGTAAGGTTTTGATGTAGTGGCATCCTAGAAGTGGTGCAGTGAAATCTGATAGATTTCACTGCAGCACAACTATGAGGTTTTCTTGCGGGAGAATGCCCACCTTGCATACATTATACCTGACACAGGTATTATGTGGCGCAGAGGTTTACAAAGTGACGCACCTGCCTAGATGCGTCACTTTGTAAATATGGCGTAACGTGGTGCATTGTTCACACCGCTGCTGCAAGTGACGCAATGGCGGTGCAAAAGTGTCACAAGGGGCTCATAAACAAGCCCCGAAATGTTTACCAGGAAGAGAAATTACCTTTTATATTGAACTATTTCTGTAGTTGAAAGACTTTCACAGTTTTGTATTTACAAGTACATGCTTTATAATTATACCAAAAGCCAAACCTCATTGTATTAGTAGCCACTACCAATATCATTCTAAAGTGCATATTTTGATAAATTCTAAGAATTGATCTAGGGCCACTGTTTCCGAGCACAACCTGAAAATGTGATGAGGAAAGAAGAATCTCAACATTGTCAAGTTTTCTTGGTTTGCCTCCTGGCTGATATACACATAGAGCTATGCTCATCACTCAGCCAGTAGTGGCTTGCAAAGGCAAGAGCGGTGGGGTGGGGCGGGTGGGGGATAGTGGAAGTGGACAGATAACAGGATAAGTAATTTTAAATCAATAAATAAAGGAAACCACTTACTTTGCACTCGCTGCATCACCTCAGTCTGGGTACTAGGCACTTCCCAGTCTATCACACACTAAATCTTGCCATCCAATGAATATTTGGTCACCTTGATGGTTGTTTTTGCCATCTGTATCCTAGCCAACATCTGTCTTAGGTGTCTCTAGGTCTACCATAAATTGCTGAACCACGCAATGTCATCCAGGTAGGTCACACAGAACTCTTTTAGCCCTGCAAGAACATGGTTCACCAGGCACTAAAAAGTGGCACTAGCACTTTCAACCCAAAACTCATCACCTTGAACTGTTATAGCTCCTTTGGCTTAGAAAATCCAGGCTTCTCCTTAGCATTCAGTGCAAATTAATCTGCCCGTACCAACTGCTTGGAACCAAGGTGCTCAAATAGTTTGTAGTATCTTACTGATCCACAAGCTCATCTGCGCTGGCAGTTGTATGGGCATCATGTACCTAATTGATGGCTTGGTAGTCCATACCGAACCGCAACTCGTGAACAGTAAGATGGCAAGCACGAGCTGCCACTTGGGTAGAATTTATGCCCGAGCAGTAGGAAGATCAGCACGAACTGCTGTTCGCACTGCACTCCGCCACTTGCAGAAGTCCACTCAGTTTCTTTTGTCACTTTGCGGAGTTTTGCTTTTGCGAACTATGACCAGGCCTGATCTCGAGTACTTGTGAGATTAGTTGGCTATCTCGGGAGTGGCCTATAAATACCGTGCTCAAAACCCCTGCTGCTAGCCTGGCTTTGACTTATGTTTGGAAAAGGAACTCATGTTATTTGTTCCTCTTGGTCCTGGCTCAGCATCTCAAATGCTGACACTGCTCGACACCCTGGATTTCATCGCTACCTCCAGGTAGGCTGATTTGTTTTCATGAACACCTAAAAATGAAATATTAACCAATGATTAACACTCAGGATTCATATAGAGTAACACAGCCAAGAATTCAAAGATCAGTGCCCTGAATCTTTACTACAACCAAGGATGGGCAGCCACAAGATTACTTTTTAAGGAGTTACAAAGCCTTGTAAGAAACCTTTTAGGTCAAAGGGTAGAACTGAACCCTATGCAGCAATAGGACCTTTATTGACATGAACTGTCATCTTGATTACTCTCTATGTGAAATAGGATTTACACAATTTTGAAGAAAAAGTTACCTGCTACTAAGAAAAAAAGCAACTGCAATTCTATAAATCACCATGTCTGGTGAGTGAACTTTAACCGTGTTTCACAAGAAAGCATTGTGAGTTACAAATGCATGTACATGTTACTCTATAACTGTGTGCAACTTTTATGTTTCTTTTATGTAGAACTTTGCTGCGTAAATAGCCAAGAGAATTTTGTCACATTCAAATCCCAAGAAAAGAAACGATTCCTGATCTAGAATCCAGAGAAGTCAACCAGTCTGAGATGATTGAGGTCTTTCTTCCTACTCTTCACCTTCTTCCAAACCCAACCTCCATTCCCCTGGAGGTTATCCCCCAAGTACCTAACTCTTACTCAAGAGTTAATGGATAGCCTTGAGGTGAAAGGGTGGATAATCTATATTCCCATGGTACCTGGCTCTCAGGTGAGTGGCCCTTGACATCATGGAAATTACCCTGGCCCTTACCCTCCAGTTTGGAACTAGTCTGTGGAGAGTTCCTTACCCCTTTGTCTTATAAATGTGCTGATCTTACCCTTTGTGATCCCTGTTAGCTAACCACTTGTCAGCCAACACTGCATGTTTCTCTGAATCCCTTTCTGTCAAATCAGACATGTATTGCCTAAGTGGGGTACAGCACTCCTCCTTGAGTCACTCTGTCACCATCAACTGGCTAAGTTACTGAAAGAACGTGGCCTTCATCCCTCTCACCCACTCATTCCAATCATGCAATACACCATGAATTCAAGTCTCATACGGACCACCATCCGCTCTCTTGCAGTGCCAAAATAAGGAGCTCTAGCTTCGCTCTTTGTGTGAGTCAATCACTCCTGGAGGGGCTCGCCATATGGATTACTTTCGCATAGTGCCTTCAGGAAATAGTGTATCAACATTGCGGTTGGAATTCCCAGTATTAGGATGTCCGTTGGGTTTTATAAAATCACGGGGTCATTGTGGTATCTCTGCAGATTGAAAGTTCAGTTATATTGGGAGGGCGTTTCCTTCTCCAAATAACTACCTCGAGCCCTGGAATTTGCTGCCGTGGGCTCTTTAGTGTCTAGCTCGTGGCTTAGCTGTTGGGCTTTCCAAATTGCCCTGTGTCAAGAGTACAGACACATCAGTGTCCCGGTGTCTGTTCCTGTGGGCTCTGCGATCGGCTCACTGGCAGCGTCGCTATAAATGCGTCCTCTCCTAAGGAGAATCTAGAATTCTGGGATTTGTGGGAATGATTGCATTGCTATGTCGTGTCAATATTTTAGGGTGTCATGTGTTCTGTCCAGGGCTCATTGTAGTTTTCCCTAGGTTAGCCTAACTGTGCAGGACACAGACCGCATTCGCTTTGGACACTTCACTATATAAACATGTTTACTTTTGTGCCACATTACATTTTAAATCAGAGCCTGTAGTTGTTTTCTTGTTCCGTTCTTTACTGGGTTAAATCTGAACACAGCCGGCAAGGTCAAGCAACAATGTCCCTTGTTATTTTGTTCTGGTAAGGCACTAACACCTAGAATCAACATTAGAATGCAGCTGTTTACGAGCATGTAAGCCTTGTCATATAGGTATGCACAGTGATGTAAAACACAGCGATAGAGAGATTGATCCTGAGAGAAGATCACAGCTGTATCTGAGATGTAGAGTGTCCATCTGTGTATGCCAAGGTACCAGGTCCGCTATAATTTCAGAGATCCTTGCTGTATAGTCAGTTTGCTTCTGTAAAAGGGAAGGAAACTTAGGCTACTCTGTCTTATACTATGACAGGACCCTTTATAATTTATGCTTTGCTGACTATGCTGATGGTATTTTTGCTAGGCAGTTGTTTTCTGATTGTGGCACATATACTGAGTTCTAGAGCATGTTAGCTTAAATAAACATTTCAAACTTTCTTTGTGATTCTGTCTTACCTCATTGTGGATGAGTGTGTGAGCGAAAGGGGGTGGCCTGTCACCAGGATCCCTGAGAGGGTCAGGATTGTGGTGTTCTGGGGTGTCAATTCACTGGTCTCTCTAGACATGAGTAGGAGGGCAAGTGAGACACTATAGCTAGTCGGACTCGGGCTCATGGTACTGAGATGGTATGGTGACTCACTCCCTATCTAATAATGTTCTGTGGTCACAAGCATAGTTCTGTTCATGAGCAGAATCCCTGCAACAAGGGGTGCTACTCATGATGCTCTAGTGTGCTAGAGAGACACGAGTGAACACTATCCCTATTTTTCAATGCAAACACCATGTCAATCATTTGTTCAGGTGCTGGACTATGAGCCACATGTATCAACCAATTTTGTGTTTGCAAACGGGCTGATTCACAGAATCAGCCTGTTTGCGAACGAAAAGGGGTTTTCACATGTATCAAAACCCATTTTGCGATTCGGTAACAAGTTACCGAATCGCAAAATGGGTTTGCGATTCAATATTTGGAATGGGTGTGTTTAGGGCATCCCTTCCAAATAGTGAATCCTAATGGTATGCACGAATGTTTTGTGACCGTGAATGAGGTTGCAAAACATTCATATTTTACCACCTACTTCGTGTAGGTGGTAACCCATTCACAACTGGGAAGGGGTCTCCAAGGGATATCTTCCTCTTTGGGAATGGTTGTCAAAACTTTTTATTAAGGAAAACGAGCTGCATTAAAAAATGTTTTTGCTTTATTTAAAAGCAATCACAGACATGGTGGTCTGCTGACCCCAGCAGGCCACCATCCCCGTGATTTTAGCGATTCCATCGGGGCTCGCAAATTGCGATCTGCCTTATTAATATTAATGAGGTAGGTCAATTTGCGACCCCCTAGGAATGAGTTTCATACATTGGAAATAGCGATTACCTAATTGCGAGTTTCAGAAAATCACAATTAGGTAATCGCAATTTCCAAATTTGATACATGTGGCCCTAAATGCCTAACAGCATGGGAAAATGATTGCATTCAGTGAAATGATCACATTTAAAGCAAGCTAGCTATCACCGTGTGCGGTGAGACCATAGCTCAAAGGTAGCAGCTAGAAGCACCATTTATGGGTGTTTATAAGGCGTGACTCACAATTGACCCTGCAAATAATATGCCTTATATGGCGGAGATGTGAGAGAGAGAATAGAATGATACCTAAAAACCTCAGTACATTGTCTGTAATCACAGAGACTGACTTTAACCATTAATTGCATGATTCTAGGCATATAGTGCCCGTGTCACTTGTTCTGTAATTTCTGTTACCAGTCCCATGGAAATGATTAGCTCAATTGTAATTACGGCCTTAGTAAGCTTTCAGAACGGTAATTTAAGAAAATATTGGGCACAACACAAATCACAACGCAGCAATCCCACTACAAAACAATAGTAATGCAATGAAGTATGTTAACACAAAGCACAACAGCTAAGAGGGGAAACACAACACATGGGTACCACAAAAAAATTCAACAAAACAAATATAAAACAAATATGCACAAATGTTATTCATACGCTATAGTCTGACTTACTTACCACCAAGAACACGTAATAGTAGCGTCTCTCAAAAATGTTTTGGGAAACGACCCTTGAACTTCAAAACCGGGAATGCTGCAGTATTCCAAGGAGGGGCAGCTGAACAGGACAGGTTCGTTCGTACACGGACGAATATACGAACCCAACATGGCTTTGCGGGGATTCCGTGATTTTGCCTGAGTTGTACACGAGAGGCCTACAGCTATCATTCTAATTGAAAACACTTGAACACCAAAGACTTTATATTCAAATCGTGATGTTTGGATGAATAATATTTTGACAAAAACGCTACAGTATAGCATTCTACTGCATGTCAGCTACTGCCACACGCTTCAAGTGCGTTACACAGCCTGAATTTAATGGTGTGTAATTGCATAGTATTATATATGATGATAATGTGCCACTCTGACTCTCCAGCACAAATAGAAAATAAAAAGTCTTTAACTGTGCTTCCTAAAATAGTTTATTCTTCCGCCACCGGTTCCAGATGGGCAGACTACCTTAAAGGGCTGTAATTGGAACAGGTCGGTGAACCATGGCGCTCGGTGGTTCATGAACAGTAAGGGCACTTTCATTCACTCTGCGTCTGTCTCCTACAATAAATCTAGATTGAATACCAAGTCGCGAGGCGCCAAGTCAACTCGTTGATCATTTAAGCTGACACTCTTCCTGACACTAAATGGGTAATTTGGGGAGCATGCAACCTTATATTTATATTCTTTAGCAAAACATTTAGAAAAAACCCTCCATGTCTAAATAGAACGCAAGCCCTGGGATATTTTGCTCAGTTATGTGCATTAGGAATCGTGTGCTGTGCTGGAATGATCCTATTAACTTTGTGAAAAATACAGTAAAGCAAGCGTGACAGCCAAACAGAAACAGATGTAACTATTTCAATATAAATGTAAAAGTGGAAGGTGTTCTTATATTTCCTAGTATCCATCAGCACTTAGTAGGATAGTTCACTTGAAAGTTTTATTGTGGGTTTTATTATATTATTTCACATTCTCTTTTGCAAGACCTAAATTGTGTTTCAATTTACTAAAAGCACCTTCTAAGCTCTTATTCGAAAATGCATGGAAATGATGGGAAGCACCATCTATTTTACACTGGTGCCCCACTCCCACACATGTTTTGTGATACGCTTGACGATGAGGCCGGGTTTTAGAATCTGGTCTTACACAATAAGATCATGATTCAACTCTGCTACTAATCTATGGACATTACATCCTTCTTAGGGGCTCGTCCTGCATCCGTAAGCGCCTGGAAGAGACTGGGCTAAGCCACCCTCTTGGCTCCATCTGTACCCATTGCAGAGACTGACAGTGATGCTAGCACATTGGATATCTTTTATATCTAGGATAATGGTACTGCTGATTGAGTCTGAACCTGCTGTGATGTGATGTCTCTCCAAGCTTCCGTTGTGGTTGCAAGGAGCCGCGGTGTGGTACCGGAGATGAGCAGAGACAAGAAGAGGCAAGCGGAGGCAAGCAGCGGTAAGCAGCGGTGGCAGGCAGAGAAACAAAGGGGACGGAGATGGACAGAGGCTTTGAGTCCCGGGAGCAGACCACGAGCTGGCCGGGAGCACGGAAGTCCCTCACTCGTCTACACGCCCCACATCTTTCATCCCACATCTACACAGGCCTAACCTTAGCTGCCTTAGCAAGGAAGGTGAACGGAGGTGAGCCGCTTGCTCATAAGACAGTGAGCTGTTGTATCTGGTGTGCCAGTGCCTGGAGGTGGTGTAAGACCAAGAACAAGGGGTGATCCTGGTGCCCTGACAGTTCTTATCCCCCCGCCCCCCTTTCCACTCTATTTCTTTACTGCTGTCTGGATAGGATAATTTGAGCTAAAAGGTGGCAACAGCAAATATTTCGGTGTTTTTTTGGCAATCTGCAGTGAGAGACTAAGTGGAACTAAGTGAGAGACTCTGTGGGTGTGAACCCATACTCTGAGCGTGGCAGCTTTTAGCAAAATTCGCAGAGTGTGAGCCCAGGACCCTGCGGAAGCGCCCCAGCTAGGTTTGTGTGCGGCTTGCGGGAGCTCTGGCGGGTTCCTGCTTGGGTGGTACCAGCCCCTCCCCAGCTCCTGAAGCTCCTCAGCTCTCTCCCCTACATGTTCCTGCTCCTGTTACAACTTCACATTCCCGGGCGAATACTTGGGGGACTACCCGGCAGTAGGCATTCAGCCTAGCCTGTAGCCTGCCCGTTACTTATTACCACAACCCTATTTCGACTTTACCAATTAGGTCTGGTGAGGAAAGCATAAATAATCCAGCAGGCAGCGCTACCAGGCTAGGGAGTCAATTTGCAACTGTAACTGCCCAGTAAAATTTGCATTACTCCTCGAGGTTAAGTAACCAAAAGAAAAGGGTGCCAATTTATTGGAAAAGGCACCTGAGTATATGTCTTGGAGCGTCTATTTGTGGAGTTGTGGAGTTAACATAGTAAAGCAATAACCAGACTCGTTTTGAGGCCACTACCCCGAAACCAACAAGAAGTCTAATAAGTTTAACAAGGATGACATCCGGTAAGGTGCGGTGTAAGGTACAAGCCCCAATTAAAATGAAGCGAGGAAGAGACACCGCACTGGCAAATCTTAGCGCAAAAAGGAAACCATAAATCCAATTGAGCAGGTCTGTTGTCAATGACCCCTCCGTCCTGAGGAAACATAGTGCCACTTATGACTCAGACCTAGACTCGGACATGGACCCGGAGCTTCACCTAGAAGGTAGCTCCAAGGTTCCAACCACTTCAGACTGTGCTGCGGGCTTGTGGCCAGGCCAGTTCGCTGACAAAGACAAAGAAGATATAAAATTATTGGATCAGCACAACCTGTCACAAACAACAGATTACTTCCGGCCATCAAGCAAACATGATGCTATTCAACAACTAAATAAGAACGATAAATTTCAACCAGAAAAAAATGATGGATGCAATTTGTTATGTTTACACCTTCCCACCTCCCAACTCAGTATCTGTACCAAACTTGCAACCATCAAGCGGTCACTTGTGTATGCCCCTGAAGATGTGATGTTTACGGATACAGCAACAGCAGGCGCAGATGGGTGGGCACCGAAAGGAGCACCTCAATTTTTTGTATTTCCTGAATTCGAATTAAACAACAACGATGAGGACCCTTCTCTGCTAGTTTCAGAGGAGAGGGCTACTACAATCATCCAGGGAGCAATCATAGAGGAGGAGTTAACCAAAAGAGCACGGACGGTGATACCCGGAGAATAAAACCTAAATCTGTGGTCTGCTATATTGAACTCAATGCAAGCAACTGTACTGGCACTAACTAACCACTCTAACAAAATGGACGTTCAGGTGGACTTATTAAACACAATGGCAATCTTTGTGTCTAGAATTGACGAGAAACTCAAAAAACTAAACACATTAGTCACAAGGGACCAACTAAACCATTTAAATGACTTTAAAGTCTGTTCCTGTAAGGAGGTAGTTGACAAACTAGTGCAACTCCCAGTAATCATGCAAGCAATACTGGGTGAAGTCAAAAACAACACAGTCCCCGAGTTTCGGCCCGGTACAACATTATAAGAGGAAATATTCAGTCCAAAGATGGTAACTCCATGGAGTCAATTAGCCGCCAATAATAGGTCGGCAGAGGAAGACTCCATGGAAATAGTGGATGATAACCTCAAAACTCCTTCCAGGGTCCACTATGAATCGCCTGCAGCTGGGAGCACAAAAACGAACGCTCCTGTGCTACCCCAACAACCCAAAAGGGAAAGGAAATGAGCCAGGAAAAGAAGGAATAAAACCCACCAGGGGAGCTTAGAGATCATTTACCCCTCCCTAACTGCTCAACTGGAAGACCGGGATTGTCTAGGGAGGACTCAAATGTGCTCAAATGTGCACTACATTGTCCACAGCAAGGTAGTATCCCGGCAAATTTAAGGGCATCTTATACCACACCCTGCGGACCTTTGCCGTCATGTAGCTCTCAACCAGAGGGGATACCTGGAGTCCAATATGCCAGCCGAGACGATCAAACACTGTGAACCGAGAAACCGCAAGCGAAAGAGTGCTGGAGGAAGAAACTCAGACCAGTGCTTAATTTGTGCCGGTGCTTGCCGGTGCTTAGCAGCGGCACCTATTTGCCAGGGCCGGGTCTACCACCACGAATCTGCAACTCTGACTCTGCACATCATATAATTGGTCATATGGTAGGCAATGTGAATGTTAGGCAGTATATAAAATTAAATTACCTCAGGCGCGGCGCGCATCACATATGAGTCATATTACTGACTCCATAGACCGTCGGTCCGACTTATTTTATTTATTCCAATGATGACGCACGGCATTTCAAATTTGCTATAAGCTGCGCGGCGCCGCAGCGGATGGACTGCGGCCCTTTAGTGTTGCTGTCAATGGGCGGGCCGCGGCTCCGGGACACTGATTGGGCAGTGGGCTGAGTTTGGTTTTGCGGCAGGCAGCGCGTGCGTGTAATTTTTTCAGTATGCCACGCCTCAGCACACCTACGCACACGCCTGTCCTCCCAGTACCATGGTTCACAGGCAGAGGGTTAGCCCGACGGCGAGTGCAGGCTGCAGCAGACCTATGCCGCCTATTGAAAAAAGGCAGGCAACCCAGCCAGTGCTCGGCCACCCACCACGACCAGAAAACCGTAAGTAGCAACGCTGGCTGCTTTTTATTTTTATTTTGGAGCGTGGTGGGTGGAGTGACACTGTCTGCGACCGACGGTCATGGGCGTTGTAGGCGTAGGCTAGCTCCGGCTCCCACGGGCGTGATGAAGTCTAGCCCTCCAGGGTTAACTTTAAAGGCCCTGCAGGCTGCACCGGCCCTGCTGCCCTTCATCCAGCAGACCAGCCTTCTCCTGGCACTGGCAGTCAGTAGAGTAGGTTTCTGCGTGTTTCCCTCACCTGGGCCAGTGGTCCTCCCTGGCAGCAGTGGGTCACCTCCCCTAGGCTTGCAGCAGTGCCATAAAACATGGCTGTGCGGCCTACTGGGGATCCCTACTATGGCATTGTACTTGCACACGGACAGTGCCGACTGCGGAGGCATGATTGCTTAGGGCAGGCCTTGGACAGTGGACTTCACAGTTCACTTCATGCGAGTCCCTGGCCTGCCCTGAGCAATTATGCCTCCGGCGCCGGCACCGTCCATGTGCCAGTACAATGCCAAGGTCTACTCTTGCAGGTCCCATGATAGTAGGGGCCCCCAGTAGGCCTTGCAGTCACAACCATATTTTACCGCAGCAAATCCCAGGCGGACGGGCCCCAGCCTCGCAGCTATCACCTAACACTACGAGGCCCAGGTGGAATTAGATGTTTTTCATTAGATTGATGAAGTATAATGCTGCCATACTGCGTGAGTGGCGGTTTTCGCATCGTTGTTATGTTTCTTTACCGTTGTATTTTGCCCTGCATTAACTGTGGGAGTTCTATGCTTTCGTTACCAGAGTAAAGCAAGTTTGCTGTTGAGGTGCATTAGCATAGAAGCTGCGCGTGAGTGCCATGTTTTGCTGCTGGACTCGATTGAGGTGCATTGTGCTCAATGCTTATCTTGTAATATTTTAAGCGCAGGGGCCTCGAGGATTTCTGGGGCCTGTTGGCACAGCTGCGTGGCAAGGTTGCTTAATTTCCCCCATTCCTCTTTCTGCACCTTGCGCCACTTCTGTTCATATTTCTCACTCTTGCAGGTGCTCTATTCTCCATCGTACTTTTCCAGTCATTTCTCCCCTCTTCTTTCTCCCTATTCCTCCCCTCTCTTGCTATTTCTGAGGACAGGGCTGCCCCTTACTCAGTGGAATAAAAATTTCTTCACTTGATCTTAATTTGTAATTCTGGAAGGTTCAATACGAACTTGTTTACAGTCCTCTGTATCACCTTTTGTTCTGTCTTTATTTTTTTTTCTAATCATTTATGGATAGATGAGATGGGTCTAAAACAGATTTAAATTGTATAATTTCTGTACATATATATTTTTTAAAGTGTATGTTACAAAAGGGAAAACGCCGGTTTTGTATGATTTCCTCCGTAGTTTTTTTTTTTCTTTCTGTCTCTTTTCTCTTAATTTTTATTTACCTCGACATTAAAATCCTAACCATGCCTGTAAAATATTGCCCACAAGAGCACAACAACTGTGTTTAATAAGTCAAAATACATAAAAATAGTCTTAATTGTATCACTTTTAGGACTGAGATTGTATGTAGTTGTGCTGGTACTATCACTGGCAGCACTGGCAGCACTGGCAGGGGTAATGGGTGGTGTAGGCTGTCGTGATCTCCCGAAAAGGGCCCTGTCACTTATTTTTATTTACAAATTAAGCACTGGGGTGGAGCAACTAGAGTAAGTGGGTGGAGTCAATGGTGGAAGTGGGTGGAGCTGATAGAAGTGGGTGTGGCCTCCTAAAAAAATTGGAGCACCTGCACCTCATATTTTACAAATTAAGCACTGACTCAGACACAGCCCACAGTGGAGCAGGCTCTCCTGGAATCTCAGTTGCAGGCGGTAATTGATCAATAAGTCACATTGGCTAGTTTCCGGAGACTTCAACCTCCACCTTTTTCACTATCCCTCGGAGGAACTCACAGATGCAGTTGGCCCCCTCACTGAGCAAGCAATGCCATTGAAAACACGGAGGAACAAATCAGGAGAAAAACTCATAAAGGTCTGTGAACTATTGGCTCTGCTGGCACTAAATTGCCGAAAACCATCTGACATTTCACATACCTGGCCAAGGGTCTGTGGTAACGCAGTTTCAATCATAGTTTACACCCTTGTTTCAATGCCCCTTTATAACCAGATTTGTGACTATAGTATATGCCATCGTGTGGAGAGCTATCACAATCCTCAGGTCATCATGGTGAACGCATACCTGTGCAAACTTGAGGCATTTCATACATTTTCGGGAGAAACACACGCAGAAAACCTGAAACACCTGAAGTGGACCCCCGGCTCCATCAACTCAATAGCAGAGGGTGCACTTTCTAGTTTACCGGTCCTAGCTCAAACAGATCCCAATCCAATAGCGACATAGGAAACTCTTGCCAATAATATGACTAAAAACCATAGTGAGAACAGCCACAAAAAGGGATCGCGACTTGACCATTATAAATTGTCAACAATGCCCGCCCTCATTTGGAACATAAAAAAGGAAACAGGCAGACTTTTCCGGCAATCACGTCAACACTCAGGAGATCCGGATCTACTACTAGAACTCCGTAATGAGAAACAGCGGCTAAAAAAAGAGATCTGGATGTATAAACAATCCAAACAAGAAACACTATGGGCCCCGTTACTACATGCCTCTAAAACACACGACTCAAAAAGATTCTGGCAGCTAATCAATAGGAATGAGAAAGGTCCTGAAGCTGAAAATAATGCAAATATTAGAGAGATGGAATGGGTGCATTATTTAAAGTCACACTTCAAGAGCGGTTTTAAACACACAACCACTCCTTACTGTCTAATAAACCCATTGTGGGACAGCGGATAATCACAACAACCAAGGTAGAGATGGTCATTAAAAAGACCCAGGCAGACGGCACCTCTGGCCCAAATTGGCTACCACAGGCATTAGTCAAACACCTCACCCCACAATGGGCAGGCTTCCTAGCGTCAATGTTTAACTTCGTTCTGGCAAACAACATTAGTCCTGATAGCTGGAGGGGCTCAATACTCCATTCCATTTTTTAAAAATGATTCGGCTTGCTCACCCAGCAACTATGGATTAATAGCACTATTTTCAACTTTATTATTGCATGATTTGGAATCCTGGTTGCATGACAAAGGAAGACTTCCCTTAAACCAAACTGGCTTTTTAAGGGGCCAAGACACTTTAACCAATCTTATGACCCTGAGACTAATTAGGAACAGAGCAAAAGCGACCGGGACACCTCTTTATATGTGCTTTGTTGACTTTAAAGCAGCTGTTGATGGTGTCCCTCGGGACAAACTATGGACCAAACTCCAGCGATGGAGTATCCCACCCAAAATCTTACGAGCAATTAGGCTGGTATACTCAGATACTTGGGTCAAGATTAAAATTGGAGATGGCTTGTGCGTATCAATGAAGGTGCAAACAACATCTGATGTAAAACAGGGCTGTGCCCCCATTCTGTTTAATTTATTCTTGGCAGACCACTCTACAGAGCTCGACGAACAGAAGGCTCATGCACCGAGCATTGGAGGACAACAAATGTTGCATATCCTCTATGCTGATGACCTGGTACTGTTTAGCAACACTCGAATAGGCCTTCAAAGGCTGCTTAATACTCTTGGAACTTACACTGAAAAGAATGACCTGGAAATAGATTTTTCGAAAACAAGTGTGATGGTATGTAATCATTCTTCTAAGAAATATCAAATATGGCACCTAAAGGGAAACAGAATTGATGAGGTTAAACTCTAAGTATACCTAGGAGTGAAAATAGATGCAAATGACTCCTTTGGCTACCAGGAGAAGGCGATAAGGGCAAAAGTGCAGGCCATTAATTATGGCTTCTCATCATTGGTCAGATCCATTTGAGGCCATGATCTGAAACCCATGGGATTAGTTATGAAAGCCAAATTGTTGACAACCCTCCCATACGGATCGGAAATAATGCTAGGTGATGAGGTTCTTCTGCTAGACAAATTGATGATAAGAGCCTATAAAAAACCTTTAGTCTCCCTATGTCGGCCTCTCCTGCACATCTCCAGTTAGAATTCTTACTTACAAAACAGACACTTGCTAGGCCGGCGGCGTTTGTAAAGCTTTGTCATAACCTGCGAGCAGCAGCTAAAAACACCCTGGCTAATTTAGTCTGGACCAAAATCAATTTACAACGGGGTAATGGCGCCCACAAGAAATATCTAGAAAATAGCATTAGGATGCTTGAATTGGGTGACCTGTGGACCTCTAATACCCCTGGGCAAACTTTTAAGAAATTAGTAAATAAATCAACTAAACTGCAAAGCTGGACAGCAGATAAGGAAAGCCTGTCTAGACGTCGTCATGGGTGGCGGGTGTTGAAATCATATTCCATTCTAAGAGAATCATCAATGTTGGCAGAACCCTTCCACCAGAAGATCAAACAGTCATTTCTTTTTTAGTTTTAAAAAGTTTATTGAAATTTAAATACAGCAGAATTATGATAAAACAAACATATGCAGAAAACAAACTAAAATGCTATTATTATCATGAGCAAGGGGAAGAAAATAATAAATAAAGAAGGAAAGAGAAAGAAAAGGAAGGGAGCAAAGATGGTCAGTTAACAGAGCAAAATATATATGATAAGAACATAATCATTGGTATATAGAAATATGGAAAAAGAGTATACAGATATAATAAAGGTACAAGAACTTCTCCAATAACAATGCATAAATAAATAAATATAAAACACTCTATATGCATATATACTTGAAACCATCAAGGGTACTTCACGGAGGTTTGGGAACCTCTTCTGCAATAGGAGTATGGGAGGGTATAGATCGTGCAACTACATTTAAAAAATTTGTGATTGGCACCCAAAGTAAGTCACGTTTAATAGCCAATGTAATGGGGTAAACATAGGCCCTGTCTAGCCTATGATGATAACAGACCCCGTACCACCAAGCCTGAAACGAGACTTTTGAGGCCTCCTTCCAAGATTTGGTAATTTGTTGAAACGCTACAGCTATAAGAAGATCAATAATGGAAGTGTTAGAAGTGGAAGAGGACCATATGTCTGAGATACTGCCTAAGAAAATATGTGAAAAATTAAAGGGAAAATGTGTAGAAAAAATGTTGTTAATCTGTTGCCACACATCATTCCAAAATTTATAAATCACGGGACAAGTAAATAACATATGTTTAAGATCTGCCATTGAAGCTGAACAAGACCAGCAAGTGGAGGGAATAGAGGGGTCAATCATATGCAGTTTAGCAGGAGTAATCAAAAGTCTATTGTATATAAAAAATAAAGTTTGAGTTGTATTGGCTGCTCTAGACGACTTCCTTATCTTAATCCAAATTTTTTGCCATGTGGGGACAGAAAAAGAGTCCTCTAAATCTGATTCCCAGTCATTTTCTACTTTAGATTTATCACGGGTGCTAGAAGTCTCCCGTAACTTCTTGTAAATTTGGGAAGCAGAAGAAGAAGCAAGTAAATAAGGGAGAAGAAGAGGAGAGGAATTGGTATGAGTGATGGAATCAGAAAGGGAATCATAACTAGTTTGTGCAGCTGTACTCAGTGAATTATATTTAAATTCAAAGGAAGTTGGTAAAGAAAAACGGCACTGAAGAATAGCAAAGGAAACACAAGTACCCTCGTGAAAAAGTTGGTGAGTCCAACTAAGACCAAGATCCTTCCAGTCCTTCCAAAAAAGCATCCTATTTCTTATTTTGATAAGGGGATTATACCACAAGGAAGACTGCAAAAAACGAGAGCGATCATCTAATCCGTCCAGGAAAAGAGGAGAAAACATTTTCCGAGAGTTTTTAAGAATAGGAAGAGAGAATTTCTTGGGAATATGAGACAGTGACACAAATTCTTCAAAATTGAAAGGGTGAAAGAAAGAAGATTCAACGTCTACCCACAAAGGCTGAGAAGAGGTATCAGACACCTGGGCAGATAATAAGGAAACAGAATGCTGAAGAAAGAATGAGATATGATAAGAAGCAAAATCCGGAAAATTAACTCCACCCAACTGGTTAGGGCATTTAAGTTTTGCAAAAGACATCCTAGCTTTCTTCTGGTGCCATAAGAATTTCGATAAAATGGAGTAAATATTTTTATAGCAAGAATCAGGGATATTAATTGGAAGATTAGAGAGATAGAACAAGATTATTGGAACTAACATCATTTTAATAGAGTCCAATCTGCCCCACCAGGATAAAAACAAAGGATGCCACCGAGTTGTAGAGTCTTTTAGAGTTGTTAATAGGTTTTTAAGATTTAGTGCTACAGTGTCCTTAACTGAGGATTGAAACCACAATCCTAAATATTTGATCTTAGAAGGGCTCCAATGAAAAGAAGAGGCCAAGAAATCTACATGAAGACAAAATTTATTTAGAGGGAGGATTTCACACTTATCCACATTAAGTTTGTAACCTGATACTTTTGCAAATTCAGAAACTTCAGATAAAAATGATGGAATAGAGGATTGGGGGTTAGAGATAAATAAAAGTATATCGTCCGCATAAGCAGAAAGTTTCAAATGCTTATCCCCATAAGGAAAACCGGTGATATTTTTATTCTCTCGAATTTTTGTCAAGAAGGGTTCTAATGCTAAAATAAAAAGAAGAGGAGAGAGGGGACACCCCTGTCGTACACCCCTGAAAAGGGGAAACGAAGAGGAGACAAGACCGTTTGCTAATATAAAGGACCTAGGAAAGGAGTACAGTTAAGAGATGTATGCAAGGAATTTTGGGCCAAAACCAAACCAAACTAGAACTGCAAACATAAATTGCCAGTTAACTCTATCAAATGCCTTTTCGGCGTCTAATGCAATAGCA
Organism: Triturus cristatus; assembly: GCF_964204655.1. Lineage (NCBI taxonomy): Eukaryota > Metazoa > Chordata > Amphibia > Caudata > Salamandridae > Triturus > Triturus cristatus. The sequence continues at coordinate 483,859,059 of NC_140580.1, read as the reverse complement.
GCTAAAGAAGACTTGTCGGAGTGGGACTTACTTAGTACATTAAAAAAGAGTCGAGTATTGTCAGAGAGGTGACGACCCTTAATGAAACCACATTGTTCCCTACCAATTAATTTAGGTAAAATCTTGTCGAGACGAAGCGCTAGAATTTTTGCAAATATTTTATAGTCCAGATTGATTAGAGAAATAGGCCTATAATTTTTACATAAGGTATGGTCTTTATTTTCTTTAGGAAGGAGACAAATTAAGGCTTCCTGAAAGGAGCCCCCAGATTGTTTGGACGATACAAAGAATGAAAATAACTGATGGAGTTTAGGAACGAGCAGATTGGAAAAATGTAAATAGAATTCTATCGTGAACCCATCCGGTCCGGGAGCCTTGCCTTTTTTAAGCACTTGAATAGATTCCAAAATATCTTTAGGGACAATAGGTGCTTCTAAAGGGGCAAAATCGATATCTGGAAAGGAAGGGGAAGGAATAGATGATAAATAGTGATCAATGTCAGTTGACAGAGGAGGAGACTCCGGAGTATAGAGATTTTGATAAAAGTTAGTGAATTCCAGTAGGATATCCTCATCCTTATGAAGAGTGATATTAGATGAAGAGACAATAGATTCAATTCTAGTACGTTCTCTCTTAACTTTAAGATATTTGGCAAGAAGATTACCTGCCTTATTTTGTGCAGAGTAATACTTGGCACTAGATTTGAGTAAAAATAAATTTGCAGATTCCGTGGAAAGCTTATTAAAGGAGAATTTGGCTTTGAGAAGCTTATCCAAATCAGAACGAGACTTAGTTAAGTAATAAGAGTGTTCCAATTGTTTAATTTGCAAATTAATCGATTGTAAGGAGTGGGAGGCGGCGCATTTTTTACGAGAAACAAATGAAATAATGAAGTCTCTAGAAGCAGCCTTAAAAGTGTCCCATAACACCTGAGGGGAAATTGTAGGAGATTCATTTTCTGTAAAAAATAGGGATGAAAATTCGAGGAAGGCCGGGGTAAACTTGGGATCTAATAGGAGAGAGTTATTGAACCTCCACCTTCTGGTACCTTTAATGGGGGGGAGTAAATCCAGGCGTAAAGAAACTGGGGCATGATCAAAAATTAAAATAGAACCTATTTCAGAGTGGCGAATGTGTTGAGTCAAGGCCTTAGAAATAAAAATGTAGTCAATCCGGGATTGGGAAGAATGAGCCGGTGAGTAGTATGTATATTCTCTAAGCGTAGGATGGCAGAGTCTCCAGGAGTCAACAATGGAACGTTGGGAAATAGTGGAAGTAAATTGGGTGTGCATGGAAGAGGGCGAAAAATGGCAATTGGATCTTCGATCTATAATAGGATCCACAATTGTGTTACAATCCCCCCCCAAAATCAGATAATCATCAGAAGATTGCATTAAAGATGTAAGCATCTGGGGCCAAAATAATTTATCCTGTGTGGTAGGAGCATATACATTAAAGATAGTTATAGGGATATTATCAATCAACAAAGATACAGTCACCCACCTACCATCAGAATCATTGGATTGACTTATAACTTTGATATTTAACCGTTTATGACAGAGAATAGCAACACCATTACGTTTCCCCGAACCGGGGGATGCGAAAACGTGACCCACTCAATTACGCCGTAATTTGGTGATTTCGGCTTCTTTTATATGAATTTCCTGTAATAACACAATATCCCCCTGTAAACTTGCTAAGTGGGATAATACACGTTGCCGCTTAATGGGGGAACCCAAACCTTTAACATTCCAAGTAAGTATAGTTATCGACATCTAACAAATATAACTGATATCAAAAAATTGTGTGAGAATCAAATATGTACAAAAAGGCAATAAAGTACAAGGCATCTTATAAAAAACTTGAGAGAAATAACATTGTTCTTAATGGAGTAATAATAGAGTAAGAAAGAGAAATATGACATAGGAGAAATTCTTGGAGAGAAGAAATTATAAGCAGAGAGGCATGAAAGGAATAAGTTGAGAGTTAGAATTAGGGAAAAAAGAGAAACAACAGAGATAGAAAAAGGACCAAAGAAGAGAGTAAAAAGAGTAAGTAATAAGTGATAAGGGAGGGAAGAAACACGTGGTGCAAAAAATAAAGGTACAAAACGACAGACACGAGTGATGAAGAAATAAACTAACAAGTAAGCATACCACAAAAAGGAATGAAGAACGGGGTTGGTGAAGCCACATAAGGAAGACGGAACACCGAAAACGGGGGACTCCAGGACGACGATAAGGAAGGGTCATCCGCTAGGCAAGTTGAGGAGAACAAGGAACGACGAAGGACCACAAAGAATCGCTACCTAATGGGGGAAGAAGAAGGAAAAGTTAATCCGACAAAATGGTACAAAAAACATTAGGAGAGAAACTAAACAACACTAAAGTTGAAAAACAAACAGAAACTACTACAATACATAAGACCCTCATGGCTGAGGTACTTCCATGGATTCGGCTCTGCAGCTGTTCAGAAATTGCTGGAGTAACATTGGATCTTCATAACTGGTAGTTTTATTATTATGAGTCACTTTAAAAAGGCAGGGATGGAATAAGCCGTAGCGCGCATTTATGCTGCGTAGTGCAGGTCTCATCTCCAGGAACTTTTTCCGACGGTCCGCAGTCACTTTAGCATAATCTTGGGCGAAGAAAAGAGTAGAACCATTCCAAGCAATTTTCCCATGTTGTTTGGCAGCCTGAAGAACTCTGAGTAAATCCGTATACTCCAAAAAGTACAGAATGACTCCTCTCGGCTTAGTAGATGATGAGGGAGAAGAACGGGATAGTGTACCTAAACGATGTGCTCTTTGAATATTTAATGAGGGTGTCTCAGGAAGACCCAAAAGAGTTGGTAAAAAAGATTTGAAAAAAGCAATCGGATTAGCACCTTCAAGGCCTTCAACTAATCCGTAAATGCGCAGATTGTTGCGCCTATTTCGATTTTCCAAATTCTCAATTTGTTGCCTAAGTTGAACAACCTCCTTAGAAAGAAGAGGAACTTGAGCCGTGAGATTTTGAACAGAGTCAACCCGTACTTCTAGGTCTCCAACTCTTTTTTCAGTGAGAGACCAGTTGGCTTCCAGGTTCTGAAGTCTGACGTTAGTTTCCTCCAAATGCGGCTTGAGAGCGCCAATCTCGTCAAGAAGAAGTTCCATAGATATCGGGGATGAAGAATTGGTGGGAGAGGGTGGGTTCGTTTTCACCCGCTTGCCAGAAGTAGATGGTGACGCAGAAGGTATTTTGGAGCTTTGTTTGGCGCTTAAACGAGGAGTAAGCGGTGCAGTAGATTTGGCGCCACCAGAGTCTTTGGTGCTATCTTCAGTGTGCTCCTGTAGAATATCAAAAGGATTATAGACCTCTAAACTCGCCTCAGTGGAAGGACGAGCACCACTAGAGTTGCCGCGAGGCATGTTGATATATAGGAAACCACACCGAGTCTTTTGAAAATAAACCAAGTGAAGACTTGGGAAAAAATGCAAAGAGAGTGAAAAAACACCAGTCCAGGCAAGAGTCAAAAGTAATGTTCCACAGTAACTGCAGGCAGAGAGGAAATGGCAATGCCGGGAGGGACACCTGAAGGTCAAATAAAATAAGTGTTGCTCAAAAGAACGGAAAAGAAAATGACAAAAAGGGGTAGCCAACTGTTAACCAGCATCGTCATGCAGCTCCAGGTGAGAAGCAAGAGGTCGATGAAAAAATAAAATGGCGGCCGCGACGGTGAGGTAACCGGAAAAACATTAAATTAGGCTTGTTAGGCTCACCCTTTGAAAAAATAGCGGCAGCATTCCAACGAGCCGCAGTTCCGATTGCCGGAACCAGCAAGTCCGACGTTTTTCAGTAGTGAAACATTGCCAGCAGGAGTCGCGGATCCTCACGTCTCGGCGGAGCTCCCGAGAACAGCGGCCATCTTCTGAGGCTCCGAAGCCACGCCCCCCAAAAACAGTCATTTCTTGACTTATGATTCAGAGAAATACCCACACTAGACCTCATGCCAAAAAATGGAGGATGGCTGGACTAAGTGAAGATCAGTCCTGCCATCTATGCCACCAGGGGAATGAAACATTGCTCCACATTGTATGCATCTGTCCTGTATTGATGGTTCAACGAAGATCTCTATTAAGACGGACATTCCTGGAATGGGGAATTAGGTCATGTAGGTCTGTACTGGTGGAGTCTATGGACCATGCCACACAATGCTGAACATTAGACTAACCCAGTTGTTGAATTTTTTCAAAAAGATGATCAGCTTATAGGTTGGACGATGAGTAATCTGGAGGGGGTTCCCAACTCTAATTTTAAAACATGATAAATCAGTAACCTCTCAGGCAAACTTAACATGAGCAGATAATCTTCAAGGACGGGTTGCTAGGGATTGCCATAATCAGCTGTTCCCTATCCCGTTAAGCTCAGGCAACTATTTTGTTTTATCCTGGTATTTTAATGATGCGAAGTCTTTATATATATACCCGCCTCAGTCCTGAAAGGAAGAGTCATATTCCAGCCAACTGTACTCCATTTTTCAGTACACTAATAGTGAATAATATAAGATTATTAACTATTCGTGTAATAAAGAAAAACAGAAAACAAGGAAAGTGAAGCTCCAACTGACGTCCATGAGGGCGGGCTGCCCTTTTGTTCCTATCACTCGTTTTTCCACCTCTGAGGCCAGGGGTCGCAGCTCAGACCCCTGGTGACCCCTAAATGACGTCCATGCTGGGTATACTTGAATTCACCTCAGGCCTTTTTAATCCACTGCCCGGCACTGCTGCCCAATTTTCCTACTCTTGCTGATACCTGCCTACTCCAGTTGTGCTGGTTTTTTTCCGTCTTTCTTTTCCTTTCTCTTTTCACTTTAATGTATTTTTCCTTCTATTGCAGTCAATATATGATGAACAAAAACATAAATGCCAGTCCCCAAAAGGGAGTGCTAGAAGGTCCCACCAGCAACCATTGGCTCAAATTAGGCACTGAATATAGTTCACCATGATAAAGGAATTTATAAAGAAAACCCAGGCTGAGTTGGAATTATATGTAAGCGAAGGTTTCCAGTATTGAAAAACAGGGTGGTCCCATTTTGTTTTGAAAGACCATCCATTTGAGACAGCAGTTAAATGCAATGGAAGGACTCATGTAAGCTGAGTGGTGTAGCTAAGCTACAATGTATTAATGCCTGGGCAATGGTAGTGGCGCCGGCAGGTTGGTCATGCTACTTATTTAAATACAGAGAAAAAAGGACTTTCAAGCAGACTTTCCACTTGCACTCTGGAACCTGTTACAATAGTATTAGCACTAATAATGGAGTTTAAACCAGACTGTTTTATTTATAGAGATTTATATGCATTTCATTGTTCTACACGCACAAACATACTTTCCAATATTTTACTCAGAGTGAAAACAAGGCTCTTTGCAGTGATTCGCTACTCGCAATTCAGAATTCACCCCTAGATGCCCCATTGCAGTTAGTATACCATACAAAGACAGTACAAGTATAGTGCAGTGACATGTTTGTGGTATGGCATGTTCGCTCCCAATAGAACAAGCAACGTTTATCAATGTGGTCCTCCTTATGAATAAATGATTTAAGATAGAATATACCGTGGTCAGACTCACAGGATCCAGAAGGTATCGCCACACCTAAATTTAGACATTTTACATTTTAATCTTTAGAACAGGAAGTAAACTGCTTGCCCTGAAATACAGGGTAAAAAACATAGTTTTTCTCAAATCTGAGAGCTTTGGGCTCACATTTACTACCTCCTGCAATAGGTGGTATATTTGAGTGGGCAGCACTGCGGGTTGGTGTTCGGGCGGGTGTACAGACAGGATAGGCTCTAGGCCTGATGGGGAGGACATCTGATGCACTCCCTAAAATATATATATATTTGTTTCCGTTTTATATTGCACGGACTTGACCCAAATGTATTGGAATACTTCACATGAACACCAGTCACACTACAAATGATCATATAAATATATTTTTTTTTTAGGCAAGGGTACATTAAGTGATTTGAGCAGAATCACAGGCTATTGAGCACACACCAAGATTTAAACATGATTCACCAATTCCAAAGCTCCGGCCGTGGTTTACTGGGGACAGGTTGCACCTGTGCCCTCTGATTCAGTCCAAGATCTTTGTGGATTTATCTGATTTGTTTATTCATGGGTTTAGCCAATGTTTTCATACACGGTAACCTCAGATGCAGGAACACGCAGTCACTGAATTAGCTGGAATGTTTGAAAATTGACTGACTGTACTTTCATAAAGATATAATCAATATTATTGCCTTTGTGCCAGGAGCATTGCTGCTGTCTGTTACATATTACCCACCTAGAGGTATTCCATATTTGCAAAGCCTTTTTACATTACTGCTGGCAACTTTGCCTAATGAATTCAGGTGATAACTGTTGAAAACCTTCCCTATGGTGGCTGCTAATGTGATCTTGGCTGATGTGGCCACTATTACAACACTAATAATATGAGTAGCTCGGGATGATTTTCATTGAACATAAGTAGCTCTTATTGCAAATAAGGTTGGAAACCCCTGATACATGTACATGAATGTTATTCCCTCCTCCACCCCATACCATACAATCGAGCAGCATTCATGCTATTTGAAACATGTCTTGTACTTTACCCATCTTACTGCCCAAGATAAGAGTTTTTCCCATCCGATCAGAAACATGTCCGGAAGAGTCTAAGCAGGATTTTAAAGGGACAAACTTTAGTAACACTGTCATGGATCAAATTTGCTATCGCAGTGCATGACAAACTGTACTATCTATTTCCAGTCTTCGAGCCTTAGTTAGGTCATCCAACGGCCCATCAGAAAGCTTGGGTGGATGAAGCCCAGACTTCAGTACCCCAGTGCAGCCCAGTCAAATGTGAAGTTTGCTGCTAGTGCAGTGGCCCTTTCTGCAGCTAAGGTGCTTCCATCAAACACAGCTAACATTGCACAATCCCAGTCAGCCCCCATATCATGGTAGCATGGCAGGCAGTTTGACTTTTTATAGTGACAAAATGCCAGTGTGGGTTTGGTTTTAAAAATCCCTAAAAATCTACGTCTCTAATGCACTGGGAGATTTCTACCAATGTGTCTGTGACATTTGGTAATGCTTGGGAATTCTGTGTTTTCAGGAGCAGATCAACTAGGAAAAAATGCATATATTCATACAATAATGAAAAACCTATGAGAACAGAACTCAGTTCACCATCAAGGATTTGACTGTGTTCTGTGTACCAAGTTTCAGAATTGGGCCAGGAGATACATCTGGTCCAGCTACCGCAGCTAACAATAGATGTACCAACATACTGAAATCAAACTGGGCTTGAGGGTAAGGGAGAGTACCATTGCAATGACAACACTGATTTCAGTTATATTGTCATATCCCACTCAGGAGCTACCAAGCAGGCACCCAGCCGTCTCCATATGTCTTCAGGCCTGTTCACCATAGGAAAAAGATAAGCTCAATTATTAGAAATTTAATTGCAATAACCAAGCCTTTGATTCATGACCCATCTGTTGTTCGGGATGTCCTTTAACCAGAATCATCACAATTCTTCTCCTGAAAAGCAACAAGACCAAGCCTGCACACTTCCTACTTGTCTTGGAAATTTCATCCACAAAGTAAAAAACAGCAATCAGCTATTTTTCCTCAATCAATTTCAGACAAAGTAGAACCAAATTCCAAAGCCCCCTTAACAGGGACAGCTGTTTTAAGCAGCAGGGATGTAGGCCAGCAGGGAAATGAAGATATGTTTCTGTCCCGCTGGGAAATGTCACACTCTGTAGACACCTAAATTGAAGGAGCTTATGCCTCTTGTTCAATGAAATGTTTTTCATCCTTGGGAATCAAAAATACTGCTTCTTATCCATGCATTCCATTGATCAATCCATTGATCACAGCCATCCATTAACTTAAAAAGACCGGCCTCCATGAATTTATTGCTTCTGTGAGCAAGTCTGAAGCCAAATACGTGTCCTCCATCAAATTAAAGAAGTCAATCAGTGGAGAAAATGGGACTTTGTGAAAATCTTCACAAAAATCTTTTTTTTTTGCCTTTTATTATTTGTTTATTGCATTTACAAGCAAGGTTACATTTATAACACAACTTACAAAAAACAGACAGGGCGAGGCAGACCCATCATCGTTATCTGGACATGTTACATAATCTATTGTTCATATATTATTGCAGTCATGCATAAGGACTCCGTGTACATTATGTCGGTCTAAGGGGAATAATAGATCCGAGGTTATCCGATAGTGTTGCCAACGGTCAACTACCTAAGCATTAAAAGTAAATCTTGATTGTACAATATCATATATTTCCGAATTTTCAAGGTAACTATTAAATGCCCTACTCAACAGAGCCCCCTTCGATCTTCCCTGTCTCCTTTCTGATCAGATATTGTTGGTATAGCAAACTTTTATGCCAATTCCATCTTACAAGCATCTAATGGGACCAAATAACTTTTTAAGATTGTTAGGGATATCTCCGCTCCAACCTGCCTGGGAAATAAAGTGGAGGCTTCACAGAAATAATGTGACGAGATCGCTTCCCATTTCGTGGATAAAGTGGCAGAGATTGTTGGATCCTTTAAGGACAACGAAACGGCCGCCCAGGTCCATTCTATACAGGCAATCGAAGGGGATCCGGGTCAGTTATGCTCCCTGGACAGCTTTCCGACCCTTACAGATCTCACATTTAACACAGTGGTGCAAAGTATATCCTCAGGCTCCCCGCTCGACCCTTTACCTCAGAAAGTATGGAAGACCTATGGCCACAGGACCCTACCTTGGTTACGACAGATATGTAATCAGTCCCTGGAAGAAGGCACCGTCCTGGAGGGATGGAAGCAGGCGGTGGGGACACCACTAATTAAGAAGCCCTCCTTGGACCCGACAAATCCGGCTAACTTTCGGCCAATCTCACGCCTTCCCTTTCCAATTTAAATTCTGGAAAAGGCTGTAAGCAGATCCTTATCATGCTATTTGGAGGAACATCACCTGCTGGATAAGGATCAGCTTGGCTTTCATCCCGGACATGGGACAGAGTCAGCTCTGTCCACTATGATGGACAACCTACGGATGCGGGCCGACAACGGGAATGCTACGGTTTTAGTGCTTCTCGATATGTCGGCCGCATTCGACACAGTGAGTTACTCAATCCTGCTGGAGAGACTGGAGTGAATAGGGGTGAAGGGATGGACGTTTCAGTGGCTGCGGTCTTATCTGGCTGGGAGACAACAGACAGTAACTCTAGCACCATTCACATCTTGCAAATCACCCATAGTCTATGGTGTACCGCAGGGTTCCGGCATTAGCCCAATTTTTTTCAACATTTATCTACAGCCACTCTTTTCTATCATTAAATCATTCGGGCTTGACCTTGTCAACTACGCGGACGATACGCAACTGGCATTTTCCTTGGAGGGAAAACAGGTAGTCTCTATGGACCTATTCCAAGAGTGCATGCGTCAGACCATAGATTGGCTGCAGAGGAACTCCCTGCAGTTCAATGGAGGGAAGACTGAGGTACTGCACTGCTCATTGGCGAGGCTGCCTCTGCATACACAGGTGAAGTTAGGCTTACCCCCAAGGAGGACCCGCTGACCCTGGCCAATACTAAACGCAACTTGGGGGTCCTAATAGATAAGAACCTCCAAATGGAGTCGCAGGCAAACAAGACAGCCAGTGTGTGCTTCGGTTTGCTGCGCCTACTGCGTCGGATACTTCCGATTTTACCGAAGGATCTGCGTCCCTTGATAGTAAGTAGCACAGTGATGAGCAGAATGGACTATTGCAATTCCTTGTATTTAGGGGCCCCTCAATACATCTTTCAGGGTCTGCAAAGAGTCCAGTCGGCCACGGCAAAACTGGTGTTAAACTGGCGGCGTAATGCGTCCTCCACTCAGGCCTTGAGAGAGCTCCACTGGCTACCAATTAAGGAAAGGGTCCTTTTTAAATCCCTCTGTCTGGTGTACAGAGCAACACACGGGATGGGCCGGATCCCTTTACAGGAAAGGTTCACCTAGTACCTCCCTCGGAGACAGCTCCGTTCCTCCAGCGCCAGTCTGCTGGTAATTCCCAGATTTAAACGATCTAGGCTGGGAGGGAGGGCCTTTAGCGTGGCTGGTGCTCGGCTGTGGAATGAGCTACCACAGAGGATCAGACAGATCGACTCTCTAACTGATTTCAGAAAGAGCCTTAAAACATGGCAATGGCAACATTATTCCCAAGACAGTTGTTGATCTGCTTGCCTGAAAATACTAATTTGGATGTGTACAGTTCTCAGTAGACTTTGACAAACATACTCAAAATACCATAATCATCGATTAATTTTACGTGTTCTGTTTTAAAAATACAAAATATGTTTCCTGCTTAGGAGCCACTAATGAGCAATGCAAGTGCCTTCTCAAGTCTTTCCCGTCTCCATATATGCCCCCATTAGTTTTTATCCCAAAAAATGTATCTACCCTCCAAATAAATTTTATTCTAGCCAGAGTTTTGGGGTCCATGATGGACTTCAGTTGGAACTGTATGATTTTGGCCTCCAATAAATGTAGTTTGTCTCTAATTGGTTCTGATAAAACCAACATCTTTACATGTATTCTCCCTTTTTGAAATCCCTAAAGGCCTTCCAGAATGTGCTAATGTTAGTTACCAAGACATTTTTTCAGGAAAACAGCAATTGCTTCTCTAATTTCTAGTCCAACAGCTGGGCTAGTAGTGCCTTCGAAGAACCACAACCAAGAATCCCTTGACCTAGTCAGCGACATCAAACTGCAATGAGCTCACAGAGCCACATAGAAGCATATTATTCTAAAAATGCATCATCATTAGCATAGTTGTTATTTTTCACACGTTTAAATAACTAACAGTGGTGAATGCATTGAATGATTGGTTCTACACAGACAACCTGCACCTTGAAAAGGAAACAAAATAGGTTGATGAAGTGACTTGTACCTTACCTCTTGACACTCACCAAAATAGCATATGTACCTTAGCTCTTCCAAGCCATCATATGAATCTCTTGCATTTATTATGTAAGCAACCTGTTCCATGTGTGGTATCTGTCTATGCATCTCTTTTTCCATGTAAGCGATGCATGTAAGCAGTGAGGTATTTTGAATGCAGAGAATGAGAATGAAAGGTTGGGCAATGGAAGCATCATGTTCTTTCAGAAAATGGTAGCATTAGAAGTTGTTGCTCATTGTAAAGACTACATATGACCTTAAAGTTGAATCAGTTTTCTTTCATTCACACCATTCAGTCACCAGGCCACAATGTCTGTGTCTTCCTTGATTACCCGTCTGTACCGTGCATTCTGCATCATTGACATTTATTTACATGGTGCAGCAAATATAAATATAACATTTTCTTTTTTTTCTTGTTTCTTTCATTTCTCTTTTTCATTTGTACAGCAGGCATTTATATTGTACCACAATGAGTCCATAACGTACAGTTCATCTTCATGTTCAGAGACATTTCTAGGGCAATCACTCCATACACTTGAGTTATCTTAGAAAATCACATCATCTACCTTTGTGTCTTCTGGAGCTTGACATTTTTAAACAATGAAATGTTTGTTCATTTTGACCATCATCTTTTTCTCCACATTTTGAGAATAGAGAATGGTCCTTCATTGACAATTGCACCAACTGCGTTAAAAACCCACTCAAAGGAAACTTTGGCTACAGAACAGGCAACATGTTATTGCCAGTCTGTTGAGTTCCGGCCACTGTTCCCTTTCCCCAAGCCGATAGCTCTTGATCCAAATACAATTCTGTTTGGTCATTCAATGACTCTAATGTCATATTTTCTATTGCCATAGGTGTTGGCATGCAATGTTTCAAAGTTTTACGCACCTGTGTCCTTGATATAAGTGCTAGAACTGACATACACCTAACCATTGCAGAGTCTGGTTGAAGTTATGTTGCTAGTGTCATTCATGTAGTCTCAGGCAAGTTTTGGAATGGTGATTTTTTTACTACTGTAATGTGCTGTAATTGTGACATTCTTCTAGAAATTAAGCCACCACGGTGTTCTCTGGACAGCAGTTAAGTTACTCAAAGTTTCGAACTTTCATCTTACAGTTCAATTATTTTCTTGACAATCCAAGTTCTGAGAAAAGAATGAAAGATAAAAAAAGCTTCTTAACACCATGGTTTCAATATAGTGGCACATATGTACTCTTTGGAAGAGTCAATCTCTTGTTGCAGCCTGAGATTTGTATCCAGATAAGGAACTAACATGTTGGACAAGCCATCAGCTTCTTCAGTTTCATTACTTTATGATTCTTCAACTTTAGGCAAACAGACAGGAAATACAACACTGAGGTGGCTAAGTTCATAGTACAATCATCATTTTCCAACTTTCAATGTCAAAATTGCAAAAGGAATTAGAATTTGGATAATGCTCTCTAATAATCAATGAGAGACCTGCACAGCTCAAACAAGCATTGCAGCATATAGAAGGTGAAGTTGCACTGGGTTTTGGACATCCTGTAAGAAGGCTTTTACATGGACCCTATTAGCACTCGGAATAACCACCAACTGCTTACAAGTTTTGAAGGAATGACAGAAATATGTGCAAATTGTGTGATAAATTACCAGTATGTTGTTGATGACTTCCTAGCTTTTGAGCAAATCATGAACAATTCGGTTGATGCAATGAGTTAAATAAAGCACTTGGCAGTATCTTTTATCTATCATAGCTTTGCCAATCTTACTATCATTGTCAGTGGTAACACATTTAATGCTGAAAGCACTGGGTTGAAGTCATCATATACTTTGGAATTGAATTCTCCCAGGACTTTGCAGGCGTGTGGGCATTCTCCCTGAATAATATTGCAACTGGAGCATGTTGATTAATTCCTTAATAAGCATCAACAATTGAGCTGCCAGTGGCTAGAATTTGCCTATCCCCCTTGAAGTACTTTCAGAGTGCAGTGATGCAAAGATAGTCTTTGGCTTGATAACTGGTCCACATATATGCAGAGAGAAGGATGAACTGCATGGCATTGTCCTCCATTTTATCAGCAATCATTTCCAGCACTTGATTGTGCAGCAGTGCCACATTGACAGTTGAAATATAGGCCAAGCTTGTAAGCTTACAGTTTGGACAAAGAAACTTCACAAGTTCTATAAACTTCTCTCCTTCCACCAAAGAAGAAGGGAGGAGTTCAATTGCTAACATTTGTACCAGTTTATTATATAAATTGAACTAATTATGAGTTTGTTGGTACGGGGATGCCTTTCTGAACATAGCTGCGATAGTTGCTTGTTGTGTGTTTTTGTTTGTGACAATCCTACCTAACGTGACCTCCACAGGAGGCTGATTGGACACTTTGGATGACCGTGCATCTCTCTTGTCCTTGTGCCAAGCTATTGTTGCAGCAGGCAATATGTGCACACTACAAGTGGCGGAGCTGTTTTTCTTGATGATGACATTTTCTTTATCATCCGCATCTTTTTCTATCTGTTCTGGTTCTTTTGACAGAGTAGCGGATATCTTTTTTCGGTGCTATTCCCACAGAACTGCATGTTGGTTTTACATTTGAGCCAATAGGGCCCTAGTAGCATAATGTTCACCTGGCTTCCCATGATGCACTGGTCTGTGGTAAGCTGTGCAGTCTACAGTGTGGTCCTCATTTGGTGTTGGTGTTAAGAGATTCCAACCCGGGCAGGAGAGCTTCCTTCAATAGTCAAAACCTCAAGTTGAAGAGGAGCTAGACTGCATTTTCTAAGACAGACTTTGACTGCAGTTGGTGAAGGCATTTGGATTTTTGAGAAGATGAAAGTAGGTGGCAGAGTTACCACTGCAGGTTAAATAGAACTGCCCTTCCTCTGAGCCACTCTCAGCATTAACAATACTTGATTCATCGACCTAACTGCCAGCTGAGCATTTTGTAACCTTATTTTTCTGTTGCCTCAAGTGGCAGGACTTGGGAGGTCCCTTATTTCATCTTGGTTTGAAGGGGTCCATGAAAAGATGGGAACATGATTTTTCTGTTCCTTTAAAGACAATGTGTCTGAAATAAGAGCAGCAACAACATAATATTGTTTAGCAAACTAGTATTCTAGACCTAGGTGAAATTTAAATTATGCAGGTGTAATTCATAATTTTGGGAATTTTGCAGTACACAATTGTGCCACTTCACATAATTGAGTACAGTGGACGGTCTGTTATTTGTTGTGCTTTTGCTTATATGTATCCTTGTGACAAAAATTGATGCAAGGAAGCACTTTGCATTAAAATATAGATTAAAATGACAGATTTGCATTTGGTGTATCTATGTATAATGTTGCATCATTTTGCCGTAATTTTGCGTAATTATGTAAAGGCTAATAATGGGAATTTTGCATATCTCAAACAAAGTCCCTACCCTGCTTCAATTTAAGGAAGATCAGGGCTCTTATTTCTGTTGAGTCTCCTGGGAAGACATGGTTTGCTGGGATAATTCTATTTACGACTCTCTGGTCTCAGCCATGACTGCAGTTAATCAATCAATCAATCAATCAATCATGGAATTTATATCGCGCACTACTCACCCGAAAGGGTCTCAAGGCGCTTGGGGAAGGGGGTCTGCTACTGCTCGAACAGCCAGGTCTTGAGCTGTTTCCTGAAGGCCAGGTGGTCCTGGGTCAGCCGCAGGTGGACGGGTAGGGAGTTCCAAGTCTTAGCCGCCAGGTAGGAGAAGGACCTTCCTCCGGCGGTGGCTCTCTGGATGCGAGGGACGACGGCGAGGGCGAGGTTCGCAGAACGTAGCTGGCGGGTGGGCGTGTAGAAGGTGAGGCGGTCGTTGAGGTACCCTGGGCCCAGGTCGTGGAGGGATTTGTGTGCGTGGGTGAGGAGTCTGAACGTGATCCTCTTGTTGACAGGGAGCCAGTGCAGGTCTCTCAGGTGGCACGAGATGTGGCTGCGTCGGGGGACGTCCAGGATGAGATGAGTTACTGCAACGCTGAGCGACATTTGTTTTGGTTTTAGAGATGTTGTTACCATTATTGGTCTTGGGAAATTTCTCCTCCCAATGTCTTCCTGATCAGAATAAGGTGCATCAGGTATGTCACTCTGCACACCTTGGTGGCAAAAGGATGCAATTTTGATTCCAGTGGTGGTAACAGACTTCTTTTCCTCATTGGCTGCTATCTTGGCAGGTTCTTCTTGCTTCGGTACCATTCTTCTTCATTTCTTGTTGATCAGCATCATGAGCGGGACCATTTCACAAAGAAGTCTCTGGTGTAAGCTAATTTAAAGATTTGTCCATTTATTATTAAAAAAGTATTAGCATTTATTGCTACTCTAGCATTTATATTCAAAATAGGAAAAAAAATATTTTGTAATTAACTGAAAAATATGTACTTTCTTTACATATTTTAACTTTAATTTATATTTATATCTATGTTTCACTCTTTGAAGTAATTCAATTTAATTTAACGTTAACATTATTTCGTCTACGTTGGCTTAGGTTCCTTGCTGCCCACTATTCTGAAGAAAGTAAGTAATGCAACAAAATACACTGCATTGCATTGCTTCTGACTGTGACATTTAATAATAATTTGTTTGTTTCTCATTTTTGTAGTAAACACTTTATGTTAGCCGATAAGAACAGTAATATCAGTCCCCTGAACTTTGACAGATGTACACCAGGTAATAATGTATTTCTCTTTTCTCTCTCATTTCCCTTCTTCTGCCACCTTGGGAAGTGTGGCGATTGACATCAGAGTTTGCTATTCAAGTACTGCAAATCCTGACACCATATGGTGGAACATGTATAAAAAAAATCTGAAAACTGGGAAATAAATAACTTGTGTCCCTCCAAGGCCCATGGGATCCGAATGAGATTGAAGAGAGCATAGAATAATGATTGAAATAAATAAAAATAATAATAGCCACATCCCACAAGAATAGTTTGTAACAGGAAATATACCTGAAAATTAAACAAATGAGCAAAAACAAATATGTGGGCTCCTACATTGCCAAAATATATAACGTGCCCAGCAGATGGCTTTTAAAAGTGTCATCAATAATTATTATTCAATGATCAGATACACTCTGGTTTCACAAAATGTTGCTTGAGCACATGGCAAAGAAGAAGGAGGCACAGGGGACAAAGATAGCATGGCTCCCTGTCCTGGAGCCTTTCCTGGCCTCCTCCAACAAACACATGCAGCATTAAATGTTATTCATGTATGCCACGTTTAAAAGTCATCTCCAGGGGCATGGAAACTGACAAAAATGTTTTTAATAAATATACAATAATGGCACAAACATGCCTAGGCAGTACTTGCCCTGGCAAACAAATGTTCACAGTTGCAGAAAGACAGAAATCCCATACACATAGACACACACACAAAATCATGAGCATGCACATGGTAAAAAGGTGGCTAAAAACAAAGAAAAATGTCTAATTACATGGGCGTGGACTTAATTATCCCCCTCCTCCACAGGTACCAACAGGTTTATGCAGACAATAAATATTAGGCCTGGAAGAAATTTTAATTATGCCAGAGTAATCAGAGTAATTTGAGTAATTTTGCATTACTCTTTTGACGCAGAATAACCAAAAATTACATGGTTATGCCAGTTTGCATAGTTATAAATACATTGGCACAACACCCTACTGTAGGACTACAGGAGCAACAAACTTACGGCTGGATTCACAAAGGTAAACTTACACTTTTGTGTAAGGTTAATTGTTTGCTATTCTCAAATGGATTTATGAGCTAGGTTTTTTAATGTGCAGAGACTCTACACTCATAAAGATATTACTCGTGATCCCTTTGTGAATAACAAACAATTGTAAACTCACACAAAAGTGTAAGTTTACCTTTGTGCATCAGGCCCTCAGTGAGTGTGCGCATCTGCTGCCTCCTGCTGTTCATGTTCTATTGCATTTTGTGCTATTTTCTTAGTGTAAAATGCGTCCCCTTGTCCATTTGGACACTAGGGTGCATTGTACGCTAATAAATAACACTAAGGGGCCTAACCGGATGGCGGCAGACTTACGTCCGCCCGCCATCCTAGCGGTGATGGGACTGGCCGTGGTGGTGGCATCCTCTATTCCCAGCATTGTGGCGGCGGTGCTCACAGCACCGCCCACCACAATGCTGGAAATGCACGTCGTGCATTGGCATGCACAAGGTGACAGGCACCGCGCGGTGCCTGCCACTTTGTCCGTGCCCTATGTGCCCACCCACCCCCCAACATCCTGGGAGCCCGCAACAAGCCCCCTTTTGCGAAATCTGCATGCCTGTCCATCGCTACCCCGGACTGTCTTCCTGATCGTTCCGAGCGGTAATGAGGAGGAAACAGGCATGTCTATTTGAAACACTAAGGCACCCGGAAGTCAACGTGCGGAGCGTCAGCCGAGGATCCGTCACGTGATAGTAGTGTTACGGCTTCAAACTACGGTGCCTGTATGAATCAATCTCTGACACTCTGGGAGATGTAGTGTAGATCTAACAGATTAATAACATAAATGTCATTGCACTGTGAGTACAGCGCATCGTAGAGAACCACAAATCCGCCTGACAGATGAGCGTACACAATGGCGCAACTGTATGAACATTACACAACACTCGCGGATGTTAATGCAAAATGTGATAATACCCCACAGACAAAGTAGACTCTATAGACGGCTGTGCTGCTCTCAAACAATACTCATTAAAGCGCTATGGTGTAGGATAAGGTACACCACTTACAACCGAACAATGGGTAAATGGTAGAACGTCCTCTATACTGAAGGGGGAATCAGGGGAATGTAATACCACTCAGAGACATTATAGATGCATATACGAATAAATGTGGACCAATGAAACTGGTAGGTAGACTATCCAGACCTAGGATAAAGTGAGTCAAGCCAAATCCATCTCTATAGACGGGAAAAAGGTGACCCTAGTACAGGAGACGCAATGACATCAAAGATACACCAAGAGATATTCATGTATGGAAATCTAAACATCAAATCCTCACTTCAGACCCATACTGCACAAATGTGTTATATCAGCGTAAAGAGGTCCAGGGAATGGCATCATTAAGCCCAGCCTCATCACTATGTAGTTTAAACACCCAACGCTGTTCTTTTTTAAACAGAAAGGTCACTATATCCATGACATGCGAGGAAACGAAAGGTTGTTCGAGGATGGTCCAAGAGACTTCGTCAGGTTTATGATTGAGTTCGACAAAGTGGTTGGTCAAGCGAGTCGATTGTTTCCTACACCTAATGGTGCTCTTATGTTCCATGATTCTAAGCTTGACTTTCCTAGTCGTCATACCTACATATCTCTTGTTGCAAGGACATGTGATTAAATAAATCACCTTCTCACTGTTACAGTTTGTATGTCTTGTTTGTCGCCGTGGTTTACAGGTGCCAATGTCAATCTCAGTAGTGTGTTGTGTTTGTGGGCACACAGCACAGCTACCGCATGCGTAATGCCCTTGTACAGGTGGCATTTGCCAAAGGGTATTCAACGGTGCAGCAGCTGTATTTCTAGGATGTGTGTGAACTAGAGTATCACGCAAATTGGCGCTTCTCTTAAAAGAGAACAATAGAGGTGGAGATTGGACAAGATCAACGTTTAAAATCCGCCAGTGTTTGCGTATGATCTTCTGGATTTGATTTGATTGGGTGCTAAAGGTGTAAACACAAGTCAGTCTGTTCAAAGATCTTTTAGGTACAGAGGGTTCCAACAGGGCTGCCCGATTGTTATTTGAAGCCCATTTATACGATCGCCGTACCAGTCTGGGAGGAAATTGCCTGTCTCAAAGGATATGAGACAGGAAATCGGCATGCTTCTTGAAGTTATCAATCGTAGAGCAATTCCATCTCAGCCTCAGGAATTGCCCAAATGTCAATCCTTCCCACAAAGACTTAGGATGGAAACTATCATACGATAAGATGGAATTTCTGGCCATGGGCTTGATATAAAAATTTCACTTCCTAGGCCACTGTCACATGGAAAAATACGGAGATCTAGAAACTGTTGGTGTATCTTTGATATCATTCGGTCTCCTGTACTAGGGTCACCTTTTTTCCGTCTATAGAGATGGATTTGGCTTGACTCACTTTATCCTAGGTCTGGATAGTCTACCTACCTGTTTCATTGGTCGACATTTATTCGTATATGCATCTATAATGTCTCTGAGTTGTGTTACATTCTCCTGATTCCACCTTCAGTATAGAGGACGTTCTACCATTTACCCATTGTTCGGTTGTAAGTGGTGTACCTTATCCTACACCATAGCGCTTTCATGAGTATTGTTTGAGAGCAGCACGGCCGTCTATAGAGTCTACTTTGTCTGTGGGGTATTATCACATTTTGCATTAACATCCGCGAGTGTTGTGTAATGTTCATACAGTTGCGCCATTGAGTACGCTCATCTGTCAGGCGGATTTGTGGTTCTCTACGATGCTCTGTACTCACAGTGCAATGGCATTTATGTTATTAATCTGTTAGATCTACACTACATCTTCCAGAGTTTCCGAGATTGATTCATACAGGCACCGTAGTTTGAAGCCGTAACACTACTCTCACGTGACGGATCCTCGGCTGACGCTCCGCACGTTGACTTCCGGGTGCCTTAGTGTTTCAAATAGACGTGCCTGTTTCCGCCTCGTTACCGCTCGGAATGATCAGGAAGACCGTCCAGGGTAGCAACGGACAGGTAAAGCAGCTTGCACGCCATTAGCGCAGTTTTACCAATATTTACTGCTTAGTTCGTACTTGCTAGCCTGTTAGTCCGCCTGGTGGCATTTCTTTCTAGTATGATGCTGTATTACCAGTGCGTGATAGCTCATCTCTTCTGAAGCTGTATAAAGTTACATTCACAGATGCTAGTGTACTGGTTTTATGTCCATCCTATGTATATGGACGAGATATCCTAAGCGCTCGGGGTTGCTCAATATTTGCCTAGTTGCCCAGCAATAGTTGCTATATATTTCTTTAATTGATTACATTGACGGCAGTTCCATAGCTTTGTCGTAGATCTAACCTTTTGGCCCTGACAGTCATGTTGAGGGATTTCTAGTTTTTGTGTTCTTTGTGTGGCGATGATAATGCTACAGAGAGGAATGAAGCATTTTATATCTGGCTTCTTCCTGATATTAGCTTTTTCTTCGTTTTATTTTTTGTATAGAGCGCTGTCTCACGCCCTGAGTCGTTACCAGGAGAGTAGGAGTGTATCCCCGATTGATTACGGGTAAGAAGGCCATCTTATGACCTTATCATGACAATTGTTTATTTTCACAGTTGTTTGAAGTGACTGAGAGCTGTGTTCCAACACAAATTGTGACATTTATGTGTTCTCCTATTTCTGTTTTACAAACAGTTGTTTTCTGTGTATCCCTGCAGTTCCGTTAATCTTCTAATAAGCAGGTACTTCTGTAGGCTGTATCCTTCAATTTAGTTTTTGTTTTGTGACTCTTTGCACCTTATCTCTTTTTTGATGTAGTAGTGCCACCTCCGGTCCTGAAGAAAGCCATAATAACAATGTTAGATCATAGTTGGCTGAAACATGTTGACCATGTCTGTTATTAGTGTGCTCAGAGTTTTTTCGAGACCACATTTTTTGTTTTATCCTTTGACACCGCTAGATAATAAACACATTTTTCTTTAGGTAGTCAATTTTAACACACTGTTCATATACACTGCACTCTCTTTACACATAGTTTCATCAAACCCCAGGCAGCCTCATCAATCTGTAGGAGAACTAGACCTCTGTCGCTATACCTTAAAACATCCGTGAGCTCCTCCTTCTTTCGACACTAGCAAAGGAGTTGTAGCTCCTTAACCCCTTCACCGCGGCAGGAATTCCGCTGCGGCGCTGGGGGGGGGTTTGGGGGCAGCGCGGTGGCGCTGTGCTCGTGACGGAACCGCTCCGTCACGAGCCACGGTTGAGCTGTGCTCATGACAGAGTGGTTCTGTCACGTCTCCGCCCACTGCGCTAATCGCCCGCACAGGCGGGGAATTAGCGCCGCGTGGGCGGAGCGGCGGCCAACGGCCGCAGCATGACAGAACCACTCCGTCATGAGCACAGCGCAACCGTGGCTCATGACGGAGTGGTTCCGTCATGAGCGGGGAAGGGGTTAACTGCACCAGGTGCGGTTAAGAGGAGGTCCCAAATGATGAAGCATGCCACCTCGGTGGGTGATGGGACTTTGTCCTCTTTATGAGGACTTTTTCTTTGCACATGTTGGGTTGTTGCCACTAGCTCTAAATTTCGCTTTAGTAGACCCGCGGACTTCTTGTTGATATATATTTAGTGAATAGGGGATTCTGTCCGTGCAGGTCTTTAAAACTTCCCTCATACCCTCTAACTGTCCGGTGTTTTTGTGATTTATGTGCAGTGACGGCTGCGGGTCTTTTTACGATTTACACACGGGAATTCCGCTGTGTTGCATTGCGCTCTTGGTTATTGTTGTTTTGGGAAATTCTCATTGTGGCTGATTTTACAGGTCTGGCGTTTGACGAAGAGATGGCTAGACTCATTCTGACTACTACTCCCAGTATTGTTGATACTATCATTACTACAACAGTTGGGACTGGAGATGAGTAGTCTAAACTTCTCATCTTCAAAAAATCACACACTCGCACCGGTATTCACGGTGCTATCATGACAGAATACCTTCGAGGTAATTGTGCACCCACAGGCCTGATTGTTACCAACACTCCACGCCTGTTTTTACAAGACAAAGCTTTTCTTAAAGACTGGTCTTTGATAGCATGGCGATGCACTCGCGACTGGTTGATTTTGATCATCAGTACCGCTAAGCGTATCGCCGATGCTATAGTCATCGAGATACAATTATTTGAAGGACAGATCAAGACCACACTGTCTAACACCGTATATAAGAAAAATCTTGATGAGACAAACAAATCCAACAAGGAATTCAAAGACAGTATCCTCGTTACAAAAATTGACAAATTCAAAAAAGATTTGGCTAAATTTTCTTTAGAGAAGATTTACCCATATACACAAGAGAACTATGTACCACCAGAATATAACAAGAAAGGAAGAAATTACGGTTCTAATTACTCCTCCTCAGGATCAGATGATTGGTCCAGTAACTCTGATTCCACCGAGCAGGGACCAACACGCAATAGAGGGAGAGGCAAAAACTATAGGAGGCATTGGAGAAGGAACCAACAAGCACAGTGGTGGCACCATGGCAATACCCGAATGCTCCCTTCCATCCACAGATGATGCCTTTCAATCCTGCAATGCAGTTCTTTCCTAATCAGTCTTTTTTAGGACAAGGCCGGGGACGCTCCAGAGGACGGAGAAGAGGACCACAATCTCAAACACGAGTACACTGGAGCCCTCCAACGTCTCCGAGACACCTACGCAGTACAACGAAGAGTCCAGCGGCGGCACGACCCAGCGGCAACTAGTAGTAAATCTGAGTACATATACCCTTACTGATATGGAAGACAAGGTTCTCAATAGAGGTCCGGGCTTTGTGCCTACTAATAGGGGTGATCCTTGAACTACTCAATGTGACCTGGCCTGTTTCTTTCGCAAAATCAGACTCCATTTCTTTTTTAAGGACAACATTTATGAGACCCTTTAATCTGGTGAACCTAATGGAGATAGTGGGTTAAGAGTGAGATCTACTTTTAATCCCCCAGTTCACTCCTTGCCCGCTCATGTTCTTGCTTATGAAACAGCTGTTATCAAAGATATTTCCAACTTGGAGGTTTCGTCCAATAGACAATATCAGAATCTTTCCAACCTTGAAAAACAGGCCCTGACTTCTCTTTCTAAAAATTCTGATATTACCATCAAGCCCGCCGATAAAGGCGGAGCTATTGTCATTCTCAATACAGGGGATTACAGAGCTGAGTGTTTGAGACAGCTCAATGATGAGTGATCCTATAAACTACTCCCTAGTGATCCCACGTCCAGACTCAAGAAGGAAATTATCGAGCTAGTCAATGAGGCTAAGCTTCAGGGATGGATCTCTGCACGTGAGGCCCAGTTCTTGGTAACTGAACACTCAGTAATACCCTATTTTTCCTTGTTACCCAAGGTACACAAGACACAACACCCCCCTCCAGGTAGACCTATTATTTCGGGGCTTGGTTCACTTCTTGAACCCCTCTCCACATTTGTGGACTTCTTTTTGAGGCCTTTAGTTAAGATCATGCCCACGTACCTTCAAGACACTAAAGCCATTTTACAGTTACTTCCTGATATTAGTTTTGATATTGAGACGGATTTTCTCATCAGTTTTGACGTAGAATCCCTTTACACTTGTAGACCGCAGACAGAGAGACTCGCAGCTATCGGAGGCCTGTTAGATGATAAGTCAGAGGAGTTGAGTTCACCAGTTTCTTTCATTATGGATTGTGCCAGGCTGGCCATGACTGAAAATTGCTTCAAACTTGAAGACTGGATTTATCTCCAAATCTCCGGTACTTCATGGGCAGTGTTTTTGTCCCCAGCCTGGCCAATCTGTATGTACATTTATTCGAACAAAACTGTGTACTCAATACAGACAACCCTTATCGCAATTGTATCATTGAGTGGAAATGTTACATTGACGATATTTTTGTCATCTGGAGAGGCGATCTGGATACGCTGAATGCTTTTCATGGCTGGCTGAACATCCAGAATAATTTTCTCAACTTTACCATGGAAGCCAGTAAGTTGAGCTTACCATTTCTAGAACTCCGTATTTTTCCATGTGACACTGGCCTAGGAAGTGAACTTTATACCAAGCCCATGGCCAGAAATTCCATCTTATCGTATGATAGTTTCCATCCTAAGTCTTTGCGGGAAGGATTGCCATTTGGGCAATTCCTGAGGCTGAGACGGAATTGCTCTACGATTGATAACTTCAAGAAGAATGCAGATTTCCTGTCTCATAACCTTCGAGCCAGGCAATATCCTCCCAGACTGGTACAGCGATCGTATAAGCGGGCTTCAAATAACAATCGGGCAGCCCTGTTGGAACCCTCTGTACCTAAAACATCTTTGAACAGACTGACTTGTGTTAACACCTTTAGCACCCAATCAAATCAAATCAAATCCAGAAGATCATACGCAAACACTGGCGGATTTTAAAGGTTGGTTTTTTCGAACTTCCACCTCCATTGTTCTCTTTTAAGAGAAGTGCCAATTTGCGTGATACTCTAGTTCACACACGTCCTAGAAATACAGCTGCTGCACCGTTGAATACCCTTTGGCAAATTCCACCTGTACAAGGGCATTACGCATGCGGTAGCTGTGCTGTGTGCCCGCAAACACAACACACTACTGAGATTGACATTGGCACCTGTAAACCATGGCGACAAACAAGACATACAAACTGTAACAGTGAGAAGGTGATTTATTTAATCACATGTCCTTGCAACAAGAAATACGTAGGTATGACGACTAGGAAAGTCAAGCTTAGAATCATGGAACATAAGAGCTCCATTAGGTGTAGGAAACAATCGACTCGCTTGACCAACCTCTTTGTCAAACTCAATCATAAACCTGACGAAGTCTCTTGGACCATCCTCGAACAACCTTTCATTCCCTCGCATGTCATGGATATAGCGACCTTTCTGTTTAAAAAAGAACAGCGTTGGGTGTTTAAACTACATAGTGATGAGGTTGGGCTTAATAATGCCATTCCCTGGACCTCTTTACGCTGATATAACACATTTGCGCAGTATGGGTCTGAAGGGAGGAATTGATGTTTAGATTTCCATACATGAATACCTGTTGGTGTATATTGGATATCATTGGGTCTCCTTCACTAGGGTCACCTTTTTCCCGTCTATAGAGATGGATTTGGCTTGACTCACTTTATCCTAGGTCTGGATAGTCTACCTACCAGTTTCATTGGTCCACATTTATTCGTATATGCATCTATAATGTCTCTGTGTGGTGTTACATTCTCCTGATTCCCCCTTCAGTATAGAGGACGTTCTACCATTTATCCATTGTTCATTTGTAAGTGGTGTCCCTTATCCTACACCATAGCGCTTTCATGAGTATTGTTTGAGAGCAGCGCGGCCGTCTATAGAGTCTACTTTGTCAGTTGGGTATTATCACATTTTGCATTTTATCTGCAAGTGCTGTGTAATGTTCATACAGTTGCGCCATTGAGTACGCTCATCTGTCAGGTGGATTCGTGGTTCTCTACGATGCGCTGTAGTCACAGTGCAATGACATTTATGATATTAATCTGTTAGATCTACACTACATCTCACAGAGTGTCCGAGATTGATTCATACAGGCACCGTAGTTTGAAGCCGTAACACTACTATCATGTGACGGATCCTCGGCTGACGCTCCGCACGTTGACTTCCGGGTGCCTTAGTGTTTCAAATAGACGTGCCTGTTTCCGCCTTGTTACCGCTCGGAACGATCAGGAAGACCGTCCGGGGTAGCGACGGACTGGTAAAGCAGCTTGCATGCCATTAGCGCAGTTTTACCAATATTTACTGCTTAGTTCATACTTGCTAGCCTGTTAGTCCGTCTGGTGGCAGTTCTTTCTAGTATGATGCTGTATTACCAGTGCGTGATAGCTTATGTCTTCTGAAGCTGTATAAAGTTACATTCACAGATGCTAGTGTACTGGTTTTATGTCCATCCTATGTATATGGACGAGATATCCTAAGTGCTAAGGGCTGCTCAATATTCACCTAGTCGCCCAGCAATAGTCGCTATATATTTTTTTAATTGATTACATTGACGGCAGTTCCATAGCTTTGTCGTAGATCTAACCTTTTGGCCCTGACAGTCATGTTGAGGGATTTCTAGTTTTTGTGTTCTTTGTGTGGCGATGATAATGCTATAGAGAGGAATGAAGCATTTTATATCTGGCTTCTTCCTGATATTAGGTTTTTATTAGTTTTATTTTTTGTATAGAGCGCTGTCTCACGCCCTGAGTCATTACCAGGAGCGTAGGAGTGTATCCCCGATTGATTGCGGGTAAGAAGGCCATCTTGTGACCTTATCATGACAATTGTTTATTTTCACAGTTGTTTGAAGTGACTGAGAGCTGTATTCCAACACAATTTGTGACATTTATGTGTTCTCCTGTTTCTGTTTTCCAAACAGGTGTTTTCTGTGTATCCCTGCAGTTCCGTTTACCTTCTAATAAGCAGGTACTTCTGTAGGTTGTATCGTTCAATTTAGTTTTTGTTTTGTGACTCTTTGCACCTTATCTCTTTTTTGATGCAGTAGTACCACCTCTGGTCCTAAAAAAAGCCATGATCACAATGTTAGATCATAGTTGGCTGAAACATGTTGAATATGTGCGTTATTAGTGTGCTCAGAGTTTTTTCGAGAACACATTTTTTTTTTATCCTTTGACACCTCTAGATATTTAATAAACACATTTTTCTTTAGGTAGTCCATTTTAACACTGTTCATATACACTGCACTCTCTTTACACATAGTTTCATCTCACCCCAGGCAGCCTCATCAATCTTTAGGAGAACTAGACCTCTGTTGCTATACCTTTAAACATCCGTGAGCTCCTCCTTCTTTCGACACTAGCAATGGAGTTGTAGCTCCTTAACTGCACCAGGTGCGGTTAAGAGGAGGTCCCAAATGATGAAGCATGCCACCTCGGTGGGTTGTTGTCACTAAATCACAATTTCGCTTTAGTACACCAGCGGACTTCTTGTTGATATATATATATATAGTGAATAGGGGATTCTGTCAGTGCAGGTCTTTAAAACATCCCTCAGACCCTCTAACTGACCGGTGTTTTTGTGGTATACCATATACCCAGGGCCTGTAAACTAAAGTGGCTTGGAGCACTTATTGTGCTACCAACTAAGGTAGCACTCTAAAACATGCCCCAGGCCTGCCATTTCAGCCTGAGTGCAGTGTTACACTGCCATGTCGACTTGGCTGTTGAAACTCCTTGCCAAGCCTTAAGCTCCCCTTTTAATAAATATGTCACCCCTAAGGTAGGCCCTGGGTACCCCAGAGGGGAGGGTGCTGAATAAGTGAAAGGTAGGATATGTACATTAATGTTTTACATGTCCTGTTAGTGAAAAACAAATTGTTTTTTCACTACTGTGAAGCCTACTGCTCTCATAGGTTAACATTGGGGATTCCTTTTTACATTAAGCGCTCTCAGTTTATGGTATTTATTTGTTTAATATTTCCGTGTGTATTTATCCATATTTATTTTTGGGCTTTCCTATTGGTATTGTTTCATATTTATTGTGAATTTTGAGAATAAATGGAGTTGTAAAAGGGTGCTTTTCCACATCTATTTTACTGATGAACATGCACTCATACTTTGATGTCTGACGCATTATAACAAATTAAGCAACCAAATATAATTATTACATGCACAGGTAAATATTACCATTATATTTTATATATACGTTTACATATGCATGTATTAAAGAAAATCTCATTCTGTTTTTTAACTCCACAAGCTCTCTATCAGCTCAACTGTTGGCCAGGAATTCATGAAAGAAAGTATGGTGAATCACTCACAAGAAGCACAATTTTCAGTATTTTTCAACTTTTAAAAATGAATACAGACAGGAAGCACATTGTTTTCTGTCTGTCTTTATCTGTTAAAAATCAGTACAAATTGGAAACTGGGAGCCTTAATTACATTTAATAAGCTGTCATTCCGAATTGACAAGAGGTGGATCTGTCATGTTTGGTATTTATAGAATCATAATGATAAATGCTATTTAATGGAAAAGTCAAATATATTATTACTATTTTGAAAATGCCACTTTTAGAAAGTTGGCATTTTCCTGCTCTTAGCCCCGTGTGCCTACAACCTGTCTCTGATTACATGTCTGGGTTGGGTGACAGCTGGGCTTTGTGTATGCCACTAGACAGCCACACACAATGGTTGCTTAGGTGTGACTTGATGAGCCTTGATGGGCCATCCTGGCAGGATGAAAGGGAGTAGCTGGACACAGCCACACACCGACACCTAAATAGGCTGTGTTCTGTCGCCACAAAAAGGGCTGCATCCCCCCTGCAGTAGTTCTGGAGCCAGGACAGGAAGAGAGGACCTCTGTGCACTTCAAAGACCCTTCTGTGAAGTATTCCCCACTTCAAAGGCACCACTGGGTTAAAGAACTGGACCTCAGACCCTTCCACTTCAGCATACTTATGAACCTGTTAATACTCAGCCAGGAAGAAGGACTGCTGTGCTGTTGAAGGACTGCCACTCTGCTGGACTTCTGCTCTGGAAGAACTGCTTTCTTGCTATGCTGTGTTGTACTGCTGCCCTCCTTGCCTGTGTGAGAAGGACTGTACCCACATCACTTGAACACAGAACCCTGATTGAATCCAAGGGTTAGTTGGCTGGCCTCCTGAACTGCAGTCTCAGGGACATCAAATACTTCCAACCACCCTGCTTCTGCACCTTAACTCTGCCATCTGTGAGTCTGCTCTGCCAAGTAGTTACACCCCAGTCCTAGGCTCTTGAAAGTGGGCTTAAGGTGCTGCTCATTCAGAACCAATGCTTCACCGTTGTTGCAGAGAACAGAGCCAATGCTTCACCACCGTTAGGTGGTCAGCTCCACTGGTGCATGGATAGAAACAAACACATCACCACAGCTGCGTTGATTGGAGTTGACACAGTGCCGCCTTTGGAACCACCACAGTGCAACGTTCCTCCGGGCAAGGCCCTTGAATCCCCGTCGACGACAACCTCGACGACGATGCTAAGAACTCTGCATTGTGGCCCACCTGCTGATCAGAGTCAATATATCATCGCTGATGCTCTCATCGCAGCAGACGTATCACCTCGCCTGCACCCCGCATCCTACCCACCTACATAAGTCTTGATGCCCATGCAGTCTGGCCTAAGGTACTTTTGCTCAACGGGCCAAGCCTGGTCCCTGTAGCTGGCCCATGCTCCATCACAGTCAGCTGGAACTTTGGACTAGTGCTACAAGATACTGCATGTTGGTCCTTTGTGCTTTTTGGAGCCATTTTCACTTAAATCTTTAAAACTCCATATCTCCTGACCTACTGATTGGGTGTTTGTTGCTTTGGTTTTAAAGTAAGCTCTGTTTTTCTAACCAGTTGTATTTTTTTGTAGGGTGTTTTCACTGTTTCACTGTTTAAAGTGTTGCACAGACAATTTGCACCTTGCCTCTAAAGTTAAGCATGACTTCACTGTGTCAGGATACCAAGAGGTGAGCACAGGTTAATTTAGGGTATGTTTGGGACTTACCCTAACTAGCATTGGGGCTCCTGCTTGGGCAGATTCCACACCTCTGCCAACGAGAAACCCAATTTCTAAAAATAGCCTCATATGCTAATGTTGCAGAATGTTGTAATAAAGAAAGGCATAACTTTTGTAACTTTTGAAATTGTATCTGGTAATGCAGACAATAAGGATTAATATCCAGTTAGCCCTCCACCTCCTGGATGGGATTCCTATGAAGTTGCTGAAGGCTATGCATGCATGAAAGATTTCACAAACTGGGAGGTAAAAAAGAAGAATGCATCATTTGTAATTGCATTGTTTAGTATTTTCCAATAATTTTAACAGAGAAAAAGTGCCAAATGTTTTAAATGACTCAGTATATATATTACCTACTGGCGGTTGCCAGTAGGTAGTTATAGTTAAGACCTATTTTCCATAGGAAATCCGCAACATTCTATTCCCAATAAGTCTGGCGCCGGTTGACGAATCTTCGCGAAACTTTTGGCCAGCTCTAGTCCGCTCCTAACCTGGAAGTTTCGTGGTGATTCGTCAAGCGGGGGCCAAGAAAAAAGGGGGTCCCGAAACGTGTTTTCCCCATGCATTTTCCTATAGGACCTGTTGATGCAGCCACAGCCCGAACTGCTGAACGGAATTACACCAAATTTGGCAAAGAGGTAGTCCTCTGTTCAGACTTGTGCCTTTTGCATAAATGGTGTAAATCCGTTCAGTAGTTCCTGAGAAAATTAGAGTAAAAAAGATAGATATATCTATGGCCTCGGAGGATCCACGCACCCTATGCGCACCCTAAGCGCACCCTCCCTGAACCGAGCGCGCACCCTCCCGATCACGCGCTGAATGCTAATTGGCTGTCAAGTGTCTGTGTACATTTGAAACCAGGAACTGTTGAAAGCCATTTTGTGCCTCAGTAGAAGCGAGGCTGATTAAGTAAGGCAAATAATTGTGTGAAAGATGTATAGGGAGCAGGGTAGAAATACTCTGACCCTCTAGTGTTACTTAGGGGTCCCAAAAGGACCCCCCTGGGGCCCCTTTTATTTTTTATTTAAACCAGCGAAATGCACGCAGGGTGCGCGGATCCGGCAGGAAAAAAAAAAACCCGAAGCGCGGCAAATTGTTAGAAATTAATAGGGGGAGGGGGGCTGCGTGGCCCCCCTCCTGGAGCTCTCGAGGGCCCTGGGGACCACCACCACCCAGGGCCGGCTCCTACAGTGTCCTGGGGTGCCCACCCCAGGACACTGTTGTTTGCTATGAGAGGGCGGGAGTCTCTTCCGCCCTCCCATATCAAACTTCGTTAGGATTTTGAAAGAGAGAGCAGGGAAACCTGCTCTCTCTTTCAAAATCCAAATGATATTGCTTTTCCACACGGGGAGCTGCATGTCAGCAACTCCCCATGTGGAAAAGCAATGCCGGCTCCCGAAGGACGCGGGGAACCGGCTGGGACCGTGGGGGCGTTTTTTTATAAGCCCCGCGGGATGGGGTCCCCGGAGATAATAAAAATTAGTTATAGGGGCTATTTTTTTTTTACAGTAAAATTAGGAGGCGCGCATCCTAACGCGTTGGATGCACGGTTTCTCTCGCGTTGGGTGCGCGGTTCCTAACGCATTGGGTGCGCGGGTCCAAGGACAAGAAACTGACATTTTTGGGAGATAAACATCAAGTTTAAGTGTTTTGTTCTTGAGTGGCATTGCAATCGTGCACCAAACAAGTACCCAACGCTTACCGTACGCGGATGCTTTCGCGTAGGGATCAAGAACGGTGCGCATAGGGTGCGCGGATCCCAAAAAATTGGGGGAAAAAAATAAAAAATAAAGTTTTGAAAATATAGTTTAAAAAATATGTTAAAAAATATAAAAATATGTTTTAAAACATTAACAATTTTTTTGTACAAAAACCCAATAAAAACAAATAATATTTTTTAATTTTTAAAAGAATTAATAGAAAAAATAAGTTTAAAAAAAGGTGATAAAAAAGCATTTTAAAAAACATAATTAAAGGAATTGACACACTGAAATTGAAAAATTTAGAAATTGAATGAAAATCATTAAACATAATAGCTTTAGAGATAAATTATAGATAGGAATTAGCATTTAAAAAACCTTTGAAATTCACTGAATAAACCATAGGTTTCAGTGGTGTTATAGTTAGCTGGACATTTCCCTCGTACAAAACCCTAGAAATTCCCCCGTTATAGTTAGTTCAGCTAACTTTAACTTGCGCGCCCGCGCAATGCACTGCTGATGACATCACATATTACATCACTCATAGCATGGTCAGTGACATCACTGATGACATCACTGATGGCATCTCATATGACATCACTGATGCCATCACTGATGACATCATCCATGTAATAAATTAGTGCATCTTCTCACACCCTAATATAACCTTTGATACACTGACTCAAAATTTCAGACGGCCATTCTCAAAACCATAGATACTCCAATACCAATAACTACATACCCGCTCTTTGACTCTTAGGTCTACACACACCTCCACTCACTCACCTGTAGAGTCACTCATACTTACAGTCACTCAGTACAGGACTATCATATGCATTTATACACCTATATAGACACTCAGACACTGCCAATCATCCATAGACATGCTCACACACCTAGTCAATCATGCAAATAATTAATCACACTCCAATTTACTTACCTATACAGTTAAACACACAAGTTCACTTACTCATAACAATACCACCACATTCTTACGCTCTTATACAATTACTGATACAAGCACACACTCATCCATACAACCACTCTCACAATCACACACGCTCACATATACCTAGTTATATACTCTTACACACATATACCCTGCCTTTCACATATGTAGTTACTCACACATGTGCCACTGAGAGATACATTCAATCACTAACACACCCATTCATACAATGACCCAACCATGCAGTCCATCACAGATGCACTCTTAAAACCATGCACCCATAGAATCACCCACTCACACATCTACGCACAGAGTCACACACACCCTACCCACACAAACACTCAGGCACCCATACAGATACTCAGACAACCAATCAATAACCCATATAGACACTCATATAGCTATTCACAAAACCATGCAGCCACTTATACACCAACAGACAGACAGATACAGACATTCACACAGTTTAGTCACTAGTCTGCAGTAAGATACATTGAGGTGCCGATTCCGATCCTGGAAAAACCGGGTACGAACCGTCGGTCGGAGCGTTTTCTCCGTCCGACTCGTACCCGGGAAAAAACATTACAAACATGGAAGTACGATTCGCACGGAAACACCATTTCCGTACGAGTCGTACAAAACACCGACTGACGAAAATATACATACAAATGTGATCCGGGAAAGCGCCGACGTGACGTCGGGACGCTTTCAGGCAGCGTTTCACGAACCAGGAAGTACGATTCGAACCGACAGCAGTCCGGACGGCAATATTTTTACGGCACCCGAAAAGTGCCGGAAAAGCGAAGTACGCCGCGAAACGACCAGATTAGGGGGCCCGGTACGTGCCGTACCCCCCACAGCCCTCGTGAGTACGCGCCGAACCCCCCCAGCCCCCGTGAGTACGCCCCAAACCCCCCCCAGCCCCCATGAGTACGTGCCGAACCCCCCCCAGCCCCCGTGAGTATGCGCCGAACCCCCCGTGTATGTACACCTGTGTACGTTTGAGTCGTACCCCCACCCGTGTATGTATGGAGCATACCCCCACCCCACAGTGGATGTACGGACTGTACCCCCCGTGTATGTACACCCGTGTACGTACGAGTCGTACCCCCACCCATGTATGCACACCCGTGTACGTACGAGTCGTACCCCCTCCCGTGTATGTATGGAGCGTACCCCCACTCCAACAGTGGATGTACGGACCGTACCCCCCCGTGTATGTACACCCGTGTACGTACGAGTCGTACCCCCACCCGTGTATGTATGGAGCGTACCCCCACCCCAACAGTGGATGTACGGACCATACCCCCGTGTATGTACACCCATGTACGTACGAGTCGTACCCCCACCCGTGTATGTATGGAGCGTACCCCAACCCCAACAGTGGATGTACGGACCGTATCCCTCCGTGTGTGTACACCTGTGTACGTACGAGTCGTACCCCCACCCGTGTATGTATGGAGCATACCCCCACCCCAACAGTGGATGTACGGACCGTACCCCCCGTGTATGTACACCCGTGTACGTACGAGTCGTACCCCCACCCGTGTATGTACGGTGCGTACCCCCAGCGCGTGGGGGTACGACTCGTACGTACACGGGTGTACATACACGGGGGTACGACTCGTACGTACACGGGTGTACATACACGGGGGGTACGACTCGTACGTACACGGGTGTACATACACGGGGGGTACGTACCGGGGGTACGACTCGTACGTACACGGGTGTACATACACGGGGGGTACGACTCGTACGTACACGGGTGTACATACACGGGGGGTACGACTCGTACGTACACGGGTGAACATACACAGGGGGGTTCGGCGCGTACATACGGGGGCGGGGGGGCGTTCGGCGCGAATGTATGCACATGTCTCCATGGTTGCTATGGGAGTTCGATGCGGACGGTGGTTTTTCCATACAGTTGTAACATCGGACGCACGGGATGGATCGTACTTGCGCGGTCGGACTTCACTTTTCACATTTGGACGGTAAATCATCCGGGGACGTGTCGGACACATTTTCCGACCCGAGGACGTGTGGGGAATTATTCCCAATGTGATTCGTATGGACTTTTTCCCATGCGAATCGTACTTGGCAGTTTGTACGGCACTTGTACGATTCGTACGGTAAAAAGACCGGATACGAGTCGTACGGGGAATTTTTTTCCAGGATCCGAATCGGCACCTTAATGTCTCACTTATAAAGTCAGTCGCGCACCTAGAAAATCATCCATTCACACACTTATACACCCACTCATTCTTCGATAGGCCTTTCCCTATATAAAATAAACATATTAAAACTTTACATGTCATCAGTGATGTCATTTGAGATGTCATCAGTGATGTCATCAGTGATGCCCATGACCATGTCATGAGTGATGTAATATGTGATGTCATCAGCAGTGCATTGCGGGGGCGCGCAAGTTATAGTTAGCTGAACTTACTATAACGGGGGAATCTCAAAGGAAGACTGCTTCAGTAGAAAGGAGTCAGAGGACACAGCGGGGAGAGGTAGGAAGCTCTTTTTAATGTTGTAACAGGCATGATGCATTTCGGCGGAGTTTGCCTTCATCTGATGCCTCTAGTCACAGGATACATGCCTCCACCCTCCTTTGATTGAGCTGCGACCCTCCCATTGGCCAGAGTCCAGCTGTTCCCAGTCCGTAGCAAACGAGTTTACCTGTAGTTCTTTGTAGAAGAACTACAAATCCCAGCAAGCAACACAATATATCTATATATTTTTTTTTTCTCGAGTCATTTCTGCACTTGCACGCTGTACTCCAAATCGAAGGGTGTGTCATCGTGGGGATCTTTGCAGCAAAATACTATTAATTATGGAAATCCTTTGAAAAGGAAGACGACGCAATGTGCAATTAAACCTGATTTATTTGTCAAACCACCATCGGACGCGTTTCGGCTGATCCCAACCTTACTCACTAATGGCGAGGCAGAATTTCCGGCATTCTTTTAACTGGCACCACTTTCAAACATGTGAAACTACAAGTGCATAAACATAGACAACAGACCCGTAGTTTTACAAGCAACTCTACCTTTGCGGGTGTTTAAACTACAATACAATAGACATACACAACAGAACTGTAGTTTGTTAAAAGTCATTGGTTAAATCTACAGATAGGTAGCAACCCCCTAAAATCATATTAAACAGTTATTGTTTGACTTTTATTGTACACATTATTTTAGAGCACATAAATATTCAAGCATTACATTTCATTATGCGACATAAGGTTGGCTTGGCGTTATTGACATCCAAATCAAATTTACAAATTATTTAATTTATAAGATACTGCACTTTCTATATACAGCCCAAGTGGGCAGCTAATTAACGCTGCGTTATTAATGCCCAACAACAGTAAGATTTATGAAACGCTGCATTTTACGTATGCAGCCCAAGTGGGCAAATAAATGACAGTCTTAATCAATGTACACAGTATATAACTGGTTCTACCTATCGATCACCTGCAGATAGTTGCTTGTTGCGGGTGAAAGTTGTACAAAACTTATCTCTAAGTGCCCGTGTTGTTACATATGATTGAATTACAACTTATGTTTAAAAAAACTCTAATAGCAACTACATGTATTGCTATTTCTGAATGCTGAAGGGAAGAGGAATACCGCTAGACCCTCACTGTATCTCATAAATGTGTATACAGATCTTCCCCTATGTTGAGATCGCTTGGGCTCTTTGTATTTAGTAAGGGTGGGCGGAATTTGCGAAATTGACTTTCGCAAATTATCACGAAATTGCACAAAATCTCCGCGAGCATGCGAAACTTTCGTGAAGATTCGGAGATTGCTTTTCCCGCCCGATGTGTTTTTGCGTGCTCATGGGGAAATATATCTCCAACTTGCCCAAACGGTCGCTAATGGGTGCGGCCATCTTGCTCGCGATGCTTATTTCCTGTTCGCAATCGCAATGACGTGTTCGCGATCGCAAACTCTCGCGGGATAGCGTGACTGGCTACCAACAATCCAATATCTTGTGGCGCGTGCGAACCGATAGGAAAACTCGTCGGCGAAAGCAGGGACCCCGTAAGTCGCGATCGCACATGCGAGAATGCCTTTTTAAACCGGGAACAAGAAAAATACTTCTGTTTCGCGGCAGGTAGCGAAAGTTTTGACATTTTCGCGCTCCGCGGAATGCGAAAATGTCAAAATATCGCAAATTCCGCAAACGGAACAAAATTTACCGCCCATGCCTGGTATTTAGTTTAATTATATATTTAGACTCTAACTTTCTCAATGCTTTCTGTCGGTTACCACCCCTCTCTCTAAGGTGCACTGAATCAATTACATAATAAGTGAGGCCTTTAGCATCTTGATTATGCTTTTCTTGATTATATATGGTGCGAGATAGTGGAAGCAGGACCAACTATATATGAAAAAGATAGCTAAATAAAATTTGCATGGCTTTGATCCTTGGGAGTGCGATGAGTATATATATATATATAAATATATATATATATATATATTCACAGAAAAAAACATAGGTTTCAGGCACGTTATAGTTAGGAATTAGCATTTAAAAAACCTCCGAAATTCACTGAAAAAACCATAGGTTTCAGGGGTGTTATAGTTAGCTGGACTTTTCACTTGTACAAAACCATTGAAATTCCCCCGTTATAGTTAGTTCAGCTAACTATAACTGTCATCAGTGATGTCATTTGAGATGTCATCAGTGATGTCATGAGTGATGTCACTGACCATGTCATGAGTGATGTAATATGTGACGTCATCAGCAGTGCATTGCGGGCGCGCGAGTTATAGTTAGCTGAACTAACTATAACGGGGGAATTTCAATGGTTTTGTACAAGTGAAAAGTCCAGCTAACTATAACACCCCTGAAACCTATGGTTTTTTCAGTAAATTTCTGAGGTTTTTTAAATGCTAATTCCTAACTGTAACGTGCCTGAAACCTATGGTTTTTTCTGTGAATTTCAAAGGTTTTTTAAATGCTAATTTCTAATTATGCCTACAGAGATAGGACATGTGAAGAAAGAAGAAAAAATGCACAGAAAGAAAAAAAAGAAGTGCAGAAAGAAGCAACAGAAGTCCTCAAAGATGAAGAAAAGTGCCGGAAGAAGGATAACGTGCAGAAAGAACAAAAAGAAGAGCAGAAAGAAGCCTTGTTGCAAAATCATCCTGTACCCTCAACTTTTTCAGACGGATACTGGTGGTAACTGAGTCTGACTAACCAGTCCTAGAGCCAGTGCTATGTTAAAAGACACTTAGAATACAGTGAAAACACCTACGTACACTAGGGAATATTATGCGTTGGGGTTCCCCTATGATTAGCATGACCTCCTCTGTAAGCCCCTAGTATATAATAGGGCAGGGGGATTAAAACTACCTCTTAAAACAGGCCACAGGGCGTTTTTGCACACGTTAACTCAGGCCCCGTCCCCTCCCTTCACCACTGTGTAAACACGCCCTGTGTCCGTTTTTAGTTGGGAGATTAAGTTCATTTGAATCCTGAGGGTCCCTAGGGTCCAACTAGCACACTAGGTACCTCCAGTAAGTGCCACAGAGCTGCGTTGCAGAGAGGTGTAAAAAGTGGCACGGCCTGGACCACCTCTCTGCAATGCAGCTCAGTGGCGCTTACTGGAAGCATTTGGTGGGCTAGTTAGCCCCCAGGGGCCCTCAGTATTGAAGGGAAATTATATCCCCAATTTAAAACGTGCCATAGTGCGTGTTTGCACACGTCACCTCAGGCCCCTTCCCCTCCCTTCACCACTGTATAAACGCTCCCTGTGGCTGTTCTAAGTTGAGAGATTAAGTCCCCTTGAATCCTAAGGGTCCCTAGCGTCAAACTAGACCACAAGGTACCTCCAGTAAGCGCCACAGTGCTGTGTTGCAGAGAGGTGTAAAAAGGGGCTTGGCCTCAGAACACCTGTCTGCAGCGCGGCTCCCTGGCGTATACTGGAGATGCCTGTTGGGCTAGTTGGCCCTCAGGGACCCTCAGTATTGAAGAGGAATTATTTCCCCAACTTACAATTCGCTAGGGGGCGCGTTTGCAGAGTGCTGCAAGGAGGGGGCGTGGCCTCCGGCACGATGCCAGTCTTTTATTTATTTTTATTTTTTAAGAAGGGGGGCTGTGTGGTTCCCCTTCTTATTCTAATTTATTGGCCCTGATGACCCCATCCCCCAGGGCCTGTCTCCTAATTATATTTTTTTTACCCCAATCCCCAGGGCCGGCCACTGTTTTTTATTATTTTAAAAAAATATATATTTATAGACACACCTAGGACATGCTGGACAAACCGTACGTACCTATCACCATGACAATTTGCGTGATATTCATTAAAAGGCGACTATGCATACAATAAATCTACGTGGAATGTATTTACACCACTAGTGAAGCTCTGACATGTCTGATGCCCTACCATGCCTAATCCCGGTAGACACCCTTGTCGTTTATTTATACAAACATGGGTAGCTATTGACGGGCACATTTATTACACATGCACACCAAGCCATTCAAAGGGGATTCGACAAAAATTAGACCAAAACTATGCAAGAAACCCCCTCACGGTTAATAAAACACACATCCACCGCCGGATGTGTAATACTTTTTATTTTACTCTCTGGAAAGGGGACAAACATCACTTGAGAGTCACAGCGCGCTCCTGGCAGAGCCCAATGCTGTGTTACACCCACCATTGCCTGCTGAGTGCCACACACCTCTGTGTTGTATTCCGGTAGCTAGTGCATATGCTATGACACTCTCTAGCCCATGTGCACTGTAACACCACCCCGTGAATATGTCATGCCACACTTGTCTTCGCACGGGTCATATTGCCCCATCTAACGTGCCTTCCTCAATGCCTATGTTATAACGCTAGGTGCTATGCCATACATATTACAATCTGGGATCCATATCTTTGTCACAGGGCATATGCAATGTTACGCTCCCCAGCACATATTTTATATTACAACTTTAGAGACTAGTTAGGTTACACAACACTGCCCTGTGCATATTACACTCCAAGGCGCATATCGCATAGCACGCGCTAGTGCCTGTGCTATCTCGCGCTCTCCAATGAATCTGTAATTGCGCACAATGTATTGCATATTATATTTCATGCCCGGTTCATCTTATATCACACTTTTTGGTGCATAGTTTATACCATACACTATATCTAGTTTTCATTTTCAATCGTGCTCTCAGGACTATGTTCTATATAACACTGTGTTTACCTACCCTTTTCACGGGCATTACATTTTGCGATAGAGGGTGGAGGGTCAGGGGGTGTTTCTGCCAAGTGAGCCCGGAGTCACAGTCACAAACGTCCTCTTCTTCCTGAATAAAAGTGAGATTATGCTGCATGCTTGTTCATATTTTAAGTAGTTCGCACAGACACACGTTTTAAAAACAATAAAGTTCCTAATATCCTTCTTCTCTGAACAGTTAGCTTCCTGCCCCATCCCCCTCCTCCCTATCCTCTGTTGTGTGAATCCA
Organism: Triturus cristatus; assembly: GCF_964204655.1. Classification (NCBI taxonomy): domain Eukaryota; kingdom Metazoa; phylum Chordata; class Amphibia; order Caudata; family Salamandridae; genus Triturus; species Triturus cristatus. The sequence continues at coordinate 483,819,747 of NC_140580.1, read as the reverse complement.
TGGACTAGCCTCCTCCCTCCTGCCATGCATGGTCTGATGTGCTGCCGCTGCCCTCAATTTAGTATGGTGTACCAGTCCACTCCTCCTGCCCTCCATTGCCCAATTCTATGCCCCATCATTGACCTCCTGCTTAAACTCTGTGCTTAGCTTGCTGCCCCTATTCTCCTTCCCCCTGCCCTCCGATGTCTTTGTGCATGCCCCTGCTCCATCCTTTTTGCCCACCATGTTCCATGGACCTGCCACTCCTATCTACTCTGAGTGTTCTGTTGAGCTGCCACTCCCCTCCCACCTGCCTAGCATTGTCAGATGACTGTAACTTGTCCCTGCCACCTCCACCCTGCCTGTCCACATGCCATGCCCCTATCCTCTTCCTCCTGTCCTACATGGTCCATTGTACTTCCACACCCTTCTGCCCTCCCTGGTCTGTTGTGCTGCAACTGCTCCTCCTGCCTGCCCCGTGCGGTCTGTTGTGAGGCCCCTTCCCCTGAACTGTCATGTCTGTGCACAGGTCCTGACCCTCCCTTCTATCCTCCATCGTCCTTTGTGCATGCCCCTGCACCCTCCTCCTTGCCCAACATAGCCATTGTGCTGCCACTAACCCTCCCACTTGCCATGCATGGTCTTCTGTGCTGCCATGGCCCCTCCCACCTTCCCTGTGTGGTCAGTTAGCTGCCCCTGACCCCCTCCCACCTTCCCTCCATGGTCTGTGTGTATGCCATCACAGTCTCAGTGTTGCTCTTCATGGTGTGTCTTGCTTCTAGTGCCCATCCTGCCTGACCTCCAAGGCTATCTTGCTGCTCCTGCCCTGCTCCCTTGCCCCCAACCCTCTGTTTACATGTGCAGACCCCTACTCCCTCCCTCCTGGCTTGTCTGTTCCATTGTAATGCCCCTGATCCGTCCCTCCTGCCCTTTATGGTCTGTTATGCTGCAGCTTTCTCTCCTGTCTGTCCATTATGGTCAGCTAGCTACCATTGCCTCTTGCCCCTCTGTTCTCTGTCGTCCATGTGCATGGCCCTGTACCCTCCCTCTTGTTTTCTATGGATTGTTGTGCTGCACTCCCGTCCCTCATGCCCTGTGTGGTGTATTGTGCTGCTGCAAACCCTGATGCCTTCCCTGCAGGGTCAGTTTGGTGCACCTCTCCATGTCCCTCCTGTCCTCTGTTATCCAAGTCCATGTCCCTACCCCATTTCCTTCCATGATCCAATGTACCATACTTGCGAACATTTTGAACTTGGTAAGAGGGAGATTTTGAAAAAAAACTGGGGTATTGATTTTCCCCTTTGACTTACATTGAAAAAGAGGAGATTGTAGACAGGAGACAGATCAAATAAAGCCCATTTGAGCTTAAAAACATTGGACGTTTCCTGGCTGAATCGGGTCTGTTGGCATGTATGGTTGTACTACCATTGCCTCTTCCTTCTGCCCACAATGGTCTATTACATTGCCACAGCCTCTCTTGCAAGTCCTGTATTGTTGGTTTGTTGCCCCTGCCCCCCTTTCCACTGCCCTCCATAGTCTGTTGTGCTGCCACGGCCCTTCCTGCCTGCTCAGTGTGGTTACATTGTTGCCTTTGCACCCTCATACCTGCCTTCAATTTTCAGAGTTCATGCCCCTGGCCTCTGCCTCTCAACAGTATCCTAATGAACAACTAGATTGCTAACATTCTATATTTATTACAAAAGTGTGGAACGCCTGACGTCATCTTGATGTAATCAAAACTGTAATACCTAGAGCATTTCCTTTAGAAATTACATATATGAGAGGGCATCAAAATTATGGTTAGTGCTCTAAAAGACTAAAATAAGGACATATTTTCTGAGTTTTCAAATAGCGACAAAGCACTTTTAAATTATTTGTTATCTTTATGTTTTTTTATCCAGTTGACCACTTGATTAAATGTTGCACTTAGGGGAGAGGATGTGGTGTTACTTCCAGAACTGCAGACTTTGCAACTGGGGAACCAGGTTGGAGTTTCTGCTTCAGCTCGACATTCTGTGATTCTGGTCAAATCACTTAGTCTCCCATGTATACAACCAAAATGAATTTGTTCTTGTGTGATGTAACCAATGCTCATGTAAAGCACTCCAATACCTGACAAGTCTGCACTATATAACACTGCAAAAACACAAAATAATAAGTGTTTTGCACACTTCTGTCATTGGGCTATATTTGGGCTACATCTGGGTGATTTTGGGCTACATTTGGGCTCTTTTGTCTCCGGTGGCCATCTTGGGAGATTTATTTGTTATGAAGTTTCCTAATTTCCTCATGTACTGCAGTCTCCTCAGTAGGAAATGCTTTCAGTTTTTTACTTTCCATCATGAAGGTATTCAGATATGTCACACAATTGCCATAAATTCTGAATGTTAGCACTCTAGTTGCTCATTAGCTCACTGTAGTAAAATTACTGTTCCCCATGGAAGTCTGCTCCTGGTATTAAAAGTGCATGTTTCAGTCTGCATGTCAGAATTTTTTAATGAAATAGAAGAGGATTTGAGAAGTCACTCAAAATGTGCCCTCATTTTCTTTCTTCAGCATTAATCATAGTTTCTATTGCGAAATGAACCCCCTCATTGTGTTCCTTTTTAAATTAAATGTTTTAAGTGTTACCAGTTTATTCCAATCAAGATGGCTTCAGGTGTGCCATACTTTTGTCATAATGAAGACAGTAAGCGCTCTAGTTGTTTTTAAGAACACTCTGGGACATTCTGTCATTGGGCTATACTTGGGCTACATCTGGGTGATATTTGGGCTACATTTGGGCTCTTTTGTCTCTGGTGGCCATCTTGGGAGACTTATTTTTTATGAAGTTTCCTAATTTCCTCATTTACTGCAGTCTCCTCAGTAGGAAATACTTTCAGTTTTTTACTTTGATTCTATCAAGAAGGCATTCAGATGTGTCACACATTTGCCATAAATTCAGAAAGTTAGCACTCTTTTTGCTCATTAGATCACTGTAGTAAAGCTACTGCTCACCAGGGAAAACTGCTGCTGATATTGAAAGTGCATGTTTCAGTCTGCATGTCAGAATTTTTTAATGAAATAGAAGAGGATTTTAGAAGTCACTCAAAATGTGCCCTAATTTTTCTTTCTGCAGCACTAGTCATACTTTTTATGGAAAAATGAACCCCCTCATTTTGTTCCTTTTTAAATTAAACGTTTTAAGAGTTACCACTTTAATCCAAGCAAGATGGCTTCAGGTGTGCCATATGTTTATCATAAGTAGGACTTTTAGCGCTCTAGTTGTTCTTTGGAACACTCTGGGAAGCTGCAGTAGAACACAAAGGAATCAACTGACAGTCTCTGCCCTTGTTGGATGTACATGTTTTACTGAGAATGTCAGACTTCATTCTCACATGACTGAGAAAGATAATGTGAATTTACAGAAAATAAGCTCTCAGTTTAGCTTATAGATCACCTTCCAAACCTCTGTGGGAAAAGCATGAGAAAATATTTTTCTCTCAATCATGATATCCCAGCAGAAGGCTTTTTCACATGGTGAATTCACCTTAGAACATACCACAATTCCTAAAATGAGTATGGTACCATCAACAAATGATTTATAATGTAACTAAAGTCTTAAAACCTTCTATTAACTGCAATGCTTTTTAATGAGGTGCTATCATGTATATTGTATATTGGTCCCAAGATGGCTGCCAACACTTCTTGGATGAAGTGCTGACAGCCAATCAGATCTCAGGATGAGGTGTGTGGTTAGGCTCCGCCCACATATGTATATGATTTTACTTTTGATTTTCTCAGGAACTACTGAACAGATTGACACCAGACCTGCAAAAGGCACTTCCCTGACCTGAGGACTACCTCTCTGCCAAATTTCAAGTAATTCTGTTCAGCCGTGCGGGCTGTACCTTGGACTAAAGGTCCCTATGGAAAATTGCATGGGGAAAACGCGTTTTGGGACCCCCCTTTTTTCTCAGCCCCCGCTTGACGAATCCCCCCGAGACTTTTAGGGTAGGAGCGGAGCGGACCGCCCCACCTATTTTGAAAATTTCGCGAGGATTCGTCAACCGGCGCCAAAGTAATTCCAAATAGAATGTTGCGGATTTCCTATGGAAACACGGTCCTAACTATAACTATGTAAATGTAAATGTAAATGTATGTGTCTTGTAAAGCGCACTGCTGCCCTGAGGCGTCGTGGCGCTGTAGACCGCTGGGGAACCCGTCCTGGCTATCCCTGTGAGATGGTCCCTCCTGGGTATCTCCAAGGTGAAACCAGGCATCCCCGGCGAATGTGGGGGGCCGTTGTGGAGATGAGGCAAGCTAATGCCCAGAGTTGCCGAGTGTGTTCCTGGTTAGAGTAGGTACCGAGGCGAGAATTATCGAGTCCGTTTTGACCCTGGTCCAAGACCCTGCCGCGTCGGGAATTGAACCCTGGTCCCTGGCCGATTCTCTGCTTGCGGATCTGCCGCCTCTAACCAGTGAGCCACACCTCTCCACGACCCCCAGTAGATAATAAATATATATATATATATATATATATGTATATATATATATATATATATATATATATATATATATATATATATATATATATATATATATATATATATATATATATATATATATAAATATATATATATATATGTATATATATATAAAAACCATAGGTTTCACACATGTTATAGTTAGCTGGACATTTCCCTCGTAAAAAACCAATGAAATTCCCCCGTTATAGTTAGTGCAGGCAACTATAACTCACGCGACCGCAATCCTCTGCTGATGACTTCAGATATTACATCACTGATTACATATGTGTATTTCTGAAAAATAAATATATAAATATATATATTTTTTTTTAATTTAATAGCGATTTATAAAGCGCCTGGTGACCCAAGGGCATCCCCGCGCTATAGAGGTTTATGATCCAGTTGAGGGAAAGGAAGGGAGGAGGGACGATTAATTAGGGAATAGGTGTGTTTTCAACTTTTTGCGAAATGCCAAATAGTTGGGTTCAAGTCTAAGGGAGCGTGGTAGGGCGTTCCATCCAGTGGCTGCTTGGACAGAGAAGCGTCGTCCTCCTGTACGTGCCTTTTTACATCTGGGAACGCTGGCCAGGTGCTCATTCTCAGATCGTAAGGATCTGGGTGCTTTATAGGGAGTGATCATGCCGCTGAGGATCGCGGGACCAGATCCGTTGATCAGCTTATGTGACATGCACATGGCTTTGAACTGCACCCTTTGGCGCACAGGGAGCCAGTGCAGGGCCTTGAGGGCAGGTCTGGCGGACACTCTAGAGGGAAGGTTGGTTATCAGACATGCTGCAGCGTTCTGTGTCCGCTGTAGTTTCGTCAGGGTGGCTTCAGGGGCTCCCAGGTAGACTATATTGCTATAGTCCAGGCGGGACAATACTAGTCCCTGGATGAGTAGTTTCCTGGAAGCAAGAGGCAGTAGGGGGAGAATCTTGCGAGTCGTGCGCATGATCCCGAAACAGGTACCCCAGGTTTTGGTTGCTTGCGTCTTCATGGTGAGTTCTGGTTCGAGCCATACGCCGAGGGTCTTGACTTCACGCTTCGGGAGGGGGATTTCTCCAAACACGTCGGGCCAGATTGCTGGGGGGATGGTCGTCCATTGTTTCCCCAGGAGCATCACTTCCGTCTTTGACCCATTTAATTTTAATGATGAGTCACTCATCCAGCTGTAGATTTCTGTGAGACAGTTGGTCAAATTCTCTGGGTGGTCGATAAGTTGTGATAAGGAGACGACCAGTTGAGTGTCATCAGCGTAGCTTATCATTTTGATATTAAATGGTGTCACCACGTCCTCAAGGGGGGCCATATATGCATTAAAAAGCGTCGGGCTCAGGGAGGAGCCCTGAGGGACCCCGCTTGTGAGGGGGAGGGTGGACGAGTGGTGATTATCGTCCCATACCTGGAACGTACGTCCAGTGAGGAAGGATTCAATCCAGCCAAGGGCCGTCCCGGAGAGCCCTGCTGCCGCGAGTCGATGAAGAAGGACACGATGGTTGACTGTGTCGAAGGCTGCGCTGAGATCCAGGAGGATCACTGCCACTGACCCTCCTGAATCCAGGATGCGCCTTGCTTCTTCGATAACGGCAAGAAGGGCGGTGTCTGTGCCATGGCCCGGGCAGAATCCAGTCTGGGATTGTCGTAGTGCGTTATTGGTCTCAAGGAACTGAGATAATTGTTCGTTGACCAATTTCTCGGCTACCTTGCTGATTCCGGGAAGTAGTGATATTGGCCGATAGTTTGACATGTCCGCTGGGTCAAGCTGGGTTTTTTTTAAAAGTGCCTTTACCACCGCACTTTTCCAGCTGTCAGGGACAGATCCCTCGGCCAGCGAGCTGTTGATAAGCTCCGTGACCGTGGGAACGATGACAGGGGCCACGGTTTTCAGGAATCTGATGGGTGCCGGGTCCAGAGGGGACCCGCTTTTCATTTTAGTCAAGGTTCGTTCTACCTCTGTGCGGGTTACTGGCCGGAATGTAGTAAGTGTGGAGGGGCGAGGGTTGCTTTTGCTCAGGCCGGGGGATGAGCGGCTGGCCAGGTGGCTGCGAGGGCCGGGCGGGGGAAGGGAGGCCAGGATGCGGGAGATTTTGTCATTGAAGTATGAGGCAAGTTCATTACTTCGGTCGACCCGGGGGGTGATGGAAAGAGGGGTGTTGGGTACTTTCAGCAGCTCCTTTACTATTAAGAAGGATTCCCTGGCGGAATTGGAGGATTCTTTAATCCGTGCGTCATAGTGGGAAGCTTTAGCGTGCTTAATGGCCTCTTTGTAAAGTCTGACGGTATTATGGTATGCATCCTTGCTGGCGTGCTGCCAGTCTTTCCTCCAAAGCCGTTCGGCTTTTTTACAATTTTTGCGAAGTAGCCGGAGGTCCGAGGTGTACCATGGGGCAGAACCGGGTTGACCGTTTTTGTCCTCCCTAGTTCTCAGTGGGATTACTGTGTTCAGGGTGGTGGTGATCCACTCTCTAAATTTTATGTCGGCGACAGTCGGGTCTTCCGCGCATGCAGGGGTGGTTGTTTTTAGGATCCTTGCCCATTCTTCGGTGGGGAGTCTGGACCAGGTCCTGTCCCTGATGTAGGTAGGTGGTTTTTGTGGTTTCCTGAATATTCCTGGAAGTTGGAAGGGGACCAGGAAGTGATCTGTCCAGGGGAGGGGAAGGGCCACCTTCACTTGTACCGAAGGGGAGCTGGTGAACACTGGGTCCAGGAGGTGACCCTTGATGTGGGACTCCTGTAAGTGAGTTGGTCGGGTCGAGTTTAATGGTAAACTGAAAGCTTTCAGAGTCGGGGATCTGCGCATCGCTGGTTTTACAGTGGAGATGGTCCCGATGAATAATGGCGACACCACCGCCTCTGCCTAGAGGTCGGGGTAGGGACTGGATGAGGAAGCCCGGTGGGGTTGCTAGTGCCATATCTGATTGCGAATGTATGGAAAGCCAAGTTTCCGTGAGGAAGAGGATGTCTATCTCCAAGTCCTCTATCAGATAGTTGATTTGCGTCGCATGTTTGGGGAGCCAGCGACAGTTTAGTGAGGCGAGTTTGAGGGAGGCAGGTATGTGGGGTTTTGTGGGAAGTTTGAGTTGGACTGGTTTGCAGATGGGGCAGCGAATGAAAGGTCCATTTAAATCATGGGTAAATTCACAGAAGGGAGCTGGGGGTCTAAGGCTTAGTAGCTCTCGCCGTGAGTAACTTACCTTAGGGTCAGTTGTTTTCGGCAGGGGTTCTGGCCCTATGCCCGGTCGTGCGTGGACGGGCGCAGACGGGCTTGCCTTAGGCGCGCCTTCGGCGCGCAAACGGCGCTCCCGCTGCGCTCGTCCGCTGCGCTGGTATGGCCGGCACATTTGTACTGGTTGCGAGTGGGCGTGGCCTCGCGGTGGGCGTGGCTACCGCCTTGGGCGTTTCCCTGTCTCAGCGCTGGTCGCTGTCTCAGGGAAGGTCGAGGAGGGCTGTGTCAGCGCGTGAAGTGAGCGCTTCGAACAGGTGAGCTCCCAGGTCTTAAAATACATAACTATATATGTATAGCTAAAGATTAATGGAAGAAGACAGGTGTAAATAGGTGTCTAAATACAGTGATGTAATATCTGACGTCATCAGCAGAGGATTGCGGTCGCGTGAGTTATAGTTGCCTGCACTAACTATAACGGGGAATTTCATTGGTTTTTTACGAGGGAAATGTCCAGCTAACTATAACATGTGTGAAACCTATGGTTTTTTAAGTGAATTTGCAAGGTTTTTTAAATGCTAATTCCTAACTATAACGTGTGTGAAACCTATGGTTTTTTAAGTGAATTTGTACATTTTTTTTTAAATGCTAAGTTATGTATTTATTAATATTTTTTTTTTCAGGTTTTTCACTGTGCGCGCACCGCGCGCTTATAGATATATATGTACATTTAACTGAAATTTTCTCTGGAACTACTGAACAGATTGACTCCAGATATTCAAAAGGCACATCCCTGACCTGAGGACTACCTCTCTGCCAAATTTCAAGTAATTCTGTTCAGCCGTTCGGGCTGTACCTTGGACTAAAGGTCCCTATGGAAAAATGTATGGGGAAAACGCGTTTTGGGACCCCCCTTTTTTCTTGGCCCCCGCTTGACTAATCACCCCGAAACTTTCAGGGTAGGAGCGGAGCGGAGCGCCCCAGCTATTTTGAAAAATTCGCAAGGATTCGTCAACCGGCGCCAAAGTTATTCAAAATAGAATTTTCACATTTCCTATGGAAACACGATCCTAACTATAACTATATATATATATATATATGACACCTGGAGGGCAACAAAGGATTAAATTCAAGCACTGGGGGCTTGAAATCTAAAAAATGACTCTGATTATGGACTACAAGTCCCAGCATTACAATGAAACACTAACGCACTGCGCAAAGCCCACTGGGGGTATTTAAAAGAAGTATGCGGTGAGAGGAAATATCAGAGCCAACTGCTGGATATGCTAATAACCCATGACTAAGAGGCAGGAGCCTCGAAACGCATCGTGACAAGGGACAAGTAAAATTGTAAGCTGATGCCTGTTCTTCATGCAAATAAAACAGGAAGGTTTTTCTCTGCAAGTTGTGTGCGCTTTCAATGGTTTGGGGCACTTTGGTTACAAACTATTCACATGGAAGCCCTGCCATGGAAAGATGCACCATCCCTTTACTCTTGGGAGGCTGGAATCGGAACTGTGCCAGATTCATCAGCACTTCAGGGGAGATTAATTCAAACTAGCGTCAGCTTCAAGGCCCACTGGAGGGCAACAAAGGATTAAATTCAAGGAGATGACAGCGGAGCCCACTGGGGGCTTTAAATCTAAAAAATGACTCTGATAATGGACTACAAGTCCCAGCATTACAATGAAACACTAACACACTGCGCAAAGCCCACTGGGGGTATTTAAAATAAGTATGTTGTGAGAGGAAATATCAGAGCCAACTGCTGCATATGCTAGTCACTCATGACTAAGAGGCAGGGGCCTCGAAACGCGTCGGGACAAGGGACAAGTAAAATTGTAAGCTGATGCCTGTTCTTCAAGCAAATAAAATCAGAAGGTTTTCCTCTGCAAGTCGTGCGCACTTTCAGTGCTATGAGGCACTTTGGTTACAAAATATATATATATATATATATATTCTACAATCCAAACGATACTGAAAAGGCGCTGACTCCGTGGGAGATTTCATCAAGAAAAATGCTTTATTCACACCAAAAGCCAAACGCGTTTCGACTGACTTGCCGCCTTGGTCACTGAACACAGGTAAGACGTAATCACTACGTTTAAATACAAGCAAGATGATCATACGCTTCAAGACGAAGGCCCCTTTTGGCCTTAACGGCGATGAAGAATTACACAGCCATCTATGAGCCTACTGTACAACACAAACATTAGAACAACGATGAAGGGGTATGAACTCGAAACATCTACATCTGCCAGTTTCTGAACTGAATATGACGATATGGGCACTAAGCCCGGATTCTGCGAATAAAAATGGGCACTTAGCCCAGATTCTGCGACCAAAAATGCACTGAGCAATCATATTGCTATCAACAGTATGAACTCTAAGATAACATACGACAATGTATGATTACATTATTTACATAGACATAATGTAAATATTCAGAGTATGCAGATGTATTCTATAATACCCCGAAACATGACATTGCTTTGACATCGATAAATCGCAAACATGTGAAATGATATATGTGAAAACGAACTACAACTCCCATAATTCCTCCTAATGGCTAATATGGGTGACACTATAAATAAAGAACATTGAAAAAAGACTCACATACCGTGAGCAAGACCGATTGTGGTTGAAACGCGTTGGTGGTGGAGTTGGTGATAACTTGCACGTAAAAGAATAAAACCCTTAAACTTACAACTTCCTTGGTGTGCAGTGATTCCTCCTTGGAGGAAATTGGTGGAAAATTGAATCGAGGATTGGCCCGTCCTCGACACTAGCACCCGCTATGCGATAGCGCGCTCTCCCTTGGGGCCGTTTGACGAGTCGACATTGTGGAGTGAGAGGCACCCGACATTGGAAATCCGGTGAAGTGGTGACAACATACGGAAACTCAGGAACTCACCTGGACGAGTTTCGTTACTGATTTGGAGTCAGTGGCTGTATTGGGAATCCAGTACATCGACAGCACAATCAGGAAAGTCATCACACTGGGATTATACAGCGAGGCAAACGCTGTAGCATACTCATAGGAGGAGTTGGTTGAATTCCCGTCTGCGGTGTGGAGTATCCAACGGATCGGAGTCGGAGGACCCCGCTACGACGGAAAAACACTCAGGTAGGCGACTTCTCCCTTTCTCTCCCCTATTGAACTGTTAATGTCGTAGCTTGCATCGCCAGGATATCAATACCTGTATAGATGCAAAGGAAGTTTGAAGGGAATGTGCACACCTAAAAACCTTTAAACCGCCACATGTGAGTCTCAGCAGATTATTATATCAATTATCAACATGGAAGCGAGAGCGGCGAAACGCATGCAACGAGCGGAAACTATGTTTGTAAGAGCGGGCACAACATCACAAAAGGAAATAACTAGTGACAAGGACATTAGTCAAAATAAGAATCTTAAACAACTCTTCCTCCAACTTGAGAGACTATTGAAAAAAGAAATAACTAAAAGCTGGGAAGTGATTACACTGGAGAAATATATCGAGTGTGATCGAATACCGAGAGGACTGAGAATCTTCACGCTCCCCAATCACCCCGACACTAAGCCTGAGATGCTAGAAGAATGGGGGAAAAACAGCATGCAGTGTTCAAAAAACATGGTATTGATTGTAATCAAATACGCCAAGAAAGACATAGAGGAGCTACATGAAAACATCAGTAAAATTGAACAACAGATTACCAGTCTCAATCAGGAGGAAGAAAGTAAACAACTACGAAAGGACATGGAGAAAAATCTAGACAGACATGAAAACGAGGTAGAACAACGAAAGCAGAGAAAGTTTAGAAGAGATCAGTTAGACTATGAAACAGGAGCAATTCTAACCTTTGCTCGGAGATTTGAAGTTTTGAAAGAACAAATGGGTAAGAATTCAAAAGCAGCACTGGACGTACCGGTAACGAGTGGCTCTGAATCAGAACTAAGTGAAGAAGAAAGAACAACAAGAACTGGACACTTTACTTTTTTAGAGGAGATGAAGCTGATGTATATCGATCAAAAAAATCCGAGGGGCCAAGGAAGAGGACGAGGCCGAGGCCGAGGGAGAGGAAGAAACTATCACCAATCCTCAAAAGAAGGAGAAAAACGAGAAGAGGGGGCGGAACAACCAAGAAGCTACCCCCTACGCAATCGCTTAAAGAAATGAAACAATCAACAGGAACCAAAGTGAATCTAATTGTGAATCTCTCTGATTACAAATTGAACTCCCATGAACGCAACGTACTCAACAAAGGTTTAAGCTTCTGCCCAGAACAACATCACAACCATGTAGACACAAGAATTGACATCTACAAATTTGTAAGAAAATTAAAACTTGCCAAGTTCTTCAGTAAATTTCCGAACAGAACGAAACAAACTATCATAAAGAAAGGAGCACCGGAGACCAGTGAGTTAACACTTGAAGACATACCTGTCCTGGTTACTGCGTACGAACTAATGTCTGACAACGATGAAGTAACTGAATCTCAAGTGCTAGAACAGTTACAGACATGCACTGACAGAAGAGAACCAACTGCTTTTAAGTCCAAGTCTAAATTTTGTCCTGTGCTCAGTCCTGGAAACAGAATTGATACCTTCCATGATCTAGTAGTTGGGGATTTAGAAACACTGACTAAAACTAATAATAACCACAAAAAAGAAAACTTAAACAAAATGGAGAGACTTGCAATAGACAACTTGATGAAGAATGATAAAATCATTATCAAACCGGCGGACAAGGGGGGCAATGTTGTCATTCAGAACAAAAGTGACTACCTTAAGGAGGCGAAGAGACAACTAGATGATCACAACAATTATATCAAACTGACCAGCAATCCACTCAATGATTTAACCATACATCTAGGACTACAAATTAAGAAGTGGCAAGAGGAGGGTCTTTTAACATCGGAGGAATCCCTCTTCTTAAATAATGACAGTCCAGTGATGCCCACCATGTATTTCTTACCGAAAATACATAAAACCTTAATAAATCCCCCAGCAAGACCTATCATGTCGAGTTGCAACTCTCTCTACGAAAACATATCAGATTATGTGGACTTTTTCCTGGCACCACTAGTTACCAACCTAACATCTTATATAAAAGACACGGGGGATTTTTTAAGAATCCTAAGTGATCTTGGATGGCACAAAGGATACTATCTCGTAACGATCGATGTAGTATCATTATATACTTCCATCAAACATAGCGTTGGACTCCAAGCTGTTGAGTATTTCTTAAAACAACGAAGCATAAGACAATCCAAACACACTACAATGCTTATGAAAATGATGGAGCTCTGTCTCTATAACAACATCTTCATCTTCGATGGCCAGATATACTCCCAGCAGTGTGGCACTGCTATGGGAGTTTCATTTTCTCCTAGCTACGCCAACCTCACGATGGGGTGGTGGGAAAAACTGATAGCCTGGGATGAAAGCAATGAAAGATACACCTCCAAAACAGAATTATGGCTACGTTACATCGACGATCTTTTCCTCATTTGGAGTGGCAGCTTGAGTGAATTTGAAGAATATATGAAAATTTTAAATGCTAATGAAATCGGCTTACAATTCACGCACAACATCAGCGATCAAGAAATTCAATTTCTAGATGTAACGGTATACATAGAAGATGAAGAAATCAAGACGAGACTGTACAGAAAACTAACAGCAACCAACAGCATTCTACATGGTGAAAGTTTTCATCCTCCACAACTAAAGAAGAGCATTCCGTACAGAGAATTCTTACGTATGAGACGTAATTGCTCAGATGACTCAGAAATGGAACGTACCTTCGACGAAACAGCAAGGAGATTCCAGCAAAGAGGGTACAATGAAAAAGACATAAAACTTGGTCAAGCAAGAGCAAGGGCGATTCCCCGGGCACAGACTCTGAAACAGACGCAACAACCAAAAGAAGAAGATGCCTTAATTCGAGTGGTCCTTACATATAGCAAAGAAAACTACCAGATAATCAACATCTTGAAAAAACATTGGGATATTCTGAGGAAAGATCCAGACATTGGTCATAAAATTGGCAACTATCCGAACATTTCGTATCGGAAAGCTCCCTCCTTAAAAGACAAACTGGTCAAGAGCCACTTGACAACCACCAGCAAATCCAAAAACTGCCTGACAAACAAACAAACAGGTTTTATACGGTGCAACACGTGTAAAGCATGCAAACACGGCATGAACATGAAGGAAACTGTGGATTTCATGGGCAACATATTTAACATCTCGGAAAGGATCACCTGTGAATCCACATACGTAGTGTATGTCATTGTCTGTGGATGCGGACTATGGTACATAGGCAGTACCATCTGCCCCCTAAAGAAAAGAATCTTGGAACACCTGAGGGCAGTTTTGAATGATGACACAAACTATGCCATTGTGAAACATCTCAAAATTCACAAAGAAGACATGAAACAGAAGATAAAATATTTCGGATTAACAACAGTTCCGAAAAACGAACGTGGAGGCAACAGAACACTGAAACTAAGGAGAATGGAAAGCAAGATGATCATACGCTTCAAGACGAAGGCCCCTTTTGGCCTTAACGGCGATGAAGAATTACACAGCCATCTATGAGCCTACTGTACAACACAAACATTAGAACAACGATGAAGGGGTATGAACTCGAAACATCTACATCTGCCAGTTTCTGAACTGAATATGACGATATGGGCACTAAGCCCGGATTCTGCGAATAAAAATGGGCACTTAGCCCAGATTCTGCGACCAAAAATGCACTGAGCAATCATATTGCTATCAACAGTATGAACTCTAAGATAACATACGACAATGTATGATTACATTATTTACATAGACATAATGTAAATATTCAGAGTATGCAGATGTATTCTATAATACCCCGAAACATGACATTGCTTTGACATCGATAAATCGCAAACATGTGAAATGATATATGTGAAAACGAACTACAACTCCCATAATTCCTCCTAATGGCTAATATGGGTGACACTATAAATAAAGAACATTGAAAAAAGACTCACATACCGTGAGCAAGACCGATTGTGGTTGAAACGCGTTGGTGGTGGAGTTGGTGATAACTTGCACGTAAAAGAATAAAACCCTTAAACTTACAACTTCCTTGGTGTGCAGTGATTCCTCCTTGGAGGAAATTGGTGGAAAAAAAAAAAAAAAAAAATATATATATATATATATATATATATATATATATTCTACAATCCAAACGATACTGAAAAGGCGCTGACTCCGTGGGAGATTTCATCAAGAAAAATGCTTTATTCACACCAAAAGCCAAACGCGTTTCGACTGACTTGCCGCCTTGGTCACTGAACACAGGTAAGACGTAATCACTACGTTTAAATACACTCTTGGCTAGTTAACCTATAGAGGTTACTCATAAACATAGAAAGAGTCACTACTGCATCAGCGAGTATTAAAGGAAACGGTAATCACATAAATATTGACTTCCATCGTAAAACATAAACATTGCAAATATATGCCTCAATGTTATTAAATTGACTCGCTGAAAGAAAGCAATTAAACCCTAGTGGGTAGTGGCTGCATGTGACTCCGATATAAGGATTCAGAACACCTAAAGGAAAAACAAGCTAAAGTTAATCTTAGCTAAACTGAATGTCAAAACCTGTGCTTTAGAAGAGTGGGCAAAACACACAAAAAGAAGTCTTTGAAATATGTGGTAATACTACAGTGCTGTGTGTACTGTTTTTATTGCAGATGCACACTGAGGGCCTCATCCGCGTTAAGTCCATTCGGAATCTTGCTATCAAGTAACAAGATGTATCTAGATTCGAGTTTGCGAAGAGATAATAATCTGTTCCCTCCTCGAATGTTTTTGGGGACACTATCTATCACAAAATATGTGAGATCCTCACTTCTACCCCTGTGCACGGTGTTTATGTGACGTGCCACAGGGTAAGATGGATCGTCACTGTTGATTGCACGAAGGTGCTGCAGAATTCATACGTGTACCTGGTGGATAGTGCAACCCACATACAGTTTGTTGCAGGTACACTTGAGAACATAAACTGCAAATTCTGTCTTGCAGGTAAAGTTGCTGCGGATTTCAAAAGGAGTGTGTTTGAATGGCAAACTAAGGCTGCGGGTATTAGTCCCAAATTTGCACGCCTCACATTTGGCACATTTGTAAAATCCATTTCTTGCTTTGAGCCATTCTGTTTTGGTATCTAGTCTGGGTGAATTACAAACTAGCTCCTGCCTCATGGATTTCGCTCGTCTAAATGTGATTTGTGGAGGTTTGCCGCATATCTCTCCCATTGTTGGATCACTACATACCGCTGGCCAATGTTTCGTAAGTATTCTGCGTATGTTGTTGTGATAGATGTTATAGCCAGTGATTAGTCTTGGTGGTGTACTAGTTAGAGGGTCGCGTGGTGACATGGAAATGGTTGTGTCTCTTTTGAGTAGCTTTGCTCTTTCTACTGTGGCGCATTTGTTTTCTGCCTTGTGGAGGATCTCTGGTTTGTATCCTCTGTTGTTTAGTCTATCAAAGAGTTCTTTTTTGGCTTGATTGAAACTAGTTGGAGAGCTGCAGTTTCGTTTCATCCGCAGACATTCCCCGTAGGGGATGCTTTCAATAAGTTTACTGGGATGAAACTGCTGGCGTGTAGGATGGAGTTCCCTGAGGTGCTCTTTCTATAGGATCTTGTTTCTATATTGCCATCATGGATGTACAGTTCTAAATCTAAAAAGTGGATTAACTCTTTGCTGACAGTACAAGTAAATTTTAAATTCAACTCATTGTTGTTGAGATCTTGAGAAAATGTTATGGCAGTTTCTTCTGTGCCTTCCCACAATATAAAGATATCATCTATATATCTCGTGTACAGTTTTATGTTCTCTTGTAGTTGTAAAGGGTAATCAGCCATGAGCACCTGCTCCTCCCATCAGCCCATATGCAAATTAGCATAGCTGGGGGCGAAGCAAGTACCCATGGCCGTACCTTGGATTTGCTGGTAGTGTAGCCTGTCATACAAAAAAACATTATTATGTAGGCACCATTTCGCCATGTCTAATAGCATGGCTGTGTGTTGGTAGAGCTCCAATGGCCTTTTGTTGAGAAAAAATTTCATGGCATTGAGACCATCATCATGCTTAATGCTTGTATACAGACTCTGTACATCAAGTGTCAAAAAAACAGAATTGTCATTCCATTGGTGATTATCTATTTTTCTCAAAAAGTCCCCAGTATCTCCAATGTACGATGGTAAGCTCCGAACGAAGGGTTGAAGAAAGAAATCGATGTATCTACTTGTGTTTTCGAAGAGACCCCCAATAGCTGAAATAATAGGTCTTCCAGGGGGACACACAGGATTTTTATGAATCTTAGGGATAAGATACAATTGTGGTGTTACAGGATAATAATTTTTGAGGAAATCCATCTCTTCTTTGGATAATAGTCCAGTTCCCTTCCATTCATACAGGGCTCTGTGGAAACGTTCTTTCACCCCTGTAGAGTGTGTGGAGCTAATACGGCTGTAGCAGTTAGCATCTTGCAGTTGTGACATTGCTTCCTTATGGTACATGTCCGTAGGCCATAGGACAATGTTGCCCCCCTTATCAGACCATCTGACCATTATGTCGTTCCTTGATTTGATTTTTCTGATTAGTGTGTTGTACTCAAAGGATCTATTGTTGTGGTTCATGATAAAGTTCTTATTACTATTGAGAGCCAATTCTTTGAGGTCTCTGATGACATTGTCCGAAAATATATCAATGCCATCCCTTGTCATCACTGGAGAAAAAATGGATTTAGGTCTGAAAGGGCTTTGTGACCGTTGGAATATATTGATGTCTGAGCTAATCGCTGCGTCCGCAGGAGATATCTGGCTTACTTCCTGATCCAATTCTTGTAAATTCTGTAAAAGAGACATATCTGCTACTCGTAGATTGCTTGCAGTGGCATTGGTGTTGTCTATTGATGACATGGTGGTTGACTTTTTGTTGACATTGTAGAAGTATTTACATAGTTTAAGTTTCCGAATGTATTGAAAAAAGTCTATTCTGGTCTGTGTATAGTCAAAGTTAGTGACTGTACAAAAGGAAAGTCCCAATGATAAAATATTTTTCTCTTTATTCGTTAGCTCCATCTGAGACAAGTTGATTACTGTGTTGTCCTCTTCTTCTACAGGGTTTAATTGCGCTTGTTCTTTCTGTGTGACGGTCTGCCCGCCTTTTGTTGCACATTTGCCCCACCTCCTGTTTTTCCTGCTCCTTCTTTTTGTTGAGCTGTTGATTTTTGGTCTGGTTTTGACGTTCTGGGTCTTAGGCTCATTATCCTTTCTAAACGTAAAAAACCAAACTCCTGGATAGGTGTAGGTGCGCTGCAGCTCGGTTCTTGTGGTGTTGCCCCTTCTAAATCTGATTCCAGTTCTGAGCTGAGTTCTGACTCGCTCGGATCACTGACTCTCGGGATTTGCCCCGCAGATGAAGATAATTGCTGCCTCCTGATGTTATCGAATTTTTTAGAAAACGTGTAAATACGTCCTTGGAGATAGTCGTTTCTATCTCTTTGAAACTTCATCGCTTTCCTTTGTTTTATAATCTGTTCGTGCTTTGAAACTTTATTTTCTATGTCCGTTAGATGTTTGGAAACTTCATCCTGGTTAGTCAACTCCTGTAATTGTTTCAAAATTAGATTAATTTTTTCCATGATCTTGGTCCGGTCGCTTGCTGCAAACTTGATTAGAATTTGTAGCATGTTCTTTGAAGATTGAGCGCTATTTTCTGCCCACATTTGTAACATGGCTGGGCCTGGATTTTCATATGTTGGTGCGATATATATATATATATACACACAAACTGGAAAAAAACACATGTTGCAGGGTTGTTATAGTTAGGAAATAGAATTAAAAAAAATCCTGTACAGTTTTTTCATCAATACTTTTACAGCAAATATTGCAGTGGCATTATCAATGATGTCATAGAAGATGTTATGTGATGTAACATGTGGGGTAATTAGCATTGCATGGCAAGGGTGTGAATTATAGTTAACTTAGGGCACAAGTTATAGTTATACAAAAACAAAAACCAGAGTTGTACCACATATGAATAAAAAACCAATATAAACACTTAAATATTTCATAAACTGATAACAGTAATTCTCGAATAGTCCGGTGATATTCTTCATTTATTAGTGCTTCATATTGAAGTTCATAAAAAATGAGCCAATGCTTTTCGTCCACTAAACAATGGGCTTCTTTAGGGCAAAAAATTCACTGATACCTGATGTTTTCAGTCATAATATCGTGGTGATGGAAAGAGTGTTCTACATTTGCACCATTTCTGATGCAACATCTGTATTCAAGTATTCAATATATTGATAGATGCGCACTTTATGGACAACGTTTTCAAGTAGTCATCTAAGTTCAGATTGTCAAGGTGATAAGGCATTTATGGAGGGGAATGTCAACCCTAAATTTGGCACCTCCTATATGGGCTCCTCATAAAAATATCTAGTAGTCCCACTAGTCGGGTCTCGTCCTTTTCAAAATATTCCATGCCCATCAGGGTTCTCTCTCTAGCTAGACAAAAATGTTCACCCGCATGTCCACATTTCGAGTAGTTATAGTTACTTGAGATAACTGTACTATAACTGCTGAATTTCTATCATTTTGTGTGTGTACAGGGTGAACTTAATTATAACTTCCCTGTAATCTGTGTTTTTTTAGTGAGTTTCTAAGGTTTTTTTAAATCCTATATCCTAACTATAACATCCCTGGAACCTTTGTTTTGTTCCGTGAATGTCTATGTTTTTTAATGTAAAATAATATTGAACTACCATACATTAATCGAACTGCCACCATGCACACCCTTGGCCACACCACACGCCAATTTTAGCCATAGGGGCCCTATTTACTTGAGCTCAGCCATATTCTAAAGGAGAAAGGGGGAACGCAGCCTCTCTCCCCTGGCCGATTATGGCCCTGGTGACCTCATCCTCCATGCCCTCCTCATTTTGTGATGCAGGGAGCACATGCCCCTTCCCAGGGCCATTTTTGGCCCTGCAGACCCATCCCCAATGGCTCACCATTATATTTATGGGGGAGGGTCACTGTGAGGGGCACACAGTCCCCCTCCCTGGGCCTATTTTAGTACCGGGGACCCCATCCCCATAGGCCCAGCCTTATTGAAATGTAGAAGGGGACCCGTCACCACCCTCATAGGCTGATCCCAGCTCCAGAGACTCCCTCCCCTGGGGCCTGGCCAAAGTTAATATGGTGGAGGGCAGCATGCAGCCCCCGGCCTGGGACAATTTTGTCCGAAGCACCTATCCCCTGGGGCCCGGCCAACAAAAGGTGGCCCCACCAGTCACCCCACTAGCCAGAGGGCACCCACCATATACTTGTTATATCACTGCGAGCAGGGAAACAAACTTAAAGTCTTCTACCAGCAGGCAAGAGCATTTTTAAAGCTCTCGCCAGCTGGGAGTGGAATTTGTGTTTGCTCTCACTTGGCAGGAGCTTTAAAATTGCTCCAGGCAAGCAAGACAAACACAGCTTTCCCTGCCCGTGCCAGTGAGGGCAGGGAAACTGCTATGTCCCAGAGTGGTACCCCGGGACATAGCAGGAGCTTTCCCTAGGGTATGGGGTCCACAGGCTCATTAATGACTCTGATAGGTCGGCCTCGTGGCCCCCTCTCCCTATTCTAATTATGGCTAGGCCCCATGGAATTGGCCCGGTAAGAGAGCCACATGCCCCCTCCCTGTATATTTCAAAGGCCAGGCCCTGGGAGATGGGGGTCTCCAGGGCTGAAATTGGCCTGGTGGAAGGCCGCACCCCCTCTGCTCCATTTGAATATCAGCCGGAGCTTAGGGTACCCTGTGCCGAAATCAGTCTGGGGTGGAGGGACCACATGCGCCCCCTCTCCCAAATAGATAATAATGTTCCTGCGGTACCTGGCCCACCTGGAGGGACTTAAAAAAACATGCTTAATTTTTTAACATTTTGCCACAGATCCTCAGCAAATATGTGGCGAAATATGTTTTTCAAAGGAGCATTTTAACCCCAGAGGTGTCTGTGGGGTATTCCAAAACCAGGCCTAGGAAGTCAGGGAATTCCTTCCAACCCTGTCCTTTTGTGGTTTTGTGTTACATTTTTCTTGGAAATCAGTTCGAGTCTCAAGTCCTAAGATGGTTACCACCACTTCTTGGTTGAATTGGTGGCGGCCAATCAAATCTCAGCATGAGATCTGTCGAATCTGCAGCACCGCAGGGTCCTCAGATATATGTAAATAATCTTTTTACATTACTTAAAAACTACTGAACAGAATTACACCAAATACAATAAACTCTCTTTTGGGTCTGGGACCTAGCTTTCAGCCACATTTGGTGTAATTCTGTTAGGCGGTTCAGACTGTAGTCATGTCTAAAATCACCTATGGAAAATTGCATGGAGAAAATGCATTTTGGGAGCACCCCCCGCCTTTTGCTCGGCCCCTGCTTGACGAATCACCCTGAAACATTCCACACAGCAGTTGAGGTGAGTGGCAAACTAGTTTGGAAGATTTTGAGTGTGTGGTGGGTGCTATATACAGGAGCTGTTCTCCACCTAAATCTAGAAACTACTCAGAGTTCTCTTCTTCTTTGCATAATTTATATGGCACACTAAGCCTGAAAGAGTATTGTTTTGGCTTATACTTTGTGCTTCCTTGTGTCTGGACAAAGCTAAAGAGTTTGCTTTTATTTATTCTAGTTTGGCTTGAATGGAAGTTTACCAATTCAAAGCTGTAACACTGTGCCTGGAGTGGTAACAGGCTTTTAATATTTTATAGCTCGATATGGATGGCACTGTGCTGCTGTAAAAACAACAAAATACTTTTGTCCCTTTCTAACTTGGCATGGATGGCACTATGCTAATCTTATGCTCAAAAACTTTTTAGAAAACCAGACATTTGATGTTGTAAGGTGCTCTATACCGTAGCTGCTCTCCACCTTAACTTGGGAACTACACAGAGTTCTCTGCTTTCTTTTTGAATAATTTATGCAGCATTCTAAGCCTGAAAGGCTAATTTTTTGACTTACACAGAGTGCTTCTTTGTGTCTTGACAAAGCTAAACCTCTTTGAAGAGATATAATGATAGCAGAACATGTGTCAGGTTGCTTTTATTAATTCCAGGCTGGCTTGGATGATATTTTACCAATTCAGAACTGTAATACCGTGCCTATTGTGGTAAAAAGCTTTTGAAAATGGTGACACTTTTGGCAACCTTCAACTGAGTACGAGTCTGCCGTCTCTTTCTAATGTTGTCGAAGGTCTAGCGCATGCGCAATAGTAAAATAAATATGGCGCTGCCCATCGGGAAAACATTGTGGCTGAGAAAGGTGCGAGCCGAAACGTGTCCCGCTTTTTGTTACATAAAGCATTGGAATATCACAAGTGAGTGTGACATCCTCTTTTTTGAAGGCATGTGAGCTAAGATATATATATATATATATATATATATATATATATATATATATATATATATATATATGTATATTCACTGAAAAAACCATAGGTTTCAGGGACGTTATAGTTAGGAATTAGCATTTAAAAAAATATTCGAAATTCACTGAAAAACCATAGGTTTCAGGGACGTTATAGTTAGTTGGACATTTGACTCATATAAAACCAGAGAAATTCCCCTGTTATAGTTAGTTGAGCTAACTATAACTTGCGCCCCCACAATGCACTGCTGATGACGTCACATATTACATCACTCATGACATGGTCAGTGACATCATTGATGGCATCTCAAATGACATCACTGATGACATCATCCAGTGAATGTGTGTTTCTGTAAAGTTTAAATATGTTTTATAAATATATATCTGCCAAGGTGTATTGAAGAATGAATGAGTGTATAAGACTCTGGATGGATGATTAAGTAGGTGTGTGACTAACTGTATAAGTGACTAATCAATTGTGTCTTGCTTAATGCATGTGTTAGCGACTGATATAGACATTCACACAGGTTAGGTTGTTAGTTGGTGTGTAAGCAGTTCCATGGTTTGGTTAGCAACTAAATGAGGATCGATATGAGCTATTCATTGCTTGTCTGAGTACCTGTATGAGTACCTGAGTGTCTGCGTGGGCGGGTGGGAGGGTGTTACTCTCTGCATAGATGTGTAAGTGGCTAATTCACTAGGTATATGTGTTCAAGTCTGTATCTGTGAAGGTCTGTATGGCTGAGTGAGTGGGTGTATGAGTGTCTCAGTGAGAGAATGGATGCCTCAGTGGTACATGTGAGTAACTCCATATGTGAAAGGCAGTATATATGAGTGTTGGACTATATAAATGACTATATGTGAGAATGAGTGATTGTGAGAGTGCCTGTATGGATCAGTGTGTCCTTGTATCAGTTATTGTATTAGAGTGTAAGTATGTGTTAGTATATATTTAAATAAGTGACGTGCTATGTGTATAAATGTACAGGTGAGTAAATGAAAGACTTATTGATTATTTCCATTACTGACTAGGTGTGTGAATAACTCTAAGAATGAGAGGCAGTGTGTGAGTGTCTGTATAGATATGTAACTGGACATGATAATGCTGTATTGATGGCTGACTGTATGTATGAGTGACTGTATAGGTGAATGAATGGATGTGTGTAGACCTACAAATTAGAGAGTGGATATGCACTAACTGGTATTGGTGTGTTCACGGTTTCGAAAATTATAGTCTGTATTTTAGACTGGTGTATCAAGTGTTATATTAGGGTCTGATCAGGTGCATCTGACTTTCACGTGGATGATGTCATCAGTGATGTCATCAGTGATGCCATTTGAGATGCCATCAGTGATGTCATCAGTAATGTCACTGACCATGTCATGAGTGATATAATATGTGACATCATCAGCAGTGCATTGCGGGAGCGCGAGTTATAGTTAGCTCAACTAACTATAACAGGCAAATTTCTCTGGTTTTATATGAGTCAAATATCCAACTAATTATAACTTCCCTGAAACCTATTGTTTTTCCAGTGAATTTCTGTGTTTTTTTTAAATACTAATTCCTAACTATAACGTCCCTGAAACCTATGGTTTTTTCAGTGAATTTCTAAGGTTTCTTAAATGCGAATTTCTAAATATAACGTACCTGAAACATATGTTTTTTTCAGTGCATTTCCAAGATTTTTTAAATGCTAATTTCTATTTATAACGTTCATTAAATCTATCTTTTTTTCTGTGTTTTTTAATTATCATCCCATTCTCAACTTGGTGAAAACTGCAAATCTCACCACTCTTCCATCAATACCTTACACCAACAAAATCGACACAAACAAGAGCCACATCTAACGCTAATGAAATGCACAGTAGGCATTTCCCGTGCTAAAAAACCACGAAAACACCACTTCCCCATATTTTCAACGACCAGCCAAATCTGCTTTGCGATCCAGAAAGCAGGCGATAGGCCGAGTTAGCAGTAACAAATTAACATCAACCTTTAACTGGTGTAAGGAGGTCGACTATCCACTCCGTTATTTTGACCCAACTCACAGCCACATCTAAAGACCAACACGTGATACAGCTACTGATCATGCAGCTCCGACACCCAACAACGCCACAACACCCAGCCTCACCACCACCAGAACCTCCCCCCCGGACCACCCCCCTACTACCACGAGGCAGCACAAAACAGAACAACGGACCTTCCCAAAATGCCATGCCCCTCAGCCACACAATAGTTGAATGTTGGGAGATGAGCAACCAACTATATATGAAGGAGGCAAGTCACCCATCACTGATAAAGCACACAATGCCAAGTGTAGAGCTCATGTGCTGCACAGACCTCACTATGCAAAGCACAAACCTCTCCATGTGGAGATATACTATTGATACTTGTAGTGTAGTGCACAGTGGATGCAACCATGTTATCTCAGGCAGTGGGGAAGATCTCGGTCTTGTAGCTGTGTTGTCCCCCCCTGGAAGCGGAAGCGGAGTGGGCTGCTCCAACGTGCTCCACTCCAGCGTAGGAGTATGAATAAATAGACCAGGACCTAGGCGTGGTTCACTTGTGGGAAGACCAACGAGTCTGTCAGAATGGCAGCCCTCACCCTGGCACCTGGCAGTGCCATAACCGCGGGTCTCCTCGACACAGGGCCCATGCGAACCATGCGGCACAGCACAGCAGACTTATGTCTGTACCAACTACTGCCTTCAATCTACACTACGGACAGCATGGCTCACAATTTAGATGTAGGGGCGATTGCAGATATCACAGTCCAGTTCGCAAGACACATTGCTCCCAGTGCGGCCCACCTAGACCACGCATCATCGCAGGGTGCGCACACGCTGTGTGCTTCAGTTACTACTAGCTCACTGCACCATAAGTCATCGCCACGTGGCCTTATCAACGCTGAATTCCTTAGACAAAACACATTGCTCCCAGTGCGGCCCTCCGGGACCATGTCTCATCGCAGGGTGCGCACACGTTGAGTACTCCAGGTGCCACTAACTGTGCAACTCAACTCAATGCCACGTGGCTGTGCGCCCTTCCTGACCACTGCCTCCACCCTACACTGGAGTTACATGGTTCACAATTCAACATTAGTAGTGACGCAAATTGTGTAAGAGACTGCAATGGGTTAAGAAGACCAAATGCTCCCAATCTGTGCAGCTCAAGTCAACATCACCTGCCTGTGGGCCTTTGCTGACCGCTGCCTCCGGCCTACACTGTGGAATACTGGCGACACGTGGTGCCAACTAACCATGTTCAACACAAGCCGATCCCACATGTGTAACTGTGTCCTGAGTCCTCAATGGCAGCAACCACAGCACCAGACTTCCTTCGATCACTGAGGGGTATTTCCACATGGAAGACCGGCGACACATGGTGCCACTGAACCTGTACTATGCAAGGTTTGTTTGGGTCACCAACGTATTAACGTGGCTGTCGACCCTAGCTCACCGCTACCTCTGCCCTACACTGTGGGCGACCGGTGACAAATGGTACCACTAACCTTCTTCAACACAAGCCGATCCCACATGTGGAAATGTGTCCTGAGTCCTGAATGGCAGTGACGTCAACTTCTTGCCAGCAACCACAGCACCAGACTCCCTTCGATTAGTGTGGCGTATTTGCATATCGAAGTCATCAATGTGGAAAGTATTGCCGGCGAAAAGATAACGCAAAAGATACATTTTACACAAACTGTTGATTTCCCTTTCCACGTTCAGTAATTTCCAAAGGAAGAGTGAACAGTTTTATGTCAGCAATGAGACATACCATCAAATCACCCAAAAATACTTACAATTTAAAAAGAACAGAAGCATCGAAGTACAATAATGATTACAATACGGAGATTTTGAAGATGTGAAATGCAAATATGAACATAAAATATGATGCACATAACTCAATTGCTGTTTCTCCCTATGTCACGTCATTTATTACCAACTCTGAGAAGACAGAATTGAAAGAAATGTGGGAAGAAATTTCACAGGAGAAGACACTTAGGAAAAAAAATGTACAGCTTCAGTTTGAAAAAACTTTCACATGAAGAAATTGGATACTACCAATGTTCGGATCGTTAGACATTTGCAAGTTTTTATTCAAAGTCAACAAGAACCATCTGGATAAGTCTAGGTTTTCCTGCAGCACGAAATCGAGTTTTAATATAAATGTTATAAAACAAATTTGTGATGATATAGACTCACGTTTCTTTGCTAGTCAAGAGAACGGTACAGAAAATAACAGTTGGATATGTCTAGGTGTTGATCAACAAATGGAAGATAATTAAAGTTTAAGTAGTTTCTCGTGAAAATCCCAACTGTGTTTATATTTATTGCCGATGTACTCATTATAAAATTCAAACTAGGAATGTAGATGTACTACCACTAACCCTGTTCAACACAAGTCGATCACAAATGTGTAACTGTGTCCTGAGTCCTGAATGGTAGTCACCAAAAGTCTGTGGCAGCGACCACATCACCACACTCCCTTCGATCACTGAGGCATATTTCGATATGCAAGGCCAGCGAAACGTAGTCCCACTAACCCTCTTTAACACAAGCCGATCCCACATGTTTAACTGTGTTCTGAATGGCAGTGACCCCAAGTCTGTGGCAGCAACCACAGCAGCATACTCTCTTTGATCAGTTTGACATATTTCCATATGCAATGGCGGAGACACGTGGTGCCAATAAATCTGTTCAACAGAAGCCGATCCCACATGTGTAACTGTGTCCTGAGTCCTGAATGGCAGTGACCCCAACTCCGTACCACCACACTCCCTTTGATCAGTGAGGGGTATTTCCATATGCAACTACAGACTCAAGTAGGCAAGTAAGTATCACAGTCCTACACCCTATATATTATCATTTTAGTATCCATGCTTCAAGAGTTTTTTTTTATATCAGTTATAGCTTTAATACAATGACCAAATTAATCTTCAAATGAAAACAAAAATGGAATAGCAGTCTACACTGCAGGCAGTACAGCTCGCAATTCCATTTTTAAATGCTAATTTCTAACAACAAGATTGTACTTCGTCAGTGTATTCTATACTTATTTCATCTTTACATCATACGCCTACACTGCACTCACTGGGGCTCCCAATGGAAATTATTTCTTCATTCATTAACTACAGAGTCCACTAGACATGTAACTATTATAGGCCTCAAATCTACATAATATCCTTTTAGTATCCTTTCTTCTTGAACATTTTTTATATCAGTTATACCTTTAGTACAATCACCAAATTCATTTTCAAGTACAAACGAACACTCAGCAGCCTACACTGCAGGCAGCAGACCTAGCAATTTGAATTTTGGTCACATGGTGCCACTAACCCTGTTCAACACAAGCCGATCACACATGTGTAACTGTGTCCTGAGTCCTGAACGTCAGTGACCCGAACTTTGTGACACCGACCACAGCACCACGCTCCCTTCAATTAGTGAGGGGTATTTGCATATGAAAGGCCAGTGACACGTGGTGCCACTGAACCTGCATTACGCAGGCCGGTGAGGCCACTAACGTATGCACGTGACTGTGGGACCTTGATCACCACTACCTCTGGCCTACACTATGGTCAGTGGGGCTCACAATTCAGATAGAGTCCTGATACCACATGACGCAGTCCAGTAGCCAAGATACATTGGTGCACATGCATCAACATTCTGAAAAGCGATTCCTTATTAGCGAGAAATAAAGAATCGCTAATAAGGAATTGCATTCCGGAATGCATGAACAGATTCGGTATAATTTAGCGTTTCCTTAAAAATCGCTAAAAATTACCAAAAACTCAATAGCGATTCCTTAAAATAAAGAATAGCAATTTCCGATTTCGGTATTACCGAATTCGGTATTAGCGAGTTCGGAAATTGCAAATTTGCAAAAACGGGTCGCACAAGAAGCGGGGTGATGACATCACAACCAGGAAGTCATCCAGCCCATCCCTCATTCACTGCCCTGAGGAGCTCACAGGAGGAGGCAGAGCATACAAGCTGAGGCAAGAGACTTCACCCTCTGAACCCATCCACTCTAGGTTCATCCAGGATGGACAAGGATGCACCTGCCACTTCAGACACGCCCAGGAAGAGGAAGAGAAAGTTCTCTGACAGGGAACTTGAGCATTTGATCGAGGGGGTGAGCAGCAAGCATGACAAGCTGTTTGGGAAGCTGTCACTCAAGGTGCCCAAATCTGAGAAGCGGAAGATTTGGCTTCGCATCAGGGAAAGGGTGAATGCTGTCGGAGTGATGCACCGCAGCATCGACGACCTGAAGAAGAGGTGGTATGACCTCAGGAAGAGGGCAAAGGAACGCATTGCCGAAAGGGTCAAGGAGGCAGCTGGCACAGGAGGGGGGCCATCCAGAGTACCTGCCAACACTGCCCTGGAGGAGCTCGTTGAGGGGACCATTGAGCCAGAGAGAGTCGTCGGAGTAACCCAGATGGACCCCTCCGGCGCAGCAACCACAGAACAAGGTAAGATGCATGCCTGCGCCTATACGCTGCGTATTGTATACCCATGCCCATTCCCCCAGGTCAATCACAGTGTGCAGGGAGAAGTGCATAACACATATGCCCTCACATTAGTATTGCATCATGGGAGTCGTAGTCATGTTAGCCAAGTGTGCATGTATGACCACATATGCACAATAATTTAGATCAGCAGTACAGGCCCAACAGAGTATCAAATTATGTAATTTATTGTTGGAAATAAATGCTGAATGACAAACAGATGTAGTCACAAAACAAACTAACAATGCACTGTTTCACACATGGGGGCATCTCCTGGGGAATATGATGACAGTGAGCGCCTCATCATCTCCGAGACACCGGCAGATACCGATGGCGAGACTCCGCAGGAAGGTCAATCCCCACCACCACCACCGACAATACCACCACCAACACCACCAGCGACAATACCACCACCACCACCGACAACACCACCAAGACGCAGGGCACATGTCCCTTCCCTGCAGGTGATGGATACAGACCCGAGTCCAGCACCCACAAGTGCCCACAGTCAGACACGTGTCACACCGCCAGCCCCACCACCAGCAAGTGGCCGAGTCACACAGCAGCGCAGGTCCATGCGCAGTACTGCCGAAGGAGCCGAACAGCCAAGGAACATCTATGGTGGTGTAGAGGCCCAGATGCTACGTGTTCAGCGTCTGCAGGGAAAACACATGGGGACAATGAACCTCAACATCTCCAAACTCGCCAAACATATGTGCCCTCTGACAGACGCTGTGCGGCACTTGACCACAGTTGTGGCTGAGGGCAATCGGGACATCAGTCAAAACCTCCAGGAGCTCACCCATGCCATCCGAGCAGGACAACACAGCGAGCGCAGGAGGCATAGGCAGAACTTGCTCCATACCACTGCATCGACCAGGGCCATCACAAAGCACTGCAGTTTTGTCCCGCCGCTCCGTGTCACTGCAGGTGGACCTCGGCCATTACTGTGGGGATGTGGTGAAGGCCTTAGGCCAGGTGACCA
Organism: Triturus cristatus; assembly: GCF_964204655.1. NCBI lineage: Eukaryota > Metazoa > Chordata > Amphibia > Caudata > Salamandridae > Triturus > Triturus cristatus. The sequence goes on along the minus strand of NC_140580.1, from coordinate 483,790,147 downwards.
CTGCAGTGGAACACTTGCAGTCAGGGACATTCAGTGGCAGCAACTTGGGAGGGGTGGAGGGCAGTGAGGCCGCATCCAGTGTGAGCAGCTTGTCGGTGCCGGAGACCTGCACCAGGAGGCGCAGTTTGCGCTGCTCCACAGCCACAGAGACACAGCATGGTGAGGTAGAGGAGACACGCGACAGGAGGCTGAGGGTACATGGGAAGCGGCACTAGACATTCAGTCCTGCATCTCTGTCCATGGTGGTGTAACCATGGGCCACTTTAATTTTGCCTTAGCACTCCCGTGATGCCAACGGTTATGTTTTTTGCCACAATGTGTGGAAGCACTGTAATTTTGTATAGTAATGTTACATCACTTTCGCAAGTGCTCATGTGAAGTAAACAGTAGCACTCCAAAATATATAGTCATGGCTCATTCTTACCTGGCTCTGAAATGATGTTGTGTGATGTATGTCTGCCTCCTTTGACCTTCAGCTGTGTTTGGCACATGTGACTGTCGGTGTTGTGAGGGTGGTTGGTCATCCCGATAGTTGTCATTTCTGTCCAACTCTATGGGTATCCCCCTTCTGGTTGCAATGTTGTGCAGCATGGCACATACTGCTACAATCCTGCAGCAGGTGTCTGGTTTATATTGCAAAGCACCACCAGTCTTATGTAAAATCCGGAAGCGACTCTTCAGGATCCCGAATGTTCTCTCAATCACATTTCTTGTGCTAATATGTGCTGCGTTGTAGCGTTGCTCCTGTGGTGTTGCTGGGTTGATGTAGGGGGGGAGGATATATTCCCACTGGGCGTATGCACTGTCACCTACAGGGGGAAGCAAAGGCTTAGCAGCAGTAATGATGATACAGGTGTGATACTGATGTAATGAATAGGTATGAGTATGTACCAAGCAGGAGTCCCTCTCCGAATTCTCCATTGTGCAGACGCCTGTGGATGCCACTGTGTCTGAATATATATGAGTCGTGTGTGCTCCCTGGAAATTGTGCCACTATGTCCGTGATGATGTGCTTGGCATCACACACGACCTGCACGTTGATGGATTGATAGGACTTCCTGTTACGGGCCACCTGGTAGAATTCCTGTTTGGTGTGGTCCATCTGCTGTGGGGTTGTGGAGAAGCTGATGTGGGTATGTATCATTGTCAGCATGGCATCAATGAATTTATGGAAGAAGCTTGAAAGTGCATTTTGTGATACGCCTCCCGCTACCGCTATGACCCCCTGGAAACCTCCAGACGCCAGTAGGTGCAGGCTGCATAGGACCTGGACCAGGAATGGCATTGGTCCTACGTGTCTGGTGCTGCAGTAGTGGTTCCAGGTCAGCAATTAGGCGCATTATCATGGCACGATTGAGACAGTACTTGTCATATACTTCATCCTCATTTTGCCTCAGCAATGTAATGCGCACTCTGAATACCCTCTCCTGGATCCTCCTGTGCTGCTGCATTTATTCTCATCCTCCTTGCAAGCACGTAGAGGGCTGCCATTTTGTAAAAGGAAACGGGGTCTCCATGCCCATTTTTAAAGGCTTTCGGATTGATTACATCTGTGGAACACTTTGACTTTTTTTTTTGTGTGTCTGCAACCTTATCTACTGGTTCTGATTCCCCTTATTCTGCTCATGCTAAATACCGATTTTGAAGCTTTTCGGTATTTGCGATTTTTGATGCATTCTTTTGTGATTCTTTATTTGCTTATCACTAATGCCAGGCGCTATTTGTGTTTTCGGTATAACCGATTCTTTATTTTGCGATTCTTTAATTTAACGGGGATTATTTTAGCGATTCTTTATTTTTTCGCTATTGGTGTTGATGCATTTGAATTGGTTGTTTGCCACTCGCTAGGACGATTTTAGCGATTCGGTATTTTTGAGCGGAGATTTTTGCTTGATGCATGTGCCAGCTAGCTCCCATTGCGGCCCGTCAACACCTAGCATCATCACAGCCTCATACACTCTCAATACTTCTGGTGCCACTAACCCTCTTTAACAGAAGCCGATCCCACATGTGTAACTGTGTCCTGAGTCCTGAATGGCAGTGACCCCAAGTCCGAGGCAGCAACCACACAACATGCTCCCTTCGATTTGTGAGGCATATTTCGATATGCAACGCCAGCGACACGTAGTCTCACTAACCCTCTTTAACACAAATCGATCAAACATGTGTAACTGTGTCCTGAATCCTTAATGGCAGTCACCCCAACTTTGTGGCAGTGACCACAGCACCAGACTCCCTTTAGTCTTATTTGTTGTTCTTTTCTTTAAGTAATTTTTTTGATATGTAAATCTATACATGTCTAAGACTCTTATTTGTCCAACTGCACAGGGACACTTCCGGGCCCAAGAAGGTTGTTGGGGTTATGGTGGTAATGTGGGAAAGGGTGCGTTACCTGCTGATGTGGGGAGAGGCAGCGTCAAAGGGGTATCTATCACAGAAAGAACTCCGATATGTTTTCACAAATACCTCAGACAAATGCCAGCTGACGGACTGAATCACAAAATGATTTTTCAATACTTATGTAGTGTGAGTTATGAATAGTTCGCACCCAGGCTTGCAGAGGGACAGCTGCGGCCCGTCCACTCCACTCACAGACGCAGTACTATGAGCCGTCTGCGCCATTGTAGCTATCTCTGACCTGTTCCGTCGTACGCCACGCCACGCCACACCACTAAGATTACGTTCTGATGATGGCCCCACACACCTACCTGTCGCAGGCATACTCGCTGTTCCTGTGCAGGTCAGTGGTCTAGTTCTCCACATCTCCCGCCCACTCCCTGAGGGCAGCTTTACGCACACACCATACCCTTCCGGCACATGCGTCACAGGCCATGTGACCACGCAAATATAATAGATCGACAATGTCACATCCTTTATTGCCAGTGCTGACTAGATGCTGGACGCTCCACGTCTTTCAAAACATGCGCAGAAGGTTACTCGCACCCTAATCTGTATAGCCCTCAGTGGCCTACCACCCCGTTGGCGCAGACTTCAGATGCACAGGGTTAGTGCCACTGAAGCTCATATGGCCATCAGGGGACTACCATCACGTGGCACAAACTTAATTTCCATAGGCTTAGCGGCCCCAAAAGCTGATCTGGTCTCCGCCATTGATGACTCAGGACTCAGCGACATATGTGAGATCTGCCGGGCCGTGGAGAAGATGATGTGGTTTCCGCCATTCATGACTAAGGACTCAGCGACATCTGTGTGATCCGCCAAGCACCAATCATTATTGTACTTATAAGTATTTTTGGGTAATTTTTGAGTGATGGTATGTCTCATTGCTGACATAAAACTGTTCACTCTTCCTTTGGCAATTACTTGACGTGGAAAGGGAAATCGACAGTTTGTGTAAAATTTATCTTTTACGTTATCTTTTCATCGGCAATACTTTTCACATTGATGACTTCGATATGCAAATATGCCACACTAATTGAAGGGAGTCTGGTGCTGTGGTCGCTGGCAAGAAGTTGGGGTCCCTGCCATTCAGGACTCAGGACACAGTTCCACATGTGTGATTGGCTTGTGTTGAAGACAGTTAGTGGTACCATTTGTCGCCGGTCGCCCACAGTGTAGGGCAGAGGTAGCTGTGAGCTAGGGTCCACAGCCACATGCATAATGGTGGTGACCCAAACAAGCCTTGCATAGTACAGGTTCAGTGGCTCCACGTGTCGCCAGTCTTCCATGTGGAAATACCCCTCGGTGATCGAAGAGAGTCTGGTGCTGTGATCGCTGCCATTGAGGACTCAGGACACAGTTACACATGTGGGATTGGCTTGTGTTGAACAGGGTTAGATGGCACCATGTGTTGCCGGTCTTCCACAGTGTAGGCCGGAGGTAGCGGTCAGCAAAGGCCCACAGGCAGGTGACGTTGACTTAAGCTGCACAGATTGAGAGCATTTGGTCTAGCATTATAGTCTCTTACACAATTTGCGATACTACTAATATTGAATTGTGAACCATGTAACTCCAGAGTAGGGAGGAGGCAGAGGTCAGGATGGGCGCACAGCCACGTGACGTTGAGTTGAGCTGCACAGTTAGTGGCACCTGGAGTACTCAGCGTGCATGCACCCTGCGATGAGACGTGGTCCCGGCGGGCCGCTCTGGGAGCAATGTGTTTTGTCTAATGAATTCTGTGTTGATAAGGCCACGTGGCGATGACTTATGGTGCAGTGAGCTAGTAGTACCTGAAGCACACAGCGCGTGCGCACCCTGCGATGAAGCGTGGTCTGGGTGGGCCGCACTGGGAGCAACGTGTCTTGCGAACTGGACTGCGATATCAGCAATCGCCCCTACATCTGAATTGTGAGCCGTGCTGTCCGTAGTGTAGATCAAAGGCAGTAGTCGGTACAGACATAAGTCTGCGTTGCTGTGCCACTGGGTTCGCAGGGGCCCTGTGTTGAGGAGGCCCGCGGTTATGGCAGCTGCCACATACCAGGGTGAGAGCTGTCGTTCTGACAGACTCGGTCTCCCCACAAGTATACCACGCCTAGGGCCTGGTCTACTTATTCATACTCCTACGCATATGTTGGAGCAGCCCACTCCGCTTCCGCTTCCAGGTGGGGACCACACAGTTACATGCCCGAGATCTTCCCCACTGCCTGAGGTAACATGGTTGCGTCCACTGTGCACTACACTACAAGAATCAATAGTATATCTCCACATGGAAAGGTTTGTGCTTTGCATAGTGAGGTCTGTGCAGCACATGAGCGTTACACTTGGCATTGTGTGCTTTATCAGTGATGGGTGACGTGCCTCCATCATATATAGTTTGTTGCTCATCTCCCAACATTCAGCTATTGTGTGGCTGAGGAGCATGGCATTTTGGGAAGGTCCGTTGTTCTGATTTGTGCTGCCTTGGTGGTTTTCGGTAGGCCTGGGCGGTAAATTCCGTTCCGCTCGCGGAATTTGCGTAATTTGCGTAATTTCGCGTTCCGCGGAGAACACGAAATTGCTCAAAAGTCTGCTTTCCGCGATTTCGCGAAATTTTTGCTTGTTCTCAAAATGCGTGTTCGCGAGATATTTCTCCCCGAGCACGCAAACAGCAATTGTGAACAGGAAAAAAGCATCGCGAACAAGCAATTCCGCGTGTTCGCGAAATTTCTGCGTGTTCGCGGAGATTTTTTACTGTTTCACGGAGATTTGCGTTGCGCAATTACGCAAATTCCGCCCACCCCTAGTTTTCGGGAGGTGGTCAAGCGGGGAGGTTCTGGTGGTGGTGGGGCTGGGTGTTGTGGCATTGTTGGGTGTCGGAGCTGCATGAACAGTAGCTGTATCACGTGTTGGTCTTTAGATGTGACTGTGAGTTGGGTTGAAATAACGGAGTAGATAGTCGACCTCCTTACACCAGTTAAAGGTGGATGTTAATTTGTTACTGCTAACTCGGCTTATCGCCTGCTTTTTGGATCGCATTTCAGATTTGGCTGGTCGTTGAAAATATGGGGAAGTGGTATTTTCGTGATTTTTTTGCACGGGAACGCCAACTGTGCATTTCATTAGCGTTAGATGTGGCTCTTGTTTGTGGCGATTTTGTTGGTGTAAGGTTTTGATGGAAGAGTGGTGAGATTTGCAGTTTTCACCAAGTTGAGAATGGGACGATAATTAAAAAACACAGAAAAAAAGATAGGTTTAATAAACATTATAAATAGAAATTAGCATTTAAAGAACCTTTGAAATTCACTTAAAAAACCATATATTTCAGGCACATTATAGTTAGAAATTAGCATTTAAAAAACCTTAGAAATTCACTGAAAAAAAACATAGGTTTCAGGCATGTTATAGTTAGAAATTAGCGTTTAACAAACCTTAGAAATTAACTGAAAACACCATAGGTTTCAGGGACGTTATAGTTAGGAATTAGCATTTAAAAAAACCTTAGAAATTCACTGGAAAAAAACATAGGTTTCAGGGACAATATAGTTAGTTGGACATTTGACTCATATAAAACCAGAGACATTTGCTTATTATAGTTAGTTGAGCTAACTATAACTCGCGCTCCCGCAATGCACTGCTGATGACGTCACATATTACATCACTCATGGCATGGTCAGTGACATCACTGATGACATCACTGATGACATCTCAAATGACATCACTGATGACATCACTCATGACGTCTTCCATGTGATAAATTAGTGCATCTTCTCACACCCTAATATAACCTTTGATACACCGACTCAAAATTTCAAACGGCCATTTTGACAACCATAGATACTCCAATACCAATAACTACACACCCACTCATTGACTTTTAGGTCTGCATACATGTCCACTCACTCACCTGTACAATCACTCATACTTGCAGTCACTCTGTGCATTTATACACCTATATAGACACTCACACACCGCCAATCATCCATTGAGGTACTGACACATCTAGTCAGTCATGCAAATAATTAATCACAGTCCAATTTACTCACCTATACAGTTAAACACACTCAAGTTCACTTACTCATAAAAATACTAACAAATTCTGTGTCTTCCTGCAGAAAAACAAACAGCACATGACACAGATATCCTTGACCTATGGCGCATACAGCCACTCCCAAAATCACACACTCTCACATATAGATAGTTATATACTCTTACACACATATACACTGCGTTTCACATATGTAGTTACTGACACATGTACAACTGAGATATACATTCAATCACTAACACACCCATACATACACTCACCCAACCATACAGTCCATCACAGATGCACTCTTAAAACCATGCACCCACTGAATCACCCACTCACACATCTAGTCACAGAGTCACACACACCCTACCCACACAAACACTCAGGCACCCATACAGATGCTCAGACAACCAATCAATAACCCATATAGACACTCATATAGCTATTCACAAAACCATGCAGCCACCAACACACAGACACATACAGACATTCACACAGTTTAGTCACTAGTTTGCAGTAGGCTACATTTAATGACTCACTTATAGAGTCAGTTACGCACCTAGAAAATCATCCATTCACACACTTGTACATCCACTTATTTTTCAACAGGCCTTTCCCTATATATATATTGAACATATTAAAACTGTTCAGAAACACATACTCAATGGATGATGTCATCAGTGATGTCATTTGAGATGTCATCAGTGATGACACTGACCATGTCATGAGTGATGTAATATGTGACGTCATCAGCAGTGCATTGCGGGGGCGCGAGTTATAGTTAGCTGAACTAACTATAACAGGGGAGTTTCTAGGGTTTTGTATGAGGGAAATGTCCAGCTAACTATAACACCCCTGAAACCTATGGTTTTTTCAGTGAATTTCTAAGGTTTTTTTAAATGCCAATTCCTAACTATAACGCCCCTGAAACCTTTGGTTTTTTCAGTGAATTGCAAAGGTTTTTTAAATGCCAATTCGTAACTATAACGTGCATGAAACCTATGGTTTTTTCAGTGAATTTCAAAGGTTTTTTAAATGCTAATTCCTATCTATAACTTATGTCTAAAGATATCATGAAAAGCATTCTTTTTTAAAAGTAGGGTGCACATTAGTTTTGTGGAAAAGCATCTTTGTGATTGGTTAAGAAAAAGCAGTTTCAGCGTGGAGTACATATCATAGGATAAAATTTTGTCAGCTCAACCACACCTGCTACTTGCATTTGGAAGGCACTGTTCGAACTTAAAACAATCGTCAACTTTTAACCTGCACGTGCCGTTAAATGTTCAAGAAAATGTTACAAAAAAATATCGTAAAGTTTTAAAAAATTGATGACCTTTTAACCTGCACGTATTGTAGAATGTTCTAGGAAGTGTGTTGATAGAATACATTGCACTTCTGACTTCTATGTGTTGTTGAATATTAAAAAAAATGGTTCATATGGAAAATTAAAAAGAAACCAAAAGAGAAGTTTTGAAACCTAAAAGAATCAAGGAACTATTCTAATTTATTCTTTACATGTATTTATGTGTGCAGCAACAAAATTATAGACACAACAGCTCTAGGAAAAGGAAGAAGCAGGGAGTGGGGGGACGGGAGGAGATGGGCAGAATGGCACACATGCAAAATTAAGTACAGCACAAGTATAGACAAACAATGGCCAAAATGAAACACACTAACAAGGAGAACAAGTCACACAACCCGCCAACATCACACCACTGAACGAGCATCGAAGTGAAAACCACTCTGTATTCATACAGGATGTGTACAAAGGCCAGTCATTGGTGTTGTAGGATGTCTGCGACCGTGGTCATCATGGATGAGATGCCCAGCATGTGGCACATGGTCGAGTTCACTGTGTGTTATGCTGCCAAATGGCTGCTCCTCCCTCCCACGAGCCCCCACACTTTTGTACAGTGCACTGTTGTATCTCGTGCACTCGTACGGCACACCATTGTAATGCCTATTTGCGCATGTCCTGCTACATTCCAACTACAACATCACAGTGCCGATTGGAGGTGGTGCATGCCACTTTACAACATCGACTGCTGCAGCTCTTGTAACAGGCCACACCAGAACACAGAGACACACTTACCGCACTTCCTGTACACGGACATGTCCGAGACACCCCATTCCCCTTGCCGGATAGGCACACCCCTCCACTGACCTGTGAACCCCAGACCAGCACACGCCAGTTGTGCATGCAGGAGGATGCGTGCGTAGCTACACATCCAGGCTCACTGCCACTGCTGAGGTGACAGCACACTGTGATGTTGCAGGGCTCGTGCCTATCATGCTAAGACAATGACCACGGGGACACACTTACTAAGATGTGGGTTTGGGGGGCATTGGCGGTCCTGGAGTTGTTGAGATAAGTCTTCTGGCCCACATGGGTATCCCTGTATCATGCTCATTGACTCTTTGGCACCTGTGGGTGTTCTGGTGTGGCTCTTGGCTGTGTTCCCTTTCATGGTGCAGGTAGTTGTCCTGCTTAACACCAGCAGAAAGCAGGTGTAAAATCCCTGGTGCTACCGTGTCTTATCGCCGGAATTTGTTTCGCATTGCAATTGGTGTGAAAGTTGTGATGTGATTTTTTTTGTGTGCACAACAATATACGAACTGAGCAGTGTATCTCATCAAGATCCAGCACCTGACGCACTATTCCCAATCAATATAAATACAATGAGATTTCTTAATAGATTTTGTGTGTACACTGTAAGTGCAGCCAATACCTCAGTGCAATACAATACAGGATTTTAGTATTTAGAATAAATCAGAAAGTTGCACCTCGTGTCTTTTTGCCCGGGAACGGCTACTCTCCATTTCATTATCAGCACTTTAACGGAAGTAAAGTTGAGATAAATCTAAAACACTATTCAGAAGTTGGTGCAAACTGCGAATATCACCAGTATTCCAGCGATAAGTGCCCCAAAATTTAACACCATGGTGGACTCCATCAAATAACAGTAATAAGAACAAGAAAGAGTCACACAGCAGTTAAGAGAACAACCAAAAACGTTATTATTATTTTTTTCAAACTTTATTTTTTATAATAATAAATATATAAACGAAAAACTATTTTCAAACCTTATTTTTTTATTAACAAAAATATAAACAATAAACTAATAAACAAAATGTAACAACAATAATACAAAACAACAAGGCGGAACACTCCTGTGGGAACCACGGATGTCGACGACAGACCTGGAAAATCAGAAAGATTGTTAAAAAAAACAACATGGTATTCTCAACAAAATACCACAAGAAACAAATCACAGATATATAAAATGCATACAGCTAACAAAATTTTATAAGTTTAACTTACAAAAACTGTAAATGTTGCAGCTTTAAAATATGTACCGAATCTGAGGATTTTTTTTTGCAGAAGGCACCACGCCCACAACGTTTTTCTTCAGTGATGAGGAATTTTTTTACTTTTTCCAAGGGGCAAACAAAGACCAATGACACCTTCGTCACTCGCAAGATTTGCCAAAGAGTTCTATTACGAGGGGATCCTAACAAAAAATACTCGTGTGGCACAGCGAGTATGATGAAACACCTAAGGACCCTTCATCCAAACAATCTAGCACAAGAAGAGTGCAAACAGATGAGAAACACTCCTGTTCTGTATCTGTAAAAAAGAATCACAAATAAATGTATATTAATAACTTTCAAATTTATACTAAAAGTGTGACAATCGTTAAAACACTACATGCATAGTGCATACTACTTTGAAGCAGTTAATGCCCTAAAGCCTACCTCACTAAAAGACTACATGCTAACTGACTAAATGATTACAGTACTATAAGGAGAGACACTAGGTGAGTGACAGGGTGTTTGCTAGAAGAGTATGAATACTAACTAGGGAATTGAAGGTGTGAAACACAACTGTGTAGGTGATTAGAGGACTGCATCCATACTGCATAGGCATTTAAAGCAGTCCATGTGCTAAGGCCTGGCTCACTGTATGACTACTTGGGTACTGACTGAATGATTAGAGTACAGCAAGGAGAGTGCCTAGGTGAATTTATAAGTGCTAGGCTTTTCGCACAGGGAATGGATTAGTACTTGGTACTGAATGGGTCACTAGAGGAGTGCAAAGGCAGTGACAAGTGCTGAACTGTATGGATACTGACTAGGAAATTAAAAGTGTGAAGGACAAGTGTCTAGGTGGTTAGAAGACTGCATGCATAGTGCATAGGGGTTTGAAGCAGTCCATGTGCTAAGGCCTGGCTCAGTGTATGAATACTTAGACACTGACTGAATGATTAGAGTACTGCAAAGATAGTATCTTGGTGAATTTATAAATGTTTGGGTTTTAGCACAGTGAATGGATTAGTACATGGTGCTGAATGGGTCACTAGAGGACTGCAAAGGGAGTGACAGGGTATTTCCTGGAAGTGTATGGATACTGACTAGGGAATTGAAGGTGAGAAAGACAATTGTGTGGGTGGTTAGAGGACTGCATGCATAGTGGATAAGGGTTTGAAGCAGTCCATATACTAAGGCCTGGGTCACTGGATGAGTACTTGGGTACTGACTGAATGATTAGAGTACTGCAAGGAGAGTGCCTGGGTGAATGTATTAGGGTTTGGAGCAGTGAATGAATTAGTACATGATGCTGAATGGGTCACTAGAGGAGTGCAAGGGGAGTGACAGGGTGTTTGCTTGAGTGAACGGATACTGACTGGGGAATTGAAGGTGTGAAAGACAAGTGTGTAGATGGTTAGAGGACTGCATGCATGGTGGATAGGGGTTTGAAGAAGTCCATGTGCTAAGACCTGGCTCAGTGCATGAATACTTAGGCAGTGACTGAATCATTAGAGTACTGGAAAGAGAGTGTCTTGGTGAATTTATAAGTGTTTGGCTTTTAGCACAGTGAATGGATTAGTACATGCTGTTGAATGGGTCTCTAGAGATCTGCAAAGGAAGTGACAGGATGTTTCCTGGAAGTGTATGGATACTGACTAGGGAATTGAAGGTGTAAAAGACAAGTGTATAGTATGTTAGAACACTACGTGCATACTGCATAGACATTTGAAGCAATCTATTTCGTACTTAGAAACTGATTAAATAATCAGACTACTTCTAGGACAGTGCTTAGGTAAAACTTTTAAATTTTCAGTTCTGCCACAGTGAACAGAATAGTGCATGGTACTGCACCTTAGTGTCAAACCCTGACTCATTTTATCAATGCATAAGCAAAGACTAACTTCTAATGCTACTAAAACTCGACAACATGAAAGGTTTTAAATTAGTTATCTGTCAGCAAATACACGATGTTACCAAATGCTTCTCTCACAGTGGTTCTCAAATGCACACAGACTCACAGTGTGATTCTAGACAACAACCACTATACCTAGGAGTTTACCAAAAATCATTCACTACTGTGGAAGTGGTAAGGGAACTGCACACAATCTTCATATTTCAGGACGGCACTTTTATGTCAAAGCCTGACTCATATAATCAAAGCATAAGCAAAGACTGGCTTCTAATGCTACTAAAACATCATGACCGGTTTTAAAACAGGTATCTGTCAGCAAATACACAATGTTACCAAATGCTTCTCTCACAATCCTTACCCAAATGCACTCAGACTCACAGTGTGATTTTAGACAAGCAACACTACTGCACACAATCTACATATTTAAGTACACCACATCAGTGTCAAACCATGACTCATTTAATCAACGCATAAGCAAAGACTGGATTCTAATCCTACTAAAACTTCACAACATGACAGGTTTTAAAACAGTTATCTGTCAGCAAATACATGATGTTACCAAATGATTCTCTCACACTGATACCAAATACACACTAACTCACAGTGTGATTCTAGACAAGCACCACTATCCCTATGAGTTTACCAAAACTCATTCACTACAGTGCAAGTGGTAAGGGAACTGCACACAATCTACATATTTCACGACTGCAATTTACTGTCAATGCCTGACTCATTTAATGAAAGCATAAGCCATAACTGTCTTCTAATGCTACTAAAACTTGACAACATGACTGGTTTTAAAACAGTTATCTGTCAGCAAATACACGATGTTACCAAATGCTTCTCTCACAATCCTTATCCAAATGCACACAGACTCACAGTGTGATTTTAGACAATCAACACTATCCTAGGAGTTTACCAAAACTCATTCACTAGTCTGGAAGAGTTAATGGTACTGAACACAATATACATATTTAAGTACAGTACATCAGTGTCAAAGCATGACTCATGTAATCAACGCATAAGCAAAAACTGGATTCTAATGCTACTAAAACTTCACAACATGACAGGTTTTAAAAAAGTTATCTGTAAGCAAATACATGATATCACCAAATGTTTCTCTCACACTGATCCCAAATACACACTAACTCACACTGTGATTCTAGAAATTCACCACTATCCCTAGGAGTTTACCAAAACTCATTCACTACAGTGCAACTGGTAAGGGAACTGCACACAATCTACATATTTCAGGACTGCACTTTTCTGTCAAAGCCTGACTCATTTAATCAAATCATAAGCCATAACTGTCTTCTAATGCTACTAAAACTTCACAACATGACAAGTTAAAACAGTTATCTGTCAGCAAATACACGATGTTACCAAATGCTTCTCTCACAGTGGTTCCCAAATGCACACAGACTCACTGTGTGATTCTAGACAAACAACACTATCCCTTGCACTATACCAAAACACATTTCTTCATCTAGAAGTAGTACTACATTTTAGTATAGAAACATAACATAACTCATTTCACAAATTCATAAACAATGGCTGGTTTCTAATTCTACCAAAATATAAAAACAGCACAGTTATCTGTCTACAAACACATGAAAAACACAAATGCTTATCACAGAATGGTTTCTACATGCACACACATTGTAGAGAAAAAAGTACTCCCTACACTTTAGCAGGAAAAATACATTAGTCTGATTAAAATCAAAATTGTCTACATACATCCCCTCACAATTAAATAACTAATCTTTCAAGTTCTTTTGTAGATTAAGAAGTATATCAATCACTCACCATATTTTCTTTTACAGAATCTCTGCACTGTGCACCTCTCAGCAAAAGCAAAGAATGGAAAAGTTTCCCTTTCATTTTCCACACATATACATGTAAACATCAAATCACAATCCTTCGCACATAAACTCAAAAGCAAACACACATTTCTATTGGTTAAACATTTCAACCCTTTCCAACTGAAATACATTTCAACCCTTCCCCCAATCTGCCTTCTGCCTGTTACCATAGAAACAGGTCATGGAACACTGCACTCTGCTCACAGGTCACAAGTTCAGCACACAATGTTCCTACACAAGACAGGAAGTGTGCTTGACTTTTCAACATATCAGCTTATCATATATAATGTTCCTTACAATCTGTTTTTGTTAACCAATAACAATCATACCTTTAAAAAACAGAAATATACACCCTACCTTTCAGTGTAGAAAGTTGTCATACAACCAATGATTTCTTGTTGTTTTTCTAAAAACGTTGCCGTGGATCCGCGGACCCACCGCGAGAGAATCTGTGCATCCAACGCGGTAGGATGCGCGCACCGTGTGCGCATTTCCCCGTTTTTTTTTTTTTTAAAAGGGGGCCCCTAGGGGGTCCTTCTGGGACCCCCTGAGCACCTCTAGAGGGTCAGAGTATTTCCAGTCTGCCCCCTTTATATGTTTTACACACTTATTCCCCTTGCTTCTTCAGCCTCGCTTCTACCGAGGCAGAAAATGTCCGCCAACAGTTCCTGGTTTCGAATGTAGAGAGACACTCGACAGCCAATTAGCATCCAGCGCGCGATCGGGAGGGTGCGCGCTCGGTTCGGGGCGGGTCCGCTTACGGTGCGGGTAGGGTCCGCGGATCCTCCGCGGCTATAGATATCCCTAACTTTTTTACCCTAATTTTCTCAGGAACTACTGAACAGATTCACACCATATATGCAAAAGGTACGAGTCCGAACTGAGGACTACCTCTTTGCCAAATTTGGTGTCATTCCGTTCAGCGGTTCGGGCTGTAGCTGCGACAACAGATCCTATGGGAAATTGCATGGGGAAAACGCGTTTTGGGACCCCCCTTTTTTCTTGGCCCCCGCTTGATGGATCACTGCAAAACTTTCAGGGTAGGAGCGGAGCGGAGCTTCCCAAACGTTTGGAAAATTTCGCGAGGATTCGTCAACCGGCGCCAACGTTATTCCAAATAGAATGTTGCGGATTTCCTATGGAAAATAGGTCCTAACTATAACTATCTACTGGCGACCGCCAGTAGATAATATATATATATATATTTATCCACAACGGTTCAAAGGTTCCGGTATTCCTGGCGCTCAAAGGCAAAGGTGCGTTATCCTCGCGATTGAACCAAACCGCTGAAATCTGCCACAATTTTCCCGAAACGAAGAAAATTAGGGTCGCACTCCAGCGATTATCAGTCAATACTTAATTTATTCTCCAGCCATTCTCGGTCCACAAACACAGATACAACCTACGCGTTTCGTTAAACTCGGTTAACTTGATCATGGTTGTTTGTTTTACGATAACCCTTACATTTTAAACATACGTTTCAAAGGAAATGCTGTGAACTCATTTTCTGTGAGTAATAGGGTGTTAACCTACACACACCTGGGAGATGTAGTCCCCTTACAGTTTACTCATTTTCTAAGAGTAGGCTAAAATACCAATAATGAATAATTGCTTTTCCATACATTTCAAAGATTATTTTACACACAGTAATTGATTGTTGTATACGATATACCACAAATACATTAAATTCAACAATGCGACTCATGTTATTGTTATTTGCATTTTGAGCACGACAAAATTACATGTCCCCTAATAGTGTCTCTCATTAGCCTTTTATAATAATCAATTTTAGGCCACTATTTTCCCAAAACTTTTTGCCCTACAGTGGGCATATCCTGATGGTTTCAGTTACTAGTAACCCTTTATCCTTGTATTTCGATTAGACATTATTATGTTGTTATATTCAACTGTCAGGAATTAGGAGACAAAATCAATGGGGCAGACAATCCTGCCATGTTCTTTCGTCATTTTCTCGTGCTCCATCATGGTGATTTTATATTTCTAGAATTTGAATAATTGTTTTATCACAACTGTGTTGATTTTCAGTTTATTAAAGATGTATATATAGCTCTTCAGACTGGTTTAAGCCATACGGTGTCATGCTCCTGAAGTTTATAATATGGCGCAATTCTTTCTGTCGCAGTAATTTCTCCCAATCTCCTCCTCGTACATTGGTAGGTATTGTCTCTATCCCATAACATTTTAAGGATTTCCAATTGCTGTTGTGGCATAGCTCCATATGTTTAGCCACTGCATTGTTTTTGTCTTTATTTTTTGTGGCTCGTGTATGTTCAAGGATTCTTTTCTTTAGTTCAAATATGGTGCTTCCCACATATTTTAATTTGCATGGGCATTCTATTTTATAGATTGTCTATTGGTTTTTGCAAGATATCAATTCTTTGATTTGCCAGAATTTGTTGTTTGCCATTATTGTTTCACTTGTTGGTTTCGCAATCTGGTGCACCTTGCAATTCTGGCATTTAATGAAGCCGTTTTTCTTTAGCCATGTTTCTTTTGGTTGGCTAACTTTGAAATGGCTATGTACAAGCCGATCTTTCAAATTTGTTGCTCTTCAATAAGTTATCGTTGGTTGAGGTCCCATTCTTTCTCCCATGGTGCCATCTAATTGCAAGATTTTCCAATTCTTTTTGATCATGCCTACAATTTCTTTTGATTCCTGTGAAAAGTCCAATATCAATCTTATGGGTTCATGATTTTTCGATGTCAGACACTCATCTTGTGATTTATTATTCGCTCTAGTCCAGCAATTCTTTACAGTGAGTTTATTGTACTTTCTCTTCACAATTCTCTTTATTGTTCCTTCACTATGATTCCTCCATTCCTCCTCCTCACTGCATATTCTTCATAAACGGAGGAATACTCGATGCTTGATATTAATGATGGTTGGTGGAAGCTTGTTGCTTCAAGGGTGGCGTTGGTTGCTGTACTCTTTCGGTATAGGGTAGACTCCAGGCAGTTGTTTTTTACACATATTTCAGCATCTAGGAAGGTTACCCTCTCCCTATTGATTTCATATGTATATTTCAGATTTGTTATGCTGTTATTTAAAATTTCAAAATACTCCTGGAATTCTTCCTCATTCCCATTCCAGATGATCAAAAGATCATCTATGAAGCGTGTCCATTTGATTATCTTCGCAGTGTATTGTTCATATTTCTCATTCCATGCCACCTCCTTCTCCCACCAACCCAGTACCAAGCAAGTGTAGCTCGGGCTGAATGAAAAGCCCATAGCCACCCCGTTTTTCTGGCGGTATAGATCATCACCAAATAAGAAGATATTGCATGTGAGGCATGATGAAATCATATCAATTAGCATTTCATTCTGTTCTTTATAATGAATAGTTCTTGCTTGCAAGAAATAATTGATTGCTTTCAAACCCAAATCATTATCAATATTAGTGTAAAGAGCAATTACATCCATGGTTATTAATTCTACACTTATTTGTGTCCTGTGGTTTATTCTGTCTACGTTTGCTCACTTCTGATGGAGGATATGGGGAAGAGTGCATTCAGAGTGCAATCCATAAGGTCAAGAAAAAAACAAGAGAAGAAATTCTATTTCAACCATCAGAAGTGAGCAAACGTAGACAGAATAAACCACAGGACACAAATGAGTGTAGAATGGTAACTTCATTCAACAAACAGCATGGGCAAGTCCGCAGTATTTTGATGAAACATTGGCATTTGATACGGAATGACCCTATTTTGGGTCAAATTGTATCAAAGAAACCTTTGATTACCTTCAGAAGAGCCAACTCATTTAAGCAAATGTTGGTTAGCAACATGGCACCCAAATCTTTGAAGCAGCCCCTTAAAACATCATGGTTGAAACGTCAAGATGGATTCATTAAATGTTCGAAGTGCAAAGCTTGCCAGCATGGCATAAATCCAAAAAAGTTTACAACAGGCTGCTCTCGAATAGAGAAAAATATCAGAGGGCAGTTTGATTGCAAAACAGAGTTTGCCGTATACGTACTGAGCTGCCCGTGTAATCTTCAGTACGTGGGCAGTACAATTCTTCCTGTACATAAGAGAATTCTTCAACATTTAAGGGCCATCAAACATGTTGATAAAACATACCCGGTAGCACGGCATTTTTCAGCTTGCCATGGCAGTGATGTGGCGGGTTTAACGTACTTTGTCATTGATGCGATTGCACCCAATGTGAGGGGTGGAGACAGACAGAAAGGTTTGAGAAAACTTGAATCACGTTACAGTGTGGAATTAAATAGTAAAGCACCAATGGGCCTTAATATTGAAGAAGATCTGTATACACATCTATAAGGTCCTTACTGAGCTTAAATTACTCTTCCTGAAATTTCCGTTTTTAAAATCTACATATTTTAGCATAGTATGTATTATTATTTTTTATGTATTATTTTCTGTTTTGTTAATTAGGTTACATTTGGCTGACCCAATTCACTTTATTTCTTTAATATGTGTGGTACTATGTTATATGGTGAACCAGTTATTTTAGGCATGCCCACCGTGGCTGAATTAGTCGAAAATGGAAAATTTTGAAAATTTTGGAGCTATTCAAGCCCACATGGGCGTTATTGTAATGGCTAACAGATTTACGCTGTTTTCCTTAAAAGGTGACCTTGCGTGATAAAGTTATTTCGCAATATAATTGTAAATTTGTAGATTGAGTAATGTTGTCTACATTTTGATATTGCGCTTTACTTTTGTCATACTTATTCGTATGCTGTTTTACTGGTTTTTGTTTGCTATAGGAAAAATCTACGAGTCTTTTGTTTACTTCAATTATTTTGTAGTCCTCACATGACTGTATCACGTGCACAGCATAAATGGTGGATCTGTTTGACAAAACTGTGTTGGTGAACAAGCCTGCTGGTTCAGGTGAAACGCGTCCGACATAGCCACTAATTAAACCCTGGCTGTATTTGTCATAAGACATTGTGTCATGTGTTTTTGTTTTGAGAGGAGTGTTTGTTCATATATATATATATATATATAAATATTCCCCAACCTTATCTGATTGAAGAGCCAGCACTCGCCATCGTGGGGGTTCTCTTGTTTATTGCGCAGGCTTCACTAGACCCATGGACAAAACAGGAACGCGTTTCGGCAGTCAAGCTGCCTTTCTCAACCTGGTATGCGTCACATATATATATATATATATATATATGAGATCCACAATCCTGAAACAATCCCAGTCACGGGCGCGAAGACAGGTACGGACCACACACTGAGAGAAAAGGTTTTTCCATTTATTGTTTGCAGATAAAAACGTTGCTGTTACAAGCAAGTGCCCAGCCTGACGCGTTTCGACTGCCCCACGGCAGTCTTGATCACATGACGCGCAGGACCTATCAGTGCAAATATATAGTGAAGAACAAAATAGGCACATGTTACTGCTGTTCTAATTGGTTCATACGGACACAGTGCTCAAATAATTAAAGGGCCATTTACTCTAATACATTTACGTAAATCAAATACCACATAAATAGGCTATTCATAATCCACAATAGATTAAAAAATCATTGCATAGTGCTCCTTTGCAAAAATAGTGTTCTGAAAGTAGTCTTCATTCACTAAAATCTCCTATGTATGTACAAGATATATTACATTGTGGTATTTGCCCTCGATAAAAACTAAGCACTGGTGCTGAGAAAATATTTACTCATATTTAGGTTACGTCAGTACATTAATAAGTGCCAAATAATTTACCAATAAAGTGCTTTTGTGCAAGTGCAAAAAAATCTTCAAATATTCACATACAAAATATCAATATAAATACAAAAGGTAGCAGCATATTTGTAAGACGCCCTTCAAAAGTCTTTTTCATTCGTTTCAAGTCACAAATTCTAGCATTCGTATACTGTCGTGTTCCATTTTATGGTCCAAGAATTAGTCGTCGGATAAATCTGATGAAGAAAAACAGGAGGATATCATGGTATATAACTTAATAAGATAAGACAAAATAATTCTTATCCTATAATCCAACTGGTACAATATTTGATTTAAATAGTTAATCTAAAATAAGATAAAATCTGCCGGTAACAAAATCCCATAAAACTCAATAAAATCCGAAAACCAGATAAAACTAAGTAAAATGGGCATATCACCGAAACATCCATGACTTTTTCTAGGATATATTTACATATTGAAATAAATAAATATGGCAGCTATAGATCTTAAAAACAATTATTGCAGTTGTGCCAAAAAAATCACCAGATTAAAATTCGGCAAAATTCCCAGCCTAACCAAATAAAATCCAGATAAAACTAGACTAAAATTACCGGCCACTAACCAATGATAAGACCCATTTTAAGATCAATTAAAGAAGCCTAAAAGAAATCCAAATTATTAGATGTTATCATCCTATAAGAAATTGTGCAAATCATCCCTGTTATTAAGTCCATTTGGCATTTTTGAATCAAGTAGCATAATAAATTCGGATTCTACTTGTCGCAATCTTTTTTCTCTATTGCCTCCCCTAAAGTTTTTGGGCACTGAACTAATAACAAAGTACTTCAGATCATTTAGCTCATTATTGTGAACCAGTTTCAAGTGTCTCGCTACTGGATAGCTGGGATCTGAATTGACCACTGCTCTGAGATGTTGTAATATCCGGTTAAACACCTGCAATTTAGTACTTCCTACATACAGTAAATGGCATGTACACTCTAAAACATATATTGCATAATCTGTTCTGAAGGTGTAATGTCCTTGTATTTTAACCGGTTCAGAGTTAAAAGCTGTAATATATTCTGAAGTATTTTTGCCAAATTTGCATGCGCGACATGAACTACATTTGAAAAATCCGGATCTAGCTGAAAGCCAGGTGTTAGAGGTTACAACCTCAGGGCTATTTGTTACAAGTGCATCCCTCATAGAGGGTGCTCTTCTAAAAGTAAGATTAGGGAGTTCTGGCAAGATCCGTGACATAGTAATGTCTGATCTAACAATTGGCCAATTCTTATATAAGATTTTGCGGACTTTTCTCTCTTGTCTGCAAAAGTTGGTTATCAATCTTATCTTGTTAATTGGCTCAGTAGTGGTCATATCTGCATCAACCTCAATTTGCACCACAGTAGTTGGGATCTCACAAATTTCAGAAAGGTGACCACTTTTATTGGCTTTATCTTGTGCTTTGGTCAACTCCCCCACATTGTATCCTCTATTTAAAAATCTCTTGAAGGCTTCTGCCTGGCAATCCTTTCGGTCATCATCATGGCTACAAATACGTTTAATTCTTAAAATTTCACCGTAGGGAATGCTTCGTATAAGGTGTCTAGGATGTGCACTATTGGCATGGAGTATGGAATTCCCTGCCGTTAGTTTTCTATGTAGTCTCGTCTGAATTTTGTTTTCTTTTATATAGATTTCCACATCCAAAAATTGCACTTTTTCTTTGCTAATATCCGATGTGAATTTCAAATTAAGTGTTTTTAACAAAGTTTTCAGCTGTTTCTATAGAACCTTTCCAAATTAGACAGACATCATCTATAAATCTCCACCAGTGAAGAATGTGTTGATCAAAATTATTTTTATGGGTACCTCTCAGTACATGCTCCTCCCACCAGCCCACGTGTAAACACGCATAGCTAGGGGAGAAGCATGCTCCCATCACCACGCTGCGCAGTTGTTGAAAAATTTCCTTATTGAAAAGGAAATAGTTACGGGTCAGGCAGATCTCAATCATTTCAATTAACATTTTGTTATGTTCATACATGTGTATGCTTCTTTTATCCAAATAGTAATGTATTGCATTGATACCATCACTATGATGAATACTGGTGTACAGTGAGCTAATGTCCATCACAATTAATAAATACTCCTCATCCCATTTAACAGTTTTCAATTTACATAGAAAGTGACCAGTGTCTTTGATGAAAGATGGCAAGTTTTCAACAAATTCATGCAAAAAATGATCAACATATTTCGACATTGCCTCCAATAAACTTTTCTGAGCCGAAATAATTGGCCTGCCTGGAACTGGAACCACATTTTTATGTATCTTTGGAATAAAATATAAAAAGGGAGTCATAGGATGTTCATTTTTCAGAAAGCTGTACTCGTTTTTAGATAGTAACCCTGAACGTTTCCATCGTGCCAATTCACTAAAGACATATTCCTTATTTAGTCTTAAATCTTGGAAGCTGGCTTTGCGGTAACAATTAATGTCTTTAAGGTGCAACTCTGCTTCTTCCATATACATAACTCTTGGCCATAAAACAAAATTTCCACCTTTATCTGCTGTGTTTATAATTACCTCTGTATGTTTTTGTAATTTTGAAATGAGTTTAGTATATTGGATTTCAGCTTGGTTACGTTGTCTATTTTGTTGCATGACCTCCCGATTCAGCTTCTTTAAGTCCTCTATCATGCAGTCACTGAATACATCGATTGCATCCCTTGGCATTAGTGGTATAAAGGACGATGGAGGTCTAAATGGACTGGTAATAGGTGTATTGCATACTATGCCAGCTTCCAAAAGATTTTCTTGTGTTGAAATTCCCTGTGTGTTGTTAAGATCTGCCAGATCCTGTGCTACAATCAGAGTACCCACATCTGCCACTTGGAGATTGGAACACAAACTATGAGTATCTTTGCTCTGAGATGCCTTATTCACCGCTTTGTTACGTTGAAAATGTTTTCTAAGTTTTAATTTACGGATGAATTTAAAAACATCTACTCGCGTTTGAGTATATTTAAAGCAACTCATAGGACAATATGACAAACCTAAAGACAATAATTGTTGTTCTGCCACAGTTAAAGTGTTGTCCAACAAATTAATCACTGTATTGTCATTTACATCATTTGGTACCTGATTCGTTTGTTTCTGTTGAAATTCCTCCTGCCTCTTCCTCTGCCTCTGAAGTTTGATTTTCCGCCTCTGTTTTCTCCGTTGGTTTCTTCTTGACCTGGTTTCAATACCTGGTTGCGTGGTCTGAGAGTTTGCCGGCGGTCCTCCACTAAAAAAGAGATCTCTTCTCCTGGTGCCAGATTAGTTGGTACTTGTGATACATTTAGTCGCTGCTCCTCGTCAGAATCAAAGTTGCTACTCTCTATGCTGCTGGAGTCTACTGAGGAAACATTCCCATCAATCTGTGCGACCGAAGTGCTTGCTATACTTGCAGTATTCTTATTGCCTCCATTTGAAAGTGCTCGGCGTTTGATATTGTCGAATTTTTTTGAAAAAGTAAAAACACGCCCAGTCTCATAATCTCTTTTATCGCGTGCAAATTTGTAAATCTTCCTTTCTTTTATTGTTTCCTCATGTTTTTTCAGTTTTGCTGTAATTTCCTCCCTTCCTTTTTTGATTTGTTCTTTATGTTCATTTCTTTCCAACATAGTATTCACATCTTCGATTTCTTTGAGAATTCCCACTCGATCAATTTCAGCATATTTAATCAAAATTGACACCATATTCATTGAGGCATCCAGGTTATTAGTGGCCCACTCCTTTAAGATCATAGGGTTTGGGTTTTCAAAGTAAGGGGCAATCATCACCCTTAGTCCTCGTGGCACTCTACCAACTTCTTTATACTTTTCTAAAGATTTCTTTTCCCACCATTTAGTCATTTCTGTTCGATGGAGTTTTTCAAGCTTTTTTAGAAGAGTTTTAGCATCGTTGTTGGTAGTAGATGTAGTATCAACATTTTGTGATATCTCGGCTTGTACAATACTCGAAAATAGGGCGTTTGCAGCTGCTTCCCGGTCCTTCAGCACGTCAGCTGTTGATAGCATGGCGTTATATGGCTCTGCGTTTCTTAACAATACCCACGTACGTAATATCCCGTTCCGTGCAGTTACAATGTCTCTCTATCCCTCCTACCCGCTATAGTTAATGCTTTAACCTTCCGAGCTGCTCACCTCCAAAGATATCGGCTCCGGTAACCTTAAGCGTCCTCCGACTCTCCAGGACCTTCGCACTTCAATCTAATCGGTGAGACACCGCTCTGACTTCCGGCATCACTTTGCGGGGGGCTGGCTACGAGTATCCTTCACAGATTACAACACCAATCACTTCCTGATATCAGCCATTAGTTAACCAGCCACAACGTGGAGGGAGGGTCCGTAAAACGAAGACAGCCGTACTTCGTTGAATTATAAGAGATCCACAATCCTGAAACAATCCCAGTCACGGGCGCGAAGACAGGTACGGACCACACACTGAGACAAAAGGTTTTTCCATTTATTGTTTGCAGATAAAAACGTTGCTGTTACAAGCAAGTGCCCAGCCTGACGCGTTTCGACTGCCCCACGGCAGTCTTGATCACATGACGCGCAGGACCTATCAGTGCAAATATATAGTGAAGAACAAAATAGGCACATGTTACTGCTGTTCTAATTGGTTCATACGGACACAGTGCTCAAATAATTAAAGGGCCATTTACTCTAATACATTTACGTAAATCAAATACCACATAAATAGGCTATTCATAATCCACAATAGATTAAAAAATCATTGCATAGTGCTCCTTTGCAAAAATAGTGTTCTGAATGTAGTCTTCATTCACTAAAATCTCCTATGTATGTACAAGATATATTACATTGTGGTATTTGCCCTCGATAAAAACTAAGCACTGGTGCTGAGAAAATATTTACTCATATTTAGGTTACGTCAGTACATTAATAAGTGCCAAATAATTTACCAATAAAGTGCTTTTGTGCAAGTGCAAAAAAATCTTCAAATATTCACACACAAAATATCAATATAAATACAAAAGGTAGAAGCATATTTGTAAGACGCCCTTCAAAAGTCATTTTCATTCGTTTCAAGTCACAAATTCTAGCATTCTTATACTGTCGTGTTCCATTCTTTGGTCCAAGAATTAGTCGTCGGATAAATCTGATAAAGAAAAACAGGAGGATATCATGGTATAAAACTTAATAAGATAAGACAAAATAATTCTTATCCTATAATCCAACTGGTACAATAATTGATTGAAATAGTTAATCTAAAATAAGATAAAATCTGCCGGTAACAAAATCCCATAAAACTCAATAAAATCCGAAAACCATATATATATATATATATATATATATATATATATATATATATATAATCTACTGGCGGTCGCCAGTAGATAGTTATAGTTAGGACCGTGTTTCCATAGGAAATCCGCAACATTAGATGAATCCTCGCCAAATTTTCAAAATAGGTGGGGCGCTCCGCTCCTACCCTGAAAGTCTCGGGGGGATTCATCAAGCGGGGGCTGAGAAAAAAGGGGGGTCCCAAAACGTGTTTTTCCCAAGCAATTTTCCATAGGGACCTTTAGTCCAAGGTACAGCCCAAACGGCAGAACAGAATTATTTGAAATTTGGCAAAGAGGTAGTCCTCAGGTTAGGGATGTGCCTTTTGCAGGTCTGGTGTCAATCTGTTCAGTAGTTCCTGAGAAAATCAAAAGTAAAATCATATATATATGTGGGCGGAGCCTAACCACACATCTCATCCTGAGATCTGATTGGCTGTCAGCACTTCATCCAAGAAGTGTTGGCAGCCATCTTGGGACCAATATACATGATAGCACCTCATTAAAAAGCATTGCAGTTAATAGAAGGTTTTAAGACTTTAGTTACATTATAAATCATTTGTTGATGGTACCATACTCATTTTAGGAATTGTGGTATGTTCTAAGGTGATTTCACCATGTGAAAAAGCCTTCTGCTGGGATATCATGATTGAGAGAAAAATATTTTCTCATGCTTTTCCCACAGAGGTTTGGAAGGTGATCTATAAACTAAACTGAGAGCTTATTTTCTGTAAATTCACATTATCTTTCTCAGTCATGTGAGAATGAAGTCTGACATTCTCAGTAAAACATGTACATCCAACAAGGGCAGAGACTGTCAGTTGATTCCTTTGTGTTCTACTGCAGCTTCCCAGAGTGTTCCAAAGAACAACTAGAGCGCTAACAGTCCTACTTATGATAAACGTATGGCACACCTGAAGCCATCTTGCTTGGATTAAAGTGGTAACTCTTAAAACATTTAATTTAAAAAGGAACAAAATGAGGGGGTTCATTTTTCCATAAAAAGTATGATTAGTGCTGCAGAAAGAAAAATTAGGGCACATTTTGAGTGACTTCTCAAATCCTCTTCCATTTCATTAAAAAATTCTGACATGCAGACTGAAACATGCACTTTCAATACCAGCAGCAGTTTTCCCTGGTGAGCAGTAGCTTTACTACAGTGATCTAATGAGCAAAAAGAGTGCTAACATTCTGAATTTATGGCAAATGTGTGACACATCTGAATGCCTTCTTGATGGAATCAAAGTAAAAAACTGAAAGTATTTCCTACTGAGGAGACTGCAGTAAATGAGGAAATTAGGAAACTTCATAACAAATAAGTCTCCCAAGATGGCCACCAGACACAAAAGAGCCCAAATGTAGCCCAAATATCACCCAGATGTAGCCCAAGTATAGCCCAATGACAGAATGTCCCAGAGTGTTCTTAAAAACAACTAGAGCGCTTACTGTCTTCATTATGACAAAAGTATGGCACACCTGAAGCCATCTTAATTGGAATAAACTGGTAACACTTAAAACATTTAATTTAAAAAGGAACACAATGAGGGGGTTCATTTTGCCATAGAAATTATGATTAATGCTGAAGAAAGAAAATGAGGGCACATTTTGACTTCTCAAATCCTCTTCTATTTCAGGCTGAAACATGCACTTTTAATACCAGCAGCAGTTTTCCCTGGTGAGCAGTAGTTTTACTACAGTGATCTAATGAGCAACTGGAGTGCTAACATTCAGAATGTATGGCAAATGTGTGACATATCTGAATACCTTCATGATGGAATCAAAGTAAAAAACTGAAAGCATTTCCTACTGAGGAGACTGCAGTACATGAGGAAATTAGGAAACTTCATAACAAATAAATCTCCCAAGATGGCCACCGGAGACAAAAGAGCCCAAATGTAGCCCAAAATCACCCAGTTGTAGCCCAAATATAGCCCAATGACAGAAGTGTGCAAAACACTTATTATTTTGTGTTTTTGCAGTGGTATATAGTGCAGACTTGTCAGGTATTGGAGTGCTTTACATGAGCATTGGTTACATCACACAAGAACAAATTCAATTTGTAGACATGGGGAGACTAAGTGATTTGACCAGAATCACAGAATGTCGAGCTGAAGCAGAAACTCCAACCTGGTTCCCCAGTTGCAAAGTCTGCAGTTCTGGAAGTAACACCACATCCTCTACCCTAAGTGCAACATTTAATCAAGTGGTCAACTGGTTAAAAAAACATAAAGATAACAAATAATTTAAAAGTGCTTTGTCGCTATTTGAAAACTCAGAAAATATGTCCTTATTTGAGTCTTTTAGAGCACTAACCATAATTTTGATGCCAATAAGACCCTCTCATATATGTAATTTCTAAAGGAAATGCTCTAGGTATTACAGTTTTGATTACATCAAGATGACTTCAGGCGTTCCACACTTTTGTAATAAATATAGAATGTTAGCAATCTAGTTGTTCATACTGTTGAGAGGCAGAGGCCAGGGGCACGGACTCTGAAAATTGAAGGCAGGTAGGAGGGTGCAAAGGCAACAATTTAACCACACTGAGCAGGCAGGAAGGGCCGTGGCAGCACAACAGACTATGGAGGGCAGTGGAAAGGGGGGCAGGGGCAACAAACCAACAATACAGGACTTGCAAGAGAGGCTGTGGCAATGTAATAGACCATTGTGGGCAGAAGGAAGAGGCAATGGTAGTACAACCATACATGCCAACAGACCCGATTCAGCCAGGAAACGTCCAATGTTTTTAAGCTCAAATGGGCTTTATTTGATCTGTCTCCTGTCTACAATCTCCTCTTTTTCAATGTAACTCAAAGGGGAAAATCAATACCCCAGTTTTTTTCAAAATCTCCCTCTTACCAAGTTCAAAATGTTCGCAAGTATGGTACATTGGATCATGGAAGGAAATGGGGTAGGGACATGGACTTGGATAACAGAGGACAGGAGGGACATGGAGAGGTGCACCAAACTGACCCTGCAGGGCAGGCATCAGGGTTTGCAGCAGCACAATACACCACACAGGGCATGCGGGGCGGGAGTGCAGCACAACAATCCATAGAAAGCAAGAGGGAGGGGACAGGACCATGCACATGGACAAGAGAGAACAGAGGGGCAAGAGGCAATGGTAGCTAGCTGACCATAATGGACAGACAGGAGAGAAAGCTGCAGCATAACAGACCATGAAGGGCAGGAGGGACGGATCAGGGGCATTACAATGGAACAGACAAGCCAGGAGGGAGGGAGTAGGGGTCTGCACATGTAAACAGAGGGCTGGGGGCAAGGGGGCAGGGCAGGAGCAGCAAGATAGCCATGGAGGTCAGGCAGGATGGGCACTAGAAGCCAGACACACCATGAAGAGCAACAGTGAGACTGTGATGGCATAAACACAGACCATGGAGGGAAGTTGGGAGGGGGTCAGGGGCAGCTAACTGACCACACAGGGAAGGTGGGAGGGGCCATGGCAGCACAGAAGACCATGCATGGCAAGTGGGAGGGTTAGTGGCTGCACAATGGCTATGATGGGCAAGAAGGAGGGTGAAGGGGCATGCACAAAGGATGATGGAGGATAGAAGGGAGGGTCAGGACCTGTGTACAGACAAGAAAGTTCAGGGGAAGGGGCCTCACAACAGACCGCACGGGGCAGGCAGGAGGAGCAGTTGCAGCACAACAGACTAGGGAGGGCAGAAGGGTGTAGCAGTACAATGGACCATGTAGGACAGGAGGAAGAGGATAGGGGCATGGCATGTGGACAGGCAGGGTGGAGGTGGCAGGGACAGGTTACAGTCATCTGACAATGCTAGGCAGGTGGGAGGGGAGTGGCAGCTCAACAGAACACTCAGAATAGATAGGAGTGGCAGGTCCATGGAACATGGTGGGCAAAAAGGATGGAGCAGGGGCATGCACAAAGACATCGGAGGGCAGGGGGAAGGAGAATAGGGGCAGCAAGCTAAGCACAGAGTTTAAGCAGGAGGTCAATGATGGGGCATAGAATTGGGCAATGGAGGGCAGGAGGAGTGGACTGGTACATCATACTAAATTGAGGGCAGTGGAGGCACATCAGACCATGCATGACAGGAGGGAGGAGGCTAGTCCATGGATTCAGACAACAGAGGATAAGGAGGAGGTGGATGGGGCAGTAAGCTAACTGTTCAGAGAAGGCGGGTATTAGGAACTTTATTGTTTTTAAAACGTGTGTCTGTGCGAACTACTTTAAATATGAACAAGTATGCAGCATAATCTCACTTTTATTCAGGAAGAAGAGGACGTTTGTGACTGTGACTCCGGACTCACTTGGCAGAAACACCCCCTGACCCTCCACCCCCTATCGCAAAATGTAATGCCCGTGAGTGCGGCATGACATATTCACGGGGTGGTGTTACAGTGCACATGGGCTAGAGAGTGTCATAGCATATGCACTAGCTGGTGGAATACAACACAGAGGTGTGAGGCAATCGGCGGGCACTGGTGGGTGTAACACAGCATTGGGCTCTGCCAGGAGCGCGCTGTGACTCTCAAGTGATGTTCGTCCCCTTTCCAGAGAGTAAAATAAAAAGTATTACACATCCAGCAGTGGATGTGTGTTTTATTAACCGTGAGGGGGGTTTCTTGCATAGTTTTGGTCGAATTTTTGTCGAATCCCCTTTGAATGGCTTGGTGTGCATGTGTATTAAATGTGCCCGTCAATAGCTACCCATGTTTGTACAAATAAACGACAAGGGTGTCTACCGGGATTAGGCACGGTAGGGCATCAGACATGTCAGAGCTTCACTAGTGGTGTAAATACATTCCACGTGGATTCATTATATGCATAGTCGCCTTTTAATGAATATCACGCAAATCGTCATGGTGATAGGTACGTACGGTTTGTCCAGCATGTCCTAGGTGTGTCTATAAATATATATTTTTTAAAAATAATAAAAAACAGTGGCCGGCCCTGGGGATTGGGGTCAAAAAAATATAATTAGGAGACAGGCCCTGGGGGATTGGGTCATCAGGGCCAATAAATTAGAATAAGAAGGGGAACCACACAGCCCCCCTTCTTAAAAAATTAAAATAAATAAAAGACTGGCATCGTGCCGGAGGCCACGCCCCCTCCTTGCAGCACTCTGCAAACGCGCCCCCTGGCGAGTTGTAAGTTAAGGAATTAATTCCTCTTCAATACTGAGGGTCCCTGAGGGCCAACTAGCCCAACAGGCATCTCCAGTATGCGCCAGGGAGCTGCGCTGCAGACAGGTGTTCTGAGGCCAAGCCCCTTTTTACACCTCTCTGCAACGCAGCTCTGTGGCGCTTACTGGAGGTACCTAGTGGTCTAGTTTGACCCTAGGGACCCTTAGGATTCAAGGGGACTTAATCTCTCAACTTAGAACAGCCACAGGGCGCGTTTACACAGTGGTGAAGGGAGGGGACGGGGCCTGAGGTGACGTGTGCAAACACGCACTATGGCACGTTTTAAATGGGGGATATAATTTCCCTTCAATACTGAGGGCCCCTGGGGGCTAACTAGCCCACCAGATGCTTCCAGTAAGCGCCACTGAGCTGCGTTGCAGAGAGGTGGTCCAGGCCACGCCACTTTTTACACCTCTCTACAACGCAGTTCTGTGGCGCATACTGGAGGTACCTAGTGGGCTAGTTGGACCCTCAGGATTCAAATTAACTTAATCTCCCAACTAAAAACGGCCACAGGGCGTGTTTACACAATGGTGAAGGGAGGGGACGGGGCCTCAGTTAACGTGTGCAAACAAGCCCTGTGGCGCGTTTTAAGTTGGGGAAATAATTCCCCTTCAATCCTGAGGGCCCCTGGGGGCTAACTAGCCCACCAGGTGCTTCCAGTAAGCACCACTGAGCTGCGTTGCAGAGAGGTGGTCTAGGCCGTGCCACTTTTTACACCTCTCTGCAACGCAGCTCTGTGGCGCATACTGGAGGTACCTAGTGGGCTAGTTGGACCCTAGGGACCCTCAGGATTCAAAAGAACTTAATCTCCCAACTAAAAACGGACACAGGGCGTGTTTACACAGTGGTGAAGGGAGGGGACGGGGCCCGAGTTAACGTGTGCAAAAACGCCCTGTGGTCTGTTTTAAGAGGTAGTTTTAATCCCCCTGCCCTATTATATACTAGGGGCTTACAGAGGAGGTCATGCTAATCACAGGGGGACCCCAACACATAATGTTCCCTAGTGTATGTAGGTGTTTTCCCTGTATTCTAAGTGTCTTTTAACATAGCACTGGCTCTAGGACTGGTTAGTCAGACTCAGTTACCACCAGTATCCGTCTGAAAAAGTTGAGGGTACAGGATGATTTTGCAACAAGGCTTCTTTCTGCTCTTCTTTTTGTTCTTTCTGCACGTTATCCTTCTTCCTGCACTTTTCTTCGTCTTTTAAGGACTTCTGTTACTTCTTTCTGCACTTCTTTTTTTACTTTCTGTGCATTTTTTCTTCTTTCTTCACATGTCCTATCTCTGTAGGCATAGTTAGAAATTAGCATTTAAAAACCCTTTGAAATTCACAGAAAAAAACATAGGTTTCAGGCACGTTATAGTTAGGAATTAGCATTTAAAAAACCTCAGAAATTCACTGAAAAAACCATAGGTTTCAGGGGTGTTATAGTTAGCTGGACTTTTCACTTGTACAAAACCATTGAAATTCCCCAGTTATAGTTAGTTCAGCTAACTATAACTCGCGCGCCCGCAATGCACTGCTGATGAAGTCACATATTACATCACTCATGACATGGTCAGTGACATCACTCATGACATCACTGATGACATCTCAAATGACATCACTGATGACATCACTGATGACATCATCCTTGTGATAGAGTGGCAGACCCCCTCTCACCCTAATATAACCTTTGATACACACATTCAAAAATAGAGACTAAAATTTTCAAAACAATGGACATACCAATACCAGTTACAACAACCTCTTCAGTAATTCTAAGATCCACATACACATCCACTCATTCACCAACAGTCCTATACAGTCACTCATACATGTACTCACTCATCATATGTACTCATACACCTATACATCCTGTTACACAATGCCACTCATCCATAGAGTTACTCTCACACATAGTCACTCATGCTAATAAAGAATCAAACATACATTTACTTGCATATACAGTTATACACACACCACCACACTTACTTCTACGGAAACTCACACATACTTAGTCTTTTAAACAATCACTTATAGAAACACATACTTATTCCTACAGGAACTCTTTCAATCTCTCACTCTCACATATACTCACTTATATACACCAATAGTCACATATACTAGTTTAAAACATATGTAGTTACTCATAAAGACACTATTGAGACAGTCATTCACTCACTAACACACCCATACACACACTCATCCACCCATACAGTCCTGCACACATGCTGTCTTCAACACATACAAACAGTGAGTCACTCATTCATGCACCTATGCACTACGTAATACCCCCCACCGAACCATGCAGACACTCAGACTGATACTCAAAAACCAACTAATAACCTATATAGACACCCATGTAGCTACTCACCAACCCATGCAGCCACTTATACACAAAGTGAGAGACTGATACAGATATTTACATATTTAAACATTACTCACTAAGCCATGTATTCACTATGATACACTTAATCAGTCAGTTACACAATCAATTTTTCAAAAACAAATCATCCATTTAGACACTTATATACCCATTTATTCTTCCATCGACCTTGAGATATACATATATAAAACATATTTAATTTTCAGAAAAACACACATTCACTGGATGATGTCATCAGTGATGTCATCAGTGATGTCATTTGAGATGTCATCAGTGATGTCATGAGTGATGTCACTGACCATGTCATGAGTGATGTAATATGTGACGTCATCAGCAGTGCATTGCGGGCGCACGAGTTATAGTTAGCTGAACTAACTATAACAGGGGAATTTCAATGGTTTTGTACAAGTGAAAAGTCCAGCTAACTATAACACCCCTGAAACCTATGGTTTTTTCAGTGAATTTCTGAGGTTTTTTAAATGCTAATTCCTAACTATAACGTGCCTGAAACCTATGGTTTTTTCTGTGAATATATATATATATATATACAGTTTCTCTGGTAGTATAATTCATATCATAATTTTTTTTAATGAGTATGACTTTTTTAATGTTTGATACAAATAATGTAAATCATTTGCATATGCAAATTATAGAATTGGTTTTATCAATAGCGTGTAATGTTAAACTGGATTATGAATGCACACTTTCACTCTCAAATCTAAGATTAGGACAAGGCTGGGGAGCCTACCTGAACTCTATTTGGAAGGAGGGTCCATAATTTAAACCTAATATCCACTGTCCATAATTACTGTTTAAGCAGACAGAATTAGTCTGCTATTTTAGCCTTTCTGATAGGTGTGCTCCTATAGCAATCTCCCCTGGAGATTCTCTTCTACTTATGTGTCTTCAACTAGTGAGTTTGACCTGGTGGGCATCCAAGATGCAAAGCAAACAATATTTCCTGGTGGGACAGAGAAATATATATCAATCTAGTTTGTGGCTTCACTATATGGAAGTAGGAAACTTCAAAGTTTGAAATGAAAATAACGCTAAAACACATTAAATGTCAAATGCGGTAAACTAGTCACCTTAGACTGGGACCTACACATGAATTAAGGCCGACCGTGATGGAGTTTGCGCCAAGTACAGGGACCAGGTTCGACCCTACTGGAGGATATACTTTGGGGCTTATGTCAAAAATGCAGCAGGCTGTAGTCCTACAGAGCTTCACGATGTTGGAAAGTCATCAGGCGAGGTCTCAGTGAAATTGATTTTTGTCAGGAATGCACAGATTGGGAGAAATTAGAATTTCACATCCAGGCAAGGTTCTTCACCAGCCAGTTACTTCTGGCGCCTTTGCCTTGTGAAGATGTTTTTCATTTGCAATCAGTCA
This sequence comes from Triturus cristatus, assembly GCF_964204655.1. Classification (NCBI taxonomy): domain Eukaryota; kingdom Metazoa; phylum Chordata; class Amphibia; order Caudata; family Salamandridae; genus Triturus; species Triturus cristatus. Next base: position 483,756,695 of record NC_140580.1, on the reverse strand, counting down.
CATTTCTCACTGCAGAGGATTTGCACTGTGAAAAAGCTTGGAACAGGGGAAACCTGAATCTTCAGCCCAACATCAATGTACCTTAGTTTGATTGGCTTGGCAGGTTTATTCCTGTCCTCTGGAGTTCTTTGGAGTTAAAAAGCCACCAAGTCCCAGGATTTCAGGGATGGGCAGAAGTCCAGTCAGACATATCCAAGGGTCCTAGAACCTTGGGAACAGCATCTGGAGGTCAGGACTCACTCCAGCAGAGACCACCCGCTGGGGCCGTGACAGGTCCAGTTGGAACTGGTTAACTGGTTATATTCAGGAAAGGCCTTTTGTAGATTGTTGTGTCCAAGTAGGTTGAACAGGAAGTTTGTTCTATTATACTTGGTGTCCACCTCTTTGTCTTGGGTACAAGAGGGAGAAGGACAGGTCCTTCAGGGCTCTTCTATGTCTTGAACGGTAGGTACAGTACTCTTCTGATCTACCACAGATCCAGTAGTAATCTGAGGACGGTACTGGCGATGCCATATTTATCCCGGGCTCCAACTTGTAGTTGGTTGTGATTTGTGACTCATGACTCCCCTTTTACCAATGAGCTAAAAGTTTCCAGGGATTACCTTAACCACTCTTGCAGCATTTTCTTTGTACCCTACTGCAAACAATCCCACAGTGCCCCTCTCTGCTTAAAAACAAGATGGTAAAATCCTTCTCTCTTTGTGCAGAGCCTGTGTGCCCATCTCAGAAGTGTGGCCAGGGAAACGAGCAACCCCTCTTCTGTGGTAACTCCAAACCACTACTAGGGCAGCACACTCCCCACTGGGAGTGGTGCCTTAATGACTGGGGGGATAAAAGAAGGGGCCTATACAGGTGTTACCTGACATCTGCCTGTGAAGGGATTGGCTACTTTGAAGTAAATTATGTTCCTAAATACTGCCCAATGATCATTGTGTCTGAGGAACAGAAACACCTCTGCACAACCAGCACTTTGTACCTACTCTGGGAGAAGGTAGCATCCTGAAACTTTAGGCATAACAAAGGTAACTTTCTAAAAGTACCTTTTCCTCACGATTTTTTTTTTTTTAAATCTGACCTCACCACTGAATTGGAGTACAAGAGTGATGTTTCTATGTGTTCCATAGCCAACAAGTGTCAGGACCCACTCACACTCTTTACCGTGTGATGCCCAGTGGCGGCTGCTCCCCAGGGGCATTTGGGCGCCGCCCCACTGATTTTTCGCAGTGTGAGAAAGCAGAAACATAAATGGTAATAACTACCATTTATATTTCTGCTTCTCGCACTGCGAGAACGCAGAAGTGCCTGGTTGGGGGTGGGCGGTCCTGCACGAAGGCAGGGGGGAGTGGATTGCCCACTGTTGTGCATACTGACTGTTTGGTCGGCCCTGGGGCCGACCAAACAGTCAGTATGCACAACAGTGGGCAAGCCACTCCCCCCCCTGCCCTCGAGCAGGACCGCCCACTCTCCATTTTCTCTACGTAGGCTGCATGCAGCAGCCTACATAGAGAAAATGGCCGGCTGGGGCGCTCTCAGATTCGCCTCACCAGTTTTGATTGGAGGAGGGGAGGGAGGGAGGGCGGTTGCCTTACCTGATGACGTGAGGAGAGCTGCAGCCGGCCAGCCCGGAATTGGAAAACTCAGGAGTCAGGACCGGATGTCGGGACCTATCCAGAAGATGACGCGGACGGTAAGTTTTATTTTATATATTTTTTCCATTAAAACCCTCCTGCCTCTCCCCCACCTCCCACGGCGCGACGACCCAAATTCAAATTACACCCCCCCACCCACCCGTAATGCTGGCCACGACTGATTGCACTACTAGCTTACAGCAAGGCTGGCTGATGTCTTCCAAGGCTCTTTCTGCACTTGATATAAATAATGATTTTAATAGGGCTATGTACCACACTGCTGCCATTTCCAAGCGCTATAAATAACAGATATTATTACCTATTTTACGGTAGTCAGTTTACTCGTAATGATTCAATGCCGTGCCTGCCCTGCCAAGCTTGACACATGACCTTTAGAACACTGCATTTCTCAGCTGTAAACATCCAGCTCACTGAGCTATCCCACCATCTTAATTTAGCACTTCTAAAGTAATGCAGCGACAGAGTTGTGTGAACTTCCATTCCGCTGGGATTGTATCCATGACAAACACATTGGTAGTACATACTTCCATTCAAGTTGAATACCTGAGATTTTCCTGCGTGTTGGTGAGGGGCTGCATAACTACCTGGTGCAAAAGAATCTTTTTTTCCACCTCACTGGAGTTTAGTCACCTTCAGGCGCACTTCGACACATGGTATCCAAGTTGGTACATTGGCCAGTCCACCCTGGAGACAGTTGCTGGTATTACGGAAGCTATACAAGTATGGGAGTCTAAGCATCAATAAAGGGAGAAAGAGTGGCTCATGTTATTTAACATTTGCAATATTTTCAAAAGAAATGATCCAAGGAAGTTCTGGGCTTATATAGACACAAAACATAATGGATACGCCTTTAAAACAAGGCAATAGTATGTAATTATGCACCTGGGAAGCACACGTCTCAGCTCTCTACCGCCAATTTCAGCAAACAAACACAGTCATCAACTCTTGTAGAAAAACCCAGTTTTGTTGTGTGTGTCCCGGGTGCATTGTAATTCCGAATGGGTAATGACCCTCCTCTTCATGGGCCACATTACAATATTGGTAATTCTGATGCCCTAATGACGTGCCTAAAATGACTGCATCCAGCATGATGAGAAATTAGCGGGGATTTACAGAAGACGTTCTCTGCGTGCAGTGGGTGGATATGTGGATACCATGACTGCACACTGTGTACTGCTTGAAGATGCACCATTTGGCCACTATTTCCTTCAAAATGTTCTGAAGGAGAGCTCCCTGTCCCCCCTCATGACAGTCGGGCTCGTTGGCTATGTTGCTCAACACCTGACACTCACCACAAACTTTTACACCCTACCACTTTCAAATGTCACCAGCCGCAACTGGTGATGCCACAGCCAGTGTCATGGCTCGTGAGACAGTTAGAATGAGGACTGGGGCTCTGCCCCACTTTCCCTGCCTTGGACCGCGATGTGGTTTACAAAATGTTTCGGCCCATTGAAGAGGCCTAGTTAAACTTTGCCTTACCTTTTGGAATACTGACAGTCATTTTGGATCTGAGCATGAGCCTTCAATAAAAGGGGACTACACCTTGCTTCACCAGCCAGTGGATCTGGTTTTGGCTCTATCATAAAAGGAGACCACACCCTACTTCAATTGCCAGGAATTGAATCGCTATCCAGAAAGCAGCAGCACTCCTTGAGAGACTAAACACTCGATTTAAAGGGATTAATGTAAGCCTCTATTACACTCAGAAGATCAAGTGAGTGTGAGATTTCTTAGAGACATAAATACTTTGTTTGAACTTCCCTGGAGAAAAGGAAATTACATTGTTTAAGATAGTAAATGAAACTACATGGGCTGTGAATCTGAGGTTTTGTTTGTGAATTCTCAGGAAGACAAATACTTTTTTTTAAAGCAGGAAGGATCTTTTTTTGGAAAAGGTTTGAGGGAGCGCCATTCTCAAAAGCTCAGAAGAAAACCTTGAATTGTGAATCATGAAAATCAAAGATTAAAAAGACTGATTACAAGCATAAGAGATAGATTCTGATTTTTCCTTTTTATAAAGGGAAGTGCTCGCGTACTCATTGCCCCACGTGAGACTGCAGATCTTATAATAAATCCTAAGGGAAAGGCAGTTTTACAAAAGTCTAAACCGGTACTATGATAATTTATTTAAGTGATAGTTAGGTGTGTGAGATGAGAGCATAATTCACATGCTAATTAAGGACAATGTGTAAGTGTTTATGCCTGTGTAACCTGGCTGCTAAGTTTTGCAGAGAATGGCATCCAAACAGTCCAGTTCAAGCTCATACTTCTGTCCAACACCACACTGGGTAAATGGCAGAGTGTTCATTCTCCACTCTTGGGGGCATATTTATAATAACTGATGCATCCCTGCATATCAGCAGGGATGCGCCAGTTATTGTGCGCCCCAGCTCCGCCACCATGGATGCGCCGCATTTATAATGCGGCGCACCATGGGGCAAAAACGGCACAGATGCGTCACGCATCTGTGTCGCAAGCGCGACGCAGCTTCAGCAATGCTCTGGGGGGCCCTATCTTCACAATGCTGCGTCAATCCTTACGCCTGCTTCAAGCAGGCGCAGGGTTTTGAACGCAGCATGGGCTCAAAAGTGACTGAGTGAAATCTTTTAGATTTCACTCAGCCACTTTTAGGAGGCGTTCCTGCGCCGGAACGCCCCCACCTGCCCTGGAACGCCTACATGTGGCGCAGGGCTTTACAACGTGACGCATCTCCCAGATGCGTCACGTTGTAAATACCCCGCTCCATGGCGCAGGATTTGCGCCGCTGCTGCGTCACAAAAGTGACGCATCGGCGGCGTAAATGAGGAGCAAGTCAAACATAAATCTGCCCCTTGGTTTTGAGGTCCACCCATCAGGTAGGTGAAATCCTTAATTGTATTGTACTCACCAATTCGAGAATGTATTCCAAAGTCCACAATCTAATCAATCTTCACCTTCAACAGCATCCTCTCCCTGGTGCTCCCCTCCTAGACCCCTCCCTCTGTACTTTGAACCAGTTCGCTTTGCAATTTTATCCAAGGCTGCTGCATCAAGGCACAGGCAGCCAGTCGTTGCACTCTGCTCCTGTGAAAGTATTCACAGCCCTTTACAGATTTCATTATTAAAATTTAACAGAGTACCGAGTGTTTCTGTACGGAATAACAAGTCTTACTACAGTAAAAAACTCAAGATGCTTGTCACTCTAAGGATATGTTTAACATTACCTTTCTGCATGTTCTACATTTACGTACCCTGCCTAATGGTCAATGCAATGTCTACTTAAGAGATACTCATTACTATTTAAAAGGAAGGTTTAGACCTGTGAAAAGAATGAATTTTGACAGGTCAAATTGCAGTTTTTTTACTGCTCCAGTCAGGATACAATGGTAGGCCTGAACCCATGTTTTCACTGCTATTGTGGTGGATGGTAAAAAAGATGCTGCAATCCACTAATGGAAGTTAACATGCAGACACTCGATACACCTTGTCCTGTATACACAGGTAAGTTAAAGATGGCAATTAGGGTTATGCCAAATCAACCTGTTAAAAGGGGAGCACAAGCGCTTTACCACTGGCTAGCAGGGGTAAGGTGTAGAGAGTTCCAGAGCCAGCAAAAAAATATATGGCAAATGTCTGGTGTTGCATCATACGAAAGGTGGTAATTCCCTACACTTTTTATTCTTCCTTTCTGTTTCAGAATGAAACTCTAAATAAAATTGTTTGCAAACGTGATGTATTTTTTCCTGCAGTCTGTGTGTACATGACTTCTTCACGAGAATAATATGTAATAGTTAATGTAAATACACACGGCAATACATTGGTAGTATGAGCAGATGATTCAGGCGAGAATGTCATTGAAAGCTACTTTCCTCACACTCTGTTCACAATTCAGTATGTATCATAATTCACACACCTAAATAAAAGAGCTTTGATGTGCGAATGTTTGAGGACAGAAATGTTTATCAGAATCCCAGAGAAACTCAGACGAGCAAGTCAGAGGAACAGTTTTTCATAATACTGCCTCTTTGCAGCGAAAACACGTCTCCTTTTGATGCGTCCAGGAATGTATTAACATATAGATTAGAATGTAAGACAGCAAGCTTTCAGACCTGCCTAATTTCGGATGGAGAAGGGAATTTCTTGGAGAAGTCCCCTGTCTATTCTGCAGCACGCTGTCCGATTACACCACCTCTTTTCTCAATGATTTGAACGTAATGTTGATTAAATCTGTGAGCTTTCACGGCTTCCTTAAATAAGCAATCGTAAATCAGAACCAACTATGATCCCAAAATAATTTAAAACAGATTAAATTCGTGTAAACTTTATATCAGTAATTGACATTATTACTGCTCCGAATTGATCCTGTCTTAGTTTCTGGTCTACTAATGCAATGTGGTTACAAAGGACTTAAAAAAAAACCTAATTTGCTGCAAGCATATATAATCGGAGACCAGGATTACTTCAATTGTTTTGTTGCCGTTAAATATTTAATACATTTTCCTTAAATTTAGGCTGTCTAATACCCTCTTCCACACACACACACACACACACATACACGTGTTACCATCCTTGTGGGGACTATATGTGGATACCTGCCTTGTGGGGACTAACCTTTCCCAATGTTTTTAAAATATACTAGTAACAGAACACACATAATTTAAGTTTTTAAAATATAATAAGGGCATTTAAATTAAATAAATACATAATGTTAACCGAATTTGGATCAGGTGTGGAAGTAGATATACGTGTTATTGAATCCACAGATGTATATTTGAGTCATTGTGAATCAATTCCATTGATTGATCATAAAATTGTGGTAAAAGTATTTTGACTACAAATATATTGTGGTATACAATACCAAAGGATGGACACACACACACACACACACGCGCGCATGCACGCATGCACGCATGCACGCACGCACACACACACACACACACACAGGGCAGCGGAGGGCAGTAGTCTGGCGAATTGGTGGAAGGCCTGGCGGCAGTTAATGTGAGCTGGTACATGGTTGCGGAGGGCTTTGTAGGTGTGAATTAGCATCTTGAACTAGCATCTCTTCTGAACGGGGAGCCAGTGGAGGTTTCTGAGGTGGGGGTGATGCAGGTCCATTTGGGGAGGTTGAGGATGAGTCTGGCTGCAGCATTCTGAATGATCAGAAGTCTCTTGAGAAGTTGGGTGGTAGTGCCGGCATAGAGTGTGTGTATATGAAGTACTGTGTATATGCCATAGATGTAAAGGGCCATAATTTACATGTATGCAGTGTTTGTGATAGTAAGTGGGATAAGTTTTTGAGGCTTGTGCATTGCATCCTCCCAGCCTCCAAGGGGGTATTTTTCCTGTTGCAATCACTATGAGCAATGTTTTATAATTTCTGGTCTTTGGGAAAACTGATAATGTTACAGAATATCACCTGAATAAAATTAGACCCAGGTGAAAATTGAATTATGCTGGCATAATTCTAATAATTTCAGTAATTTTATATTATGCTTGTTAGACAAAATTCCCAATATTTCGCTGTTTTGCCATGTCATGTAATTACATGCCTTTTATGCCAAAACACTAGCAACTGTTGCTCGAGCCACTTGTGTTTTTCATGCAATTTTTTACAATGAAATTTGTCCCTGCATAATTTCCCTGAAAAGGTGCATAATTGCATGAAATCACATTATGCTAATTTTGTGCAGCTCTAATTCAAATGTGTGCAATATATGGATGCAGTTCCATCTACTGTAAAATACGAGGATATTGCAAATCTCCCAGCAGTTCGATGACCATGTAGTGGAACAAGGCCAAATAATTCCTCTATAAGTTTATCGAACTTCAAGATGAATTGCAATATTCTTATAATGTTCAGCAGAAGGTACTCCATTCCTATAATACATGGTCCCTCTATCACCTATTGCCCAAGCCACTTAAATCATGGCCTGGTGCTCTTTCATATGAAAGAAATGGAATATTGTAAACCTGAAGACTATAATTAGAACTCTATTTCCAAATTAAATACACAAAAACATTTAGATATTTGTTGCAAAAGAATATTGGTTTAATGCAAGTCCGACTAAAAAAACCCACTGTTGCTCAAAATGTGAAAAAACATGAGATATTCTGTCTTTCCTACATTTACCTAAAGTGTGGAAAAAATGGACATGGTGCCATAAAAATCTTTTTTCTTCTTATCACTGTTCATCTAGAAAAACAGGCCAGGTGAATGAAAAAACACTGTTCGTTTTCATTTTTTAATGTGCAGTTTAAGTTATCTCCAAAATCTAGGATTTGCTTTTCCCCCTCAGGTGCTGGCTATTGGAGCAGGCATTGTGACATCAGAATTCAGCTGTAGTAAGTTATTACACTTGCTGGGCTACATCATTTCTTTAATACAGCCGACTATAGATGCCACAAGTCACCTGTAATGTGGCTGGCTTTTAAACAGGGATTGCAGGCTCCCAACTATTATAATCTAATTAAATGCATAATGAAAGTTAAATAGAGTACCATAATTGGAAGCTGATAGTTGGTTAAAACTAAGTAATTCAATTGAATACTATTTAAATTGCTGGTGGTTCAAGATACCAGGCTCAGGTCTCAAATAAGTCCTATGAAGGTAGGCATAGAATTAATTAAGTGGCACCATATTAGAAGACAACAGCTGAAATATTTTGTTTTCTTGAGTGGAGAGGAAGTCCTCCAGCAGGAAAACATTGTTTTGCCTAGAGCACATACATCTTTACACAATTCCTCAGAATGTAACTAAACTGTACAGCAATTTCTGTATCTGAGATTATGTCAGGTGGCCAAGGTCAGATAGGAACCTTGGAGATTCTACAGCTGAACACCGTCTTACCGGAAGTGTTAGACAAAGATATTTTGAGTTGTAATTCCAGCTCGTGTCCTCATTCCTGCCCCCCCCCCCCTCAAGCTTTGCATCAGCAGTTAACATTGTCAGTCCTGTTTTTGACCAACTTTTCAACACCTATCTTTGGCTGGCAACGGTTCCAGAAAGCCGGAAACAGGCAAACGTAATTCCGTTGTTAAAAAAAAACTGAGGTGAAAGTAGGACAATATAAAACAAATCTCGCTTCTTCTGGTGGCCTCTAAAATTTGGAAAAGCTGAATAATACTCAGCTATTGAAGTATCTTGAACAATGTAGGTTGTTCCACCCTTCTCAGTCAGGATTCCAGCCCTGTCATAGTTCAAAGACAACACCTGTGTAGGTAGTTGATTCAATCAAGCTGACTTTAGATCAAGGAAAAGAGGCTGCCGTGATCTTATTCGACCTTTTGGTGGCATTTAAGACAGTGTTCCCTTATATTCTTTTATAGAGACTGACAACTATTTGTTTGTGTGGGGAGGGTGATGCTTGCATGGATTCGATCTTTCCTAGAAAATAGGGATCAGGCTGTGTAGATGGCTCCTTATTCATCTAGCACCAAGGCTCCTAACCATTATTCAATATCTATATATACACTTTAGCCCATTTGGTTGAGTTATTTGCTGTGAAGATAGTTTCTTATGCGGACGACACGCAGCTGTTACTATCTTTTGAGAATGAGGCCTCAGCCATCCAGGAGCCGTATTACAGATGACTGCGCCGGTGCTAATTGTCGCTGTGCGCCTGAGTATGTGCCTGATGGCATTACAGAGGATCGGTCTGTAATGCACCGTGATGTTGGCGCAGACTTTGAACTCTGTGTTTATGTGTATTTGCGTCTGTGCACATATTGTATTAGCGCACAGACGCAAACGCACATAAACACAAACATACTCTGGCGCACAGCGACAATTAGCACCAGTGCAGTCATCTGTAATATGGTGCCAGGAGTCTTTTAAAAGATGTCTGGGGTCTATTCTCAATTGGATGCGTGCAAGCAACCTCCAATGCAACAAGACAGAGATTTTGTTGTTTGATACCACCTCTCATTGCGGTGGAAAGATTGTTGACAAGTTCCATGCCACCACCCCCTCCACTAGGGGTTCATCCTTTTCTTTCCTGGCAGCTTGGAATCATCTTCCACTTCAGCTTTGTAGAGCTGATGATGAACATTCATTTTTTAAGCTACTCAAAAGCTGGCTCTTTGGTTTAGCACATTGAATTAGGGTTTTACTAGTTGTCTGTGTCCCGCCGGCACACTTCTAAGAATAACTGTGCACTTTAGAAATTGTTTTATTAAATATAATTTGATCTTTCTGACTAATCATAGAGCCAGGCAGGTGTGGTCATAGACAATGATCTTTGCAACCACATGGCCTGGTTATTTTAGAAAGTGAGTGACTAACGAGGTCCTTGCTAATGACTCTTGCCAGTTTTCCCAATGACCTTGATTTCCCTTAGCACCATTATCAAAATCTGCTTCCTTTCCATCTCAGTTTGTCATTTAGTAGTCTTTAGATTGCTTTTTTAAACATGGTAGCTATTCAGGCATTGGCAGATGGGCAGGGTTTTAGCATAGCTACACACTCTGTAGTTGTTTGGTTTCTGCAGTGGGGGTGGTACATAAATGTCAATGCTTTTATTTTAAGGATGCCTTCTAGTGTAAATTAATGCATGCACATTTATATTTGATTACCATAAAGTTTTCTGTTGCCTTGCGCTTTAGAAGCAACACTTTGGTGTTTAATATAATGTGCTATGTTCTTCACTGGTCTTCACAATGAACAAGCTGCCACAGCTTAAAACAGATCTGTTGTAATGGAACTGTCAGTAGATGTAGAGTAGCGCATACATGCGCTAAAAACAGACTGTAAGCACAGTGAAAGAGAAGGATTAGACAAGCTTTCTTGCTTTATTTCCCCAACAAGACTGGTCTGAATGATAAAGATGTGTTTTAAGATGAAATAGAGCAGCCAAATACTAATTGTAGTCAGCGATAGTGCAACATCTATATTAGTGCCACTCAAAATGAGCATGTTGGGGTTGTTAAAAAACGTGTATCAAAGTAAGTGTGGCTATTGGAAATGACCATCTTTTGTATGGTGTACCCCCAGATTTATGCTTTGACAGTTTCTTCTGGCTGTAGAACTCGGTTTCCTTTACCACTACTGGCTAGCCACAGAGTGCCTGTGCTCCCCTTTTAACATGGTGAAATTAGCATACCCCCAATTGTCATATATAACTGTCCTATAAGTGCCTGCATATGGGGTGTCATATTCCCGATTAAGACCCATGTAGACAAGCAGTTTATTTCTTACATTGTCCTCACAAATAACATTTCCAGCTGTGACCTTTTGAACACATCTGCACGCATGGCAATGTTGGAATAGCTTCTCTGAAACTTGTTTTTAAATCTTCGCACATTATCACAACACCCTGAACATCATGTACAGGGTCTAATTTCGTACTATGTGCAAATGTCATCTCTATCTTCATCCACGGGGTGACAGGGCTATCTCCATGTCTAAAACATCACTAATCTATGTGTACATCGCAAGGCTGCATTCTATTATAAAAGATAAGCATCCTGATACATTAGTAGAGGTGGTACTTCCGCTGACACAGAGGGTCCTTGTCTGCTGAGAAATCACCATGCAGCGGTCTGCCATCTCGTGTGGGGGGTCCAGTTCATGTGCAAGATGGGGTCCTTATCTCTACCATCAGGTAATGGGGTTGGATCGTCCCTTGGGGTGATTCTTGGCTTTACACCTGCACACCCTCTAGGTACCCTTAGAGTAGGATCTGCATTTTAGGAGTACGCTAGATTAGTGCATTGTTTACTTGCCTGCATATATACAATTGTTTAGCACCATGGTAGAACAATATCTACTATTTACCCTTTTGGTGCTTGCAGTCAAGTTTATCTGCTTCTGTCTCCTAATCATTGCAGCATGTGTATTTTATGCAAGAATAACGTTGGTTCAATAAATGTTATTGAAAATGTCCCACTGTGTATTCTCTGTATATTTCTCTGAGAATAAGTGAGCACGAGTGACTGAGCGAAAGGTTCTGTACTGTTTTCACGATCCTTGAGGGATCAGGGTTGTCATGCTCAGTGGTTGCCAGAAACTATTCGCACCCTGGTAGATTAGAGGGGCTTACGGTGGCACTGTGAGCCAGCTGGTTTATAGGCCAACATAACCTGCAGGGGTGTCTGGAATCAGTCTTGACACCAAGCCCTTAGTTTATGTTGTCCAATGCACAGGTCCTATGGATTGTCTTATCCTGGGTGTAGTTCGCTGAGTTTTGCTATGCAGAACTCCGCAAAGTTACAAAAGAACTCCACGAAGTTCCGCAAGTGGCGTAGTGCAGTGCGAAATGCAGTTTGTGCTGGTATTGGTGCCGCTCGGGTAGAAATTCTACCCGAGCGGCAGCTCGCGTTCGCGAACTTACCGTTCACGACCGCGAGGAAAAAGCTCCGCTACACATCGCGAAGCGGAGTTTTTTGCACTCCGCAAGCTCTGCGGAGTGTGGAGTGCAAAAAACTCTGCAAACTCCGTGAACAGAGCGAAGTTCACTGCCCAGGCCTATTAGGAACTGCACGACCATACAAAGTGTACCCAGGGCCTGTAAGTTAACTGACACACCCGTTGGGGCATCCACTGTAGTGACAGTGTAAACATGACTGGAGGCCCAGCCTCTGTCGCATGACTGTGCAGCTTTGAACTGAAACTTTCACCTGCCGAAATAACCTTTTTTGACATGCCTAACATTTCCTTGAAAAATATTATTAAGTCCTCCCTAAATAGTCCTTATTGCTCATAAGGCAGAGTGCATGGTGTTTACAAGTAGGACATGCAAATGATTAGTGTTAAGCATGTCCTGACAGTGAAAAGGCCCCAAAAGCTATTTGGCTATTCAGAGGAAAGCAAAGCAATACAGTATAAAATTTCTTGATGAATAATGTTATCTTCAGCTAGGAAACACCTACAAAATTCATTCTTGGACTGTTTGAAATATTTATTACAAGCCCATTTCACTAATAAAATTGGATATTGTAGGAGAGTAGGATCTGCATTTATGTTGCCCCCACTTTATTTTCTGATGTTAACACTGGTTTCTGGCTATAGTCTGGCTGGGTCCCTGCTAATCAGGGCCCCAGTCTCTCTGTTCTCTCTAAACAACTTGGAGTGCATATTAGATGCACTAGTGATTGGATACTGTGGTACCTTATGAGCCCCTAGCATATGGTACCTTAGGTACCAAGGGCATAGGTACATCACAAGCCTACCAGGGGCTGAAGCATGTATTATGCCACCCCTGGGAAGCAGACTAAATCTGACACCACAGGCCTGCTACTTCAGCCTGGTTGAGGTAGTGTTAGCACTCCTCACTGAGGTATAGGTTTCTATATCTCACCATACACACACATATAAACCTATCAGTCACCCCTAAGGCAGGCCCTATCAATCCTGAGGGCAGGGTGCTTGGTTTACAATGTGAGGGGGTGCCTCTGCATGAACAGGACCCCTCTGCAGCTTGCAGAGTCTATTCTCTGTGGCTGTTTGTGGATGTGGTTAAACCATATACTCTTAAGTGCATTATAACCTCCCGGTAAATGCTAGCTTTGGAATGACTGCATCAAAATATGTCGTGTTTGGTGTCAAACAACTTGGAATCATACCCCCACACCAGTAATTGGTGTGGGAGTTTGATCCCACCCTTCTAGAGGGGACAACCTGTACCCACTGTGGAAACACGGTAAAAATCTGAAAGAGCCCTGGCATCACAAAATGGATGCCACCACCACAGACACTGGGCCTTGCAGTGGAGGAGGCCCAACAATAGGCATCCTGTCACAGGGAGGTGTAACCACCTTCCAGACAGTATTTAGTGTATTGGGGCTGGGTGGGTGCACTCTTAGAGTGCTTTGAAGTCCTGCACTGGGGGAGCAGTAGTCTCCTCTGTGCTATGCCAGCTCAAACCGGTTCAGGGGCTACCTGCCCCTGCTCTGGCACGAAACTGGACAAAGGGAAGTGAGTGTAACCACCCACTCCCCTGACCCTCCCAGAGGAGTGGTCATAAAGCTAGTCCCTCCCTTTCTTTTAGTATAAGAAAGGGAACCCTTGCCATTGCAAACTAGATATCCCTGGATGACTCTTTACAAGAAGAATCCAGGCCCTTCGACATTCCACTACCTTTGGAAAACAGAAGAATCTCCCTTGGAGTCAAGGAGTGACTCCCCTGCTTGGCAGGCACCAAAACTTGAATCAACGGTCGCAAACTTTCCCGCTCCTGCTAGAGTCCGAAGTCCCTGCAGCCCCAGAAGTGGATTTCCTGACTTCTTGACGGCCACTGTGAGTCCCCAGCAGAGCTGAGGCGAGGGGACCCCACGAGTTATGAGGAACCGCAATACCCGGGTACCATGCACTATTGTCGAGTGCAACCCTTTCTCAACATTCTACGAATGTATGCATTAGACCACGTGTGATCCAAGCCTCCAGCAGGATTTCCCTTGAAAATCAGAGGCCTATCTTGTCCCAAGTGACCGTGGGCTCCTGTGAAGTGAATTCTCATGAGGCGTCTTTGTGATCCCTTGCCTGTTGGCTTGTGGTTCCCCTAAAGATTTTCTCATCAAACCAAAGGGCTCCCCTGATTGCTCCACGCCTGCCCTCACTTACCTTCGCTGGGTGAATCACTCAGACCTCGCTGGTCTGTACCGCTGACTTTCTTCAATTTCCACAAGACTTTCTGTTGCCAAGGCTTGTTGGCTCCAATCCGGTTGCCAACACATTAGTAAGCTGCAGACTTTGTAGGATACTCTGAATCCAGCTCCTGGTTGTCCTCAATGCCTCTTGGACCTCGTGGCTGAAGAGTCAAAACACACTTGATCACCTGAAATCACCCGACTTCCGTGGGCATCCATCTTCCTGGCCCTGGGTCACTGGCAAGTGACTGTGAACACTGTCCCTTCCACTTTCAGGTTTTTCTCATCTTGAATCCAGCTTTGGATTCCACCGGACACTTCTTCAGTCTTCACAAGCAGCAAAACTTCTTCGGCTTCCATAGAAAACGACGATGCGATGCGACACCAAAAGACACCTATGCACCCGGCTTCCCTGGGTGAGGTATCTCGTGCACTCCAGTGCTCCTGTGAATGTTGTCCCTTGAACTACTTACCTTGTAAGTGACTTGCTTGTAGACCTCCTAGAAGTACCCTTAAACTTTAAAAATCGAACCGTGACTTGCTCCTTGAAATGAATAGGGAACCCGCAGCTGTGTTGTCACACTGCACGCGTCTCCTGTGGGTCCTTTACTTACCTGCCTTGGGTGGATTAGTGAAGCCCCAGCGATTCTACAGGCCCTTGGCCTTGTCCCCTTGCAAGTCGACTTTCCTAAACCTCTTTTTTAGTATATGGTCTGGTACGCCCCTAGGGCCCCAGCCATATTTGTGCTTAACTTATTGTGAAACGTTGATTTTTGCATATGTCCTTAACTTCTAATCTCATAAAGAGATTAGTAGAGTGTGTCTAGAAATAAATACATATATATTTGATATATATACCTGTGTGGTGTCCTTTCATTTGGTAATTCAAGAGATTATAAGGTAAAACAAGCTGCTTTACATTCCTCTGAGACTTAGCCTGAAGGCTGCTCTCCACAGCTACCACTAGGATAGCTTTCTTTAAAAGGTTGTCTTAAACCTATCTACCATAAGAGTCGAATTGGACTGGTGCAAGGTGGCCACTATAACTAGTGACCAGCATATGCCAGGCCACCTTCTCACAGATATAGAATACATATTTTGAAAAAGTACTTTTAGAAAGCTACCTTTTCCGTGCCTAAAGCCTCTGGATAGTTTGCCTTTTCTACAACGCGACTTCTACTTTGACTTACCTTTACCACGCATCTTTTTATTCGCAAGTCTCTTTATTACGCCTGCTTTTACATCGCATGCCTCTACTATGCTAATTCCGTTAGAACGCAAATACCGTTACAACGGAAATGCAGGTAAGTAATACATCGTTATGAGTACCCGAGTATTTTTTGTATTAATGTAGTTGGACATTACACAAGTATATTAATTTAGTCGGAGAGTACCCGAGTATTATTAGATGATTATTTTAGCCATTTTACTTTTTTAAAGACGAAAAAAAGAAAAAATGACCGAATATGAAATGAGTATGAAATGTAATGTAAATGCATTACGAAGTTTAGATAAATGGTAGGAGAAGGGAGGGAGGTTAGTTGGATTTGAGACGAAAAGTAAATTAAAGTGAGAGACCATCAGTCCTTGGTAATTTACCAGATGCTGGTGCAGTGTTAGCTGCTCACATCTCCTAGACCTCGATTGGAGCTACAAGGTCTGCCCACTCATGCGGGGTGAGCCTGGGGAGCTGTACGGGGTCCATGAATGCCTCCAGGAGTTGGGCCTCTAGTGCGGGCGGTACAGATAAGTATAATTAGCCATGAAGGACAAAGTAAACTATTACTATTTGAAATGAAAAAAAAAGTGAGAAGAAGGACTAGTGCAGAGAGAAAGCAAAAGGGGAAAAAAAGATTCTAGTCAATATACACCATACAACACAAATTGCACATTTACTCAGTGTCGAAGTGTGCATTTAAATGTATTAAATTAAACTGATGGCAATGTAAAGCTTCTACCATGAGAAAAGTCTCCGCAAATATTTTTCACTTCTGTAGCTTACTAAGAGGTGAATAACTAAATGGGAGAGGATGGTAAGATACTAAGCAATGCAAAAAAGATGAAATTGATTAAACTGTAATTGTGGTATGTTCGCTTTCATTAGATAGACGGAGAAGCAAAAAGAAATTAAGAATGATTACATTTGATGCATGAAGAATTGATTTAAATTTAAAAAGCATGTTGATTACAAGCAAATAAGTGTAATATGCACATTTTAAACTCACACAAAATGAAAATATATTTAAAGTAAATTGACTAATAAAGTTGTAGAGTTAAAAAAAGATGATTCCGAAAAGGGTTAAAAATGGTTTACATGGTGACAATTGTCCGTTTTCAGTTTTCATGAAAAAAAAGAACGGAGACGCGAGAATGTGAATCGGAGGATCGACGCGCATAAAAATGCGTTGTAATTGTATGCGTTGTTTTGAAATACGAAGTAAAAGCATTTTGATTTGCGTAGTAACAGTATGCGGAAAAAAAAACCCCGCTTTGTAATGGTATTTGCTAACGAAATACTTTGTTGTAAAACCATGCGAAGTAATGCTTATCGTTGTAACGTCATATATTCCTCTGGATGCCTATTTGCATGAGTTCCAACTGTTACCTGGCAGCTGACCAACCCCCTGACGAGGTATGAACTTGCTCCCGGAACAGGAAAAAGGGCTTTGGGTATGTGAAGGTGTTGTGTCCACTTGACAGATTGCCTGTGGGCTGTGCACAGGAACTTGTCATAAGCAAATGTTAATTGACACCAGAGCTGCTCCTTTCCTTTGTCCTTCCAGCCAGACAGGCACCAGTGCCAGAGGAAAAGAAGCTGCCCTCAGAACTCTTTAGCATGGCCACGGAGGAGAGTCTGCTCATTTCCCTGGCCACACGTCTGGGGTGGGCAGAGGAGCACTTCAAAGGGGAAGAAAGGTTCTGGCATCTTTGTGAATGGAGGTTCTGTGGGCTTGTTTGTAGTAGAGCACACATAATATGCTGTAAAACTGGACATAGTTAAACCTGGAAACGTTTACCCAATTGATTAGGGAGTTGCTAGGATTCTCCCCCACCCAATGTTTGGTGCTAGGCATACATGTAGCATCCCCAATACCCTCTCCAGAACACCTTCTGGACCTGTTGAAGGACAGAAGTGGAGTGGACCTTCTTTCTGTGACGTGAGAAGACCCCAGAAGACTGGACCTGCTCTCCCTATAGTTCCCAGGACAAAGAAGTGGACTCTAAAAGTCCCACACCTTAGATTACCTCCTGTTTAAGCAACAGGGACACAACAAGCTACAAGAGGCTTTTAATGTAATTTCCTAGCTGAACATTTCCAGCTGGACCTACCCTGCTGTTGGCCACTGCCGGAGTGAGTCTTGACCCCCAAGTGTTGTCTGCAAGGTCATAGACCCTTGGGTGGTATCAAAGTGTGCTTCTCCTCACTTTTCTTGAATGCTGGTGTGAGAAGGTGGCCTGATATATGCTGTCCACTAGTTCTAGTGGGCACCTTGTATCAGTCCAAACAACCCCTTATGGTGAATGGTTAAAAACAACCTTTATTGAAAGCTATCCTAGTGATAGCTATGGAGAGCAGCCTTCAGGCTAAGTCTTGAAGGAATGTAAAGCAGCTTGTTTTATCAGTCTATAATCTCTTGAATGATCAAATGAAAAGACAACCACACCAGGTATATATTCAAAATATATGTATTTAAGGTTAAACACACCCCTCTAGTCTCTTTATGAGACTGGAGTTTGAAGTACTAAAGTTACAAGTGATCATGCATCAGTAAAAGCACAAATACACGTTTGGGCCCTAGGGGCGCACCAAACCATATACTAAAAAAGTGGTATAAGAACCATGACTGAAATAGGCACTAGGCCTATTGCCTCTAGAATCGCTGGGACCCCAAGGAACCACCCAAGGTAGTGACACAGGGGACCCACAGGAGCTGTATGCAGTGTGGAAACACAACCGCGGGTTCCTATTATCTTCTATGGGCAATGTTGCGGTTGGATTTTTAAAGATTAGGGACACTTCTAATCGAGTCAGGACCAAACCCTTTTGGACTTCGGAAGTTCTAGGGCTAGCACCCACGAGAGCACTGGAGTACTCGAGTTACCTCACCCAGGGAAGCCGGGTGCATAGGTGTCTTTTGGTGTCAGGTCACGTCATCGATTTCAATGGAAGCCTGCAAAGAACTGCTGCTGCCGTGAAGAAGAGAAGTGTCCGGAGAGATCCAAGCCTGGTTCTAGGATGTAAGGAACCTGAAAGCCGAAGGGGACAGAGTCTGGGTCACTTGCCAGTGACTTAGGGCAAGATGGACCAATGCCCACAGATGTCGGGTGCTTCAGGTGAGTTGATGGGTGTCTTGACTCTTCAGCCACGAGCTCCAGGAGGCGTCGATGAAGTCCACGAGCCGGATTCAGGCTGTCCCACAAAGTCTGTCGAGTGCTGCGGTGTCGGCGACTAAAAAGGACCCAACAATCCTTGCAAACGGCAAGTCACAGGAATGCAGAGAAAGGACTGCGGTGCAGACCAGCAAGGTCTGAGGGACTCACCCAGCAAGGGTAAGTCAGGGCACCCGTGGAGCAACCAGGAACACCCAATCAGAAAAGGAGTTGCCTTCGTGGGGACCTGCTAGCCAATGTGCTAGTGATCGCAAAGGAGGCTCCAGCGATCGCACTTGAAGCTGGCCCACAGGTCACTCGTGGAGTGGAGGCCAACAATCTTTGGTGCAGGAGGTGCTCAAGGCTGGGGCTACTCGGAGCTTAAAGCACAACTTCAAGGATGACCAGGAAGGTAGTGTTGCTGCAAAAGTTCACGGTGTCCAGGGGTCACGGTTCCACGTCACCCACGATAGCCACGGGCCTCAGCTTTACTGTGGACTCAGAATAGCCTCAGGGAAGTCTGGAAATCTACCTCTGGGGATGCCGAGACTTCGGTGTCCAGCGGGAGCTTCAGAATTGCAGACCGGTCAGTTGCTTCTTTGGTGCCTGCCAAGCAGGGGAGTCACTCCTTGACCCCAAGGGAGATTTCTTCCATCTTCTAGTCGTGATAGAAGGTCGAAGGTCCAGGATATATGTTGCAGAGGTTCGTCCAGGGTAATCTAAAGTCCTAGGGACTGGATTCCTATACTTATACTAAGTTTAGGGGATAGACTAACTCTATGGGCCCACCTGTGGGTGGACCTGGGGTGGGGGTGGTTACACCCCTTCCACTTTGTCCAGTTTCACGCCAGAGCAGGGGCTGAGGGCCCCTGCAACCGGTTTGAACTGGGCAATGCACAGGGACACCTTGTGTGCCCCAGGCAGTGTCTCAAAAGCTTTCTCTGAATGCACCCACCCTGCCCCAATACACATCTGCCTGTCTGGGAAGGTGGTTACACCTCCCTGTGACAGGAAACCTATTGTCCAGGCCTCCCCTGCCGG
This sequence comes from Triturus cristatus, assembly GCF_964204655.1. Lineage (NCBI taxonomy): Eukaryota > Metazoa > Chordata > Amphibia > Caudata > Salamandridae > Triturus > Triturus cristatus. Next base: position 483,737,070 of record NC_140580.1, on the reverse strand, counting down.
AGTTTCCCTCAGCAGCAGGAGGCCAGACCCGTGTCTGTGGCAGTGGCATCCTATTTGTTATGCCAGGGCTTTGGACATTTTTAACCAGGCTTAGCCAGTGTGAACATGTCTCTCCCTCTAGAAGGGTGGAATGCTACCCCCGCCGCCAGGCGGGGGTAGTATTCCAAAGCGTTTAGCAGTTAGCATTGACCGCGAGGTTATAATGCCCTTAAGAGTATATGGTATGGCTGTATCACAGAACAGCCATAAGGAAGTATTTCCGAATGCTGCAGAAGGGCTCAGCTCATGCTTGGGCACCCTCTCACATAAAACCACACACTCTGCCTTCAGGATTGTTAAGGCCTGCCATAGGAGTGGCTTATAGGTTTATATGTGTCTGTATAGGGTAGTGATATAGGTAGCCTATACCACAGTAAGGGGTGCAAGCACACCCTTACCCAGGCTGCAGTAGCAGACCTGTGGTGCCATTTTGGAGTGCTTCCCAGGGGTGGCATAATACATGCTGCAGCCCCTGGTAGGCCTCTGAGGTACCTATGCCCTATGCACATAGTATACCATATACTAGGGGCTTATAAGGCACTCCAGAACCCAATTAGATATGTACCTAATGTACATGGAAACCATTTTAGAGAGGAAGCAGCTAGGCTGTGGTCCTGATTAGGCCTGGGCGGTAAATTCCGTTCCGCTCGCGGAATTTGCGGAATTTGGGTAATTTCGCGTTCCGCGGAGAACGCGAAATTGCCCAAAAATCGGCGTTCCGCGACTTCGCGTAATTTTTTGCTTGTTCACGTTCTCAAAATGCGTGTTCGCGAGATATTTCCCCCCGAGCACGCAAACAGTGATTGCGAACAGGAAAAAAGCATCGCGAACAAGCAATTCCGTGTCTTCGCGGAAATTCTGCGTGTTCGCGGAGATTTTTTACCGTTTCGCGGAGATTTGCGTAACGCGGTTACGCAAATTCCGCCCACCCCTAGTCCTGATTAGCTGGGCCACAGCCAGACTAAGGTCGAAAAACAGTGAAACACCAGCAAAAAGTGGGGGTACCCATGTGAAGCAGATCCTACTATCCTACAGCTGGAACTGAAAACGTTTTGGCTATTTTGACCCCAGGAGAACTGAGACCAACCTGTTCAGCCGATCCAATGAAATTGTGTTGCCGCTAGGCTAAAGATTCAGGTAGCTCCTGCTCAAAGCTTTTCTGCAGCAGGAAATCCAATTCAGTGGGACCTCACAGAGAAGGTATCCAGCATTCTCAAGCCCTCTTCAGCTGCCTGCAGCCTTGCTCCACGCAAAGAATCTGAGACCCACAAAAGTGAGTCCGAAGATGTTTTTTACTTGGTGAAGGAGCGAAAGTGTCTGGCTGGTGAGAGACCTTTTTTGGGTGCAAAATTAAAATGTCTCCCACTCTGAATTTCCTGCCAGAAGTCGACAGCTTCACAGAGACCTCACCAAGCAGCTATCCAATGATGTGGAGCCCTCATGGAGCACAGCCTGCTGCATTGCCGTGCTGCCATGCTGAGGATTTCTGACTTCTATTTCACAGTCTAAGTCTGAAGGCAAAGCTTCCAGCCGGGTCAAACTTCATTTTTGTGTTCGACCCGCTTTCTATCATAGTCAGCCATAAGTTGCGCCTAGGTACCGGTCAAGCACAACCAGATGATCACAGTTGGCGCTCGCCTCCCTTTGGCACTATTTATTATATTTGAACTTTAAACATTCATAACTCTAGTTTCCAACTCCAATGGATTAGTGTCATTTTATTCATTAAAATATTCTTTATTTTCCTAAATTCGGTTGGGATGTTTTGTATTGTATTTGAGCTGTATTAGTCCTACTGCATAAATACTTTACACATTGTCTATAGTTTAAGCCTGTCTGTTCTGTGCCAAAGCGACCAGAAGGTTGATCTCAGGTTAATTTTGTGACTTTAGTGATTCACCCTATCAAGGACTGTAGTTACTCCTTGCATTGGATACCAACCTCCCTCAATCCCAATTTCTTACAGTTATCAATAACACTACAAAAGTAATAACAATGTATAAGACCATGAAGCACACTAAAGGACTACAAAATACTGCTGTTGACTAAGCGATGACTAACATTTTTATGCATACATTTATTTCAAACAAATTGCTTGTTTTAAAGAATACATTATTCAAAACAAATTGGAGAGCTCTATATTTTTAATAGACCATGAACATTTTATACAGCTTGCTACCATGCATGGTATATTCTTTGGTATATGCAACTTAATATTTAAAGGATGTGTATGCTCCAATGTTAAGCGGTAGCCTGATATAATGAAAAATACACAACCTTTTACACAACCCTCTACAAATTAACCAAGAAATTCTTCTATGTCTTGACCAAACTATAGTGCTTTCATATATACTGATGTTTGTTTATCCCTGCATTTGAACCAACGCATCTAATTATGCCGACCATGCATCTACAACACCCATGTGCCTAAAAGAATGCTATAAAAAGTGCTCCCACATGTAACGTTGGTTACATCCTTGAAGAGGGATGCTCTGGAAATGTTTGCAGTAATTTAGCTATGGAAGGGAGGTCAGGACTCAAAAGTGATGTGGGCTGGAATCCATTAGCTGCTGCAGGCCCTAAAAGACCAATGCTACTCTGTTACATTGTCAAAATGTGATCTACACTTATATGTATTGTGCTGTGGGTAAACAGTGTCAATACTCGTGCAATGTATGAACCTTATGGTGGTTATCATTATGTTTGTTGTGATCACTGTTTTATTTGTGTATCCATCATCCTAACTAAAATGGACTTATGACAAATATTTGGATTCCTACTGTAGGCAACCGGTATAAATGGTGTTCGCCAATTTGACCTTTTTATCATAAATACAATGATTAGAATAAAACGTATTGATGTTAATTGATTTTGCTGTAGAAACATAGTAATGGTAAAAGTAAAAGTACTTTGGGGCATATTATCAAGTCAGGCGATAAAATTATCGCTGCTTTAGCGTCAGAAAATTCCAATTGAAGCCCATGTTAGATGTGAAGGACATCTAACCTGGGCTTCAATTGGAATTCCATAGAGCATATTATCAAGCCCATTATCGGCGTTTTAGCGGCAGTTTTCTGCTGCTAAAGCGGCAATAATTTTATCGCCTGTCTTGATAATATGCCCCTTTGTTCTTTCCGAATATTCTCACAATCGTCCATTCCATGTATGAATGGGTGCTCTCAAGTGGCCAGAGGGCAGCACTGTGGGCATACTGTTATACACTAAAAAGTTAAGGATTTAAGGGCAGTCTAAATTTGCTGAGCATTGCAGCCTACATCTGATCATTAACATAACTACCCCTAAATATTTGGTATCACTGAACTTATTTCGTGACACTGCTTCCATTTTGTCAAAACCATAATCCTAATTCATGACTTCAGCCTGCATGTTCTACTTGAACTATTTTCCTGAGTAATTCATCCCTTTGAATGTTTATCCATCTATATGCATAGCTGTTTCTCAAACCATGGCTGTCTAACTGCATTTCCAGATAAAAACATTAAAAATGCATGTTCTGTTAGATTGAATTTGGCCAGTCACAAAGTACAGATTCCGGAGCAAACTGGGGGTCCATTATTTTCTTTCCCTGTAACTATGCAGTTTTCATGTTTTCGTGCATTCTTATTGCTTTGTTTCTCTGAAGTTGTTTTACTCAGCCTTCATGCAATAAGTCCACTGCACATGCTTGTCAACTGATTTCCACACAGGTATAATTATGGACATGTAGAGTTTTCTCTTTTAGAAATGCTTTTAGATTATTTACAGTAAGGTAACGAGTCTGTTTAAAAAAAAGAAAAAAATAATGTTAACATTTTATTGTTTTTATGTATTGTATCTGTGTAACTTTTATGGTTTTACAAACAAAAACCGAATAAACTTTATTGATTGATAGCGTATAGTACTCTTTCAAATACAGGTAGTCGGTTGGAATGGCTGGGACATTTGGTAAAACAAATGTCCTAATTAATCAATATACATTTTCAAATCATTTGAAGATCACAGTTCCAATACGTACTGCAATAAACTTGTATGCAGTCCGTGGAGTATTAAAATATCAGTTAAATTCGACTTTGTTCATATAAAAAGATACTTTCCCCTGAATTTGTGAAGACTTTAACTCCTAGAAAGAAATATTTCTCAACTGTAATCTAAGGAATTGATAGCACTATCTCGCAATGGGTATTCGGAACAGGACCTCGATAGAGTGGACTAGAGGGTTTCGGTGGTCTGCTGTGGGGTAGGTTCTAACAGTGACTGGTCCCAGTGAGTGTGCAGTGTTGCCTGAGATAGTGAGTAAGCACTCATGGTGAGGAACCTTTGCAGTAGGGAAAAAGCTGTAAGAGGATAAATGTGCAATGGGCAGCTGAAGCAAAGAACTCCAAGTTGTTTCTCTTGGTCAGCACTCAGGGTTGAGATTGTATGGTGCTCAACATCTTCAGTCAGCAATGGTTTCAGGGTGAGGTTACTAAGATCTACAACCTTAAGGCACACTTGCACTAGCTATCATTGTAGTGACTTTCTACTACTGACATCTTTCTGAGGAGGAGAATGGTTGTCAGAAAAATCATTTTTCTCTAATCAACTTATGATCAGGTACCCATTGTCTTCCTAGCCAATCGTAACTCAGCTCAAGAGGTTGTAACCCTGTGTTCCCGCCCAACACTTTTAACTTGAAAAACCGGCAGAATGCAAGAATAACCTATATAACCTCATTCCTCTGCCCTACCTTCCATGCTCTGTATGGCAGCCGAATGTATGACATTTCAACGCCTACATTTTTCTATTTTTTATTAGGTTTTGATAACAAATATACTTCGAGGATATCATCGTTTACAGCACAGTGAAGGCTAAATTACATAGGCATACACAAGCTTCTCAGTTTAAAATCATGAACTATGTTTCTGCAACAAGGAAGTGGCCATATAGCATTCAATCTCATGCAGTGGGGCGTATAAGTGATGAGTAGAGTACTCAAATCCCATAGTCAACTCCAGGTATAATGAAAGTTCAGTCAACCCGCAAGTAGCGATTGTAAGCTAAGGGAAAGGATGGGGAGAGCAGTAGATAAGAGGTAGGGTCGTACCCAGTCGCTTCAATTGTTCATATGTCCCAGGAGCTTATTTGCAAAGGATGACTCCATCTTGGAAAAGTGCCCATCCTCTCCCTGCGGTTGTCTACGTTGTAGGGTCAAGTAGATTTCACAGGGAGCTATGTTTTAGACCTATTCATGGCTGACATAAGAGCTCAGTATTCATCCAGCTGTTTCTACAATATACAGCAACTTTTAGCAAGTAGCCTGCCTGGGGGATAGCGCTGCGCTCCTAGTGTATCACCACCCATCTCTTTGCCAGCAGCAATATCATAGCAATGAGCTGGTGCACCCCAAGAGATATCTCCTTCACAAAGCCCAGTAGGGCCAATATGGGAAGCCTGGGCACCCGAACGTCAGTGATTTAATCCATGCAGTCAAATACTTGAGTCCAATAGTCAGCCACACTGGTCAGCCACACCCAGGCAATGCAATGCCAAGTGCAAAATATCTATGCCATCCACACCACAGCACAACCATAGAGCATCCTTCACTAGCATCATTCTACGCAGTTAAAGAGTACAGTTGAGCCTTTGTGGAAATTTGAAATGCATAAGGTGCAGTCTTTAACTAGGGGATAATGCACCAGCTTGGCTGCAGCATTAGAGCCATTGTGAATATAGAATAACAATGCTAGAATACCAATGTTACTCAGAGTGTGCCCTAGGCTCGATGACTGGGGCACCATCCTGCATAGCTAACTAAAGTAAGATAATTAGCCGCCTAGGGGAGGGTGAAGGTACGAAAGTGGAGTATTATGCAGTGAGGCTGGTTAGGCTTCACTATGCAATACTTTCACAATACCCCTAAATAGGTTGTTTGTATTCACACCAATAAATCACTAGCTTAGTCCTGATAGAGTGGCACAGAGCATTCAGACTTACTAGAGAAACGTGTTTAGCATTTCAGAGTACCAAAATGGATGATAGGGAATTGACATGACTGAAAAGAAATCCAGCACCAATTAATAAAAATAAAACACATTTCTATATAAAGCTAGACACCAAAATGAAGAAAATTGGATGAACATTATCAGAGTTATGGATTTTAGAACAAAAAATAAATCAATGCAATTCAATACTGCAAAACTTTAACATTTTGGTCAATTATAAAAAGCACTAGTGACAATCGGTCACATGCAGACCGAGTTGCGTGAAACCCACTGAGGGGGGCGGGGGGTAAAGTGATGCAGGTCCCAGGACCAGGCCTTAACGGTAAGTTGAATTTTAGCTGGCTAGTAGAGCCCAGCTGCAGAGTTGCTCTGTCTGTCCCTGGTGCTGAAGCGGGAGCCATGGGGGATCTGGTTTTACCTTTCAGTTGGTGCTGGTGAGGAAAAGGATGCAAAAAGTCAACAACAGGGCCACTGAGGTGGTCTGTTAAAGGTGCTGTGGAGTTCCATCTAGTTGTAGCGTTGAGTGAAAGTAGTGGTAGCCGGACTGGCCACCAACACGCCTTGGCAGCGATAACATCAGCTTGAAGATATTTTGATGTCCAGAGGTCAGGGGGAAAGTGATAGTCACCTGAAACTTGCTGTAGGTCAGGACTACATTTCACACAATGCACTGGACCAGCTGCTTTTTGGTGATCCATCAGCGGGACAGTGATTATTTGGTTCCAGAAGCCTGCTTTTACCTTTGGGCTGTTGGGGACTAGTGCCACTAATCCAAGAGATTCTGGAGTAGCCTTTGGCTCTCAAAGGGGTCCCTATGTCTGGGGAACCAGTCTTTGTTTGCGGACAAGCTGCAGTTATGGAGTTGCAGGGTGGTTGCCACAGACAAAAAGTATCACGCCTTTGTTTTGTGCAGGTCCGGAAGAGCAAACTTGGGTCTATTATTTGTCCTTTTGTGCAATTGGAATCAGATCGGAAGTTCTGGTATCAAGGGTGCACCTTAAATCCCAGATTTAAGGGTGTTGGGGGTGTGGGTGCAAGTAGCCTAGGGGCTAATAGTCCCAGCTGCAAATCCACCCTGTGACGTGACCACATCCAGGTGTGTGTGCCATCTTTGCTACCCAGAACCCTCTATTCTGCCACTTTTAAAAATGGTAGAAACCTTCCTTGGCTGTACAAACCAGGTAGCCCAAGTGACTAGCCTTCTGGGTAGTGTAAACCTCCTGACTACATCATTTTACCACAGATCCCAGTGCAAATGTGCATGGGGCAGGGGGAGGGCTGTTTCCTCCTTTAGGCCGCAGCTTGATTGCATATCAGAGGTGCTGTAAGCTTTAAAGCTCACTGCCTTAATGTGCCACTTCACTAGCCATCCTGTCAGGCAGGGAGGTGTCACCTCCTTCCTGGGCAGGTCTTTGTTTCTGACTCCTTGGAGTGTTAACACCTCCTGGGAAGGGGGTCATTTTCCTGTCTTGGCTGCAGCAGCTGCAGGCTGTCAGCAAGGGCATAGGTAAGGCTGAGGCAACCAGATGGGCAACCTCTAAGGTAGCCACCTGGGTGCATGTCACATCAAATCTGGCATAGGAATAATGTCAGGGGTGATTAGAAAAGTTGTTTGATACTAAATATGACATATTTCAATGGGACCATGATGGAGCTGGCAAACTCTGGGATGCTCTGGTGCCAGCTCTTGCTATCCTTTGGCCCCCTGATCACTTATAGTAGCCCATAATGGAAAGATGTTACAGTAGGGACATATAAGCATACTCTCACATGTCCACACCTTTAATATAATGCACCCTGCCTCCTGGGCTCAAGAGGTGTAGCTTGGGGTGACTTGCAGATATTAAAAATTGTTCTTTGACCTTGCCACACAAATGGCGAGGGCAACGTTGAGTTTGAGAAGTCTGAACTACTTGTGCAGTCTGCAATTGCAAGACTGCTGTCATCTGTTTACCTTATTCATTCAGGGTGGTACAAGCAGCGCTTCAGGCCCTACTGACCCCTTTAACTCCCATGCCCTGGGTACCACTGGTACCACTTACCAGGGACTTCTAAGGGGGTTAAACTCCTTACCAATTGGGATTACCAATTCACAAGTATCACATTTGGATAGAGGACACTAGAGCCTGGTTATCATTAAAGTTCCTGTCAAGATTCAAATCTTCCATCACCCCCATCTTCAGAGACTTCAGCTGCAAACAGACTCAATCATCTTTTGCAAGGGGCATAGTCCAGTTATGCATCCGTCGCAGACCTCTGGAGTATAAGACAGGCAGACAAGGTCTATAATGGAGATAGCCCCATGCCCAGACAACACATGACATCATGTCTATTTCCCCTCAAATGTGTAGCGGAGCCATCTAGACAGCAGTTGTTAGCAGGCAGGAGATGACACTATCCATCTTGAATGCAACATGCAGCAGATAGGGTTTCAGGTGAAGTCAATGGTGTACAAACTACTCCTGCACGCATTAATACTAAAGTTCTAGATCATGAGTGCCCATTCTACCCTGTTCAAACGGGAAGGCCATAACCTCCTACGCAAGTCCTCTGTTGCCTCCTGGCTCTGTTTAAGTCAATCGGGAGGATCTAAGGCAGGGGAAAAGGCCTTCATAAGCAATATTGGCAAATTAACAAATAGATACAGGAATTTATGCAAGATTACCGGTTTGACAACAGCTATCCTCCCAGTCATTGATAGAGGCAGCCAGACCCACTCCGGGACATGCTCCTCCAGCCAAGCGATAGCCCTGCAATAATTTTCCCATCACAGCTCCACTATATCCCGCTTACCGATATGCCCAATTACATAACTGCAGAGTCACCCCATCTGGAAATCCATGTCAAGCTTAATTGAGCCATAGTGGGGGTTAGAGGAGAAGTATAGTTTAAACAAGTTAATGATTATCCTGCAGCCCACCAAAGAAGGCAAATTCATGCAGAATCAGTGCCATGCTATTGTTGGGGTTTTTATCATAAACAGTAACATCATCAGCGTACATCGAGACAACAAGTCTTCAAGAAGTATATTTCAACCCATGTCATGCATATGGCTGGGGCTGTCACACAGCAACTGGTTCCACTGTGATGGCATATAGATGCGGGGAAAGCAGGGAAAGCTGGATTTCCTGTCGCGTACCAGGCTAATCAGGAAGGCAGAGGAGATAACTACATTAACCCAGATACAAGCTGTGGACATGGCGTATAGCAATTTGATTCACTGGAGGAATGTGGAGCTAAACTCAAGCCTGTGAAACAGTGAGAACAGGTATGGCCACTCCAGGGAATCTAATCCTTTGATAGCATCAAGATAGATGGCCACCACAGGGAGCTCAGGGTTTATTGAATGCAACACTGCAAAAAGGGCACACAAATTGTATACAGTAGATCATCCCGGTTTGAACCAAGATTGACTGGGGCAGACAGTGGCAGGGAGGAGAGAGAGAAGACTGTCCACAATTACCTTAGCAAGTATTTTATTATCTACATTTATCATGGAAGGGGTTTGATACAAAGTGAATTGATCGGTGGGTTTGTAAAGTTTAAGTATGGTGACCAACAGCACCTCTCTTACAGGCTGGTGAAGTACACCAATAGACCTTTCTCTTCAAAAATAGCTCACAAGTGTGGCTCTACAAGTTCAGCATCTTCTTTATAAAATTGAGAGGTAAGACCATTCAGTTGACCATCCTTGCCGCAGAGCATACTCCAGATAAGGTGAGCATCTTTCTTGCCGGGCATACTCCAGATAAGGAGAACAATGTCCTCCCTGTCAAAGGGGACATGAAGGTATTTCCTGTGAGCACTGTCAAGCCACAGCAGCTGAACTGATTCAAGATGGTTAATTATTGTGTCTAGGGCTGTAGTGAGATGCCACTGATACAGTGTGGCATAATATTTCAACATCTCCTCCATAATGTTTAAAGTGAAATGGCACATCTGCCCCTCCGTGCACAGAAGATTAGTGATGGAAGAGCTACAATGTTTTTTTTTCCTCCTGAGTAGTGTAGCAAGAGCCTTCCCGGCTCTGTCCCCCTACCCATGTCACCTTATAGTGACCACTTTATGAAAATAATGAGTTTCACAATCAGGAGCCTGTTTGTATTCAGAGACCTTGCTATGCAAAAGGGACAGATATTGTACATCAGTAGATGAGGAAGAAAGAGATCGCTGTCTCTTGTAATTCCTTATCTAATATCGGAAAGTGTGCTCTCAAAAGTATGTGATGAATTGGGCATTTTTGTTTAAAAAAACTCCATAACGTATTTTTTTATGTCAAATTTAAATATTAGATCTTGTAGGGAAGGCACCACTGCTCCATGTCTGGATGCTTCGGGAAAAATGATCCACCAATCAAGTCCAGGCGCTAATTCCTTTCGGGCTAGCAAATAGTCAATACATGACAGGGCATTACACAATGTCATAATGTATGTGTCCGTAGCAACCCTGCAGTTCCTCTCCCATCAGATATCAATTAGGTCATGGTCCAACATAATGTCATGCAATTGGAGCTCCATGCCTTGATGTGTTATTCCCTTCACCTGGAACTTGTTCAGAGCAAGGTCAAGCACCAAGTTAATGTCCTACCCCGTATAACAGTTCATAGGATTTTATGCCTAATTATGAGGAATAACTCACGCCAATCAGTATTTAGACCATACACATACACCAGCATGCCCTTTTCACCCGGGAGGATATTATACAAGATGTGATAACTTTCCTCCTTATCACTGACAGTAGAAAACATTTGCCACTAAATTCCTATTCCAATAACTATTGCCACTCCCCTGGCATAGGCAGAATAGGCAGCAACATGTGCCTCATCAATCCAGGCAGCTAGCAGCTGAGATTTCATGTGGTGTATGAAATGCAGCTCTTGAAGCATTCCACTATCAACATTATGCCTCCTGAGGTAAGCTGAAACAAGACCAACCTTCCATGGATCACTTGTGCTGTGCACTTTTAGTAAGACAAGTGTTTTTCAATCATTCTGTCAGATATGGTCAGGGCAAGAGGAGAGCCCAAATGGGTGCAAACCGAGGGCCCACTCCCAGTCCCATCTAAGCCTCACTTACTGTCCTGCAGATATGCTTCACAACCAAGTGTCTCAAGTGCATTGGAGAGATGCACTGTAACAACATGAATGTAAACACAACCCTGCCAATCCCACCCACTTCAATACCACCAACCTGTGAAGACATAATATTCCCTGTCATCCCAACTAGAGCACTCAAGGCTCCCAGCAGGAAACACCAATAAGACCCAAATAGAAACCATCCCAGGGGAGCTCAGTGAGCAAGGCGAACACCCTGTCTTGATAACAAGGATCAGGGGTCGTCACAACAACTACTTCTAACATAGCAAAAGTACAGATGGTGAATCACCCATTCAAGGTTGGTGCCATTGATAGTAAATTCTGAACGTTAGCAGTCTACCACAGCACAAACAGGAGCATGCAAATTGGAGACAGAGGGCAGCCCACTGGAGAGGCCACCCCTCCAGGCCAATACAGTAGTAGCAAAGCAGGGAGCAGTCTGCCACACCTATTGCTCATGAACATGGATGGATATGGCAAGTGCCACTTTAAGCGAAAGCAGTTCTTGTGCAGGCTTCTCAGTCGGCAATCAGTCTACCTGCAACAGTCAACAGGAAGTGATAGAAAAGAACATAAATGGGGCCACACAGCATCAGTCAAATAACTGAGGCAACCCTCAGGGCCATCAGTGGCCATATGGGTCTTTTTACACAGAACTTCATTGCCAATTTGAGGTCTGTGAAAATATTCATTTTCCCTAGCATAGTGAATCATAACTTGGCAAGATACATAAGAGCATAAGACAGACCCACGTTGATCAGTAGCTACTTTGCAGAATGAAATCCTTTCTTTTGGTTTAACTTTGCCAGCGTGAAGTTTGGATAAATGGAGATCCAATTGCCCTAGTGCTGAATTTCTCATACCTTCCGCAAAAGTGTCAAAAATGTGACCTGATCCCACTAATGAAGGTGGTGGGCAAAAATCGGCCATGCCGGAGCCCCAAAGGGAATGAGGGCCCAGTGAGCAATTAGCATGTTCAAGGGAGAACAAGCTAGTCAGTTTAGCGCCGAATAGGAACTTTGGCATATCCTCTATACAAAGTTCAATTTCACCTATGGTGGTGGACTCGGGAAGGCCCAGGATTCATATATTGTTCCTCAGAGAGTGGGCCACTAGTTCTTCATTTTTGGCCTTGATTACCTCCAGTAATTTTTATATCTCTAGCAGCTGTTCATTTCACCCTGTCCTGTTATCTTCCATGTCCAACATTCTACTTTCAAGTTGACCAACACAATCATCATGTTTATCAACCTCGTGGCTTATCTGGGCAAGTCTGTTAGTAAGGGTGTCGATCTTGGCATTGAGTGTGCAGACTGTGTCACATTTTAGACAACAAGTCCCTGGCATCAGAATCAGCACTGGTGTCTGATCCCCGGGGGTTGTGATCTGTAAAATAAATGTTATAAATGTTTTTGGGTCCCACCTGTCACCTGTCCTACCTCCGCTGACAAGTGCTGCCGAACCCCGCACAGCTTCAGTTCCAGGTGTGGAGTTCCCAGCAGACCCCAACCACTAAACAGTCAAGGAAATCAGTTTGCAGGGCTCACCAGGTAGTTAGAACTTGGGCTGCTGACAGCAGAAGCCCAGCAAGACAGCCAGGGGTGTAACAAAGGTCCCTGAATTCCCTGCGGTGCGGGGGGACCCGAGCTGCAGGGGGGCCCCCTCAGCACAGTACTTATGCCTGAGCGCTTCAGATTTAATATGAAGTGGGGGCCCCTATGTGTACATTGAAGGGGGACCCCTTAAACGTTCGTTACGCCACTGATGATAGCAACCCACACCACCACCTGAAGTTACGGGGACATCTGCAATTCAAAACAGCTCTCGGGGTCCCAGTGCCACCTTAGCAGTGTGATCCTCCTGTGCTGAAAATCCAGAGCTGGGGGGGCATCCACCATCTCTGCCATTCACATCAGTAGCATGCAGGCTGCAGCCACCTTTCTTCCTCTTCCCGTGGCAGAGGACGGCAGGTAAGTAGTTGTTTACCAGCCCATTTTCTCAGGGAGACACTGCTGGGGCAGATGCAGGAAAAAGGTCAGCCATATGAGTGGTTTATTGACGGATTGTATGTCCAGTTGTCAGAGCCTCACAGAGGGCCAGCCATCTTGAGGCCCAGCTCTCTTGCACCTCTCCAGGTACAGGCAAAAGCTCAGTACTCTACAGTCTTGTAGCATGATCCAATATGGTCACTGCACTGTGACCTCTGCCACACTTGATTTTTGAACTACTACATAGCTGATGATTTGGGGCATAATTCCATTACAACCATGGTCTCTCAGGTCTCTCTTAAGGTCCTGCACTGAGCCTGAGTGATTAGCTTGGTATTTTTCTACAGCCTGCATGCATTCTTGTAAGGTTTGTGAGCAGTCCTAAATTGTTCCTCTCTCTGTTAGCATTGTGAGGAGGTAGCCACAGGTTAAAGAAAGAAGTGTTTTTCAGGACCATCTTTGTTTCTTTAAAGGACTTGTTGGACCTATTTTCTGTGTGGCTGCCTTAAAGGAAGACACCTCTGTAAGTGTTTTTGATGATATGTGCTGAAACATGTGCCTTAATTTACAGTGAAGTAAGTGTTATGGGCACTGTTGCCATCTGCTGCTCCTTATAATCTTTCCCGTTTTGTATCAATCAATTAGTTTAGCTCCTATGTTTCTTTTTGCACCACAAATTAAAAGTACCTTTTCTTTCTTTGAGGCTATTTCCATATTTCTACTTTTGGGTAATGATGAATTAGTGATCTCATTGATATTATGTGCATCCATTCATCATATCAGTCTCAAATGCTGACATGAAGCCTGATCAACCTTTCCCAAATAAAAGGATATAAACATCTTCTCTGCCACCACTAACATACAAAGTCATATTATCACAGGAAATTTCACTTGGTGAAGAACTGCAGCAGTCATGCTATATCTAAAAATACTGAATCCCTTTATGCTTGCATTGAAAATACACAAAAATACTTAGGGGTGTTGCCAATGAAAGTATTTGAAATTCAAATACAAGATAAAAAACGTGGTAATTGATAGCTTAAACCCTTTAGTTAATTACATTTCCCCAGAGAAAAATATCTTTCTTGAATTAGAAAACAGAAATAGACAAGAGAATACAGATTATCAGAATTGCAGAACTTTCTTAGAGAACGTGTTGTCTTCACTGTTTACAAGGAAATTTCCTGAACATTTGGCTTCTATAGACTTTGGATAAAATTGCTAACCCCACAATTTCTTATGTTTCTCTTTTTCAATAGCAGTTTATTACAGTGGGTTGTACCTTAGGCTCATACCTCCATTCTTCATGGTTTTATGTCTTGTTTGTATGTTTTTATGAGCTACCCTTTTGGAAGTTCTGTTTAAGTGTTCTTTATATCTAATTCGTATACAGGACAGGCCTTCTTTTTATGTGCGGAGTTCTCCAACAAATTGCAATGCAGTCTTGTGAATACTGAAAAACGCAAGCCTACACAAACATGTAAGTTTACCTTTGTGAATCAGGCTCTCAGTATCAGAGTCTACAAGGCTTGTAACAGTTATATCTAGTAAGAACACAGTCTAAACCTTGTTTAATTGGATGTTAAATATTTAAGAAATCCTGTTAAGAAGCATACAATTGTAGAATATTTGAATACACATAACAGTATTCCCTCGTGGTGAGATGTGTATTGCTCCCAGATAGTTGACAAAATGCTCTGTCTGGGGGAGAAGTGGACATGTCCAGTTGCGTTCCTAGCTTCAATTGATAACTACATTGGCACTGGCATATGAAGCTCAAACTTAGGCCTGTCTCTAGGTCAGAAGGTAAATGAACCTAGTCCCTTTGTCTGACCTGTGCTCCTCCATGGTCGGCCTTAACTTTAAAAAAAAAAACTTTATTTATCGTTTTTGTTAAACAGTACGCAAAAAAAAATATATTGATAATACAGTTGCATGTTTCCCCTCAAATCCACAATAAGCGTTTTGTTTGGCACATTTGACAATCATCACTTTGCCGTTACAGTGTATTACATATACATGTTACCTTTGTCATCCCCTATGTACCTCCCCAGCCAATTTCAGCTTGCCGCTAGTCCCAACCAAGCCAGTTTGACATAGCCCACTCATGGTGTTCCTGGAGTTATCACCCACATTCTTGTGAACCCTGCTCAGTCTGTCTCTCCTGACTGGATTGCGTGTCACGTTCTCCCTGCAGCCTAAGATGTTCCCTGAGAGGCTGCCATTTGTCCTTTGGGTGTGCTATCGGGGGGTTGTAGTTCAGCGTATAGTTTGCTTGTGGTATCGCAATATGACATACTCTTGATCCATCCTTTGACTGTGGGTTTCTGTCTGGTACCCCAGCGAGTAACGATTTCGTGTTTCGCCAGGAGCATTGCCACTGCCACAAATCTGCGATTACTTTTGGGTAGTATGTCAACATATCCCAGTAGTGCTAGCAGTGGGTAGGGAGTCAATTGTGCCTCAGTCATCTGCTGTACTGTACTAAATATGTCTTGCTAGTAGAAAGCTATTGTGCTACATGTCCATGTCATAAGTATAAAGGAGGCCGCATGTGCGTTGCATTTGGGGCATCGTGCAAACTTAGCGCTGTTTATCTGGGCCCTCTGCTGTGGCGTTACATAAGCCTGTCTTAGTATCTTAAAATGAAGTAATTTGTGCCTGTGGTTACACGAAACAACATTAGTTTGCATGTAGCATCGTTTCCATATCATGTCTTTGAAAGGTTTCCCTATATCAGCTGTCCATGTGTTTCTGTCTTTAGTGTTGTGCTATTGCATTAGTGTCAGGCACGCCTTGTACAGTTGGGATGTAACGTGCTCCCCGTGACTGTCTGAGATTACTAATGTGAGTGGTGTGAACTCTTGAGGCTCGATAGGGTAAGTTGGTATGGCGTCCCTAAGTGTGCTCTGTATACAGGCCAGGACAAGATGAAAAATGATCCATGAATGTGGCTGATGAGATGTGGGGGTCTTCCGAATGGGAGAAACTGTGCCCATTAGGGAAAAGTCTCCTATGGTATTTATCCTCAGTTGGCCCAGAGTGTACCTAGTCAAGGCGTCCAGTGTCGGAGGTATCCATGGTTTGGCGAGTCTTGGCAGCGCGGAGAGTATAATGTCTCCCCCGGTCCTCCTGAGTAGTTTTTGCCATGCCCAGCAGGTGGTAGATAGCGTTTGAATGTCCTGTGGGTCTCGTGGTATCCCTTCAGGTAAAAGTGTGTTCAGTGGATTGCGATCAGCTGGGTCCCTCTCCAGTTTAGCATAGGGCACTTGCGCGTCCGGGTGGTACCAGTGTCAAGAATATTCACACTGTGCCACAAGGTAGTACAATTGCATATCTGGTACCCCGAATCCCCCCTTGTCATAAGGCAGGGTAAGCATGGCCCAGCTCACTCTTGGCTGCTTCCCCCATACTAATTTTATTAGGAGTATGTGGATCGGTTTAAAAAAAGTGTTTGTGAACGGGATGGGTATATTTGAGAAAAGGTAGAGAAGTCGGGGTAGTACCACCATTTTAGTATTGGCTATCCGCCCAGCCATGGACAGCGGTAATTTGACCCACCCCTCCACCTGTGTTTGGAATTGGTCCATCACTGGGCCATAGTTGAGACGCAGCACTTGTTCTTTGTCCCTACATTCCTAAATATTTTGTCTCAGTTTCACACCAGTGAAGAGGGAATTCGCCACATGATCTGTCCTGTACATCCGTCAGGGAGAGCATTTCAGATATGCCCCGATTGATGTGGAGGCCGGATAGGGCTCCAAACCGCACAATTTCCACTATAAGCAGCTGAAGGTTAACAGCTGGTGTTCTAACATACAGCATTACATCGTCCGCATACAGAGTCACTAACACTGGACCATGTTTAAACTGAAGCCATTCGTGCATGTGGTTCTTCTGAAAATAGCGAATGAGCGGGTCCATTGCAATTATAAAAAGTAACGGGGATAGTGGGCATCCCTGCCTGGTGCATTGAGTGATGGAGAAAGACTCCGTTATTGTGCCATTAAATCGGATACGGGCTGATGGCGCAGGGCTGCGAAGCCCTTCGGGATGCCCATCTTAGCCAGTAGGGCATGTAGGAAGGGCCACTCCACGGAGTCAAACGCCTTTTCAGCATCTAAAAATGTTGGTATCGCAGGAGTTGCCGGGTTAATTCTGTTGACAACTGATACAAAGGTCCTTAAGTTTAATGCTGTACATCTATGTCTTATAAATCCAGTTTGTGCTGGCGCTATGATCTGCTCCATAAGTAGGGACAGCCTAGTCACTAGCATCTTTGCTAATATTTTATAATCAAAATTAAGCAGTGAAAGTGGTCGGTATGAACCGCACTTTTGGGGATCTTTGCCGGGTTTTGGTAACAGGATAAGGACCGCCTCTCTAAACGAAGGGACATTGTTGGACATTTCACTCGTACAAAACCAGAGAAATTGCCGTTATAGTTAGTTGAGCTAACTATAACTCGCACCCCCGCAATGCACTGCTGATGATGTCACATATTACATCATCCATGACATGGTCAGTGACATCACTAATGCCATCACTGATGACATCTCAAATTACATCACTGATGACTTCACTGATGACATCATCCACATGATAATCTAATGCACCTCCTCATACCCTAATATAACCTTTGATACACCCACTCTAAAATACAGGCTACCATTTTCAAAACCATAGACACAGCAATACCAGTTTGTACATACCCACTAACTTATTCCTAGGTCTACACACATGTCCATTCATTCATCCATACAGTCACTCATATATGCAATCACTCATCAATACAGCACTATCATATGCACTCATATACCTATACAGACACTCACACACTGCCACTTATCCATACAGTTACTCACACACCTAGTCAGTCATGCCAAGAATCAATCATACTCACATTTACTCACCTATACAGTTATACACACACCATCTCACTTATTCATACAGATACTAACACATACTTACTCTCTTATACAATCACTGGTACAAGCACACACTCATCCATACATCCACTCTCACAATCACTCACTCTCACATAGTCATGTATATACTCCAACACTCACATGTACAGCCTTTCACATATGTAGTTACTCACACATGCAACACTGAGACATATATTCACTCCCCAACACACCCATACACACACTCAGCCTTCCACACAGCCCTTCACACATGCAGTCTTGAACCCATACACCCATTGAATCACCCACTCACACATCTGTGCACAGAGTCATTTGAGATGTCATCAGCGATGTCATCAGTGATGTCACTGACCATGTCATGAATGATGCAATATGTGACATCATCAGCAGTGCTTTGCGGGCGCGCGAGTTATAGTTAGCAGAACTAACTATAACGGAGGAATTTCTATGGTTTTGTACGAGTGAAATGGCCAGCTAACTATAACACCCTTGAAACCTATGTTTTTTTCAGTGAATTTCAAAGCTTTTTTAAATGCTAATTTCTAACTATAATGTCTCTGAAACCTATGTTTTTTTCAGTGAATTTCAAAGATTTTTCAAATGCTAATTTATAAGTGTGATAGTAGTTATACCTATTTTTTGTACTGATTTTCTACAGTTTTTTAACTGTTTATTTATAAATATGTTATTCATTAAATAACATTATATATTTTTCAGAAAATTGCCAAAAAAACATTTTTTAAAGTTAAAACTGAAATATTGATTAATTTTCTTGTTTTCATTTTTTTATTTTAATGTATTTATATTATTTTCTTTATATACAAAAATCCAATTTTATTCGGAGTCGCGCACTAAAAGCGTACACATCACGGTGGGTGCGCGCATTCTAGCCGCCATTTTGGAAAAGTCATGAAGGATCCGCGTATGGTGTGCGACGGCTGCGTGTTTTTCAGTTACATCATATACATTTAATATTACGTGATGTGTGTGATTGGTATGCGACCAGTCCGCGACTCCAGCTCCCGTGCATTTGCGACACATGCGCATTACGGTACGAGATGTTTGCACGGTTGCGGGTCCCGCGTGACGTCATATACGTGCTGGGGCGTGCTGGGTGCGCAACTCCCGCAAAAAACTTTATGTTCCAAAATGATATGTATGTGTCTTTAATATACACATTAGGGCAAGAGATTGTGTAAGATATTTATAGAAATAATATATTTGTACTTATAATAAACATATTATTTTTAAATATATTTTCGCGAAGTCGGGTGCGTGCATCGTGAGTGCAGAAAACCAGGTCAGCAGATCTGCTGTAGAGCCAGGAAACCAGGTCAGCAGAGCTGCTTTAGAGGGAGAGAACCAGGTCAGCAGAGCTGCTTTAGAGCCAGAGACCAGTCCAGCAGAGCTGCTATAGAGCCAAAGAACCAGGTCAGCAGAGCTACTTTAGAGCCAGAGAACCAGGTCAGCAGAGCTGCTCTAGAGCGCCAGAGAACCAAGTCAGCAGAGCAGCTTTCGAGCCATAGAACCAGGTCAGCAGAGCTGCTTTAGAGCCAGAGAACCAGGTCAGCAGAGCTGCTCTAGAGCCTAAGAACCAAGTCAGCAGAGCTGCTCTAGAGCCAGAGAACCAGGTCAGCAGAGCTGCTATAGAGCCAGAGAAACCAGGTCAGTAGAGTTGCTTTAGAGGGAGAGAACCAGGTCAGCAGAGCTGCTGTAGAGGGAGAGAACCAGGTCAGCAGAGCTGCTCTAGAGCCAGAGAACCATATCAGCAGAACTGCTTTAGAGCCATAGAACCTGGTCAGCAGAGATGCTTTAGAGCCCGAGAACCAGGTCAGCAGAGCTGTTGTAGAGCTAGAGAACCAGACCAGCAGATCTGCTCTGTAGCCAAAGAACTAGGTCAGCAGAGCTGCTCTAGAGCCAGAGAACCAGGTCAGCATACCTGCTGTAGAGCCAGAGAAACCAGGTAAGCAGAGCTGCTTTAGAGAGAAAGAACCAGGTCAGCAGAGCTGCTTTAGAGCCAGAGAACCAGGTCAGCAGAGCTGCTCTAGCTGACACTGATTGAATGACACTGACTGACTGACACTGACTGACTGACACTGACTGATTGACACTGACTGACACTGATTGACTGACACTGACACTGACTGACAGTGATTGACTGAAACTGACTGACTGACACTGATTGACTGACACTGACTGACTGACACTGACAGACTGACTGACACTGACACTGATTGACTGACACTGACTGACTAACACTGACTGACACTGATTGACTGACACTGACTGACACTGATTGACACAGACTGACTGACTGACACTGACTGACTGACACTGACTGACACTGACTACTCTCTACTACTCTGCTACTTAATCTCTACTACTCTCTGCTACTCTCTCTCTACTACTCACTCTCTACTACTCTCTACTACTCACTCTCTACTACTCACTCGCTACTACTCTACTACTCACTCTCTACTACTCACTCTCAACTACTCTCTACTACTCACTCTCTACTACTACTCTCTCTACTACTCTCTACTATTCACTCTCTACTGCTCACACTCTACTACTCTCTGCTACTCACTCTACTACTCTCTACTACTCTCTACCACTCACTCTCTACTACTCACTCTCAACTACTCTCTACTATTTTCTCTCTACTACTCACTCTCTACTACTCACTCTCTACTACTCTCTACTACTCACTCTCTACTACTCACTTGCTACTACTCTCTACTGCTCACTCTCTACTACTCTCTCTCTACTACTCTCTACTACTACTCTCTACTATTCACTCTACTACTCACTCTACTACTCTACTACTCACTCTCTACTACTCTCTACTACTCTCTCTCTACTACTCACTCTCTACTACTCACTCTGCTACTCTCTACTTCTCACTCCCTACTACTCTCTCTCTACTACTCACTCTCTACTACTCATTCTCTACTACTCACTCTCTGCTACTCGCTCTCTACTACTCACTCTCCACTACTCACTCTCTACTACTCACTCTCTACTACTCTCTACTACTCACTCTCTGCTACTCACTCTCTACTACTCTACTACTGTCTACTACTCTCTCTACTACTCACGCTCTACTACTCTACTACTCTCTACTACTCTCTCTACTACTCACTCTCTACTATTCTCTACTACTCACTCTACTACTCTCTCCTACTCTCTACCACTCACTCTCTACTACAGTACTACTCACTCTCTACTACTCTCTCTCTACTACTCACTCTCTACTACTCACTCTACTACTCTCTACTACTCACTCTCTACTACTCTCTACTACTCACTCTGTACTACTCACTCTCTTCTACTCACTCTCTACTACTCTCTACTGCTCACTCTCCACTACTCACTTTCTACTACTCGCTCTCAACTACTCTCTACTACTCACTCTACTACTCACTCTCTACTACTCTCTCTTACTCTTTCTACTTCTCACTCTCTACTACTCTCTCTACTACTCACTCTCTACTACTCTCTCTACTACTCACTCTCTACTACTCTCTACTACTCACTCACTACTACACACTCTCTACTACCTGCTCTCTAATACTCACTCTCAACTACTCTCTAGTACTCATTCTACTACTCACTCTACTACTCTCTACTACTCACTCTCTACTATTCTCTGCTACTCACTCTCTACTACTCTACTACTCTCTACTACTCACTCTCTACTACTCTACTATCTACTACTCTCTCTTTACTACTCACTCTCTACTTCTACTACTCACTCTCTACTACTCTCTCTATACTACTCTCTACTACTCACTCTCTACTACTCTACTACTCACACTACTACTCACTCTCTACTACTCACTCTCAACTACTCTCTACTACTCACTCTCTACCACTACTCTCTCTACAACTCACTCTCTACTACTCTCTACTATTCACTCTCTACTGCTCACACTCTACTACTCTCTGCTACTCACTCTACTACTCTCTACTACTCTCTACCACTCACTCTCTACTACTCACTCTCAACTACTCTCTCTCTACTACTCACTCTCTACTACTCACTCTCTACTACTCTCTACTACTCACTCTCTACTACTCACTTGCTACTACTCTCTACTACTCACTCTCTACTACTCTCTCTCTACTACTCCCTACTACTACTCTCTACTATTCACTCTCTACTACTCACTCTACTACTCTACTACTCACTCTCTACTACTCTCTACTACTCTCTCTCTACTACTCACTCTCTACTACTCACTCTACTACTCTCTACTACTCACTCCCTACTACTCTCGCTCTACTACTCACTCTCTACTACTCATTCTCTACTACTCACTCTCTGCTACTCGCTCTCTACTACTCACTCTCCACTACTCACTCTCTACTACTCACTCTCTACTACTCTCTACTACTCACTCTCTACTACTCACTCTCTACTACTCTACTACTGTCTACTACTCTCTCTACTACTCACGCTCTACTACTCTACTACTCTCTACTACTCTCTCTACTACTCACTCTCTACTATTCTCTACTACTCACTCTACTACTCTCTCCTACTCTCTACCACTCACTCTCTACTACAGTACTACTCACTCTCTACTACTCTCTCTCTACTACTCACTCTCTACCACTCTCTACTACTCACTCTGTACTACTCACTCTCCACTACTCACTTTCTACTACTCGCTCTCAACTACTCTCTACTACTCACTCTACTACTCACTCTCTACTACTCTCTCTTACTCTCTCTACTTCTCACTCTCTACTACTCTCTCTTCTACTCACTCTCTACTACTCTCTCTACTACTCACTCTCTACTACTCTCTACTACTCACTCACTACTACACACTCTCTACTACCTGCTCTCTACTACTCGCTCTCAACTACTCTCTAGTACTCATTCTGTGGTAAATATTTAATTACCGGTACTATTTTTTATGCGGTAAAATCTAGTAAGAATAACTCAGTAAATATAAGAGGCAGAATCCGTGGTATTAGAGGTTCTAAAAGGCTTTATTCCTTTACAAAGGAAATACAATTCGAATTGCAGGCTTCAAATTCCATCACCACGAAAGTTCAGGAAGGAAGGCAATACATTATTGACAGGTAATCACTTTTATAAGAAATGCATTATAGTGTAACAGATGCAGGAGGCGTAACAGTTGATAAGAGAGATAAAATATGCATACGTAACCAAAAAGGCGGACATATAGGCGTAATTTAGAAAACGTCATTATACATGATGTCACAAGTGGGTGGATCCATAAGAGAATCCTGCAATGTCAGCAGAAATATTTGGCAGAGATGCGTGCGCAGCCGCATGACGTGTGATTGACGTGCAACTAGAGGGTGAAGGGGACTTGACATTTAGCTCTACATGTGGAGACAGAAGTCTGAGGGGTCATGTCAACCTAATCCCAAATCATATCTAATATCTTATGTTTAAAGAACTGTATTATCCAAAAGGAAAGGTCTCTCGGACGGAATCTATTCTATACTGACTGTTAGTGCGTGTACGAGCGTCTAAGTGTCTACATGAGATGCGAGGGGGCAGGAATCTTCCATGGTAACAGGGGCTATGAATTACTTGCATGAGGATAGTGAGGCCTGGCCCCTTGCACGGTAGCTGGAGGAATGTTTACCTAAACTACTAGACAGGAATGCGTTAGATGAGGAGCGGAGCAGATAATCTTGAAGGTGAAATACAGTTTTTGGCAGGCAACAGGCTGGATCAGGCACCGTTAGCCGCGCAGGGAGTAGGACAAAGTTCATGGATACAGATGCAGGCTCGGACTGAAGCTTTCAGAGGCAGAAGGCAGGGAAAGGCTTGATGGCAGAATTCAGGGCCTACTCGCCTGAATCTGTGAAATGTGGAAAGTGAACCTCATAAAGTCGGTGGACTTTCATACCTAGGAATGGAATATCTGACCCATTCATGGTGGATCTGATAGAGGACATGTTGACGGTGGACGCACATGTATTTGCGTCTCCAAAACTGGAACTGGAGGGAACATATATGTACTTATAGCATGCACATGGAGCCGTTGGGGTCTACGATAGGGGACATAACTGATCACAAAATTCATATTTCCTCATTCCCTCCTTGTCCCCTACGGACCCTCAGGAGATATCGATCTTCATCAATCCATCGATCTGTTCATATAGCATCATTTGTTCTTCTTTCTTCTTCCGGGATTTTGAACGAAAACTTGGGGGTGGGATACACGATGTGGCACACAGGCCACAAATCGCTGGCCCACATTGTAGACATAAGCAGCAACTGAATAGTATGAGAAAGCCAATACCTAGGAAGGATAGGATCCTCCATCCCCAGGCTGACAACATGCTCCAGAACCAACCGGACCAAGTCCAAGTGCCTGGGCTCTGGTGTATCTGGCTTATAATCTTATGAAGGCGGGTTATGGCTTTATATACTGACGGTGAATTTTCTGGTATGAAAATGCAGCAACTTGATCCGATGACTCTACAAGCTCCGCCCCTATCGGCCAGGATGACGTCAAGGACAAGACGATTTTGAAGCACAACAATCCGCATAGCAGACTGCTCTTCTGTTAAATTGCCTAAGGCGGAAGTAGTCTCGTTTACTACTGCTTCAAGGGTTCTAGTTAATCTACGTATCAGCTTACTATTAGTGACTGTACCTATATAGGGAAAGAAACCTTTATTGAAATCTGTATATTGTTCCCATGCCATTTCAGTGTAATCGACAATCGGGAGATCTCTCTGCTGTCTATTGTGTACTAAATGGGTATTTCTGTGATAATCAGGAGGAGCTAGGAAAACAGGTGGCAGAAGGAATGCTATGTAACAGGTACCATCCCAGTCTAGAGGTAGACGTATATATGCGGTCTGGCCACATATGAAGTAGGAATGACGGGAAACTCTAAATGTAGATTTGCCTTGATCACTGAATTTTATTACAGTGGTGCATTTACTATGGCCCATGTGTATGGAACCATTCTTTCTTACACATAATTCCCCTTTAACTGGGAATACTGACATAGCGGGCAAGAATGGTGTGGCTTCGGATTCAACATTCAGGATCATGAGGTTAAGTGTAAAATTACCTAATCCATATACTTCATTTTCTAGATCAGTTCCTGTTCTTTTGGGAAGTCCCTCCTTGTTAGGGTAGCAGACTTTAAGCAACACTAGGTTCAGGTTTCCCCATACCCAGTTGTCTTGATAAACTGCGGAATTTGAATCTAGGGAATTAATCAAACTAAACCATGCTCCACAGGAGCCATTGTGTGTGAACGGATACGGAAAGAGGGGCAAAACTCCCTTATAGTTCTGATAAGGAGGGAGTCGGCCACATATCCAACAATTTGTAGCATTGCTGGTCTGATGGGAATGATGTAACATACTAATGAATGTGTTGTTGCGCAGCGCAAATCTATAGGACAACTCATGCGGAGGTAATTCACTAAAAGAATGTTCAGCAGTAACATTATAAGCACGTTTAGAAATAGGATAATACATACGAAGTAATATACTAGTTATAATGATCAGAAAACTTAGAAAAAACAAAATTAATAGTGTTACTGTGCAATGACTACGAAGCGATTTACAATACGCATGCTTTTTAAGCTGCATCTGTTGATTTCTTTCTCTATTCCGGTCTAGAGGATACATGTCAGAGACAAATTCAACCGATTCACCTTGGAGAGGACTTAAACAATCAAATTGTCTGACTTGCTAGACCTTAATTTTAGTTTATAAAGTTCCGTTTTCGTGGGTTCAACCAAGGGGAGCTTTGAGTCTGTCTGTGAGGAAATGCAGGGCTGAGTGTTCACACTGGACGGTAGTCCATAAAATTTCTTGATATGACTCGAGTGCAACCACCCTTTACGTCCCTCGATCTTCACGGCTGTCCTTGTTGCTAGTAGAACAAGTTTTGGCGATTTCCACCTAGGCTCCAGTTGGGTCTTCCGGTCGAAATTCCGCACTAGGACCAGATCACCTGGAACCACGTCATGGGGCTTCACCTCAGTGTTATCGGGAAAAGCTGCAGCTACCTGTGAACGACAAGATTGTAGTGCAGACATCAAGGAAGCCAGGTAATCTGTCAGCATATTACAGTCAACATCAGTGATTTTGCGAGGTATAGGCGTCCCCCACATATTTGGTGGTCTACCGAAGATCACCTCGTACGGGGATAGCCCTGTTCGAGAATGTGCTACCATTCTCATGTAAAAGAGTGCAACTGGTAAGGCTACTATCCAATCGACACCTTTTTCTCTACATATTTTGGACAATCTAATTTTCAGAGTTTGATTATGGCGTTCCACGAGACCTGCTGCCTCGGGATGTCGGACACAGTGGAATTTCCATTGGTAGCCTAACAAAAGGGAAACATGTTTCATTAGTTCGGATGAGAATGGCTGGCCGTTATCTGAGTAGACAACACGTGGCAAACCATACCGTGGGAAGAATTCTCGAACTAACTGTTTGGCAGTAGTCGGGGCAGTGTAATCTGAAACCGGGTAGGCTTCTGTCCAACGGGAAAGAGCACAGACAACTACGAGAACATATTTGAATCCTCGACATCGTTCCATCTGGATATAATCCATCTGGAGGACTTCAAAAGCATGATCGGGAGGTTGAAATCCACCCTGCTCTACGGGGATGCTTTTACCTGGATTAAACTGACAACATATCATACAGGTACGTACTTTCTGTTTGGCTGCTGCTCGCAAGTGTTTGTTGAACCAAATGTGTTGAATACTGTCTAGCATAGCTTTTTCTCCTAGGTGCGCTGGACTATGTATTGTGTTAATGATGACTTGAACCATGGAATCGGGAAGAAACCATATAGATTTTTCCTTCGTCATCCATCCTTGATCCGTTTGGATCCCTCCTAATTCAGTCCATTTCTTTATTTCTTCTGGTGTAGCGTGTGTCTGTATGTCAATTATATCAAGGGCGGGATCCTTAACTGTCATGCAATGTGTTGGTGTCGGAACTATTGTCTTTGTCGCGTCAGTTGTATGAGTCTGGTTCTGAGCAGTCTGTTTAGCTGTTCTGTCAGCTAGGTCGTTACCCTGAGAAATGATATCGGTAACTTTTGTATGGGCTTTGCATTTCATAATTGATATCGCAGTAGGTAGATGAATCGCGTCTAATAGGGCTTGAATGAGGGGTCCGTGTTGGATGTGGGCACCGTGAGAAGTTAGATAACCTCTCTCTCGCCACAGCACGCCGAAGTCATGGACGACTCCGAATGCATAACGTGAATCTGTGTATATGTTGACTTTCTTATCTTTGGCTTGAGTACAGGCTTGTGTCAGAGCGATGAGCTCTGCTGCTTGAGCTGACAAAGTGTTAATACAATTTGTTTCAATGACTTCAGTGTCTGTTGTGACTGCGTAAGCGGCCACTAACTCTCCCGTACTTGTTCTCATACATGAACCATCTACATACAATGTCAGGTCCGAATCTGATAAAGGGATATCTGTCAAGTCTTGTCTGGGTTTCGTCGTGATAGTAATGACTTCAATACAATCATGTGCTAATGGATCTGTTCCGTTTACTGGCAACAGTGTGGCAGGATTTAACGTATTACAACGTCTGATTTCTATGTGTGGCTGAAACAATGTCAATTCGTAACCGGTGAGTCTCGCTATAGTCAAGTGTTGTGTTTGTGTGCGGTTCAAGAGAACCTCTACTGCGTGTGGTACTTGTACTGTCAATTGATGTCCTAACACTATGGCATCGCTTTGTCTGATTGCTAAAGCTGTTGCTGCCACTGATTTCAGGCACGCAGGAAGAGCCTGAGCTACTGGATCTAATGTACTAGAGAAATAAGCACATGGTTTGTGTGATCCTGCTTGTTCCTGAGTGAGTACTGACAAGGCAGTACCTTCGCGTTCTGTAACAAATAGTGTAAACAGTTTATTGTAACATGGTGTTGTTAAAACAGGTGCTTGGCATAAAGCTTTCTTTAAGTTTTCAAAAGCATGTGTATGTTCTTGAGTCCAAGGGAGGACAGTCGATGTGGCGGCCTCCTGTGTTGTCAACTGGATGAGTGGTTTTGCTAAAAATGCATATTGAGGGATCCACTGCCTACAGTATGAAGTGAGGCCTATAAAAGCCCGCACCCCCTTTTGTGTCTTGGGTGGTGGCATGTTAGCAATTAACTGGATGCGGTCGGGTGTAAGCTGTCTTCCCTCCTTGGACAGCGAGTGCCCAAGGTAGACAACTCGCGGGACACATAATTGCAGCTTAGAAGGGGACACCTTGTGCCCCTTGTCGGCCAGAAATTTTAAAACCGTCAGTGACGCTGTTTCACATTCAGGTTCGCTTCGGGCGGTGATCAACAGATCATCGACATATTGAAGCAAGGCAGTGTTAACTGGCATGTGGATACTGTCAAGTTCTCGTTTTAGTGCTTGGCTATAGATGCTGGGGCTTTCTGTAAATCCTTGAGGTGCGCGTGTGAATTTAAAACTTCGTCCATTTAAACTGAATCCGAACAGATATTGACTTTCCGGATCTATTGGGACGCTAAAGAAAGCATTCTTGAGATCAATTACAGTGAAGAACGTTGCTTCTGAGTCAATAGCTGTTAGTAATGAAGAGATATCTGGGACCACAGGGTATTGTGGTACAATACATTTATTTAATTCGCGCAGGTCAATAACTAATCGATATACTGGGGGTGCTTTTGGATCCGTTCTTTTAAGAATCGGAATTATCGGGGAATTGCATACATTGGAGTCGGTTTCGACAACCACTCCTTGTGCAATGAGTTCATCAATGATCTGCAGTAAGGCCACAACAGCATCTGGTGGTAACTTGTATTGTCGCATTCGTGGTAGTACTACTCCTGTTTTTAGTGTGACTCGATATGGTGTAATGTTCATGCAACCAACATCAGTGGGGCCTTGTGCCCATAAATGCGTAGGTAAATTCTGCAGCCGGTGATCCATGTCTCTGGACACGTAGTGACCTTTAAAATCACGTAAAAATAATCGTACTCCTTCCGGGGAACAACATATTATAGCTCCTAGAGCTTTGAATGTCTTTATACCTAACAAGTTTTCCGGACATGATTTAGTAAGCAATAAATCTGTAGTACGTGTCAATGGACCAACCGTAAGTGGAAGAGGCTGTGTTACGTCATTAATTATAGGTTTTCCTGAGAATCCAAGGGAAATATTTTGTGAGCCTGAGAGGGGTGCCCCTGGAACTTCACTGCGTCGTATAGTTGTTCTGCTTGCCCCTGTATCAAGTAAAAACTTTCTGTCTTCCCCTAATAGTTCACTATGTACATAAGGTCCCTCTTGATCTACAGGAACCTCAATAAGGGGTAAGCCAACTTCCCTCTCTAGGCTATTTCATGTGTATCGCTGATAATC
Organism: Triturus cristatus; assembly: GCF_964204655.1. Classification (NCBI taxonomy): domain Eukaryota; kingdom Metazoa; phylum Chordata; class Amphibia; order Caudata; family Salamandridae; genus Triturus; species Triturus cristatus. The sequence continues at coordinate 483,707,670 of NC_140580.1, read as the reverse complement.
GGGATAATCTGCTTGTGCATACTGGCACATCTGTTGCGTTGTCGCTTGTGTGGCAGCAATAGGCTGCGCTGGTGGTGGTGCTACGGTCTGTTGTGGAGCTGCCTGTTGCGGAGCTAGTTGTTGCGGAGCTGACCTATGTTGTGCATGCTGAGGAATTTGTTGTTGATTCTGATCCTGTCTAGGTGGACGTGGTCTTTCCTGAGTTCTACCCGTGGCGATATTATGTTTCAGAACTGGACAATCGTGTATATAATGACCTTGTTGTTTACAATAGTTACATGTCCCTTTAACTGGACCTGTTGAATCACCCTTTTGGTGACCATCAGCTGGAACTGACTGAGCAACAAGCATTTTCATTTTTGTATCTTTCATACGTCTTTGTTCGTGTTCTTGTTCTTCTCTGATTCTATTGTGGTGATATTGTAACATCTGTAACATCTGTGACGGGGTGTTACCCTGCCAGGTACTCTCAAATTTCAATACTCTATTCTTAACTTGCGGTAGGGAATTTTCAACTAATTTTGTCACAAACAGATGTGGATATGACTCGCTACTTGCTTTTATGCCACTATTTATACCAAAACATTTTTCAAATCGGGAATAGAAATCACTAGTGTCTTCATCTTGCTTTTGTTTACAGGCTGAGATTGCACCCCAGTCCTCCTTTTTCGTAGTTAATAAACGTGGCAGTACCTGCACTAGTAATCCTGGTAGTGCTGTAGTCTTTTCCCCAAGCCCTGCTCCTGCAGCTCGGGCCTTTTCTTCGTTTTCTAATGCTGTCCAATCTATCTTTTGGTCTCCCACCTCCCATTCCTTTTCTTTGAGTTTCTCGTAAACACCGGCAGGCATTAACACTTTCAGTATTTTCATAATGTCGGGGTAGGTATACTCTCCCATGAGTAGCATGTCTTTTATCTCTCGGTGGAAACCTGCTGGATCCTTGTCATGGCTGGGTACTACTTTCTTCATTTCTAATAATTCGATTTTAGTTATAGGCGTGTACACAAACACGCGTGTAAAGTTATTACCTTCACCTCTGATTGGGTGTACTTCGCGTAACGGATTCAGTCTATCTATGTGATACATTTTTCTTCCCATAGTGGGAACTGGAACGTGTTCTGGGCACACGAAAGTTATATACTGGTTTCGAAATTCTAGAATTTCTTTAATCAAATCAGTACCTGACCCTCTCCATTTATTCGTGAGTAGTTCTATCAATATGTCAGGTAAGGGTCCTGGATCGGAGTGTTGGCTTTTATATAATATAAGGAGGTGTTGAATCATGTATATACTAGCTAAACGCTGTTCGTCTGGGGCAAGATTCAGAAACGTGTGTGCTAGTGCATCATCACTGTATTTGCTGGGACTGTCAGCCCATTGTACTGCTGACCTGGCTAATTCTTGTTCATCCATGGAATCGAGCATATGGTACCCCCTTCGATCTCGGAGTAATTTATCAGCGGCTTGGAATAGGTGTTCAGGGGACCTTGTATTTAACATAGGGGTTTGAAAATGTCTATTACATTCTGGACGTATCGGACATATCGGATCATTGAAGCCTCTAGTATTATTATGGGGTCTTCCTCTACCTACGTAAGCTATCGTTTCTATTTGTTCTGATTCTTGCTCCTCCTCTCCCTCTGATTCAATTCTGTCTGCTTCTCGTCTTTCTTTATGTATTCGTTCTACTTCCTTGCGGATCTTTCGATACATGGCGATTATACACGCCTGTCTATCATGTTTCTCGTCTGATATGTTCTGACCCCATTTGGCAAGTTTTTGCATGGTATCATGATCTGCCTCATGCCTGTCTTGGTTCCTGATCACGCAGTTTATGAAAAAACGTAGTAGTTGTCTTTGGACATCCACTTTCTGGTATTCCATGGCTTCGTTAATACTTTCTGGGCCTCGCCCTGTTTGGACAAAGTGATATATATTGTCTAGGAGTTCAACCATTCCTGGTATCGTCATTAAATACAATGTAGCTCGTCTTATACGTAGTGATGATATTAGCAATCTGTCCTGTTTACCTGGCACTGGGTCGTATCTACAATCCACAAGGTGTTCTTTAAACATGTCGGATGTCACTAGATGGGGTGTACGTTGGAGTGCTAAATCTCTAAGGGTCTGTTTATTTCGCGGCGGTGTGGCAAACATGTCTGTCGTACCTCCTGTAGCACCATCTGAGGTGCTGGGCAAGAAAGGGTTCGTTGGACGTAAGATTGAAATTGTAGATGCGGGAAAAACAGTAGAAACGGACGGACCTGTTGGAACTAGTGCAGGAGTTTGTTGCTGCGGAGATACAGACGGATGCTCTTGGTGTTGAACACCATCGGCAAGCGGTGTGTGTGTTATGGTATTAGCATACTCGGGAGCTAAGTCATCTAAATAGGAGGAAAGAAAAACGTCCTTTGCTGTTTTAGGATGTGCTTTTATCGGGAGCAATGGAGGAGTCAAGTCTTTTGGTATTTCCGGGGTAGCCTTAGGTAATCCTTCGGCCAGAAGAGGATACATACCATTCATAAGAGTATTTCTTTGCCTATCCACTTGTTCTGTTTTTACTCGGGTACCTTCCTCTATTAATAAATTTTCTCGGGTTTTATTCGAATTCTCCCTACATTTCTCTTCCTGTCTGAGCGCCTTTTCTGTACGTCTATATGATTCTTTACGCCATAATTCAATGGCATCTTTCTGTGACTGTCTGGCTTTCTTTTTCCATAATTCTTCTTCTACTCTCATGATGCAATCTGCATCCCAGGTCCCCGCTGCGGGCCATCTTTGACTCTCTGGTAAATCTTTGGTGTAGTCCACCCATAAATCAAGAAATAACACGGCATCTAGGCCATGCTTATGATACATAAAGTACCCTGGGGTGTCCCTAGGTGGGATGGGAACAGCTTCTTCGAGTACCCCTTTTCTAGTTTTGATCTGTCTTAATTTCGAAAAGAACGGCATTTTTAGACCTTATTACTTGAACACACTTAATACAATAAACACAATAATGAACAATCATTCACACCACAATATGTAGAACGTATTAAAACATTTAACATTTGACAGTTTAACGAACGATGATAACTAATAAGAAACTCGTTACTGACATAATACTAACACTAAATAATACTTAATTATATGCAAGACATATTAGATATACTGCTAAACAGTACAGATACACTGCTGAAACAGTGCAGACCGGATTTGTGTACCCAAACCCGTCTTGACCGGCACAGATTATGTGCACGTTTAAATGCCTCCCCGGCAATGGTACTCACCGGGTAGCTCTGAACGGAAGGCCTCGGAACTGAACTGAAACTGGACCGGACTGGACTTGACTCGACTGGACTCAGAACTTCGGAACCTGGTGGGCCTCTGTATACCTCGGATCTTGCTCTCTCAGCTAGGCTCTGGTCGGGATACTTCGCACTTCTCACCGCCTCGTCTGGGTGTTGATCGCAGCCTCAGTCACCCCCGATTGGCCGGAAGGAGATACAGGAAATCCTGCAGGTACGCGTTTTTGTCCGTTCAGCTGTGGCAGGAGACCGGGCCTGCAACGCACCTCCGGCGCGTGAGATGAGAAAGTGTCCCTGTTCGGGCGCCAATTTATGTGGTAAATATTTCATTACCGGTACTATTTTTTATGCGGTAAAATCTAGTAAGAATAACTTAGTAAATATAAGAGGCAGAATCCGTGGTATTAGAGGTTCTAAAAGGCTTTATTCCTTTACAAAGGAAATACAATTCGAATTGCAGGCTTCAAATTCCATCACCACGAAAGTTCAGGAAGGAAGGCAATACATTATTGACAGGTAATCACTTTTATAAGAAATGCATTATAGTGTAACAGATGCAGGAGGCGTAACAGTTGATAAGAGAGATAAAATATGCATACGTAACCAAAAAGGCGGACATATAGGCGTAATTTAGAAAACGTCATTATACATGATGTCACAAGTGGGTGGATCCATAAGAGAATCCTGCAATGTCAGCAGAAATATTTGGCAGAGATGCGTGCGCAGCCGCATGACGTGTGATTGACGTGCAACTAGAGGGTGAAGGGGACTTGACATTTAGCTCTACATGTGGAGACAGAAGTCTGAGGGGTCATGTCAACCTAATCCCAAATCATATCTAATATCTTATGTTTAAAGAACTGTATTATCCAAAAGGAAAGGTCTCTCGGACGGAATCTATTCTATACTGACTGTTAGTGCGTGTACGAGCGTCTAAGTGTCTACATGAGATGCGAGGGGGCAGGAATCTTCCATGGTAACAGGGGCTATGAATTACTTGCATGAGGATAGTGAGGCCTGGCCCCTTGCACGGTAGCTGGAGGAATGTTTACCTAAACTACTAGACAGGAATGCGTTAGATGAGGAGCGGAGCAGATAATCTTGAAGGTGAAATACAGTTTTTGGCAGGCAACAGGCTGGATCAGGCACCGTTAGCCGCGCAGGGAGTAGGACAAAGTTCATGGATACAGATGCAGGCTCGGACTGAAGCTTTCAGAGGCAGAAGGCAGGGAAAGGCTTGATGGCAGAATTCAGGGCCTACTCGCCTGAATCTGTGAAATGTGGAAAGTGAACCTCATAAAGTCGGTGGCCTTTCATACCTAGGAATGGAATATCTGACCCATTCATGGTGGATCTGATAGAGGACATGTTGACGGTGGACGCACATGTATTTGCGTCTCCAAAACTGGAACTGGAGGGAACATACATGTACTTATAGCATGCACATGGAGCCGTTGGGGTCTACGATAGGGGACATAACTGATCACAAAATTCATATTTCCTCAATTCTACTACTCACTCTCTACTACTCTCTACTACTCACTCTCTACTATTCTCTGCTACTCACTCTCTACTACTCACTCTCTACTACTCTCCTATCTACTACTCTCTCTTTACTACTCACTTTCTACTACTCACTCTCTACTACTCTCTCTCTCTACTACTCTCTACTACTCACTCTCTACTACTCACACTACTACTCACTCTCTACTACTCACTCTCTACTACTCTCTACTACTCACTCTTTACTACTCTCTACTACTCACTCTACTACTCACTCTCTACTACTCTCTACTACTCTCTCTCTGCTACTCACTCTCTACTACTCTCTACTACTCACTCTACTACTCTCTACTACTCACTCTCTGCTACTCTCTCTACTACTCTCTACTACTCCCTCTGTACTCTCTATTACTCGCTCTCTACTCTCTACCTCTCTACTTCTCTCTACCTCTCTCTCTACTACTCTCTACTTCTCTACCTCTACCTCTCTACCTCTACACCTCTACCTCTACACCTCTACCTCTCTACTTCTCTCTACCTCTCTCTACATGCACACATATGCACATATATATGCATATATATGCATATGCATTTATATATATGTATGTGTATATATACATACATACATATATAAACACATATATATATAATCTGCATATCTATATAAATATAAATGCATGCATACATATACATATACATATACATATATGCATAAATATGCATGTTATGTACATGAAAGTTTGAAAAACACTAATACAAGCAAAGCTAAAAAGCCACCTAATTACAAACAGAAGTGCTTTAACTTAAATGAGATTAAAAAATATTTACGATAGCTCTTGGTATTCAATACAAGATTCCAACCTGAAAGCAGCAACAACATCCAATTTTGAATCACCATACATTTATTTACACAATTTCATAACTTCTATGCTGTTTGACACATGGTTGCTCCAGAGGGAACGTGCATAAAGCAAGAGTGCTAAAGGGTGAGTAAGTGAGAGGGAAATAGTATGGAACACAGTGAGACAGATATTAATTAACTTCACAGGGAACAGTTGTAAATCACCGTTCAAACGAGCCTGGTCACGTTTAAAGATATCACAAATTAATTATATATTTGACAAAACAGAATCGAATTCATGATATGGCACGTAAGAGGATTGCGTGTCCCAGGCTTTTCAAAGGGGGCGTCGACGTTTCGACCCGTCTCGGTGGCACAGAGGAATTTTGGAACCTTGGCCGTGCGAGTCTTCTTTAGGACAAGGGCAGGGCGGGGCAACCTGAAGGGGTCCTAGGCTTGATTGTGTGCCTAAAATCAAAGTGGAGGGGAGGTGATCAGGATGTTGTCCATTGAATAAAAACGAACAAAACCAACAGGCAAGGTGTTGGCTTACCTGGTATGAATCCAGGCGTCCCGTTTCGAGGACCAACTTTAAAAAAAAACTTCATCTGTCACTACATGATATGCAGAACTGGAAATGGAGACCATATGTGTGTCTCCCGTAATTTCACAGACTGACAAACTGAAATTAAACGAGATGGAGGAGTTAAGGGGGAAGAACCAATGCCAATTGGACGGCATATTAATTGTCCAAAAAGGCAGCGTGTGTGTTGAATAATGACAAATTGTAAATCAAATGAGATACCTGGGACACCATAAATGTGGATCATGTAAAGCTTGTCCATTGACTAAAGAGATCAGGGAGTTTTCACATAACAATCAGACACATACATTGAAAGACTTTAGTAATTGTAACACATCAGGAGTCATATATGCGATCGTCTGCCCGTGTGACTTTATGTATGTGGGACAGACTATTCAGAAAGTCAAATGTCGAATTCTTCAACACTGCAGTCGTATACACTGCAAGACACCGGGAGCACCCCTGGTGGATCATTTTATGAGCTTTGAACACACTGCAGAAAGCCTAAGATGGTGGGTTATTGAAAAGATCAAGCCCAATCCCAGGGGAGGGGACCTCAGCGTTATACTCAATAAACGAGAATGCAGATGGATATATTCTTTAGACACAGTTAACAGAGGGCTGAATGAAATTGAGGAGACAAATAGACAGATCTCCACTATGAGCAATGGTTGATCAATTGGGCACTACCATATTCCCCATTTTGAAGTTGGTTCCTTCTGTTATCATGTCATATATATGCACTGTTACCCTTATGCACCCCCGTCATTTTCTCATTAATGCTGAGTGTTGTTTCATATGACATGTTGTCCTCATTGTACGATATGACCTGACTGATGTACTGACATCTAATTGAGCATGGTATTTGTTTGTATGTGTGTGTTTATTGTATATAATTGTGGACCTTTTGGCCAAATGTCAGTCACTTTCCTTTGTAATTAATCATGGCCTGGATATATACTTAAAAGAACAAATCTCTGATTGATGATTGATTTAAACACGATAATTCAAACACGGAATAGTCGTGCGAATTCCAGGTAAATAACAATTGTAATTCTTGCCCTTCCATATGGTTGGCCTTTTAATTGATTTGGGTTGGAAGAACTCCGGTTGTCCCGGTGAGTTATTATAGTCTTTTTACTCTGACAACTACCGACACACCGTCCCCACGCTGACGGTTGCCCCGGTGATTTTTTATATACTCACGGTGAATGCGCATCCGCCACAAACCAGTGAGATGCTACGTGAATGGAGGAATAAGACGGCTGCAGGTAATCCTCTTACGAGGCTCCCTTACCCGTATCCCTTAAGTGTTGTTCTCTTGGGAATCTGGTCCTAACGCTTCCTTAATTTGTTCTATTACAGTTCGGCGATCCTCCGACTGTACATGAGACAAGTAGATGGTCTCCATCTAAACTGGCTGAATTGACCGATTCAAACGGTTGCAGGTATCTCATTTTATTTACAATTTGTCATTATTCAACACGCACGCTGCCTTTTTGGACAATTAATATGCCGTCCAATTGGCATTGGTTCTTCCCCCTTAACTCCTCCATCTCGTTTAATTTCAGTTTGGCAGTCTGTGAAATTACGGGAGACACACATATGGTCTCCATGTCCAGTTCTGCATATCATGTAGTGACAGATGAAGTTTTTTTAAAAAGTTGGTCCTCACACGTTACCATTCGGAACGGGACGCCTGGATTCATACCAGGTAAGCCAACACCTTGCCTGTTGGTTTTGCTAGTTTTTATTCAATGGACAACATCCTGATCACCTCCCCTCCACTTTGATTTTAGGCACACAATCAAGCCTAGGACCCCTTCAGGTTGCCCTGCCCTTCCCTTGTCCTGAAGAAGACCCGCACGGCCTAGGTTCCAAAATTCCTCTGTGCCACCTAGACGGGTCGAAACGTCGACGCCCCCTTTGAAAAGCCTGGGACACGCAATCCTCTTACGTGCCATATCATGAATTTGATTCTGTTTTGTCAAATATATAATTAATTTGTGATAACTTTAATCGTGACCAGGCTCGTTTGAACGGTGATTTACAACCGTTCCCTGTGAAGATAATTAATATCTGTCTCACTGTGTTCCATACTATTTCCCTCTCACTTACTCACCCTTTAGCACTCTTGCTTTATGCACGTTCCCTCTGGAGTAACCATGTGACAAACAGCATAGAAGTTATGAAATTGTGTAAATAAATGTATGGTGATTCAAAATGGGATGTTGTTGCTGCTTTCAGGTTGGAATCTTGTATTGAATACCAAGAGCTATCGTAAATAATTTCTGCTTGTTCAGCTCAGAGTCGTAGAATGATATAACTTAATAGGATTACTGCTTTGTGTTATCAATTGGTTTGGGACCACTGTTTGTTGTATCAAGTTTACACCCAGGTCCTTGACTTTTGGGTTACCCCATTTTTGTAATGGCTTAACTTAAATGAGGGCGAGACCTATTGCATTTTCAATGTTTGTTTACTTTGGTTCCATCAAGAAGGCATTCAGATGTGTCACACATTTGCCATAAATTCTGAATGGTAGCACTCTAGTTCCTCATTAGATCACTGTAGTAAAGCTGCTGCTCACCAGGGAAGTCTGCTGCTGGTATTCAAAGTGCATGTTTCAGTCTGCATGTCAGACTTTTTTTATGAAATAGAAGAGGATTTGAGAAGTCAAAATCTGCCCTAATTATGCTTTCTGCAGCCCTAATCCTAATTTGTATGGCAAAATGAACCCCCTCATTTTGTTCCTTTGCAAATTAAATGTTTTAAGTGTTACCACTTTATTCCAATCAAGATGACTTCAGGTGTGCCATACTTTTGTCATAAGTAAGACTGTTAATGCTCTAGTTGTTCTTTAGAACACTCTGGGACATTCTGTCATTGGGCTATACTTGGGTTACATCTGGGTGATATTTGTGCTACATTTGGGCTCTTTTGTCTCTGGTGGCCATCTTGGGAGACCTATTTGTTATGAAGTTTCCTAATTTCCTCATTTAGTACAGTCTCCTCAGTAGGAATACTTTCAGTTTTTTACTTTGATTCCAACAAGAAGGCATTCATATGTGTCACACATTTGCCATAAATTCAGAATGTTAGCACTCTAGTTGTTCATTAGATCACTGTAGTAAAGCTACTGCTCACCAGGGAAGTCTGCTGCTGGTATTGAAAGTGCATATTTCAGAATGTTTTAATGAAATAGAAGAGGATTTGAGAAGTCACTCAAAATGTGCCCTCATTTTTCTTTCTGCAGCACTAATCATACTTTCTATGGCAAAATTAACCCCCTCATTTTGTTCCTTTATAAATTAAATGTTTTAAGAGTTACCACTTTATTCCAATCAAGATGGCTTCAGGTGTGCCATACGTTTATCATAAGTAGGACTGTTAGCGCTCTAGTTGTTCTTTGGAACTCTGGGAAACTGCAGTAGAACACAAAGGAATCAACTGACAGTCTCTCTCCTTGTTGGATGTACATGTTTTACTGACAATGTCAGACTTCATTCTCACATGACTGATTAAGATAATGTGAATTTACAGAAAATATGCTCTCAGTTTAGCTTACAGATCACCTTCCAAACCTCTGTGGGAAAAGCATGAGAAAATAGTTTTCTCTCAAACATGATTCATGATATCCCAGCAGAAGGCTTTTTCACATGGTAAAATCACCTTATAACATACTACAATTTCTAAAATGAGAATGGTACCATCAACATGATTTATAATGTAACTAATGTCTTAAAACCTTCTATTAACTGCAATGCTTCTTAATGAGGTGCTATCATGTATATTGGTCCCAAGATGGCTGCCAACACTTCTTGGATGAAGTGCTGACAGCCAATCAGATCTCACGATGAGATGTGTAGTTAGGCTCCACCCAGATATATATGTGATTTTACTTTTGATTTTCTCAGGAACTATTGAACAGATTTACACCATTTAAGCAAAAGGCACCACTCTGAACCAAGGTCTACCTTTCTGCCAAATGTGGTGTAATTCCATTCAGCAGTTCGGGCTGTAGCTAAGGCTAAAGGTCCTATGGGAAATTGCATGGAGAAAACACGTTTATGGACCCCCCTTTTTTCTCAGCCCCCGCTACATGAATCATCCAGAGAATTTCAGGATAGGAGCGGACCGGAGCTGGCCAAAGGTTTTGAAATTTTCACAAAGATTCATCAACAGGCGCCCAAGTTATTCCAAATAGAATGTTGCGGATTTCCCATGGAAAATAGGTCCTAACTATAACTACCTACTGGCGACCGCCAGTAGGTAATATATATGTATATATATTACCTACTGGCGGTCGCCAGTAGGTAGTTATAGTTAGGACCAGGTTTCCATAGGAAGAGCATTTTTTGTTTTGCTTATAACTTTGGCGTTGTTTGATGAATCTTCATGAAATTTTCCAAACTAATTCTTTGTTCATATCAGCTCCTATGTTTCCTATGTTAAAAATTTGGGTGTGATTCGTCAAGGAGGGGGCTGAGAAAAAAGGGGGACACAAAACTTGTTTTCTCCATGCAATTTCCATAGGAAACTTTAGACAAGGCTACAGGTCGAACGGGTGAACGGAATTACCCCAAATTTGGCAGGGAGAAGGGCCTCGGTCTAGAAAGCATGCGTTTGTTTATTTGGTGTAAATCCGTTCAGTAGTTTTGGAGAAATACTGAAATATCGAAATTTACAGATATCGATATTTGGGAATTCTGCCATCTGATTGGCTGAGGTGTTACGAGCACGAGCTTGCTGCTTATTGGCTGAGAGCGGTGCGAGCGGTTGCAACTGGGAAGTTTTGGCAGCCATTTTGTGATTCTGTTGAAGCGAGTAAGGGGAAAAAAGGGCGAAAAAAGTAGGAAAGAGAAGGGTAGGAGCACTGTAACCTCTGTGGGGTGTTTAGGGTGTGCTATACAGGGGTACAAAGCGAACTACTCATACCCACCGGTCGGAAAGTGCTGGGCTACTGAAATTAAGTGAGGTATTGCCTAGAGTCTGATGCTGCAATGTGAGGTGCTGTGGGATTCAGGGATTAAAGCATGAGCCCAAACTGTGTGTCTTATGCTGTGAAGTCATGTGCACTCTCCATTGCACCACACCTGTGGAAGTAGTGTCAGCATGTGTTTATACCTACTAGGACGAACTACTGACCCCTACTGGTCTGAAAGTGCTGGGGTACGGAAAATATGTGAGGTATTGTCTAGAGTCTCATGCTGCTAAGCTGAGCTGCTGCCGGACTCGGGGGATGAAAGCATGAGTCCAAACTGTGTGTCATATGCTGTGAAGTCATGTGCTCTGGCCGCTGTGCCACATCTGTCCAAGTAGTTTCAGCATGTAGTTATACCTACTCAGAGGAACTTTTGTTTCAAACATTGTAACTTGTGTATGGTGCTTAGGGGGTGTTATACAGGGAGTGCTAAGGTAAATTTGCGAGTCTCAAATCAATTCGGTATTTGTAAAGTGCAAACCACTCACTTGTACGGGTCTGATGGCGCTGGGGGCATAAGCTGAGCTGCTGCCGGACTCGGGGATAAAGCCGCTGAACTACTGACCCCTACTGGTCTGAAAGTGCGGGGTACGGATATTAAGTGAGGCATTGCCTAAAGTGTCATGCTGCTAAATTGAGCTGTTGCTGGGCTCGGGGATGAAACCGTGAGCCCAAACTGTGTGTCCTATGCTGTGAAGTCATGTGCTCTGGGCAGTGTGCCACACCTGTCCAAGTAGTGTCAGCAATATTTTATACGTAGTAGGAGGAATTTTTGTTTGGAACACGGTAACTTGTATATGGTGCTTAGGTGGTGTTATACAGGGAGTGCGAAGGTAAATCAATATGGTATTTGTAAAGCGCAAACTACTCACCCCTATGGATCTGTAGGCCCTGGAGGCCGGCGTGGAAATTATGTGAGTTATTAAGTGAGCTATTGCCCAGAGTTGAGATGAGCTGCTGCCGGAGCAGGGGATTAAACCGTGAGCCCTGTGCTCTGAACTCATGTTTTCTGGCCGATGTGGAACACCTGTCCAAGTAGTGTCAGCATGTCTGCATACGTACTAGGAGGAACTTTTGTATTAAACAGTGTGACTTCTGTAGGGTGATTGGGGGTGCTACAGAGGGAGTGTGAAGTTCAATTTTGCCATTTCCAATCAATCCGGTATTTGTAAAGTGCAAACTACTCACTCGTACGGACCTGCAGGCATTGGGGCCGGCGTAGAAATTAGGTGAGCTATTGCCCAGAGTCACATGGTGCTATCCGTAGCTGTCGCTAGAGCCGGTGATCAAAGCCAGAGCTCTGTGCTTCAAAGTCAGATGGTCTGGCCGCTGCGCCACAGCTGTGTGGAGAATACATTTTGGCAAGGGTCAGGGAGTTGCCGTTATCCAGCCCTAAAATAGCTGGCCTAAGTTGTCAGTTAGAGGGTGGCTCTAAAAAGAGCCCTTGTCTTTATTAGTTGGAGCTACATATAAGTGCGGATGCACAGCTTCAGGTTATTCAGAAAAACTCAATTTCCCTGATCTGTGAAGTGTACTCCATCACTTCTGTAGATATCAGCCATATCAAAACGTATGTTGTTGTTGTAGATCGACCCCATTCTATGGTCTCTGAGGTATGCAGACACAGCTTTGTTGACATTCTTCCTAGATTTTTCAATCTGAGGCCAAAATTGGTTTGACCATTTCCACTTCTGTCTTTGGCATATATTGGAATATACAAAGACAGTTTGAGACAAAAGCAACATCTATTGTCGAAAGGTGTATTTCATTAGCATTTCCAAACCTACACCAGTCAATGTGCCTAGGTCGTTTCCAACTCAGTGCACAATCTTGAGGCCAGGGTGTTCGAGATGCAAACAGGTTTTAACCAAAGACAGCAATTGGTGCCACTTCAATCCTCTCTGTCCAAACCATTTAATGTCCACATTTTTTAAACCTAGGTCTAAGTCAATATGTCTCTGTTCTGCATACCTCTTGCACCAGAAAACATAGCTATATCCTATGATCCACACTTGCATTTTGAAGGTATGGCTGGGAAGTATGGATAGATGTCTGCAGCTCTTGCAGTCCGTTCATAGAATAGGAGATATTTTTAAAGGTGGGGAATTACCTTTTTTTCTCATTCAAAATGATAACTGATTGGGAGATGAAAAGCATTGTTTTTTAAAAGTAGGGTGCACATTCGTTTTTTGGAAAAGCATCGTTGTGATTGGTTAAGAAAAAGCAGTTTAAACGTGGAGTACGTATCATAGGATAAAATTTGGTCAACTCAACCACACCTGCTACTTGCATTTGGAAGGCACTGATCAAACTTAAAACAATCGTGAACTTTTAACTTGCACGTGCCGTTAAATGTTCGAGAAGATGTTGCAAAGAAATATCGTTAGGTTTAAAAAAATGTAGAACTTTTAACCTGCACGTGTTGTAGAATGTTCTAGAAAGTGTGTTGATAGAATACATTGCACTTCTGACTTCTATGTGTCCTTGAATTTGAAAAAAACTGTTTATATGGAAAATTCAAAAATAACCAATAGAGAGAAGTTTTGCAATCTAAAAGAATCAAGGAACTATTCTAATTTGTTCTTTACATGTATTTATGTGTGGAGTAACAAAATTACAGTCACAACAGCACCAGGAAGAGAAACAAGCAGGGAGTGGGGGGACGAGGGGAGATGGGCACAATGGCACACATGCACAATTAAGTACAGCACAACTACAGACAAACCATGGCCAAAATGAAACACCAACAAGGAGCACAAGTCACACAACCCGCCAACATCACACCACTGAACAAGCTCAGAAGAGAAAACCGCACTGCCTGAAAAGGAGAAGGGTGAACAAAACCTCACATGAAGGGACATCTCACACACAATGCAGCACGCACACATAGGAAGCAAAGCACACCAACATCCAACACAATGTTGTTCAAACACAAACATTCGCACAATCGAACACAGGACACACATGCATTCGCCTCTGGCGGATGAACATCCAAAAGCGTCAGTACGAAACAGGCACATGAGAACGCATAAGTACAAACCCACAGTCCGGATGGGGTAGCAATTCACGTATGGCAGGCAGCCAGAGAGTCCATGACACACACATTGGCATACAAATGAAGACACAACACATTTGGAGACAAGTGAAAATGTGGAAACTTTATCAAAAAAAGTGCGTGTCAGTACGGCCAAGTGTAGTGCCACGATATGCAGACAAATGCAGCATCATGCCTGAATAAGGAACGTAGGAAAATGTCTATGTTCACCTCGGGGTAGTCCATCACCAACACACGTCAGTGTCAAGCAGCGTTGGTTGTCCGCCCCTCAGACATGAGTCGATGCCAATGCAGCCATGTCCACTGTCGTCTTGGGACATGTGACCAGATGCACAACGTGCAATGATGTGGCGGGACACGTGCAATGCAGCACATCGAGTCGTGGTTGCAGGTACCGTGTCACTCGTCCATGAACACGAGTGCAGCTACGTAAGCCTCTATCTCTAATGACTGATGGTTGGCCACAATATTTGATATGTCGTCGACATAATCCATCAGCTGACCAGGACAGATGTGCTGACTCCAACCACTGTACCCAATGTGGACCAAAGCAGAATCAGGAAGTGGGTCAATTTGCTCACTGTATACCACAACACATGCAATCTCCCAGGCCCAGTTCCCAACATGCATGCCAAACATCCATGCATGCCATAAACGGGCATCACCATGACACTCGTGGTCGTGGGCCAACAGGGGGCGCACACACCCGTCGCAATCCATGTCAGCTACCCACACGTTGGAGAGGCACTCATCCATGCAACACTCGGATAGGCACGTGCAACATTGCAATACAGGTTGAACGCTGGTGACATCCGCAATGCAGAAGCTCAGCTGGTAAGTAATCCGCAGCATTGCCAAAGGCAGTGCACCCAGGACATACAGCAGATGTGCAAGGTATAGGTGGACGTGAATGGAGGCGACCATGTGTTTGGGATGCCCTGCGTCAGTGGCTCTGCATGTAGCTGCACTGGCTTGCCGTGTACCAGTCTTGTGGATGAAATGGCACAGCTTGGTGCAATGAGCCGGGTCTGTGTGCAATGGGTGCAGGTCAGGGTTGTGGTGGCAGTACGTGTGAAGGACATTTCACGAATGCTAACTACGACAAAGGAATTTTTAGTGTGGGATGTGCACTCGTTGCTCTCAAATTGGGCAGTGCATAGTGTGGGAGACAGATGCAAATATTATCGTATCTGTCTGGGGGGGCTGGCCACTTGCAAGTTCCTTCTCGGAGCAGCAGATGTGTTAGCACAAGATAGATCAGACAAAGAACCTTTCATCATTAGAGTAACTTCTCCAGCTGCATTCATACAGGATGTGTACAAAGGCCAGTCGTTGGTGTTGTGGGATGTCTGCGACCCTGGTCATCATGGATGAGATGCCCAGCACGTGGCACATGGTCAGGTTCACTGTGTGTTCAGTTGCCAAACAGCAGCTCCTCCCTCCCATGAGCCCCCACACTTTTGTGCACTGCGCTGTTGTATCCTGTGCACTCCTACGGCACACCATTGTAATGCCTATTCGCGCATGTCCTGCGGCATTCTAATCACACCGTGAGACTGCCTTTTGGAGGTGGTGCATGCCACTTTACAACATCGACTTGTGGCGGGCATACCAGAACACAGAGATACACTTACTGCACTTCTTGCACACGGACATGTGTGAGACACCCCGTTCCCTTTGCCGCTTGTGCATGCAGGAGGATGCATGCGTAGCTATATCTCCAGACTCACTGACAACGCTGAGGTGACATGGTAACGTCCGCTGAAGACAGCACAGTGTGATGTTGCAGGGCCCGTGCCTATCCTGCTAACACAATGACCACATGGGCACACTTGCTCCGATGCGGGTTGGGGGGCTTTGGCGGTCCTGGGGTTGTTGCGATGAGTGTTATGGCCCTCATGGGTATCTGTGTATCATGCTCATTGACTCTATGGCACCTGTGGGTGTTCAGGTGTGGCTCTTAGCTGTATTCCCTTTCATGCTGCAGGTAGTCGTCCTGCTTAACACCAGCAGAAAACAGGTGTAAAATCTCAGGTGCTAACGCGGCTTATCACCGGAATTTGTTTCGCATCGCAGTTTTTTACTTTCGTTGTGAAAGTTGAGATGTGGTTTTTTCGTGTACAGAAAAATAAATGAACTGGGCAGTGTATCCCATCAAGATCCAGCACCTGACCCACTATTCCCAATCAATATAAATAAAAATGAGATTTCTTCATTGATTTTGTGTGTACACTGTAAATGCACCCACTACCACAGTGCAATTCAATACATGATTTTAGTATTTAGAATAAATCGCAAAGGTGCACCTCGTGTGTTTTTGCACGGGAACGCCTACCCTGCATCACATTATCAGCACTTTGATGCAACTACAGTTGAGATAAATCTAACACACTATTCAGAAGCTGGTGCAAACTGCAGACATCACCAGTATTCCCACGATAACTACCCCAAAATTTAACACCATGGTGGACACCACCAAATAACAGTAATACGAACGAAAAAGAGTCACACAGCACTTAAGTAACAACCAAAAACTTTAGTGAATTTTTTTTTTCAAACTTAATTTTTTCGTAAACGTATATATAAAGGATAAACTAAATTGAACAAAATGAACACAAAACAACAAGGCGGAAGATTCCTGTCGGGACCATGAATGTCCACGACACAGCCTGGAAAATAAAGCACAAAATAAGGAGGTGTGTAATGCGCATATCAAAGGAGTGAGACACAGAGAAGGAAAAAAAAGCCAGAGAGAAAAAGAGAGGGAAGGAAAGAAAGGGAGTGAGAAAGGGAGATAGAGAAAGAGAAGGAAAGGAAGGAAGAGAGTGAGAGAGAGAGTGAAGAGAAGGAAGTGAGAGAGATAGAGAGCTCCTGCCGCCCCTGCGCATCCATGACCAAATAATTACCTGCTGCCACCGGAGTGTCTACCAGTGGGCACTCCATGTGCCCGTCAAAGCTCCGCGGCCTGGCAGATCTCACAGATGTCGCTGAGTCCTGAGTCATGAATGATGGAGACCACATCAGCTTCTCCGCGGCCCGGCAGATATCACACATGTCGCTGAGTCCTGAGTGATCAATGGCGGAGACCACATCAGCTTTTGGCATCAGTGATGTCATGAGTGATGTCACTGACCATATCATGAGTGATGTAATATGTGACGTCATCAGCAGTGCATTGCGGGCGCGCGAGTTATAGTTAGCTCAACTAACTATAACGGGCGAATTTCTCTGGTTTTATATGAGTCAAATGTCCAAGTAAATATAACGTCCCTGAAACCTATGGTTTTTCCAGTGAATTTCTAAGGTTTTTTTAAATGCTAATTTCTAACTATAATGTGCCTGAAACCTATGTTTTTTTCAGTGAATATATAATATATATATATCTATATATATATACGTGATCAAGCTTGTCTAAAGCGAAACGCATTGTGAATAAACAGCGGTATTTGCATTCTACACGGAGTTGGTGTTTCTGAGAGTGCACTTATTGAGGATTAACGTATTGTTTACAAACCGGTTTTCTCCGCCGGTGCGCGCGCCACTCTTCACGGGTCCCGAGCTGACCTGAGGGAGTTACTCACAGTTTGGATATATATATATATAGATATATTATCTAACGTACATCAAGCTTGCTAGCTTGCAATGTCAGCCCAGGACGCGCTGCGTGACCGGGAGGCTGCAGCAGAAGCGTTATTTGTTGATTTACCGACTGCCAATGTTACAAATGAATCGCTAACCCATGAGGGGAATACAAATGATGTTAGAAGTTTACTGAGGAAATTGGAGAAACTTCAAAAAACCGAGCTATCCAAATGGTGGGAGAGCAAGTCCCTTGAGAAGTATCGTGATGTAGGCAGGGTGCCACGGGGGTTGCGAGTCATGATTGCACCATCGTATGAAAATCCGCACCCTGAGATGCTTTCTGAATGGGCCACGAATAATCTCCAAGCCTCTATGAACATGGTTCACATCCTGATCAAGTACGCTGTGATTGACAGAGAGAGGATTCTCAAAGAGATTAACGAATTAAATCAAATTCTTGATGCTCATGACCAGAGGGATACCATTGCTAAAGGCAGAGTTTCGATAGCCAACAAATTACAACATTATGAAGAGACTATCAAAACCCGCAAAGCCTTCAAGTTCGCCAGGGACCGTGACGATTATCTGGCGGGAAGGGTTTTCACGTTTTCCCGCAAATTCGACAACGTAAAAAGGAAAGCCCTCACGGAGCAAGTCCAAGGGAATCGTGATAATGCTAGCAATGATAACTCAAGTACTCCAGTGGACTCTGATGTCAATTCTCTCACTAGTGGAGACTCGGATGAAGGTCCCAGCACAGGGGCCACATCTAGTACAGTGGCCATCAGACATACTTTGGGAGAGGAGCTTAATTTTTTAACTATGGACAGGTGAGCAACCCTCCGCCCCAGAAATCCTCAAAATCAAACAACCGCAGTAAACGGCGGAGAGAGAGGCGCCAATGTCGCCTCAAAACCATCAAGCAGGGGCAGAGGAGGACGGAGATGGAAACGCTAGAACCACAGGATAACACAATTATCAACTTGACGGACATTGTGTTATCAAATGCTGAGCAACAACTGTTAAAATTGGGGCTATCATTCTGTCCGGAGTCCAATTTCTCATACAAACAGTCTCGCATTGATATTTACAAGTTCATTCGAAAAATTAAACTCAAGAAATTCTTCCAATTGAATAAACCTATGAATACGGCCACCTCATCTGACTTGTTGTTGGATTCCCTACAAGTTCGGGACTCTGATACACTTCAAATTATGCAATCCTTGGCTAAGGAAAGTTCGGACTTTACTATATCTGGTACTGTACCTGAACAACTGGAAGGAATCAACACAGGATTGGCGGCTGCCAGTCCATTTCGTCCTCCTTCAAGTTTTTATCCAATTATGCCCAAGGACTCTGTTGATGTGTTCAGTGACATGGTAATCAGTGACCTCAAAAGTCTTAATCTGTCCACTTATTCCAAATGTAGACAAATAAATGCAAAATTGAGAAATTATTGGGCGCTGATCAAGAAAATTCGTGGGAATGGTCAAATTGTGGTGATGGGTGCTGA
This sequence comes from Triturus cristatus, assembly GCF_964204655.1. Taxonomy (NCBI): domain Eukaryota; kingdom Metazoa; phylum Chordata; class Amphibia; order Caudata; family Salamandridae; genus Triturus; species Triturus cristatus. The sequence goes on along the minus strand of NC_140580.1, from coordinate 483,688,319 downwards.
TAAGGGCGGCAACATAGTTCTCTGGCCCAAAGATGATTACTTACAAGAGGCACAACACCATCTGTCCGACACTAATTGTTACAGCAAAGTAGGTCGAGATCATTTGGGTGAAATTAAGAAATCTGTGTCCTCCCTATTAGCACAATGGAAAAGAATGGGACTCTTGTCAAAGAATGAATATCTGTTCCTCAAAAATGATTTTCCAACTACAGCTACCCTTTACTTTATTCCTAAGGTCCATAAGGGTACTCACCCGGTACCAGGCAGACCCATTATCTCTGCACGGAATAACCTTTTGGAAGCTATGTCAAAATATGTGGATTATTTTCTCCAACCTCATATGACCGCTTTGCCGTCCTTCATCAAGGATACTGGGGATTTTTTAACTAAAATCAAGGCAATTGGTTGGCAATCCACTTTTGTTCTAATTACACTTGACATAGCCTGCCTTTACACCAGTATTTTACATTCTCAAGGGTTAAATGCTGTCAAACACTTTTTAGATTCCCGTTCCATTAATTTCAAAGACCACAACACCATGCTCCTTCAAATGATTGAACTTTGTCTCAATAATAACCTATTTTTGTTCAATAAAGTACTATTCAAACAGTTGAGGGGTGTGGCTATGGGGGCGTGTTTCTCTCCAACCTATGCCTGCCTTTTGGTTGGTTGGTGGGAGGAACATGTCCTCAGGGCCGACCACAAAGACATATGGGATGCACACATCCGGTATTATGGCAGATATATAGACGATATTTTTATCGTCTGGGAAGGTTCCAAAGAGGAGGCCTCCTCATTTGTAGCTTCTATCAACAACAATACAATGAATTTACAATTTACGGCTACTATTAGCACTGAGAGGGTGGAGTTCCTGGATGTGGAAGTGTTCATTATGGACCAACACATAGAAACTAAACTTCATAGGAAAGCCACTGCTGGCAATTCTATCTTACATGCCAGCAGTGCACACCCACCACATCTCATACGTAGCATACCCTACGGGGAATATCTCCGTCTACGTCGCATATGTAGCCGTCAATGTGACTTAGAACAATGCCAACAGGAGGCTACTAATCGGTTCCTTGCCCGTGGGTACAAACCGGACAACCTTAAAAAAGCCCTTGACAAAGCTAATCTTTGTTCTCGGGAAATCTGCCTAAATACCAGACAGCCTCAAACTACTAGTCTTAGTTTGGAGGTGGACACAGAGGTCATTCAACCTATCAGACTTATTACCACGTTTTGTAAACAACACAAAAGCCTGCGACATATTATTTACAAGCACTGGCCCATTGTTTTAACCGATATGACTCTGAAATTTTTACTGCCCAATCTACCCAACATCACTTTCAGGAGAGCACCCTCAATGAGGGATGCGTTGGTCAAATCCAATCCTGAAGTCACGGAAAAGATCACGTGGCTAACACGTTTTGGCTTTTTCAAATGTGCCTCATGCCGTGCGTGCAAATTCGGAATTAATGTTTCTGAATATTGCACTGCATTTAGCAATGTTCCGGTACAAATTAAACAACATTTCACGTGCCGCACTGACTTTGCGGTTTACGTGTTAGAGTGTACCTGTCACTTGAGATATGTGGGGAGTACCAAACTACCGGTTTTCAACCGCATCTTACAACATCTCCGTGCGATTGTTAACTCGGACCCCACATATCCCGTTGCACGTCACTTCAAAGCCATTCATGCCAACAAGGTTAGTGACCTAACTTACTTTGTGATTGGGGCGGTACCACCTTCAATTCGGGGGGGCAACAGAGAAAAACAACTACGCCAGTTAGAATCCTCCTTCATCCTATTATTGGATACCAAGATGCCAAATGGGATGAACACGAGTGAGGATTTGCATAACTTTCTGTAAAATATGTTTCATTTGGGGTCTTTTACCTTTATTCTGAATGTGGTTATTCCAACAGCACTTATAATTTGAAACTAGCGGTTTTTTTGTTACTGGCAGTATCTTATAGTTTGAGTATTCACTCCAATGCTTCTTGCTCGAGTCTTTTTGTTTCACTTCCTTTTTTGTATTTATTAATTTTTTTCATCCCTATTTTATGCTTTTCAACTTTTAATTTTTCTTTTATTTTCTCTTATTGAGAGTGTGGTATATTTAGATTCAAGAAATGAATTATTGTTGTTGTTTCTTTCTGAAACATGCAAGCCGTGGTTATGATGTATAAATCAGCATTCCAGCACTTAGGGGCACTTGCCCTGTATTCCATTTGCTATGAACTGCTTTGTTACATTTTATGTATCAATTTGATTCATTAACCTGGTTACTTTTGTTTCTGACTGATTTTCGGCATTTCTTTAAGAAAACACACTCTAAGTTGTAGTATTTCAGTTATGTCTATTAACACTGAGCATGATGATTGGGTGAATCTGATTTTAAATTGGATGGTCCGGCACCAGCGCGTCAGGTGATCAAGATCACGGAGGCGATCGAAACGCGTCTGAGGCGGACACTTGTCTGACAAATGAATTAAACGTCAGAATTGAAAATTTGGAATCGTTTGCTGTCTTTACTTTTGGACGTCAGCATTGTGCATGGTGAAGAGGTCCTTACCTGCCTTCAGCTCCCTTTGTCTTATTGGGGAGTTCAGGACTTTGTCTTTATATATATATACATATATATATATATATATTTTTTTTTTTTAGTTATTGAATTTAGAAGCCTGCTTTGGATTGACATGACACTTCACATAAAGGGATACTCCCACATGTCAAAACACGAATGTGACTGGAGGTTGTCAATCGTACAATGGTGGATTTATACAAATATTTGTTTAAAGTTTTCAAGGTACTGTACCCTATAGTCACATTTGAGATTGAACAAAGGGTAAACATAATCATTCTGTAATATGTGAGTCTATCGATTGGACAGCCTTGACTGCAGACAAGGGTACTAAACCCTTTAATTATCATTTGTTGAATTAATTTCCTTTTGTGATTTATGTCACGAAAAGTGGCCCTGCAATTTAAAAACCATTCTGAAATGCATCATACAAATGATTCTTTACATTATATGTTTCGAATGATGTAAAAAGATGTTACAAACTGCCCTGAATCTACTGGACAAAGTTGCTCTGCTTCAAGTGTATATAGCCGATCAAGTTTTATAGAAATACTCAATAAAGTTATCTTGAATGTATTGACTTAACTGAACAAAGCACTCGCTAAAGTTGTCATTGCTTTGAATGCATTTAGTCAACAAGTACGGTGTAAAGAAACCGAGTGGTAAACATAGACAAGGGTACTTCACCCGACCGCAGCCATTAAAGTCTGAACATAACCATATGGTTAGTTCACATAGGTCCTTGCGATCAAAAATACTGATGTTATTATTGATAAACATATCATGTAAAGTTGGCGGAACATGGGCAACTATAACAAAAATTTAAGAAGGATGATGTGGTAATCCCAGCATATTTGTTTTTTCGAGGACCTTCAGCAAAATGATCCCAATGATATTATAAACATTATCGTTTATGAAAATGTAATAATTTGTAATTCATTGCACTACTTGACTATGAATGAAAGACATTGGCGCTTCTGTAACCACGTCAAACAATAGTCTACTTTTTATGTTAATTATGTGCGTGTCGCAAAGGACGTCATGATTGTTTAAAAGACGGGAACTCAATGTATGGTCAAAACTTGTTATCTTGTGCCCACTTATTTTTCAACAAGCCTTTCCCTATATATATTAAACATAATAAAACTGTTCAGAAACACATACTCAATGGATGACGTCATCAGTGATGTCATCAGTGATGTCATTTGAGATGTAAACAGTGATGTCATCAGTGATGTCACTGACCATGGATGAGATGCCCAGCACATGGTCGAGTTCACTGTGTGTTATGTTGCCAAACGGCTGCTCCTCCCTCCCACGAGCCCCCACACTTTTGTACGGTGAGCTGTTGTATCTCGTGCACTCGTACGGCACGCCATTGTAATGCCTATTTGCGCATGTCCTGCTACATTCCAACTACAACATCACAGTGCCGTTTGGAGGTGGTGCATGCCACTTTACAACATCGACTGCTGCGGCTCTTGTATCAGGCCACACCAGAACACAGAGACACACTTACCGCACTTCCTGTACACGGACATGTCTGAGACACCCCGTTCCCCTTGCCGGATAGGCACACCCCTGCACTGACCTGTGAACGACAGACCAGCACAAGCCAGTTGTGCATGCAGGAGGATGCGTACGTAGCTACACATCCAGGCTCACTGCCAACGCTGAGGTGACAGCACACTGTGATGTTGCAGGGCTTGTGCCTATCATGCTAAGACAATGACCACAGGGACACACTTACTAAGATGTGGGTTTGGGGGGCATTGGCGGTCCTGGAGTTGTTGAGATGAGTCTTCTGTCCCTCATGGGTATCCCTGTATCATGCTCATTGACTCTATGGCACCTGTGGGTGTTCTGGTGTAGCTCTTGGGTGTGTTCCCTTTCATGGTGCAGGTAGTTGTCCTGCTTAACACCAGAAGAAAGTAGGTGTAAAATCCCTGGTGCTAATGTGTCTTATCGCCGGAATTTGTTTCGCATTGCAATTGGTGTGAAAGTTGTGATGTGATTTTTTTAGTGTGCACAACAATATACGAACTGAGCAGGGTATCTCGTCAAGATCCAGCACCTGACGCACTATTCCCAATCAATATAAATACAATGAGATTTCTTAATAGATTTTGTGTGTACACTGTAAGTGCAGCCAATACCTCAGTGCAATACAATACAGGATTTTACTATTTAGAATAAATCACAAAGGTGCACCTTGTGCCTTTTTGCACGGGAACGGCTACTCTCCATTTCATTATCAGCACTTTAACGGAAGTAAAGTTGAGATAAATCTAACACACTATTCAGAAGTTGGTGCAAACTGCAGATATCACCAGTATTCCAGCGATAAGTGCTCCAAAATTTAACACCATGGTGGACTCCATCAAATAACAGTAATAAGAACAAGAAAGAGTCACACAGCAGTTAAGAGAACATCCAAAAACATTATTAATTTTTTTTTTCAAACTTTATTTTTTATAATAATAAATATACAAACGATAAACTATTTTCAAACTTTATTTTTTTATTAACATAAATATAAACAATAAACTAATAAACAAAATGTAACAACAATAATACAAAACAACAAGGCGGAACACTCCTGTGGGAACCACGGATGTCGACGACAGACCTGGAAAATCAGAAAGATTGTTAAAAAAAAACAACATGGTATTCTCAACAAAATACCACAAGAAACAAATCACAGATATATAAAATGTATACAGCTAACAAAATTTTATAAGTTTAACTTACAAAAACTGTAAATGTTGCCGCTTTAAAATATTTACCGAATCTGAGGAATTTTTTTTGCAGAAGGCACCACGCCCACAACATTTTTCTTCAGTGGTGAAGAAATGTTTAACTTTTTCCAAGGGGCAAACAAAGACCAATGCCACCTTCTTCATTCGCAAGATTTGCCAAAGAGTTCTGTTACGAGGGGATCCTAACAAAAAATACTCGTGCGGCACAGCAAGTATAATGAAACACCTAAGGACCCTTCATCCAAACAATCTTGCACGAGAAGAGTGCAAACAGATGAGAAACCCTCCTGTGCTGTATCTGTAAAAAAGAATCACAAATAAATGTATATTAATAACTTTCAAATGTATACTATTCCATTACTGTACAAACACATTTTTTATAAAAACTGACTAAGAAACTTTAGCCCTGAACAACAAGTGTTACGATCGTTAAAACACGACATGCATAGTGCATACTACTTTGAAGCAGTTCATGCCCTAAAGCCTACCTCACTAAAAGACTACATGCTAACTGACTAAATGATTACAGTACTATAAGGAGACACACTGGGTGAGTGACGGGGTGGTTGCTAGAAGAGTATGAATACTAACTAGGTCATTGAAGGTGTGAAACACAACTGTGTAGGTGATTAGAGGACTGCATCCATACTGCATAGGCATTTAAAGCAGTCCATGTGCTAAGGCCTGGCTCACTGCATGACTACTTGGGTACTGACTGAATGATTAGAGTACAGCAAGGAGAGTGCCTAGGTGAATTTATAAGTGCTAGGCTTTTCGCACAGGAAATAGATTAGTACTTGGTACTGAATGGGTCACTAGAGGAGTGTAAAGGCAGTCACAAGTGCTGGACTGTATGGATACTGACTAGGAAATTGAAAGTGTGAAAGACAAGTGTCTAGGTGGTTAGAAGACTGCATGCATAGTGCATAGGGGTTTGAAGCAGTCCATGTGCTAAGGCCTGGCTCAGTGTATGAATACTTAGGCACTGACTCAATGATTAGAGTACTGCAAAGATAGTATCTTGGTGAATTTATAAGTGTTTGGGTTTGGCGCAGTGAATGGATTAGTACATGATGCTGAATGGGTCACTAGAGGAGTGCAAATGGAGTGACAGGGTGTTTGCTGGAAGTGAACGGATACTGACTGGGGAATTGAAGGTGTGAAAGACAAGTGTGTAGGTGCTTAGAGGACTGCATGCATAGTGGATAGGGGTTTGAAGAAGTCCATGTGCTAAGACCTGGCTCAGTGCATGAATACTTAGGCAGTGACTGAATCATTAGAGTACTGGAAAGAGAGTGTCATGGTGAATTTATAAGTGTTTGGGTTTTGGCACAGTGAATGGATTAGTACATGCTATTGAATGGGTCTCTAGAGGACTGCAAAGGAAGTGACAGGATGTTTCCTGGAAGTGTATGGATACTGACTAGGGAATTGAAGGTGTAAAAGACAAGTGTATAGTATGTTAGAACACTACATGCATACTGCATAGACATTTGAAGCAGCCTATTTGGTATTTAGAAACTGACTAAATAATCAGACTACTTCTAGGACAGTACTTAGGTAAAACTTTTACATTTTCAGTTCTGCCACAGTGAACAGAATAGTACATGGCACTGCACCTTAGTGTCACACCCTGACTCATTTTATCAATGCATAAGCAAAGACTAGCTTCTAATGCTACTAAAACTTAACAACATGAGAGGTTTTAAATTAGTTATCTGTCAGCAAATACACGATGTTACCAAATGCTTCTCTCACAGTGGTTCTCAAATGCACACAGACTCACAGTGTAATTCTAGACAACAACCACTATACCTAGGAGTTTACCAAAAATCATTCACTACTGTGGAAGTGGTAAGCGAACTGCACACACAATCTTCATATTTCAGGACTGCACTTTTATGTCAAAGCCTGACTCATATAATCAAAGCATAATCAAAGACTGGCTTCTAATGCTACTAAAACTTCACAACATGACCGGTTTTAAAACAGGTATATGTCAGCAAATACACAATGTTACCAAATGCTTCTCTCACAATCCTTACCCAAATGCACACAGACTCACAGTGTGATTTTAGACAAGCAACACTATCCTAGGAGTTTACCAAAACTCATTCACTACTCTGGAAGAGTTAATGGTACTGCACACAATCTACAAATTTAAGTACACCACATCAGTGTCAAAGCATGACTCATTTAATCAACGCATAAGCAAAGACTGGATTCTAATCCTACTAAAACTTCACAACATATATATATATATAATGAAAGCATAAGCCATAACTGTCTTCTAATGCTACTAAAACTTGACGACATGACATGTTTTACAACACTTATCTGTCAGCAAATACACGATGTTACCAAACACTTCTCTCACAGTGGTTCCCAAATGCACACAGACTCACAGTGTGATTCTAGACAAACAACACTATCCCTAGGAGTTTACCAAAACTCATTCACTACAGTGGAAGTGGTAAAGGAACTGCACACAATCTACATATTTCCCGACTACACTTTAATGTCAATGCCTGACTAATTTAATCAACGCATAAGCAAAGACTGGCTTCTAATGCTACTAAAACTTGACAACATGACAGGTTTTAAAACAATTATCTGTCAGTAAATACACGATGTTACCAAATGCTTCTCTCACAATCCTTACCCAAATGCACACAGACTCACAGTGTGATTTTAGACAATCAATACTATCCTAGGACTTTACCAAAACTCATTCACTACTGTGGAAGGGGTAAGGGGACTGTGCACAATCTACATATTTAAATACAGCACATCAGTGTCAAAGCATGACTCATTTAATCAACATATAAGCAAAGACTGGATTCTAATGCTACTAAAACTTCACAACATGACAGATTTTAAAACAGTTATCTGTCAGCAAATACATGATGTTACCAAATGATTCTCTCACACTGATCCCAAATACACACTAACTCACAGTGTGATTCTAGACAAGCACCACTATCCCTATGAGTTTACCAAAACTCATTCACTACAGTGCAAGTGGTAAGGGAACTGCACACAATCTACATATTTCACGACTGCAATTTACTGTCAATGCCTGACTCATTTAATGAAAGCATAAGCCATAACTGTCTTCTAATGCTACTAAAACTTAACAACCTGACTGGTTTTAAAACAGTTATCTGTCAGCAAATACACGATGTTACCAAATGCTTCTCTCACAATCCTTACCCAAATGCACACAGACTCACAGTGTGATTTTAGACAATCAACACTATCCTAGGAGTTTACCAAAACTCATTCACTAGTCTGGAAGAGTTAATGGTACTGAACACAATCTACATATTTAAGTATAGAACATCAGTGTCAAAGCATGACTCATTTAAACAACGCATAAGCAAAGACTGGATTCTAATGCTACTAAAACTTCACAACATGACATGTTTTAAAACAGTTATCTGTAAGCAAATACATGATATCACCAAATGCTTCTCTCACACTGATCCCAAATACACACTAACTCACACTGTGATTCTAGACATGCACCACTATCCCTAGGAGTTTACCAAAACTCATTCACTACAGTGCAACTGATACGGGAACTGCACACAATCTACATATTTCAGGACTGCACTTTTCTGTGAAAGCCTGACTCATTTAATCAAATCATAAGCCATAACTTTCTTCTAATGCTACTAAAACTTCACAACATGACAAGTTAAAACAGTTATCTGTCAGCAAATACACGATGTTACCAAATGCTTCTCTCACAGTGGTTCCCAAATGCACACAGACTCACTGTGTGATTCTAGACAAACAACACTATCCCTTGCACTATATCAAAACACATTTCTTCATCTAGAGGTAGTACTACATTTTAGTGTAGAAACATAACATAACTCATTTCACAAATTCATAAACAATGACTGGTTTCTAATTCTACCAACATATAAAAACTGCACAGTTATCTGTTTACAAACACATGAAAAACACAAATGTTTATCACAGAATGGTTTCTACATGCACACACATTGTAGAGACAAAAAGTACTCCCTACACTTTAGCAGGAAAAATACATTAGTCTGATTAAAATCAAAATAGTCTACATATATACCCTCACAATTAAATAACTCATCTTTCCAGTTCTTTTGTAGATTAAGGAGTATATCAATCACTCACCATATTTTCTTTTACAGAATCTCTGCACTGTGCACCTCTCAGCAAAAGCAAAGAATGAAAAAGTTTCCCTTTCATTTTCCACACATATACATGTAAACATCAAATCACAATCCTTCGCACATAAACTCAAAAGCAAACACACATTTCTATTGGTTAAACATTTCAACCCTTTCCAACTGAAATACATTTCAACCCTTCCCCCAATCTGCCTTCTGCCTGTTACCATAGAAACAGGACATGGAAAACTGCACTGAGCTCACAGGTCACAAGTTCAGCACACAATGTTCCTACACAAGACAGGAAGTGTGCTTGACTTTTCAACATATCAGCTTATCATATATAATGTTCCTTACAATCTGTTTTTGTTAACCAATAACAATCATACATTTAAAAAACAAAACTATACACCCTACCTTTCAGTGTAGAAAGTTGTCATACAACCAATGATTTCTTGTCCTTTTTCAAAAAACGTTTCCATGGATCCGCGCACCCACCGCGACAGAATCCGTGCAGCCAACGTGATAGGATGCGCGCACCATGCGCGCATTTTTCCTCTTTTTTATTTTTTTAAAAAGGGGGCCCCAGGGGGTCCTTCTGGGACCCCCTAAGCACCTCTAGAGGGTCAGAGTATTTCCACTCTGCCCCCTTTATATGTTTTACACACTTATTCCCTTTGCTTCTTCAGCCTCGCTTCTACCGAGGCAGAAAATGGCCGCCAACAGTTCCTGGTTTCGAATGTGGAGAGATACTCGACAGCCAATTAGCATTCAGTGCGCGATCGGGAGGGTGCGCGCTCGGTTGAGGGAGGGTGCGCTTACGGTGCGGGTAGGGTCCGCGGATCCTCCCCGGCCATAGATATCACTAACTTTTTTACCCTAATTTTCTCAGGAACTACTGAACAGATTCACACCATATATGCAAAAGGCACGAGTCCGAACTGAGGACTACCTCTTTGCCACATTTGGTGTCATTCCGTTCAGCGGTTCGGGCTGCAGCTGCGACAACAGATCCTATGGGAAATTGCATGGGGAAAACGCGTTTTGGGACCCCCTTTTTTCTCGGCCCCCGCTTGACAGATCACCGCAAAACTCTCAGGGTGGGAGCGGAGCGGAGCTGGCCAAAAGTTTGGAAAATTTCGCGAGGATTCGTCAACCGGCACCAACGTTATTCCAAATAGAATGTTGCGGATTTCCTATGGAAAATAGGTCCTAACTATAACTATCTACTGGCGACCGCCAGTAGATAATATATATATATATGTGCACCACAGCTGATATTCTGATTTCCATAAACAGCAGCCACGGACTCTTCAAGCTTTCAACGCAGTGATTTATTTGGCAGACAATACAACCAACTCGACGCGTTTTGGGACCAACTCCCTTGTTCACGAGTGCCGTGGTTACGCCCAATTTGCATTTAAATAAACATGTGATCTTTTTCTAAACAAACTTTGATGACCAGAGTTACTTCACTCTGTCTATCGATAACTCGTATTGGCATGCATAACCAGTTTTAGATTCAATTCTCAATCTAAAATATCTTAAGTTGTATCATTAATAAAACAACTCGTCATGAATATATTAAGTGATGAGGCGAAAGGTTCCGTTCAACAGATACAAAATGTCAATTAAATGTCGACAGATATGACATTACTCAGCTCAAGGAGTACTCAAATAAATTAATCGTCATGATTACAATAATTCTTTTTTAAATAAAAACTTTAAATCAATGTTTCGGCATTATAAATTACAGCTGCACTCTCTCAGAATATGTCACAATGTTGCCCCAGTGGGCGAATAACTTGTCAAAAAACATAATAGCGTAATGGGCACATAATTCAGTAAAAGGTCAACCTCACCAATCACATTACTATACATAATCATGCCTTTGTATATATATCACTTACTGGCGGTCGTATCGTATAATTAGGACCTAGTTTCCATAGGAAAGCGTTTTTTGTTTTCCCAATAACTTTGGCGCCGGTTGATGAATCTTTGCATAAGTTTCAAAACTAGTGATCAGCTCCGGTCAGCTCCTGTCTTGAAAGTTTTGGGGTGATTCGCCAAGCGGGGACTGAGAAAAAAGGGGGGTCCCAAAACGCATTTTCTCCATGTTATTTTCCAAAGGAAACTTTAGACAAAGCTACAGCCCGCACTGCTGAATGGAATTACACCAAATTTGGCAAAAAGGTAGTACTTGGTTCAGAAAGAGTCCTTTTTGTTAAATGGTGTAAATCCGTTCAGTAGTTGCTGAGATATTCAAAAAATAAAAGTTTTGATATCTATGGGCACGGTGGGTTCGCGAACCCTCCCGACCACGAGCTTCACTGTGATTGGCTGCCAACACTCCAAACCAGGAAGTGTTGGTAGCCATCTTGTCACTTGGTAGAACGAAGTCACAAGAAAACAGTGAAACAAAGGTGAAAAACAAGAAAAGGGGGCAAGATAGAAACCCCCTGACCCCCTAGACCTGCTCAGGGGGTCCCACAAGGAACCCCAGGGCCACAAAAAACATTTTTTGAAATAGTTTCTGCAGAATTTTCACTGGGGTCGCGAATCTGCCGAAATTATAAAAAAAATGAAGTGCAGGCTATCACGCTTCATTTAAATAAGGCCACCGAGTGAGCCGGGTCCCCGGGGCCAGGAGTGGCCCCCCTCCCCTTTCAAAAATATATATTTTTTAAAAACATGGCAGGCTGCCCTGAGGGATGGGGTCCCTGGGGCCATATTTGGCCTGAGGAGGGGGGCCTTGGGCCCCCCAACAAAAAACTTATAAATAAACAGGGTGGCCAGGCCCCAGGGGATGGGGTCCCTGGGGCCAGAAGTGGCCCAGGAGGGGGGCCACGCAGCCCCCCTCCCCAATAAAATATATATATATTTTTCTTTAAACGAGGCAGAGCCACGGAGTATGGGGTCCCCGGGGCTAACAAAGGTCTCAGGAGGGGGGCCACGCAGCCCCCCTCCTTTGGAACTATATATGGCCATGCCCTGGGAGATGGGGTCCCCGGGGCAGAAATCTGCCTCAGGGAGGGGGGCCATGCGGCCCCCTCCCATTTATTTTTTTTAACAATAGAGGTCAGGCCCAAGGGGATGGGGTCCCCTGGGACCCAAATGTGCAAAAAGAAGCTAGTTGGCCCCCAGGGACCCTCAGAATTCGAGGGGACTTAATCCCCTAACTTAAAACGTGCCATGGGGTGTGTTTACACAGTGGTGAAGGGAGGGGGTGGGGCCTGAGGTAACATGTGCAAACACGCCCTGTGGCACATTTTAAGTTGGGGAATTAATTCCCCTTCAATCCTGAGGGCCTCCGGGGGCCAACTAGCCACCAGGTGCTTCCAGCAAGTGCCAATGCGCTGCGTTGCAGAGAGGTGGTCCAGGCCATGCCCCTTTTTACACCTCTCTGCAACGCAGCTCTGTGGCACTTACTGGAGGTACCTGGTGGGCTAGTTGGACCCCAGGGACCCTCAGGATTCAAGGGGACTTTATCTCCCAACTTAAAACGCACCACAGAACATGGGAAATAATGCAATATCCCATCTTTTTCCCCCATAGCAAAGTGGTGAGATCCTGGGGAACTGGCTGGTCAAGAAAAGGTGACTGCACCCATGACCATGCTGCCAATGTCTGGAGTCTATAGTGAGGAGGAAGGTGGCTCTTGAGTGGAGGGGGCTGTGGATGAAGTGAACACCAAGGTGTGAACTAGGCTGCTTCCTTATCTGCACTGCAGGACTGCTGAGCAAATGAGGTGTCCCGCTTGGGACTGTTCATTCTCGAGGCATGTGGCAGCTAGGGCTGGGTGGAGCCATGCTACAGTTGAGCCCCGTCTGGATTGGAGGTGAGGTGTTTTACTGGGGTGATTGAGGTGGGGGTGAGACCAGACATCACTGCCTGAGGAATCACTCAGCAGATGGCCTGCCTGGCTCAGCGAGGGAGCTGTGGGCCTCCGGCAGCTGCTCTGGTGGTGCACTTTGACAGCAAAGAGGTGAGGGGCCTCAGCTGTACTGGGCCGTCCCCCAGGGTGCCTGGTGTAGTGGCATGCCTGGGTGGGTGAAGTTAATGTTTAAGTGCCTGCCGTCCTGCGGCCTTCACGGAGAGTGCAAGTTGACCCCCCTTGTGGGAGGAAGAGGCCCTTTGACACCCTTGGCGCTGCAGTGCCGTGGCTGGACTTGGGCCTGTGCCCCCAGCCTAATATTGGAGGCAGCCCGCCTTTGGGGTCACATTGCTGTCTTCCTCTGCTGCTCCAGATGCAGAGCATTTCCCCAGAACTTACAGCCAGACAAACGGTATGGGCCTGGTCCCATGTTAAGACAGGGCCCTGAAATGTGACTGTGAGAGGCCCCATGAAAGAGCATGTAATGGCCATTAGAGGGGAAGAGAAGTTGACTGCAGGCGTGATAGTCTGCAGCCTGCCCTGAACATAGGCTAAATATTCATGCAACAGATTAGGGCTGATCTTGTCCTCCTCTGCTCCTGGTTCATGTGCAGAGTGAAAAACAGGTAGGTCACCCCTGACATTGGGCTGCTCATGCTACTGCACACACGTGGGAGTTGTGGGTGCATGCAAATGGGCCCTTGTGCCACATGACAAGTATTGTACCTAGCTGCTGTTGGGGGGGCTGGGTGCTCTATATCACTGCCTGATGCCTCGACTCATGATGCCTCTGTCATGGCCACCTGTCCTAGCCACCACTTTAAGCCTTCCCTGTAAGGGTACACACCAAAGTGCCTGAAGATGCGCACGGAGGTAGCACCTGATCAGCTGTGCCTGTGGGACTTGCTTGCTGCTGCCAGTGGATGCTAACCCTCACCTGCCTATCCCATGCAGCACCCTCATGCATGGTGACAGGGACAGACTAAGAGATGAGGGATGTGGCATGACCCCAAATTCACCTGATTCGAAAAATTGACCGATGAGCCGGGTAATTTAAACCCCTCTATTCTCATTGGCTGCAAACTAGATGTGGGTCTGGAGGCGGTAGAGCAAGTCGGAACCTCCCTGGATCAAGCAAGAACCTTGCTTTAAAGCAAGATTATTAGTGTAGTGGCTGACATCACATTATAACATACAAATCATCACAAATTAGTTCACAAAACTCGCTCCATGGAGCACACCGTCAACAATCTCGACCCCAGAACTCACCAAATTGAGACCTCCATTCAGTCGCTGACTGAACGCATGTATGTATTGGAACACAGAGTGGAAGATGCCAAGTTTCGTGCCCAGATAAACAATATCTGCCTGCTGGGATTGCTAGAGGGAGTGGAAGGACAAACCACTGTTGTGTACATAGGGCGCTGGATATGCGGACTGATTCAGTCCGAAGCTATGTCACAGTTCTTCTCCATAGAAACTGCCCACATGGTCCTGGCTGAGTCTCCCCCACCCGGATCTAATCCGAGACCCATGCTGTTCTGACTGTTTCATTATATCAACAGGGAACTCTATATTGAAGGAGGCACAGGAACTCTCAAACATCACAGTCAAAAATGCCCATGTAATTCTATTTCCAGGCTATACTATTGTAGTGCAGAGTCACAGGAACTTCTTCTTGGCTGTAATGCGTCGGCTGTGCACACTCAATCAATCAATCAACCAAACGGGGAATTGTTAGCACGCTACTCACCCGTGAGGGTCTCAAGGTGCTGGGGGGGTCCGAAGTTCCATTCAGTCGAAGAGCTTGGTCTTGAGAGCCTTTTTGAACGTGTTCAGGGAGGGGGCATATCTGATGTCGATCGAGAGCTTGCTCCAGGTCTTGGCCGTGATGTAGGAGAAGACTCTTCCCCCTGTTCTGGCCCTGCGGGTCCGTGGGGTTTCAGCTAGGGTGAGGTTGGCAGATCGGAGGTTACTTTTCAGTATATGGAGGGTGATTCTCCTGTTTGAAGTATTGAGGTCCGGTGTTGTGGATGCATTTGTAGGCATGGGTGAGTATCTTGAAAGTGACTCTCTTCTTGACGGGTAACCAGTGGGGGTTCCGTAGGTGTTGGCTGATGTGCTCATAGTGAGGGATGCCGAGGACGAGTATGGCGGCAGTGTTCCGTATCATCTGGAGCTTGCAGAGTAGAGACTTGTTGATGCTGGCATAGAGGGCATTTCCGTAGTCAAATTTGCTAGTTATGAGTGCGTGGGTGACTATATTCCTTAACTCAGGAGGATAATGCTGACATTTCTGGAGTGGTCCGTGGGGGTCAGAGGGCTGCCGAGAATGGTGGGCCACCAGGTGTTGTTCCATACTGATTAGGCCTGGGCCAAAATTCCGTTCCGTTCGCGGAAATTGCGATATTTTGGCATTTTCGCGTTCCGCGGAAAGCGCAAATATGTCAAAATTTCCGCATTCCGCAGCTTAGCGATAATTTGTTTCTTGCTCGCGCTGTAAAAAAATACATTCTCGTGTGCGCGTGATTGCCTTACCTGAATCCCCGTGTTCGCCGACAAGTTTTCCCGACCCGGTCGCGTTCTCCACGAGATGTTGGATGTTGGTAGCCATTTTGCGCTGTCTCGCGACAGTTCGCGCCTGCATTAACGTCATTTGTCGCGCGATCACGTCATTTGTCGTGCGATCACGTCATTTGTCGCGCGACCACGTCTTTCTCCTCGCGATCATGCACCGCGCGAGTATGAGAAGACTGAGATCTCGAACACGTCATTCTACATCGCGAGCGAGAGGGTGAGGACGCAGGCACGTCTAATCGAACGCGAACAGGAGAAAGAGACCCCGAACACGTCATATCCAACGCGACAGGGACAAAGAGAACGCGATCATGTCATTTTCGACACGTCGGCGGAAGTAATGTGAAGCTCGATAACTCGAACATGTAAAATTTTCAATTTGGAGAGGAATATCAGCTCTAGCAGCATGAAACCTTCTGCAAACGCTGATTTTGGATGAAAACAACTCCTTACATTGACATTTGGCTGTCCTTTTTTGTGCAAGGAGTCCTTTTTTTAAAAGGTGGAGAGAGGGAGGAAGTGACACAGAATCTCCAACTTCCTGTTCCTGTCCAGCAGGCTCCTCCCAGTGCTTTGTCCATCTCCTGCTCATTTGGATTTGGAGCTGGAAAGATCACTCTTTTTGTCTGCTGCATCATTGCAATTGGATTTGAGGATTTTTGGAATAGGATATTTTACAAGTAAGTAAGTGGTTGTTGTGTCTGTTTGATTGTGGGCATTGCAGTTGTTGTAAGTAACTACAATATATTTTTGATAATTAATTATCATCATTCCTTTTTTTTAATTTTTATTTTGTGGGTAGTAGTAGTAGGCCCGAGCTAGCCATGGGCATGGCCTCATGGGTGTGTGCATGATGAAGTAACTGTTCCTTTTGTTCTTTTTTGAATGTATTTCATTTTCAAGCACATTTAGGGCATGGATGGCATTGAATTGAGTTGGGGAAGTGTGCTTTTTGGGGGTGGCCTTTGTGATGTTGTTGGGCCTGGCCATGTGGCTGGTGGCCATTTTGAAGCCTAGGCCTGCAAGCTTGCCTGGCCTTCTCTGCCAACAGGCCTGCTTTTTCATCCACTAGGATCAGAGCAGGTAGCCACAGCTTTATTGATCAAGTGTTTTCTGTGTGATCTGTTGAATTTAGACATCATTTAGGGCATGGATGGCATTGGATTGAGTTGGGGAAGTGTGTTTTTTTTGGAGGGGCCTTTGTGATGTTGTTGGGCCTGGCCATGTGGCTGGTGGCCATTTTGAAGCCTAGGCCTGCAAGCTTGCCTGGCCTTGTCTGCCAACAGGCCTGCTTTTTCATCCACTAGGATCAGAGCAGGTAGCCACAGCTTTATTAATCAAGTGTTTTCTGTGTGGTCTGTTGAATATTTAGACATCATTTAGGGCATGGATGGCATTGGATTGAGTTGGGGAAGTGTGTTTTTTGGGGTGGCCTTTCTGATGTTGGTTGTCTTAAAGACATGCTTTTGTTGTATGTGTCTGGTGTGTTGGTGTGCAATGCATGCACTCTGCAGACCTTTTTGGGGCCTGTGAATGTTCGTATTTCAATTTTGTTGCATTAAAAAGGCAGAGCAGTGTGCTTTAGCATGCTTACTTTACCTGGCTTTTATAGGCCTTTTGTCAGCTCCTGGTGTTTCCCAGGCCCCCGGCTTGTTTGTGATTTGTGAGTGTCCATGTGGGTGGTGGCCTTTTTTGGTGTTTGGACCGTGAGTTATTATTGCCCTGCTTTTGCCTTAGGCCTGCATGGTTTTCCTATTGGCTATTTGGCTTACTGCTTCCATCCATCCACCCCCTTTGCCAGCAGCAGCTCCATGGATGCTGAGATGCTCAAATAATTTAATGGTCCACCCCACTTTCATTACATTTTTATTTTGGTGGTTATTATTAACTTTCCTATCCTTCCTGAGAGTGTAGTTTGTGGCTGTACACAGTAGTATAACATAGCTCTAGTTAAAAAAAAAGTCATAAATGGCTAGACTATCTTTTGTTTGCACTAGTACAGTACTAAGTAACTGAACCACAACAACAAATGCAACATTTCACTGATGTTCTTCTCCTGTCTTATTTGCTTTTAGGTGCACAAAAGACAGAGTAGGAGGTGTCATCAGCATCACCCGGCTACCCGTTGTACTGCCAGCCAGACAGAAGTCCTGCTGCGCATCACGTCCACGTGTGACCAGAACTTGTTGTGCATCTGCATCCTGCCTGACATCTGAAGAAGATGGCCCCAAAGAAAGGTACCAGGTCCAGTACCAAGAAAGTTGCCGGTGAGAAGAAGGAACAGAAAAAGGAAGTGCCATTAACCACGACTGGTGGTGTGCCGGCCAATGTTTTTTTTGGCACCAAAAAAGTTACGCCTGCAGCAGCGTTGTCCGGGAACCAAGCTGGGAGCAGCACAGCGGTCCAACCACACCAACCTAGGCCCAAGGGCTTTAGTGTCGCAAAGGTAGCCAGTCTACTAACGAGCAGCGATGTTGAAGAAATGTCATTACCGCAAAGTAGTACACAATCAAGTTCAACGCAGGCGCAAACTCAGCAGATCAGTGTGCAGCCGCCGCAACAAGAACAGCAGCAGCCGCCGCAACAAGAACAGCAGCAGCCGCCGCAACAAGAACAGCAGCAGCCGCCGCAACAAGAACAGCAGCAGCTTCCGCAACAGTCCACCATAGTAGTTGTTGCTCCTGAAGTAGGGGCATTTCAGGAAATCGAGCTTCCTGCAGACAAAGTGGAGCAAAGTCAAACCACTGTTTCAGAAGATCTATTGTCTTCCAGACCACCAGCAAGGAAAAGGAGGCTTAGTCCATCATCTTCTTCTTCAAGCCCTGCTTCTGATGATCGTGATGACACTTGGGTCCCACCAGCTCGGTCTGAGAGTGATATACGCCACAAGACAATGCTTCTGAAAAGGAAGGTCCCAGAAAAACTTAGAGTTATGGAGGTAGATGTAGAAGAGGGGGGTGATGATGTTGATGAAGACAAGCCAGTCATCACGCACATTACTCCCTCCCCAAAGGGATTGGAGACCAACATTCTCACCCTATCCAGAAAGGCTGCTACTGAGCGGGATGTAGCACAGATCTCACCAACACAGGTTACACCACCACTACCTCCAGCTGCCATATTTTCCAAGGCCCGGCAGGGACCTACATCCAGCTCAACCATCTCAGTAGGTAGTGGTAGTAAAAGTCACAGTGTAGGTGCACAGGGTCACACATTTTCAAACACCCCCTCAAGTTCATCTGGTGTTGAAAGTGGCACATCCAGCAGTGCCAGAAAGTTCTCCTCCCCAGTTTGGGACTTCTTTTCTGTTAGCGCCAAGGAGGAGAACGTTGCAATATGTTCAATTTGTCGGCAAGGTGTTCGGCGTGGTAAGCTTGGTACAAATTATGGTACCGGAGGACAAGCAAGTCATCTCAGAATACACCACACTATCGTGTGGGAGGATCGCCTACTTAAGTTAAAAGAAAGTAGAAAAAGTCAACCCATTGAAGTTGGTCAGGATGAATCAGAGAGTGATATTATTGCGGTGGCAGGTGAAGAAGAGGGAGGCATTTCTAGCCCTGTCCCCAGTAGTGCAGTGGTGGTAACGCCCACATCCTCCTCAGTAACATCAGAGTGGCACCGCAGTGAGAGCCATACTCAGAGTCTGTGTGAGACACCAAGGCGACCGGCTAGTACCTCAATGAGACAATCTGTGTCGTTGAGCCGTAGTGGGTTAATGAAAACAGCACCACTAAGGAAAGTAAGCCAGCCTACCATTGAGAGCATGTTTAGGTTGGAGGGGCAGTTCCAACGCAACCACCCAATGGCACGATTGTACAATGCGAAGCTGGCTAAAATGTTCTTTCTTTTTCATTTGTGGAAGGGGTGGGTTTCCTTGAATTTGTGTCTGCCATCTGTCCGAAATGGAAAGTTCCCAGCCGGTCCTATTTCGCAAGAATGGCTGTTCCAGCACTACATCATGATGTGCTGGAATTGGTTGGACAAGCTTTGCAGAAGAGTGCTGTGCACAATATCCACCTGACAACAGACATGTGGAGCAGTTGCCAAGCCACAGATTACATGTGCATCACTGCACACTGGATCTCTTTTGTGGGGGTTAAAGATAAACTATCTGCACGAGGTGTTGTTGACACAGCTGCGATTTTTGAAGGTACTCGGAAACATGCAACTGTAGCCATGTTCGCCATGGAGAAATCTCATACGGCTGAAAACATTTTACACGAGTTTCGCACCAAGGTTTTGGAATGGCTGCGGCCCAGAGGGCTTCGTATTGGTTTTGTTGCCACAGACAATGGCAGTAATGTACTTAAGGCCATGGAACTTGGTTCCTATTTCAGGGTTCCGTGTTTGGCGCACTGCATAAACATTATAGTTCAAGACTTTCTGAAAAAAGTACCCATAGTCAGCAATTTACTGGCCATCTGCCGAAGAATATGCACTCATTTCAGCCATTCTTTTAAAGCTCGGAAGCAGCTGAGGATCATCCAACGTGAATTTAGGATGCCAGTCAAGGCACTCATCCAGGAGGTGGCAACACGTTGGAACTCAACGTATTACATGCTTGATCGTCTGTATGAACAGCACATGTCACTCCATGAATATGTCTGGAAAAGAAGAGGGGATGCTAGTGCTACTGTTAAAGGCATGATCCTTGACATGGAGCAATGGCTGACTGAGATGCTTTCTCCTTTTGAGGTCTTCACACGTGAAGTCAGCAAGGAGGACTGTACAATGGGCCAAGCTATCCCATTATTGCACATGCTAGAGTATGAGCTGAATAATGTGTCTGAATCATACAAAGGTGTAGAGGACAGAAGGCAAGCCCATGACTTGGTGGAGAGCTTATCCCGGCGCTTAACTAAAAATGTAAGGTTACAAAATAAAATTTTGTCACAAGAACATTACATTTGTGCCTCAATTCTGGATCCACGTGCAAAATTGGGACTACTGAAGACATTCCTTGCTTTTTCGACAATGCTGTTGCCCGCTACAAAAGTTGTATAGCTGAAGCAGCCAGTAAGTTGGAAAACGAATGGCTGCTAATTAAAAGCCCACAAGATCAACCCACAACAAGTACTGATACTGATGCAGGCCATGCAGAATCAAGTGCAACTTCGTCGGCTGAGGGCAGTGCGGTTGGCTCACAATCACAACACTCACCATCACTATCGACTACAGAAACAATAACTGGATCATTAGGCCGAGTACAATCATCATCATTACAGGATTGGTATGTAAAGATGGGCTATTGTAAGCACAGTGCTGATGCACAGACAAAACAGCACAAAAGCTTACCAGCAGCAACCCTGAACATTGAGCGGATGGTCCAGGCCTATCTGGACGACCCAACAGAGGTGTACGTTGATCAAAACCCATTGCAGTATTGGTATAGGAAAAGGTCTGAATGGCCACAGCTCAGCAGGCTGGCGATAAGCTATCTGGCTTGCCCTGTCGCAAGTGTCTCTTCTGAACGTGTTTTCAGTGCTGCTGGTTCCATTGTAACATTGAGAAGGACCAGTCTATCTCCAAAAAACGTGGAGAGGTTAACAATGATCAAAATGAATCAGCACTTCATACCACCGAATTACACAATACATGAATCAACGGAGGAAGATGAGGACAGAGGCTCAGGTCACGGAAGTATTGTGTCAGATGATTACCTACTACTGGCTGAACCCCCAGAGATTGAGGATGAGCTATACTTCCCTGACAAGTAGGCTCGCAGTTACTGTCTTCCTCCCTTTTTTCCCCCTTTGTTTATGTGTCTGTCCTTCCGGTTATAAACTTGTGAATCACAACAAATCCATTACCACCGTCTTCTACTCTTCTAATTTAATATACAAGTTTCAGGTGTCTGCTATTTGACAGTACAGTCCTCCGAATCCAGCTCCTCCGCTCCATCATACTGAATCTCCTGCTCAATTCCATTTCCCTCCTTTCAGAGCCGAGAGAGACTGGTCATTAACTGAAAATAAGATGGAACAGGTAATGATTGATGCCATGCATTGGACGCAGAGTCGCAGACTGAATGATTTAGATTTTGTTGTGTTTGTTGTTCCTGAATTTTTGTAATTGTGCACTGCCACTAATCAACTTTCTACAGAACACACTAATTTCCCCCTTCTTGCAAATAAGAAATTGGTACTTCTCCTGCAGCTTGGTGACCCATTGCTTTTAATTCAATACAGGAAGGGGACTCACTCAATCTGTGCAATGAGTATGATTTACACAACAGCACCGTCCATCATGATGATGGCGAAATAGATGGCCCGTTAACTTAAGATGAGAAGGAACAGGTAATGAATGATGCCATGCATTGGACGCAGAGTCGCAGACTGAATGATTTAGATTTTGTTGTGTTTGTTGTTCCTGAATTTATGTAATTGTGCACTGCCACTAATCAACTTTCTACAGAACACACTAATTTCCCCCTTCTTGCAAATAAGAACTTGGTACTTCTCCTGCAGCTTGGTGACCCATTGCTTTTAATTCAATACAGGAAGGGGACTCACTCAATCTGCGCAATGAGTATGATTGACACAACAGCACCGTCCATCATGATGATGGCGAAATAGACAGCCCGTTAACTTAAGATGAGAAGGAACAGGTAATGATTGATGCCATGCATTGGACGCAGAGTCGCAGACTGAATGCTTTAGATTTTGTTGTGTTTGTTGTTCCTGAATTTATGTAATTGTGCACTGCCACTAATCAACTTTCTACAGAACACACTAATTTCCCCCTTCTTGCAAATAAGAAATTGGTATTTCTCCTGCAGCTTGGTGACCCATTGCTTTTAATTCAATACAGGAAGGGGACTCACTCAATCTGCGCAATGAGTATGATTGACACAACAGCACCGTATATTATGATGATGGCGAAATAGACGGCCCGTTAACTTAAGATGAGAAGGAACAGGTAATGATTGATGCCATGCATTGGACGCAGAGTCGCAGACTGAATGATTTAGATTTTGTTGTGTTTGTTGTTCCTGAATTTATGTAATTGTGCACTGCCACTAATCAACTTTCTACAGAACACACTAATTTCCCCCTTCTTGCAAATAAGAAATTGGTACTTCTCCTGCAGCTTGGTGACCCATTGCTTTTAATTCAATACAGGAAGGGGACTCACTCAATCTGCGCAATGAGAATGATTGACACAACAGCACCGTCCATCATGATGATGGCGAAATAGACGGCCCATTAACTTAAGATGAGAAGGAACAGGTAATGATTGATGCCATGCATTGGACGCAGAGTCGCAGACTCAATGATTTAGATTTTGTTGTGTTTGTTGTTCCTGAATTTATGTAATTGTGCACTGCCACTAATCAACTTTCTACAGAACACACTAATTTCCCCCTTCTTGCAAATAAGAAATTGGTACTTCTCCTGCAGCTTGGTGACCCATTGCTTTTAATTCAATAGTGGAAGGGGACTCACTCAATGTGCGCAATGAGTATGATTGACACAACAGCACCGTCCATCATGATGATGGCGAAATAGACGGCCTGTTAACTTAAGATGAGAAGGAACAGGTAATGATGACAATTAATGGCATGCATTGGACACCTGACTCTAAGCTATTGGTGTTTGTGTTTGCGTTGTTTGTTTGTTGTGCACAAAGTGGTATCAAAGTGTACTAGTAATCTATCTTTCTGTACACAATAAAGAATGACTCAAGTCAGTAATATTTATATTTCTACTCTTGTTGTGTCATAAAAATTTTACTTACACTGCAGGCCGATCTTCACAGTCAGTCAGTAAAAGTATCAGAGATGATGATGATTAAGTCAGGACTCAGGAGGACGTTTCATCATGAGTGTCATAAAACGGAAAAGCCAAAAGGTAAACACTTCAACAACAACAACCACAGCAGACCCAAATGTCTGTGTAGAAGTTGAATAGAGTCTACCAGTGGGATGACTGCAGTGCATTGATTTTACTAACTTAAACTGTAAAATGCTATGTTTGGAATGGATAATGTGCTTTGCGTTTGTCCAACACTTTTAGAGAAAAAAAAAGAATTTTAAGTGTTAACGTAGGATGTGCTAATGCTAAGCACTGTGGGCCTGCTCTCTCCTGTTACTGTTGAAGGTCAATGCTGGAAACAGACTAGAGTAGAGATGATGCATAGATGCCACCTCGGAAAGTGTTCTTGTTGCACTACACCATCACTTGTGCATTTGTTTTAACTTTCTTTCTCAATATCCCCTTTGTTTTTCAATCTACAATTACAGGCCGGGCCTTGCCCGAAACTTTGTAAAACATTACAATGCATATTAATTACCTTACCAATCAATCACCTTTTTTTTTCCAGCCGGGCAGTGGCGAGTGGCGAGGCGACACACCCAAGATTGATGGACGAGAGGAGCAAGAGGAATGCCGAGATGCAAAAATCCAGTCCACATTTTTGACCAGGATAAGACAGTAACAGTATCCACTTTTATCTTCTTTTAAATAATTTGATTAATATCTTGTATACAATCTTTACAACAGTGTGTTCTTGGAGTTGTTATTATCAATCATCATTAGGTTTGCTCTGTGTTTACGATTCTTCTCTACCAATATTTAAAATTTCTATTTGCTATCTGTTAAAGTATTAAGGCCGGAACAACAGAACAAGAACTAGAAGTGTATGTAATACGGGTCTCTCATCATCATGCATGCATTGACTTTTTCTCCCTTAACATATGGATATGGTAGTCTTCAATGATTGTCGTTTGTTTGTCTATGTATGCATACTGTTTTTCTATGTCAAACCTTTCCCAAAAACCCCCTTCTCATCCATTCAACAAACCCTAACCCTCTTCCCCCGGGCTGTGTGACTTATTGTCGAGGTGTAACTAAATTAAATGTACACCAATACTTAATCACACACTTGCTGGGGCGGATGCGGTGAAAGCAACACTACTTCAATTTCAAGGCAGAGCGATGATCTTCTTCTGCTTGGCCACCGATGAGTAGGATATTTCAGAGGTTATTTTGTTTAACAAAGGAACATATATCTCAGCATGAATTGCCGGCATTGATTGGATTTGTTTCTTGTCATTCCTCATACAGCACTAACTGTTAGGCTGTAGGCCTAGTCAAGTGACTCGACACAACTATAGTTTGTAACTCTGTCTAGTAGGCTATCCTCCTAACCACCATTCAGTTTTTTTGTCAAATATTTGAGCATAATATTGTTGCTCGGTAAGTACTCTACTGTACTTCTTTCAAATACTCCTAACAGTCTCTCAAAGGCGATTGACTGTCTCCTTCTCTTTTTTTGCAAATGCTGCCGCCCTGCCAGTGTCTACTACTACTATTATGCTGCTACCACCACTACCACCCCAATCATGGCATGTATGAAAAAGGAAACCATCTTCACCATGCAGCCAGTGCTGTGCCACAGTTGGACATAAACATCAAGCACCGATAAGAGACAAGTTTGGGGGAGGCAGAATTATTAATGGACATGTTGTCAATGATTTCATTTTCACACACCAGTACAAAGAATGCATAGACTAGAGGACAGACTGAAAGTACTAGAAGGACCAATCAATGAGTGAGGTGTGTCGCATCTATCTGTGTCTTATACAGTCAGCCAATTATTGAAATCAAACACAGGCTATGGGCGGCCATGAACCAGCAAGGAAACAGTGTGATGTAAAACAGTTACCCCACCTACAAAACATTAACAACATTGCATGTAACATAGAAAAATATATTTAATTTACCCTAACAAATAAACTAAACCCACAAAAGCTGACCCACCCCCCTCGCTAACCCCAACCAATGTCCATAGAAGTCCGTAACGCCCAAACAAGTTGCCACCCACCCACCCAAACAAGAATTAAAAAAGGGGCAGAACAGGATGACAGGGACTAAGTGGTGGGGCGGGACTCCAGGAGGACACGCATCTGGCGCATCTCGCCCTCTAAACGGGCGACGCGGCGTCTAAGGGTTCAGCAGTTGCAGCCACAGTAGGGGGGGCACCGGAGATAGAACGGTGGTGGCAGGCAGCCGCCAGATGGTGGCGCCGTACCGCTGGAGGGCGGTGGCTGGGGCCCGGGCCACGGGAGGAGGCTTCAACAATTGCAGCCGTAGTCTCCTCCTCCTCCTCGGCTAAGACCACCAGCCGCCGGTATTCTCGCTGGATTGCCTCCAGCTTCCGGCGCCGTGCCTTGGCGGCCAACTCCTTGCGGTTTAGGTTAGGAGTAGCTGTGTATCAAAAAGAAAAAAACAAGACAATTGTAAAATATACTCTTAGAAAAACAGTAAGACAAGTTAATTATTTATACACATAGTGGCATGGTAGAGTAGCACTATAAAGCTCAGTAGTACATAACATTTTAAATCTCGCCCGTCCTTCTTACTTCCACCCGTCTTTCACTTTTTAGTTGAACAGTGCACCAGGTGCTCTTCTCCATAAAACTTTCAAAGCGGAGTTGAAATCAGATAGATGAGGCCATTGGTTACTCAATACTCCCGCTCCTATGCAAATTAAAGGGATTCTAGTCTTCTAGTTCACTCTTCAAACGTCCCCAACAACTCATACTTACTTACGACATCGGATGGTGGGCAGACTTTATCTGCCCGCCATCCTCACGCTAAAAAGGGTGGGGGTCCCGTGGGGACAATTAATTAGGATGATGCATAGTGGCGGGCGCATCCTGTTTTTTTTACATTCTGGTTGGCGGTGCCGAAAGCAATGCTAAAAATACATGTTGTGCTGCTGTTCTAAGCACAACATGATGGGCCCCGCATGGAGCCTGTCACGTTTTGCTTTGAAAGGCAGGGGGGTACCATAGCATAGGTAGGTACCCTCCATGGGGCCCCCCAAGCATACTCTGCAATGTCTGCATGCCTTTCCGTGACGGACGGCAATGCCGCCACGCAAAGGCATTCCAAAATGCAGATTATATGGCTGGCGGTGTGTTCAGAGAGACACCATCGCCATATTGAACCCATTTCCGCCTGGTCGACATATGGGGGGTCTGACTCTTTTCTACAGGGATGGTGGGAGGTTTGCCCCTGTGGTGTCGGTGGTGAATACGCCCGCCATCCTAATGGGGCCCTAAGTCTCAACAGTACAGTATACAAATATATACAGTACACCCTTGCAGTGAGTGTACTGTCAAGTTCAACAACAGTTAAGGATTATGAATCTAACTTACCACCGCCTGCCACTGGTGCTGCCACTCCCCCTACCGCTCCGTTGCTATCTGCAGCAACTGCCGCATCCTCGCCCTCCGCGTCACCTTCGCTGACCCCGGCAATGGTGGTCGGTACTGCGCCTAGAAAACATTACACATTTATTAGGCGTCATATACACCTCCGCCCTATTGATCAGTAGCAAGGTTGAAAAATGAGTTAATACTAACATACATCACTAGTACAAATCAGGTAGTAGTAGAGTAGACACTAATAGTTATATATGATCATTGTAGCCTTTGCTTAATTAGCCCTAGCCATGCTAACATTTTACCTTTGTGTCTTTTATTTTTGCACATGTGACGTTACCTTTACCTTTACCTTTACCTTTAGCTTAAGACACATTTGAGCCCACATGACCTGCCTCACACTGCTACTGTCTAGTCTACACGCTGCGTACAAGCAGTCAACAAACATTAACAAGCCACTTTTTTAGGAAGTGCTGGTGTACTACTGTTACTGTTAGTCCATATTGCTTATCCATAAATGCTACACTTTTTGGCACGGCTGAGAAATGCTTGCAAGTTGCAATATACTAACGCACACCATTTCATTTTTCGCATTACAGTCGCGAGATTCCGTTCTACGAACCAGAGCTTCTGAATGATGCAACAACTACCAGTACTAGGTTCTTCTAAGGTGAGGGGTCCCTTCACTCACATCTTCATTTATGAATTTATATAAACTAAATTACTATGGGATGGTGGTGCTGCCTTCCACCACCCTTACAGTTATCATGATTTAGTTCCCAACTGTATAAGTGTAACAATGTATATTGTTTTAATGTTATTGATTTTCCGGTTGGTGCTGCATTTATAAGAAAACAGTGTACAGACCTTCTCAAATTGAAATAAACATTTTGAACTTACATAGACTTGGTGGTATTTGGTGTGGACTAACTTACACGAGTGAGCAAATTAAAGTAAGGGTGTGCATGTGAATTGCTTCCACGACTGAGAGGTTGGGTGTGTTATGTTCTGGGTTGTCTACTTGTTGGGTATCTTAGGGGGAGGGTTCCGAGACCTAATAGTTATGACAAGACAGTACTATAGTCAAGCAGTGGAATTGTGGTGGGTGCGGAATTTCTGATTGAGGTGTGCAAGGAAGGTCCAACATACCATCACCAACATCCTATTTTCTGGTGCAAATGTCTGTGTATGTGCAAGATCCCTACAACAGTAGTATGTCCTATAGGGTATCATATCAAAATAGTAATAAATCTGGTAGGGCTGTTGCTGTGAATTTTCAAAGCCTCAAGATCTATAAGAGTAAAAGTAGTACAAGACAACGACCCAACGGATTGGACTCAATGGCTCGAGCTACTGGTGAATATGAGTTTTATATTACAACCTTTCACAAAGAGTGGCACTGGCCAACTGGGCAAGACTAGCTACTACAGTACAGACAGACTGAGAGTATGTAGTAGTAGTAGTACTCAGAGTCATCATGGCGGAGGCAGGGATAAGATTTTTGAAACCGTATAGATCGAAGGATAATTGGTGGTAAAAAAATAGCATTTGGAAACAAACAATAGTTCGGGAAAAATATGGGGCAGTACAAATTATGGAATAAGAAATATTATTAAAAACAAGAAGACTTACTGGGGCCAGCAGAGGAGCCCTCAACGGTGTCCTCCTGGTGGTGTTCTGTGTGTCCCGCCGACTGCCCAGTCCCTGTCGGTCTGCCCCTGGGTGCTGATGAACAGGAAAGATATAAGAAAGAGACAAACATTGATGGATGGTGTCAAACAAATACAATATTTTTCAACAACGGTCAAAAAACACTTATGTAAACAACAATTGCAATAACTAAATTGACCGATCTCATCTGGTCAACAAGTAATATCGGGGGATTCGCAGTTCGACTACTTAAGTTACTATTCATCAACAGTAATCCAGTCTTCCATTCTGATTCCAGAATACCAAGTTACAACTAAGCCTAAGTACAGCGTACCACCCAACCTAGCCCACCTATTCCAGGCATGCCAATTGTACATTAAGTATGCATTTCCACTGTATTCCTCAACAATGCATATGGTCAAATCATGGAGGACACATGGACATGACTACATGTTTTGTATACACCAAATTTGGGTTTGATTGATTGATGCTGATCTGCTAGTGCTAAGTAACTGCTAAGCCTACCACCACTCATTGAACAAACTAGAAAAGCTTCTAATAAAGACAGCCGTACTACCAGCACGTCACATCACTGAGGGAGGGGGCATCACGCATACCAGTAACAAATTAGAAGCTCATACAAAGTACCTAAACCAAAGTATCAATCCGCCCCTATCTATTAGTGACAGGACAAAGTAAGGAGTGGACTAGAGTCACTGTAGCATTACGTAACTTAATTTCTCTAAAATAAACTCGTAAAGAATCACGCTAAGCAAGCACAAACGCAAAGCTGCAAACAAGTAAGATTAGTAGTAGCGCAGAAGAGCACCTGTGTCAAAAAAATCACAGACTTTTAAACATAATTAACCTGGAATGTAAGCAGCAACATTCTAGCTGGTTGGAAGAAAAAAAAGATATTCGCAATATATAACACAGAGCAGAAGAACAGACACAAAGTAGTAATAATTAAATAGGTACTCACCAAGCCCCGGGACCTCCACTCCCAGCAGGTCCAGCAGGTCCTGCTCACGGTCCAAGATGTCGGACCACCGGTGCGTCAGCTGCGCCTGGGTTCGCCGAACACCAGAGAAGCGTGACACTGCCCGGCGCACCTTCCCCCACCGCTGCCGACGCTCCCGGAGGCCGTAACCGGACCCAGGCCTGCCACCTGCTGCCAGGGTTGAGGGGAGGTGGCGCTGCACAAAGAAAATTAGTGCAGCCAACTCCACCTCCCCAAATGAGGCCCGTGCCTGCACCCCTTGTGGGCGCCGCCTTCCGCAAGGTAGGCGGTCGCGGCTCTGGCTGCGCCGGCGAACAGCTCTACCCTTGGACATGGTTCTGGGGACGGGGCGGGAAAGAAAAGGTAAAATAAATAAAGGAGTAAAGGAAATAAATAGCAGGCAATAGAAAGAGAAAAAGTAGCTAAAAAACTAAAAAAAAGTAGACAAAAACCAAAAATATAGAGGCAGAAAAATAGTTAGAGAAATAATAAGTAATAAAGATCCAAAAAAGTGGCTATAAACAAAGGATTGAAAAGATTTGGGGAGGATTCAAAATCAGGCCCCAGAACCATGCAATAGAGTGAAAAACAAGATGGCCGCGCCCATTGCGACCACGTGCACAAGTTCGCGTGATATTTTCTCCCGAGCAAGCAAAAAGCAACGCGATCAAGTAAAAGCGGTCGCGAACAGGAAATATCGACCGTGAACGGGCGCGAACATGCATCGCGAGAGGGCGGGACAAGTGAAAACAAGATGGCCGCGCCCGTGAGCAACCGCATGGGTAAGTTGGCGACCCGCGATCACGCAAAAAATACCGCGAACAAGTGGGAAAAAAACTTCCGCGTCTTCGCGATATTTCCGGCGTTTTTGAGGAGATTTTTTAGCATTTTCGCGATAGTTTGCGAAAGTTAATTTCGCAAATTCCGCCCACCCCTAATACTGATGAGGTGGTTCTGAGGACGAGGACTTCTGTTTCTCTGTGTTGAACTTCAGGCATCAGTTGTTCATCCAGGATGCGAAGTCCTGCATTTCTTCCTGGAAGTTGAGTCTGGTGGTTGTGGGGTCCTTGGTGAACTGCATGTCATCAGCTTAGGATACTATACTAAGGCTGTGCTGTCTGACAATGGTGGCGAGGGAGGTATGTAGATGTTGAAGAGGGTTGAGCTGAGCAATGATCCCTGGGGTACTCTGCAGTTCATTTCCGTGGGTTGGGAGAGGAAGGGTGTCAGTCTGATCCTTTGGCTTTTGCCTGTGAGGAATGAGCAGATCCAGTCATGGGCGGGTCCTTGTATTCCGGCATTGTCTAGTCTGGAGGCGAGTGTGGGGTGGGAGACGGTGTCGAAAGCTGCTGACAGGCCGAGTAGGATCAGGGCTGCTGTGTGATCTTGGTCGAGGAGGGTGCGGATGTCATCTGTGGCAGTGAGTAGGGTGCTCTCGGTGCTGTGGTTGCTGTGGAATCTGGATTGAGAGGGATCGAGGATGGAGTTGTCTTCGATGAACCTTGTTAGTTCGTCATTGATGGTCTTCTCTGTGACTTTTTCCGTGAAGGGGAGGAGCGAGATGGGCCGGTAGTTCTTGAGGTCCATGGGATCTGCTGAGGGCTTCTTGAGCAGGTGTCTGACTTCATGTTTCCAGTCGTCGGTGAAAGTGCCGGTCTTGAAGGTGGCGTTAATGGTGCATCGTAATTCAGGCCTGATGGTGGTGGTGGCTCTGTGGTACATATGTGGTGGCCAGAGGTCTGTGGGGGCCCTGAGTGGATGCCTTTCATGGTCAAGGCGGTCTCTTCGGTCATGACCAGTGCTCAGGAGGATATAATGGGCTGCTGGGATTGCCAGAGGGTGGGGTTGTTGCAGAGTCAGGTGTTTGGTCATTGAAGTTGTCATAGAGGTTTTTGATGTTCTGGTGGAAGTAGGATCTGAGCTTGTCGCAGATGTCCAGGGAAGGGGTGATGTCCGTGGCTTCGCTGAGGGGGCTTGGTGAATTCGTGGATGATGCTGAAGAGTTTCTTGGAGTTGCTGGAGCTGGCAACGATTTTTTTTGTAGATGAAAGT
Source organism: Triturus cristatus (assembly GCF_964204655.1). Lineage (NCBI taxonomy): Eukaryota > Metazoa > Chordata > Amphibia > Caudata > Salamandridae > Triturus > Triturus cristatus. Next base: position 483,656,487 of record NC_140580.1, on the reverse strand, counting down.
GTTTTGGTGGTTCTGATGTGTTGGTGGTAATCCGTCATGGCGTTTTTGTAGATGGTATGGTTTTCAAGCATCTTGTTGTTTCTCCAGTGCCTCTCGAGGCGTCTGCAGGTGCGTCTGACTTCCTGGAGGTTGGTGATGAACACGGTGGCTTTCCTGGGGTGCTGTCTGTTGGAGTTGCGTAATGGGGCGAGCTTGTCTGCGCAGTTGGAGATCCATGTGTGAAATTCATTGGCTGCGAGGTTGCCGTTGGTTGCAGCATTGGAGGTGTTGCGGTTGAGGGTGGAGTTGAGCTGCTCCTTGGTGATTCTGCTCCAGTTCCTTCGCGGAGGTTTGGGCGGCTTGGGTTTGTCGATGAGGAAGTGTACACAGTGGTTGTCAGTCCAATGGGGTTGCATGGTGTGGCTGAAGTGGATGCTGTTTCCTCCTGCGAAGATGGGGTCGAGGGTGTGTCCTGCTTTGCAGGTCAGCGTGGTGATGAGTTGTTTCAGTCCAATGTTGGCAAGGTCATCCAGGAGGGTGGTGGAGTTGTGGTCGCTGCGGTTGTCGAGTTGAAAGTTCAAATCTCCAATGAGTATGTCGTCCATGGAGGCGATGGCGTGGGGTGTGATGAGGTCAGTGATGGTGGAGGCAAAGAGGGCAAAGAGGGCATGGGGGCTGGACAGTCTGTAGGCGAGGGTGCCGCGCAGTGTGTTTTGGGGACTCGTCTGGACCTGGAAGTGCAGATGTTAGGCGTCGTTCGAAGTGGAGAGGCGGAGGGAGTTTTTGTGTGTGATGGTGGTTGTGGCGGTCCTTCCTCTGAGTCTTGTATCTGTCCGAGGTGGTGATGGCGATGTCAGGGGCGGAGGAGGTTGTGAAGGACTGGCGACAGTGGCAGCAGGAGAACTGGCCATGGGTTGTGTTCAGCATGGACTGCTGGCAGTTGTTGTTTCTTCTGGGGTTGAGTGCAAGGATGGCAGCTGAGTAGTAGCGGTGGATGGTCAGAGATCCAGGATCCCTGGCACTGGTCACGGTCAGGTCGTGGACGGGCGAAGATTGGCTTGCCTTTGGCACGCCTGTGGCACGGCCACGCAGCAGCCACCATTTAATAGGGTCAGGGGGAGGGAAAGCACAGCTGGGAGGTGGAAAACGGGAAGTGGCGGGGGAGGGGCCACGGGGGCAGTAGCGGCAGCGGGCATGGAAAAAAACTGAATGTGGAGACTATCTAACAAACAAAAACATACAAGTACAAGGCAGGCAGAACAACTAAGGGCACGGCAAATAGGGGCACAACAATACCGGCAGCGGGAGACCAGGGGTAGGCAGACAGTGGGCAGAGAGTGGTCTCAAACCATGCGCACACCAGGCAGTGGCAGACCAGCAGAGCTGCGGGAATAGAGAGCGGATCTCTGGCCAGAAGGTCAGAGGTCTCGCTTGGATACCCACGCAGCTTGATTCTGAATCCCAAAATACTCACTCCATTTTTCCGGTGCACCTACGAGTTGCATCTAATGGAAAAACAAGGTTCTTTGACACTGCTCTGGCAGCCTGGGTGTGTCTTGACTCAGCGGACCTGGCTCGCCAGCTCTTGTCCCTGCAGACTCCTGCTGGGACAGAGGATGGTTTGTAGGTTTGCAGGCGGAGGGGCAGGGGTGCAGAAACAGACCTTCCTGACCGGATCGTGCCCCTGATTTGGAACAGATAATCTGAGACCAGCACAGAACCCTGCAAACAGCAGCAGCCATCTATGAAACAGCATGAATATTGGACCGAGATTATGAACATGCAGAAGCTGGCAATGACGATGGCTCTTCGAGTAACGGGATTTCTGAAGCGCACTCCATCGTGCCTCCTGAAGTAACCCTCCAACAGACGATGACATAATTTAAGATGCACCCAGATTGGCTGCAGCAGCCAGATTCTCTTGCTGAAATGTACTGTTCATCCTTATTATCCTACTTTTGACTATACACAATGTTACAGCATGCACTGCGGGTGTGGGTGATATATGCTGTAATGCGCCTTCCCCCTCTCCCCTCTGACCCTCCTTTTTTTCCCTCCCTTTCTCCTGAAGCCCAACAGTTTTTATTAATGCATAATTACTTACTATGTTGCAAAATGCCACTAGACTAGCTGTCCTAAAAATGCCTACAAACACAACACGCCTGGGGCGTCTCCTGCTGAGCTCCTCAGGTCCCAACTTCCTTACAGGTGCTATCTTCCTTTTAAATAGTTACACCAAATTAGATGATTTAGTAGTTTGGGTGGATGCACATTGTCGCTCTGCTTGGATGAAATTGCTGTTTTTTGTTTTCCTTTTTGGGTTGCAAAATACCTTCCCCTCTTTTTTTGTTAGATGGAGCCCAACACTGTACTCACACCTATGTCGGCCAGCCACCACCTCAATGGCGTGCTCCTGACAGCCAAGTGATCATTGATAGTAGGACTACCTCGTCCTATGCGAAGGGCTCCCAATAACATCCTCAAGTGGAATGTGAGTTTCATTCGCACACATGCGCGTAGATACTCCATCTATTCCTACCTTAAGAGACTCTCCACTCATATTTTTCAACTGCCGGAAACACACTTGACACTCACAGAAACCACCAGACTCCAAAACAGATGGCACTGCCAGTTAATTCCCACCACTTTTCCCACCTATGCCAGAGGGGCACTTAATATGGGTTAGACCAGGGCTCCCCTTCGTGAATGATGAAACTGACATTGATGCAGAGGGCAGATAGTTTTTGTATGGGGCCACTTGGATGGCTGCCAACTACTGCTGGGCACAGTATATGCCCTCAACTCAGAACAAAGCCTATTTCTTGACAAACTATTGGGTACCCTCTGTCGCTGGAGTGTACTCCTGTAACTCATAGGAGTTGACTTCTATAGTATTCTGGAACCAGGGCTTGACCGCTCATCCCCCCCATTGCCCAGTGCACCCACAATCTCCACTGCACCGGCTCTGGCTTCAGCACTGGCAGCTGCTCAATATCTGGTGTCAAAGCTATGCTGTGCTCAGTGTAGAGTGTACTCATTCTGCTCAACCTCACACCATTTACGTGTCCGACTTAACAGGCTGTTCTGTACCTCTAATTTGTTGACCTCAGTACTACAGACTGACTATTTGGGTCAACAATAATTTGCTGAATTTACAGTTGGCATGGAGTGCTGATACACCAGCCATCCCCACTTGGCGATTGCAGCCGGGAGTCCTGGAGGACCCTCCCTTTCGGGCGTCACTGGGGACTGCCATAGCTCACTATTTTGAGCACAATGATGGCACAGCATCGACTTAGCTAACCAAATAAGATGCATTCAAGGTCGCAATACATGAGCATTTCACGAGTACACAGTGGAATGTGCGTAAACATCTTGAAAAACACCTTATACTCCTTGAGTGCACACTCCTCCGGCACATGATGCAAGCTATCCATGGCCAAACTGTGGACAGACCAGGCTGCTTGCAGGCATGGGTCATCTGCCAGGATGAATCCTGCTCTCCTATAATAACACTGTGTTCACTCACAGGCACCTTACTCTACACCCAGCAAGAGATACACACCAAGCTCATGCACAGTTATGCATCCCTATACCACTCAGCCACCGCAATTGCGCCTGATGCCCTCAACACATTTCCCTCCTCAATCACACTACCTCATGTTACACCAGAGCAAGACATTGAACTGGATGACCCTATCACTCAGTTTGAACTACAGAAGTGTATTCATGCACAAGCTACTGGCAAGACCCCGGGCCAAACAGCTTGCCTGCAGAGTTTTATACAGCTTATGCCCCACTGAATACTCCTCAGCTAAAGCTCCTTTATGACTCCCAGTGAGAAGCTGTGCTTGTTTTTTTTCCCAAGCCCAACAAGGACCACACAGAACTCAGCTCATACAAGCCATTGGCACTGTTGAACACAGATTACAAGATTTTGGCCAAAACACTCGCCACCAGGTTAGCGCCTCTAATTTCAGTGCTGAGCCACCTGGATGAAAACGGGCTTGTACCAGCGCATAACACCTCCCTGAACCTTCGATGCTTTTTTTGCATAATGACAGACTCCCCACATCATTGGCCGCAGGTGGGGTGCCTCGTACTGTACCTGGAAAAGGCCTTTGACTCATTGGAATGGCCATTCCTGTTTTGGGCGCTGCGGCGATTTGGCGCTGCGGCTAATACAGCAATTATATAAACGCCCATTGATCAGAGTCAAAACCGGCTTCTCTATATCTGAGTTGATACCAGTTGGCAGGGGTACCTGGCAGGGCTGTTCCCTCTACCCCTGCTCTTCTCACTAGCAATAGAGACGATAGCTGTGGATCTCCAGAGACAAGGGGCGAATTGGAGCATACAGCTAGGCGATGGTCTCCATGCTGTGTCCATCTACACAGATGATCTCCTTATATACCTAGGAGACATACATAATGTTCCCATCGAGATTGCTGAAGAGATGAGTTGCTTTGAGGTACTGTCTAGTCTCTGCATCACATGGGCAAAGTCATATCTTTTCCCCTTTACACCTGGTGTGTCAGACCCAACTCGGGTCTTTTTGGGAGTGCCTATACCCTGGCAGCCCAGAACATTTTGGTACTTGGGACCGCATGTGTACCACTCTCCTGATGATTTATTTGATGACAAGCTTACACACACTGCTACATTCATTAGGACTCAGATTACTTTTTGGCAGATACTGCCACTGTTGGGTAGCTCTACTGAAGATGGTGGTACTTCCCTGATTTTTATACTACTTCTCGAATCTGCCTCTTTATGACACGACCAACTTTTTCTGAGGCCTCGAAAAAAGAACCAGGGAACTCATCTGGAATTCTGAGCGCTTCAGGGTAGCACTTTCAAAGCTATATTAAACTTTGGAGCAAAGGGGCCTGGCATGACAAGCCCACAGTAATAGTTGTTTGCCTCTCAGTTTCAATGGTTAGCCACATTTTTATTTTTTTTATTTTTTTTATTAAATTTATAACGCGCAGAAACTTAGCCCAAAGGGCATCAAGGCGCCTAAAATAATAGCTAGAATAGTCCTGCGATGTTAGTGATATGCTTTCTTAAAGAACCAGGTCTTAAGGGCTCCCTTAAAAAGGGGCAAAGATGAAATAGCCTTGAGCTCAGCGGGGAGTGCGTTCCACAAACGCGGAGCACTCGATGCAAAGGCTCTTGCTCCCCATCTTGTCTTCTTGATAGGGGGGATAACAAGGAGATTCTGTTGAGCAGATCTAAGACATCTGCCAGGGACATATCTAGACAGCAGAGATCCCAATCCATCAGTCGGTCCTGCCATAAGTGCCTTGTGGACTAAACAAACAATTTTAAAAGAAATACGATGTTCAATGGGCAACCAATGAAGATTCTTCCTAGCCAGAGTGACGGAGGCTGACATAGGAAGGTCAAGGACAAATCTTGCTGCTGCATTCTGTGTTACTTGTAAACGCAGCAGCAATCCCTTGTTGATCTGAGTATATAGTGCGTTACAATAATCTAAGCGAGACCCGATCAGTGCAACGGCTGTTTGTTTTCTTGCTTGTGGAGATAAGTAGTGAACTGTCAGCCTGCAGTTGGCTGAAATGGCAACATTGCAATTGCTCTGAACATTGACCCGTGTCCTTCACCTGTTCCACCCCACCACATAAGCCAAGAAACTAGATCCCCTACTGATAAATGGCGCACAGCACTGCTATCCTGAAGTCTTTACCTTACACAATCAGTGTTTCTCTATGCACCAGCCCTGGCCTGGCTGGGTACTCCTAGAAATGCCACCATTACTTCTGTAGCAGAACCTGAGGCCTGGCATGTCGCTAGACTACACACAATAGACAACCTCTACAGTGATGGTATTCTCACGCCCAATGAAACAGTAATAGTCGAATCTGAGCTACCACAATTACAGTTCCTTTTGTACAATTGCCTGATAGTGACTTTGGCCCAACTCTGGGTCGACCTAGCTAGTGAGTCGCCAACTCATTTAGTAGTGCAATACTTGCATGTTATGGGGTCAGGTAGGCACTTATTACAGTGGCTGGCTGCCTCACTACTGGCCCAGTCAGCGCCCACGCTTGCATTACTACGTGCCCATAGGGAGGAAGACCTCACCATCCCTGTGCAAACAAGGGATGGGCCGTAGCTCAACACACACACCACATAATATGAGGTTTCATCTCATACAATTTTACATAGTACACAGGGCTTATCTAACCCTTGTGGATGCTGCATGCCCCCACTGCACTCTGGACGGTGCGGACCTCCTTCACATGCTATGGTTGTGCCCCTTCCTCCATAGCTACTGCTGCGGGGGCACAACTTAATTGTTGACATGCTCAGAACGCCCTACGCTACATACGTGGGAGATCTGCATACCAAGCTTATTCCTCAGGACCAAGATAACCTCTAGGTTCCTTGACCTAGGCTTCCTAACAGCCAAGCGCCTTACCACCAGGTGGAGGAAGTCCCCAGAACCCTTGTCACTTGAGGTATGAACCCGATCCTTTCTTGTGTGGGCTCAGGCGGAGAGTGTGGCGCTGCGTAGCGAGGACACATTGAGATCGCGCAAATACCCAGCAGCCTCCAGCTGGGACGTAATTTTGGTGAGTTTCCGCACGCTCTCACAGGGAAGTGATGTGAGCGACCCTGATACATAATGACCTGGATGCGGTGTGGTGGACGGCTGTCATGTTTACGGACTGGCACCCTACGGCATAGCTTTCCCTGTCTTCTTGCCCACACATATATAGGTTTGGGAAAAAGGGGGTGGTGATGGACAGAGTTTCTGAATGATGCAGAATACTCTTACCAAGTCAAGAGATCATGGTTTTAATCCATCCCCGTTTTTTAGCTCACTGCACCATCCCAGCTCAGAACCTGGCTACATGCAAATTAGTCTGTACCTGTCCCAGTGCATGATGGGAACAGGGCAAACCAAACTACCAAGCCAATTCTTATACTGGGAAGGAAACAAGCTTCCGGGGACCGGTTTCTGGCATCACAGCCTTCGTCAGCCCGGCTTGCCTGAATCCTGATGGTGCAATGAGCAAGGGACTCACGTCTGAGCATACCCTCCCACACTGAGTGTGGATAAAATCGATTTGGGAAAAAGGGGGTGGTGATGGACAGAGTTTCTGAATGATGCAGAATACTCTTACCAAGTCAAGAGATCATGGTTTTAATCCATCACCGTTTTTTAGCTCACTGCACCATCCCAGCTCAGAACCTGGCTACATGCAAATTAGTCTGTACCTGTCCCAGTGCATGATGGGAACAGGGCAAACCAAACTACCAAGCCAATTCTTATACTGGGAAGGAAACAAGCTTCCGGGGACCGGTTTCTGGCATCACAGCCTTCGTCAGCCCGGCTTGCCTGAATCCTGATGGTGCAATGAGCAAGGGACTCACGTCTGAGCATACCCTCCCACACTGAGTGTGGATAAAATCGATTTGGGAAAAAGGGGGTGGTGATGGACAGAGTTTCTGAATGATGCAGAATACTCTTACCAAGTCAAGAGATCATGGTTTTAATCCATCCCCGTTTTTTAGCTCACTGCACCATCCCAGCTCAGAACCTGGCTACATGCAAATTAGTCTGTACCTGTCCCAGTGCATGATGGGAACAGGGCAAACCAAACTACCAAGCCAATTCTTATACTGGGAAGGAAACAAGCTTCCGGGGACCGGTTTCTGGCATCACAGCCTTCGTCAGCCCGGCTTGCCTGAATCCTGATGGTGCAATGAGCAAGGGACTCACGTCTGAGCATACCCTCCCACACTGAGTGTGGATAAAATCGATTTGGGAAAAAGGGGGTGGTGATGGACAGAGTTTCTGAATGATGCAGAATACTCTTACCAAGTCAAGAGATCATGGTTTTAATCCATCTCCGTTTTTTAGCTCACTGCACCATCCCAGCTCAGAACCTGGCTACATGCAAATTAGTCTGTACCTGTCCCAGTGCATGATGGGAACAGGGCAAACCAAACTACCAAGCCAATTCTTATACTGGGAAGGAAACAAGCTTCCGGGGACCGGTTTCTGGCATCACAGCCTTCGTCAGCCCGGCTTGCCTGAATCCTGATGGTGCAATGAGCAAGGGACTCACGTCTGAGCATACCCTCCCACACTGAGTGTGGATAAAATCGATTTGGGAAAAAGGGGGTGGTGATGGACAGAGTTTCTGAATGATGCAGAATACTCTTACCAAGTCAAGAGATCATGGTTTTAATCCATCCCCGTTTTTTAGCTCACTGCACCATCCCAGCTCAGAACCTGGCTACATGCAAATTAGTCTGTACCTGTCCCAGTGCATGATGGGAACAGGGCAAACCAAACTACCAAGCCAATTCTTATACTGGGAAGGAAACAAGCTTCCGGGGACCGGTTTCTGGCATCACAGCCTTCGTCAGCCCGGCTTGCCTGAATCCTGATGGTGCAATGAGCAAGGGACTCACGTCTGAGCATACCCTCCCACACTGAGTGTGGATAAAATCGATTTGGGAAAAAGGGGGTGGTGATGGACAGAGTTTCTGAATGATGCAGAATACTCTTACCAAGTCAAGAGATCATGGTTTTAAACGGTGATGGATTAAAACCATGATCTCTTGACTTGGTAAGAGTATTCTGCATCATTCAGAAACTCTGTCCATCACCACCCCCTTTTTCCCAAATCGATTTTATCCACACTCAGTGTGGGAGGGTATGCTCAGACGTGAGTCCCTTGCTCATTGCACCATCAGGATTCAGGCAAGCCGGGCTGACGAAGGCTGTGTTGCCAGAAACCGGTCCCCGGAAGCTTGTTTCCTTCCCAGTATAAGAATTGGCTTGGTAGTTTGGTTTGCCCTGTTCCCATCATGCACTGGGACAGGTACAGACTAATTTGCATGTAGCCAGGTTCTGAGCTGGGATGGTGCAGTGAGCTAAAAAACGGTGATGGATTAAAACCATGATCTCTTGACTTGGTAAGAGTATTCTGCATCATTCAGAAACTCTGTCCATCACCACCCCCTTTTTCCCAAATCGATTTTATCCACACTCAGTGTGGGAGGGTATGCTCAGACGTGAGTCCCTTGCTCATTGCACCATCAGGATTCAGGCAAGCCGGGCTGACGAAGGCTGTGATGCCAGAAACCGGTCCCCGGAAGCTTGTTTCCTTCCCAGTATAAGAATTGGCTTGGTAGTTTGGTTTGCCCTGTTCCCATCATGCACTGGGACAGGTACAGACTAATTTGCATGTAGCCAGGTTCTGAGCTGGGATGGTGCAGTGAGCTAAAAAACGGTGATGGATTAAAACCATGATCTCTTGACTTGGTAAGAGTATTCTGCATCATTCAGAAACTCTGTCCATCACCACCCCCTTTTTCCCAAATCGATTTTATCCACACTCAGTGTGGGAGGGTATGCTCAGACGTGAGTCCCTTGCTCATTGCACCTTCAGGATTCAGGCAAGCCGGGCTGACGAAGGCTGTGATGCCAGAAACCGGTCCCCGGAAGCTTGTTTCCTTCCCAGTATAAGAATTGGCTTGGTAGTTTGGTTTGCCCTGTTCCCATCATGCACTGGGACAGGTACAGACTAATTTGCATGTAGCCAGGTTCTGAGCTGGGATGGTGCAGTGAGCTAAAAAACGGTGATGGATTAAAACCATGATCTCTTGACTTGGTAAGAGTATTCTGCATCATTCAGAAACTCTGTCCATCACCACCCCCTTTTTCCCAAATCGATTTTATCCACACTCAGTGTGGGAGGGTATGCTCAGACGTGAGTCCCTTGCTCATTGCACCATCAGGATTCAGGCAAGCCGGGCTGACGAAGGCTGTGATGCCAGAAACCGGTCCCCGGAAGCTTGTTTCCTTCCCAGTATAAGAATTGGCTTGGTAGTTTGGTTTGCCCTGTTCCCATCATGCACTGGGACAGGTACAGACTAATTTGCATGTAGCCAGGTTCTGAGCTGGGATGGTGCAGTGAGCTAAAAAACGGTGATGGATTAAAACCATGATCTCTTGACTTGGTAAGAGTATTCTGCATCATTCAGAAACTCTGTCCATCACCACCCCCTTTTTCCCAAATCGACACATATATAGGGGCAGATTTACAAGCCCCTTGCGCCACTTTTGCGTCTCTTTTCCCATGATAAAAGTAACGCAAAAGTGGCGCAATCGGTTTGTAAATCTGCCCCATAGTATTTATCAAAAAACTTCTCCGCACTTACCGACACACCAGACATCTCACTGAGTAGACTGAGTGGGGTGAAGCTGGGCAGAGGTGCAGGGATTTCAATGTTATTGCTGTTCTGTTTTTTCATACAACGCATACTTTTCTACACCACTGCAAAAGCATGAACTGATGTGCATTTTGGGACACATGCGGGTCGTTTGAGGCCCTAAGCTGGTAACCACTCAATGGATCCTCATGCAGCAAATGTGAAACGTAGAATTGATGAACACCTCTCTGATTTATCACCAGCACTTGCTCCAAACAGTACATTCGAATGTTGTGATGCCACTAACATGCTTTGACCGAGCAGAACATGAGATTAAAACCTTGCTTTCCTTTGTTAAACATGCTGTAAACAAAATGCTTAAAACGTCACTAAAAAGATTAAAAAAAGAAAAGAAAAGATTACCCCATGCAACTCATCGTGAGCATTACATGTCATCAAGATGCTCACATGGCAGCCCCACAATTCAAGAAGGCGCTGAGCCTCTTCAGCTTTGGTCCAGAGAACAAAGCCGCCTTCTAGAGGTCCTGCCTGCACTTCTAATATGAAGATCGTTTTATCCGTAAACGGCATAGAAGTGCCACTCTGTTGTTGCAACGTGCTTTATAAGGTATCCATAACGTAACACAAACAGCACGACACAATGCAACACATCACAATATAATATTTATAATATCACCAATGAGATAGTACATTCGCAGAAGACAGAACATGTCTTTTTTCGACGTTTGAAACGAGTACTTTAAATGCTTTGACATTTTATAGTCACTGCAATCATTCTTTCACAAGCGATGTTTAGAAAAATTGAGTCAAAGCTTGCTTGCGTTTTCATTTTGTACTATTAATGAAAATCATGTCAAAGCTATCAAACAAAAAAAGTGTGCGACAGGAGAATGTTTCTTCCATTATAGTTGAATTTAGAAACAGTTTCAGAATTGTTCCCTTTATCTACGTTGTGGTGATAGGTCTCTGACAATGAGTCACCCTATATATTTTTTACCGATGTCAGTCAAACCTACAATTCAATTAAAAGAACCTTATCTGAAAATTTTGCACACTCTGTGGATCCCTGGCAAACCTTCAACATAAAGTAGTACGCCAATAAAACCCTTGAAATGAATATTATATCTTCTTGAGAGGTGACACTATTTGTTGATAAAAATAGAGTTGATCCTTTCTGAAACTGTCCCCTTACTTAGAGCAAGAGAAAGGAGAAAGAAAGGTCACATGAGCACGCTTTATACAGAAAGGACATAACTCAATTGTCAACTTGTATTTCATAGAATCACAATTCTTCATATTCGTTTGCTAAAAGAGTGATTCAATACATATGTTATGTTATGGGAAGCATTCACCTTGATCAACATATTATTAATGCTTTTTTCTCCTTGGTTTCATGTCAAGCAAGGTCTACTCTAGAACCAAACAACTCTGCAATACATATACAGGCATTTCATAGCACAATCTAAAAAATATATATGTATTAAAATATATTCACATGGTACAAACTGAAAATAAAAAGGAATATTTATTTCAGTTAGGAATCCTAAAATAAATTAAATTAGGACAAAACATTATTGTCAGAGGAACAGGGGTGGCTGGTAACCATAAAAAGTGGCGAGACATAAATCAAGGCTAACATTTCAGTGAGCAGGCCTGACTTCTTCTCGAGGGGTTCAGGGGGTGTACTCACAATTCTACCAATCAGTCTTACTCTCTCACTCATTCTCAATAAGACTCATTCACTTACTCTCATTCACACTTGCACTCAATTTTACTTACTCTGACTCAGTCTCACTTGGTTTCACTGACTCACGCAGTCTCACTCACTCTCATTCTCACTCACTCGGTCTCACTGATTCTGCCCATCCCACCCATTCTGATTCATTCAATCCCACTCATACTCACGCAGTCTCACTCATTCAAACTCCTTCTCACTTATTCTTACTCATCCTTACTCACTCAACCTAACTCTGACTCACTTAGTCTATCACATTCTCAGAGTCACTCATTTTCATCAATCTCATAAGTCTCACATAAGTCTCACTTATTTTACTGAGTCTCTTTCATTCAGTCACACTCATTCTCACTCACTCTGACTCACTCATTATCACTCTGACTTACTCCGTCTTGGTCATTCCCTGGCTCACTCAGACTGTGGCTCACTCAGTTTCACACTATCTCATTCAGTCCCACACACAGTAGCACCCATGAACGCTCTTTGTGATTCCCCCTCACTCACTCACTTTCACTCCCACGTGTACTCACCTTTCCTATCACTTACTCTCACTCACTCTGACTTACTCCTTCACTGACTGACTCTGTCACCCTCACACACACAGACACACAGACAGGCACACACATGCACACAGTCTTTCACTCTGTGCCAAGTTGGGAAAGGATGGGACGATAGACTGATTGGCATGCAACCATGAGCACTGCAAGGATTAATCCTGAAGCATCCATGGCTACCTTTAGGTGAGATGCTTTAGCAAGTTACAGAGTGGCACGTAGGCATTCTCAGGCCTTGAGGCCAGAGCTGGGGATTTCAACAGCTCTGAATAATATCTCTGAGGGCTGGTCCAGGCATCTTTGTACTCTGCCATGAGTGAATAATTGAATAATATTCACCTTTGCTATAGTAAAAAAACTGCTAGAAAATTACAAGGGCATATTCCTGGAGCTAATAACGTAGAGCTGCCACTGCAGAGGAATATCACAAATCAAAGCTACTTAATTGTGTGTGACACATATCCTGAATAGGATAATGTGGTTTGAAAAGCGGGCTCAGTAACAATCTTTGAGTACTTTAATAACCTTTTGTATATAGCAACCCATACCATGTTTCTAAGGGCTTCAATTACAGATTTTGAAGATTGTGTCTTTCTCGCTTGCTTTCTAGCTCATCATCTCCAACACACTGCATGTGTTAGCAGTAAGCATTCAACTCACATAACTATCCTGATGGCTTTTAAATATCTCCATTCAGGGCAGGCAGCAGAAAGGACATGCCTCTGAGGAACACAATTACTGCACGTGTCAGAAGAATCCACTGAGCCAAAGGGGGTGATATTTTGGAGACCATATTGGAAAATCAATACTATCAGGCAAAATTGGCAGATTAAAATCTACATTAGATTTCGCACAATTAAACACTCAGATCTGTTCTGGTAGTGTTCTGATCAAATCTGTCTGAATGAATGAAACGTTTATTGTTCAGTTAATTAAAACCACAACAATTTGTACATAGCAACATTAAAACAAATATCCATAAAAAGTGTGTTTCCCTTATGTGTTCTCTAAAGAGAAAACTATTTCATATCATAATATTTACAATTCTTCCTGTATAATGTAAACAAAGCATTTGATAAAATTACCTAATATTTAAAACAATATCTCAAGTGTTACATCAAACAGCCATTTTACCAGGCCCCTAGCCTTGCTTTGAATGTTCCTTTTGCTAGGTTATAAAGTTAATCAAGCCACGGCTAGGCTGCACATCTTCCCAGCCAGGGCATTTTGATATAACAGTTCCTCAAGAGTAGATATCTCTTGCGTTAAGTGGCCCCCTTAGCAAAGTCTCTGATGTTACATCATGCAACTATTTATCCTGGCCACTAGTCTTGATTTGATATTTCCTGATGTTTAATTAGGAGTTTGATCAAACAACAGTTAAGCTGTGGATCTTCCGGGTCAAGGCATTTTAATATTGCAGTTCTGCAAGAGCGGACACCTCTTGTATTAAATGGCCCCCTTAGCAATTTCCGGCGATCCTCGCCTAACGCTGGGGAGATACAGACTAAATTAATAATATCCTGCATTGGTGCTCCACAGAGACAACATGATTTTGGGCCTGATATTTCCATTCTGGCTGGTCGGCATTTGATGGCAATTTACCAAAGCGTATGGGTATAAATTAAGATTGTAGATGGTAAGAAAATGGCTGATCCGAATATGCCGCCGGTTGCAGTTTTACATAGGATTGCAAGACCATTCATGCATGTGCCCGTCTGCTCAGGGTGGCCTTGTCCTCAAGTAATGAATGTTGCTTTGCTACCTTCTTCAAGATTTGCTGGAAAGTGGAATAAGGAACGTTCTCCTGCCAAAGATCTACCGTGTTAGTGAACTGTAGTGAGGTTTGAAGATATGCATAGTAGGCGGACTGCGAATCATCTTGTAACGCATTCCTGAGTGCATTGTTGATTTCATTTTCTCAATTACACCAAATTTTATACCAGGCTCTTATAGTGGCATATCTTTTATAAAGCTGTTGCTGCTGTAAACCGAATTCTAATCGAACCTGCGCCGGCGAGGCATTATACAGAAGTGAAAAAACTTTTTTGTATGCTCGTGTTTGGAGCCTATCCAAAACCGCAGCATCTTTCCCAAACTGGACTTCGCTTCCATATGCAAGGGTAGGAAGCAGTTTTGCCTTCATAATGGATAATAATGGGGTGAGGGAGGGACCTTTTAAATTTTTTGAAATAGAGCAGAATGCAAATGTAAGTTAATTTCCCTTTTTGTGTATGGCCACATTTTGTATGCGGAACGTTAATCGTTTATCCAGATATATTCCTAGATATTTGTAGCTACTCACTACTTCAAGGTTTGAATTACCAAATTTAAATGAGGTTAATTTTTGAATAGTTCGACTTATAATCATAGCCTTGGTTTTTGCAACGTTTATTTCCAGCAGATTCTTCCTGGCGAAGTTCCCTAGCTTATCTATTGGTCTTTGGAGGCCGATCCTTGTATGGCTTACCAAGACTATGTCATCTGCATACGCTAAATGAGTAATCTGCAAAGTTCCCAAACGAGGAGGATGCAAGTTGATCTTATCAAGCCTTGGTGACAAATCCGCCATAAATAGATTAAATAAATGAGGTGCTAGGACGCACCCTTGCTTGAGTCCTTCCTTCGTATAGATTTTCCTTGAGAGCCTCGTCCCATCAGCTATTTTTACCTGCATCCATGTATACGAGTATAATGCCATAATCGGTTTTAATATTCTCTCTGGCAGAATCCAGTGCTTTAGCTTGTTCAATAAAATGCCTCTATTAACTCGATCGAAGGCAGCTTTAAAATCAACGAAGCATAAAAACAAGTTCTTTTGCTGTCGTAAGCTTTTTTCTGCCATCAGACCCAGCGATAATATGTTCGTAATGGTACCAGAGCCACGTCGGAAGCCAGACTGACCCATAAGGGTCTCTAGGCGCTGGGGGCCGTCGGGAAGATTAAGCAAGCTATTGCTCAGAGTCACATGGTGCTGGGCTAATCCGCTGCCTGGGATCAAACCGTGATCCCCAGATTCCGGAGTCAGTCGCCCTGGCCACGGCGCCACACCTCTTCCTCCATAGGGTTAATTGTATTACTATCAGACCAGCTAAATAGATCTGCCAAGATTAGTGAGGTATAATACTTCGCTTCAGCATCAATTAGTGCAATTAAACGATAATTTGATGGATCAGTTCGCTCCCCTCCCTTGAATAACGGATTTATTATTGAGCCTCTCCAGCTGTCTGGCAAGCAATTTAGAGTACTCACTTCATCAAACAGGCGAGACAGAGGTACAGCCCAAAATGTGGAATCTTGTTTATATACTGCTTGCGGTAAACCATTCGGGGCAGGGGCGCAGTTAAGCCTGCCCTTGGCTATAACTTTTGCAATTTCAACTTGGACAAAATGCACTAATAAATGATTTGTACTTCCAGAATCTTTAGGGTGGTTGATTAAGATATTTGATTTATCTTCCTTTTTAGGTCTCGCTGAGCCAGCTCATGCGCTACTCCGAGACATTTAGTATCGGGGTTTTCAAAGTGCTGCCTGGTGGCCTAGCGCTTGCATTCACACGAGCGTGCACGCGCGCGTGCATCACTAGCGTATTATTATTTTTTTACATTACTAAAGCTTCCCGCGTCGCGCGGCCAATGCTTGTTCTCCTTAACGTGAAACCCAGGACTTGACTCTTTATCTGATTATGCTGGAGAAAGGTCCTGAGGAACCACTCTCTCATCTGCATTCCCCAGTCGACATCGGAACGAATGCTGCTCAGTTATTCTACAAGGGACGTTTAACATCATGTTCACATGACGAGGTTCTCTAGAATCTCATAAAGTTACTTATTTTACGATTTGCAGACTGTGTGTCCGAGCCCCTTGACCACACACGCTGCTGTCAAACCGCTTGCACTGACCTTTTTGCCGCCGGTGACCTCTAATCAGCTGTAGCGATTGAGGTACAGGATAAGCCTACCAGTGGTAATCTCTTGCAAGAGCGAATTTGGCTAAGGCGCAGGTTCCTTTACAAGTGAAAGACAACCGAGGCTTCGAAAAAAAACTGCGATACTTAGCCTGCTATATGTTAGTCGATGACTTGTTTATTAATTCACAAAGCATTCCTCTAAACTTCCTTCCGACATATCGTGACATTTTTTACCGTGGCGTTCTAAGTCTTGTTCTTTATTTACAACAAGTTCAGCACATGGAAGCATTATAATGAGAACACTACGTGCCCCAGCACCATTTCATTTTTAACCCTTAAGTGAGGCTGCTTGTTTAGCTAGCATGTGACCTTTCCGCTCAGAGGGCTGCCTGACGTAGAAATAATACACGCCCTTTGAAAAATATGAACATTGTATTGTAAACTATCCTATTAGGTATTTGCTCTGGCAGCATATCTTCTTCAGGAGTTCACGTGCTGTTTTTTTTCTTTTCTACCCACTGAATTTTGTCTTGAAGGCCTAGTAGTTAACAATGTTAAAGTAGACGCTAAACAATGTGAGTGATTGAGTATTTAAATACCCTTTAACGTTTATGCGATCATTCATTTATGAACTCTAGTTTGGTGCCATGGCAGTTCTCGTGTCATCACTCTACCGACAATCAACCTAGTGATTATCTGTCATTATTTGATTGTTAGACCTCTGCATCATTATAGCGCTGCACTAAATGAAACCCCTTCTCTATTTTTGTGGCACTGCAATGGAACCAATGCCATAACGCTTGTGAACATAAAGACGTTTTCTGAAAAACAAAAGGTTGTTGCATGATTGCATGGATAGTGGGAGTGAAACCCATATTTAGCTCATATGAAAGAGAATGTACTGTTACATTTTGGAGCCGATTGGTAATCGGTGCACCTACTAGAGGAAGCAAGACAAGCCCGTGTCACTGAGTTCACAAGTTTATTAGAAAAGCTAAGCAGGCTGGTTAAATGCCTAATAGATATTTAAATATTAACATGATGCAATAGACTTTGAAGTGTATCTAGCCGTGGACTGCGAGTTCGGGGAGCTGGTATTGTGCTAGTGCTTGCATGCTTTCAGCTTGACTAGTACACGTGTAAGAGCCTTTGCAAATGGACATAGGTTTTCGTGCATCGAGGGAATTTCATCAGGCCAATTGTCAATTGAGTTATGGTGCAGATACGATCGAGTTCCAAGGGAGTATTTTTGTCCCATTCTTTATTAACGCTTTCAGCCCATGCCTTTTGCACATCTCAAAAATTAAACGCATTGTTAAACATGGACGTTTAAAAGCATGGTTGCTGTCGTCTGGCTCTGGTCATGCTATAAATAAGGCCGATTGGGTTTGGCATTTGGGTAATAAGTGGCAGTCTCATGGTTCCTCAGGGAGCGTGATTTGCTGCAGATGCCTTTGGGATTTAGCCCCTTTATCGCTATTTGGTGTGATATCCAGTAAATCTCCCTGTCATTGCATCTGTTAGCGTGAATGATGTACCTCGTGGAGCAGGGGTTTGGGAGGGGAATAGTGGTGGAGGCTGTCTGCAGCCATTAACCTACAACATTCCAGTTTCTCCTTTGCTTTGTCTGGACGTGCTCCCTCTTACGTCGGTATTAGTGCTTCTTGTTGGCCCCAGATTCCTTTACTCCACTGGAGTCTTTTTGTTAAAGTCCTCATTATAAAAAAAATCTTTTTTGGGTGTTTTTTTTGGATGAGGTGGAGGGAAGAAGGGTTGGCTGTGGTTAATCATCTTTAATTCATCCTGGACACATAACTAGTATAGTTTTCCACTAGCGGATGCTTTCTGTCAAGCTTCTTTAACCACCCCATCATCTATGCTGATGAAAATTATGAAAGCTGTTCAAGCGTGACCTGTTGGGTTTTTTCTAGAGGGTCATGCAAGCATTTAATCGCTGGTGCTCATCATTATGTGAAGCTTCTTCTATTCAAAGCATGTTGCTCATGTATGCTGTGGCCATGTGCAAGTTCTATCCTCACCAGCGGTTATTTAGTTTAAAGACTGGTCATAAATATATAGTCTGTTTAATGAAAAATGTCACCAGGTTCCTTAAGGTCTATTTCTTGTTGCTCAGAAGGTACTATAATGACCAGACTTTAGACTAAGAAGATAAAAAATTCAAGCAGAGTGTGTAAAACAATAAAAGATGGTGTTTGCCTTGAGCAGAGCCTATCATGGAAAGACTTTAGTCAAAGGGCACCTGGCAGGGTATTCCATGGTCATGGGCCCTTTGACACAAAATGGCAGCCGCTGGGAATTTAGGGCCGCATGTATGTAGGTTTCATTTTGCAATTTCCTAATAGCATATTTTTTCGATTTGCTATTAGGAAATCGCAAACCCCTATGTACAAATGTGTCTTAGCGATTCCTAATGAAGTAGCAATTGAACTACCTCATTAATATTCATGAGTTAAGTCGCAATTTGCGGTCCATTGGAAAGCGCTAAAAATACAGGGATGGTGGCATGCTAAGGACAGAGGACCACCATGCCTGTGTTTGCTTTTAAATAAAGCAGCATTTTTTTAAAACGTGATGCATTTCAAAAAGAACAAGCATTGGCATAGCCAATAGGTCTCGCCTTTGGGACTTTATAAGTGTTTTGCCATGCAACAGTTGTTGTTGCACCACGGATATTGTGCTGCATAACTAAATACTTATAAGGTCCCAAAAGCGAGACCTATTGGCTATGCCAATGCTTGTTGATTATGCCTTCGACCTCATTTATATGTACTTGCACTGCATGGATGGTTGAACTTGACTGTACAAAAGCAGTTCTTTCTTTTGCATATTCAGTAAATGGGGATACCTGCAATGCGCTCACTCTATCAGATGTTATTGAGACAGTAGCAGTTAAATGATCTACCCAGGCTTGTTCCGTTACGCATGTCAAATTGATCGATTTTGGTGTTCTTGCTAGGGAATTTACTTGATCCCAAAAGGCTTTGGGGTTGGATCTTCTAGCGTTATATAAAAGTTTTGGCCAGAATTTGTCCTGCTGCAAATTATTGTCCTCTCAGACTTGTTTTTTGTATTGCTTTATAAGTTGATGTATTTGCTCCTGTTTCGATTTTGATACATTGCTACCCCTTGTTAATCTGATGGCAGCGCATAGATTTTTTCTTAGCTTTTTTGCAGTCAGACTCAGAAATCTTCGTGGATTATGCATCTTATTTCAATATGATTTTATTGTTTTAGCATTCATAGAGAGTTTTGTTATAAAGGTAACCCAGGTTTCTATCATCCTACCGTTTGGTGAGCCTTGGGATGTCCACAGCTCCTTTGCTCTCTCAGCAATTTGGGGAAGTGTATTACTAGTCCATCGTAGTCTTTTCAGATTTATTGTTGATATAATTCCAAGCTCGGGTACGGCTTCCAAATGCCTTGGACATAAATTTAGCAGTTCAAGATGTTGACTGGAATGATCGCTATCCGTGGAATATGTTATTAAAAAAGTTTTTACTTGTTCGAGGAGTGGTAGTGTGACAATTGTGTAATCCAAAATGGAGCTAACTTTGGGGCCGTGATAGGTGCTGCTTGGCGGGCAGTCCTGAGCCACTCTGCCGTTTAATACTCGCCGCTCCAAATGCTCTTAGTCAATCACTAATTGTTGCACCATTCGATCTATCCGAGGCCCTCAGTTTCATCTTTACCTCTTGCGCTCCGTAATACCGAATAAACAAGCCTTCTGCTGGGCTGGTTGAACTTGTTTCGCCCCTGCTGTAGTAGGGGTGTAGGATACCCTTTTTTAATCGGTATAGACATACCCCAGGCCTC
Organism: Triturus cristatus; assembly: GCF_964204655.1. NCBI lineage: Eukaryota > Metazoa > Chordata > Amphibia > Caudata > Salamandridae > Triturus > Triturus cristatus. The sequence goes on along the minus strand of NC_140580.1, from coordinate 483,636,258 downwards.
GAATTGAGGTGCGTGACTTAAAATGTCCAACACTATTTCCTCAGTTTTCCAAGTGGACAGGGTGCTGTCCATACCCTTACTGCCTTCCTGATTGATGAACTCAATTGACTGGAGGTCATTTGACGTTAAGTGCTTTAAAGTAGGAATGGCTGCCATTAGATTCAGGATGTTACCTCTATTCAAATAGTCTTGCAGGCCTTGTGAGGTATACTGTGGGGCTAATAATAACTGATTATGTAGCTGTTGTGTTCGCTCATTGACGCTTGATTGCATGATAAGAGTAGGGCTGCTTGTTTGTTTACTGGGGGATCCATACGTACTAGGACCCTGCTCTTTAACATGCTGAGAAATAGATTTTATTTCAACTCGGCCACTCAACTCTCCTCCCGGCAAGAATCCTTTATATATTTTAATCTCTCTCCCTCTCCCTGCCGGGACTTTAGTCTTTGGGCCTGAATCATGAGCTGAACTACAAGGCTTAGGGCTGGTCTTTTCTACACTATTTTTTGTGGTCGTCGTACATTGGTCTATTATGCCATCTGTTGCACTTACATTGTTCATGAAGGGCGACTTTTTACTACCGTTGGAATACCATGTTACTATCTGTTCAGCATTTGACCCAGGCCCCCCTCACAAGTCTCATGTACCTTATTTGTATCAGATACCCTATTTGAAGTGAAAGACTCCCCACTACTTGGGTTTGATACTTCCGTCATCACCAGTTGATCCATAAGATGTTGCACCCCTACTTCCTTTTGGCCACTATCTGCTAAAATGACAGTTGGGGGCTGCATTTGTTCCCCCTTGAAGTTAAAGATTGGAAAGAGGCCATTCAGGCCAGTGTATGGAGATCCACGCCTCCATGCACACCTGAGGATTCCCGGCTCCTGACTCCTCCCCTCCTCCTCGAGGTTGTGCGGTTGAGGCAGAGGCTGATGGCGGCTGGCGGGCGGCGTTATCCTGATTGTGTGGATTCCCTGTCCTTTGAAGCCTGAGTTTGATGGGAGCGCAGCGGCTCTTTTCGTCGGAGCGGAGCGGCTCTTTACATCTCCAGCTTCGCCTGTGTTCAGGCATCTCCAGTCTCCAGTCTCACGCTGTCGGCCGTTTCTGCTTTGCGGCTGAGGCAGAGGTTGATGGTGGCTGGCGGGCGGCGTTCTGAAAAGTTTGAACTTGGTCGGAGCGGAGTGCCTCTTCTTATCGGAGCAGCTCTTTACATTCTCAGTTTCGCCTGCGGCACCGCGCGCTGGAGAGGCTGTTAGTTTACTTGAGACTCTGTGGATTTGCACATACGGATTAACAGTACCCGGCGACTTGGATTTGGAGTTTGCAGTCCTATTCAGTGTTCAGGTAGCAAAAAAAAAAGTTTTCCTTTGTTTTTTTACTGCCGCTGTTGCTGCTTTTTTTGACTCCGTGTCATTGGACCCCAGGGACCTAGAGGTACCGGGACTAAATCTAAGGGAGCAACCATTACTACTGTTTTTTTTCTCAGCATGGGGAAATTAATGAATACTCTTAAACCAAAGGCTCTGCGCATTCAGGTCAAAGAAGCGAGGAATGCAGCCAAATTACGAAATAAGGATGCTACTGGCGATAAAGGTGATGTGAAGGAAAAAAGTGACAGTGTGGGAAGTTCGGAAGAGCTGGAGGAGTCTTTTGGGGAGACTCCGACTCCAGATTTAGAGGCTTCTCACAGTGTAGAGGCAGCACGCTCTTCACCTACTCAGGATTTCACTTCCAAGCAAGACAGCTTAATGGAGGTGCTTAAGGGCGCTAAACCATTCCCTCTTTTTGATAAGAAAAATGCTGTACCTTGCCAAAGCATCTCCGCTCAAGTTTGTCCTTCTTCCTCTTCTTCAATTATTCAACCCCCAAATTTCTTGCATAAGCCTAACCTTGTGGCACCTTCTATACCTTCCACAATTTTGACATCTTCACTTAAAGATAACCCTTTGGTACACTCTCTGAAAATTACGGATGATATTCAGAAAGAGGCTTTGACTTTGGAAAATACGGTTACAGCTGCATCGCTTACTGATAAGCTTCCAATTACCCCAGTAGACTCTGTTTCTAACGTTAGTCCCCTCAGTTCTTTGTTAGATTTGGACACTTAGACCGTCGGGGAGATCCAGATGTCAGTTAAAGATATGTTAAATCTAATTCTCGATGGGGTCCGAGAGTTGAAGAGGTTTCAAAAATCTGAGCTCGTTTTGATTAATCAGCGCCTGGACAAAATGGAGGATCTCTTTTCTACATTTCCTGCTCGTCTCCAAGAAGCCGAAACCCGCATCTCTAATCTGGAGGATCAAATGATCGAGGTCAAAAAAGACGCCAATCAGATTTCCCTCACTTCACGTTTACTAGAATCTAAACTAGATGATTTGGAGAATTATAATCGTCGATCAAACCTTCGTATAGTGGGGGTTCCCGAAGGTCTTGAAGGTTCTAGCACGCTGCAGTGGGTTACCTCTTTTTTAAAATCAAAAGTGATTCCCAATCATGAGGGTGACCTAACCATTATGCGAGCACATAGAGTTCCCGCCCAACCTTTTCCAAATTCCTCCCTTCCTCGAACAATTCTATTAAATTTTTCTGATATACGGATTAAAGAGACTATTCTCTCGACGGCAATTCAAAAAAGACAATTTTTTGTTAATGAAACTGTGAAATGTCGCATTTTTACAGACATGTCCGCTTCTGCTGCTCGGAGAAGAAAAGAGTTTGTCCAAATGTTACAGTTATTTAAAGCTAAAGGGGCCCAAGCCACGATAGCGCAACAGTCCAAGCTTAAAGTCTTAGTGAAAGGCAAATTCTTTATGCTATCCGATATTGCAGCAGCACAGGACTTGCTCAAGGAGATTTCAAATTCTTAATCAAGTTAAAACTAGGAGGAATTTGTGTAGAGCTCTTTTTGTGTTCATGGATGTTATAAGTTTTGATTTTTGTGGGTGCGGACTGTATGGAAGGGTTGGGGAGGTCAGTGGAGCACGAGGGAGTGTGGAATCCAGGGGGCCCAGGGGGTGCGACAGGTCACCCCAATGGAGTGGGGTAGGTTCCGATGGTCAGCGCGGGAAGGGGAAGTTGGGCCATTGGTGGGTCGGGTTTGGGGGGGTGAGGGTGGTGATGGTTGGGGGAGAGTTTTGAGGGAGGTGGGTCAGTGTGGTGATGGGTGGGCTATAACAAAAAATGAAGTTGATGGTGCCAGGCGTTTTTTTTTATGTATGTGTCAATTCAAAATGCCAGAATGTCTACAGTGGGCAAGGTGAGGCCTGATAATGTCTGCTTACAATTATATAATTTAAGATGTCATTGTCAAGTAAGGAGAGTTTGAAATTGTTTTCTCTCAATGTTAATGGTTTAAACAATATCAACAAAAGGCGAGCTGTGGAAATCTGGATCAAGGCAAAAAATCCTTCTGTAATCCTATTACAGGAGACTCATATTTCCTCTCTTAAGATAGATCAGTTTTCGATGCTTAAATCATGGGCTTCGTTTCGGTGTTTCGTATCATGCAACGAATCTAAACGAGGGGTGGCGATATTTTTAAATAAGAACATAGATGCGGAAATTATTCATTCAGAAGAAGGAGGCTCAGGGCGTTGGTGCTGGGTCTCATGCAGAGTTAAAAATAGACAGAGACCTCTTACTTTTCTTAGTTGCTATGGCCCATTAAATGATGATTCTAATATGTTTGAAGATATGTTCCAACCCCTATTGACGGTGTCAGGGGATATTGTGATGGCTGGTGACTTTAATGTCTTGATGGAGCCCAAACTGGACTCATCGTTCTAATCAAAAAAACAACTCAAACCTAAAGTTTTCCAGACTATTTCCAATTATAAAAGACTATTGGATCTCTCTGATCATTGGCGTCTAGATAATCCCTCTAAAAAAGAATATACTTGTTGGTCGAGTAGATTTAAGTCTTCATCCCGCATTGATTTTTTTCTTGCCTCACGTAATCTCAGGTTAGGTTATTATAATACGGTGCATAATGTATTTTCCGACCATGCTACGCTCATTCGGGAGTTTATTTTTGGGGATAGTAGAAGGTCTCCTAAAAGATGGGTCTTTAATAAATCATATCTTAACGACGAAATATGGGTCTCTGAATTCAAAGTTATAATTAGAGAATTTATAATTCACAATACTGGTACCGCCCCTCTTAGTATTATTTGGGATGCTCTAAAGGCTTTTATTCGTGGAATTATTATTGGGAAAGATGCCGCCACATCTATTGCTGCTAGGGCTATAAAAAACTCCTTTGAACATCGTATACAGGCTCTTAGTGCTTTAAGACAACAAAATCCCTCTAGAAATATTAAAGATCAACTGAATGAAGCTAAACGTGAATTTAGTACAAATCTATTTGAGCAAGGAGAGGCGTTTTTTCGTAGTCAATACCAGAAAGTCTACGAAGAAAGTAATTTTACGGGTAGATTTCTGGCCTGGCAGGCTAAAGAACAAGTTGCCTCCAATCTAATTCGGGGTTTAATTCGTCCCGTTACTAATCAATATATAACTGACTCGGGTGGGATAGGTAAGATAATGCATTCCCACTATAAAAAAATATATAGCCATCAATATGAAATAGATCAGGTAAAACTAAATGCTTTTTTGAGGAGAGATGTGATCCCTTCCCTCTCCGAATCCGAGCAACTAAATATGGTAAGTGAATTCTCCTTAGAAGAGGTACAATCGGTAGTGCAAGAACTTCCATCAGGGAAAGCTTCCAGCCCAGACGGATTACCCGCGGAATTTTTTAAAGTTTTTTTTCCTGCTTTTTCTGATATTTTTTTACAACTTCTTAATTCCATGCTCACTGGAGCCTCTATCCCAGACTCGTTTCGCGAGGGCACTGTGGTTAGCTTTCTGAAGAAGGGGAAGGATGCTAGCGATCCTAATTCATATCGTCCCAGTACCGTCTTAAACTCGGACTATAAGATTGTTACTAAATTACTCGCTATTCGATTTAATCATATTGCTCCGGATCTGATTCATGAAGATCAAAATGGGTTTATTGCTGGCAGACAATTGATGACTAATACCCATTATCTTTCGGAAGCCCTGGATTACTTTCACACACTGAGGATCCCAGCTTTAATTATGTTATTTGATGCGGAAAAAGCTTTTGATTTGGTGGTCTGGGAGACACTTTCTATTATTTTGCAATATTTTCATATTCCATTAATTATTATTAATTTTATTCGCAATCTTTACACGGGTGCCAAAGCAAACATTATTATTAATTCACTAACAGTAGGATCAGTGTTAGTCAATCGGGGTACACGCCAGGGCTGTCCCTTATCACCGATTCTTTTTGCTTTTTTTATCGAACCCCTTGCAATCGCAATTCGGCAGTGTATAGAGATTTCGCCCCCGATTCCATTAATGTCAAAGATAAAACTATACGCTGATGATATTATGCTTCTTATTAAATCCGATTTGCAGTCACAAGTTCGTGTATTCCAGCTTTTTGAGGAATTTGAGACTTTCGGAGGCTATCGTATTAACAAAACAAAGACAGAAATATTGGTCTGTGGCAATCATAAACCTGAATTACATCCGGATTTAAGGGGGTGTATCAATAATAAACCCAAAAGATATCTCGGGGTTTTTTTTACAGCTTCAGTTAAAGATCTCTACAGTCTTAATTTTGATCCCCTCCTTCGGAAAGTTGGCTCAATGCTCACTCGCTGGAATAAATTACCATTATCAATCTTGGGCCGAGTTGCTTTGATTAAAATGTCAATTTTACCGTTGTTCAATTTTTTGTTTTCAACGATTCCCTACTTTCTTCCGGGTATTTTTTTTACCAAAATGGAATCTATATTTTCGCTCTTTTTGTGGGCACATAAAACGCCTCGTATTGCGCTGAATATTCTCTATGAGGAATTAGATAATGGAGGCCTTGCACTACCGAATATTAGAGATTATTACAATGCTTACTTTGCTCAGTATCTGACCCGATTTAAATCTCCAATATCAAACTCTAACGTATTTATTAGTTTTTTCTATGATTTAATTTTTTCAGAAAGTCAAATTTCTCCCCCCCTTCAAGTTCCTAAATCTCCCAAATTGGTTAGATATAAAATAATTGCCTGGTTCTTTAGGAAGCGTACGGCTATGCTTAGAAGATATTCTCTTTCTCTGTTTAATTCTTCCTCTTTATTGATTAATTTATTTTCATTTTATGGGCATGGGTTTGGCTCTGATTTAATGGGTCATTGGACAAATGCTGGATTTAGCAAAGTGGGTGATTTTTTGCAACATACAAGGTGGATAACTCCGCCAGAGATGCGATTATTAATTTCAAGAAATTTTTTGTTAGCCGGGTCTTACACTTACATTTATCAATTCCTGCAGCAACATGCTCCCATATCGTTTACTCAGATTTCTTCTCTCAACAATGATCTTTTTTTTAATAATACTTTGATAAGGAAACCCGGAGAGTGGAAGCGTTGCTTCGCTCAGTCCAGACAAAGGGATCTGGGCGCTAAAGTCGTAAAAAAATGGTGGGAACAAGAAAATCATGTATTGACATTGTCCACGTGGCGAACCATTAATAAGTTTAATTTTTCCACATTACGGGGAGCTAACTGGCGCAGAATGTTATTTTTTGGAAAATGGCTTTTGTATCGTACTCCGGCGGCAATAGCCAAAATGTATAGCAACCATCTCCCGAATTGTTTCCGATGCTTAAACTTCGCCCCTGCTAATTGGACTCATGTAATAGCTGATTGTGGTATGGTAAAAGCATTCTGGGATGACATTTTTGTTTTTTTAAGCTCTAATTCTCATATTCAGATATCTTCAAATGTCAAACTGATGCTCTATGGCTTCGATCCGCACCTCAATTTATCTGAATCCTTCGCTAAATTAGTTTATATTTGCATGGCAGTTGCCAGATCCTTGTTACTTCAAAACTGGCGTACAAATCAGACTTCATCCATGTATGAATGGTTATTTAAAATGCGTAGAGTAAAGATAAGTGAGCGAAATTATGCTTTGAGGATTGGGGGGGAAGAAAATTTGAAAAAATGTGGGGGGCTTTTTTTGATTCATTCGTAAAAATCTTTTTGAAAGCGGGGTATACTATATGAGAAAGTATTTAATGTTTTTTTTTTTTGTATTTTGCATATGTATGATACCATTCAATTTCAATAAAAAAAAAAAAAGGATAGAGGCCATTCACATCATGATTTGTTTCCTTGCTGTTATGAGGACGTTTTCTGGCCTTCCTGGCCCGCTTCTTCTGCCTTTTCATTAAGGCGGATGGGGGCATATTTACATCGTCCTTGAGTGAATTTGTTGGCTCATCTGTTAAGTTTGTTTGCAAATTATCTATTGCAACGGACAATAAAGGTTGGGGTTCTAAAATTGAAACTTCCTCATCAAATTCTTGTCTGTGCGCCCTTTTGTCCCTTGAATCAAGGGTATTGTCGCGATTGAGTGGTGGAGCTTTGGGTTTAGGAATCATTTGCCCATTCTGTGGAGCAGCCGCTACAGTACTATACAATACTGTTGGTTGTACCTTAAACCCATTTGGTGTGTCTATCACCTCCGCACGTTGTAGCTCTGAGGACGAGGCAGACTGTTTGCACTCCCTTAAAATATTCATTAAAATGCTTGGTAAGTCACTTAGTTTTTCAACTATATTGCAGCGTACACAGTTAGTCACTGGAGCTGAAGTTGGAGTTGGTGTGCTGTTTTTAGCAATAATTTGACTTTTCAATGAGTCTAGTTTGGTGTTTATTCCAGCAATGTAACTTGCTATGATGTTCATCAGAATAATTTGAATATCCAGTTTGTCCGTGCTTTTATCAGGGAAGTATGGAAGATTACAAGGTCTTCTATCTTTCCATCCATTTCAAAACTTCTTCACCTTGCCTCTGGACTGTCTTTGGGGTGATTTGGAGCCGTATTCTCCAATGTACACCCAGCCGGATTGAGAGTACATTCCTCATGTACACTATATTTTGTGTCCATTTTAATTTTTTGTTGGACTAATAAAGCCGATACCAAGATGTTCAAGCGAGCTTGATATTTCTATTATTGATAGCGGTTGAGCTTCAAATAAAGGAATTGAATTATTGCTGGCTTGTATATTTATAGCTTGATTCCTAATGATGCTTCCCGGTAACTGGGCTACTTCCATATTCTTTGGACTCACACATTGATTGCTCTTATTTTTAACAGGTGTATCCTCCACATTGAGCTTTTTCACATTGTTTACTGTGTAAGTGGCATCATTTTCATCAGCAGGGCTTGTTACAACTTTTACAAAGTGTTCATGTAGGCTTGATATTTCTATTACTGAATGCTGTTGTTCTTCTATTTGAGGTATGAGTTGAATCTGACACAGTTTTGTGGTAATAGTTTCCATTGCCTGCATTAGATCAGTGTTGTTAGTTATTGACAGGGATTCAATCCAAGAGTCATTAGAATTTGGTACCAGGCTTTGTACAGGGTTGGAAGCGACCTGTGTGTTTATTTTAACTGGTTGTTGTCTGGGAGTAGAGTGACCATTGGGCTTGCCACTAGTACAAAGGTTATTGGTGGTTTCTATAATTTGATCAATTGCTGGTTCAGACTGAGCTGTACTTATTGCATGCACTTGCGCCTGGATGGTATACATATTATTGACATTCTGATGAATATTATTCACATTGGCCACTACTTTTGAAACTGCTTTTTCTTACATTATTATTGGTGTTGTTCCTGTACTGCACTTTGAAACCTTGTCCTGTGAAGTTTTCAATTTGTAAGGCGTCAGAGGTTTAGGAAGACCAGTGGCTTTACCTGGCGTAGAGTCAATAACTGCAGTTGGATCTTTTAGGAACGTGAATTTTCCAGAGGAAGTTATTGATCCAAAAATTGAATACATTGGTGATATTAGTGTGGCCCCTGGAGTTAGAGATGTTTCTGTCAAGTTACCCAGCGGGGTTTTAATGCTTTTTGATCTTAGTTTTTGCCTTGGTTTCGGTTGCTTTCTGACCTTGCCTGATCTCATTATGAAGCAATACCCCCGTGGATGTAGGCCCACCGCACAGTGAGAGGTGACTGGAATGTCTGCACTGTCTGCCTGTAGTGGCTAAGAGCTGCTGAGTGGTTGATCCAAAGAATCCGGGGAGCCAAGTGAGCGGGGGGAGTATGCAGGATTGGGCCACTTCTGCAGCCTTAACCCAGAATCACATGCGGCAGCCACCCGCTAATGACGGCTGCACATGCCACTCACCGCCCGCAGCCCTCTCAGATCTTGTCACCACCTACCACTTGTAGCACACCATCCACAACGCACTGTTCAAATGCAGCCAATGACCGCTTTCAACTCCTCTGGTATCAGCAAGATCAACAGCAACCCTCAGCGACCATCCGGGACCGCCTAATAGAGTACTGCTATCCGGGCAGGGTCGAAGCCGGATAGCCACTCAACAAGGGTCAACGGAGCCTGGTTATAATTGCAAAGGCAGCAAGGTAGCCATGAAGGGCAGCAGGAGGCAACAAAGTAGCTGCAGAGGGCAGCAAAGGGCTCGACGCAGAGACACAGCAAAAGCAGTGAAGCCTTGTCTGATGGGAGGTCGCAAAGCAGACAAAGCAGACAAGGCAGCGAGGCGTCCTCCTCCTCCTCCCACCCCTGACAGCCATGGAGGTCGGCCAAAGGAGACAGAAAGACAGCGAGGCGGAACACCAGGCAGTGAGACTTCAGGTGAGCTGCCTGAGGTTGCGAGGCTCCCCCACCGGCTTTCCAGCTTCCTTCCTCCCTAGTGGTGCCAAGAGGGTGTATCGAGATCGCCCCCCTCACCACGGTCCTCAGGCTGTATCGGGCCGAGACAGATATGCTCCGGAGCCCAGGATAGAAACGATGACCAGAGGTAGGTAACAGCAGGTAATGGCGTACCAGAGCTCTTGCCTCCGCAGCTCCGCTTGCTCTTGCCTGCCGCTAGCGTCCTCGGCTCGTCCTCGGCTGATGCAAAACACGGCACAGACTTTCCTCTCTCCAGACACCAGCTCCAACAGTATTAGAGTTCGGAAGATGATTGTAAACGTGGCTTCAGCATCTGGAAAACCAGCGTGACACTGGCAGGAAAAAGTGCTCCACATGTACATCTCTTTCTACTGCTGCATCCGGAATACCATTATGTATTAACAGAATACAAATATAGAAGTGAAAATTCATAGCCATTACTGTTGATAACATATTAAACATCCACTTATATACTGCTTCTTTGTAAGAATAGTGAAAGTCAAAAGTTGTTTTTGACAGATGTAACTTTACTGAGAAAAGTGATTACTTATCCTCTTGGCCCCCCCCCCACCTCCCCTAGTCTTCAGAAAAAACAGATATCTGGTAGAACGATGGATGATGCACCTTGCCATCTGCAAGTCTACAAGAGAAAGATTAATATCTGTGCTGATATCATTCAGTCAGCTGGCTAGATCAAATAAGCTATTTCATGTCCTGTTGGTAAGTTAAGGCAGAGTTTCTCCAAAACCCTCTGCCAATGTGATATGAATACTGGATTCTAAAAGTGGTAATAAGCGACACAAATTATTGTGCACATATGTTGAATGGTATTTTGTTATGGTGATGATGCATTCTGTTCTAATTTTGTGCTGCATTATTGCAATGTTAATTTGTTGTATTGTACTGTGGTTGTGGTGCTGCATTTTGTTTTGTGCATATTGTCGTGTTGTGCCCTGTTATTTGGTTTCTGTTGTTATGTGTTTGCTATTATGGTTTTGTATTATGTACTTTAGATGTTAAAAGAAATTGTGATATTTACAGACAAAATCATTAGATACTTTGAGAGTTTCTGTGACAAGCACCCATTTACCACTTTCTATAATAGTACAGTAGCCATACTCCAACTTATAAACTGCTGAAGACACCTGTCAGCCAAAAACGGTGGCAAAAAAGGTGTCATAACCTACCACTCCCAGTGCTGATTATATATGAGACAACCAAGAGCATTTATTACAATGGATTGCTTTTTCCACCATCTATAAAAGCAGATGACTCTGTAGTCTGGTCAGGGGTTGGAAGGCCTAGATGATGGCAGGGAAGGGTGGCAGGATCAAAGATATATCTGTGTACATTTGGGTGGAGGAATGGTGGGTTTATTCAGAAGGTAGTAGGGGATAGTTGCAAGATAAAAGTATTTCAATCTATAACTTGCATGTTGGACAGAGGGCTTAAAGCTATAGATGTCAAATAGAGTGGAAGGACATTAAGCATTTCTTTTTTAGGGGAAACAGCAAATACCATGACCACTGAACAATGCGTTGCCTTTGCCATGCAGGCAGAACAACAAATGCGTCTGAACCATGCATTCAATTTACAACACAAGTCATTACAACACCATGCATTAGGTAAAGCAATGTTGGGCTTTAAAGTCCAATGCTTTCCCTACTGTTGCAGGGCTGGAGTTGGCATTGTAAATTATCCTATTCCAAATTCTAACACCCCGAAAAGCAAGCCGTTGTAACGACTTGCTCTGTAAATGGATTGCATGATTCAGACGTAGTCGTTGTTCCACCCGTGTTGTTAAAGATCACATGGGAAAGTGTATTAAGGAAACGCGGATCTTTCTGCTGTGGAGGGAACTGCCACCATGATACCGCTTGTCAACGCAGTGAGGCTTGTTGAGCAATTGAATTTAATATTCTTACCTTCACCTCTACATACCTTGGAGATATATATATATTGTTATGGTACATATAGATGGAGTAATGAAAACCTATACTCACCTATATATTCTTACATTGTAAAGATTTTGATCTCCTACACATTGTCCATGGTATTTTGGCAGAACGATATTCTGGAGTCACAATAAAGGAGAATTACTCCCGCCCTTGCACAGTCCAGCTTCTGGTCCATTCACAAAACATACTGGACCCCCTCCAGACTACACAAACTTGGACTAAGGGACTCATGCTGTTACTGTGGAGAGGCCCGTGGGGACCTTTCTTACATGTTCTTTGCAAGCAGGTGTAAAGCCCCCCTGTGGATCAAAATCCAAAACTTACTAGCCCGAATTACAAATATCCTGAAAGAAATAGACTTCCTGATTACGACCTTAAGTCTCCAGATCAACGCACATGAAAAGGAAAAATAAACATCAAAGAGTCCCCCTGCCCGTCTCCATTCATGTCACAGGAGATCATAGTCGACCTATATCCAAATCATATTTGGTTAACAACTCACTTACTGATCTCCCCTTAACTCATCCCATCCCTGCCCAGCGTAACCATACCCCTCTCTACCCTAGGCCTATCCCCCTCTCCCCTCCCTCTCTCCTCTTCCATTCTCTCACTGTCTAGACAGAGGACTATTTTTGCCTTCACTCCATGCTGACGAAACTCCCTGATGTTGGACTAGGTCTATCACTTGCCGGATGTAACTACCACCTCATGTTCGTTGTAATAACACCTGTCACACCGATAATGTAAGCAGCAATGTATATTGACTAGTTCAATGTATCTCCACTTAGCCTCTAGAACGCTCAGAATGTGTGTGTATTATTTGTACTGTCGGTGCAATCTTTATTTTCTATTTTGTTTGTTTCCTTGAAAATAAATAAAAACAGCTTGAAATAAAAATTAAATAGAAATATATTGCGACACTTGCTGTTACAAGTGTACATTAGTTTCATTATTGTGTTGTGTGTAGCTTGGTGTGGTCAGTCTATTGATTTGTCTGGGATGGTGTTTACGGCTCTTTCCACTCACTACAAATTAGGGGTGGGCTATGAAAAGCTGCGCAAAACGGTAAAAATTATCCACGAGCACGCAAAAGTTCAGCGAACATGCGGAATTGCTTGTTTCGCCCGTTCGCGATGCTTTTTTCTTGTTCGCGAACGCTGCTTGCGTGCTCGGGGAGAATTATCTCGCGAACACGCATTTTAAAAGCGCGAACAAGCAAAAAATTCCGCGAAGCAGCGGATCGCAGATTTTTTGGCAAGTCCGCGTTCTCCGCCGAAAGCGAAATTACCCAAATTCCGCAAATTCCGCAAGTAGAACGGAATTTACCGCCCAGGCCTACTACAAATACTCTTTTCTGGCTAATGGAGCCTTCTCTTTTATCCTTGATTAAAGATATTTGGGGCTCAATTTTCAATCGTTCAAATTTAAAATGCATGCCCTTTGCCTAAAACATGCTTTTTTTTGCAAAATGGAAATAAAATAATTAAAATCTTCTAAATCATCTAGAGGTGTCCTTTAATATGTTAAATTGTAGTCAATTATCAGAAAATGTCTGGGTTATTTAGGTGCTAAGGTAAAGTATAAAGCCATCAATTTTGCAAGTTGATACTTGGTAGTTGTTTTGGTATGCGGACTCTAGTGGTGTCAACTGGCAAAACCACTGTGGATTTTGGCATATACAGTGCATTGAAAGTGATTTACCTTTGCAGGTAATTTGCATGTTTGACAACCTTGTTTTTTTGGTGAGAAAAAGAGAAAAGAGATAGAGAGGAAGAGAGAGAAACAGAGGGGCAGATTTACAAGCCCCTTACTCCACTTTTGCATCATTTTTAACCTGGGGAAAGTGACGCAAATTTGGCGCAAGGGGCTTGTAAATCTGCCCCAGAGTGTGTGTGTGGGTGCCTGCGTGCGTGTGTGTGTGCGTGTCTAAGTGTATTCCATTTCAAGAGCATGAATTATATCTATCTATCTATCTATCTATCTATCTATCTACCTATATATATATATATATATATATATATATATATTACCTACTGGCGGTCGCCAGTAGGTAGTTATAGTTAGGACCACGTTTCCATAGGAAAACCTCAACATTCTATTTTGAATAACTTTGGCGCCGGTCGACGAATCCTCGCGAATTTCTCAAAATAGGTGGGGCGCTACGCTCCGCTCCTACCCTGAAAGTCTCGGGGGGATCCGTCAAGCGGGGGCTGAGATAAAAGGGGGGTCCCAAAACGCGTTTTTCCCATGCATTTTTCCATAGGACCTTTAGAACGAGCTACAGCCCGAACGGCTGAACAGAATTACTCAAAATTTGGCAGAGAGGTAGTCCCTAGGTCAAGGAAGTGCCTTTTGTAGGTCTGGTGTAAATCTGTTCAGTATTTCCGGAGAAAATAGCATTTAAAAGCATATATATATATATATGCGCGCAGGGTGCGCGCACCGTGCGAGCACCGTGCGAGCACCCTAACGTGCGCGAGCGTAATTCTGATTGGTGGTTACATGTTAGTCAACGTTCGAATCGGTCGAAATCAGGAAGTGTCGGCCGCCATTTTGTTTGTTTTCAGTGCGAGAGTGAAAAAGGAAGGTGGCGAACGTGAAAAGGGGGCAGGGTAGAGAGTTCCTGACCCCCTAGCCTTTGTCAGGGGGTCCCTGAAGGACCCCGAAGGCAAAAAAAAAAATTTTTTTTTTTTAAAAATCGCGGGGGTGCGCGCACAGTGCGCGCACCCTGAAAAACACAAAAAAAAAATTATTTTTTTTGCAAAAAAAAAAAAATAATTCGCAGGGTGAAAACCAAAAAAAAAAATAATAATAATTTTTAATACGTAGTTTATTGTAAAATAAATATATAAAAAATAATACATAAATAAATTAGCATTTAAAAAACCGTACAAATTCACTGAAAAAACCATAGGTTTCACACACGTTATAGTTAGGAATTAGCATTTAAAAAACCTTGCTAATTCACTGAAAAAACCATAGGTTTCACACATGTTATAGTTAGCTGGACATTTTACTGATAAAAAACCAATGAAATTCCCCCGTTATAGTTACTGTAGGCAACTATAACTCACGCGACCGTAATCCTCTGCTGATGACATATGTGTCTTTATGAAAAAAAAATATTTGTAATATATGTATAGCTAAAATTTAATGGAAGAAGACATGGGCAAATAAGTGTCTAAATACAGTATTAGCATCAGCAGAGGATTACGGTCGCGTGAGTTATAGTTGCCTACAGTAACTATAACGGGGGAATTTCATTGGTTTTTTATCAGTAAAATGTCCAGCTAACTATAACATGTGTGAAACCTATGGTTTTTTCAGTGAATATATATATATATATATATATATATATATATATATATATATATATATATATATATATATATATATAACCTGCAGGTGTGTAGTTGCTTTCTATTTCTGAATCGCTTCATAAAAATATTCCATTAGAACGCTTAAGAAATGACCTCATGAAATGCAAATCAGAAATACATTATTCATATTGATGTAAGAGGGAGTCCAGCAGTCTTTGCTGCTTGTGATGAAGGACAGTTGCAGATCAATTCCAATTAATATTATGTGTTAACACTTACTTCAGAATAGCTAAGCACCGTCAGAATGTAATTGATCTCATTTACATGCTTCACAATGAAAGGCTATCCACTACAGCTTGCACCTTCAGGGTTTTCTCTCCAGTTCCTCATCATGTTCTGTAGAAATTAAAAATTTACATATCCATGGAATCTTTCATGAGCAAAAGTTTTGCATTATGCAAGCGTTTCAGTGAGGATTGTTCCTACAGGCTGTGTTGTACATTAGTCACTTTCATTTTAATAAACTGCGGTGCTAGAGCTATGGCTTGGATTCATTTTAAAGGTTATATTTGGAATTATCAGACATGCGCCAGCGCATCTCAAAAGTGAGAAAATTGCATGACCTCAACAGGGGAATGTAAACTATCAAAGCCATGAATTAGTTAGAACTCCGTGACATAAAACTTGAACCTGTGAATCCAAATTATCGACACAATGATTTGTGGAACAGGGTCAGAAGGGTATTCTTCCTTTAATGCAAAGTAATAATATTACCTATTAAAAAATAATTCTCTTCAGTGTTCGACAAAGACATCTGCTATGTTGAGCATGCCATATGCTCTCATTCAAGCGCAAGAGATTCAAATTGCCGCCACTGCCATCATCAGCCTGTTGACCTTGGCTACGATTGCATTCAACAATTTCAAGGAAGAATGTGCGAGATCCACAGTGGGCAATTTAGACGTGTAGATTTACTCCTACATTTAAGTGTAACTGTTGACCTTCTTGCTATGCACAATCTCCGTAGTTGAGCTTTACACAACGGTGTAAATTTGCATGTCAGAACTCCATTGAGTGAGGGAGCCTCCTACTTAAGAATTCACTCGTAACTTTTCACCTGTTGGTGGAGATCACTGACACCGGGTGTGGGTACCTCCCTATCAGAAAATGTAAGGACATTTAATAAAGTACATTGGGGCAGATTTACAATAACTGGCGCATTCCTGCATATCAGCAGGGATGCGCCAGTTATTGTGCGTCACGGCTCCGCCACAATGGATGCGCCGCATTTACAATGCGGCGCACCATGGGGCAAAAACGGACAGATGCGTGACGCATCTATGCCGTAAAGGCAGCGCATTGCTGGAGTTGCGTCGCAAGCGCAACGCAGCTCCAGCAAGGCTCTGGGGTGCCCTATATTTACAATGCTGTGTCAATCCTTATGCCTGCTTCAAGCAGGCGCAGGGTTTTGACGCAGCATGGGCTCAAAAGTGTCTGAGTGAAATCTTGTAGATTTCACTCAGCCACTTTTAGGAGGCGTTCCTGCGATGGAACGCCCCCCCTGCACAGGAACGCCTACTTCTGGCGCAGGGCTTTACAACGTGACGCATCTCCCAGATGCGTCACGTTGTAAATACCCCGCAGAATGGCGCTGGTTTTGCGCCGCCGCTGCGTGACAAAAGTGACGCAACGGCGGCGTAAAAGAGGCGCAAGGGGCTTGTAAATCTGCCCCATTATATTTTATGTGTGTGTAATGGTGTGTAAAGGTGTATGATATAAAATAATGCAAAATAGTAAAATAATTAAAACTAACATTGAACTAACGTGACTAATAGGATAAAAGATTTACACCAAATTAACTCCTCAAATGTGTATTAAATAGTACAATAATTTACAACTAATTCCTATAGTCTTTAAATAACATTTAAGAAAAATGCTCATGCTCACTAACACTAAGTTTATTTTGGCCTTCATTTTTAGTGTACATGGTCAAAGGTTATGTTTTCAATTAGTTTAAACACATTTCATATTTTTAAAACATATACTTTTAAAAAGAAGTTGAAAAGTTTAATACCATCCAAGAAATTATGCATCATGTGCTTCTATGGACAAGAGCTATTGAAAACATTGGATGGAAATCAATCGACTTCTGAATTCTTCTTCAATTAGTTAAATCGGAACACATATAACAGCAGGTTAGCTAGCACTATCAACAATGAAAACATTGTCCAGCTAGACGTTCAAACAGTCTATTCGAAGAAGTGAGAACTCTGGAGCAGAATCGACAAAAAACCTACTGCCAAAAAGTAGCATTGTACATGCAGACAGTGGTCGCCCTAAAATGGAGCATCCCTAGTGGAGCATCACACATGGGGAGATACTACAGGTATAAATAGTTAGCACTACGTATGAGGATTTATAAGCCAAATAGCATGATAGAAAGACTTTGCCAAAGTGTGTACCCCAAATCTGTGCTGTAGGAAGTGTTGGCAAGAGCGCAAAGTAAAAAGAGAGGAAGGACTGCCACTTCAAACCATGAGATATGAAGGAGGAGGAGATGAAAATTAATGTAGGTTCATTGCGTAATTTAACATTCATGCATCGAAAGAATTATGAGGAGAAATTGAAACTTCCTGCAATCTGAAGAATAGTTCAGGGTACAATAGTGGGAACCACACCTGAAAGTAATTTACAGATATCACAGGAAGACATCATAACAAGAAGCTACCTGGGGCCCAAAGGGGAGAGCGCCATACAAAATGATCTCACAGAAAATAGAAAAGGCTTTTGGAAGTATGGTGCATGCAAATCATATGGACATGGCATGAGCAAGAAGGAGTGTTTGACTTTTGAAGGGAAAAAACGGACAGTACAAGAATGGATCACATGCAACACAGGTCATGTTGTTTATGTATTGGAATGTTGTGCTGTAAAAAAAGTATGCCGGCGGCACAATCAAACAAAATTAATTAGGATCTTACAGGGTCTGTGAGCAATAAGGAACAATGACAGCTGTCTCATTTCGAAGTATCTTTGGAAGCAAAAGAAGTTGAAAAAAATACCCGGAAACTGGGAGCTGCATCTCAGAAGAGAGGAATCACAACGGATACTCCTACTGGACACAGAAATATGGTTGGGGCACAATCTGGATGACAAACTTCATGTGCACCATCAATAATGCCTACATATGGCAAAAGGTGTCCACTTGTGTGAAAACCTTATTTATAAAGATATGGAACTGCCGATAAGTTGCCTCAAGCGAGGTTAATGTAAATGTTAGTCCGACCACAACAACAAGCAGAAAGCATCACAAAATATAAGAGATGAGATTATGCACTTGCAATGGATCAAGGGACAACACCGGTCTAAGGATGGAGTTGAACTTCATCTTAATAGTCTCTAAGTAAATAATGCTGACAGTGAGACAGGGAGGGAAAGCTGCAAGACTTAACCATGAGAGTTGCCACAAGCACATCCTCAATATTAGGTAAACTACATTCCAACATAGATGAAGAGTAAAATCATGTAGGACACATCACAAGCAATTTTAACGGATACATCCATATCACCAGCATACTTTTAAAATGACTGACATTAGAATATGCTCTTGCCAAGCCACTGACACAATAATATATAAATCATTTCGACATTTGCATGATGAGGGAATATTGATGTTGTGCTGACTGGTCGGTAACACAGCAAGCATAAATACCATGGTGACATTTTGAAGCATGCATAGAATACTGGGCAATGGATATTATTATGTAACTGATTAACTTGGTATAAACAACATAATAAAGCCACTATGGAGTCCTTGTAATCAATGAAATGAAATGAAATGAAGGGTATGTTTATATAGCGCAACTGTCACTCCGACTGGAGCCTCCTGGCGCTGCAGATAACCAAGCAAACTGATACAAAGCAACCTAAATTAGAGCAAGAGAGCAGGCATCAGATAAACCAAATATCCAGGTCTTAAGGGCACGTTTAAATGGATCTTGCTGTTGTATTGCCCTCAGTTCCCTAGGTAACTGATTCCATGCCTTAGCTCCAAGTATTGAGGCTGATTTTCCTCCCCTAGTTGACAGTTTGAACCTGCCCACTGCCAAAAGATTAGCTGAGCTAGATCGTAAAGTTCTGGTGGTGGTATATGGTTTAAACCTGGCAGAGAGATAGGCGGGGCCAACTCCTCGAACAGCTCTAAAGGTTGTCAGGAGGAGTTTGAAAAGAATTCTTTTGGGAATTGATAGCCAATGTAGGGTCTTCAATGCAGCTGAGGCCGAAGATTTACGAGGAAGGCCCAGGACTAGTCTAGCGGCTGCATGTTGGACAACCTGAAGCCGTCTTAAGGACGATTTATTGGTCCCAGCAAGAAGGCTATTGCAGTAGTCCAACCGTGACAGAATCAGAGCTACTGCAACTGTTTTTCTCGCTGTTGCTGGAATGACATTGAAGAACTTTTTCAAAGTTCGAATTTGGCTAAAACAAATCCCTGTTAATTTTGATACATGCGGCTTGAATGAAAGAGAGGTGTCAAACAAAACTCCCAAATTTCTGGCAACCTCTACAATGGATGGAGGTGCTGCCATATCCTCTGGCCACCAATCCTTGGGTTGGAAAGTGTTGTTTTTGCCAATGGGAAGGATCTCTGTTTTGTCGGTGTTACAACAGATATGGTATAGCTAAATAATCATTAACAGACATGACTAGCAGTCTAGTTGGCCATGCACTGCTGAATACCTTAGATGTTATGTCACTTATGACGTGTTCTATGACATCATTGGTAACAATACTAAAACATCTGTAATAATATAATTGATGACAAGATTGTGAATGGCTGGAGGGCGAGTAACAGTTATTTTATAGTTAGTTTTGGGCACAAGTTATAGTTACTTGAGATAACAAATACTCGTGAATTTCAGTGGTTTTGTTTGTTGAAAACAGTATGTTTTTTTTAACTTTCACCTAACTATAACGTCGCCACTGGGTAGTTTGACCACATTTCCACTGGAATAGCATATTTTGATTTGCTGATAAATTTGGCTCAGCTTCATGAATCTTCACAAAAGATATAATTGTTTTTAATGTTCTTCCATGCCAGCTCTTTTCTGGAAAGTTTCAGGGTGCTCAGTGAAGTGGGGCTGAAAAAAGGGGGTCCCAAAATGTGCTTTCCCGATTCATTTTTTCTATAGGAAAATTAGACACAGATACAGCAAGAATGGCTGAACGAAATTGCACTAAAGCTGGATATTGATGCCAGTCTATTCAGTAATTATTAAAAAATGGAAGCTCAAAAACTTTGTATATTTCTTGCCTCGGAGGGTTAGCGAAGCAGACAGATCTCAAGATAAGATCTGATTGGCTGCCACCACATCAACAAATATGTGGTAGCAGTCATTTTGGGACTTGGGGACTCAGGCTTACTGCATGGATTCATTGAGTTTGTTTTACATTGGGTATGATTTGTATAAACATACATTGTATTTCTTATATAGTCATCCCTGTGGAACTGCGATATTGAGGTACCATCCCTGGTGGCAGTGGTAGAACTAACTAGGTTTGATTTCTCATAGAAATGGTAAAGCGCCCAAGAGACAGTGATCCAGCTTACACATGGCTCAACCTGTCACCTGTGAACATGTTCCAATGGTTGCACATGTTGCGGAGGCCATTGTGGAAAAGTGTTTATTTAAACTGCTCCAACTTGTGAGGCAGTGCTTGGCCTCATAAGTACTGCACATAACTACTCCTACATCTTTCCAGCTTCAGTTACTACTCCTCTATAATGGCTCTGCTCACGCAGTGATCCTTTGTCCGCGGACTCCAGCCCAACTTGCGACATGTCAACTTGATATCTAGAGAAGAGAAAACAAGACAAGTTAATAAGGTTTGATGCAAACTCGCAGTGTGGTGTGTCACACCTTACATTGCTAGCGCTAACAGTGACTAGGCATATTGAAACAAAGACTTTGGCATTTAAAAAAAGGTCAATCAAGCATTGAGAAAAGGTTGTGGACCTATTGTTTATGAAATTAATCTGCAAACTTTTGGCATGTGAGTAATGGCTGCCAAGGAATAATTGTTATTAGACTAATGGTTCTTTAGAATAATCCTTGTTGCATGCAAACCCTTAACCCACAAACCCATCATCCAGTATGACAAGAAACTTATATGAACTGGTTGTGAATATAGCAAGGGCTTCAACTCAACCAGCCATTTATTTTTACAGTTTAGTGCAATGTTAAAAGCATGAACCCTCCATGAAACTGCACGTTTGAGAACAGGGTTTCTTTTGCAGTTTACCAATGTATGATTTTAGGTGAGATTCCTTAAGGGTCTTTCAGTAATCTGTTATGTATATGCACACATAAATATTATTGTTCTTATTCTTTGACAGATTCCCTGTGCTGTAACTTAACAATATTTTGGGTGGCGAGGTAGCAGAGCAGTGACCAGGTGAAATAGTCCAGGCGCACATTTTTTTGTCTTGTCATTCTCATCCCCCCTTTCCCTTCGGGTGCTATCAACAGCACAGATTTTCACATCTGACACTGAGGATAGTGTTTGAGTGGATAAAAGATCCAGCATCGTCTCATCGGAACCACCTGAAGTTCAGGTGAATAACACCGCCTTGAGCATTGACACCATGTAACCCATGCAAAGGCAATGCCACAGAAACTTTACGAGGACAACTTACACGCGAAACTTGATAAATGTTCTTTCCATGTCACCCAAGTAGAGTTCTTAGGATACATATTATCTCCTGCAGGAATCACAGTAGATAAAAAAAGGTACAAACAAGCCTAAATTGGCCATCTCCAAATTCAAAAACAGAAATACAAAGTTTCTTTGGATTTGGGAATTTTTATACATGCTTTATTATCCATTTCTTCGCCATCGTAGCCCTAATTACTAAACTACTAAAGAAGCAGATCCCTTTACATTGATCCCAATAGGCCCACAAGGCCTTTGCAACTCTAAAATAATGTTTTACATTCACTCCAGTCCTTCATCATTCAGATCCCATGCAGTCCTTCTTCGTAGAAGCTGATGCTTCACAGGTGGCATTAGGAAGAGTCCTTTCCCAATTGGATGTGCTGCTGGATTGCCCCATCCAATAACCTATTGCTCATACAAAGTCCTCCCAGTAGAAAGAAATTATACCATTGCCGAACAGAAATATTTGTTGATCAAGACAGAATTCCAAGAATGGAGACAATATCTTCTTGGTACCTGGCACACTGTGACCATTAACACCGATCACAAAAATTCACAATTCTTTTGATCGGCCAAAACAATCACCCCCAGACAAATGATTTGGCTCCTCTTTTTTAGTGAGTAAGATTTTTTTATAACCTTTAGATCAGGGACAAAACAAGTACAAGCTGACATACATTCTCGATTGGTCAGTTTCTCTGCATCCTAAGTGCAGGAATAATCCCTGAAAATAATCATAGATAACAAGATAGGAGCAGTCTGCTCTTCAGAAGCCTTTCAACAAAATCTATACACAGCTTATACTCATATCAAATCTCAGAATTGGTTGGCTAAGGCAGATAATTCCACCTCAAATGACATCCTGTATAATGACCACAAAATGCTCATTGCATTCCCGGAGTTGATTGAGAAAGTGCTGAAATGGGAAACATGTCATCGCCCTGGCTGGACATCCTGGTTAACATAAAACCATAGAAAACCTAAAAAAGAAATTCCAGTGGTCAAATCTATCCAAGGATCCAAGGATGCGAAGGACTACGTTCAAACTTGTACCACATGTGCACGAACCAAAGCCAGAAGACAAGCCCCAACAGGTCCCCTTCCTAGTCCTTCAACACCATGGCATACTATAATTATAGACTTTGTGATGAACCTACCATGTTCCAATGGGTTCACCAGAGTTTGGGTTGTAGTGGATTTATTTAGCAAAATGACATATTGTATGCCTGTCAAAAAAAAAAGGAAAACAACTGCCAAAGATGTATCCATTAATGAGTCTTGAAACTGCATGGTCTGCCAATGGCCAGCGTGTCCAATCATGGTCCTCAATTCATTTCCAAGTTCTGGCAAGGCCTTTTTGCATTCTTGGATATGAAACTCTGTCTGTCCTTGGCTTACTATCCCCAAACAGATGAACAGACAGAGAGATTTAACCAATCCATGGAACAGATTGTACACTGTTTATTAACCACCGTACCCAGTGAGCAGGACAGAGCCCTTCTCCTAGCAGAATTTGTGTACAGCAACAGTGCTCACTCGGGGAATGGATAGTTCCTGTTCATTTGTATCACAGGGCATCATCCCAGAATGCTCCCCATAGAGATCCTGCCCATCTCAGCCCACATCCCATCAGTTCTTGAGCAACATAGCCAGCCTCCTAGCATGTACTATGAAAGAAGCCAATGCTCATCTTTCTCACTACCAAACCCTAATGAACCAACCAGCTGACATACACCACAGCCCAACTCCACCATACCAGATAGGAGAGTTGGTTTCAGTGTCCATGAAAAACAGTGGGACGTATCCATAAATTCCAACCTCATTTCACTGACCCCTTCCAGGTGACTCAAGTGGTAAATCCAGTATCAGTAAAATTAGCCCTACCAGCGAATTATAAGGTACACCCTTTGTTCCATGTCTCCTTATTGCGCCTCCATCATTCTCCCATTTGAACAGAAAAACCTCCACCTTCTGTCAAGGTACAAGGACATTAGAAATATGAGGTACACAAAATCTGCACGTCAAATGAGTTCAGAAAAATTGTTTTATTTGATTGACTCGGAGGGCTATGGACCAGACGACCACTCTTGGGAACCTGCATTGGTGGTGCATGACCCATGGCTGCTCCAGCGATTTCATTTGCGACACCCCACTAAGCCAGGCTCTGTTGGACAATGTTTGAGGGGCGAACTGTTGTGCCCCTGCCCACCACCCACCATCCATGGCTCCTCTATACCTTGTTGTCCTGCCCCCGGTGCTTTTCCCATGTCGGCATCCCTTGTGTTTCTCCTTGAGCATTAATGTGCTTCCCATGTTAAAATATCCTCTGGCTCCATATGGCCAAACCCAATATTGCTCATTGCCACCACTCTGCAAAATCTCATGAGCCCCCAGTAAAAGACCCGGGACCCCAGAGTTATGGTTTAATTCTTCCAGTCAATTTTGTGTAGCTCCCACAAGATCTTGCAAGATCCTGTGGGATTTCAGCCTAGTCACAAGACATTTGGTCATTTTGAGGAGGAGCTGTTATGAATACCATGCCCTGCCTGCATACAGGTGCTTAACTTTGTCTCTCAGCTTTGAGGAAGACTTGTAGTTACACCTGAGTCTGCGCCCCAGCGCAGGCACCCTTGCGTCCTTTTGCAAAGGTGCCTGAGCTGCCGGATGAGTATTTTTGTGCAGGAGTGACACCTTCCTGCACAAAAACAATCATTATTGGCATTTCCTCTTTCTGTGTGTGCTGCAGAATGCAGCATGCATAGAAAGAGGAAAAACAAGGAGAAATAAAAGAATTTCTCCTCACTGTGCCACTCCTACGCCTCCCTTGCAGTGGCAAAGGATTCTGATGCATTCCCAGTTTTACAAAATGTTGTAAATCTGGGAATGCGTCAAGTTCCATGGATGTTACGTGTGAAAACCCACAACAACACCCATGGAATGTCCCTTTCACGCGGAGTAATGCGTGAAGGGGACCCATATTTACAAGGCCATGAATAGTCACGCAGTGCGGGAATAAGCTTCAGACTGTGTAGATCAGAAGCAGTGGTTGCCCCTCTCTTAAATAACCCCTGTTATCGCTACTTTCCTTACGCTTGCTTCAGGACTGACTTAGCCATGATATCCTATGGAAGGTGGATATCATGGCTAAGTTTGTGAGGCCCTATCAACAAGCTAACGCCACATTTCGTGAGATTATCGCTGGGTTTCCAGCGATAATCTCACATTAGGCAGTTAGCGCTAGGATTTTTATCGCTTTTGAGATAAGCGTTGCTAATAGCACGCTATCTCAGCGATAAAAATCCACGTTAGCCGGCGATAATGATCCTAGCGCTAAGTGTGCTTAGCGATAATTATTGCCGGTTGTTGCTGATATGCCCCAGATTTTTTTAGAATATGACAGACGCCATGCCTGCATTCAAGCCGAGTGTCACAATTGTTTAACGAGTATGGTATTCATTGCACAGACAAAAGTATTAAAATCTGAAAACCAAGCGATTTGAGCAAATATAGACCCTCCGGGGCCACCTTACTTCATTGCAGAGGAATATGAATACTGCTTTTAGCCATATATTTTTTTTATTTGTAGATGCGTGTTCCCATTACATAACTGAAGAAAAATATCCTCCTTCTTGAACTGAAGACTCTGAAAGCCTCTCCCAACAGGCAGCTTTGTGTGCCTGTTTTCTTCATTTTGTCTCCAATTTTTTGACAATGCTCTGGAAATAAACAATAAACAATCTTTAGAGAGTTGGCGTTCGATAGTACCTGATGTTCTAATGAAAGAAATGAGCCATGCAGGCTGCATCCATGTATGTTCCTCCCTGCTCTCATTAATGGAAATGCCTGTCTGTCACCCTTTAAGTGGACAGGAAAACTAACCATGCATCTTTCCTTATTGATCACAGCTTTACGGAACCGGTTTTCAGTCTCACATTCCCGTTCATAAAAAACAACACTCTAGGTCCAGATGGTGTCTACGTTTTATTAATGTTCCATGTGGTAATATATATCCTCAGATTAAAAGATAAATAACAGCATACGTTGTTTACAAAGATATCCCTGCTCAGTGCAAAGAATGACTGCGTGGTGTGATCGAGGGAATGATATCAGGAAATAGGAAATGTATTTGCATGCATCGAAAGTGCCTTGACTCATTAAATAGGGCGTGTTGAGGTACGTGGAAGTGCTGCAGGTTAAAGACAAACACAATCAAGTTACAAACATTTGAGGAATAGGCGCACAGGCAGCTATGGAACACATGGGACCTCATTACTGAGGAGCCCACGCAAGTAACGACCAGCAGGACCCAGCTACCCTCTATTATGGGAAGCCAGGATGAGAGGCGAGGTTGTTGCCAGCTGTAAATATCCGACATTTTCACAAGGGACTTGCTCTGTTTTTATTGCCAATTTTATCTATTAATTTCCCAGCAAAGCAGGGCTGACTCACAGTGGGGAATAGTACTGAAGTAGACGGGTCGTAGTTGATGTTCGGTTTGGTTTTCATCCCGGAGTTGGTGCTGGAACACTAATGCTCCTGTGGACTTTGACAGAGCTGGACAGAAAACACAGTATGTTTGGCTTTCATTTATGTAGTGCTTACTTCCCCTGACGAAGCGTTGAAGCACTTTGCAGCAAGTAGCATGCTACTACGGAATTCAAGATTAGATTTAAATATTTACTATTGGACTAGTTGTGGTAAGTTCCTGGGGGTAGATTTACAAGCCCCTTGCGCCTCTTTTACGCCGCCGTTGCGTCACTTTTGTGACGCAGCGGCGGCGCAAAACCAGCGCCATGCTGCGGGGTATTTACAACGTGACGCATCTGGGAGGAAAGCCCTGCGCCAGAAGTAGGCGTTCCTGTGCAGGGGGGGGGCGTTCCGTCGCAGGAACGCCTCCTAAAAGTGGCTGAGTGAAATCTACAAGATTTCACTCAGTCACTTTTGAGCCCATGCTGCGTCAAAACCCTGCGCCTGCTTGAAGCAGACGTAAGGATTGATGCAGCATTGTGAAGATAGAGCACCCCAGAGCCTTGCTGGAGCTGCGTGGCGCTTGCGACGCAACTCCAGCAATACGCTGCCTTTATTGCACAGATGCGTCACGCATCTGTCCGTTTTTTGCCCCATGGTGCGCCGCATTGTAAATGTGGCGCATCCATGGTGGCGGAGCCGTGACGCACAATAACTGGCGCATCCCTGCTGATATGCAGGGATGCGTCAGTTATTGTAAATCTGCCCCCTGATACCTAAACTGATGATGTAATCACGAGATAAGAACTCCTGTATGTATAGAGTTCAGGAGGTTAAAGCACTTGTTACGGTGAAAGGCAGAGGAATTTGGCCTTAGGTTAAGATTCACTGGGCCATCTGGTAGGCCCATAGCTAATGGCTCCATATGTGACTGCCATTGGAGTTGCATAGCTTTGGGGAAATGCCATGCGAAAAGCATTGTGATAAATAAATCGATAAAAGAGTCACTGGTTTGAACACACCCTTCAGAAATCTGTGTGTTGGAAATCCAGTGGGTCCACGAAATGGCATTAAAATGAATAGCAGTAAACACCTACTATCAGTGCCTGGATTCAAGTCAGTGCATGTTAGGGTGACCAACTGGCATGGGTGCAATTCAGGACAGTGAGTGTAAAAATTCAGGACAAAGGGTCCACATTTTGGACAAAGATCAAAATTCAGGACAAAAATTTTACAGACACATCAGTGCCATTGTGCAATGTAAAGCGGCACGCATAGGATGTAGATTAATTGAGACCTGCACTGCTGGACTAGAGTGCAGTCCTCCATGAGTGGCCTGCTTTATGTGTCAGATCGCTTCAGGTATTCCATTTCTGTTCAGCTGGTGATGACTTACACAGGGGCCTGTACAGTACTGAGTAATGGATTAGACCAATAGCAGACAGGTCTTGTGTGAGGGTAAGATCATGAAGCAGGAAAAGTGAGTTATTTACCAGCCTGCATGTGCTGTAATTGGCTGAACAATGCTGAGCGTTATCGTATTATTGTGGGTCAGATGGTTAGCTAGGAGTTGACATTACTATATAATTCCATGGCTAGTCATATATCACCCCCCCCCCCCTCATTTTACCTGTATATTGGAAATAGTATACTGCTTGGGCTGTTTCCTTTCTGTGAGCTGAAAACTGCAGATTCTCACTGATGCACAGAAGTGTGTTACAGATTATAAACTGTATACACTGGTTAAGCATAATTGTTGGGCAGAAGGAGGCAAAGCCTTTCACATAAAGAGCATTTTGTATTGAATGGAAGCAAAATGCCAACGTGCAGTTTTACTGATTAAACTATATAGCGCACAAATATTAATGTGTGGAGATGTGGTTTCAGGAAGTATGTCTCATTTGAAAATCACCAAGTAAAGTGTCTTGATTGTTTCGATCCTAGTAAAACTCTGTTTCCAGCACACTTCTGAATTACAAACAAGTGGTCCATTTGTGGTTTCATAAATGCTGATATGTTTTGAAACATTTGTACAGTTCATTTGTAAAAGTTGTGTTCCAAACAAACTGACAGCTTACAGCCTTTGCTTTCCCACCCCCAAGAAAATTTGGGAAAACACGGTGCAATCTACAGCACATTTGTCATTATATATCAATTGTATTTGCTTCTAAAGCATAGTAAATGATAACATTACTGTGCACCGGGATATGACAATCTTTGATGTGGCTCTTCAATGATTCCCTGACTATCACCAACAGTGCCTCTCTCTCACATGTATTTCGTTTGTTTTACAGAGCCTCTCATACCAGTGTAGGGTGCCAGAGCCATTTACATCACACACACATACAGAGACAATGAATCATGATTGTGTAAATCAGTGAATAGAAAGTGTTACATAAGGCAAAGGGGACTACAAGGTGTAGGATGCACTTTATTCATAATGGTAGGCATTTTGTAAGAGTGCTTGATCTGAAGAAGCTCAAACTCAGGATTCAGAGCATAACACAGTAGTTAGCATTGCCTTTAATAATAAGAATGTATTACTACCCAAACAAACCTTTCATAGCAACATCAGAGTTGGACTTGGCCCTTTTTGGCTAAAGTTCCTTAAACTTTTTGCCTTCCTCCTAGACCTTTTTCTGACATTGTGTTGCCGACTTAGGTTCTTTGGGCACTTTGCCACTGCTGATCAGTGTCAAAGTGCAAGTGTTCCCTGTATAAAGTGTTATGGTAATTGGTTGTCCATAATTGGTATGTTTGTCTTACTAGTAAAGTGCACTATGTGTGCCAGGGCTTGTAATGCAAATGCTACTAGTGGGCCTGCAGCACTAATTGTGCCACCCACATAGGTAGCCCTAAAAAGAGATCTCAGGCCTGCAACTGCAGTGCCTGCGCACAGTTTGTTAACTGCCTTGTTGTCCTGACAAGTGCACCCACTTCCCAGGCCCTACCCTTCCTGTTGGACTTGGCCCTTTTTGCAGGGTCATCCCTGTACTTTTTGCCTGCCTCCTGTAGTTTTCTTTTACCTGTTGTTGGCTGTTTTATGACTCTGGGCACGTTACCACTGCTGATCAGTGCTAAAGTGCATATGCTCTCTATTGTAAATTCATGTATTGATTAGTGACTCCATGATTGGGTTATTTGATTTACTTGTCAGACCCTAGTAAAGTGCACCATGTGTGCCCAGGGCTTGCAAATCAAATGCTGCTGGTGGGCTTGCAGCACTGGTTGTGCCACCCACAGAAGCAGCTTGTAAAGTGTGTCTCAGCCCTGCCATTGCAGAGCCTGTGTGCAGTCTCTGGCTGCCATGTCGACTTGGCAAGTGCACCCACTTGCCAGTCCCTAAACCTTCTTTTATCTTCATATCAGACACCCCTAAGGTAGGCCCAAGGTCAGGGTGCATAGTAAGTATAAGTTAGGACATACTCTGGTGTGTGTGGCATGTCCTAGTAGTGCATTACAACCATTTTCGTGTTTCACTATTGCAAGGCTAACTGTTCCCCATAGACCAGAATGGGCAGTTTGATTATTAGATCTTATAACCCTAACTGACTCAGGGAACTAGGTAGAAATTCGAGTTTAGTATGCCTGAACTCAGAATGATAAAATACATCTTTTAGTGAAGTTGGTTTTAACATTCTGTGTTTGAACATGCCACTTTTAGAAAGTAGGTATTTTATTGCCTAACTGTCCAATCCTGCCTCTGCTAGGATGTGTATTGTGTGTCTGGAGTTTGAGTGACATGGGCTGGGGGATTCCAGGAGACAGGGTGAGTCAGCACAGGGCTGAATAGAGAGATTTGCATGTAGATGTGTGGGAGGAGCTGCACCTGGGATCTGAATAGGGCTGTGCCTTCCCTCCACAATGCTGGCTCCACCTCCTGTGGTGCTTCTGATTTCCCTGGCCTACACTGTGAAAGAAAAGAAGGAGTCTTGTCAACAAAGTGCTCCAGGACTGACCAGAACTTTTTGGACTAGGCAAAGGCCTCTCTGCCTTCAGAGAACAAAGAGAATAGTAGTATAAATATGGGGACCCAGACCCCAAGACTTAGATCACTTCTGGAACAACAAGACAAACCTCTGTCAAGGAGAAGAACCAAAGGAAGCTGTAGGAGTTGTACTGCCCCCCTGCCAGTGTGCTGTGTTGCTGTGTTGGCCTCCAGTGGTGTCTTTAATGCCAAGGAGAGGAGAAGGAACTTTCAAAGGACTTTCATCTTCTTGCAGAATATTACTCCAAGGGCTTGAACTTGTGCTGGCCTCCTGCTGAAGTCTCTGGGGCAAAAGACTTCACCACCAGCAGAAGCCTGCGTTTCGCTGGGAGCTGGAAGCACGACGCAACAAGAAGAAGCGTATCGCCGCCACAGCTGTAGTCGTCGCATCGCCGGAGAAGTGTGCCGCCGCCGCATCTCCCCAGAAGTGTGTCTTCATCACAGTTGTCTGCTGTCGCATCCCGGAGAAATGTGTCGCCACTATGAAGGTCGCAGTCGCATCACCGGAGAAGCGTGTCTCAGGGCCTGTCGCGGCTCCAAAGTACAGAGTCACCGCAAGGCTGCCAGGGCGTGCACGCATCGTCTCAACATTGTCGCATCAAGGGCGCAATCTTATCGCATCGCACCGGATTGTCGCACCGCATCGAGGCGCCATCTTGCCGCATCGCAACTGGGCTGCAGCACGAGAATCTACGCATCACCTCCTCTCCGGTAAGGATCAAGACGCATTCCCTACTCTGCGCAAGCATTGAGGTGCGACGCATCATCTCCCCCGAAGCAAGGAACCGATGCATCTCCAAACCCTGCAAGTTGTTTATTTTGCGTTACACATCCAGGTACTTTTGTGAGAACTGTGTCGCATTTACCATAAACTTGAACTAAGTTAATTCTACCATCTTTAAGTCAATTTAGAGTATAGTATTGTGGATTTTTGTCGTTTGTGGTCTTGTGTTAAGTCTATATAAAGAATACTTATTTTTATAAAACCTGTGTGGTGTCCATCTGTAGTGTTTTCACTGTATTACTGCATATGTTCACAAATGCTTAACACACTGCCTCTGAGATAAGCCTGTCTGCTCGTGCCAAGCTCCCAAGGGGGTGAGCAGGGGTTATCCTTTGGTGTAATCCCCTTTCCCTGACTTAGGAGCAAGGGTCCCTATTTGGTCAAAGGTATCTACCTCTGCTAACTAGAGAGCCCCAGTTCTAACACTTCCCGTTTTATGCACATCAGGCACCCCTGTACTACGCCCAAGGTACCCCCTCTGGGCAGGGTGCAGTGTATGTGAAAGGTAGAACATGTACTGAAGTGTGTACCATGTCCTGTCAGTGAAGTACTGCCAAATTTGTTTTTCACTGTTGCAAGGCCATCTTGCCCATAGGACAGAATAGGGAATGCTGTGTCACATGTTTCCAGCATATCTTCCCATAGGCATAAGATGGAGAGATGAAGTTTAGTGTGCCTGAATTCAGAATTTAATAACACATCTTTCTATGAAGATGGTTTTTAAATTTTGTATTTAGAAACCATACTTTTAGAAGTGGCAGGTTTCTTGTCCTGACCATCCTGTGTGCCTCTGCCTGGTTGTGTATTGACTGTCTGGGTTTGGATGTGACATGGTCTGGGGAGTGTCCTGACAGGAGGGAGGAGTATGTGAGATGGCACAGGCTGGCCTACATTTCGTGTGTTGGAAGGGGTAGCCCCTTTGAGGCGAAGAGGGCTGTGCTGCTGCCACAAAAGAATGGCTCCACCTCCTGCGGAGTGTCTGGGGTCCAGACCCTCACTATCAAAGGAAGAAGGTGTGCACTGGCAGGAAGACACCCAGAACTGGTTTGGACTGGGCTCAGAGCCCCCTGAACGCAAAGACTTCAAAAGGCATTTAGGGGTATAAATGTAAGAGCTGAAACCCCTGAACTCAAGACTGAAATCCAGACTGAAGAAGGATTGAATCTATTTCGTGCTCAAGAGGAACCTTTGCCAAAGGAGAACAGCTGAAGAGACTGAAGAGAAGGACTGCCCTTGCTGTCTGTTCTGGGGCTGGCCTGCAGTTTGCTGATTTGACAAAGGAGAGGATAAGGGACTTTGCTGTGTGATGTGTCCCCCTGCTTGAAAGGACTTTGCTGTGTGCTGTGTCCTGAAGTAACTTGTCTCCAATGGCCCGAGGAGAGCTGGTCCCCTGTTGTGGAAACTCAGGAACAATAAAGTTTCCAACGTGCCTCAGCAACGCTTGGTGCGTGTGTTTTTGCACGCCTGAGACTGCCGTGTGGTCTGTGGTGCTGTTTATGAGGTGCCCCATGACCGCATTGCCCCGGCAGTGTGAAACATCGTCCATGATGCTGCATTGCTGTTTGTGACTCAAGCTGTCATCACAACTGAGGCTGTGAGTGAAGATCACCACCGCCGGCCCGAGCCGCAACGTGCTAAAGGATTTCTTGAAGCTAAGGAAGCTGCAAGGTGAAAGGGATCGTGATCGTTGTTCGCCAAGAGGAATCTGCCCAAGATCGTCAATGAAGGAGAAGGTAGTGCCGTAACCCGTTCGGCTACAACGTCGCCTAGCAACGGAGCTGCAGTGTTATCGGGACCGCCCAGCAGGATGTCCAACGAGCAGAGAGAGAGAGCGAGGCAGCACACCCCCAGGTAAGGTTTGGACTCCGGTAGGGAGCCACAAGGAAGTGTGGCCTGGAGAGGCATGCAGGAGGAGTACAGGAGACCTCCGATCTCTCGCCCGCTTCACCGCATTAGACGTGATGAGTCCCCGAGTGACCGTATCTACTCAGCAGTACCAGGGCTGCCTCCTTGAGCTTACGACTGTTGTCTCTGTTGTTGGGGCCTAGTGGTGCCCGAGTTGACCGCGCAGATTGCCTTATAACATTATTCCTTGCATTACGAACTGCCTGATTCTTGCATTACGAACTGCCTGATTCTTGCATTATGAACCGCATTATTCTTGCATTACGAACTGCCTGATTCTTGCATTACGAACTGCCTATTCTTGCATTACAAACTGCATTATTCTGTGCATTACGAACTGCCTTATTCTTGCATTACGAACCGCATTATTCTTGCATTACGAACTGCCTGATTCTTGCATTAAAAACTGCCTTATTCTTGCATTACGAACTGCTTTATTCCTGCGTTACGAACTGCATTAGTACTTGCATTAAGGTCTGTCTTATTACTACATTATGAACTGCATTACGAACTGCATAGCATTGCATTAGGACTGCCTTAGGTCATCGTGAACTGCTCATTAATAACGCAAGAACCTACAAGTGATTGCTGGCCTAATAACCGGCAAAGTGAAATATTACGAATACGCATATGTTGGATTTATATAATTTGGTCTCATCATATTTCTTTTAATAAAGATACCGCTATGTTTATAAAACCAGTGTGGTGTCCATTTGTGGTGTTATCACTGTGTTACTGGGAGTGTGGTTGCAAATACTTTACACATTGCCTTGGAGATAAGCCTAGCTGCTCGTGCCAAGCTACCGGGGGGTGAGCAGGGGTTAACTGAGAGTGTGTCCCCCCTTTCCCTGACTAGAAGCAAGGGTCCCTATTTGGACTAAGGTACCTACCTCAGCCAACTAGAGACCCCCATTTCTAACAATCAAGATAATGAAAACTGAGAAGAAAACATAACTTTATAACCTGCACCATACAGCTTGCATGCAGCTCTTTGATGGCAGTTCAAAGTTCACTGGGCTAGAGTACGTATGTAACTTATGAACTGCACAGTAAGAAAATAATCTCAGTTACAAAAGCAGTAACCCACTGAGTTCTGCACATAAAATACTGTTCTTGGATACGCATAGTAAGCATTCTTTGCAGCAGGCATATTAACCCTCTGTGCTACATCAGATGATTCAAAACTGCCACTAAACAAAACTCCCATCTCTTTCCAGCAGATACATTAGTCACCAGAGTTATCGTGACACTTTTATTGTTGCTTGAAAACTGCTGGATATGTAAGGAACTTTGCAGTGCCAGCCCCCAGTAACAAACCCCCCCGCCCCCACCCTTCCAGCATCCCAGGGAAACGCCTGATGCCGGGTACAGCCAGCCCAGCCTTGCTATCACCATCCAATGATGCCCCTCATTTTCACATAGACCCTCTCTCATGTGTACTTAATTTCTTTTATAGTGCTACTCATCTGAAGTATGTACGGCAGGGAGTTGCAGTGCACTACATCACACACATACTATATAGCGACAATGACTCATAAGTGCGAAAGTCAATGTATAGAAAATGTCACTTATGACATTGAGGGCTACAAGGAGTAAGAGTCAGATGTTATCCATACTGGTAGGCAGTGGCATAGCGAGGGTGGGTGCCACAGGGGTGGTTGCCCCAGGCGCAATATTCTAAGGGGTGCAACATTTTAAGGGAAAAATAATTGTGGTGGAAGGGACTCGAGTCACGTCGGTGCAGTTGTCTGCAAGTGCAGGTTATATTGTCTTGCCTGCCTTTCCCCACAGAAGGACTGCATGGATCTGTGCCCTAACACATTACTTATGGACTCAGGGCAGGTGGAGGACTGCTTGCGCTGCTTCCCTAGCGGCACAACAGCAGAACGTCTCTTATGGTACCACAGTACCGTACAAGGAATTTTTTTCTGATTTTTGGCAGGCAGGATCATTTCAACCCAGAGTTGCTGCCTGACATCATGTGTTGGTTTGGGATGACGCGTTGAGTCAACTGGGGGTGTGGCATCCAATCATTCTTTTATCCATCATTCAGTCTTTCACCATCTATGTTTCCATCCATTTCAAAACCTATTCAACCATTTCCAAACGTATCCATCATCTATCCTTTCATCCATCATTTCACTCATCCATCCCTCCATCCACCCTGTCACTCATCCATCCAACCATTTACCCTACACCCATTAAGCCATCCTTTCACTTACTTATCCATCCATCCATCCACCCATCCATCCATCCATCCATCCATCCATCTGTTTACTCAGTTACTCATCCACCCATTCGTCCATCCATTCACCATTTCACTCAGCCATCCATCTGTTCTTCCAGCTCCTCACCCTCCCTTTCACTCATCTATGCATTCTTCACTCATCCATCCTTACATATTTCTTTTCACTCATCCATACACCCATTCACTCATCCATCCGATTTATCATCCATCCATCCATCCATTCAACCATCCTTCCATCCTCCTTTTCTCTCTCCATCCCCCTTTCACTTAGCCACCCCTTCACCCACCCACCCATCCATCTCCTCATCCACTCATGAATCCATCCACTGACCCTTTCACTCATCCATCAATCCTTGCACTCATCCATCCACCCTTTTACCCATCCAGCCACACATTTACCCATCCATCAGTCATTACACCCATACATTTATTTATTTACCCTTTCTCGTAATCATCCTTCCAATCACTCATCCATCCATCCTTTCTCTGATTATCCATCCATTCACTCATCTACTCTTCATTTCACTAATCCATCCAGCCATTTGCCCATTCCTTCACTTACTTACTCATCCACGTTTTCACAATAATTATGAGCTGAGCCCTTGTCTGCAGAGTTGCAGATAGAAGAGGCCAATCAAGAACGTCACCCCTGCTGTAGTTCCTAAAGCAAGGGGTGGGGTGGGGGAGGGTTCACTATGCTCCTGCACATAGGCAATCTGAAAACCTGGAAGTAATGAGTCATGCACGATGCACAGTGCCAGGACTTGAGGTGACATGGTGTTGTTTCCAGGGCTTTAAGTGGGATGAAAAGCTTGGGGGTCTCTCCAAAGGGCGTGGCCGATGTAATTAAGGGCGTGGCTTAAACATATAATCTGAAAATCTGTGCTTAGCATAGTGTGCTGCCTGACTGGTATTCTGTTACTTCTGTTATTGTATGCAGTTATATAATACATTACACCTACAACACGCCAGGACTATTGGCTTCGTCAATGGATGTTAGTTGCATAAAATAAAAAAGCAGCAACTATGGCTTTGTTGTATATAATATTGAAAATGCTTCAGTTCTAAAATGATGAGACTGTGAAATAACTATAACCCCTTCTTTTTAACTTCTTTCACTGGCTTCTTTTCATGAACTGGATTCTGTAAATGTCTTCCATCTGGCGAGGTGCAAAATGTTTCTTTATGTACGGTAAAAACAAAATGTCCTGCCCTAGACCGAGGCAGGAAGAGGCCACCACATGCTTTAACAGTCCAGACTGGCCATTGTCATGTGACAATCAGCCGGCAGACATGATGACAATGGACCGGGTGGGGCTGCTGTTGTGGTCAGAGGAGTGCAAGGCGGCCCCGCAATGCCAAAAATTACAGACAAAAGGCATCCTTAAGAGGGATCTTCATGGACAATGGACATGAGATCCAAATCATGGACAGTTCATCAAATTTACGGATGGTTGGTCACCCTAGTGCATGACGTGCGATAGTTTTTGATGTTGTCATGCTATCACATCAGTAACAGGGGCTAAAATCCTATTTGGGGCTCATTTGTTTCTTGTAAATATGAAGATAAACTTTCAGTCATAAATAATATATTGCAGCAAAGGATGCAAGCAATATTGATTCCTTCATGTTTTACTGCTTTTGGTCCTGAGAAAAATTCATGAGCTAGCAGGGGGTTTTATGTACAGTCAGCAATGACTGTTTATCTAGCTCTCAGAACAGACTAGATTGCCCGAGGGCACTTGCTTAGTTAGTGTTGCCATGCACTGCGGGCCTCTTTATGGGGATTTCATGTAGGGCAGCACAACAAGTCACAACTTGCTGCGCTGCCCTACATCAAAGTGAAAGGGAAGGAATGACCCATATTTATCTAATACAGTGCATTCCTGTCCTTTCCCCAAGTGCTGGTGCCGTTTTGGCAGCCTAGCACCAATGCAGGCACCCATACCTTGCACCATGGCGCAAGGGTGCCTGTGTTGTCAGCAGGATTCTTTTTGTGAGGACGGGGCACAAAAGCAATCCTGAGAGGCATTTTCCTCTTTTCATGTGTATTGCAGAATCCAGCACACATGGAAAGAAGATCTATAACTAGGAGATTAAAAGTTATTTCTCCTAGTTATGCCTTTCTTTGGGAGGCATAAGGTTTTGGCGCATCCCCAGGTTTACATGGTCTTGTAAATCTGGTGAAGCGTAAAAATCCATGGGTGTTGCATGGGAACACCCACAGAAACTCCCATGAAATGCCTCCAAAGTGCAGAGTAAGGCAACTTAGCAATTGCCTTACTCCAGATCTATGAGGCCATTCAAAGCCACTCAAAGAGGCTTTGCGTGATCTCATAGATATGATTTTGTAGTTTTCCCAGCCGGATCATCAGAAAAAGTGATGCACCGGCGGCGTCGCAAGGGCTCATAAAATATGGCCCTACTTCTGTGTGATGACGACCCTTTGCAGAACTGACCATATGCACTTAAATACATCGTATTAAACTGTCAGTTAGCTTTGCAAGTACATACATACATTGAATTCTACATATTCCTACTATGGGGATGAGATGAGAAGTGGGTGAGGGACACAGATAACTGGCTCTCTCAGCGGACAAAGAACATGGTGAGAGTGAGGTAAAAGATCTGACGAGGTGATCAAAGGGGGGAAGCCGGACACAGAGGGATCTCCAGGTAAAACTATATTTTAAGGTTTCACAGATAAATGCATACTATACACAAGTTCTGTAATGGTGGACTACGAGAGACAACAGACACAGAGAGAGGGTGGCGGGTGGACGAAAGACATGGGTTAGAGATATCAATGTGGAGTGCAGGTGGGGGGAAAGGAGAACAAAAGGGATATGGGAAGCACAGGCACTCCCAGGAAGCAGGCACTGGTGGAAGTGCAAAAAGAGCCAGTCAGAGACATGGTAAACAGGCTATGTACCATGGGAGGGATAAACATAGCTAGTGTTGTGCCGCCCCGCACGCAGCCTCCAGTGCATGCCCTGCTTGCCGACAAGTGTCAGCTGGCGAAGTGGCACTCAAGTCCTTCACAAGGGGGTGGTCAACAACGGGAATGCGCTTCGCGTTCCATCATGTACCCCTACCTTTCCTCCCTTGGTTTCCCTGTGATTACCCCTCACTTACCTGTATTCCAGTGACCATGTCAGAGAGAGCAGGAACAGCCTAGGTGTTCTTCTTCCGGGGCATTGTTGCAGCATCGGCGTTCCCTCGCCAGCCAGCCTTGTTACTTCTCTTCACCGGCAGCTTTCCCTAATGCTGTTCTTCCTGTTCATGCAAGGGAAAATATACAAAGAGAAGTATCTAAAGACTCATAGTTCCTTCAGCAGTGTGTGGTTAATTTTCTGCCTTGATTCATTGCCGCTTCTCCTCCTATGCTGCAAAATAAGAGAATGGTATTTGAGTTTGGATTCTTGAATTACTTGTTTAACCTATCCTGACCCAGCACCTTTTTGTGAAACATTTTGTTTCTTCTTTTATCTTGTTTAGGAAAATAAGCTTTTTGTTTTTTTCCTAGTTTTCCAGGTTAGTACATACTTAAATGGATCTAATGATTCCTGATGGTGGTCTCTGTTAAGGTTGGTATATTTCACACTTATCATTGTTTAATGCTTATATTCTGCAGTCCTAATAGTTAATTTGCATACTTCTACCTTTTAAATACCACTGTGTCAGTATCAAGTTCTAGTTGTTCATATCTCCTTGTACTACCAGCAGAACATTCAACAGGTATAAACTCCCACATTAGCCACACGTTCTATATAGCACTCTCGCAGTTCTAGGGTCATACTTACCTTTTATACTTTTACCCAGTATGAAACACATGCGAAATCACACCGGATGGACCATTGGATTCAACTCCTTCTCCCTTTCCTTGTTTTGTTTTCCCCTCTTGCCCACCTTCTCCTCTTTTGCTTTGTCCTTGTTGAGCGGAGGGGTGAGTGAGGGAAGTTGGGATCCAGCATCTGTTCCTTCCACATCGCCCCTGCGGAAACCCCAGGTGAGCCACACAGCTAGACAATAAAAAAACCAAAGAGAAGGAGTAAGGACAATTATTGTAGAGAATTATTTCATTGCCCAGATGATCTCGATCAAATCAAAAAGGGAGGCTATTTCCTGGACTCTCTAATTATCCCATATTGAGAGAAAACACTCCTGTTTCTATGTGGCTTATTTTATCATAGAGTCCTCTCCCATTATAGTAGCAGATACCAGGAAGGCTTGAACCCTCTTCTGGGGGGAGCATTTTGTTGTTGTCTGATTGCTCAAACTAGGAAGCAGGATAGGAGGTTCAAAATGTCTACTGGTGATCCCCTAATTGTTTCAGTTTAATGAAAGGGTACACTTGACACATTAGAAACTAGAACAGGACTTACACAGATAGCTTAATGGCTTCCACATCCGCAGGTCAACATGATTTAGCTAGTTTAATCAGCAACCAGGTGACCCAGCATTCATCAGGACCATCCAGGTCCCAACATGTTAGATGTTATTTAATTCCTGGGGCCTGTTGCTGTGGGTTTACGATATAAACCAAACACACCAGCCATTTACACATACAATTGATTTTTCTTGGTCCCTGGGATTCCCACATCAATGAGGGAACTCCAGCAGTGTACTAGGCATGGTGATTAATGCAAAAGGAACAAATGCAAAAACAACAATTGATGGACAGAATGCAGAACAATGTCATACATTCACCCCAGTACAGAGATCTGGGCCTAAATCCATCGTTTTTTTTGCTCACCATGCCGTTCCAGTTTGAA
The DNA here is from genome assembly GCF_964204655.1 of Triturus cristatus. NCBI lineage: Eukaryota > Metazoa > Chordata > Amphibia > Caudata > Salamandridae > Triturus > Triturus cristatus. The sequence continues at coordinate 483,596,351 of NC_140580.1, read as the reverse complement.
CCCAGCCATATGCAAATCAGTCTTGGCCCTGTGCCTCATGGGAACAGTCCACCCCGACCTGCCAAGCCAGATCCTCCCTGGATTGGAAACAAGCACCCTAGGACCGGTTTCGGGGTTTCACCCCTCTTCAGCCAGGATAGCTTGGTTCCAGTGGCATGGAGAGCACGGGACCCACGTCTGGGCATACCCTTCCCACTCGGGTTGACAAATGCAAAAACAACAGTTGATGGACAGAATGCAGAACAATGTCATACATTTACCCCAGTACAGAGATCTGGGCCTAAATTCATCATTTTTTTGCTCACCATGCTGTCCCAGTTTGAACCCAGCCATATGAAAATCAGTCTTGACCCTGTGCCTCATGGGAACAGTCCAGCCCAATCTGCCAAGCCAGGTCCTCCCTGGACTGGAAACAAGCATCCTAGGACCGGTTCCCATGAGGCTCAGGGTCAGACTGATTTGCATATGGCCATGTCTGAACTGGGGTGGTGGAGTGAGCTAAAGAATGATGATGGATTAAACCCAGATCAGTTGACTGGGGGTGAGTGTTTGATTTGCTCAAACGCTCCGTCCATCATCCCCTTTGGTATCGCTTTGTTAACCCTCATACCCACTCTTCAGTTCACCTTCTGGACCTGTGGAAGGACTCTCAGAGGGCTGTCTGCTGCTCTGGTCAGCTGTGTCCTCCACAAGACTGCTTTACTGTACCTGGAAAAAAAGAAAAAGAAAGTCTCAAAGCCGTGCTATTATTGAATGTTTATTTTGTTGTTTTTTAGATTGTGAATATTTTTGTCCAACTAATGAATTATGAATATCAATGTTATATGAACAATGAAATGTTAATACTATACATTTTTGTATGTGTATAGACAATCTGTGCTCTAATTGAAGAAACTAAATTAAAAACAAATAAAAATAAATAATACATAAAAAATAATTTTGTTTATATTGCATTACACAAGTTACATTTATATTGATTTCTGTATGTTGTCTAGGTCCAGAAATTATATTCTATTTTCCTAAATCTGTTTTCTTTTACAACTAGACTGTGCCCTGCTTTCACACAAATGAGTAGTCACTATTGCATTGCTCATGAAGCCAACTTGGAGCCAGAGCAGGGGAGGCACCAGGTATAAAAAGAGAACCCTCAGACCCATGCAAAAACAACAGTTGATGGACAGAATGCAGAACAATGTCATAGATTCACCCCAGTACAGAGATCTGTCCCTAAATCCATCGTTTTTTTGCTCACTATGCCGTTCCAGTTTGAACACAGCCATATGCAAATCAGTCTTGACCCTGTGCCTCATGGGAACAGTCCAGCCCGAACTGCCAAGCCAGGTTCTTCCTGGACTGGAAACAAGCATCCTAGGACCGGTGTTGGGGTTTCACCCCTCTTCAGCCAGGATAGCTTGGTTCCAGTGGCATGGAGAGCACGGGACTCACGTCTGGGCATACCCTTCCCACTCGGGGTGACAAATGCAAAAACAACAGTTGATGGACAGAATGTAGAACAATGTCATACATTCACCCCAGTACAGAGATCTGGGCCTAAATCCATCGTTTTGTTGCTCACCATGGCGTTCCAGTTTGAATCCAGCCATATGCAAATCAGTCTTAACCCTGTGCCTCAAGGGAACAGTCCAGCCTGAACTGCCAAGCCAGGTCCTCTCTGGACTGGAAACAAGCATCCTAGGACTGGTTTCAGGGTTTCACCCCTCTTCAGCCATGATAGCTTGGTTCCAGCGGTATGGAGAGCACGGGACTCACGTCTGGGCATACCCTTCCCACTCGGGGTGACAAATGCAAAAACAACAGTTGATGGACAGAATGCAGAGCAATATCAGAGTACAGAACAGAGATCTGGGCCTAAATCCATCACTTGTCTGATCACCATGCCGTTCTAGTTTGAACCCAGCCATATGCAAATCAGTCTTGACCCTATGCCTCATGGGAACAGTCCAGCCCGAACTGCAAGCCAGATCCTCCCTGGACTGGAAACAAGCATCCTAGGACCGGTTCCCATGAGGCACAGGGTCAGACTGATTTGCATATGGCCATGTCTGAACTGGGGTGGTGGAGTGAGCTAAAGAATGATGATGGATTAAACCCAGATCAGTTGACTGGGGGTGAGTGTTTGATTTGCTCAAACACAACGTCCATCATCCCCTTTGGTATCGCTTTGTTAACCCTCAGACCCACTCTTCAGTTCACCTTCTGGACCTGTGGAAGGACTCTCAGAGGGCTGTCTGCTGCTCTGGTCAGCTCTGTACTCCACAAGACTGCTTTACTGTACCTGAAATGACTGCTTTGCTGCTGAAGCCAGCCTTTAACCCTCAGAGGTCTGCACTGCTAATTGAGCCCTGTTCCATTTCTTACACCCAGGATCAGCAAAGTGACTCCAAGAGTGTTTTAACTGCCCTGCTGATCAGAGCTCAAGGGACATAATATGCTAACATATTCTTGAACACACACGTGGACCTAGCCTGATCAAGGCATAACCTCCAAAGTGGGGACCCTCCAGTCCTGGACTCTTGGTGGTTGTGTTAAAAGAGCCCAGATAGACAAAAATCAATATCTTGGGACTTAAAAAGATATGTTTTAGCTGAAAACTGCTCTGAAAATTGAGAAAAGACCGGGACCAACCTACTCGTGGGACTGTCCAAGGTGCATTGCCAGTTAACCTGACTTCGCGGAAGCTCCTGCTGCGTTCTTCTCCGTTGCAACAAATCCAGTTCAGTGGTCCTTCACCAAAGGTGGTATCCAGCATTGTGGAACTCTCGTCGGCTACAACCTTCAGCTTCGACCTGCAGGAGATTTTCAACTTCCAAAAAAGAGACAAAGAGCCTGATTTAGATCTTGGAGGACAGGTTACTCCATCACAATGGTGATGGATATCCTGTTCGCCGAAAAATAAAATATTCAATGGGATTTATATTTTGGCGGAGGGGATATCTGTCACCGCTGTAAAGAAGTGCCCATCCACCAAGATCTAAATCAGGCCCTAAGTTTGAACGTGGAAATCTTCAATGCAATCTTATTCAGCTGCTCCAGGCTAATGCCTCCTCGGACAGCACCTGCAGCCTTACCCGCTAAACTTCTACCTTCTCAGAGGTTTTTTCTTCAAATTTCTTCTACGTCTAATGATAAGCGGTAACCAGACCCAATCCAATTCTTGTATCGAACTTATGTTCCAGCAAAGTAGAACATCTTTTTTCAGTCTTGCGTAACTGGATGTCTGCAGTTGGTGCTTTGATCTTTTAGGGACTACTTTTTAACTTAAACTTTACATAATTCATAACTCTGGTTCTACTATTTGTATTTTTGTTGTTTTGTCGTGTTGGTGCAAATTGTTTATTAAAATGTGCTCTTTTTTTCCTAATTGGTGTGGGATTTTTCTTGTGTTGTGCTTTCACTATATTACTGTTTGTGTGCTGCATACATAGTTTACACATTGCCTTTAAGTTAAGCCTGATTGCTTCTGTGCCAAGCTACCGGAGGGTTAAGCACAGGTTATTTTAGTTACTTTTGTGGCTCACCTGACAGGGATAGTGGCTGTTGCTTGAGCTGGGCAGACACCCCACGCAACCAATCACCTGTCTTAATTCTGGGCTATCACTGGAACTTTTACAAATATGCTGATTGTGGGTCTTTTTCAGCAGCATCTGTTGAAATCACTAGGGTAATTGTTAGAAATGGGATTTCTGGTTAGCTAGGGCATGCGCCTAAGCCTGGCAGAAACCACCACTCTAGTCAGGGCAAGGGAGTTACATGCTGAAGATAACCCCTGCTCACCCCCTTGGTAGCTTGACACAAGCAGTCAGGCTTATCCCAGAGGTAATGTGTAAAGCGTTTGCGCAACACACACACACAGCTACAACACACTAGGCACACCACAGAAGAAACTCCACACACGGTTATATAAAAAATAGCCTTTTTATTACTCATAAAACACAGTAGAATGCAATCACATATGTACACTGTGCCACCTGGCACTAGGTATTGTTTTACAGGGATTATATACACTACAGAGCCATTCAGGCCACTGTCATAACAATTAGAACAGATAAATGATAAAACAACCAGTCACTACTGGTAAAGGCACCTAGCATAAACACCTTATGCATCAATGACATTAGGCGTAAACCACATTATGACTCAATCTCATTAGGCATAAACCACATTACGCATCCTCACATTAAGTATAAACCACATTAAGCATGCACCCTATTAGGCATTTCCCACATTAGGCATGCAGCCTAAATTAGCAGTGCACTACAGTAACACTGGCCAAGTGCACACATCTCCTTAGGGCCTTACACCCCACCAGAATACAAGGTGATCCCCAGGCCAACTGGCCTTATCCACGGGGGCCATTCTTGGGCTTCCCTGCAATGCCCTAGGTCCCAAAAAGTCAGGCCTCTCCCAACCCGTATTTCCTTCCACACGGGGCCTCCACTGGTCCCATTGGTGTGGATGCAGTAGAGCAATGCTCCTAAAAAGATCCGCCAGGTAATTGGGGGCCGGGTGTAACTCACACTTGTCTCCTCTCCAAGAATGCCCCCATATTGCAGCTGCTCATGTTCTGGCAATGCAGCTGTGTAAAACTGGCACCAACAGTGTGCTTTCTCACTCCCCACTCACTAACGAGTTTCTCTCCCTCTCTAGGGCCAACCGGAAACCAGGAAGGATGCAGTCGCCGGGAGCCCGCAAGACTCCGGTCCTCAAACCGGAATCGGTAGTGTACCTTTTCCAACCCCACTCACCGGGGCTTCTCTCTGCCTTCCCCGACTTCGGCAGGCACACGGGGCTCTCCTCTTCTGCACGGGTTGCCCCGCCCACCGTCAGGCATTGTCACGCCTGGCTTCCTCTTGGAGGTGGCCCAAGGCCTGCGAGGCTTTGCCTCCTCTGCTGGTCACGCCCCAGCTCAGGCTTCGTTCCTGACTGACTTTCTGCACAGCCACGGCGCTCGCTAGGAGCGGAGTTGTAGACCCTTCCTCAAGCTCTTGAAAAAGGAAGATCTGTTAGCGTAGCGCTGATTACACACTCTCGATAGGTGGAACAGCGCTGAAGGGCAAAAAAGCTTACAGAATGCTCCTCGAGCCACCAGTGCCCCTCACTTGTGCTGGTTTAGGGAGCAGAGCTGAAAGTGCTCCTCCAAAGCTTCTGGAAACTCTGTTTAGAGTCCAAAGAGCACTCGCCTGGCGCTAGATCCCAGGAATCCCCCAAGGCAGAGCTGGGCCCTCAGTCCTTTGACGGCAGGGGCAAAAGTCCAGCTCTCACCACACACTGGATCCATGGGCACGAGCGGCAGAGCTGTGCCCAGGCAGGCCAGCTCACAGGGCCCTCTAGCAGAGGGGAAGTCCCTTGTGGGGGTTCCTCCTGGTGCCCAGCAGTCCAGGTGAGCACAAGAAACACACTGTACATGGGTTTACAGCCCCAATATTTATACCATGTTTAGTCTTTGTTCTGCCCTGGCACAGGGGAATGAGCCTAGTCTAAACCAGTTCTGGGGGGTACTCAAGCATTTCTGTACAGTGCTCACACACCCTCATTGTTAGGCTAGGCTCTGGCCCCAGACACACCACAGGGGGATGGAGTAATCATTGTACAAGGCAGGCACAGACCCATTCAGGGTCAGGGGCTGCTTCTCCCACTACTCCAAATGCAGATCTGCCTATTCAGCCTAGCGCTGACTCACCCAGCCCCTCTGGAGCCAGTGCACCTCACCAGCCACTGTCACTCCAGAGCCAGACATGTAATACACATCAGGTAGGCACAAAGACACATAGCACACAGAAATGCCCACTTCTAAAAGTGGCATTTCTAAAATAGTGATAATAAATCTGCGCACACCACTACGCAGCATTTATTACTACTATTCCAAACATACCAACCTTGATTCCGCTACTCCTCTCAGATCAGAAATTACGACTGAAACACTTATCAGGGAATCCCCAATGCATTTTTATGAGAGGGCAGCATCACAGCAGTGAGTAAACTGCACGCACAGGCCCTGCATTGGCAGAGGCCTGAGACAGGTTTGAAAGCTACTTTGGTGGGTGGTGCAATCAGCGCTGCAAGCCCACCAGTAGCATTTAATTTACTGGCCCTGGGTATCTGAGATTCCACTTTACAAGGGACTGATAGGTAAATGAAATACACCAAACAGGTGTAGACCAATCTTACCATGTTTACCATAGAGAGCACATGCACTTTACACTGGACAGCAGTAATAAAGTGCCCAGAGTCCTAAAACCACCAACACCAGGTCAGACAAAATACCAGGAGGAAGCCAAAACGTTCAGGGATGACCCTGCAAAAAGGGACAAGTCCAACAGTAATGCAGAACATATCAGATAGCAAAATACCAACACAATCAAACATAAAAATCACAACACAATAAAACAGAACAACCCACTCACAACAGAGCATAAATAGAAAAAACCTAAATATACTGTACCACAAAAATCCAACACATCCTGGCATACAGAAATTCTTTTTTTTAAGGTTTTATTGTGTTGTGTTGTGTTGGTATGGTAAGTTATAGTGGTGTGTTGGATTGTTAAACTGAATTTTGTGATGTCATTGACTTGTGTTGTTGCACTTTGTTGATGCTTGCTATTTTGTTGTGGTGTTAGACACCTGGTGTGATATTGTTGCATTGTTGTGTTGTTGCATTGTGTTGTTTTGTTGAGCAGCAATGCTGGTATTGTGGTGCAGTTTTATTATACGGAATTATGGTGTTGCTGTATGTCTACTGCAGTCTGTTTAAATATGCACACATCTCCTTTCTACCTATGGTGGCATAAGGTGTTTGCACCAAGCACTGTCCTGTTTACCACCAAATACTTGTGATGACATCTGACAAAAATGTTTTATGATCTGGTCATTCTCTAGGAGCCACCAATAGAGAATGTATGGGCTTCATATTGGTTCTTTTAAAAAAAAATCAGCAACAAATAAACAGTTCTTTGATGCTGTGTCTGCATGAGGGGATGTATGACTGCCAAAACAGAAAGGTCTTTAGTACATTTTACAAAACGTCCACTTAAACAGTACACCCTTCAAATAATGTATTGCAAAAATGAGCTAAATATCTTGCTTCTAATACATAACATATACTTAGCTCAGATTTGCTAATATTTGACATAAGGCAGCTCAGCAAACAAAGCTGCTGTGCTGACTTGTATGAAAGGGACAGTTAAAATATCTAGTGAGATAATGTGCAACACTGGTGCACTTTTGGTTGCCATGCACCAGGCACACGCCCTTGGGCCATAGTGCAATGGTGTGTTTTTTTTTTTTAAATCATGAATTTTGTTCTGGAAGGGGACCCTTCAGTACAAAAAATATCCTTTAAGATCTTTCCCACTTAGTATGTGTGCTGTATAATGCAGACTTACTAAAGAATTGGCAATCGCACCTCTTAAAATTATAACTCAAATTGTAAATGAAAATGTTTTAACTTACACACAATTGATAGGGTGCACGCAGGTATCACCCTCTGACCCTGGGCGTAACAAAATATTACAACGGATTCATTTTTTAGTAGGGAGAAACGTCCCCACAATGCACACTGCTGAGTAATTGTATTGAGGTTAATTCAAATGTTCCAAGTTTTCTAATGATTCATTTGGCTACATTGTCCATTTTGAATCAGACTGTTCAGCGGATGTTTTGAAAATTTCATATGATAAATAGGATAAATAGTCCCTTGAAGAAGGGCTAGGCCCTAATTGCATTGGGATTCTAAAATCCATGTGATATGTGACAAACAAAGTGTGATGAAGTAACACGAAAAGCCTGATTACAATGAACAACACAGTTGCGCATTCAGGACCGACCGACCTCCGGTCGGTGGTCTTGACTGCATGATAATGATTCGACCGCACACAGTGCGGTCCAATACTCCCATTTCTCAGTGGGAGCTTGTTCTATGGCCGTTAACCGGCTGTAGCTCAAGCGCCCATAGAGAAAGGGGAGTTTGTGTAAATCCCTGCACCCTGTGGCAGGCACCTCAAGGTGCCTGCCACACAGTGCAGGGATTTACAGGAGGGCATCATAGGTACCCCTGAGGTCCAAAACCATAGGCCACGGCGGGAAGGGGGCCTGCTAGGGACCCCAAAAGTTGCTTTCTGACAGCCTTTCCATGTCGGAAAGGCCGGCCCGGAAAGGCTGATGGAAACCAATATCGTAATCCGACAGAGGAAACACTGTCCTATTGGGAATACGGTGCAGTCTCCGACTGGGCGGCAGGTTCCTGGATCCTGTCAGAATCCAGTCGGAATGACTGGCTGGTTTCAATTGTGACCACCTCAGTTGTAATTTGGCGGTCGGAATTGAAAACTGCAATGTTGGTCGGAAAGCATCTGACCACCTGTCTGAGGCTTTCCGACTGACGTCATAATAGGCCCCTATCTGTTAAAGAAGAGTTCTTGTCAATAGAGGAAGATATTATACATATGGTGTTGAGTTCATGTGGATGAACAGTTATGATTGATTGACGAAATGCGATATATCTTGGAACATTTGAATTTACCAGGATACAATTACTCAGTGGTGTGCATTGAGGGGATGTTTCTCTCTACCAGGAAAACGCACCCTTTTTAATTACTGTAAAATGCAGAACACATGCAAAGTTGGAAAATTAAGGAAAAATTAAGACATTTCTTCTTGTTATTCCTGCCTCGAAAAGGTGTACTTTTTTTGGCACAAACCCCTGTTTTCAAATGACAGTATATAGGGATTTGCTTATATATAATGTAAATGCTCATGCACCACCCATGGAATGCCCCCTTTGGACAACATAGAACAAAGTAGCACATATTGCAACTTTGTGTTGCTTTGAGATACTTTCCAAAGCAAATCCTGGTTTGCATTGGATAGTAAATCCGACTCCAACACTGTGTACTGGGTGATACAAATTGATTGACAAACACTGCACAAAGTGTCAGAAAATGTGGTCCTTACAGACTGATTTGAATCAGCTGCTTTGTTAGAATAAAAATGTTTTTGCTGTGTTGATTATGTATTGTTCTATCTAAGTTAGCATTTGAGGCACCATCTTATGTGTGGCCGCTATTTTGAACCATGATCAAAACTAATCTTTCCCTTACCTAAAACACAGCTTTTGGAAAGCCTCGTTTCTCTAAGGTTGGGCCTTGCCTTTTCTCTATGAATACACTGTTCTTGTTAGAGCATACCTTTCCCACTAGATAGAGGCCTTCTCCCACTAGTCTAGTGGTGGGCACGGACAGGGTGACCTTGGGTAGGAGATAGTGTGTGCCCGGCCTCAGGATCAAAACTTATCATTCTGTACTTCTTTGTGTAGCTGCATCTGCCTGGAAAATTCCATCACCATGTTTGCTGATGTCAGTCTCTCTGCAGCAATCCTAACAGACTGGGCAGACAGGGCTCCACTCGAGTGTATCTGGAAAAAATATATTTGGTTTGTATTCTCTACTGTCTGACCGACTCTTCATTTGTATGCAAGGCTGAGAGGTGGTCGCAAGTTATCCGGGTGACCCTAATTGGGTCACTTCCTTCAGCTGGCGTCCGAACAGGAACTCCATTGGGTGAGTGGCCCATCCCCTCCTGAGGATGGGTGGGGAGGTTGAGGCCATCTTCAGGTCGGACGGACGGATCAGGGAGCCCTGCATGGGTGAGTTCCTGTACTCGCAGCGGCCCCTTCTATCCTGCCGGATAGTGTCCAAAACCCTTGGATCTGAGTATTTGGTCAGAAGAGTCAGCAGTGGAGAATAAATTTGTTTGACCTGAATGCATCAGGTGAGATTATGTTGGTTCTTTGTGGATATGGTACCATTTTGGTTTGTATTTGGTATGGGCTGAGGACCGATTTTTGGTGAAAACTATTTGCAAATACTTTGCCAGGCATAAGTAGTGAATTTGTGTTATTCTGCTGATGATCAACTGGAGGAAAGTCAGCCAGCGCCTCCAGAAGGCCCTTCGAATTTTGATATGTATGTGAAGCATGGCTTTCGCCCTATTATGTTTAGTACGCTATGGCACAAATATACGAGGGATAATGCTGAATTGCTGTGGCCTTTGACGGGCACTTTTGGTGAGCAATAGATTGAGTATTTACAAGAACAGTTGTTTAGGAAAAGAAGTAGACAGTCTATGTTTGATTCACTTAGAACGTGGAAAAAAGCTGCTAAACAGAGGCGAATGAAAGCAGAGAAAGAGGCCTGGAAAGGGAGAATGCAGACGTTGACTGAGAAGACCATAGCCTATGACAGGGAAAAGCAGGAGAAGGGTATTGAATGAGAAAATAGGTTCCAATTGCAGATTGATAAATCTTATGTGACCGAAGAAGAAAATTATACTTTTATGGAAGAATTGTTAGATACTCGACGCCCACCTCCATATGCCCCTCAGAGGATATATCCCGCTATTCCCTCACAGTCCCAGCCACCAGTTTCTTCTGCCTCTGCTGGTTCTGCTCCTGCTACTGTTGATCGGACTGCTTTGGCCACGGCACCTCCTGTCCTTTCTTTGCCCTCGCCGTCTGTGGCAACTTTCACTGTTAGTACTCCTGCTACACCTATTGTTTCAGCATCCCTTTCACCAGCTCTTACACCTGCGACGCAGGCAGCAGCGATGTTAGCGCCTGTTACTTCCGTTGCTACTCCCACTGTGTTCTTCCATCCCCGACATTACTGAGTTATGGGACGCCAGTGCGCGGGTTTGGAGACAGAGATTGGACGAAGTTTAAAGAGCACATGGATCTGGATGTGCGATCTGAAATGGGAGATGCAGGGAAAAAGGTAGTGGCCAACCAGGCTGCGCAGTGGGCCCGAAATGGAAGATGTGTGGAGTGTGATGAAAGGTTATGAGCCCTTTGTTCAACAGCATTCCCTTAAGCAGATGGGAAACAACCTTTACAACGCAGTCATTACATCGCACTACATTTACAACGCATGTCACTACATTGCAGCCATTACATTGCATGTTACTACAACACATAACACTACAACGCATGTCACTACAACGCAGGCATTACATTGCATGTCATTACAACGCATACCATAAAAACGCATAGTACCCCTACACTATCCAACACTTACCCTACTGTTGCACCCCCTGGAGTTAGAATAGTAATTTTTACCCCTACACTATCCAACACTTATCCTACTGTTGCACCCACTGGAGTTCGAATAGTAATTTTTACCCCTACACTATCCAACACTTACCTTAAATGCAATGTAATGGTATGCGTTGTAAAGGTATAATGTGATGTAATGGAATGAGCTGTAAATGTAGTTTTATAAAATACGTTGTAATGGTATGTGATGTAAATGTATGCTTTGTAAAGGATGTTGCGATGTAAAAACTGTGTTGTAAAGGCATTCGTTGTAAATGTATGCGTTGTAACGTCATGCATTCTAAGCATATGTCTGCTACTCTGTTTAGCCTTTGGGAGCTGTGTTTTAAAGGTGCAGCACCACAGATTTTATATGATATTAAAGATCATGTAGATGTAACCAATATGGAGCCTGGTCAAGTATTTGGTAGTATAACAACATTGGTTGCTTATCCAGGTAGGCTACTTGAGAAGAGCCCCACTCCGGTATCTTAGTTTCTGAATTGAGAGGTTCATCCTATATATCACCCCGAAATACCAGAGCTAACGGATTAGCACAGTATTGTCACTAGACCAGGTGTGGCGGGCCGTTTCCAAGAAAAATGGGATTATACTCCATGGAAAAGGAGTGAAGTTTTGTTTCTTAAGGCTCAGTTACCTGATCCTTGAAAGAATCCTACTGCATGTTATAAAGAATTGACTGAAGCTGCCTCTTGAACAGTAATGACACTTGTGGATAGTGAAATGTTCATTGTTTACAGGTTCCGGTTGATATTTGGATGCAACTGCATGCACAAGATCATGTTGCGGAACTGGGTGGTACATGGGTTCAAATTAAAATATGGGATCAGGAGAGGAAGCCCGGTGATAAGCCTAAGGCAGACATACTTGCTTTGCTAGGCCATATCATTACGTATATGCATTCTATTATTCCACAGAGGAAGGTTGATTGGGACAAGATAACGGCTTGTCGACAAAAGAAAGATGAGAGTGTGTCTGATTTTTTCACTTGGTTTGCAGATATATTCCTGGATTACAGTGGTCAGGATATGTCTATTGAGGGAGGTTTCCGATTGTTTGTTATTAGATTTGTTCCAATTTGCTTCCTGAGATTGTGACTTGATTGCAAGCTCGCAAGAGCACTTGGTCCCCATCTTCCCCTTCTGTTATTTTGAATATGTCATAACGTTACGAGCATAGGGAAAATGAGGATAAGGAAAGGATGGAGAAGAAGCACAAGGATTTGAAGACAAAGGTGTTGTTGCAGCAGGCCTTTAGAGGGAATGATCGAGGATGAGGTGGTTTGGCCCAACAGCTTCAGGGCACTAGCAGGCAGCCGAATACTATGCCTTTAGGGCCGAATCAGTGTGCGTATTGTAAAGAGGAGGGACACTGGTGTAGCGAGTGTCCTGTGCTTTTGCAGAAGGTGATGGTCCCTATAGGACAAGGTTCTCGTGGATGGGGTCATGGGGCTGGTGGGGCAGGCAGGGCTGAGAATGCTGCAGCCCCACAGGGTCGGTCTGATAATAATTACTTTGATGACCCTCTGGATGGACAGTATTATCATGATGATAATGACACAGATGAGGTGACAGGAATGTCTTACAGCTAGGACAGCCAGGGACAGAGTGATGGACCAGTTCAGATACCTGTGTAACAGCGGAACAGCAAGGTTCGACTAAGGAATTTTTGGTGGACACAGGTGCTACAAAAAGATATGGTCCCTGGTGTGGCTCTGTCCAGCCATAATAATGTTTTGGTAGGTTTTTCTGGCGTTCCGATTGTAAGCCCCATTTCAAGACCCCTTGTGTTGACTATCGGCGCTTTCACTGTGGATTCGCCATTTTTTGTGACATCTATCTGTGGTAAGAACTTGATGGGCTTGGATATGTTGAAGAAACTGCATGCTACAATTTATTGCTCCCCAGCAGGTGTCTATATGACAATGAGTCCAGATGTGGTGTGCGCTAAGCAGTGGCTGTCCAAAGATGCGCCTCTTTCTGTGAATTTAAAGATGTGCCTCCCACCCTGTGGGCAATAGATGAAACAGATGTGGGATTTTTGCAGATACTGCCTGTTTCGATGTGCGTTAAGGATGGTGCCATTTTACCTCGTATCCCTCAAAATAAAATACTGCAGGTAGGAGAGCGAGCCTTATTGCAGATTGTGCAGGATTTGATTTGGAAGGGAGTAGTTGAGGAGACCACTGCTAATATTTGCTATAGCCCTTTTCTTCCGATTCTTAAAAGGGTGCCCCAGGTTCCTCTGATGACCATGAAGCTTTTTATTGTTTTGTGATTGATTTGCGCAAAGTTAATAAAATAGTGATTCCCCAGTTTCTGGTGGTTCCTGACATCACCACTCTTTTGACAGTGATTCCCTCTTCTGCTAAATTATTTTCTGTCATTGATTTGAAAAATGCGTTCTTCAGTATTCCTATTCATCCTGATGGCAGAAATCTGTTTGGGTTCCCCCTAGCTGGTAAACACCTTATAGTCTCTCGAGCATCTCAAGACTCTACAGAAAGTCCAAGTATCTGTAGTCAGGCATTGACAGGTCAGTTGGATTATTTGTCGCTCCCCACAGGTAATGTATTGCTACAATACTTTGATGACTTGCTCATCGCTTCTGACACAGAACAAGGTTGTAGGAAGAGTACAGTTAAGTTGTTCTTGCATTTGGCATACCACGGACATAAAGTTTCCCTTTCTAAATTTAGTATTTTCAACAGGAGGTCACCTATTTAGGTCACCCACTGTCGAAGGATGGTAGGAGATTGACCCCGGAGCCTAATAGTACCTTTGTATAAATGCCAGTTCCACAAACCCAGAAATATATACGCACTTTTATAGGTATCACTTCCTACTGTCGTCAGCGGATACCTAACTATTCCCTACTAATCAAGCCCCTACTTGCACTAACCATGAAAGAAGTGCATGTGCCTTTACCTTGGACACCTGAATGTCAGCAGTCTTTTGAGCAATTAAAAACTGCACTTTGTTCAGCTCCAGTGCTTGGTACCACTAATTATGCCAAATCCTTTGTATTATATCTTAATGAGATGGCTAGTTGTGCGCTTTCTGTTGTAACACAGAAATTCGGAGATAAGCAATGGTGGTGTGCTTATTTTTCTGCTGTGCTTGACCCTGTCGCATGAGCCCTCCAGAGTTGTCTAAGAGTGGTCACGGCTGTGGCTATCTCGATAAGACAATTGTCTGGGCTTGTACTTGATACTGACCTCACAGTCATGGTACCCCATGCAGTAGATATACTTTTAAATAAGACCAAGATACAGAACCTCACCAGTGCAAGTATGACAGGTTATGAATTGATGTTGTTCGCCAAACATATCTCAATCAAAAGATGTGCCACTCTGAACCCAACCACATTACTACCCCTCCCTTCTGAAAATGATGAAAATGAGAAACATAATTGTATCTTCTGGACGGAAGAAGAGTTGAAAGGACGGGTAGACTTGACTGATGTTCCCTTATCTGACCCACAAGGGGTACTATATGTTATGGCTCTTGTTTCAAACTACCAGATGGCACTACAACTGCTGCTTATGCTATCACCACCTTGCGTACAGTCATAGAGACATCACGAGTCCCGTATCAGTCAGCCCAAGCAGCTGATTTAGTCACCTTTTGTGGCACAGGATAACCCGAAGTCATAGGGTGCTATCCCTGGCACCGCTGGGGTCCTAAAATCGCCGGTACTTCACTTTATCGGAGCTTGTGGATTGAAGGAGGGACTGTTTGTCAATAGTTATACTGACAGGCAGTATTCCTTCAGGGTCGCTCACAATGTTGGGCAACTCTGGACATAGAGAGGGTTCCTTACTTCTCATGGTACAAGGATCCAACATGGTCACCTTATATTGAGGCTTTTGTCTGCTTTAACACTCCCTAAGAAGTTGGCAATAGTGAAGTGTAACGCCCACAGAAAAATTACTGATGATGTAGGATGGGGGAATGCTTTTGCTGATCAGACAGCTAAGGAAATGGCACGGACTAAATTAAAAGAATGTTTGAAGCAGGTCCCACTAGGTGGGTGCCTGAAGTTACCATGTTTGAGGTACACTTGAGAACCTAAAGGAGATACATAGTGAGGCCACAATAGAGGAATTAGCAATGTGGCAGGAAAGTACAGTACAGTTAAACGATGAGGGATGTTGGATTGATAAGTCAGGAAAGCAGAGATGGATGTTGCCAGATGCATGTGTTTTCCCTGTATTCACAATGGCCCATGGCCCAGCCCCTATCAGCACTAAAGGTATTTCCAAGCTGTTACACCCTGTATGGCAGAATCACATTTTAAAAACAGCTGCACATTTAGTGAATTACTGCATGGTGTGCATGATGCACAATCCTGGGAAGGGTACCCCTACACCACCCGGAAATGTTGCACCACCCACTTTCCCTTTTGAGGTAATCCAGATGGATCATATAGAATTATATATAGGCGCAATTATTTGAAGTATGATTTGGTGGTTGTCTGTACATTTAGGAAATGGGTTGAGGCTTACCCCACTAAAGACAATGCAGCCATTACGACTGTAAGTTGCCACTAAAGGAGTACTTTCCTCATTTCAGCTTGCCCCGTTTGATCTGGAGTGATAACGGAAGTCATTTTAATGCCAAGGTCATTCAGTTAATTTGAGATGGTTTGCACATAAAGCAGAAGTTTTATGTTGCAAATCACCCACAGTCAGCAGGTTTAGTTGAGAAGTGCAATAGTACTCTCAAACTGAAATTGACAAAGATTCAGGAGACAACAGGGTTACAGTGTCCAGATGCTTTACTATTAGCTCTTTTATTGACAAGAGCAACATCACATTCTAGGAGAGGATTGTCACCGTACGAGGTCGTGTTTGGACGCCCGGCAAATGTCTGGGGCGTCATGCATCCTCATCGGTTCTCAGATATTGTATACCCATAATTAATTGACTACCTTTGCCAGTTAACTGAAAATTTGTGTTCTTTTCACCAACAGGTCCGGGAAGCCCTGCCAGTCACACCAGAAGGGCATTCCGCCTGGCGATTTCATCCTGATTCGTAATTTTCAGAGGAAGAAGAGCTTAGAGCAGCGCTGGAAGGGGCCAGAACAGGTCCTTTTGGCTACATGTACTGCAGTCAAGGTCGCTGGCTGAAAGAATTGTGTGCATGGCACTCATTGCAAATTTGTGCCTCTGACTCTGCCTTATGACCGGTGGGTCAAAGACGGAGTAGGGGACTCTGAGTGTGAGACTGGGTGCCTCAGTTTGTCCCCTTCAGTGATGCTAAACTGACCTGGACGCAAGCGGATGTGGAGAATGATGAAGTGCTGAATGCAGCAGTACCACAGCAGATACAAGCTATCCAGAAGCCCCTTTTTGTTGATCCTTCTGTGCCTAGAGTCACCAGGTACAATATGTGTCCTCGGCTGAGAAATAGTGTACTAAATGAGAAATCAGATTAGTCAGGGATGGACTGTGTAAGTTAGGGTTTACTTTGCTGTAGTACCAATGGAGTTAGCTTAGGGTGATGTGAGATTGGTGCACTGTTTTGACATTGGACAGGATCGATTGAACATGCTCCCTTGGAGGGGGTTACATTATCCTGACCGGCGTGGGATACATCGTGAGCTTAGGACTGAGCAAGCTCCACCACTAGTACTCAAGAGCGCCAACGTTTGATGAACACTAGGAGCCTGTACCAGTAAGGCTCTGACGGATACTGGGAACACTTACCTTCCTTATCATTTTTGTTGCATTTTTTTCCTTGCTTCATAATGCATCTCTTTGGTCGGCCTATTGATGAGGAGGAACAAACATTTGCACCACCGCATTAAGCACGGGGTTGGTCAACAAAGAGTAAAATAGTTGGCATATTAATTGTTGTGATTGCAATTGTGACAATATTCGGAATATCCTGATTTTTAGAGGAGAACTTTTCTGTACATTCCTTGGTTGGTATAACTCCCACTCCCCCTGAGCACATTTTAGTTACTTTAGCCCCACACAAAGCAGCACACAGACAGTCCTACATGGACAATGTATTTATACAAATGTTGGATCATACTCATAATGTGTCCAATGCAACTAATTGTTGGGTTTGCTACCTTCGGTCACTCATAAGAGTGACAATTTGTTGTCTATGCCATTGGCATATATTGGCAGCTGCGAGGGTTGGTATCCATAACTTCGACTAGTGTACTTCGAATTTCATATTTCTACTTTAGATATGACATCCACTGATTCTCACACTGCAAATGAATATTTACTCTTCTACTGAGGGTTTATCCCCATAGGACCAGCAGGACAGGGGACTCTAGGGATAATGTCCTCAAAGTCTTATTTGAAAACGTACCATAGAGTAAAGAACAATGCCTGGTTTCGAATGGAAATGGCCAATTTCCAATGGTTTAACATCTCTGAGTATTTCCAATCTTTCGGAAGTCGAAATCTTACCAAAGATAAACAGATACCTGTGCCAGTGATCAATAAGACAGCTCATTTTTGTGTCCAGGGGACTGGGGAGATAAAGGTGGGTGAGAGTAAATATATTTTCACCTACAAGCTGAATACAACTTATAGTCCGACTTTGATCCTACCCCATAAGAATAGGACATGTTACAACGCAAACTTTTACAACGCATGCCTTTACAACGCAGTTTTTACATCACAACATCCATTACAACGCATGATTTTACAACGCATGCCATCACAATGCATTTTTAGAAACTACACTTACAACGCATTCCATTGCAATGCATACCATATCAACGCATAATGCTTTTAGTGCAACAGTAGGGTAAGTGTTGGATAGTGTAGGGGTAAAAATTACTATTCCCACTCCAGTGAGTGCAACAGTAGGGTTACTTACAATATAATGCGTTGTAATGGCATGCATTGTAGTGGAATGCGTTGTAATTGCATGCGTTTGACATGCGTTATAATGCCTATGTTGTAATGGCATGTGATGTAAAGGATGTTGCGTTGTAATGGCAGAGTTGTAAAGGTAGTGCGTTGTAATGACTGCTTTGTAATTGTTGTTTCCCACCCCATAATGTCTATTTTGTCTGTGGGTCACAGGCTCACGTCTGGCTCCTGAGGGGATGGTCAGGCACATGTTATCTTTCCTTCCTTTTCCCCCCATATATGTTGCCCCATCTAACTATCAGAAAACTCATCGGGTGCAATGTAGAAGTGCATTCCTGGCACAAGTAAGGAGGGTTGTTGACAGACATCACCACACAGCAATTTAGAGATGCTGTAAAGGGCCTGCTACCTTTTTGGGGCCCCATGGCAAAGAGCCTTCAAGTTTATCAGTTAACTAGAGTAGTTGAAGCAGTTATCAATACAACTGCTGGGATGACGAATGTCACTGCTGAGTTCCAGGCTACGAGATTAGTCACTTTGCAGAACAGGATGGTGTTAGACATTATCCTTGCAGATCGGGGAGGGTCCTGTAGCATCATAGGCAGTAGCTGTTGTGTTTACATACCTGATAACGCTCCTAATGTTTATTCATCTATACAGAAATTACATAGAATATCGTCTGAGATACACCAAGAAGCAGGTACTGTTGTGTGCAGATTTTGATTCCGTATATAGGTTTACATAGAAATCCGGCCCTTATTTAGACATTGTCCGTACAAACCAAATACAGGCATGGCCACCTACATCCGTCCAACCACGTCACAACGATTTCTTGGAAAACCAGACCCTTAAGCCTTTAGGAATTTCCCTCAACTTGAATATTGATTTCCCAAGAGCTCATTAAGTATGCATGAACATCTATTCCTTAGGGGTTCATTCATGACGTTCCTCTGTTCGACTTTTACGTCAATGCTGGCATTCCTAGATACCTTCAAGGTATAAATATACCAGCCCTTGCCCTGGCAAATTGAGGATTAGATCCAACCCAGACTACGCGGTTCGCCACGGCAAGTTCGGAAGGAGATCAAGTTCCAGCCTGATGCACTGACCTGACACCGCCATCCTCCTCGCAGAGAATCCAGCTTCAGTGCTCTCTGACTTCCCTTGCGGGGGGTTAGACTATCGAGTCCAGAAAAGAGATTCCAACCCCTCTCATTCTAAGGTATGGAGCTGACTAGAACTTAGAGAAAGTTTTGGCAACTCTTGGCTAAACTAAAACATAGCTAGCTATACTTTAGAAATGGCACCTACTTCAAACCTCGTACTGCACTTAGGATAGGTACACTAGGGTAGAACAATTTAGAAGCATCAGATGAGTATCACATTTTAGCTTATGCTATTTATGTATGTATTTTGATTAATATATGTCATAGCTATAAACCATGCTATTGCAGTATTATTTTATCTTACTGCTAACCTCGTACATATTGTACTTCGCAGTCTGTCTTACGATTGTAGCAATTCATATCACTTGCATGAGAAATAAGACTGTTTAATAAACCCTTTTATTAAAACGCCCATCTCTTTATTTCTGTGCAACTCTGTAGAAAAGAAGCATGCATGATTGACTGAGTGAAACTGTTATCTATTGTTTCCACGATTCTGAGACTGTTCCGATTCTAAAGGGAAACAAAGTTGTCATGTTTATGCGGTTGTCAGAGACTTATCCCTTCTTGTATATTCAAGAAGTTTCTAGTGACCTCTGAGTTAGCTGGCACACACAAGTAACTAAGTTTAATATACTCGATAGAGACATATTGACCTTAGTCCTATGTCAAATCTATAGTGTATGTTATTCCAATGCGCAGAGCCTATCAGGGATATAGGAACTACACTACAGTACTTGGACACCGCCCGGGTGCTTTTGGAATATGCTAACATCCTGGGGTTGGAAGATCCTCCCTTTCTTGGCTGTGGTTGCAGGTATCTTCTTTACATGTTGCCTTTGCATACAATGTCTCCCAGCTTGTTGTTCTTATTGTGTCAGTATACTCACCATCAAACAGAAAATATCGGTTCATGAAACTAATGTTGCGATTATGTTACAAAAGGATATTGATGATATGATGCAGCTAGATGAGGGTATCTTTGAGTACTGACTATATCAGCAACTACAAATAGTGATGTTTCTTATCCTTGCTCATGTTATACTTTCTCTGATAACAACATAAAATGGTTAGATCATGCTAAAAGGTGGGTCTGTTGGAATGAAAATGTTTTCACTGTGTTGATTATGTATTGTTCTATGTAAGTCAGCATTCGCGGCACCATCTTATGTTTGCCTGCCATTTTGAACCATGATCGAAACTAATCTTTCCCTTACCTAAAACACAGCTTTTGATAAGTCTTGTTTTCCAAGGTTAGGCCTTGGTTTTTCTCTATGAATACACTGTTCTCGTTAGCGCATACCTTTCTCACTAGATAGAGGCTTTGTGATTTAGCTCAGTTGCCTTTTCTTGATCAGTGTTTTTCCTCCCTATGATTGTCTCTGTCCTACCAGGAGAATTTTGGTCGCAAAGTGTATTAGAATGGATTAGTTGAATACTTCCACTCCATAATTGAGTGGACACCTTTTTTTATTTGATTTTAAGCAATCTATGGGAATAAACATGAATCCTTGCATACTTTTCCTCTTCCTCCTCCGGCACACTCTCATTCTCTTGCCTCATTCCTGAATGCTCCCTGCCCAACACCCAATCCCCATCTGCTTTCTATGTTTTCATTTTTTTTATTTATTATTTGATGATGGTCCAGCAGCTGCAAAGACCTGCTTAGTCGCTGACTTCCTTTGTCTTGCTTAACATTCACTCTTTCACATTTTAGTGCACCATTCTGCCTCACAATCCATCCAGCTAGGATGGTACGATAAAGACGGGCACCATATATTCTGACATATGCACATGCAGGCGACACAACACACACATTTGCATGGGTTACGTGTGCATGCATCACAACACATGTGTGCACATGCAAAAGACACATGTGCCTTAGTGACCACCTTAGAATAGGGTTCTTTAATAGAAAACTAATTTCAAGATTACCAATCATTATTTTATTATTATTATTCTTAAGGAGTTTTATATAGTGCTAGCCAGACCCGAAGGTATCGGAGCACTTTACAACACTTTGTAACGAGGAAAACACATATTATAGCAGTAGTAAACAGGATGCCACAAGGCGTATTAGATGTATCCGCGCATTGTAAAACGCTAGAGGCTGGGAAGTCACATAGTCTCGTAGTAGTGGGCACAGTAGTTGAAACCGCGCCTCCTTCCGATCAGGGGGATAATAGGAAGGAGTTGAGATAAGAATGAGGTAGAGGTCTTAGTGTCAAAGTGTCATTGTGCCATAGTGTGCACGCTTGTGAGTTTTTGGTGTCAATCTATCCATTTGGGAGAGAAAGCTTGAGGAAGAGGTCTTTGAGCTGCCTTTTGAATTTTAAAAAGGAGGGGGTGGTCCTGATATGGACTGGGATGGAGTTCCAAATGTTGGGCGCATTTCCAGAGAAGGATCGGGCTGCAGTTTTTTGTTTGCGGGTTTTCGGCGGGATGAGGAGTACAGTGTTGGAGCTCCTGAGGCTCCTTCATGAGTTTGGAGGCCAGGTAGGCAGGTTTCCTTGTGTGGAGGGCTTTGTGCGTGAGGCAGGCAGTTCTGAAATTGGCACGCATTTCAACTGGGAGCCATTTCAACTCTCTGAGTGCGGGCGAGATGTGGTCATATTTCTTAACTCCAGTGACCATTCTTGCTGCTGCATTAGGAGTTGATCGGAGGGGAGCTAAGTGCGATTTTGCTGTGCCTGTGGGGGTTGCATCCCCGTAGTCTAGTCTGGAAAGTACTAGGGATAGAGTTGCTTGTTTCAGGTCGTTGGTAAGGATAAAGGGTTTTATTTTGTTGAGTAATTCCAGGTTGAGGAAGGAGCTCTTTCCGGTGTTCTTGATGTGTTTGTCCATGCTTAGTTTTGGGTCCAGGGTGACTCCCAGCGATTTGACGGAGTCGGCCAGGGAGGGATTGCTGTTTAGAGCATCGATTGCTTTTAGGCATTCTGTGACTCGGGGGTTCTCCTTTTTGTTGGAAATGAGGAGGATTTCCGTTTTGTCTTGATTCAATTTCAGGTGGTTTTATGGGAGGCAGTGTTGGACTTCTCTAAGAGTATCGTTGAATCTCTGGATGTCTTTAATGGAGGAGGTTTCGAGATAGAGCTGGGCGTCGTCCGCATAGAGGTGGAAGGGTATGTTGGATCTTTTGAGTATAGTGGTGAGGGGTTCCATGTATATGTTGAAAAGTTGCGGGGAGAGAACTGATCCTTGGGGGACGCCTCTGCTGACAGGGTGTAGGTCTGACGAGAAGTTTTTGATTTTGACTCTTTGTGAGCGGTTCTGGAGAAGGGAGCCAAACCAGTGTAAGACCACCTCCTCATCCCTTAGCTTTTCTTAGAGGACCTTAATGAGTAGTTGATGTCCACAGTATCCAAGGCTGCCGATAGGTCCAGGAGGATGAGTAGGCAGCATTGGTCTGTATCAAGGGACTTGTGTATATCATCAATGATATTAAGGATTGCTGTCTCTGTGCTTCCCCCTTTTCTGAAAAATTATTGGTGGGGGCCAAGAGGTTGATGTTGTCCAGGTGTTGAGTCAGTTGAAGGAGAATGCACTTTTCAATAGTTTTGGCCAGGAGAGGGAGATTTGAGATGGGTCTGTAGTTGTTCAAATCATTGGTGTCCAAGCCTGTTTTTTTCAGTAGTGGCATGACTTTGCCAACTTTGAGGCAATCAGGAATGACTCCGGTGCTCCAGGAGCTGTTTATGATCTTGGTCCAGAGTGGTACTAGGGAGAGTTTTAGCTTTTTGGCCAGTTGGGCAGGTGTAGGCTCCAAGGCGTGTGAGGAGAGTTTAGAGGAGGAGATCAGTTTGACTATCTCTATTTCCGATACAGGTTTGAATGATTTCCAATAGTTGGGGGGGGTGATTGGGTGTGTTTCCCTTTGTTCCTGGGGCCAGGCACCAATGGAGGAGGCTGCAATTGACATCCAGGGAGAGCTCAATCTTGGAGATTTTGTCGTTGAAGAAGTTGGCGAAGTTCTTACACAGGGCTTTAGAGGCCTGTGTTAAGGATGCGGGTGGCTTGGAAGTTTGTTGCCTGATGAGGGTGAAAAGTTCTTTGGGTCTGTTTTTTGTGTTTTCAAGGGCATTACAAAAGAAGGACGTTTTTTCACACTTGATGTGGTTTTTGTACTTCTTGCGTGTTGATTTGAATTGATCCAAGAGGATTGGTGACGGATTGTTCTGCCAGAGTCTTTCTGCTGTCTTCTTTTGGCATTTATGTCTGTGTTAAACCAGGATCTGGAGGGAGTGGCCCTGACTCTTTTTTGTTTTAAGGGGGCTATTTGGCCCAGAATGGATATCATAGTGGAGTTGTAGTGAGAGGTGAGTTCTGTAGTGGATAGGTCGCCAGAGGAGATAGGGAGGAGAGAGCTTATCCTTTCTTCTAAAACATCCAATCATGAGTGAATATGCGTCTAGATGCACAAGTGCCATTGAAAAGACCTTTTGCAAAGCCAATTGTTTGGCATTTCAGAGCTGAGGCCTGCTCACTTTGCAAAAACTTGTCTTCATAGACCGTGTTATATTAAATGTAGGTATTACTTACAGTCTAGTTCACGCAGTCATTGTTAATGCATTACTTTTTCTATTGTAGTGAACACCAATAAAAGTACTCCCTCTTTTGCTAAGCAAAATACAGTAATGTCTTATTCCTGCTGAAAATGGCGAGATAAGGTGAGGTGAGGTGAACAGAATGAAGCGTGGTTAATTCTGAGCAGCACAGTCACTTTTGCAGAGTTGATGAGTGCGGTTTCAATAAGGCTTGGTTTGCAGCCAGAATGGAGCCCCGAGGCCACGCTTTAGATGCCGCGCAGAGTCGGAGTCTTGACATCCTGTTGTTTGAAGGTGACTCTCGAAACATGTTCAGCATTTAACTCTGGATTCCGTACACATCCGATAGGACACCAACTCTGCTTTGCAGTGCAGACAGACACTGGCAGTGAACGTGCAGACTTCTGCAACGCAGCAGTAAAAGAACCTACCCACATAGTAAAGATATCACAGTTGGTCAATGCCTGGGTAAACATGATAGCCGTGTAGTTCTGAGGCATAATGAGTACACATAAACTTTCTTAAAGGCATTGACTCTACTCTCCTTGAAAAGTAAAAAGTGCACACATAGCTAAAGGGACAGATCTGTGCTGTAACCGCAAACGCCATTACGTACAGGTTTTTCATTTCAGAAGTTTAAACAAACATTTCAGCTGTGCGTTTAGGACATTTTTACCCCAAAAATGACAACAAAAACTGTGCAAAATGGCATTTGAATTGTTATAATATGCTTCGGAAGTATCAGCTAGGCTGATGCTGCACTCTTGCCTATGACATACCTACGTTCTGTACCACGCCCTAGTTAGAATGTGGGGTGAAGCTTTGTCAGTTTGCTGCTGTGTGTGCCCGGCAAGACTGAGGTGTGGGGGTCTCTTTCTTGTACTAATAAAGCCAGGGTTTTAAGTGGGATGAAAAAACTGGGGGGTCTCTCATAGGGGCATGGTCAATGTAATTAAGGGCGTGGCTTAAAACACTTAAGCTAAACATCTGTGTTTAGCACAGTGTGCCACCCGACTTGTATTTTGCTGTTCTTGTGATTGCTAGTTGCATAAGATAAATAAGCAGCAACTATGACTTGTAAATAATATTGAAAAAACTTCCACTTAAAGCCCTGGTGACACAGCGACAGTGTTGCTGCTCCTGAGTTTCAAAAAGAGAAGGGAAATCCAGAGAGAAAATGATTCTCTTTAAAGATTTTCCTTCCTCTACAATGCTCACCACGCGCACATCGATGTGCCTGCTGTCACTGCAGTCCGAAAAAACCACCGGACCGCCTCTGCCAGGGCACAAAACAGAGCCCGATAGAGACCTGTTCGAGGACCCAGTAAAAAAAACTGCCGGTGCTCAGACCCGGTGAGAACCGGCCCACTTAAAGCCCTGAATAAAGTGCATACTTCTTGGAACCAGTGACGAGTGGAACTTCAATTATATACAACATGAATATCAATGCATTTCCCAAAAGCGCAGAACCACATATTCATAATGTAGTAATAAAATATCATAAACAAAAACTTCTTAATATGTTGCCATAATTATTCTATCTTCTATTACACAGCATCATTGACAACATTGCATCATGTAAACATATGACAAATCACTATACTCAAATGGGCAGATTTACAAGCCACTTGCGCCACTTTTGCGTCATTTTTAACATGGGAAAAGTGACGCAAAAGTGGCGCAAGCGGCTTGTAAATCTGCCCCAAAGTGTGGAGAACGGCGCCAAAAGGAGTGGTGTGGATCGCTGGGAGCCGAAAGCCTGATTTAAACTTTCCCCTTTACGGAGCGCGCAGCCATGTGCGGCTCGCTGAACGAAACCATCGGGTGCATGAGCCCCCTTGAAGACCCCGAAAAACATATGAAGTGGGCACAATAGGGAGTGCACTGCCCCTAACTTTAAGGTGGATGAGGTGCTTCTGTGCCACTGTTTCTTCCCGCATATTTCAACTGCCGCACAGGTGGGATGCATAGCACCTCCCTGAGGGTAACATGCCACATATCCCTGCAGGGCAGGTGAGAACTCAGTTAATTGGCTTCTCTGGACTGGGCCCATACGCTACAGTTCATCGGAGGAGCGAGGACTCCAACCCTCAGACTCCTTGGCCATACACTGCTTCACTGTGGCATCTGAAGTTGCATAATCAATACCGGGGCCCCCCACAGAGCGAGAAGCCTGCACGCCGCAGTTCATTGGGGAGCACAGGCTCCAACCCTCAGA
The DNA here is from genome assembly GCF_964204655.1 of Triturus cristatus. Taxonomy (NCBI): domain Eukaryota; kingdom Metazoa; phylum Chordata; class Amphibia; order Caudata; family Salamandridae; genus Triturus; species Triturus cristatus. The sequence goes on along the minus strand of NC_140580.1, from coordinate 483,570,454 downwards.
CTCCTTTACCATACGCTGCTTCACTGCGGCATCTGAAGTTGCATAATCAATACCGGGGCCCCCCCCACAGCGCGAGAAGCGTGCACGCCACAGTTCATTGGGGAGCACAGGCTCCAACCCCCAGACTCCTTGGCCATACGCTGCATACTGCTGAGGCTGGAGGCACATACATCAACGCCGTGGGCCCCGCAGTCCCGGGTGGCCTCTCCTGCACTCATCAGCACATGGAGAAGGGTGGGCTGGGCTATCCCCTAACATCTTCACAACTAATTCATCCTGGATGTCTTGAGTGCTTGTTTACAGACATTTTATGGGCCTTTTGTGTGGATTCTATCTGTAGCCCCTTAATGCTTTTGTCAAACAACTAGTCATTCATTCTCTGTAAGGGGCATAGCAGCAAGGCGAGGCGATAGAATTATCGCCGCTTTTGTGGCCGTTTTCGGCCGAAAAGCGGCGACAATTTTATCGCCTAATTAGCAAGCTCACGCTGACGCATGAAAATTTGCGTTAGCGCAGGAATTCCTAACGCCCAGCTTTGCATCTGTAATGAGATGCAAAGTGGGCATTCCTGACCTGACATGACAGGAGAAATGTTGCTAAGTGACATTTCTCCTATAATTAAGCCCCACGCTATGAAGCATAGCGGCAAGAAAAGTAGCGATAACCCCTGTTATCGCTACTTTCCTTATGCCTGCTTCAGGACTGACATCCATGATATCCTATGGAAGGTGGATGTCATGGCTAAGTTTGTGGGGCCCTATCAACAAGCTAACGCCACATTGCGTGAGATTATCACTGGGTTTCCAGCGATAATCTCACGTTAGGCAGTTAGCGCAAGGATTTTTTTCGCTTTTGAGATAAGCGTTGCTAATAGCACGCTATCTCAGTGATAAAAATCCACGCTAGCCGGCGATAATTATCCTAGCGCTAAGTGCGCTTAGCGATAATTATCGCCGGTTGTTGCTGATATTCCCCTTAGTTCTGCCAGTATTGAGTTACAGTACATTGGGGAATAGGAAAGCAGAATCCATTATTGGGACTGAGAAAAGACTGAGAGTCAGTAACACAATACTCTCCTTTCTAAATCAGGCAGTCAGAGTGTTATCAGACGGAAATCTCCTGTGCCGAGGTAGAGTTGGCTGCAAACCATCAAGCTATTATCACAGCCAGAGATGTTCAAGGTGAGGGGGTTGTTAGCTCAATCGTTGACCCCCTTGATTCCTCTCCCACTCCTCCCTTCTCCTGTCAACTCTCACCCTCTAACCCTTTACTCACCGTGGCACATCCCAAGAATTGCAACTCTATTTTTAATAAGCAAACTGCTGATACACAAAGATTGGGAGGCAAGTATAATATTAAAAAAAATACAGGGCAATTACCTATCAACAAACAACTAGGAATCCTGCAACTGGCCCTAGGAAGGCATTAGGGAACCATGTATCTGAAATTATTACTGACAATCTCAGTGCCCCAGGGCTCGATAAGTTTGAATGCAATTTTGTGGAACTGTTTTGTATCCTGGACCACAAGATGTTGACAGCCCTCAATGCCTCTGGAACTCGGATTTCATGCCTGGAGCAATCAGTGGGAAATCTTCAACGGTCTGTGGACATTATATATTTACACATCAAGAATGTGTTCTGTAAGTCAGAACTAGCACTTTCACCACTGTAGCAGGCGTTGATACTTCCAAAAGTCACACCAAGGGTTTCGCAAGATGTACTGAGCCCCTTTTGACCCAGGCAATCAATAAGGCCCCAGCGTCCTCACTCGAAGCCATCTGCTCCCCACAACCAATGTCATAATCTACAAATAATTGTGCCCTTACCCACATGATGGCTCCCTTTCCTATTCAGCCGTCAAGCCTCATGAGTCTAACACCCCCATAACGGCAGCCCCTCACTCATCACAAAAAGCCTCTTTTGCAGATTATCCCTGTACTAACGTTATTTAGCTGCTCCCAGCTGCAACCCCCTATGTCCTTATAATGGTGGACATTCCTTCCTTAAGGAAGAAGGCGCAGGAAAACTATGAGCAACTTAAGAATAAAGTCGTTCATTGGCTGGTGTCCAGGGCCAATGCATGCCAACTTCTATCCCGGTTTCTGGCAGAGGAGATTATCATGGTTGCTAGAGTGGGATAGATTGGCCCTTCCCAGAAGATGTTCTCAGGCGATTGTATAATAGTTAACTTTAGCAATGCGCCATGCGGGCACGATGTATCCTCCAATCTCTGGGGCCCAAAGGCACTGCCAGGGGCCGAACTTCAGTGCTTCCACTAGGCTTCTTCTATTCACTGTACATTCCTGGGCTGTCTGGTAGGGGAGGCCAGCGTTTCAACCAGAAAATTCCGCAAGATGGATTGGTCAACCATCCATGCTTTAGAAACACTGCAATTATACAACTTAACAACCGTTTTTCAACCCTGAGTCAACTGGAAGATCTTGATTGACTGAGCCCAGCTTCTGTTGAAGAGGACTTGGACTAGGCCTTGGTGCACAATAGCCATGGGGAACTAAGGGTTCTCAGCTGCGATATTGCCGGGGTTTGGAGCAAGTTAACCTTTACTGGATGGATCAGAATGTTGGCAACATTTGATACTGTATTTTTTCAGGAAATGTCAGATGTTAAGGGATGCCCACATCTGGATGGCTTTGCCTCATATATTGAACCAGCTATGTTTTTGCCCTTTAGGGGTGCCAGTGGAGGTCTCACTACATTAGTAAATTTGGGCCGCAACTGTATAGTCGATGTTATAAAGTGTAACTCGAAGGGTGTCCTCTGAACTCTTTTGACTTTCTGTAACAAGTGTAGACTGCTTGTCACTAACTTTTATAATGCAGTCATATCTAGAATGAACCAGAAACTGTTACCAGTCATAAAGTTTTTATAGATGATTGTTATCGCTCAGAACTCTCATTTACCGTGATCATGTTAGTGGGGGATTTTAACTTGCATCAAGATTATTCTTGTCATGATAACGATGGCCCAGAGTATGAGAATCCACTCACTCGACAGGTGCACCTCATGCATACATCAAGGTGATTATGATAACAGTCTAATTGTTGAGTATAATTTGATCAATTTAATGGTTTTAAGACAAAAAGCGTTAGTTTAGAGGATACCTTTGTTTAAGAGGGAGGTCATAGCACTACAATACATGGTATTTTGGTGTCTTTTTGTTTATCCTTGGAGATTTTAAAGTAATGTGGCATAATGTAAGTGACCATGACCCTCTGTTGGCTACCTTTTTCTGGGACAAAAAGCCCATTGATATAGCACCCCTATCCAAGGAGCCAGTCTTTCCAACTGACCAGGGACAGAGGGTGCAGTGGGCCTCTATTGTCCCCATAGATTTAATTTACAATCTGGTTACTTTGAGCCGAGCTGATTTTCATATATATCTTTCAGAGGAAGCCTCAGTGCAAAGCATCATGTTGTCCTATTTGAATATCTGTAAGTTCATTAAATCCGCTCTTTGCAAAGTAGGTGCTCCTTCCATGACCCAAGTAGTTAGATGGTTTGACAGAAAGTGCTCCAAATCACATAAAGATTTGCTGAAACTCCTGCACCAAACACCTCAGTGTCAGGATAAGAGCCGGTGCAATCTACAACTCGACCTGTAAGGAGGGTAAGATTCAGCTAAAAGAAGAGGCCTGGGAAAACCTCATGACTGCCAGTATACAGCGAGACAGTGTCGCCTTTTGGAGCGTGGTAAATTGTCCCTTCTTCAACAGAGACCAACTCCCCAACCATGCAACTACTATTACACCACAAGCCTGGGTTAAGCACTTCAAGGCAATCTATATTCACAAGGAAGAGGCTACTGAGATGAAGGGCATCAGGGATGGTCACACAAATGCTTTCCAAATGGCTGAGGACACCTCAGATATCTCCTGCCTTCCCTCTAATAAAGCCCCTGGGTCTGATGGATTACATGGGCTCCTCTTTAAATATTCTGTTGATTTGTGGGTCCTCTAATAACCTTGCACCTAAACTCAGCTGTTAAAAGCCCCTTTCCACCAACTTGGTGTCAATCAGTCATAGTTCCAATCTTCAAGAAGGGCAATTGGTCAGATCCAGCTTGTTTTAGGCCCATATCTCTTATTGATTGAGAGGTGAAAATTATAAGCCGGGTCCTGTTGGATCGCCTATCAACCTTGGCTGAGGAGCACAGCATTCTGTTTGACCTTCAATATTGGTTCAGGCCAGTGTGGGGTAACATTGAGCAAAACCTGAATCTCTATCCGCTGATCTGTAAGTACACCAAGGTCTAGAGGTGGGCAATCCATCTGGCCTCATTGGATCTCAGATCTACTTTTATAGAGTTAAGCGCTCCAACCTGTGGTCCATGATGGACCAGATGGGAATAGAGACCTCATGAATCCATTTTTGCACGATTTGACCAAGCACCTCTCATCTTCTGTCAGATATGAGCATAATAGTGAATGCACACAGCACTTTAACTTGAAGTGTGGGGTTCGCCGGGGTACCATTTTAGCACCATTTCTATTTATTTTTTATATTAATCAATTAGAATTAGTATTGACCAACCCTCATTTGGATGCCCCAAAGCCGGTGGCAGCCCAATTCCTGCTCTGCTTTATGCAGATGACACTGTTTTAATTGCTCGGGCAGCCAAGGGGTTACAGAGGCTTTTAAATCTTTTTATCGATTTTATGAACAGCCTCAATTTATCAACCAAGTTTTCTAAATTCCCCTTGATGAAATTTGGCCCACCTAAAAAAAACTATGAAATTTACAGCATATAAGCCAGGTTGATGAGTTTAGTTATTTGGGTGTTCAATTAGACTCTGGCCTCACCTGGCATTCGCTTATAACACGTAATGTGATGGCTTTCAATAGGGCTATGTTCAGCATTATTGTATCTACAGATTTTAAATACACCTACAGTATGTTTTTTTCCTTTCACTTTACTTTTCTGTGGTTCTAAAGCAATCAAAATTTCAACTTGTGCTGATCTCTTTTTTTTGTTTTATACTCTGTCTGACTTTTATGAGTTGTTATTTTAAATCGAATAAAGAATAATGGGGCATATTATCAAGCCAGGCGGTAAAATTATCGCCACTTTAGCGGCAGAAAACTACCGCTAAAACGGTGATAATGACCTTGATAATGTGCTCTATGGAATTCCAATTGAAGCCCATGTTAAATGTGAAGGATGTCTTACATGGGCTTCAGTTGGAATTCCATAGAGCATATTATCAAGCCCATTATCGCCGTTTTAGCGGCAGTTTTCTGCCGCTAAAGCGGCGATAATTTTATCGCCTGGCTTGTTAATATGCCCCAATGATTGCTTGATTGCTTGATTGATTGATTGACCCAGTATACTATGTTAGGACAATCATTTCACTGCACACGTTGCTGCAAATAATATATTTTGTGCTGAATAGGTGAGTGGGGACTTCTAGAGGGCTATTTTGAGGGTCCTCTTTCCTCTGCCCCATGCAGCTCTTGTAGAGTGGCCCAGCCTATCGATCACACTTCGAGCAAGAAGCGGGGGCAGGTCTCGAGGCTTTCATGGATATGCTGTCTACCTGTTCCATACTCATCACATCTCTCTGCAAGGGGGAAACTACCACAGGTGTTCGCACAGTGTAGCTTTGGGGGAGATGAGGCAGCTCAGAGGCACTCTAAGAAGTTTAGGGGCATATTAACAAGCCAGGCGATAAAATTATCGCCGCTTTAGCGGTAGAAAACTGCCGCTAAAACGGCGATAATGGGCTTGATAATATGCTTTATGGAATTCCAACTGAAGCCCGTGTTAGATGTCCTTCACATTTAACATGGGATTCAATTGGAATTCCATAGAGCATATTATCAAGCCCATTATCGCCGTTTTAGCGGCAGTTTTCTGCCGCTAAAGTGGCGATAATTTTACCGCCTGGCTTGTTAATATGTCCCTTAGTCTTTAGTAACTTGGCGGAGTGTGCAACTCAGAAGTTATTTATCCCTAGGAGGTGGGTCCTGAGCAGAATCTGTGATTCTTTATTTATTTTTTTTTTTTTTTACCAGCACTCTCTTTTCTGAATGATCAGTTTTTGGAGAAAGAAATACATGCTGGGTTTTTAGGGTGAGGCGGAACATAAATTGGATATACATTCTCTGCCCTTTGATTTGGGCATTGTTCTATCATTTGTGGGCGAGGATTGGGGTTTAATTTTAAATCAAGTAATAGAATTACATTCCTTGCTGTTCACTAAATACCATGGGCCTCATTTATGAAAAGTGACGCATTACTGCGTGAAAACAGTGATGCGTCACTTTTCACTGCGCCCTCCCTGCGACTCCAATGATGCGTCATATTTACAGTATGACGCATCATGTCGCAAGGAGTCACAGATACGTCAGTATTTCTGACGTATCTGTAGGCGCAAAAGTGACGCATTGCTGGAGAGTGTCACAAAAGTGACGCAACTCCAGCAATGTGTCCTTTCACATGGGCAAGCCCCATGTGAAAGGGCCTGCGTCAGTCTTACGCCTGCTGTGAGGCAGGCGTAAGATATTGACGCATTTGCACCCTAGAAGTGGCGCAGTGAAAGCTCGTAGATTTCACTGCGTCACTTCTACGATGCTTACTTACCTGGGAACGCCCACCCTGCATACATTATACCTGACGCAGGTATAATGTAGCGCAGGGGTTTACAAAGTGACGCATCTAGGTAGATGCATCACTTTGTAAATATGGCGCATCATGGCGCATGTTTTCTGCCACTGGTGCGTCACAAAAAGTGACGCACCGGTGGCGCAAAAGTGACGCAGGGGCTCATAAATGAGCCCCCATGTATCCTAATGATAAACTAGGAAAACAGAATATTGTATAGACATACGGCCCGATGAAAACAACAGCAAGCTGCCCACAAGTGCCAGCCGTGGAAGAAGACCTATGCATTTTCTCAGTTATTCTCAATGACAATATCTTACCTAACTTCCTCGAGCACCATGCACACACCCACAATGTACCCATTGAAGAGCCATCCCCATCACTGGTCTGCATAGGTTCTATTAGCACATGCAGTCTTCCCTCTAACACACTCACCTGAAACATAAGTTACAGTCAAACACCTGGGGCTGATTTAGAGTTTGGCAGACAGGTATGTCGTTCCCATTATTGCAAGTGCCAGAGGATATAATGGACTTGCAGTGAGGCAGACAAGATTCCCGTCACATTCATAGGCATGATGAGAACAGTAGTTTAAGTGCCCCAATATTTATCCCACATGACAACAATTCATTCATGTACAGGCTGCTTCCTTAATCAGCTTCTTTAACAATATAAACAGAACAGCAGCCATGTTACACCAAAACGATGACTCTCAATATGCTACTGTCCCAAACCTTGAACATTTACTATTTCAAAAAGGCTAAGAGTTTACTTCTAGTTTTTGCATCAAACACATTTTACATAAGGTCACAGGTGTCTTCCATATGTGGCTGCACATCTTTAATTTAGCCCAGCAATAAATACTCACTGTCCTGAAGGTACTTTACCCAGATCCATAACAGAATGTTCTTCAGCAGATGAGACTGTCGTCTATCACTCACACGAGACTCGAACATAGACTGCTCAACTTTTTCTGACAAGGAAATATCGTTCTCATCAAAAATTCTTTTGAGGCAACCGTCTTTTTTTAAATTGCACAGCAAGGTTGCCCCAATCATTTACGAAGGAGCGCCTGGGAAGTTGCACAGTTCGTCGACACTTAGAGGCATATTATCAAGCCAGGCAATAAAATTATCTCCGCTTTAGCGACAGACAACTGCCGCTAAAACGGCTATAATGGGCTTGATAATATGCTCTATGGAATTCCAATTGAAGCCCACGTTAGATGTCCTTCACATTTAACATGGGCTTCAATTGGAATTCCATAGAGCATATTATCAAGCCCATTATCGCCGTTTTAGCGGCAGTCTTCTGCCTCTAAAGCGGCGATAATTTTATCGCCTGGCTTGATAATATGCCCCTTAGGGGCATATCAACAAGCCGGTGATACAAAATTATCGGCGCTTTTACGGCCGCTTTCGTCCGAAAAGCGGCGCTAATTTTAGCGCCTAATTAGTAAGCTTACGCTAACGCGTGAAAACTTGCGTTAGCGTAGGAATTCCTAACGTCCAGCTTTGCATCTCTAATGAGATGCAAAGTGGGCGTTCCTGACCTGACATGACAGGAGAAATGTCGCTAAGCGACATTTCTCCTATCATCAAGCCCCACGCTATGAAGCATAGCGGCAAGAAAAGTAGCGATAACCCCTGTTATCGCTACTTTCCTTACGCCTGCTTCAGGACTGACTTAACCATGATATCCTATGGAAGGTGGATATCATGGCTAAGTTTGTGAGTCCCTATCATCAAGCTAACGCCACATTGCGTGAGATTATCGCTGGGTTTCCAGCGATAATCTCACGTTAGGCAGTTAGCGTGATGATTTTTATCGCTGAGGAGATAAGCGTTGCTAATAGCACGCTATCTCAGCGATAAAAATCCACGCTAGCCGGCGATAATTATCCTAGCACTAAGTGCGCTTAGCGATAATTATCGCCGGTTGTTGCTGATATGCCCCAAAATGCGGCTCTGAAAAAAAGGAAAATTAATAACTGAAATCGCAAAGTGAAAAAGGAAGTTTTTATCTAAATGATATTTATTAATCGAAACACAATTATTGTTGGAAAACAAAAATGGCTGGTTAAAGCACTGAAAGAATATGTCGGTGAGAACGTTGCTAGTGACAGTGTCGATATCTTTAATCAAAAGTTTTATTTACAAAATATTCATAATCACATAAAGCAACACTGATAAATCGAAGCCTGAATATACAAAATATTTGATCAAAGATGTAAGTTTTAATGTGCACGGTTGCACTCAATAAACGCTCAATTTTAAATATGTGAATGTACATTTTGCATTTGATAAAGTAATACCTATTGAAATCTGTTTTTGTTTTAAAGGATACCCACGGAGACGGAGGAACCAGCTCCCTCTCCGGCTCAAAGCTATCCTTCCAGATTTGAAACAGTTGAGCGGTTCTCTTCACATCTTTCAGATTGATGTCAGAATGTAATATGTTATGGTTGTGAATTCAGCAGCCAGCTCGGTAAAGTGCCCGAGGGGTTTAAATCTCTGTCGCTTTCTCTGCGTCTCCTAAATGCATCGTATGACATTTTAATAGCTAGATGGACACCATTGTGATAATGCAATCAGCTGTGCTCATCTTACTAATATTTGAAAGAATAATATAAAACAACCTGTTGGCTGAAGGTTTCTGCTTCAGCATCTTTTGCTAAAACAGCCATTGCAAAAACCATATGTCTCAGGAGTTCTTATGTTTAACAGACTTGCATATTTTCACACCTCTTTTTAACGAGCAGATAATACTGTGAAAAGAATTTCAGAGATCTTTGCCTCTGCAATAATGCTTTGAGGGAAAAACATTGAGCAATTTTAAAAGAACATTTATATAATATTCAGAAAGATAAAGGCAATTGCGAAATGAAAATAAATTTGCAGTACCAGTGTGATCTATACATCTACAGATGTAAGTTAAAAGAAAGATTTTAAACATGATATAATCTGTTTTGTTACAAAATAAACTAATTAGAATAACTTGATTTTAGGAGGTTACTGTAGCCAGATCAAAGCAAGCATTGGGAAAGCCAGTAGGCGTGACTTAAACATGGAAACATAAGCAGACACAGGCATGTAACAATGCTGTTTGAATATGTTACTTAAAACCAGAACTATCTGTATTGCTGAGGTTTGCTTAGGAACTGAGCAACATATTTACAAGATAATGAAGCAGGGCGGCGCTGCAAGCCATCTTGCTGCGCCAAGCTGCATCATTAGGAAAGTGCAGGGATGCGTCATATTTGCAGCAATGCAAAGCATGTCTGTGCTTTCCTTAGCGCTGGTGCACAACAGGCTGCATAGCACCAATGCAGGCCCCCTTGCACCTTGGTGCAACAATGCCTTCGTCGCAGGGATGATTATTTTTGTGCAGGAAGGATCGCCTTCCTGCACAAAAACAGGCATTGATGGCATTTTCCTCCTTCTAAGTGTGCTACACAAAGAAAGAGGAAACAACAAATAAAGATATTTTTCCTTGTTGCACCAGTTTTATGCCTCCCCTGGGAAGGCGTTAGAATCTGACGCATTCCCAGGTTTACAAAACCATGTAAACCTGGAAATGCATCAGAATCCATGGGTGTTGCATGGGAACGCCCACAGCAACACCCATGGAATGCCCATACTCGCAGAGTAATGTGTGAAAGGGGGCTATATTTACAAGGCCATGAAATGCTACGTAGGGTGGCTTAGCGTGGCCTTGATTTACAATTAAATATTTATTGGCCAGCACACTGCACCACTGGAGAGTCAAAAAAAGTGATTCTTCAGTGGGCCAAGGGGCTTGCAAAAATGCCTCTGAAGACTTTAGACGACCCTAACTAATTGTAAATTGCAAATGGCTGTTTACTACCTGTGGTCAGTAATTATTCAATATAATACAGACATCCCTGCAGACTCCATCACATAGTGAAGGAAGTAATGTGGCAAGGTGCACAAGGGAAGTGCCCGGATACAGCTTTGCATGCATATCAGTGCAATTGAGCCCTCGTGCTCATTGGAGGAGTGTTTAGGAATCTTATGGGCCCTGCAACAAGCACAGAATACCACCAGTTGTCATGGTGGCAAACAGCTGAGGAGAAGTGCTGCATGCTGGGTGTTAATAGGCAGCAACAATTAAGCACAGAGTAGATTAGAAATGGGGATGTAGAGAGAGTTGCTCGTGAAGAGGGGATGTAGCAGCATTATTAGATTGCAGAAGAAAAAGCTACTGCTGACACCAGCCTTTGTTCTGGAGTTCATTGAAGCTCTTGGAGGTTTATGTCTCATGTGTGTCTGGGCATAAAGGGCAGCTTTTATGGATGCTTGCAATGTCGTTGACTGGAGAATGATGGGATGTGCTCCTACATGACATCACAGCAGGAGGAGCTGCTAATCCTGGGATAATCCCTGAGCTCACCACAGCTGCAGTTGGAAGGCTGCCTGCCATGATGCCCATGGGACTGAGTGGGGGAACCACGAGGGCCGATGGGGCAAAAAGTTTTGTTTTTCCTTCATTTTGTTTTTTTGTAGATAGATAGATAGATAGATAGATAGATAGATAGATAGATAGATAGATAGATAGATAGATAGATAGATAGATAGATAGATAGATATTTACTGTATGATTAATTAGTATCATTATAGTATTCCATAAAAACTGAAAGATAAAATGGAAAAATTAAATATCATTGATTCATTATTATAATCTAAATTCATACGACTAATTACCTCAACATTTACATTATCCCTTATTCTCTGTTGGCTTTTCATGTTGGAATGAGGGGGCCAGCTGCTCTTTGGGCTGCTAGATTAAGTTAATTGCGCGCCAGTTTTATACATTTATAAAAATCGGGCAGTCAGTTGACTGGACTCTCCCTTAAGCGATACTCGACTGTCGTTTTACAGGAACTAATATTTAGAATTCGGAAGAATGGGCGTAGTCACTATTTTCACAATATTAGCAGTTTTTTGCAGATGCACACTATGTGGCTAAGGGATTCAAGTACTGTTCTGCAAAGCCAGAATACTGGATCTGTATTGCTCTTCAGCCACCTCAACTAATGCTTTTTGATGGAATGAATCCAAATATGAACCACATTAGTTGAATCTTTTATTTAAATCATGCCTGATATGCAGGAACTTGGCAGAACTTTTGAAGCCTTATGCCTTTGATATGAAATGTATGCTGATGATACACAATGTGTCTGGGGCTTTCAATAGTCAGGCATCATTAATCAAGAGTATGTTATTCTGAAGCAAGACAAACTCTGAGGAGTGTAAGTGGACCTGAAGTAAATACACTTAAGGTACGTTATGGTAGCATTTCTGCGTTGTCTGTGTTAGGATGGATAAATACATTTTAATGCAGAAAGGTGTTCCATTCAGCTGTTATAACAATACTAACAGCAACACTGGGATAGTCTACCACCCAATCTGTGTGCTCTAAAAATCTTTAACTAACAAACTGCTGTTGTTTGAGTATAAGTAAACGGCTATTGTGAAGAAATATCAACAAATAAAGTTTGTGATATGGGATGTTACTAGCTTAATATTAAATAAATTGCTTCAAGAAGGAGAACTACAGGGGGGTCGAAAAGTGACATTTTCTATTTAACTCCCATAGGAATATATATGCTAACCTGTACAGAAAAGGTTATTGAATGGAATTACACTGATCTTAGCATGAAAGCTGAATTTTAGTCAAGGAAGTGTCCTTGCTTGCATCAATGTAAATCTATTTAGGAGATTTTGAGAAGCAGACAATCAGTTGCACAAAATGTTTTTGTATCCGAAATGCCAAAGCTGGTTTAGCTTTCCCCATGTTTTTACTCCTCTAATTAGCTGCCTGCAACAGTAAGGAATGTGTTGCAGCTGCCATTACAGAATGTGGGGCTCAGTCCACAAGTCCTTGAGAAAAAATTGCCAAAGCAGTCAGGGGCTTCAAGTGACCCTCTTGGCTCAGGTATGGGGATCTCAATGGAAAACAAGCTCAAAAAGGTAGTTTCCGCTGTTCCTCAAAGTTGAAAGAGGGGAGAAGAGTCAGGTAGAAGGCTAGAACCAATTGTATCCACTTTGTATTGGAAATTGGTAATCCATTTGTCGGATAATAATGCCCTCACACACCCTTGCAGGTGTCATGCTTCATCATATGGGCTAGCTCCTCGTCGGGCCGGCAGTGCAATGCCCGACGGGCTCCCTTTATAAGTGGCACTTTGTCGGAGATCTTCAATCCGACAGCCGTATGGTGAAGTGCGGGTGAGGGGGCCTAAGTGGTGTAGATGTGGCTAAGTGGTATAAAACAGGGTTAGAGTGCCGGCTGGGAATCAGTTTTATTCTTGGGGCCTCTTTCCCTGATTAAAAACGTGAAAATGTGGCACTCAACGGAGTATAATGTCCCATGTGTGAGTGAACAAAAAAATGGTCAACATGTTTCTCGCTATGAGTGTGTGTACTCGCGATTCTTCAGGACCTAAGAAAAAACACTATCTACAAAGGAATAGAAATAATAACAGTATTCTAAACTGGGCCGTGTCACGCCAGTTGGTGACTTTTATTGAAGTACCTGTCAGTGTCTGGTATAACCTGTAAAGGAAATGATGCCAGTTAGAGTAGAACACCGTTGATACATTGGTACAGAAAAATAGCCAATAGGTGACTCTTCAACCATGCTAAAGGTAAACACTGTGGTGGTTTCCTAAAGCAAAAATGTTTTAACTGGACAAATACATTGGTGATGTGTCCCAATGGTGAACTAGAAGTGGCTATTCACCTGTGTGGACGATATAAAAATGCAGTAGGAAATACTCGAGAAAGGACTTACCCTATTTGGTATCAGTTTAGACAGCAGCAGTACTCGGTGGGTGTACATAGAGCTAGAATTTCTCATAAAGTAGAACTGCACACGAGACCAAATAATGATAAGGGTAAAACAACAATTAAAAGCAGGCACTAAGTAAGGCAGTACAGTTGTGGTCTAATGTATTAATGTACTAGCAAGCTTATCCCTTGGGAGTAAGAAATATATATACATCGAGGTAACAATAGCGATGTAAAGGCAGTCATCCTGTAAGGTATAACAATTGCATCCAATATGTAAAGAAACATCACAATTCTAAGGTTGTAGGCATAGAGTGTTTTGACCTGGTGTCAGTGGAGTTGGAAAGCAGACTACGCTTAAAGGCAGTTGGCTGGAGAGACCCCTCATGTATGTATGTGGTACGAGCTGTGCGTCGTGTGGCCGCATAGTGATCCTACGCAGAGGATCATTGGATGGGTGGGAGCCGGTGTTGCAAATGCCCGAAGACAAGTCCTGTAAGCCCCACATCGCTAAGCGGAAAGGGCTAAGCCGCCGCAAGTTAATATGAAGGGTCACCGAAGGAGGTTGTGACCGATCGGGTGGACTGGGATGAATAAAAGTATATTCAGAAGTGGCGCGAGCTACTAATTGAAAACCTAAATGCGCCGGCGTTCCTAAGTCAATTACTAGGAGGGGAAAGGAAGGGAAAGCAGGTCCCAGAGAAAGTGAGGCTAGAAGTTTAGCGGTATTTGTAATTAGGGCGTAAATCTACTTACATTTCGTGCCGCTCATGTCAGCCGTATTGACCTACCCTCTCCACCGAGTCCGGAAGGTGACTAATGCATCAGAATGGTGAGCCTAAAAAGAGGAAATCGAAGTCAGGTGACTAAGGGCGGGGGTGGAGGTGGAACTGTGGTAGAATGGCGGCCATCATGGATAGGGATGTGATCTCGATCAGTAGACCAGGAAAGTTTGTGAATGTGGCGGCCATCTTAAAACGGAGGGTTAAACACTAACTGTATAGTCACAGTTGCATAATGGCTGGGAAAACCAGTAGAAAGATGGCTATTTTTGAAACACTTAGTGTGATTCTTGGTGGTACTACTCGGGAGGACAATGTAGGTGGTACATATCGGGTCTGGGAATGTATGCCAATATAATGTAGTAAAGGTCTCATAATGGGACTGTAGCCTCATCCAACATGGGGGTCATACTCCTGGTACAGTGTAGAATAGCTCAGGTTTTTATCGAGCTCCAAGGGATATCATCGTTGAGGCCCCCAGTGTTAGAGGATAAACGGTGTATCCATCTCTGCTCTCTTGCGAAAAGGCTCGATTTGGTAAGAAGGGGATTGGCTTCTAAAATAAGCCATTTTACCGAGTCCGGTGAGTGTCCCTTCTCGTGAAAATGAGCATAAAGTTTGGTGTTGTTTTTGTGGCACCGGAAACTACTGCGATGCTCAGTAATACGCAATTTGATAGGGCGAGTCGTCATCCCCACATAGTAAAGATCGCAAGGACAGATAAGCAGGTAAATGCAGTTTGGTGTGTTACAATTTGTGTGGGTTCTCAATTCCCAAACAAAAGTGCTGTTCAGTGTGACTGTCTTGTGTACTGAAGTAAAGGTACAAGCACTACATGTGCCACAAGGGTGGTGTCCCTTCACAGGTGGTAGTTGCCAGAGTGTGCGTTGTAGGGACTTGATCTCAGAATTAGGCCTTGTGCGTATGAGCATATCCTTAATGTTTTTGGATCGCTTGTATGCAAAGCGTGGTGTTTCAAGGTGTAAAGTTCCTGTATTAAGGATATCCCAGTGTTTCTTTAACACGCGAGTCAATTGTGTGGAAACCGGTGTAAAGGTAGTGACACAAGTTAGTGTTGTCGAAACACTTGGCTAATTTCTATGTTCCAGGAGTCCTTCTCTATTGTTGTTGCGGGCACGTTTATTAGACAGAGTGATGCTCCTCTGTGGGTAGTTTCTCGCTTTCAGGTTCTGGGCCAGGATTGCTGATTCACTTTTGTATGAATCTAAAGTGCTGCAATTTCTCCTAACTCTTAGAAATTGCCCAAAGGGCAAATTTTCTCTGAGTGATCTGGGATGGTGACTCTGGAAGTGTAACAGGCTATTACGGTCAGTCGCCTTCCTGTACATGGTTGTTGAGAAGTGACCCTGTGTCAACTTAATGGTTAAATCAAGGAAGGCAATCTGTGTTGGAGACGCAGTTATAGTGAACTGTAAGTAGGGATTCAGGTTATTTATCCATGTAAAAAACTCAGTGTAGCTCACGCGGTCTCCTGTCCAAAAGATGAGAATGTCATCGATAAAGCGCTTCCATAGGCGGATGTTATCGCGATATGGATTGGTGTCACAGAAGATGTGTTCCCCCTCAAAGGAAGCCATATACAAACAAGCTACACTAGGAGCAAAGGTACTCCCCATGGAAGTACCTTGTGTCTGGTGATAGAGTTTGCCCTTGAACTCGAAAAAGTTTTCAGTTAGTGCTAGTGTAGCACAGGCTGTGATGAATGCTGGAGGGGTAAGGGTCTCCCAAGGGGTTGCAATCTAAACCTCCTCTATAACCTCCAGTGTGGCCCTTTGGGGGATGTTCGTGTAAAGGGCCACAACGTCAAGGGTAATGAGGAAGTTGATGTCATCAGTCCCCTGAATCTGGTCAAGTAGGCGTAATACATCAGTTGTGTCCTGTATGTATGACGGGGTATCTTTAACCAAGGGTTGCAAGAAATAGTCGCAGAATTGCGAAAGGGGTTCGAGGATGGAATCAATGCCTGACACTATGGGACGACCTGGTACTGGTGTGACCCCCTTATGGATTTTAGGTAAGACGTAAAAGTATGGGGTTTTAGGTTCTTTCTTAATTAGAAAGGAAGCCTCATTCTCACTAAGCCATCCTTGGCTTTCGGCTGAATCTACCAGGCTGGTAATGGATTTTTTCAGGCGTTCTGTAGGATTTTTGGAAATCGGAGTATAGTATTTCCTATCCCCCAACTGTCGTAGGCATTCAGTGTCATAATCTGTAGTATTCATTATGACAGTGGCCCCACCCTTGTCGGCTTGTTTGATGGCGATACTCGGGTCATTGGCCAGTGTCTCAATAGCCAGTCTTTCTTTGTTACTGATGTTGTTGAAAATTTGGCGTCCTTGAATTGTTTTCACTTCCTTCAGTACTGCCTGTTCGTAAGTCAGGACTTCATTTGGTACCATCCCCGCATGTGGGGTGAAAGTAGAAGGATTACGAAGACCTGAATCCGTTTCGGGTATCCTTGTTTTTCCTTCAAAGAAAAATCTGAGGCGGATCTTGCGAAAAAATTGGTGTAATTCGCAGATCTGCATGAATGGATCAACTCTGGGGGTAGGGACAAAACCTAGTCCTTTTTGGAGGACGTCATCTTCTGTCTGTGTCAATTGCCTGGTCGACAAATTCACGACTAGGTTTGTTTCTTGTTGCTGTGGCTCCTGGTCTCCATCCCTCGTTGGGGAGGTTCTTCCCACTGTACTCTTTTGCCTTCCTGCGAGGGCCCTCTTCTTCGCCCTCGCCCTCTGCCCCAACCTCTGCCTAAAAAAGGCTGGCTCATGCCTTGGGGTACAAAAGGGGGCGGGCAGTGTTGTCCAAATTGTGGGGGGCCTTGCTGGTACATCGGGTATGGCCAAAAAGGCGGTCCTTGGTACATAGGCGGAGGAAAGGTATTATATCCTTGTCTGCCCTTCTTCCCTCTGTATTGATTGGGTCTTGAGTATTCAGTGCTGGAGTCACTGTTGGTAGAAGACCCTCTTCTGGAAGAGTTGGTATCGGTATCTGATGAATAATTAGTGTTGGATGGGACATAATCAGCTTTAAGATATGGGTATACTTTCTCTTTCTCAAAACGTTTAATGTCCTTTTGTAACTTTGCTACTTTTTGTTTCATCAGATACTCTTTATGTTCAGCGATCTCGTTATTCAGTTCAGTCAATTTGGACTTGAAACTTGAGCCAGGGTTAGATTGTTTTAACGTGCTTTCCGCTGCTTGAATCCGTACCAGTAGCTCGTCCGCTAGTATTTTGGCTGTGTTAACAATGAGGATGAGGAGATCTCTTGTACACTTCCAGGAGATTTGGGACCATTCAACTTTGAATTGCCCATCCTCCCAGAAGATCCTGGGGAAATTTTTCACAATAAGGCCATTAGGTGAAATGTTGGCCCTAAAGTATTCCGTCATCAGGGCACCATGTAATGTAATCCGTACCCACTGTCGTTTCATGTCTGATAATGATTGCCAATCGGCCGATTGGCTTCCTGTGGCAGTCTCATAATCAAGACCCAGAATAGAGGGGGTCCTAAGTATTTCCGCTGCATGGTCGTCTCCATAGCTCAAGCCTTGGCCCTCCATGTGTGGATGGGTGGAATTGAGGTGGAGGTGTAGAAAAATGTAGGGAAATGGGGGATAGAACAGATCTTACCCACCGGTAAAGGTCCCACTGGGTTTTAAGCCGTGCAAAGCATGAATTACAAAAAAGGGGGGACAAAATGGGGCTATTTCCGTTCTCAGGGGAGCGGGAGGTCCAGCAGGAGAAGATGCCCCTGGGGTATACAAGCTCAAAAAGGTAGTTTCCGCTGTTCCTCAAAGTTGAAAGAGGGGAGAAGAGTCAGGTAGAAGGCTAGAACCAATTGTATCCACTTTGTATTGGAAATTGGTAATCCATTTGTCGGATAATAATGCCCTCACACACCCTTGCAGGTGTCATGCTTCATCATATGGGCTAGCTCCTCGTCGGGCCGGCGGTGCAATGCCCGACGGGCTCCCTTTATAAGGGGCACTTTGTCGGAGATCTTCAATCCGACAGCCGTATGGTGAAGTGCGGGTGAGGGGGCCTAAGTGGTGTAGATGTGGCTAAGTGGTATAAAACAGGGTTAGAGTGCCGGCTGGGAATCAGTTTTATTCTTGGGGCCTCCTTCCCTGATTAAAAACGTGAAAATGTGGCACTCAACGGAGTATAATGTCTCATGTGTGAGTGAACTAAAAAATGGTCAACATGTTTCTCGCTATGAGTGTGTGTACTCGCGATTCTTCAGGACCTAAGAAAAAACACTATCTACAAAGGAATAGAAATAATAACAGTATTCTAAACTGGGCCGTGTCACGCCAGTTGGTGACTTTTATTGAAGTACCTGTCAGTGTCTGGTATAACCTGTAAAGGAAATGATGCCAGTTAGAGTAGAACACCGTTGATACATTGGTACAGAAAAATAGCCAATAGGTGACTCTTCAACCATGCTAAAGGTAAACACTGTGGTGGTTTCCTAAAGCAAAAAATTTTTAACTGGACAAATACATTGGTGATGTGTCCCAATGGTGAACTAGAAGTGGCTATTCACCTGTGTGGACGATATAAAAATGCAGTAGGAAATACTCGAGAAAGGACTTACCCTATTTGGTATCAGTTTAGACAGCAGCAGTACTCGGTGGGTGTACATAGAGCTAGAATTTCTCATAAAGTAGAACTGCACACAAGACCAAATAATGATATGGGTAAAACAACAATTAAAAGCAGGCACTAAGTAAGGCAGTACAGTTGTGGTCTAATGTATTAATGTACTAGCAAGCTTATCCCTTGGGAGTAAGAAATATATATACATCGAGGTAACAATAGCGATGTAAAGGCAGTCATCCTGTAAGGTATAACAATTGCATCCAATATGTAAAGAAACATCACAATTCTAAGGTTGTAGGCATAGAGTGTTTTGACCTGGTGTCAGTGGAGTTGGAAAGCAGACTACGCTTAAAGGCAGTTGGCTGGAGAGACCCCTCATGTATGTATGTGGTACGAGCTGTGCGTCGTGTGGCCGCATAGTGATCCTACGCAGAGGATCATTGGATGGGTGGGAGCCGGTGTTGCAAATGCCCGAAGACAAGTCCTGTAAGCCCCACATCGCTAAGCGGAAAGGGCTAAGCCGCCGCAAGTTAATATGAAGGGTCACCGAAGGAGGTTGTGACCGATCGGGTGGACTGGGATGAATAAAAGTATATTCAGAAGTGGCGCGAGCTACTAATTGAAAACCTAAATGCGCCGGCGTTCCTAAGTCAATTACTAGGAGGGGAAAGGAAGGGAAAGCAGGTCCCAGAGAAAGTGAGGCTAGAAGTTTAGCGGTATTTGTAATTAGGGCGTAAATCTACTTACATTTCGTGCCGCTCATGTCAGCCGTATTGACCTACCCTCTCCACCGAGTCCGGAAGGTGACTAATGCATCAGAATGGTGAGCCTAAAAAGAGGAAATCGAAGTCAGGTGACTAAGGGCGGGGGTGGAGGTGGAACTGTGGTAGAATGGCGGCCATCATGGATAGGGATGTGATCTCGATCAGTAGACCAGGAAAGTTTGTGAATGTGGCGGCCATCTTAAAACGGAGGGTTAAACACTAACTGTATAGTCACAGTTGCATAATGGCTGGGAAAACCAGTAGAAAGATGGCTATTTTTGAAACACTTAGTGTGATTCTTGGTGGTACTACTCGGGAGGACAATGTAGGTGGTACATATCGGGTCTGGGAATGTATGCCAATATAATGTAGTAAAGGTCTCATACTGGGACTGTAGCCTCATCCAACATGGGGGTCATACTCCTGGTACAGTGTAGAATAGCTCAGGTTTTTATCGAGCTCCAAGGGATATCATCGTTGAGGCCCCCAGTGTTAGAGGATAAACGGTGTATCCATCTCTGCTCTCTTGCGAAAAGGCTCGATTTGGTAAGAAGGGGATTGGCTTCTAAAATAAGCCATTTTACCGAGTCCGGTGAGTGTCCCTTCTCGTGAAAATGAGCATAAAGTTTGGTGTTGTTTTTGTGGCACCGGAAACTACTGCGATGCTCAGTAATACGCAATTTGATAGGGCGAGTCGTCATCCCCACATAGTAAAGATCGCAAGGACAGATAAGCAGGTAAATGCAGTTTGGTGTGTTACAATTTGTGTGGGTTCTCAATTCCCAAACAAAAGTGCTGTTCAGTGTGACTGTCTTGTGTACTGAAGTAAAGGTACAAGCACTACATGTGCCACAAGGGTGGTGTCCCTTCACAGGTGGTAGTTGCCAGAGTGTGCGTTGTAGGGACTTGATCTCAGGTTTAGGCCTTGTGCGTATGAGCATATCCTTAATGTTTTTGGATCGCTTGTATGCAAAGCGTGGTGTTTCAAGGTGTAAAGTTCCTGTATTAAGGATATCCCAGTGTTTCTTTAACACGCGAGTCAATTGTGTGGAAACCGGTGTAAAGGTAGTGACACAAGTTAGTGTTGTCGAAACACTTGGCTAATTTCTATGTTCCAGGAGTCCTTCTCTATTGTTGTTGCGGGCACGTTTATTAGACAGAGTGATGCTCCTCTGTGGGTAGTTTCTCGCTTTCAGGTTCTGGGCCAGGATTGCTGATTCACTTTTGTATGAATCTAAAGTGCTGCAATTTCTCCGAACTCTTAGAAATTGCCCAAAGGGCAAATTTTCTCTGAGTGATCTGGGATGGTGACTCTGGAAGTGTAACAGGCTATTACGGTCAGTCGCCTTCCTGTACATGGTTGTTGAGAAGTGACCCTGTGTCAACTTAATGGTTAAATCAAGGAAGGCAATCTGTGTTGGAGACGCAGTTATAGTGAACTGTAAGTAGGGATTCAGGTTATTTATCCATGTAAAAAACTCAGTGTAGCTCACGCGGTCTCCTGTCCAAAAGATGAGAATGTCATCGATAAAGCGCTTCTATAAGCGGATGTTATCGCGATATGGATTGGTGTCACAGAAGATGTGTTCCCCCTCAAAGGAAGCCATATACAAACAAGCTACACTAGGAGCAAAGGTACTCCCCATGGAAGTACCTTGTGTCTGGTGATAGAGTTTGCCCTTGAACTCGAAAAAGTTTTCAGTTAGTGCTAGTGTAGCACAGGCTGTGATGAAGGATGGAGGGGTAAGGGACTCCCAAGGGGTTGCAATCAAAACCTCCTCTATAACCTCCAGTGTGGCCCTTTGGGGGATGTTCGTGTAAAGGGCCACAACGTCAAGGGTAATGAGGAAGTTGATGTCATCAGTCCCCTGAATCTGGTCAAGTAGGCGTAATACATCAGTTGTGTCCTGTATGTATGACGGGGTATCTTTAACCAAGGGTTGCAAGAAATAGTCGCAGAATTGCGAAAGGGGTTCGAGGATGGAATCAATGCCTGACACTATGGGACGACCTGGTACTGGTGTGACCCCCTTATGGATTTTAGGTAAGACGTAAAAGTAGGGGGTTTTAGGTTCTTTCTTAATTAGAAAGGAAGCCTCATTCTCACTAAGCCATCCTTGGCTTTCGGCTGAATCTACCAGGCTGGTAATGGATTTTTTCAGGCGTTCTGTAGGATTTTTGGAAATCGGAGTATAGTATTTCCTATCCCCCAACTGTCGTAGGCATTCAGTGTCATAATCTGTAGTATTCATTATGACAGTGGCCCCACCCTTGTCGGCTTGTTTGATGGTGATACTCGGGTCATTGGCCAGTGTTTCAATAGCCAGTCTTTCTTTGTTACTGATGTTGTTGAAAATATGGCGTCCTTGAATTGTTTTCACTTCCTTCAGTACTGCCTGTTCGTAAGTCAGGACTTCATTTGGTACCATCCCCGCATGTGGGGTGAAAGTAGAAGGATTACAAAGACCTGAATCCGTTTCGGGTATCCTTGTTTTTCCTTCAAAGAAAAATCTGAGGCGGATCTTGCGAAAAAATTGGTGTAATTCGCAGATCTGCATGAATGGATCAACTCTGGGGGTAGGGACAAAACCTAGTCCTTTTTGGAGGACGTCATCTTCTGTCTGTGTCAATTGCCTGGTCGACAAATTCACGACTAGGTTTGTTTCTTGTTGCTGTGGCTCCTGGTCTCCATCCCTCGTTGGGGAGGTTCTTCCCACTGTACTCTTTTGCCTTCCTGCGAGGGCCCTCTTCTTCGCCCTCGCCCTCTGCCCCAACCTCTGCCTAAAAAAGGCTGGCTCATGCCTTGGGGTACAAAAGGGGGCGGGCAGTGTTGTCCAAATTGTGGGGGGCCTTGCTGGTACATCGGGTATGGCCAAAAAGGCGGTCCTTGGTACATAGGCGGAGGAAAGGTATTATATCCTTGTCTGCCCTTCTTCCCTCTGTATTGATTGGGTCTTGAGTATTCAGTGCTGGAGTCACTGTTGGTAGAAGACCCTCTTCTGGAAGAGTTGGTATCGGTATCTGATGAATAATTAGTGTTGGATGGGACATAATCAGCTTTAAGATATGGGTATACTTTCTCTTTCTCAAAACGTTTAATGTCCTTTTGTAACTTTGCTACTTTTTGTTTCATCAGATACTCTTTATGTTCAGCGATCTCGTTATTCAGTTCAGTCAATTTGGACTTGAAACTTGAGCCAGGGTTAGATTGTTTTAACGTGCTTTCCGCTGCTTGAATCCGTACCAGTAGCTCGTCCGCTAGTCTTTTGGCTGTGTTAACAATGAGGATGAGGAAACCCTGATTTTAAATTGAAAAAAGAAAATGGACCCCAGCTAGACTCCAGGTCTGTGAATGCTAACTCATGGTCCAAAATCCTGTAGCGAGGACCCTTGCTGACAGACTCCCTTTTTTGTTCACTGATGCACAATAGCCCTGCAAACCTTAACTCACATAGTATGTGCAAAGCTTATGACTCAGCAAAATGTAAACTAATAAGTAAACATCTAAAAACAGAATGTCATGAAATACCCACACATACTGAAACCAGTAAATAATACGATGGTCATGTTTATTTATTTCATATTGCATTTGGTAACGTAATGTGTAATCTCATGCCAGAAGTGCCACTTCTCGTGTGGTTATCCCCATTTTATGAGGACTGATGCTTCAGGCTTTTGAATTCTCCACACTGAGACACTGCTGATCAGTCCTTGGTGTAAGTGCTGCTCTAACTCCTAAAAACCTGAAATAACTGTTTAACTGCTAATTAGCATACTTAACTTTCTAGTAAGGCCATAGTACATGTTGCGAGAAAATACATCAATGGTATGTAAAGTTAAATGTCATTTGTGGACTGCGGCACAAGCTGTGTCATCCATTTGAGAAAAATATGGCTTCATGTCTATATGTGTAGCCTGACCAGCAAGAGAACTTGTGAAGATAACAATTTTGATAGGAAAGAAGGAAAGAACCCTACTTTTAAACATTAAATAAGTCACCTCTAAATAGACCTTGTATGTGAAAGTGGAACATATCATATTTTTTTGTGGACATGTTCCCAAGGTGACAAGCCCCCCAAAACAATTTTACATTAAAAGACTAGCTAATCTTATGAGTAAAACTAAAGCTCAAATAAAATATTGTTCAATAAATTTGGTTTGGAGTAATCTACAGACTTGATTCAACTACATTTTAAATATTTAATACAATTTCAATTAAATGGGGGAATTATATTTTTGATAACTATACACGAAAATGAACTTTTAAAGAGTTAGACTTTGCCTGCCTAATGCTTCAGTAGTCTAATTAGAATAGCTTGGCAGTCTTGGCACCCTCTCAGTGTTTCTCCCTTAAAGACATGTGAAAACTGCTCACAGAGCAAAAGCAATGGCTTGGGTCTATTGGCAGCAGAACCTTGGTGTTAAGTATGTGACTCCTCTCAGCTTAGACTGGCCAGTTTGGAAGGGTTCAGGACCCTTATTAGCTTGAAAGCTATTAGCTTAATTAGCTAGAAGGATAAGTGTACAGGGAGTCAAGGGGAACAGACCCCTTTTTTAATTCACAGTATAGTATAGTCAGCTTAGCAGGTTCCTGATTATCAAAAAGTAGAACACCACCATCCATTTAGGAGCGGGAGAAAGTCCCAAAACCAGTATGGTGTGGTTGGGAAGAAAGGGCCTGCTCATATCCCTAGACCCACCCCTAGCTGGGACACCAGCCACCTTCCAAGGCCAGAGGGGTTCTGCCATTCTACATTAACCCAAAATAATGCAGTAGGATTCTTTTAAGTAAGGCAAGCAGGATGTGCTGCTGTACCCAGGACTGAGAAGGTGACTCCAAGGGTCAGTTGGCTGAACTCCTGTACGGATACAGGGACACAACAAGCTGTAAGAGGCCTTTTTTCTTAAAGGGCAGAGCTAAGCAGCTACAAAGGAACATGGACTGGACACTGCTGGAGAACTCTGTCTGCTGGAAATATTCCTAGCTTCTAAATGCTGTCCCTGAGCTCCTGGGAGCCTTAGAAGAGACCAAGGGGAATTGCACCTGAAAGTCTTAAAAATTGGAACTTAGAAATTGATTGGATTTCTAAGACCACCAAAGCTTCAGAGGGATCTCACAGAAAAGATGTCCAGTTTTGAGAGGATGTTATCAGGTACAGCTTTCGAGCTTCCCTTGCTAGAGTATTTTGGGCTCTTAAATAGGGACTACGTCCAAAGGTACAAATCTGGAAGGGGTGAAGGCATGAAAAGTATTCAAATCAATAAGAGAAGTTCAGTGGGCGTAAACTGTAAATCTTTCTACTTGGAGCTTTTCTCACCAAAACCAAGAACTTCAACAAGACTTCATCCAATGGCTATCTGCATTTCAGAGGATTTTGCTGAATACAGCTTTCAAACTTGTCCCACTGGATCAGTTTGACTTTCATTTCAGAGACTAAGTCAGAAGTTAAAATCTTTGGCCAAGACAACTCACTTGGTGTACAATTGCAGTGAGCATGAAATCACACCTAGATCCCAGTCAACTCCAAAGAGTGACATCTGATTGGCACCTTTTTTTTTCCTTGGTGAGTTGGCTCCTAAAACATTGAAAATTCACATTCCCGGGTTCTAGTTTTTGTATTTTTTTCTTATTAAATTGTTCTCTATTTTTAGAAAATGGTTGGGACAATTTTAATGGTTTTGTTATGATTTTTAATTGCTATTGTGCGTCTAAGTACTTTGAGCACTTTTCCTTTACTTAAGCCTATCAGTACTATGCCATAGCTATCAGGGACTGAAACCAGGTTCATTTATTGAATTTGTGTTTTGGACCTGACAGAATTTTGGCCATTGGAGGGACCCAGATTCTCCCCAACTAAGAACCCATTTTCTTACACTTCATCTTGAAGATTATTTATGACTTTGTAAGTAAATCTGTAATTTCAAGGTTTTACCCTAAAATTGCGTTTGATGTGAGAGTTATGTTTATGCATGTGAGTCCACACTTATTTGTCTCTTTTAACGCTCCTACCTCCAGTGAAAATAATTGTAATGTTTTTATACTAGGTTCATACATCCCTAATCACTAAGAAACCATGAAATAAAACCATTGGGGCATATTATCAAGCATGGAGTTAAAATTATCGCCACTTTAGCAGCAGAAAACTGCTGCTAAAGCGGAGATAATGGGCTTGATAATATGCACTTGAGAATTCCAATAGAAGCCCATATTGTCACCAAAACATGGGCTTCTATTGGAGTTCTCAAGGGCATATTATCAAGCCCATCATCGCCACTTTAGCGGCAGTTTTCTGCCGCTAAAGCGGCAATAATTTTAACTCTGTTTCTTGATAATATGCCCCATTATCCTTTTCTAGCGCTGGAATATTTCTCATTGGCAAGACACAGCATGACACACAGTAAGGAAAACACCCATACTTGGCCTAACCTCCCCATAGGTGATGCATACGTGATGTAGTGTCTAGCACCTTAACTTGCCTGCATGTCACTCCAGAAGATGCTTCTCAGTTTTTAGCAACTTGGAGTTGAAATATCCTCAGCATGCTACTCTCGATTCAGCCCTCCCACCCCAAGAACCCATTCCCAGGACTTTATAGAATTCTGTTGCTGTTTGTATCTCATTAACTTAATGATTGTCCACCTACGCTATCTTGAGTGAGGAGAATTGTTATCTGTAACCCTTCTCAAATGAGCTGCAACCTGATTGTTCTTCAAAGTGTGACTTGCTCTCCAGCGAACAGAGGTTCGAAACTGAACACAAAATTCAAAATATTATGCAAGGAGCCTGGGGTAATGATGCAAGTGCCATCGTGGTAGTCAAGGAGGCCAACAATAGCTACTTCAGAACACGCCATTGCATTAACGTGGGTACAGGGTAAATGAGAAGCTTCCAATATCGCCTCTGTTTATCAGTAAGGACAGCTTGCGTTTAAAGATGAGGCAATGATAGACGTTTACTGTCGTAATTGTTGCGTACTTAAATTTGGAAACTCAAAACACGTTCGATTTTTTACAGACGTAGGGGCATATCAACAAGGGCTTTATCTCTGCTTTTTTGGCTTTAAAAGCCAAAAAAGCAGAGATAAAACTAGCGCCCTATCAGCAACAGGGTGCTAACACGCAAATTCGCATGTTAGCACCATTTTACTCTACGCTTCCCCAAAGGGGGCGTTCCAGAGTAAAATAATAGGAGAAACGTCGGTAAGCGACATTTCTCCTATTATCAAGGATATCGCTAGCCCTGTTAGAGATTAAAAAAAAAGCAGCGCTAACCGCGGTTAACGCTGCTTTTTTACGGCTGGTATTTTTCTGACTTAGCCATGATATCCTATGTAAGGTGGATATCATGGCTAAGTATGTCTATCCCTATCAGCAAGCTATCGCCAAACCTTGTGGGATTATCGCTGTAATTCCAGCGATAATCTCACAATTGGCAGCTTGCGCTCTGAATTTTATCGCTTTGGAGATAAGCATTGCTAATAGCACGCTATCTCCGCAATAAAATTCAGAGTTGGCCGGCGATAATTATCCTCACGCTAAGGGGCATATCAACAAGCAGGCGATAAAAAATTATCGCCGCTTTTGCAGCTGTTTTCGGCCGAAAAGCGGCGATAATTTTAACGTCTAATCAGCAAGGTCACGCTAACGCGTGAAACCTTGCTTTAGCGTCAGGATTCCTAACGCCCAGCTTTGCATCTCTAATGAGATGCAAAGTGGGCGTTCCTGACCTGGCATGACAGGAGAAATGTCGCTAAGCGACATTTCTCCTATCAGCAAGCCTAACGCTAAGAAGCATAGCGTCAGGAAAAGTAGCGATAACCCCTGTTATCGCTACTTTCCTTACGCCTGCTTCAGGACGGACTTAGCCATGATATCCTATGGAAGGTGGATATCATGGCTAGGTTTGTGAGTCCCTATCAACTAGCTAACGTGAGATTATCGCTGGGTTTCCAGCGATAATCTCACGTTAGCCAGTTCGTGCTAGGATTTTCATCGCTGATGAGATAAACGTTGCTAATAGCACGCTATCTCAGTGATAAAAATCGGCGCTAGCCGGCGATAATTACCGAGCGCAAAGTGCGCTCAGCGATAATTATCGCCGGTTGTTGTTGATATGCCCCTAAGAGCGCTGAGTGATAATTATCGCCGGCCCTTGCTGATATGCCCTGTAATGCTTTAGAATGCAAATTGGGCTTCCTCCCGAAGACAAACGACACGATTTTTCCTCTGAAAATTCATGGATTGCATTGAAAGATTGAAAGCATTCTTAGAGGACGTGCCAAGTAGTGTAGACTCCTCGCAGATTTGTAACTGCCAACGCAATTTTATTTCAGTCATACCATAACGCCCCTTACTAATGGGCTTGCTCGAGTTTTTAATTTTGCTCAAATTGATTGATTTTGAAAATACGCCTTGGAAGCAAGCAATCTTTCAGATGACTTCAGCAATTTAACTTGACAGGAGCAACCGATTTTAATCAATGGCATTCTCACTGATTTTTTTCCCCTCATTATAGCGAAAGGCATTGTTCCCGCCTTGCACAAGCAGGGCAATGCACTGTGTTCATTGCTATTTTGAATGTTCAAAAAGACTGCAGTACCAAAACAGATTCAAAAAAGAAGTTTGGTGTCAGGGATGCCTCTTTTAAAATTAGGATTCAGTATGTGCATTAATATCTCTGTGCAGGGCGGGTGCGTGGCTCTGGCAGATGTAGTAGCGATAATAAAAACAGCACGATTCAAAGACTTACATTACAACTAATCATTTGGAATTGGTTTTGCCAGAACGGTCAATAAAACAGGAGTCTGCGAAACTGAGCAGTCGTTTCATGTTTGTATTTCAAATCTCTTGCATACAGAAATAGTTCTGAATTATGATACAGTAAAACATATTCTAATTTCTACTTCAGCAGCAGCAGTCATAGCTGTGTGTTGTGCTTTCATGAAGTCATTCGGTGACATACTTTTCCCTTTTAATACATTCTCTTATTCTGACTTACAAGGTAAATCACTTTGGGAGACACTCAGAGAGTCAGAGACTTCACATTGATAACAACAGGAAGATCACAGTTCTCTTTTTCTGACGATCGCTTTTTGATTTTATTTGATATATATATTCTTTGAGAGAAAATAATAATTAATATATTTACTCTTCAATTGCACTTGCTATAATAAATAACGAACAATTATGTCCAATGACACATATGTGCTGAGCTCCAGTATTTAGGAATAAATCTTGCAATGAACATTTTATTTATTTGGCCCCCATACATCAGCCCCACAATAGCAAAAATTGACCAATATAAATGGCAATGTTTGAGGAAGGAAATTGCCGTTTAATTTCGCAGAGGATGACAATCGTTTGACCCCCATGTCCTTCTCCGAAATCAAAACAGCTGTTTCCTCTCTTTGCAATTAGCCAGCTTCCATAGCATAACTGAAAATCGTGTAAAGCCACTAGTCGTCAAATGAGGAAGCAGTCAACTCTTCCACTTTTCGTCAACCAACATGCGACCCACAGTTAAGGCCACATCGGAATTTCTACTCTTTGCTCGTCCAATATTACATATCATTGGCTCAACATAATGGTCTTGCACCATTTTCTAAATCTCAAGTGCTTTGATTGGCAGCAGGTGACAACATGAAGAATGATTCTGCACCTGCCATTTCAGGACAAGGGGTCTTGGTCTCTGTGTCCAGAAAACTTAAGAAATGAAGTATTAGTGGGTAGGAAAGGGGTACCCTGACCCCATGGACCTTATGAGGGGCATCTCAGAGGGACCACCCTGGCAACCCACAGCACCAAATAAAATGAAAAATGTTGTGGGTTGCTGCAATCCCATGCGGCTCTGGCAGAAAATATTACCATTCCTGACTATAATGCCACCTAAAACTTTGTTTTTTCAGAGAATATATATTTTATGGAGGACACTAATAAACCACCACTGCTTCACCCACTTTCCGTGTTGTGGGACTCTATATTTGATTTCTGGAGGTGAGTGGTCCGTGCCTAAGGTTCCGCTGAGAAGAGAGCGGACAGGACAGTTTTTATATATAACTTCGATATCCAGAATGCTTTGGGGCATTGGACCCGCCCATCTGGGGGCGTACTATGAGCATTAATGGACGGAGAACCGAGCACGCATTTGTGACTGCGACTGCCTCTGAAGAAGAAGGATTTTGCCTTCGAAACGCGTCAGGTGTATCGCGTCTGCAGCTGTCAAATCATATCCACCAGCAGCATCTTGCCTGTACTGTTTATTAAAGGCTTGCCACCTTAAGTCCAGCATTCGAGTGCAGCTCAATTTTGGGGTATGGCAATCGAGCATTCATTTTTGGCGGCGGCCCGCCGTGGAGTTGCACCACCCCGGGAAGAGAGGGGGCCACGCGGCTTGATATATGCATAGCCATCCTTGTGGAATGCTGACTTCGGATTAAGGTGAACTGTTGGTGGGGGGCCCATCTGCGGGCTTGAAAAGGACAGAAATTAGTGCACCATCAGTGGTTCGATTTCGAGACTTCGATATCCAGAATGCTTTGGGGCATTGGACCCGCCCATCTGGGGACGTACTATGAGCATTAATGGACGGAGAATCGAGCACGCATTTGTGACTGCGACTGCCTCTGAAGAAAAAGAATTTTGCCTTCGAAACGCGTCAGGTGTATCGCGTCTGCAGCTGTCAAATCATATCCACCAGCAGCATCTTGCCTGTTCTGTTTATTAAAGGCTTGCCACCTTAAGTCCAGCATTCGAGTGCAGCTCAATTTTGGGGTATGGCAATCGAGCATTCATATTTATATATAAATATTACCTACTGGCGGTCGCCAGTAGGTAGTTATAGTTAGGACCGTGTTTCCATAGGAAATCCACAACATTCTATTTTGAATAACTTTGGCGCCGATTGACGAATCCTCGCGAAATTTTCAAAATAGGTGGGGCGCTCCGCTCCGCTCCTTCCTTGAAAGTCTCGGGGGGATTCGTCAAGTGGGGGCTGAGAAAAAGGGGGGGTCCCAAAACGCGTTTTCCCCATGCATTTTTCCGTAGGACCTGTAGTCCAAGCTGCAGCCCGAATGGCTGAACAGAATTACTTGAAATTTGGCAAAGAGGTAGTCCTCAGGTCAGGGATGTGCCTTTTGTAGGTCTGGTGTAAATGTGTTCAGTATTTGCTGAGAAAATAGCATTTGAATCAATATATATATCTATAGGCGCGCTCCGAGCGCTTACGGTAAGCTTACCGTACGTGCACGGTGCCATGCGCGAGCTCAATTCTGATTGGTGGTTACATGACTGTAAACATTCGAATCGGTCGAAATCAGGAAGTGTCGGCCTCCATTTTGTGTGTCTCACACTGATAAAAAAAGGAGGAGAACGTGGAAAGGGGGCAACGAAGAGAGTTGCAGACCCCCTAGCGTTTGTCAGGGGGTCCAAGAAGGCCATAAAAGTATGAAAAATACATTAAAATGTTTTTTTTTTTAAATCACGGGGTGCGCGTACGGTAAGCTTACCGTACGCGTATGGTAGAAAATAACAAAAAAAGAAGAAAAAAACAAATTTAAGTGATAAGATATTAGGGGGCTCTAAAAAGAGCCGTTGTGTTCATTGAGTGTTTTTTGGTACCTACAAGTAAGTACCGATGCAGAGTCTAAAGTTTAAAAGGAAGACTCTGTTCCCTTCATCATTGAAATGTACACCGTCTCCTCTATAAATGTCTTGCATGTTGTAACGCAAGTTGTTGTGGTATATAGAACCCATACCATAGTCTCTGAGGAAAGCAGAAACAGATTTGTTGACGTGCTTTCTTGCTTTGTCAATCTGCGGACAAAATTGGTAGGACCAGTTCCACTTTTGCCTTTGGCATATGTTAGAATATACAAAGGCAGAATGAGGAAAAAGCGACATCAATTGCACAAAGGTGTCCTTAATAAGCATTTCCAGACCTACACCAGTTAAAGTGCCTAGGTCATTTCCACCACAGTGCACAATAATAAGGTTAGGGTGTGGGAGATGTAGAAAGGTTTTCACCAAAGGCATTAATTGGTGCCACTTTAACCCTCTCTGACCAATCCATTTAATGTCTACATTTGGCAAAGCAAGGTCTCTCACCATACCTCTTTTTTCTGCAAATTTTTCACTCCAGAAGACATAGCTGTGACCTACAATCCACACTGTGAACATCTTTCAAGGAGATCTGGATGCACTCTGAAGGTGTCTTTCAGTAGAATGGCAAAATGAAATGAAAGACAGTTTGAAAATGGAGGCATACATATTTTTTTAAAATAAAAAGAACTCATTGGCTGTTTCACACCATTCTACACGAAAAACTAGGCTGTATGTGTACATTTATAGAAGCATGTTTTGTATTGGTTTAGAAAATTGTGTTCCCACAGAAGAATAGTTTGGATTTGCTGTTAGGTTGGACAGGTGAAGCACTCTTGGTCTTTCGATTTGAAACATTGTGTGGTGAACTTCTGACCTCTCTCCTCACAGCAGTGTTCCATGAGCTGTTGCTATGGTAGCAGGCAAAAGTCAAGTTGGGGGAAGGGAACATTTGGAAAAGGGTTGAAGTTTTCAACCAATAGAAATGTATGATTTCATTTTAAAAAAAGTGGGAAGCACAGAGATTTGTAATTAACATGTATAAGTGTGAAAAAAGAGAGGGAAACATTGCCATTAATTGGTTCTGCTCAGAGGAGAGAGGTGTACAGCTCTGATATTCTGACTGTGATAGTCTGCTGTTTGAGTGCCACATTTCTTTCTCAACTAACAAATTTTAAAGGTGAGTTATGAGTTTGAGAGGGGATGTATGTGGTGAATTTTGCATGAGTCTGTGAGCATAGAGGAATTGCTGTCAGAGATGTATTTGGTGTCTCTCTGGTTCTTTTGGGAAGTAACCATGCGTATGTCTCTTGCAACTGAAAATACACAGTCTGCATAAGCAGACTGTTAGCACACACCCAGCAGTTTATCCTGTAGAATCATGCTGAGTATTCAAAAGTGACTGGTGTTTTATGGAAGCAGTGAGTAACGCTAATACATTCAACATCACTAAGGCTGATTTCTTTTGCTGGAGTGTAGTCAGTCACCAAGGTCACACATGTTCATGGTCAGAAAAAGCTGTTTGGACATGTGCTGTTTTCTGTGTCTGAAAACTGTAATGAAAATGTATGCAACTGTTAGAGTAATTAACGCTTGCAGGAAAAAAACAGTAGTAAGTGTGCTTTGAAATTGGCAAGCAAATTTCGTTTTCTGCCTAAAAACACAGAAAACAGTAGTAAGTGTGCTTTGAAAATGGCAAGCAAATTTCATTTTACACGTAAAATTACAGCATGAGTCTGTGAGCATAGAGGAATTGCTGTCAGAGATGTATTTGGTGTCTCTCTGGTTCTTTTGGGAAGTAACCATGCGTATGTCTCTTGCAACTGAAAATACACAGTCTGCATAAGCAGACTGTTAGCACACACCCAGCAGTTTAACCTGTAGAATCATGCTGAGTATTCACAAGTGACTGGTGTTTCATGGAAGCAGTGAGTAACGCTAATACATTCAACATCACTAAGGCTGATTTCTTTTGCTGGAGTGTAGTCAGTCACCAAGGTCACACATGTTCATGGTCAGAAAAAGCTGTTTGGATATGTGCTGTTTTCTGTGTCTGAAAACTGTAATGAAAATGTATGCAACAGTTAGAGTAATTAACGCTTGCAGGAAAAAAACAGTAGTAAGTGTGCTTTGAAATTGGCAAGCAAATTTCGTTTTCTGCCTAAAAACACAGAAAACAGTAGTAAGTGTGCTTTGAAAATGGCAAGCAAATTTCATTTTACGCGTAAAATCACAGCATGAGTCTGTGAGCATAGAGGAATTGCTGTCAGAGATGTATTTGGTGTCTCTGGTTCTTTTGGGAAGTAACCATGCGTATGTCTCTTGCAACTGAAAATACACAGTCTGCATAAGCAGACTGTTAGCACACACCCAGCAGTTTATCCTGTAGAATCATGCTGAGTATTCACAAGTGACTGGTGTTTTATGGAAGCAGTGAGTAACGCTAATACATTCAACATCACTAAGGCTGATTTCTTTTGCTGGAGTGTAGTCAGTCACCAAGGTCACACATGTTCATGGTCAGAAAAAGCTGTTTGGATATGTGCTGTTTTCTGTGTCTGAAAACTGTAATGAAAATGTATGCAACAGTTAGAGTAATTAACGCTTGCAGGAAAAAAACAGTACTAAGTGTGCTTTGAAATTGGCAAGCAAATTTCATTTTGTGCGTAAAGTCACAGCATGAGTCTTTTATGGCATTTTTGGACCTCCTGACAAATGCTAATGCATTCAACATTACCAAGGTTCATTATCTTTGCAGGAGTGCAGTCAGTCTGCCAGGTTACACATGTATATGCTCGAAAAAAGCAGATTGTACATATGCTGTTTTCTGCCTCTGTAAACTATAAAGAAAATGTGTCAGACTGTTAGAGTAATTAACAATTGCAAAAAAATATAAAAATAAGTGTGCTTTTGAATTGCAAAAGAAATATCGTGTTCTGTCTACAATTACACCAAGAGTCTGTGTGCACACAGGAATTGATCTTAGAGATTACATTCGTGTTGGTTTTCTTGTGTTTTTCACTTGTAGGAAAGGGGTAGATAGTGTTATAAGAAAAGAAATGATCATGACAAATATAGTAATATATATAAATTACAAAAAAGGTATTTTTTTTTAGTTTCTTTCAGGTATTGCTGCAGAGCAGTGAATGAAATATAAGATGCCTATAAAATCAAGACAAAGAAAACAACAGAAAAAAAAGGTTTATTTGAAGACAACTGGAGGACCTAAATTAGTTGAAGATGCTCATGTTGGGAAAAAGAAAAAGTCTTCTGGTAAGCAGACAAAAGAATTTTTTAAAAATATATTCAAAAAAAGGAAATTTTTTAAAAATGCCCCCATTGGAAAAACTGTTTCAAGTAGAAAACAACAGGAGAATAGTGAGAATTTACTAAATGCTAATGTACAAGCAGAAGCTATAATAATTAATTTGAAAAGAAAATCAGCATTTAAAGAGATCCGTAGGAAAATGTTTCAGAGAAGAGTGATGTCCAATTTGCTAAAGGATGTGAAAAAATATAAGAAAAGAGCAACATTTTTAAAGAGAAAAAAAGATATTGAAGCCATTGTAGCAAAGGCTTTAAATTTAAAAAGAAAACTATTCATTTTAATTTTGAACAGGATGCGTACATTAGAAAAAATAGTTAATGTAATGAAGTCACAAAGCAAAAAGAAAAGAGTAGTAAAAAGAAATAACTTTTGTAAAGTGTTTTTAGGAGAATGGATGGATAGTTCAAGTACTGAACCATTTTTTAATGAAGAGAGTTATCTTCAAAGTAATAGTTTGCTGCATGCAGTTGACACCAGTGGTCGAGCATATGAAGTTAAGGATGGTTGTATAATGGAAAAGGAGAAAATGGTTCCAAGAAATGAGGAAGAAGTGATTGCAGATGAGGTTATGGGGAGACGTCCTAAAGCCCCAGTGTATACTTGGAATTGTAGTAGTATTTGTACTTTGCGACAGGAATCTATTGATAAATTACGTGAGTTTTTAAGAGAATATAGTAAAAAGAGTGTTAAACAGAAGATTAAGGTGCTTCAAGGACTAGATCCATGCAGAGTGAGAGAGAATACTGGTTTGCAAGGTCACTCTCTGGCTTGTTTATCTAGGAAAGTTTGTCAAAATGTTTTTCACCATTTTAGGATGCTGGCAGTTCATCATACTGAAATTAGGAAATTTGTGAGAAGATTGTATTTTGCTAAAAGTCCAGCACTAAAGTTAAATGAGTTGAATAAGGCTCTGTTTCGTGGATCTGTATCAGATGTTGAGAAGGTTACTGATGAGATTCAGTTTTGTTACTTTGGGCCAGAACAAGAAAGTGCAGGGAATGACACAGTTATTGAGGAAAATGTGGAAGAGAATGTAGAACCCTCCGTAAATAAGAAATTTGAAGATCAAATTACAAAATTTGCTATCATCTCTAATGAAAGACCAAATATTACTTGTATTTGTTGCCGGAGAAGCCATTACAAAATCCAAACAAGGAATGTTGATCTCTACAAAAAAAGTGAAGAAGAAGATAATTATAAGTGGAAGGATTTTGCAACATATATATTTCTTGAAAATTGTTTTGATTTGGGTGAAGATCATCGTATTTGTAAATACTGTTACAACAAGTTGGAAGAAAATAAAATGCCAGCTAGAGCTGTACATAATAATTTAGAATTGGTTGAAGTTCCTGCAGAACTTTCTGATTTAAATACGTATGAGTCTATACTCATTCAATGTGTTCATCCGTTCCAGACCATAGTACGTATGGAGCCAAAAACAGGCAAATTACCTCCTTCAGATTTACAGAGAGGTTTAAAAGGAAGAGTTGTCTATTTGCCGTTGGATTTGAAAAAAAATATGGAAACTATTGACACAGATACTTTGGAAACTGAACCATTAGTTATTCTGGTTAATGGTGTACCTACAAAGAATAAGAAAATTTGGCAGGAATTGGTAGATGTACGGAAAGTACAAAGAGCAAATTTATATTTGAAAAGGAATAATAAATGGTATGAAGCCATTTATATGGATGAAGATGAAGAAGATTTAGAAGGAGACACAGACACACCAACTGGGCAAATTGAAAAAGTTGACAAGTCAAAAGAAGAAGAAATTTATGAACATTTCAGCATACATCCTCTTCATTCAAAAGAAGTAATGGCAAACACCATTGATCTGTTTCAAATGAAAAAAGCACAAGGAACTCCTGTGAGTGTATGGGAGGAGAGTTTGGAAGCTCAATGTTTTCCCCAGCTGTTTCCTACAGGAGAAGGTGGACGATATGATGAACGTCCAGTCCAGATTCCTGCTTCTGAGTATCGGACTACAAGATTGTATGCAGAAGATCCCAGATTTCGTCAAAGTATTCCTTATTTGTTCCATCTGTTATTTGAAAGTGACTTGTCTGCATTATCTTATGCAGTAAACCACATTTTAAAAAGTAGAACACATCTACATAATGTGTCTGCTAAGGATTTTATGAACAAAGTGCAGCAGCGAGATGATCATTTGGAATCACAATTGATCAATCTGATGGCTTGTCAGCGTGGGACTAATGAATATTGGTACAGACGCCATGGAGAATTGAAATGTATGTTACGGAATTTAGGAACTCCAACATGGTTCCTAACCCTAAGCTGTGCCGAATACGTTTGGGATGATTTACTGGATTTTCTACGAGAGGCAAATTCAAACATTAAAAACATCGAATACAAGACAGCAGGAGAACTGTGCTCATTGGATCCGGTTAATGTTTGCAGATATTTCAATCATAGATTTGAGGCTATGATGTCCTTTATCTGCAACAAAAAAAATCCACCACTTGGAGAAGTTTTGGATTTCTTTTGGAGAAAAGAGTACCAAACAAGAGGTGCTCCTCACATTCATATGCTGTTGTGGATCAAGGATGCTCCAAAATTTGGAACAGATGCTGATGAAGCAGTGTTATCTTTCATTGAAGAATATGCAACATGTGCTATACCTAAAAGCACAGAAGATAAAAAGTTAAAAGAGCAAGTTTTACGTTTCCAAAGTCATCGCTGTCGAAAATACTGTCGACGGAAGTACAAGACCAAAGATAAATTCTACACAAAATGTCGATTTGGATTTCCAAGACCTGTTCTTTCAAAAGGAAGAGTCAACAGTTTTATGTCAACTGTGCGACATAATATTACAAGAAAATCTCCCAAAAATACGTACAATCTGAGAAGAAAAGAAGAGTCAAAATATATAAATGACTACAACCCAGTCATTTTATCCATGTGGTATGCTAACATGGATATTCAGTATGTGGCAGACAATTCTATTGCTGTTGCTCGGTATGTCACATCATACATTACTAAATCTGAGAAAACAGAATTGAAGGAAATGTGGGAAGAGATTTCTCATGAGAAGACTGTCAGTAAGAAGCTGTACAGTTTCAGTTTGAAGATGTTAACGCATCGAGAAATTGGATCCTACGAATGTTCAGATAGGTTATCATCTGCAAGTCTTTACTCGAAATCCAGAAGAATAATTTGGGTCAGTTTAGGCCTTGCAGGAATGCGAAATCGGGTACTGAAATCTGTTGGAGAAAATGAATATTTGGCCGAGAACGTCCCAGAAAGTACAGATATTTTGAAAACAAACATGTTGGACACATATTACCCAAAAAGAAGTCATCATCTTGAGAACATGTGTCTCTATGAAGTGCTGCAGAACTACACTTTTTCACGGAAAGCCACAGAAGACATCAACAATGGAAAATATAAAGTCATTGATGAGGAAGGATGTTTAGTGAAGCAAACAAAAGGAAGTTTGATTAATCACAGGAAGCTGAGTTGTGACACTACTGACAAAAAGGAATTTTACTACTTGGCACTTTTACAGTTGTTTAAACCATGGCGTTCAGAGGACGAACTACTTGGAGAATTTAAAAGCTATGAGGATTCATTTAATGCATGTAAAGATACCATTGAATGCAGTATTTTCAGGAATTATGTCCAAATGTTAAACGAAGAAATTGAACAGGAAGCTACAATTGCAGCTGAA
This sequence comes from Triturus cristatus, assembly GCF_964204655.1. Taxonomy (NCBI): domain Eukaryota; kingdom Metazoa; phylum Chordata; class Amphibia; order Caudata; family Salamandridae; genus Triturus; species Triturus cristatus. The sequence continues at coordinate 483,532,230 of NC_140580.1, read as the reverse complement.
GTAGCTAGAGACAGTTCTCAAGACAGCCAAAGTTCTGGAACGCTCAGTCAAGATCCCCTAGGACAACCAATCGTAGAAAATGAAGCTGCAATAGCCATGACTGAAGTGGAAACGGCTATGAATCAAGCAAAGGAAGATTCAATAGACTTGCAAGATTTGGAACAACAACTGAATGAAGAACAACGACAAATTTATGAGGAGGTCCGAAAAAAAATTGATCACGGATTACTACATGAAAATAAAGAGTGCACATGCACAGCATTTGAACCAATTAGGTTGTATGTGAGTGGACAAGCTGGAACTGGGAAAAGTTTCTTAATTAAAGTCATCAGAAGCTACCTACAGCAAAAAACTGATTCAACTTTATCTTGTGTTGTTACTGCTCCAACTGGATTAGCAGCATATAATATTAAAGGAATTACTCTCCATCGCTTGCTAATGTTACCAGTGGAGCATGAGAACAAAATAGAATATCACAAGCTAACTGGCGAAGCATGTTTCGAAGTTTCAAGAGTGTTGAAGAAGATGCAAGTTCTCATTATTGATGAGGTAAGCATGGTATCAAACTTAATGCTTGCCTTTGTGCATTTAAGAATGCAGCAAATTCTAAAAAGAGACTATGACGTGCTATTTGGAGGAAAACATGTTATAGTTTTTGGGGATCTACTGCAGCTCACTCCAGTTAAAGGACAACCAGTGTTTAATATTGTGACACATGAGGACACGAAGAAGTCATTAGGAAGCATTGGTAATGCGAATATTTGGTCATTCTTTGAGTACAAAGAACTCACTACCAATATGAGGCAAGCAAATGATGAAGAATATGGAAGTATTCTGAAAAATATCAGAATTGGACTACTCACAGAAGTAGGAAGAAAAGCAATACAGAGTCGGTTGCTACATAATTTATTTCCAAATGAGGAAATAGTTGCAGAGAAAATATACAAGAACATTGCAGAAAAAAATACTGTAATCTGCTTAATGCCAACACTACGTGAATGCTCGATATTCAATGTGGAACTTTTGAAATTGGAAAAGGAAGAGATTAAGAAAATGGAAGCAGTGGACAAAATCCAACATGAAAGAATTACTATTACATTAACAGGCGAACTGAAAAATAAATTGGATTCTCTAGAGAAGAACATTTCGAAAACAGCTGGATTAGAAAAAAATCTATATCTTTGCATGAACTGTCGAGTATTTCTAAGGAGAAATTTGGATGTTGAAAAAGGTTTAGTGAATGGAGCTATGGGTAAAGTTGTGGGTTTTGTTAACTGCCAGAAAAAAGAAGGAATTGAGTTTTTAAAAATAAAATTTGATCAGATTGAAGAGGTAAAAGACATTAGTCGTTGTTCAGTTTGTTTTTTGCTTGTGAAAGACTTATATGTACGTAGGAAGCAGTTTCCATTTTCTCTAGCATATGCTGTAACTATTCACAAGTGTCAAGGATTAACTGTTGATAGTGCATTTGTAAACATTGGATCTACAGTGTTCAAAGAAGGTATGGCATATGTTGCTTTGTCACGAGTGAAAACATTATCTGGTTTATTCATGATAGACTTTGATGACTCAAAAGTTAGTTCTGATGCAAATTGTGTTAAGGAGTACAATAGATTAAGAAGAACCTATGCTCCTCATTTAGGTCAGTATCCTGTGTTGGAGAAACGTGTTGTTTGTCGGAAAAGGAGATTTGAGAATATCTGTAATGAGGATGTAGAGAAGAGAAAAGAAAAAGAGAGTCATGTGATTGCAAGCAAAAAGAAAAAGGACAATGTTGAACAGGTTGTTGGTTTCCATTTTGAAAATAGCTCTGGTGTCAACTGCTATGCAAATGTTGTGCTGAATGTTGTATTTTATCTTGAAAGTTTGCAAGAGCAGATAATAGAAAATCATGAAAAAAGATTCTGTTCTGTGCTAAGTCTTCTTTATGAGAAACTGAGTGTTGATAAAGCAAAAATAGAAAGTGCGAATGAAATTAGAAATCTATTGGATGTTTGTTCAGGATGAACACAGTTTTCACAAAATGTCCAGCAAGATGCACAAGAATTCTTGATGTACATTCTTTTGGTACTTGAAGATGAAGGGGTAGAAATAGAAAATATGTTTGGTCTGTCTTATAAATGGGAACATAGTTGTGAAAACTGTTTCTACACATGCAGCTCTAATGTTGATTCAGAAAGGTTTATCTATTTAACATTGCCAGAGACTAAATCAGTGACCTTTAGTAAATTAGTTAAAGATGCCAATCACAACATGGAATGTTCGAAATGTAAATCAGACATGTTTTCAACCTTACTTTTAAAGAAATATGGACAGCATGTAATTTTAATGATGCAACGTTGTAGAGCTGATGGAACAAAATTGGACACTTTAATAAAGAAATTTATAGGACAGCAATTATCAATTTCTGGCAAAACTTTTGTCACAGTTGCAATAATTTTCCATGATGGGCCTTTTGTAACTTCTGGTCATTACACAGTTTTTCTTAAATGTGAAAAAGGCTGGACACTGTGTAATGATTCTGAATTGGTTTTCAAGCAACGTTTGCCTTTTGATTTAGCAAATTCATATTTAATTTTTCTGAAACCAAAATTTTAGAAAGAAATTGCAACATCTGTCGAAAACATTATTTCCATTTAATTGGATTACCATCGGAAATGTCATCAAATATTATTATAAAAATTACCATTTGGCCTTACGGAAAGGTAATAATTTGCATTGTGGACTTCTTTGACACAAATTATTTTGGTGATTATGCTTATGCAACACAATTTTCGGACAATATTTACTGAAATTAGTGATTGTTCTTACGTGACGTTTATATTACGGTATGTTTTAATGAGAAGAGATTCTGGGCTATTTTTAAACAATCTTTCTGATTGTTTTTTTTTTGCCCGCTGTTAAGTGATGAATGCAATTGCTTTTACGATTTACAGTAAAATGCAATATATTCTGAAAACAGCAAAAAAAGGGCAAAAATATGTTTGATGAAAAATGAAAATATGTGCACTGTATTCTAAAAAGTATTGTTAAATATTAATACATTTTTCTTTTTTTACAGATTGAGAAAGGAAAAATATAAAAATAAACTTCTTTACAGCAAGTAAAATAAATCACTTATTTTTCTTTTAGTTATTTTCTTTGTCAGGTAAGTGTGAAATTTCAGGTATTATCACACATTTACTTTAATGCTCACTTTTTTCACTACTCTTCTCTATGCTTTTTTCATTTCTGTAGTAGTCCCTCATGGACCTTGTAGGTTGATTAAATTTTTGGGGTTTAAAAAAAAAAAAAAAAAAAAAATGCGCGCACGGTAAAAAAAAAAAAAGAAAAGTCAATTAAAAAATTTAAAAAAAAGTTAAGAAGTAAGGTTGGCTCTTAAAAGAACCGTTGTGTTCATAAAGGGAAAGAGGAAAGAAAGAATGGGAATACTAACAAGGACCACAGATGTGCTGGTCTATCCTATTGTTTATGAGGGAAACACTGGTCTCCGCATGAACAATTAGGCCATGACATCTTGTGCACCTCATTGTAACCCTCCCAAAACGAGGGTTTATATCCAGAGGACCAGAAAAGGGTGATGCTCCCACCGCAGAGGAAGTGCTCGGCTGAGCTGCCGAAGAAGTACTCGGCTGAGCATCTGCAGGTGTGCTTGGGTGACTTACTGGAGATGTTTCTCCAGTATGTCTAGCATAAGTCCTGGGATGTTTATCCTTAATGTGTCTAACCATAGAGTGATTTCCAAAGGAATACTTCTTCCTAGGATTCCCTCTAGATAAGACAAGCTCACAAAGTGAGCAGGTGACTAAAGGAGCATTTACCTTTTTCTGCCCCTCTGGATAGGTGAAATATTCCCATACAAAAGAAGTCTTTTGTTTCCTCCTTCTCTCTCTGATGATGATGCTACCTGGCTCACTCTCAGAAGAGGACTGCTGTTCTGCCATCGTATCACAAAGACAACTCAGCTCCTTCTCCTAAGGGATCACAAGCAGGAATGAGGGTAATGGGTGTGGTGTAGGAGAGTTCTAGAACTGAAAGTACTTTAAACCAATCAAAAGTGCTGTTTCTTGATCACATGACCAACCGTGCACGTACGTTACGCTTACGGAGCGCTTACGGTAAAAGTACGCATGCGCGTATAAAAGACATGCGCATGCGCGCATGTGCATAACAGGCACGCTCCAACACTTCCGCGTAACGTGCGCGTGTAACGTATGCGCTTACGCATCGCGTACGCAGTACGGACGTCTACGTAAATTGCATAACCATACGCAAACAGAGTAGAAATATTACGTACGTAAAGCAAAACGTGCGCTTACCGTACGCGCACGTAAAAAAAAAAAAAAAGAAAAAAGATTCACTATGTTATACTACTATATCTTACCTGTTTGGTTAAAAAAAGGTGAAAAATTATATATTGCAGAATTTTAAAATTTTTACCATAGTGTTTAAAGAGAATATAAAGTAAAAAAAAAAATGTAAAAAACCTTGCAAAAATAAAAAAAATAAAATGATTTCACACACGTTAAATATAAGAATTAGCATTTAAAAAACCATACAAATTCACTGAAAAAACCATAGGTTTCACACGTTATAGTTAGGAATTTGCATTTTAAAAACCTTGCAAATTCACTGAAAAAACCATAGGTTTCACAGACGTTATAGTTAGCTGGACATTTCACTCGTAAAAAACCAATGAAATTCCCCCGTTATAGTTAGTTCAGCTAACTATAACTCGCGCACCCGCAATCCACTGCTGATGATGTCACATATAACATCACTCATGACATGGTCACTGACATCACTCATGACATCACTGATGACATCTCAAATGACATCACTGATGACATCACTGATGACATCATCCTTGTGATAGAGTGGCAGAACTCCTCTCACCCTAATATAACCTTTGAAACACACATTCAAAAAAAGAGACTAAAATTTTCAAAACAATGGACATACCAATACCAGTTACAACAACCTATTCAGTAACTGTAAGATCCACATACACATCCACTCATTCACCAACAGTCCTATACAGTCACTCATACATGTACTCACTCATCATATGTACTCATACACATATACATCCTGTTACACAATGCCACTCATCCATAGAATTACTCACATACATAGTCACTCATGCTAATAAAGAATCAAACATCCATTTACTTGCATATACAGCTATACACACACCACCACACTTACTTCTACGGAAACTTACACATACTTAGTCTTTTAAACAATCACTTATAGAAACACATACTTATTCATACAGGAACTCTTTCAATCTCTCACTCTCACATATACTCACTTATATACACCAATAGTCACATATACTAGTTTAAAACATATGTAGTTACTCATAAAGACACTATTGAGACAGTCATTCACTCACTAACACACCCATACACACACTCATCCACCCATACAGTCCTGCACACATGCTGTCTTCAACACATACAAACAGTGAGTCACTCATTCATGCACCTATGCACTACGTAATACCCCCCACCGAACCATGCAGACACTCAGACTGATACTCAAAAAACCAACTAATAACCTATATGGACACTCATGTAGCTACTCACCAACCCATGCAGCCACTTATACACAAAGTGAGAGACTGATACAGATATTTACATATTTAAACATTACTCACTAAGCCATGTATTCACTATGATACACTTAATCAGTCAGTTACCCAATCAATTTTTCAAAAACAAATCATCCATTTAGACACTTATATACCCATTTATTCTTCCATCGACCTTGAGATATACATATATAAAACATATTTAATTTTCAGAAAAACACACATTTACTGGATGATGTCATCAGTGATGTCATTTGAGATGTCATCAGTGATGTCATGAGTGATGTCAGTGACCATGTCATGAGTGATGTTATATGTGACGTCATCAGCAGTGGATTGCGGGTGCGCGAGTTATAGTTAGCTGAACTAACTATAACGGGGGAATTTCATTGGTTTTTTACGAGTGAAATGTCCAGCTAACTATAAAGTCTGTGAAACCTATGGTTTTTTCAGTGAATATATTTATATATATATCTATATCTATATATATATATATATATATATATTACCTACTGGCGGTCGCCAGTAGGTAGTTATAGTTAGGACCCTGTTTCCATAGGAAAACCGCAACATTCTATTTTGAATAACTTTGGCGCCGGTTGACGAATCCTCGCCAAATTTTCAAAATAGGTGGGGCGCTGCACTCCGCTCCTACCCTGAAAGTCTCGGGGGGATTCGTCAAGCGGGGGCTGAGATAAAAGGGGGGTCCCAAAACGCGTTTTTCCCATGCATTTTTCCATAGGACCTTTAGACACAGCTACAGCCCGAACGGCTGAACAGAGTTACTTGAAATTTGGCAGAGAGGTAGTCCTCAGGTCAAGGAAGTGCCTTTTGTAGCTTTGGTGTAAATCTGTTCAGTAGATTCTGAGAAAATAGCCTTTAAATCAATATATATATCTGAGCCAGCTTACGGTGCGCTTACGGTGCGCTTACCGTACGCGTACGGTGACGTGCGCGAGCGCGATTCTGATTGGCTGTTAGTTCTTAGTAAACATTCGAATCGTCCGAAACCAGGAAGCGGCGGCCGCCATTTTCTCTCTCGCACTTTTAAGCGGAGAGGAAAAACAAAGGCAAAAAACATGTAAAGGGACTGTTTAGACAGCTCCTTACCACCTAGCCTTGACTAATGGGTCCCCACAATTACCCCAAGGTCAAAAATTCATATTTTTTTTTTTACGAAAAATCGCCGATTACGCTTACCATACGCGTACGGTAAAAAAAAAAAAAAAAATATCCACACTCTCCCTACCCCGTGTGCAAATGGTGCCCGAAGGGCACCATTTCTGCATGGCATACCAAACAAGTTGTAAATGTAAAAAATTACCTTTCACAGCGAAGCGCATAATATGTCCTCCATGTGCGCACGGTGCGCGAAGCGCATCAGGCGTACATGGCCCATCCACGGCACTAACTGCGTAAAGTGGGCGCGCGGTGCGCGAGGCGCACCGCGTGCTCACTGTGCGCGCACGGTGCGCGAAGCGCACCTTGCGCGCACGGAACGAACTGCGTTAAGTGGGCGCGCACGCCACGAATGGCGTAAAGTAACTTAGCATTTAAAAAAACGTACAAATTCACTGAAAAAACCATAGGTTTCACACACGTTATAGTTAGGAATTAACATTTAAAAAACCTTGCAAATTCACTGCAAAAAACATAGGTTTCACACATGTTATAGTTAGCTGGACATTTTACTGATAAAAAACCAATGAAATTCCCCCGTTATAGTTACTGTAGGCAACTATAACTCACGCGACCGTAATCCTCTGCTGATGACATATGTGTCTTTATGAAAAAAAAATATTTGTAATATATGTATAGCTGAAATTTAATGGAAGAAGACATGGGCAAATAAGTGTCTAAATACAGTATTAGCATCAGCAGAGGATTGCGGTCGCGTGAGTTATAGTTGCCTACAGTAACTATAACGGGGGAATTTCATTGGTTTTTTATCAGTAAAATGTCCAGCTAACTATAACATGTGTGAAACCTATGGTTTTTTCAGTGAATATATATATATATATATATACCGGGAGGTCTTATTAAGGAGATTGGAAACTGAATATATCCTAGAGTTGGACAGTAAGAGTCCCAAAGGATTGAATTCGAGTGAGGATTTCCACACTCATTTGTAAACTGTATATTCATCACTTTACCATTTAGAGAAGAAACACATAGTTTCAATAAATACAAGATGTATGCTGCTTCTTTTTTCCTGTCTCGAAAATTGCACTGAAATTTTAATGTGAAAGAAAATGTATTTTATATATACACTTTTTTGCACAAAGGGTTAATGCTTTTATAGATAATATATATTAGATTTCTTATAAATTTGGTACTGTATATTTATTTGTAAATAGGTGTCACGGATGTGGCTCTTAGTAATAGATATATGTACTTGCACAAATTTGCACAATTTGCACAGTCACTTTATTACAACATGGGGTTTTATGGAATGGGCCCACATGGGCCGTATCAAGAAAAGTGAAAAAAGTCAACAAGTCCTGTTTATATAATGTGATTAGGACTGATTAATCTTGTCTTTTTCTCTCTTCTCTTTTTTTCGTTGAAACATCGTTTAAAAACAACCATTATGGTAAATATTAAATCACATTATGTAAACAATTGGGTTTAATAAGATGAATTATTGCTATTTGTGTGTTTTTCAGATAATTTGTTTAAATTATAATATTATATTTTTTAAACAAAGCAACCTACAATTGGTGATTTCGCAATGGTATACAGTATTCAATTTGTAAATACGGTGTATTCAATAGGCAATTGCAAATGTGATGGGCATTGTTTTGTGAAGACAAACAAACAATGTATGCGTTGCGTGATTTCTATTTCCATGATTTATCCCCAGTTGTGCATGTGACTCACTCCAAGCATATTTAAGTGGTGGACCCGTTGTGTTGCGCACCATGTGACTAACTATAACTCGCGCGACCGCCACTCTATCACAAGGATGATGTCATCAGTGATGTCATGAGTGATGCCACTGACCATGTCATGAGTGATGTAATATGTGACATCATGAGCAGTGGATTGCGGGCGCGCGAGTTATAGTTATCTGAACTAACTAAAACGGGGGAATTTCATTGGTTTTTTACGAGTGAAATATTCACCTAACTAAAACATGTGTGAAACCTATGGTTTTTTAAGTGAATTTGCAAGGTTTTTTAAATGCTAATTCCTTACTATAACATGTGTGAAACCTATGGTTTTTTCAGTGAATATATATATATATGTGACCAAGGCTGCTTGACAGCCGAAACGCGTCTTCTGCCCCTCGTGTGAATAAACCTAAAATTTTTCAGCAAGACCGGTGAGGCTCGCCTTCTTTCCTATTGGAACTGTGGAGAGAACTTCTGTGCAATATATATATATCTATATCTATATCTATATCTATATCTATATCTATATCTATATCTATATATATATTCACTGAAAAAACCATAGGTTTCACACACGTTATAGTTAGGAATTATCATTTAAAAAACCTTGCAAATTCACTTAAAAAACCATAGGTTTCACACATGTTATAGTTAGCTGTACATTTCACTCGTAAAAAACCAATGAAATTCCACGTTATGGTTAGATCAGGTAACTATAACTTGCGCGCCTCGCCTTTTTTTACACAGTAACAATTTGTTATTCTCCCTTGCGGGTCCTTCAATTTATTTAATAAATGTGATTGTTATTTCGTTTTTTTTTTTATTTTTTTTTTTTGTCGTGCGCGTACGGTAAGCTTACCGTACGCGCACTCCGCGATTTTTTTTAAAAATTATTAAATGTATTTTTCGTACTTTTTGGTCCTTCGTGGACCCCCTGACAAACGCTAGGGGGTCTGCAACTCTCTTCGTTGCCCTCTTTTCACGTTATCCACCTTTGTTTTTCAGTGCGAGAGACAGAAAATGGCGGCTGACACTTTCTGATTTCGACCGATTCGAATGTTTACAGTCATGTAACCACCAATCAGAATTGAGCTCGCGCACGGCACCGTACGCGTACGGTAAGCTTACCGTAAGCGCACGGAGCACGCTTACAGATATATATATTGATTTAAATGCTATTTTCTCAGGACCTACTGAACAGATTTACACCAGACCTGCAAAAGGCACATCTCTGACGTGAGGACTACCTCTCTGCCAAATTTCAAGTAATTCTGTTCAGCCGTTCGGGCTGTAGCTCGGACTAAATGTCCTTTGGGAAAATGCATGGGGAAAACGTGTTTTGGGACCCCCCTTTTTTCTCAGCCCCCGCTTGACGAATCTCCCCGAGACTTTCAGGGTAGGAGCGGAGCGGAGCGCCCCACCTATTTTGAAAATTTCGCGAGGATTCGTCAACCGGCGCCAAAGTTATTCCAAATAGAATGTTGCAGATTTCCTATGGAAACACGGTCCTAACTATAACTATCTACTGGCGACCGCCAGTAGATAATATATATATATATATATATATATATATATATATATATATATATATATATATATATATATATATATATATATATATATATATTAATATCAAATAAATACCCTTTCAGGCATAGAGTGCGTGGATGGCACTGTTCTAATCCTATGCTTACAGATTTTGATAGAAAAACAGACATTTGAGGTGAGCAGATCTAGAGTGTCGCTGGTGTTGAGAATGCTCCATACAGGAGCTGCTTTCCACCTAAACTTGAGAACTACCCAGAGTTCTATGCTTTTTTTTTGCATTTTTTATATATATTAATATATATATATATATTCACTGAAAAAAACCATAGGTTTCAGGCCTGGAAATAGTTGGGAATTAGCATTTAAAAAACCTTAGAAATTCACTGAAAAAACAATAGGTTTTAGGGGTGTAATAGTTAGCTGGACATTTCACTCGAACAAAACCATTGAAATTCCTCCGATATAGTCAGTTGTACTAACTACATCTCGCGCGCCCGCAATCCACTGCTGCTGAGGTCACATATTACATCATTCATGACATGGTCAGTGACATCACTGATGACATCAAAGGTTTTTTAAATGCTAATTCCTAACTATATCAGGCCTGAAACCTATGTTTTTTTCAGTGAATTTCAAAGATTTTTTAAAAGTGAATTCCTAACTATATCAGGCCTGAAACCTATGGTTTTTTCAGTGAATTTCAAAGGTTTTATAAATGACAATTTTTAATGTATTAATTGTTATACTGATTTACTACATTTTTTAAACTATTTATTTTTAGATTTTTTTAAAATTACATTATAATTACATTATACATTACAATACAAAATATACTTTCTCAGAATGAATTACTTTAGTTTAAATACTTTGCAAATAGCCATTAGACTTGTAAGTACAGTAGTTACAGTTGTTGCAATGGGCAACACAATTTCAAACACAATGCAACATTGAGCTCAAAGTGAATTTCTAGTCAAATGCAATTAGTTACTTTATGGATTACTTTTCCAACCACAGGACTGGATCCTAGATTCAGTCCTTGGACATCTCCTGTAAACAGTTGAGTAAAAGCGTTTTGGTTACAGTAGTGATTTTTAAGGAATATTATTGTATTTTAAAAGTTGACAGAAATTTTTTCACATAGAATCACCAATGTTATCCTATGGCAGAAAATTCACTTAGCAGGTAAGTAGTGTTATCGTTACTTTTTCTTACTCAGTGGTGGATCCTGGATCCAGCACTGGTGAATCTCCTGTAAACAGTTGAAAGAATGTGTTTAAGTCCCGAGCTTCGTCTCAACCGCGACCGACTGACTGGCGAACGCCTATATTGCAAAAGGGTTTTGAAATACAGGATCACTGAAAAGATGACAGTGCCTGTTAGACGCGGTGTCGAGCTGGTATGAAAAACCTTGGCTGACAGCGGTCACAGATAGTTCGCCACAAGTGTGCTGATAAGGTGGATGAAGTCCTGGTGCCCTGAAGAAATTGCCATAAGAGTAAGGCAATGAAACATGTCGGCTTAATGGCATTGTGTCTGTCAAGGTACAGCACTTTTTATTTTTGAACTGACCCATGAGCTAAGAATAAAATTATGGTGGCCATGGCTCTCTATCAATTTTAACTTGGGACTATTGTGTGTGACGTTCACATATGTTCACCTTTGTTTTTTAATTTTTCTGGTACATTTGTCCAGTTTTTTTTTGCCCAAGGTAGTAACCTATGATGAGAAACGTGGCAGTACTGGTGATAATCTAACCAGTGTCAGCCCGCTGTGGTGTTGCGCACGTGAGGTTCTACCTTGTTTTGCACACATTTTTCACTGACACTCACGGTGTGGGTTGTTTACCTCTGTGACTATACGGGTTTTTTTCACAAATTGATTTTTGAACATGGTGACAGCCACATTTGGATAAGGTTCTTGCAGATTTTATATCAGTACAGACTCTTGTGAATCATGGACACCTCTTACAAATCTATATGGTGGGGAGTGGGTTAGAAGAAGTTAAGCTTATACTTCTCAATCCTCTTTCACATAGTGTTGAAAGTATCTCTGTACCAAGTAGATTGGGTCTTTTTGTTTGAATACTGATGTGAGTGGGGGATGACCCAATCTCTTTTCTTGCCCCTGTAGCTCCTTATTGATACCTCTTCATTGGGGGCCATGGAGGGTCCCCAATCCCCCCATGGTGCCAGCCGGCTCCCCGTGTCCTGCGGGAGCCGGCATTGCTTTTCCACATGGGGAGCAGCTAACATGCTGCTCCCCATGTGGAAAAGCAATCTGTTTTGCTTCATCGAAGTGAGAGCAGGTTTCCCTGCTCTCGCTTCAATGAAGCAAAGCAGTTTTCAATGACAGGTCGGGAGCCGCGAGGCTCCCGCCTTGTCATTGCAAACTATAGTGTTCTGGGGGTGGGCACCCTGGGACACTGTAGGAGCCGGCCCTGGTGGGTGGTGGTCCCCAGGGCCTATACAAGGCTCCAGGAGGGGGGCCGTGTGGCCCCCCTCCCACATTTTGAAGTTGCCCCGGGGGGTGGCGGTCCCCGGGGCTGGGGGGGCATGAGTGCCCCCACACCAAATGTTTTGAAGCCCCGGGGATGGCGGTCCCTGGGGCAGTGTGGGGGGGATTGGGACCCCCCCACACTTAATTTTTCATTATGCCCCTGGGACTTGGCCCCCCTGGGGGCAAATTAGCATATTTAGCACGGTAGCCCGCGCTGATTTTTTTTTTCTATCATCAGGATGCACGCATCCAGCGTGCATCCTCTCGTTTTAAAAAAAAGAAAAAAAATTTGGGCCTTGAGGGTCCTTGTGTGACCCCCTTTGCAGGCCTAGGGGGTCAGGGTGTTACTACCCTGCCCCCTTTTCACATTTTGTGATTTTTCTGGGTGGTTTCTTGGGCACAAGATGGCTGCCAACACTTCCTGATTCAGAGTGTTGGCAGCCAATTAAAATTCAGCTCGTGATCGGGAGGGTGCGTGAATCCTCCGAGGCCATAGATATATATGTACTTTTAACTGTAATTTTCTCAGGAACTACTGAACGGATTTACACCATTTAAGCAAAAGGCACGAGTCTGAACTGAGGACTACCTCTTTGTCAAATTTGGTGTAATTCTGTTCAGCAGTTCGGGCTGTAGCTGCGGCTAAAGGTCCTATGGGAAAATGCATGGGGAAAATACGTTTTGGGACCCACCTTTTTTCTCAGCCCCTGCTTGACGAATCACCGTGAAACTTTCAGGATAGGAGCGGACCAGAGCTGGCCAAACGTTTTGAAACTTTCGTGAAGATTCGTCAATCGGCGCTAAAGTTATTCCATATAGAATGTTACGGATTTCCTATGAAAAAAAGGTCCTAACTATATCTACCTACTGGCGACCGCCAGTAGGTAATATATATATATATATATATATATATATATATATATATATATATATATATATATATATATATGTATATGTATATATATACATATATTATCCACTGGCGGTCGCCAGTAAATAGTTATAGTTAGGATCGTGTTTCCAAAGGAAATCCGCAACATTCTATTTGGAATAACTTTGGCGCCGATTGACGAATCCTCGCGAAATTTTCAAAATAGGTGGGGCACTCCGCTCCGCTCCTTCCCTGAAAGTCTCGGGGAGATTTGTCAAGCGGGGGCTGAGAAAAAGGGATGGTCCTAAAACACGTTTTCCCTATGGATTTTTCCATAGGACCTTTAGTCCAAGCTACAGCCCGAACGGCTAAACAGAATTACTTGAAATTTGGCAGAGAGGTAGTCCTCAGGTCAGGGATGTGCCTTGTGCAGGTCTGGTGTAAATCTGTTCAGTATTTCCTGAGAAAATAGCATTTAAAAGCATATACATATCTATAAGCGCGCACCGTGCGCGTACGGTAAAACTTACCGTACGCGCACACTGCCGTGCGCGAGCGCGATTCTGATTGGTTGTTAGATCTTAGTAAGCATTCGAATCGGTCGAAACCAGGAAGTGTCAGCCGCCATTTTGTCTCTCGCAGTCTGAGGGGGTGAAAAACAAAGGTGGAGAACGTGAAAAGGGGGCAGGGTGGACAGTTCCTGACCCCCTAGCCTTTGTCAGGGGGTCCCAGAAGGACCCCCAAGGGCCAAAATTTCCTTTAATTTTTTTGCGAAAAATCGCGGAGTACGCATAGCGTGCGCGTACGGTAGAAACGGAAAAATTCCGCGAACTGCGTAACGTGGGCGCACGGTGAAAAACCTTAAAAAAAAAAAAATACATAACTTAGCATTTAAAAAAACGTACAAATTCACTGAAAAAACCATAGGTTTCACACACGTTATAGTTAGGGACTAGCATTTAAAAAACCTTGCAAATTCACTTAAAAAACCATAGGTTTCACACATGTTATAGTTAGCTTGACATTTCACTCGTGAAAAACCAGATATTACATCACTGTATTTAGACACTTATTTACCCATGTCTTCTTCCATTAATTTTTAGCTATACATATATTACAAATATTTTTCAGAAAGACACATATGTCATCAGTGATGTAATATCTGACGTCATCAGCAGAGGATTGCGGTCGCGTGAGTTATAGTTGCCTGCACTAACTATAACGGGGGAATTTCAATGGTTTTTCACGAGTGAAATGTCCAGCTAACTATAACATGTGTGAAACCTATGGTTTTTTAAGTGAATATATATATATATATATATATATATATATATATATATATATATATATATATATATATATATATACACATATATTGCCAGTAGGTAGTTATAGTTAGAACCTTGTTTCCATAGGTAAAGCATTTTTTGATTTGCTAATAACTTTGGCGTTGTTTGACGAATCTTCGGGAAATTCTTCCAAAATAAAGTCTATCCAGGTCAGCTCCTATACTGCAGGTTTGGGGGTGATTCGTCTTGCGAGGCCGGAGAATAAAGGGGGTTCCCAAAAAGTGTTTTCTCCATGTTAATTTCCATAGGAAACTTTAGCCAAGGCTACAGCCCGAACTGCTGAATGGAATTACACCAAATTTTGCAAAAAGGTAGTGCTTGGTTCAGAAAGCGACCTTTTTTTTAAAAGGTGTAAATCCATTCAGTAGTTGCTGAGAAATTCTAAAAAATAATAATATCGATATCTAGAGGCACGGTGGATCCGCGGACCCTCCCCACCATGAGCTTTGTTCTAATTGGCTGTCAACACTCCAAACCAGGAAGTGTTGGCAGCCATCTTGTGACTCGGTAGAACCGAGTCACAAGAAAACAGTGAAACAAACGCGAAAAATAAGAAAAGGGGGCAGGGTAGAAACACCCTGACCCCTAGGCCCGCTTAGGGGGTCCCACAAGGACCCCCAGGGCCCAAAAAAGCTATTTTATTTTAAAGAATCGGCCGAATTCACGCTGGGTTCGCAAATCCAGCCAAGAAAATTAAAAAAACAAAGTGCAAGCTCCCGCGCTTTGTTGTATTGAAGCCGCCGGGTGGGCCAGGTTCCGGGGGCACTGAATAAAATATGTGGGGGGCCCCAATCCCCCCACACTGCCCCGGGAACCGCTACCTCCCCGGGGCTTGATTTATGAGTTGCGGGGGGCATAAATTAATCCCCCAATTTACAACGCACCAGGGGGCGCATTTGCACAGTGGTGCACGGAGGGGGGCGGGGCCTGACATACCAAGTGTGCAAGTGCACCCCCTGGCACATTGTAAATTGGGGGATTAAGTCCTCTTCAATCCTGAGGGTCCCTGGGGGCCAACTAGCCCACCAGGTACCTCCAGTAAGCACCAAAGAGCTGCGTTGCTGAGAGGTGTAAAAAGGGGCGTAGACTCTGAACACCTCTCTGCAACGCAGCTCCCTGGCACATACTGGAGGTACCTGGTGGGCTAGTTGGCCCCCAGGGACCCTCAGGATTCAAGGGGACTTAATCCCCTAACCTAAAATGCACCACAGGGTACATTTGCACACTTGTCACATAAGGCCCCGCCCCCTCCCTTCACCACTGTGCAAACTCTCCCCGTGGCCCATGTTAAGTTGGGGGATTAGGTCCCCTTGGATCCTGAGGATCCCTGGGGGCCAACTAGCCCACCAGGTACCTCTAATAAGCGCCAGGAAGCTGCCTTGCAGAGAGGTGGTCCAAGGCGACCCCCCCCTTTTTACACCACTCTGCAATGCAGCTATGTGGCGCTTACTAGAGGCAGCTGGTGGGCTAGTTGGCCCCCTGGGACCCTCAGGACTCAAGGGGGCTTAATCCCCCAATTTCCAACGCACCAAGGAGTGCGTTTACACAATGGTGCAGGGAAGGAGCGTGACCTGATGTGACAAGAGTGCAAACGCGCCCTGTGGAGCGTTTTAAATTGGGGAATTAAGTCCCCTTGAATCCTGAGGGTCCCTGGGGGCCAACTAGCCCACCAGGTAAGTCCAGTAAGCGCCACAGAGTTGTGTTGCAGAGAGGTGTAAAAAGGGGCCTGGCCTCGGACCACCTCTCTGCAACACAGCTCTGTGGTGTTTACTGGAGGTACATGGTGGGCTAGTTGGCCGCTAGGGACCCTCAGGATTCAAGGGGAATGAATCCCCCAAATTAAATCCCACCAGGGGGTGCGTTTGCACAGTGATGAAGGGAGGGGCCGGGGCCTGCTGTGGCATGTGTTTACTTATGCAATCACTCCACCAAAAGCCAATTCACCATGCACTCTCCTTGCAGCACTCTAATCATCCAGTCACTACCCATGCTCTCGTGCAATGACCCATGCACTAACTCATGCACTGCTACAATACAGTGAGCAGTACACATGCAGTCCACCCATTGCCCTGTCACTACTCATGCACTCCTCCAATCACCCAGCGAGCACCATGTACTTATCCAATCACTCCGCCAAAACCCAGGCACTTATAAATTCACCATGCACTCTCCTTGCAGTACTCTTAATCTTCCAGTCTGTGCCCATGTACTCATGGAGTGACCCAGGCACTAACACATGCACTGCTACAATCCCCTGTGCACTACCCATGCAGACCTCTAACCACCTACACAGTACTGATTCACTCCTCCAATTACCCAGGTTGTACCCATGCACTCCAGAAATCCCTCTGTCACTACCCATGCACTCCTCCAATCACCCATCCAGCATCAAGTACTTATCCAATCACTCTGCCAAAACCCAAGCAGTTATAAAATCACCATGCACTGTCCTTGCAGCTCTCTAATTATCTAGTCACTACCCATGTACTCATGCAGTGACCCAGGCACTAACTCATGGCAAATACAGAGGAGGTCATGCCCAATGCATAATGTTCCCTAGTGTATGTAGGCATTTTCACTGTATTCTAAGTGTCTTTTAGCATAGCACTGGCTCCGGTCCTGGTTAGTCAGAGTCAGTTACCACCAGTACCCGTCACTAACATTTTGGGGGCACAAGAGGACTTTCTGCTCCTCTGTTGGTTCTTTCTGCACATCTCTTGCTTCTCCATGCACTTTTCTTCGTCTTTCCGGACTTCTGTTGCCTCTTTCTGCATTTGTCTAGCTTCTTGCTGCGCTTTTCTTCACATGTCCTAACTTTGTAGGCATAGTTAGAAATTAGCATTTAAAAAACCATTGAAATTCACTGAAAAAACCATAGGTTTCCGGCACGTTATAATTAGAAATTAGCATTTAAAAAAACCCTTGAAATTCACTGAAAAAACCATAGGTTTCAGGCAAGTTATAGTTAGAAATTAGCATTTAAAAAACCTTAGAAATTCACTAGGGACGTTATTGTTAGTTGGACATTTCACTCATACAAAACCATAGAAATTCCCCCGTTATAGTTAGTTCAGCTAACTATAACTTGCGCCCCCGCGACGCTCTGCTGATGATGTCACATATTACATCATTCATGACATGGTCAGTGACATCACTGATTACATCACTAATGACATCTCAAATGACATCAGTGTATAGAAAACTAGAAATATATTTCTATACCTATTGAAGTTTTAATAAAGTGGTAATAGGATGGAAACAACAACAAACCCTACTTCAAATCTATGTCTAAGGCCCTAACCTAGAATGCAGTGAAACACAGAATGCAGTCAAATTGTGCAGAAAACAGCATGACTGTGTTTTACATTTGGTAAACACAGCCATTACGCGATCACATACTGCACTGTCATGTGTATGTACTGCATTATACTACAAACCTACCGAGGTATTCCACGGCACAATATACAAATAAGTATTCTAAAGCTTATGAATTTAACACTACTCTCACGCTTCACCCATACTTCCCTAAAAATACCATGTGCAACTAATAATGTATTTTCCTGCCACATTACAGCTCCATCTGTACACACACTTCATGCTATGTCTATTTCAATTACCACACTCCACTCAATGCCACTCCACTCTATGCCAGTCCACCCTGCACAATTCTACTCTGCGTTATTACACTCTATGCCACTCAATTCTAGGTCACTTCACTATGCACTACTCCACTCTATACTAATGAACTGTACACCACTCCACTGAACCCCCCTCCACCCTACGCCACTCCACACTACACCACTACACTGTACAGTATTACATTCTACACTGCTCTATTTTATGACACCCCAGTGTGTGCCACTCCCCTGTACACCCCTCCATGCCATGCTACTCCACTGCACGACACCACACTACACTACTACACTTTGTCACTCCACCCTATGCCTCTTCAGTTTACACCACTGCAATTCATGCTATTCCACTGTATTCAACTCCACTCTATGCTACTCCTCTATATGTCATTCCACTATACGCCACTCCCCTCTACAACAATACAGTGTATGCTAATACACTAGATATCACTCCATTCTGCACCACTGCACTCCACTGTAGGACACTCCACTATACACCACTCTACTCAATGCTATTCCACTATATCCCTCTCCATTCTAGGTCACTACACCACATGCCAGTAACACTGAGGGGCTGATTACGATGTTGGGCGGAATAACTCCGCCCGACACCGTCTTGGTCATGGGACCGACCGACACCCGGTCGTCGGTCCTGACCGCCCCATTAGGATGCGACAGAACACTGTTCGGTCGTATTCCTACATTTTACAACGGAAGCATGCATTCCGGCCATAAACCGGCCAGAATGCAAGCTCCCATTTTAAAATGGGAGGTGTGTTTCATCCCTGCACCCTGTGGCAGGCACTTCGAGGTGCGTGCTACAAGGTGCAGGGATCAACAGGGGGGAACCATAGGTGCCTCCTCGGCCTCCAACCGGAAGCCATGCATAAAAGGGATCCCTGCTGGGGGCCCCCAAAGACGCTTTCTGGCATGGTTTCCATGTTGGAGAGACCGGCATGGAAACCATGTTGGAAACAGTCACTGTAATCTCAAGGGCGGAAAGGCTCATCCTTGAGATCACTTGTGGCATTCCGACTGGTGGGCCGGCTCGCCGAGCCTGTCGGAAGCCAGCCATAATGACCGGTTGAATTCCTTTACAACCGCCTATAATGAGGCGGTCGTTAATGAATCCGAGGGGCCCATTACGATGCTGCTGAAAAGGCTCTGACCGACTGTCAGAGCCTTTTACTGCTGCATCGTAATCAGCCCCCGAATGTTATTCAACTCTACACCACTCCACTATATGGTACTCCACTGTATGCCACTCTAGTCTATGTTACTACACTCTACACTATTCCACTCTCCACCACTCCACTCTACAACACTCCACTCTATGTCACTCCACTCAATGCGATTCCACTATACGCCACTACACTCTAACTCAGGACAGTCTACACTAGTCCACTCTACAACACCACACTGTACACCACTCCATTCTATGCCACTCCACTGTATACCATTCTGCTCTATGCTATTCCACTGCATGCCACTCCACTCTAACACACTCCTTTGTACACTACTGCACCACTCCACTGTACCCTATTCCTCTGTATGCTACCAAACTGTACGATACTCCAGGCTGCGCTACTCCACTGTATGCCCCTGCACTCTATTTCAGTCCATTCTGCAGTATTCCACTGTATGCAACACCACTTTACAGCATTCTACTGTATGCCATTCCACTCTATGACACTCCACTCTATGCCCCTTCACTGCACACCACTTTAATATACACTATTCTACTGTACATTGCTCCACAGTACGCCACTTCACAGTATGCCACATTAATCTATCCATCTTCACTCTAGTCCAGTCTACTTTATGCACTCCACTGTATGCTCTTTCACCGTATGCCACTCCAGTCTATGCCAATCCACTGTACGCTGCTCAACTCTATCCCACTCCACTATATACAACTACATTAACTAATTATCCATCCTGTCATGTACTGCGTTCTCACAAAAGATTTGACTTGCAATGTCCTAACTGTTCCTGTAAATACAATTTCTTACATGGTATAAATGAGACAATATAAAACAGTATAAGCAGTGCATGGAGAAGGGGCGAGTTATAGTTAATGTATTGTGGCTACCAAGTTGAATACACTGTGGCCCTTATTGGCGGGGATTTAGCATAGGGCATCTTTGACGTGATTACCCCTAACTTTTTGCCTCTTCCTCCTGAATCTTTTTGACCCTGTGCTGGAATACGTTTTGCTGGTTTAGGCACTTCAGGCACTTTGCCACTGCTGATCCGTGCAAAGTGCGAGTGCTCCCTGGAGAAATTGTGTTGTAATTGGTTATCCATGATTGGTATATTTGTGTTACCCGCAGGTCCCTAGTAAAGTGCACTACGTGTGCCAGGGCTGGTAACTCAAATGCTACTAGTGGGCCCACAGCACTGATTGTGCCACCCACAAGAGTAGCACTGAAACTATACCTCGGGCCGGCCATTGCCGTGCCTGCGCGCAGTTCGTTAACTGCACCGTCGACCTGGCCAATGTTCACACCTGCCAGGCCTTACCCTTCCCTTTTCGTACACATTAGCCACCACTATAGTAGGCCCGAGGTACCCCCCTGGGCAGGGTGCAGTGTATATAAAAGGCAGGACATGTACTAGTGTGGGTGACATGTCCTGGTAGTGAAATACCACCAAAATTCGTCTTTCACTATTGAGGGTCTATCTTGCCCAATAGACAGAATGGGGAAGGATGCGTTTTATGGTTACCTGCCTATCTTCCCATAGGAGCGAGATACAGAATCGGAGTCTGGTACCCCTGAACTCAGAATTTGATAACGCATCTTTTAGGACAGATGGTTTTTAGATTCTGTGTTTGAGAATGGCACTTTTAGAAAGTTGCTGTTCTCGTGTTCAACCTTTCTGTGTGCCTCTGCCTGTTTGTGAATTAGCCGTCTGGGTTGTGAGTGATAGGGTCTGGTGAGGTGTGCGTGATCCCTGGGAGGGCAGTGTGAGTCAGCCTTAGGCTGAATAGGCCAATCGACACTTAGAGCGGTGGGAGAAGTAGCACCTGGGCCTGAAGAAGAAGATGTGCCCTGGCCGAAGGCACCCCGAACTGATTCGAACTGGGTCCAGGACCCCTCACTCCTTGAGAACAAAGACTTTTGGGGTATAAATATTGCAGTTGAGCCCCCTGAACTTTAGACTCGGCTGAATAGACACCTTCATGATCGAGATGAATCTCTGCCGAAGAATATCAGCTGAATAGACTCAGGAGAAGACTGCCCCTGCTGTGTGTCTGGGGTTGGCCTGCACTTTGCTGTTTACTTTGAGGAGAGGACGAAGGGACTTTGCTGTGTGCTGTGTCCCCGTACTTGAAGACGTACTTTGCTGAGTGCTGTGACCCTCTGAAGGAGAAAGTCTCCAAGGGCCTGAGTAGAGCTGGCCTCCTGTTTCCGAAGTACCAGACTCAAAAGTACTTCACCGCCAGCCTCCCTGAACTTGCTTGCTGGGAGTTCCAGTCGTTAACAGGGCCTGAAACGGAGTGTTAGGCCTTTCTACTATCGGGAGCTGGGCAAGCGCAAGAGGAGAAGAATCTGTTTCTGATCCACAAGAACCACCGATGTCGCAACTTTGTCGGAGACAACATCGTTCTTCGCCCACGCCGTGCACCGTCATCGACATCCTTGTCCGCGGTACTGTTATTCGGGTGTCTGGGTGACTCCGCACCTGCCGCTGCGATCCCCGCAGGCAGTGCTGCACTTTGGACTTTGCTTTGTCCTGACGCCGAGATAGCCCCGTGGGTGCTATCTGATTTCTACATCTTATTTTTCATCTTTGCAACGATCTATCTAAAGACATTTCACCGAGTAATCTTATATGTGGAAGTTTTTGTCGTTTTGGTCTTGTTTCCGTTTAGTAAAATTAATCTATTTTTCTAAACCGGTGTGGAGTCCGTTTGTGGTGTTATTACTGTATTACTGTAAGTGTTGGTACAAATACTTTACACATTACCTTTGAAGATAAGCCTGTCTGTTCGAGCCAAGCTACCGAGGGGATGAGCAGGGGTTATCAACAAGCGTGTTTCCCCTGTCCCTGACTAGAAGCAAGGGTCCCTGTTTGGTCCAAGGTACCTACCTCAGCCTCAGGAATGGTGTGTTGTAGAGTATTGGAAAGTGTTGTAAAGTGGAGAGGAACATTGTGCAAAGGGGTGTAGGGACAAAGAGTGGAGGGTTGTGATAGAGTACATTGTATAGTGGCACAGAATGTAGCAGAGTCTTGTAGTGTGAGGATGCATAGAGTGGAGGTGAGTGGGGCGTTTTAGAGTAGAGTGTTGTACAGTGCCATAGAGTGAGATAATGTGTTGTGCAGTGGAATAGAGTGTGAATGAGGCCAGGTAGTGGTAGAGCATAGAGTGGAATTGCATGTTCTAGAGTAAAGTGACATAGAGTTGTGTAGAGTGAAATGGAGTAGGTTACAGTAAAGTGCTATAGAGTGCAGTAGTGTGTGGTACAGTGGAGTTGACAGTGTACTGTTGTAATGTATAGTGTCATAGAGTGGAGTGGAGTAGAATGAAATGTGGTACAGTGGAGTGTTGTTCAGTAGAATAGCATACAATGGAGTGGTGTTAGAGTGGAGTGAGTAGCATACAGTGGAGAGGGGTAGAGTGGAGTGGGGTAGAGTGGAGGGGGTAGAGTTGAGTAGCGTAGAGTGGTGTATCATAAACTACAGTAGAGCAGAGTGGAGTAGAGTGGAGTAAATTATTGAGTGCACTAGAGTGGACAGGCATAGTGTAAAGGTGAGAAAATTACTATACATTGGAGTGGGGTCTTGTACGGTACAGTGGTGCAGTGTGTTGTAGAGTGTTGGAAAGTGTTGTAGAGTGGAGTAGAGTATGGTACACTTAGGTGAGTGGCAAAGAGTGGAGAAGAGGGTTGTTCAATATAGAGTAGGTGCACAGAGTGGAGTACAGTGTTGTATAGTGGCACAGAATGCAGTAGAGTCTTCTAGAGTGGAGATGCATAGAGTAGAGTTGAGTGTGGTACAGTTGGGTGGTGAAGAGCGGTGTAAAGTTGAGTGTTGTACAGTGCCATAGAGTGGGGTAAATGTGTAGTGGAGTAGGGTGTGGTGGATGCCAGGTAGTGGCATAGCACAGAGTGGAGTAGCTTGTTCTAGAGTACAGTGGTATTTAGTCAAATTGTTGTAGAGTGGAGTGATGTGGTGTGTGGTACAGTGGAGTAGACTTGTGTGTTGTAGAGTGTAGTAGAGTAATGTGTCACAGTGCAGATTTAAGTGTTGTACAGTGGAGTGGTGTGGAGTTGAATAGAGTGTGGTACTGTATGGTAGAGTGGAGTGAGATCGACTGTCGTACAGTTGTGTGGCATAGAGTAGCATATAGAGCAGTGGGGGTACAGTGCAGTAGTGGAGTACAGTGGAGTAGTGTCTCACATAATAGAGTATATTAACTGGGGTGGAGGGCATAGAGGCAGTAGCATACAGTATCATATAGTGGAGTAGAATGTGGTAAAGTGCAATAGAGTAAAGTAGAGCCCTGTACAGTGGCACTGAGAAGAATATATATTTGTACAGTGCAGTGCTATACTCTTGAGTATAGTGTGGTACGATAAAGGGGCATAGATTGTTGTTAAGCGGAGTATAGTGTTGAGCAGAGCATAACAGAGTGAAGTGACGTAGAATGGAGTGGAATACAGTGGAATGACATAGACTAAAGTGGCGTACAATGCCTTAGCACATAGTAACGTGGCATACAGTGTAGTGGCATAGAGTGCAATAGCATGCAGTGGAGTGGAATACAGTGGAGGTATATACAGTGGAATAGCAAGGAGTATAGTGCTGCAGAGTATAGCAGCATACAGTGGAGCGCCGTTAACTGTAGTGGAGTAGACTGGAGTGGCGTGCAGTGGAGTATTGTCCAATAGAGTGCTGTGAAGTGGAATGGTGTAGAGTGGAAAGGAGTAGAATGTGGCATGCAGTTAATAGCGTAAAGTGGAGTGGCATGCAGGGTAGTAACGTAGAGTGGAGTGGCGAGAGTGGAGTGTGATACAGTGGAGTAGCATAGAGTGGAATAGTGCACAGTAAAGAAGCATAGAGTGGAGTGGTATACAGTGGAATAGCATACAGTATAGTACCATACACTGAAATAGCAAACAGTGGAGTGGGCTAAATTGTGAAGCAAGAGCACCATAGAGGTTCCTTGCAAAAGGGAAGGCCTGTGAAATGTTAAAAAAATTACAATATTAGACAGTTTTGGTAAGCATGGTTCAAGAGGAGTAACTGTCAGAGGGCAGAGAATAGGCTGGCGTAGAGGTGTACCAATGACTAAGAACCAATCATGCATTGATCCCACAACCCAGAAAAACAACTAATTGCATGTACCCTACTGATTTGGGATTACCCAAACAAACAATTTAACTGATCCTGTCATGGGACATGTCCAGACCACATTCACTTAATTAGAGTTTGCAACTTGAGCTATTAGTCTGCATTTTTCAAATCAATGCACCTCCCTCCTGTAATAGAGTAGGCTTCTTAGAGGCTTCTCATTTCCCTTGAAGGAGATAGGGAGGAGCCTTTCTTTTGGTTCTTTTCAACATCACTTTAGGATTTAATCCAGTAAGAGATTGACCTGTTGAATAAGGGAGTGACAAAAATAAGTATAAGTTTAATCCAGGTATACTGAGTTGTCTTAGAAGAGCTTCGATATGATGGGCTTAAGTTTACAAAATATTAAGTAGTGTAGCTATCCCTGTGCCACATGAAAGGCAAGCACTGATCCAGCGTGATCACTCAAACTGTACATTTCAAGTTTAGTTTACCAGACATTCTGAGCCATCACATGAATCATCATCATTTAGTTTTCAGTGATGTAAGCTACCTATTCCAAGAGTGGTATCTTTTTTTCCCATTAATGCATTCACAATCTTTTAAATCTTCATTAGCAGCCCAGCATGGGAATCAAACAAAGGATTGGGATGGGAGACATCTTCTTGTTCTTTTTTTAATGAAATTCAGGCTTCCATTGCAGGCTGACACCATTACTCTGTTCAAAGTCTATGTTTGAACCAAAGATTGAATTAGTCTTTCTCACCGCTCACTCATCCACTGCATAAACATTGCTGCGTTCTCCTTTACTCACCATCTATGCCACGCGGACTCCTCCATTTACATTTGCTAACAATAACCAGCATAAGCTGCATACCAATTATATATATCTACATTACACTGACGAAGCAAGGTTTCACTGCCATAGATTTCAGACATCATCAGTGACCCTGTGCCCATATACCGATCCTGGATACCCTCACTGGTGATAAGCTACAATCTACAAACAAATGTAATATTATGTTCATCCATAAGCAGTGCATCATACCATAAATTATGTCTGTTACTTACAACTGGTGAATATCAGCATTTGTTTTGTTTTTAACCAGTGTTTTGTTCAGTGAATATCTAAGGTTTTTTCCTATATAAGTTAAAATCTTACTCACTTTCTTACGCATAACTCTGCTTTAAGCTGTGTTTTTTTCCCATGAAATTCCCCTCCAATGCACGCCTTGTGGGAGGCCAACCTTCCACCGCACACAGCCTTCGGCTGTTCACCAATCAATCAATCCGGATTTATAAAGCCCAGCAAATCACCCATTAGGGTCTCAAGGAGCTGGAATTACTAGTGCTTTGTGGTGCTCCATACACTCGAACAGCCAGGTTCTGTATGGTTTCCTGAATTTCTGGAGCAATGAGGCGGTCCTAAGGTGCAGGAAAATGCATGCGGGGTGGCAACAGGCCTGGCTGCTCAACCCCACATAGGCGGGCAAGTGGGCAAACAACCACAGGCCCAAGCCCACATTCTTCCTTTTTTTAAAAGAAATGTATGATCCTGCGGGAGTCCCCCTGGACTAGGGAAGTCACGCTGTCTCCTGGGGGAGTACACCAGGACCACACTGGCTAGTGTGACAATCCGGCGGGATTGCACCACTCCCTTAATTAGTTTTTTTTATTTGACTCTGGGGAAGGCACAAGGTCCAGAGTGTGAGGATACCACTACCTTGCCCCCTTATAACTTCGGTTATGTGTGAAGAACACAGGGGCATAGTCCCCAAGACCTAGAATTCTGGGTGCAACATTTTTGTTCAGGTTGTGTCTAGCCAATCGCATCGCAAGCATCAGAAGGGACTTTTCGGTACCACAAGAGCAAAATTGCTTATAGGAAAACAGACCTCTCGGCCAATCAGTAAGCTTTATTTTTTTAATTCACTGCCCTTTAGGACTCCTAAGTGACTCCTGCAGGACCAACTGTTAATATAGTTATAAATCTTAAACGTTAATATCTCAAACACTACAGAACAGATTTTTACCAAATCACAAAAAGCACCCTTTCTGAGTAAAGATCTAGCTTTCTGCTGAACATGGTGAAATTCTGTTCCACCGTTATTTTATTTTACAGAAAATGCATGGGCAAGAAAGTGTTTCAGAACCCCACCTTTTCTCAGCCTCCATTTTACAGATCACCCTGAAACTTTCCAGCATGGAGTTCAGGTGGATAGGTTTTGTCAATGAAAAGTTACTTGAAGATTTGTCAAAGACACCAAAGTAGTTAGCAAAACAAATAATTTTTTCCTTATGGAAACGTTGACTAACATATAACAACACAGTGATATATATATATATTTGATATACAAATATATTATCTACTGGCAGATGCCAGTAAGTATTTATTGTTAGGATCTACTTACATAGACAGAGTGATTTTTGTTTTGCTAATAACTTTGGCACCCTTTGACAAATCTTCACCAAATTTTAAAAACTAGTTCACAACTCACTTCACTTGGTCTCTGAAGTGTTTTGGAGTGATTCGTCAAGCGGGGGCTGAGGAAAAGGGGGGTCCCAAAATGTGTTTTCTGCATGCAATTTTCAATTGTGTCTTTGAATACAACTATAGCCTGAACCACTGAATGGAATCACACCAAATTTGGCAGAAAACTGCATTTTGGTCCAGAAAGATCACATTTTGTAATTTGGTGTAAATCTTTTCAGTAGTTCTGGAGTTAATAAAGAAACAAGATGTATAGATAGTGCTAACTTACTTTCTGTATCTAATTCCTAGCCTTCTATTTCTATGATTTCAGGTGAAATTTCTCTTGTGCTTGTACTCGAGACCTCTTTACCAAAGATTTCTTTTTCAGTATTCTCATTTATCCTTTCTTGTATTCCCACTTGTTCTGTCTCTGATTCAGAGCTGGTATCAGAAATTTCAAGTTGTCTCTTTAGTGGTATATTCTCCTGCCCCACAACTTGTGTCAAATCCACTTCTCCTGCTCTTGGGGTTGGTCTTGTTCTTGTTTCTTCTGATTCTCATTCAGAGCTGGTATCTGACTCTTCCAGATGCTCTTCTTCAGATCGATTTGCAGGACCAGGGACTCGAAGAGTGTGACTGGCATGAATCCAATTATTTACCTTTGCACACTTCACAGCAGTCGTTGTGGTCAGAATCACTTGACGTGGTTTCCCCCAGCGTGGAACCAGAATATTTCTCCTACTGTGTACTTTGATGCGTACCCAATCTCCAGGACTCAAGTCATGAGCTGGCTTCTTTTCGAGAGTGGTCGCATTTGGTCCAACATGATGAAACACAGAATGTACCATATCAGCCAATCCTTTGCAATAATCCAAGACAAAGTCATCAGATATAGGCAGTAGTTTGTTGACAGGAATGAAAACATGTCTCATTGCTCTACCCATGACAATCACCAGTACATATCTTAGCCTGTTACATGGGGGCATTTCAATGAAATCAAGCTGCATTCGAGTGAAAGGACCTCCCTTCCGTCCTATAGTTCCCAAGCTCACCACTGTTTTTCTTCCTGGATTATATTGCTGGCATATAAGGCATCTCTGACAAAGGCTCTCAGCTATAAGCCAAAACTTTGCATTATACCAGGTCTGTTCATGGCATGCCTACCTATGTGAGCCTACCCATGGTACATCCGTGCCATGGTAGAGATCATGCTATCAGGCATTACTGGTCTTCCATCACGATAAACCCAAACTCTGTCTACCTCTCGTGGTGCACATCCTGATTTTATCCACTGTTTCTTTTCCTCTTCTCCTGCCTTTTCCTGCAACTGCCTCACCTCATCCCATGTATTCACAGTGTTAGTAAAAAGCAAGGTACATGACTCCATTTCTCTCTCCCGATTACGATTCAAAGAATTTTGATTTCACACACAATATTGAGCTATGTCATTGGCAAACTCATTGCCGGCTGACACATAGTCAGTTCCTTTCGTTTGCGCTGCGCATTTTATAACTGCAATTTGTTTAGGCAGCTATATCGCCTCAAGTAATTTTCCAACCATCGCTGCTTTTCTGATTGGAGTTCCACTCGGCGTCAAGAAACCTCTTTGTGACCAAATCTGACCAAAATCATGCACCACTCCAAACCCATACTGACTGTCAGTAACCACAGTGACTCGCAGATTCTTTCCCAACTTGCATGCTCTAATCAGTGCAAGCAACTCAGCAACTTGAGCGGATCTTACTCCCCTCCAACAAGATGCTTCCAACACAGCCGCTACAGTACACACAGCATACGCAGCACTCAAAATCCCTTCTCCAGTACGCAGACATGACCCATCCACAAACATCACATAGTCACTCTCTTTCAGGGGCACATCTTTTATGTACGGATGTGGTTTGGTGCAAAAATCAAGCACTTCCAAACAGTCATGATCAACATCATCCTTCACTTCCGCATTCACCGCATCAGGTAGTAATGTCGATGGGTTCACATTAGTGCACCTTACAAGACTCACATTTGTAGCACCCAAAATGACCTTTTAATATTTGGTTAGACGACTATGCGTCATGAACTGCGTCCTGCTCCTTGTCAAAAGGATTGCAACATCATGGGGTACAAACACTCTCACAGGATATCCCATCACAATTCCTTCACTCTGTTCCAAACTTTTACACATGGCTGCCACAGCTTTCAAACAACCAGGCAAAGCTACAGCTACGGGATCTAGTACAGCCGAAAACTAAGCAATCGATCGTCTCAGTCTTCCATGCCTTTGTACCAACACAGAAAGCACACATCCATCTCTCTCACTGCAATAGAGCTCAAATTCTTTTTCATAATCAGGCATTCAAAGAGCTGGTGCTTCATACAAGCCGTCTCTCAATTGTCTAAAAGCCTTCATCTCTTCTTTATTCAGCTCAAGGGGATCTTTCACATCACTTTTTGTTAAGCATACCAATGGTTTTGCAATCAGTGAAAAGTTGCTTATCCACTGGCGACAATATCCTACAATCCCAAGAAACATTCTGACTTCTCTTTGTGTCATTGGTGCTCTCATTCCTTTTATTATTCTAATCCTGTCCACAGTCACCTTTCTCAGACCCTTTTCGATCTTATGACCTAAGTATTGTACTTCTTTCTGATAAAACTGTAATTTCGATGGGGATACTTTGAGTCCTCCATCAGCCAAATGATTTAACAGTGCAACTGTGTCCACCACACATGCCTCTTGTGTCTTCGATGCCACCAATAGGTCATCAATGTTCTGCACGAGCACTGAACTTTCGAGCATTTTTAAATCTTCCTGGGACTTCTTTAGAATCTGATTAAATATTGATGGACTTTCTGTATACCCTTGAGGGATACGGCACCATGCCAAAATACGCTTGCCGAACTGGAACGCAACACTTTGTTGGCTATCAGGGTGAATGGGATAGAAAAGAAAGCAGGACACAAGTCAATGACTGTGTACCATTCTGCATCATGGGGAATCTGATATAGGATTACCGAAGGGTTCAGTACAATGGGACAGCATGGAACAACGATTTTATTCACTTTTCTCAATTCCTGTACTATCCTAAAAGTCCCATTCAGTTTTTTCAAACCCATGATCGGAGAATTACATGGACTACTCATTATCTCTCTCAGAATTCCTTGTTCAATCATTCTGTCAATTACAGGCGTTACCCCTGCAATTATTTCTGGTGTCAGTTTATACTGAGGAATATTCGGGTAATTTACTCCTTCTTTTACAATTATTTTCACAGGATCTACTCTTTTCATCAATCCAATATCCTCTCCTGTGAAATCCCATACTTCGGGTTTTACTGTTTTCTTCAACTCTTGAGGCAATCCTTCTGGATCAAATACAACGAATGCCTCAGTGATTTCAGGTTCTAAATTTGCCATTAAGTAACAAGATGCTCCCACATGACCTATAATGGTTTCATTGCGGCTAACACAAGCTCTAATAGGCTCCCTAAATTATAAAGATCAGAATCTGCTACCAAATTTCATTAGAATCTTTTATTCACAACATATTTATTTTCCCATTTGGGTATTTTGTTCAGAACATATTTTTCTTTTTTAATCAAATGAATATTTTTACTTTACCATACACTTTTTTTAAGTAGATATAATACATAGTAATACATCATTTTTCTGAATATAGTGAAAAGACAATGTTTTTACATATATACAATTAAAACATAACAAACATGTGAACAACACATTTCATGATTCAAATTACAATGTACATAAATATACTTTTTCAAATGTAATAATTCTGTCTTATCCCCAACAAGAGAAAGAACAAACAATTATAAAAAAAGAATCGAATCATACCGCACCTCTCACTCCATTCTACTGTCATACATACTAAACATGCATACACACTTTTACCCTATCTAT
The DNA here is from genome assembly GCF_964204655.1 of Triturus cristatus. Lineage (NCBI taxonomy): Eukaryota > Metazoa > Chordata > Amphibia > Caudata > Salamandridae > Triturus > Triturus cristatus. Next base: position 483,501,159 of record NC_140580.1, on the reverse strand, counting down.
TGCCATCAGACTTAAAAAGACGTGCTACAACACTACATGGCAGAAGTCCTATTTATCCATCCATGGTGTGGCCGTCAGCCGGGGATGAATCATGAAATGTGTTGTTCACATGTTTGTTATGTTTTAATTGTATATATGTAAAAACATTGTCTTTTTACTATATTCATAAAAATGATGTATTACTATGTATTATATCTACTTTAAAAAGTGCATTGTAAAGTAAAAATATTCCATTGATTAAAAAAGAAAAATATGTTCTGAACAAAATACCCAAATGGGAAAAGAAATATGTTTTGAATAAAAGATTCTAATGAAATTTGGTAGCAGATTCTGATCTTTATAATTTAGGGAGCCTATTAGAGCTTGTGTTAGCCGCAATGAAACCATTATAGGTCATGTGGGAGCATCTTGTTACTTTATGGTTGTTTTTTCCCCTTCTCCCAGACCTAGAATTACGTTAAAGGGGGCACCTCAGCATAGATAGTCTAAATTTGCCATTGTCATTCTATACAGTACATCTTTGTCAGGAGATTCAAAAGCTATGCCATCAGCGGTACAGAAAATAGTGCAATTCATTTTGCACAACAAATCTCCCCAACAGATTTATGGGGCTGGTGTCACACACGACAAATCGATGCATGTCAGTGAATTTCCCTATTTTAACCTTAACGGGATCTGTAAAATAAGTTTTTATCTGTTTGTTTGAGACTCCAACTACTTGGATTGTTTCACCAGAGAGAGTAAGATTTTTAACGTCAGCTGATCTTACAGTTAAATGAGTAGCACCAGTATCCACTAGAAAAGTAATTTTTTCTTCATTCACCTTTCCATCCACAAAGGGTCCTGTCTGGTCTACCTCTAGAGTTGTGCCAAGTACGCACTTCTCTTCCTCTCCTAGGCACCGTCAATAAATCTCTTCTGACTTACTCTCATCGCGTTGCAGCCAATACTGCGAAACAGCACTAGCGCGTGGTAGCTTTGTTACCTGTTCCTCGGTGTAGAATCCTGTCTCATAACTGTATCTCTGAGGATTTACGTGCTGTGGAAAAGGTGGCTTTGGCACCTGACACTGTTGGGTAACAACCTGCTGCTGTCGCGGCGGTTGGCAACTCGCCTCATTCTGCACCTGTGGTTTCAATGATGAATTATCACCATTAGCTCTCGGTGGCAATTTACACTCGGATTTCCAATGCCCTAATTTTCCGCAATTATGACATGGCCACTTCTTCTTAGCTTCCTCTATACTGACCTGTCCTTTTCCTTTTCCAATATTTGTTTTTTGTTTAGCTTGGCCCATGCCATTAGCTTGTTCGATCAACTGGGCTTCTTGTCGTTCAGCTACCTTAACCTGTGCCCACATTGCTTTTTCCTTCAAATTACGTTGTTTGGCTTAAATTTCATCACTAAAATATTTTGCATGTCGTAACACCTCATCTATCTTATTATTCTGCCAATCAACTGTATGCTGTTTGATCATTTCACTAACTTCGGGCTTTGAACCATAAACAAATCTGCACACAAAATGACTCAGATCCTTTTCGCTTAATTTCTCATCTCCACTATATTGCTTAAAGACTAGCAACAACCTCTCATAGTATGCATGAACAGATTCTTTAGCCTCTTGGTGAGTTCTGTAAATTTTTACACAGTCAGTTACCCTTGGAGGTACTTTATTTTTCAAAAAGGTAATTACCTGATCATATTTTTTCATTACTTCTGGATCAGGGGATCCCGTCTCAGGATCCCTAGGATACTCTTGCGTTGGCCAATCTATTGTAATCTTACATTCTGCCCATAAATCTGCAGGTACAATTATATCAAAAAGACCGTTCAGATCTATCCACAACACCTTTTAAAGTTTGACAAACCTTTCTACCTGTCGGGAGCATTCAACTGGTTTCTCTCTTAACCTTGGAAAATCATTGGTAAACGAAAAAATATCCTGTCTAGTCCAAGGAAAATGTATATAACCACCTCCTGGGATTTCTCTCATGGGACATTCTGGTACCACTGGCTCTTTTTCTCTCACTGGGAATGCTGAGAACGTCTTTAATGTAGTTTCCTCTCTTTTTCGGAACCATCTACTTTTCCACCAATCCACATCACCCCATTTCCTTAGCAAGGCAATCAGTTCTTTAATTTGAGTCAACCTCCCTGCAGTATTCAAATTTTCAATATCCTTTTTGGAAAAATCGACCCTATATGGTTTATGCAATGACCTTATTTTCTCAAAATCAATTCCCATTTCACTCGCTGTCTCTTCTAATTTTTCATGCAAAGTTCTCGCTCTCCAAGTTATACTTTTGCAGAGGAACATTAGTTCCTCATCCTGATATGCTTTTAATTTTTCAGTTGGAATGGTTCCTACGATTAATTCTTCTAGTGTTACCTTTAATTTTGTGACATCTAAAGGTTGTGGTTCTGTATCTTTTCTCTGTAAACTTCTTAACCAAGCACATAATTCTTCAGAGGTGGGTCCTACAGGGGTTGTCTCAATTCTTATTTTATATGTTATTCTCTCTGGGGTTTCAGTTGCAGATTCTGTTGTCATTAGTGTCTTACTCGCAGGACTTTGATTTAAAGTTACATTTTTAGGAGTACTTAAACCTGATGTTCCTGCCACATCTTTCCATTCATTCCATCCGGAACCGCTTCTTTCTGTCTCTTTTTGCCTACCACAATTGTAAGGGGCTGTTAGACAATACTCACTATCTTTCTGTTTATCAAAGACAGCCATCACCGGCCCTATAGTTACAGGTAAAGTCACCACTTCCATATTCTTAGTTAACTCTCTAATTTTCTCAGTTAATTCCAGTGTAGTTCTAGCTAACTCGTCTGAATTTTCATTTCCAGTTCTAACGGGTTGTGGCATTTCAGAATCTTTAAATTGATTAATTTTCCCCAAATGAGGTGGCATTTGCTCAAAATTATTATTTATCATAGTTTCTTTTACCGGCGCACTCGGCGACAGTAACGTAGAATTCGGGTGATACGGGGGTGGATTTTTATAGAACATGTCCTCCAGCACTTCATCCTCTGATTCACTCACTCCATATCTATAACCTTCTGACCCTGTGTTATTTCTCTTTTCTGTACATTTTCTGCCACTCGTCTCTTCAGTGTTCCTCAGAGGAAACATACCTTCATTCATATTCACATTCCGCCATCTTCTCATGCTGTCATCATGACTTTCTTGACCACAATGTCTACCAAACATGTAATTATACCTTCTTCCACTCCGATGCCTTTCCCTTTCATACATCTCTTCTTCCCACTCCGTCAAAGCCTTAAATTGGGTAGGTCTGGGTTTCGGTTCTAACCTAATCATTCTTTCTCTCAAATTTCGTAATAGAGACTTACTAAACGAACCACTTTCTGGAAACGCTAGTACCCCATCTTCTTTGGTATACCTTGCCCAATTCTTTAACCAGATACATGTATGATACCCATATTTCTCTACCATAAAAGATGTAGGCGATTTCGGTGGAGGAAGTATCTGACCTTCCCTAGTCACAATCGGCTTATCCTTCTTACATAGTTTTTTAATTTCCCCAAACCATGATTTTTACTCTTTCCCAGGTGGATCGTAGCATATCATTTTTATTTTTCAAAGTTCTAAATCACTAGGCTTTGTAAATCACTGCCTTCACGGCTTCCCCGTATTCTGGCAAATCCCAGCGCGATTCACACTAACGCACCAATCCTGGGTGTTTACGTCACTCCTGAAGCTCTCCAATCCCAGCGCGACTCACACTAACGCACCAATCCTGGCCGTCTACATCACACCGTTAATTCTCCAATCCCAGCGTGACTCACACTAACGCACCAATCAGTGAAAGCTTTGTCTCTCTACAGCTGGCCAATCCCAGCGCGGTTTTTCTGATGTCAGCCTTTCTCACTACTCCTGCTTCTGCTGACCCCTCCTTTACAAAATTTTATCGGCAACGTTTTCTTACTTTTTCTTTAATCAAATCTGATAGTAACAACATAAAACATCTCCATTGCCTGTTTCGCTAAACCAAAGAGATAGTTTTTGTTAATTTACTCAAGAATTCTGTATTTCCAGTAGGCAGCGCTTACCTCTACCCTACCACAGAATTTTCCCATTTCGCCGATAAAGTAGCACTTCCCTCGACCTTACACTTCTAAAAAGCGAAAAGCAAACTGTTTCTCTGGGGATAAAACACATGTGGAGACTACAATTCTCCCGAGAATTAATGCCATAGTTTCACAAGAATACCTATTGCTATTCCACTCTCACACATTCATATGGTAAATGTCCCTACCGATAACACACGACGATGTTACCACCTTGAAACCAGACAATGCGCTGTGCGACTTCACTTGCCACACATTTCCCCCGTCTGCATACAGGGCAACCAACTTCCTACTTCCCGGAAGTCTTCAAAACTTTTAACAAAATAAAACGCAACACAAACTCAACATAAAGTGTTAAACATAAATCAATATTCACCAAACCAATGCAATAAAACCATCATTCTGCTACCAAGAAAACTGCTCCAGCGGAAAGGGGTAAATTTACATATTCTCCCCATGTCACAGACTCGTCATCACAACCACTCATCCATACACTCATTCATTGGTGGGGCCCATAACACCAACATGCACTCATCTTACACGAATCTGTACACAGGAGAAAAAGCGCTGGACATGTGGGTACCTTTTTACCTATCAGGATTAAAATTTCTTTACATTATACACATTATATACATCGGTACCTATAGTATCCTGACCTTAACATCAAGGCACTCCACCACTTGGTCGATGGACCAATTAGTTGGACTGGTTGATGGTGATTTAGAACCAGCTAACACACAATTAAAGCCCCGGAAACATTTGATTAATCTTCAGTACCTAATTAAAGAATCACAAACTAATTTCTTATTTTTCCAAATTTTGTTTATCTAATATTAATTTGCTCTGCATTAGCATTTAGGCGCTACAGAATATAACATAATTTGGTTTTATTTCAAGAAGACATCAAATCTTTAGAACATAAGCATAGATTTCGCATTGCATTATATTTACCAAATCTCAAAGTTGGTGACCCTCTGTTCACATAGATGTAATATTCAGAGTCTCTGCTACAATCTCCAGGATAAACTGTCCAACCCACAGCAATAATCAAACCATCAGATGAAATAGCTTTCCCAAATTTAAAGAAACCCAAGGTAAACCATGGAAATCTTCATCAGCTCCACGTAGACCCAACACCATAGACGATCAGCCCAGAGAACCCCCCTTTGGGCGAATGAGGGATTTATATACCATTTTTCCCTCTTACTTCAGAACAAAATGCAACAATTTAGGGGTAGAAACTGTTCGGATTGGTCAGTCTGATTCAATTTGTAAGTTATTAAAATTTCCCAGGCTCAACTGGTTTTCTATGAGACTTGGCATAGCAAAGCGCAAAAAAATGTCCTGTATCCTTCGGTTCACAGGCGAAAGTTCTGAAGTAATAACAAGCCATTGTCCCATTGGTAGTTCACACCGTTCATCACTTGGCAACCCAACATGCTCCTATCCTTGACAAGGAACATGCTGGTACAAGGGCTAAGGTCACTTGGAGATCTCCAGAGCCATCCGATTCCGCGCAGTAGTCATCGCGCTCATATGACGGCGGCACCACAGGAGCTCCATTTGAAGTTCTGCGGCCTAGCAGGCCCGAATACCAACTTAAGCAAAAAAAAACATAACAGTAGTTAGAATATAGAAATGAAGATTCTAATTTTTAATCCCACACTAATCCCAATGTATATTAGTATTTTCCTAGCTTGTAGCAACATTTAAAGCAATAGTACTCAATAGTCTGCAGTACTGAAAGCACAAACAATCACAAAAGCAACATGAATCATGCAATTCTCTATTTCACCACGATCTAAAGTTAGTTGCGTACCACAGTTAATTATTTTAATTGTTCTCCTATGCAATTAGCATTTTAGTCCCACGTGTATCTTGTGTTTATCAAAGTGTAAGGGTTGGTTAGTCGTAGCTCACTTCAAACTAATTAGTACGAGTTAATGCTTAGAATGATTACGTAATTAATTTCATGCAAAATAGAGGAGGTATACAAAATGTTGTTTTACCTGCTCCATCAATAGCTAAGTACTCAAATCCTCAGAGGATTCAATAGATCTCATGGTGAGATCAGAGGTGAGATCAGATTGGCTGCCAACACACCAACCAGGAAGTGTTGGCAGCCATCTTGGCAATAAGCCAGAGTACCAGAAAAACATACAAAAAAACAAAAGGGGGCAGGGTAGGTATACCCTGACTCCCTAGGCATGGTGGGGGTGTCTTACAGGGGCCAAAATGTAAAAAAATAATAATAATTGCCTCAAATTTGCGTAGGATCCAAGGAATCTGTGGGGGGAAAAACAAGCACAATCTCCAATGCTTGGTTTTTAATTGTCCCCCCAAGACCGCTAGCCTCCCAGGGCCCAGCTCACTCTTAATATATTGAGAGGTAGGCATGTGTCCCCCCCCCTTGGGCTGACTTCCCCCCACCGGACCCAGTTGTGATGTTTTCAGGGCCCAGTCGTACCAAACAATGGGAGAGGGCCATGCGGTCCCCTTCCTGGAGCCATTAATGGCCCTGGGGACCCCATCCCTCAGGGCCACATCCAGCTATGTCCCGAGGGTGGGCATCCCAGGACATAGCAGTTTTCCTGCCCACAATTGGCCCAGGGAGGGGGGCTCCATCCCCCCTGGCCATTTACAATAAATCCGGGCCACAGGAGATGGGATTGCTTGACTGAAACATGGCCTGGGGAGGGGGACCATGTACCCCCCCTCCCCTAAACAAGTGTCGCAGGCTCTGGGGAGGGCGTGCCCGGGGTCAAAATCAACCCAGGGATGAGGGCTGCTTGCCACCCTCTCAGCGTGGCTGTCCATGGGGGGGTTGACCACAGGGCCTAGCCTTCGGCCTTGTACAGCATGCAGTTTGCTGGATGCAAGGGTATGGCTGCAGGGCCTGCCCCAGCCAGGCCCTGTGAGCAACTCCCTGCTTTGTTAACTATAATGAAGAAATTCACTAAAAAAACAAAGGTTACATGGATGGTATAGCTAGGAATTAGAATTTAAAAAACGTAGAATTTCACTAAAAAACAAAGGTTACAGGGACATTAAAGTTAGGTTCAAAATTTGCTCTCACAAAACCATAGAAATTCAGCAGTTAGAGTTAGCTGAAGAAACTTTTACACGTGCTCTAAGGTAAATATAACTTGCTCCCTTGCCATGCACTGCTATATACACCACATATCACATCACTGATGACATCTCCTATGAAATAATAATATCACTGCAACATTTCCAGTAAAATTATTAATGAGAAAACTGTGCATGGCAGGCGTGCGAGTTATAGGTACCTTAGGTCACAATTTATTACCTCGAAGAGGATCAGGGACGATTGCAGTGTGCCCCCTCCCTTTGTTTTATACTGTAGGCCCCAGCTGCCATTGTTTCCCCCACAAAGGTTTGAAGGCAGGGTATGTATATGCTGCCCCCTCATATCTTTTTTTTTTTAATTGCTTTCAGAACTGGGGACTAAGTTCCTGGAGACTTGTAATGGCTGCCTCAATATTTTCACTCATGTTGCGGCCAGCCAACCAAAGTGCTCATTGCCGCAGGTGTGAACTCTGCAGGAGGAAGAAGGCTCAAGCCCCCTAGGCCAATCAGAATGCTACATTTTTTAAGTTGGGTTCGAGAGACTCTAATAAGATTCCCTCAAACCCAAGCTTCCAGATGTGCATATATTTTTGTACCTTGATTTATTAAAGACTACTGAATGGATTTACACCAAATCACAAAAAGCACGCTCTCCGAACCAAAATCCAGTTTCCTGCCAAATTTGGAGTAATTCCAATAAGCAGTTTTTTCAGTAGCACAGTTCAAAAAAGTCTATGGATAATGCATCAGGATTTTGCGTTTTGGGACCCCGTTTTTCTCGGCGTCCGCTTGACGGATCACTCCAAAACTTTCCATTGTAGGCACCTATAAGATGAAGGAAAACAGTAATTTTTAATGTTTTTGTGTTGATGTTGTTATTTTATGACTGTTTGGTCTGCAATTCATGAAAAAGTCATCACAAAGTCAGATTTCCAAAACTTTTTTTGAAATCTATGCTGTAGGTTTCCACCCATGCATGGGGTAGAGTTAGACATTTTTTGTCCAATTCACAAATCATGCTAGAAACCTACAACTGCAGCACTTCTCATACTAACCGGTGCAGAGGGTGTTCTTTTATATTCCCATTTGTATGAGTGGAATGCTGTAGCAAGTGTAGGTTTCCAGGAATGCTTCTCAAAAAGGTAATTGATATGATTCAGGGGTCCCATTTTCCCAATATGGATTTATGCATAGTATACACTGCTGTCCTGGAACAGGAAAAACATTTTTGTCTATGGAGAAGCCACTTCTCTAGATCTCTTCCAATTTTTGAGGTAATCCATGTCTCTTCCCATCATGGATAGAGAGCTACTCCTGTTGATACAATACTCCACCATTTCCAGTGTTTGATTGGGAAAGGTTTGGATTAGAAATTGTGAAATCAACAAATTCATATGTTTGTGCTTGTTCACTGCCTTTCAAGGCAAACCATGCCTTGTTCCACTCACTCCACACACTTTGCTTTGCATGTAGTCCAGCCAAATTGTCCATACTTGTGGGAGAGAACTATACTACAGAGAAATCAATTCAATCAGCTTTATTCGGCAATTAAGTCATAAAAGCACATTTTCAAACATTACATAAAAATAATTCATAAATTACCTAAAAGAGTAAAAATTACAATTAAATTTCCAAACAACCGACAAGCTAAATTTTTTAAAAGGAATTCAAAAGTCAAAGGCATGAAAATGAGGCCAGTCCGTATCGACTTATGTTACACAGATGATAACGTGGTGTAACTTTGTGGTCGCATTTCTTTAGCTTCCTACATATGATAACTACATCAGATGGTATTGGCAAACTACAGTGTTATTTTAGGGAGAAGAATTTACAGCATACCTCAGAGCTTTTGATCTTATGCCCCAGGCCCATCCTAAGAACTTGGCCACCGCTATAGAGATCGGAGGTGCGGAATCAGTGCTCAGAATGCAAAGGGCAGTAGCATACCTTCTAATACCCAGGAATCTGCAGATTGGTTTTATCCATATTTTTCGGGGTGCCACATACATTGGACAGAAGAATAATACATGTCCTATGTTCTCGCATTCTTCTACACATCTATAACACCGGTCATTATTAGTACCTTGTCCCCCCCATCTAGAAGTAAATTCTGCAACGGGTAATTTACCCACCCGCAATTGGAAGTATAGCTTGCGATCTGAGGTTTTTTCAAGTCAAAATAGTCGTTATTTCGAATATTTCATCTTAAAAGACATATTAATAATTCATCATGACAATTAAAATTGGAATAAGATTATTAACATTATATATTAAAAACCATTTAATAAATAACAAGTTAAAAAGCAGTAGTAAAAAAAATATTAAACATTTCAATATACATCGACTTGAAGTTAATTATAACATGAGGTTTAATTGTAACATACTCCACGATAATAAGGGTAATGCTAAGCTGCAATCTATGAAACCAGTGGGGAAATTTCATCTATTCCGTAAGAGCCATGCCCAGCTAATGTATTTGGCTAAGCCAATAACCACAAGAGAAGATGTATCTGTCATTAAAATCCTTCTAGCGGTATGGGCTGATCTGACAACCAATTCACGACACACAGGACGCAGCCAAACTCTTCTAGGTTGAAGGTATACTGGACAGACAAATAAAAAGTGATCAACTGTTTCAACCAAATTTTTACATGTTGGGCATTTATCACTACCATTTGGGGACCAACTTGAGGTAAAGGAACATAATGGTAGGGTCCCAATTCTAAATTGGTGATATAGTTTCCGATCCTGAGAGGAGACCTGTATGGCCAATATGTCGGGGCTGTCCGTTGGGACTTCCCTAACTTCAATACCTTCGCATTGACGTACCCAAATTGACAGACCACCCACCGGTCTACCTCTAATACCCCTAACAGCTGGTTTAAAATAATTAACATACCCTACACGATAAATCGGATCCACTGCCCATGTTTCCTGGAAGCACCAAATATCAACCTGATCTACAAACGCCACCCAATCAGGAGAGGCCAGTTTAGAGTGGAGACCGGCTATGTTCGAGGAAGAAAATGATAGGCTGTTACTCAGATTTGGCGGGTTCGTTAACTGTGTCTCCATAGGGGGGTCAATAATGGAACAAACAGGAAGTAGGCTCGTATGAACAGGGGTAACAGACGGAGCAGATTCGATAGCTTGTGCCAGGGGTTTCAAGGCAGCAGGTGGCTCCCAACAGGCACACAATGATCTCCCTTTTAAAACAGGCCATGACATCATAGAGCTATCCCCCTGTCAATCGTTATCCTCCAGGGTGGAAAGAGCAGCAAAGCGATTTTTTAACCTAATTTGTTGGGGGCCAGGTTGTGGGACACAATGGGGGGCTCGTTGCAGCATAAGGGTCGTTGCTCTTACAGGCCTATAAAAATAACCTAGGGGTAGAATCAGAATCTCATCTTGGGAGGGAGCTTGGTATATTGCCTGCTCCAAGATACGTTCTACCAATAGGGGGGACCTAAAACCTAATACGACACAGTCACCTCTCAGGGCCTTTTGGTCATGGCCAACCCAGGACACCCGCCTAACCATTTTAAATTCATCAAATAATGGTTGAGTCGCCCCAAACTTTCTGCCTAGGAAATACAAAGCTTTGTTTTTTAAATTAGTCCAATGCTCACTAGTCCCCACCGCCAATTGGGGGACATTAGCTAGAATAATAGTATAGGGAGTGGCTTCTGGGGGGAGGTGAAGGCTCCTTGAGTCTGCCGATGCCACTGAATTAAGTGACACAGGCCTTATCAATTCATCCATAGGCTGGGGATCGATCAACGAACTTCTTGCTACATTATGGGCGGACGGGGGTCTAGTAGATGGAGCCCTAGGTGCTAATACGACCAGCGGGTTACTAGTGTGCGTTCCTGTAGTGTTTTGACCAATGGTAGACCTTGCCCTGGTACAGCTGACCTCTTCCTCATTATTCTGAGCTGGTGTGACTACAGCTAGAGTCTGAAGTTTCATCAAATTAACTTCGATGTGATTAAGTCTGGTTACCACAGTATCGAGTTTAGCCAAAACAGGTTGAATGAGTATCGCTAATTGGTCCCTCAATATGGAGCTTAAGCTATCAAGACTCTGTTGGCTCAAACATTGCATATTATTTGTGTATGATGGAGCAATGATTGGGGTTGGGGGCTGCCCGCCCGGGGGACCTGTGGCAACTCCAGGGATGGGGGGTTTATTTTGAACCCTGCCTTTCCTCTTTTTACATGGAGGTTCTCTGACTTTAGGGCCTGCTGCTCTAAAATTCGCACGAGTAGTTACCATTACTGGGGTAGATGGTGGGCTAGAGGGGAGAGGTGTATCAATGTGACCAAAACATGAGGATGTGTTTGCTAAACCCCCCACAGTACAGGAATCCGGACGTGTTTCCAATAAGGGGTCATTAACAGCTAAAGGGAAAGTGCAAGGCAAAGCTGTAGAGGGATCCAATGACAGCCTACGTTCCACAGCTAGGATTTTATCAGTTATTTCTAGTTCAACCCTTGTGAGATAATCATCAAGTGTGCCCGCCATCCTTCCCTCTGCCTTCCTTCTACTCATATTGGGAGTAAACTACACAACAAACAGCCCAAAAGAAAAACCCCACAAACAAGTACTAAGTGCTACAATAGGTCCCAAGCACGATCTCTTACTGAACACCAAGAGGGTAGGCCCAGCCCAGCCACTAACGGCCACTGACGGGCAAGGACGGGCCCGCCCTTGGCCCGGGCTTTGCCCGGGCGCTGCCCGCGCGCGCCCCGCGCTGCGGAAGCTCCCGGCGGCTTTTGTAGGACACCGGCGCGCTGAGATGACGTCAAGCGCTGCGCTGGTGTCAGGAGGTGCTGGGAGATGAAGTTCTGAACAGCCGTTCCCCTCACGGCAACGGAGTAGGATGCAGGAAGCAAGATTCCCCCACGAGGAAAGCCGTTGCCCTCACGGCAGGTAAGTAGAGTCACAAAGTCAAACAGCACTCAGCTCCTTCGGCACGTCCCGCGCTGCGGAAGCTCCCGGCGGCTTTTGTAAGACACCGGCGCGCTGAGATAACGTCAAGCGCTGCGCCGGTGTCAGGAGGTGCTGGGAGATGAAGTTCTGAACAGCCGTTCCCCTCACGGCAACGGAGTAGGATGCAGGAAGCAAGATTCCCCCACGAGGAAAGCCGTTCCCCTCACGGCAGGTAAGTAGAGTCACAAAGTCAAACAGCACTCAGCTCCTTCGGCGCGTCCTGAGGTTTTTTCAATAATGTCCCAAAACTTCTTTAAGAGGGGGTGGGCTTTTAGATCGAGGAAGCGGCACGTTAGGTGGCTGGAAAGGCCTTGGGTGATTTCTGACTTGTAGACCCATTCCCAATACATTATTTTCAATTTTTCTTTAGATGAGAAGACAGCATTTGCAGGATTTATCCAAAGTTCGATCAGGCCTATGTTGCCCAAAAGAGATTTAATCCCAAGCAACCATGTTATTTTTTGGGACCTGTCAGATTCTATTATATCCACAAAGCCACTCCTATAATGGGTAAGTTCGTCTGTACACCAAAGTCGATGCCAATATAATATTGGACGAAGCTTCGCCAGATGTTCCAGTGGTTTTTTGCCAAGATCCAATAATAGTGGTCGCAGTGGCGTACTAGAGGGGAGATTTGTAACCTTGCGTAAAAACGCATTTTCTAGAACCTTCAAGCTGTTCAGATTACTGAAGCCCCAGAGCTCAGCCCCGTAAAGGCATGAGCCCAGGACCTTCGTCCCATAGATTTCTAGAACTGGAGAAATTGGCTTAGTGAATGAGGATTTAAATCTAGACAGGAGAGCACCTGATTTTTGTTTATGTTGTAGCACGGCGCGGTCTAGTTGGCAGCCCCATCGCATATCTTTTTGTAGTGTTATCCCCAGGTATGTAAATGAGGTAACCTCCTCCAGTGGTAACTTATTCATGTATATTTTTCCTTTAAAGGATTTTGATCCATTAAATGACATGAACTTTGTTTTTCCCGTGTTAACTTCCAAGCCCCTTGCTGTACAGAATTCTTCAAAACATCCAAGGGCCTTTTGTAAGCCACTGGGGGTCTTTGAGATAATTAACGTGTCATCCGCAAACATGAGGATTGGGATGCGTACACCTGCTAAGGCAGGTGCATCAATGGGGGTCAGTGAGAGGCGACCGGCCACCCCGTTGACAAAGAGCGAGAACAGGGTCGGCGCCAAGACGCAACCCTGCTGCACTCCCCTGCCAACCGGGAAGTCCTCGGTCACCTCCCCCACGCCCCCCCACTGCACCCTGGCAACATTTTCCTCACGTAGACGGATGATCACGGTAAGAAGCTCGGGAGCAATGCCCATTTCCCTCAGAACCTGCCAGAGCCTTCTCCGTGGGACCAAATCGAAAGCGGCTTTAAGGTCCACGAACACAGCATATAGGGCACCGTTTCCCAAGACCACCGTCTTCCAATATAGATTGACAAAACGGAAGACTTGGTCAATTGTACTTGTCCGAGATCGAAACCCTGCCTACAGAGAAATCAGGAAGTCAGGAAATCAGGAAGTCAGGAATCCGAATATGAATTCCTCACAGGAATAAATGGAGACATATTCAGACATATACATGTTTTCAGCTAATAATTGCCTTATGATTCTGGCCCTTTATTTTGAATTCACAAATATATCTGGTAGAGTTTCTACAAAGTTGCGATAGTTGCAGCTTTCCCGGAGTACTAATATGTGTAAGCATTTTCACATGCACAATTCTGCATGTTTTATAAATCAGCATGTTTGCATGCCTAGCAAATGTGCGTTTGCACGTTCACTTGTTTCTTTATGTGGAAAGTATATTTTCCAATTAAGAAAACCCTCCACCTTTTAGTCACTCCTATTAAGGGGATGTTTTCCCCATTCCCACACTAAATAGGGATATATTTTGCTTTTTGCAGGATTTAATCTTCGATTACATCCAGAGCTGACATGTACCTTGATATATGATGTTAATACCCTCACACTAATGTATGTGTCGATGTTCACTAACATTTCATGGAATTCTCATTCTGTAACTCCTACCCTTTATCTGAGAGTAGATATACCCCAATAGAATAATACACATCACTAGTGTAATTTTACATATGCGCAAATTACCGTGTAAGTACACATTCACATTTTCTGTAAGCAAAAGTTACACACATACATGAAAATATGTATGCACCTAAGTTACATTTAGTTGCACCAATTCACTGTATATAGAGCCATATGATACTCTATGGCAATAAATCATTCTCACTCTATTTCATGGCTTATTATAGTTTGAAGGAGTTATTAGCTCAATACCACTGAACCTTGTTTATGATTTTCTGAAATATTTCATTTATTTGAAAAATTATGCTAGGGCTATCAATAAAAGTTTGAACTCATTCAAAAAAGAGGATTAGTAATATTGTAATAGCTTTCACAAATACAAAATGTTTTAGAATTGTTGCAAATTATTTTTTTGTGACTTGCTAATATGAATTGTATTTGAACTGTACTTTTTATGTGAATTGCCAATTAAAATATGAATATGTGGCAATAAAGGCCACCATTGAAAACCAGCATGTCCCCATACACTGCCAAGGCTTATATACATTAACTAGTTATGTGCCTTATGTAATATATGCTACAAGGCAACTACTACCATACAAGGATGTCACCAAGAAGTTAAGCGATCTTTATAAGGTCATAGAATTCTCAGTTGAAGAGTGATATATATTTTATTTATAGTCAGTACTTAATTCCTTATACATGGTCACTCACATCATTACGCTACCCTTAATCCTCTTTTAAACTTGTGCAGAGTCATATAGACCCAGCGAATATACGACGTTACTTCGCATGCGTTTAGTACGCATTCCATTACTACGCGGTCGTTAGTACGACCGCGTTTTTAGTTCGCATTCCTTTCCTACGCAATTCGGAACAACGAATTGCAGTAGGGGGTGCTGGATGTTGGAATAGTATAATTTACTATACCAACTCCAGTCTATGCGGACACTAGGGAAGGTGTTGGATTTTAAATCCAACACCTTCCCCCCCTAACGCAAGTCGCTGTTCCGACTTGCGTAGAAAAGGTTTTCTAAGTAACAACGCGTGCGTACTAACTTCCGCGTAGTAATGGCATGTGAAGTAACGCATGCTAAGGAAACGCTGTTTACCAGACCCAGCAGGTCATTACATCTTGTGGCTTTCGCTCCTCTGGCTGAGGACTGCCTGTCAGACAGAGATTCCTGCAGGCGTGGCAGGGATTTCTAAACCTCTGCTAGACCACTGCTGAGGGGCTGTTCTTAAGGCTGTAGAGTTTGTCAAGCTGGCACCATGTTCATTGTGGTCAACGCTTTTGTTTTTCAAGAGTAACATCCAAAAAAAGGGAGAATGTTCTTGGAAAACAAAAACAAAATCAAAGGGTGATATAAAGGGACTTTCCTGCCGAAAATAACCATGCCTGGCAAAGTGGCCCAGAGCAGGAAACTCTAGCGACATTCACCTGGTTAAACATGGGCGGGGCAACCATCACCTTAATGTGAGAGCCAATTGGTTGATGATCAAATATTTAGATCAGTGGAGCGCGAAAAGGCCCCAACAGTATAAATCCAATGCTTCTCCTAACTATAAATTGAGCAGGGTAAACATGAGGTTTTATGGGGCTAGAACACCACTGATGTGCCAAACGCTTTTGGTCTCTTACTCATTCTGATGAAAGATATCCTCTCTTTGAAGGCATACATAATAAAGGTGAATACTGTACTGCAAAAGAAAAGCACTTTAATATTTGCCGTTTTGTGGTCTATTCACCAATGCATTTTTGAGTATTTGAATTAGTACTACTACTTTACGTATTTGCATGTACTGTTAACTAAGGTGCGGGTTGACCTGCGCCACTTCCATTTCTTAAGCACGTAACGTTCAGTTGCAACTTCTAAGAACTCGGAAAACTCTGCATGCATAGTTCTATGTTATTAGGTGCAAATGTTAGAGGGGTATGGGGAAGTGGCTTAAAATGGGGAATATCAGCTAACAACAGGAGTAGTAGTAGACAATTTAAAGAGGAGCAAAGGGGTGAACATGCAAATAGATAAACACACCAACAAAAGAGTAAACCAGTTGCAATTACACGCTCATCTACTCCAAAACAGTTAAAACTGTTTCAAATCTATTCTAGTAAGCTGCACGATAAAAATGGCCGTTCATAGGTACTCCAAGGCAGTTACATACAAATGGTGGCAGGGAATAAAAGTGCACAGGGAAAGCTATAAAGAAAACAAATATATTTATGTGTTGATGTATTGAAAAATTATATGTAAAAAAAATGTGTTTATTTTTTAAGAAACACATTCCTGACATTCTGATGTTTTATATATAAAAGAAAAAATAAAGAAGCACACAACAGTGAACAAAGGCAAACAGAGTAGATAAGACATGTGATTACAGCAACCCCTCTGCTTGAAATATAATTTCTGCAATAGACACCCTAGCACTCCTTCTCAGTGCAAGCTGTTTGTAATGTCATAGGATGCTGCGCTGATGTGTATGCTATCTTTCTTGGGTGCAAGCACAACAACTTCATTGTCCCACATTCAGATAGTGCATCTGAGTAGATTGTTTTTAATTGCAGTGACATGTTTCTACAAGATACATTTACTTAACAAACACGGGGATTACATGTGTAGCCTGAGGATGTCTACACAAATTAAATGACTAATGACATCATTCCTTTCCAATACACCCATGAGAGCAACAGTGACTGTTGGGATGTATGGAACGTCAGAACCATTCTCATGGTAACCACATTAAAACAAATAACACATGCACAGTTTGTCCTCTGCTCCATAGTTTCACCCCATTCCGATAGCCAACTTCCTTGACTTAACAAAGGTACAACTCGGCACACACACATACTGAAACCATAATTTGGCTCACTATTGGCATTCTACGTGTTGCACTTTAGATATCAGGTGGAGTGATCCAAGACTCACCAGAAATAGAGTACATGATCATTGTTGTATGTTACAAAACATTTGCTTGTGAAGGGGCATACATGTATTCCTTAACCCTAAGCTAAGGCCCGATCTAGGTTTGTGGGATGGGCCACAGCCAAAGGTCTAATTTTGTAGTTAATGCAGGGCTGATCCACTCACATTTAACCTAAACTACTATTTTTGTTGCTGCATCTCAATGGCCGGACAGTGGCCAGTCAATGATGAAAGCTGGACCATCATATCTTCAACAAATTCGATCCTGAATGACCACGGTTGCGCGACTAGGATACCACAACCAAACCTCCAATTCTAAATGTAATTTGCATCCACAAACACATCATTCACTAATTTATCAACTAAGTCCTACAAATATATAAACAATTTACCTGCACCTGTAACCTCCCCTCAGATCAAGCACCCCACATGTAATGTCCAGAGAAGATGCCTAGGAAATGCACACCCATACATCCTAATTCCCACATTTTCCCAGTGTATAATTTCACTGCATAGTGTCGTGTGGTACCATTAGCATGCAATTCATAATCCCAGGCATGTTGCCACCTTCACTCTTTTCTACTAAATTTCTATATGGTGTGAAACGTTGTAACAGAGAATGATTTCTTAACCATTTCTAGGTAGGCTTAGAACTGTCAGAGTAGTCCGCATATTTCTGCCAACTGCAGCAAATAAGAACGTCATACAAGAAGAGGAAGTAAGATCATTTCTCATCCATCTGTGGCCTAGAGCACAATCCTGTTCCATCCTATCATCATCTTCATGAAGGGTATCCTCTAAACACTCCCTCAACTCTGTGGGACCAGAACCCAAGATGAATAAATCAGCATGCACAGATACATGAGAATACAATAACAGATTGTGCAGTGCAGTGCGAGTACCCATTTGTCAAGCTAACAAGGGGCCAAAACTAGGGGGACGTCTGACACCAACTGAAGGCACATATAGATTGCAGGGATTGTCCTCCCACCCCCATATGCTGTACTACAGGCTCAGCCCACTGCCCAGGATGGTCCTCAAAACACCTTGACCAATCCTCCACACACAGCTGAAGGCCCATGATAGCTGCATAGTGGTACATCATTCCATACTGAATGTGTTCGATTTTTTCTGTGAATAGCAAGTGTTATCTCATGTCTCCTGTTTACGCTGTTTTGTCATGTCAATGCTGTTTCCATTCCATAGTGTCATCCATACAGCATACTAAAAACAACATGGGCAATGTAACTATTTTCTTGATTTGTCAATTTTCTAAAATGCATGTATTAAATGTTGTTGTGTAATAGATTGGTACACAGGAATGTTGTCAAGATTGATCATGTGTAGCTTTCTAAAGATAATGCATGCCACCATTGCCATGTGTTCTATTTGTCTGACTCTGGCCCTCTGTATTGGTGAATCCACAAAGGACCTGTGCTCATGTCTCCTTCTCTTATTTCAGGAAGGTTACCACCTCTATCCAATTTATTCAGTACACTGTCTCCGGAACTCAACCTTTCACCTGCAATTCATTGATTTCAGGTTTGTTAGTCTAATTAGCTCAATGATGGGGAAACAAGTCTCCAATGCTCAGAATACATTTGGCTCTCACACAAAAGTCTAGAACTGGAAACAGTGTCCATAGTGACCTGAAGGCACATGGCACCCTACATGTCAAATACAGACAGTGTGAACCAGACATTTCTGCTATTCTGATGTTTTAACACACTGAAAATTAATTTTCTAAGTCTTGTACAAAAAATCTGACTTAGAAGTATTCTGCATCAAATGCCCAGCTTATCCACATCAGTCACCAGATGGTGCCCTCTGATTCATGCCTATATTCCTGTTTGCCATCACAAGAGAAAGGGAGGGCGGTGTGGGCAGAGTGCATCAAGGCATCCAAAGGGCAAATGTGATGCTCGTTTATGTTGAATTCTGATAAAGGTTTATGTTGAAGGGGGAATTACTCTGTGCTTCAGTGGACCTGTGTTTCCCATAGTTACACACTGTTAAAGTGGCCCGTGGGAATGAATCTGTGCGCTCTCTGACCAATCTTTTTCAGCAGGTTGTCCAGAAGGAACAGGAGAATGACAGGACAAGTTGAAAGAAAGAGAAAGGCCTTGGTTGCTCGGCTGGAGAAGGATGACCATCACTATGGAGAAATGAAAGGATAGCAGCAGGGAGAGTGTGTGTGGCAATAGTATCTTTGATTGGGACCAGATGAGCACAGTCTCCTTGTTGCTGTTCTCGTTGCTTGTGTTAATGCATCTCAGTCCTTTCTCCCCATGTTGGTGCCATTTTGGCAGCCCTGCACCACGGGGCAAGGGTGCCTCTGTTGCATGCAGGATTGTTTTTGTGCAGGAAGGGGTACTTTCCCATACAGAAACAATGCTAAGAACAAACATAGGAAAAAATTAGGAGAAACAAAGATATTTCTCCTTGTTACTTCTAACCTTGGGAGGCGTAAGGATTTGGCGCTTCCCCAGGTTTACGTGATTTAGTAAATCTGGGACAGAAAAAAAATCCATGGGTCTTGCATGGAAACATCCACCGCAATGCCCATGGAATGTATCCCAAGGACAAAGTAAGGCAGTATACTTGTATGTTGATGAAAGTGTCAGGAGCAACACTGGAAGAAGTCTTTAAAAAGGCGTGTGTGTCATGCAATGTCACTGTAGGCCCCAGATATTGGTAAATGCCAATACTGTATAACAATGTGGCATTAACAGTACAAAACATATAAATGTATCAGCCGTACTGACAGTCCACGTACGGAAATACACTTAGGTTTACGGTCACATTGACAGATGCTACCAATGTGACGGCTCACCTTTTCTATGATGTAAGTTGTCTAAATTAAAAGGATATAAGTACTGCAACGTGGAACTTACAAAGTCTGGCTCAATGGTGGCTAACATGCCATACATCAGTTATCAACATGGAATTGTATGGAGTCTGGACAAGGCACCACAGTGTACTCAGGATACCAATCTCAACATTCATTTGCCACAAAACTGATGATAGAATCATGGCATACAGGTAAACAATCCCCTACAAGTTACAGTAAAACAAATACATGTGAAGACCAATGCATTGTGTCCAGGTCTGTGGTAGACAGATATGTATTACTACATCAGTGTGTCCCACATAGAGATGCCACACATTGCAATACCTATGTGTCTATTCCAGTGCAATATGAAAAATTGTCTAATGAAAAGCAGCAGCTGAAGGCTCACAATAAATTGTACAACTATCCATGGAACATGTATGGAATGCACCAAAGGTACTCACCAAAATCACATGCTACAGTAAGTGAACAATACAAATGCTTATTGTCAGGTAGTGCAGAAACAACATCAGTGGTACCACAGGAACATATGTATGTGTGAGTGTGAAACAGGTTGGCACTGGGACAGCCTACCTAGGAATTACCAAAAGGGCTACGATTAAATGAACATACTGTCACTATGCACATGCAGTGAGTGCACATAACCTACAATGGCAATGAACCTCTCAAAAGACCTATCACATGTGGAAGTGTCAAAAGTATCAGGCCATGCACATCTTTTGCAATGACACTGAGAACTTGAAGAGACATGTGACATAAAATGGAGGCAAATGTCAAGGTAACAAACATTGTCAAATACGGCTAGAAATGTGCATGAGCCATTCAATACACATAACATACATGTACAGGAATGTGGGTGTATCAATCACAATATTAAATGACTGACTTTTCTTTATTTTAATTTCAGCTGACCAAGGTAAGGGGCTGCAGCCATAGGTCATGACCCTATTACAACATCCACACACAGAAGCTCAACTGTAGTATAACCAGGCACTGGGCAAAACCAGGGGTATTGTTGAGAGAATGTTTGGTGTGTTGAAGTCTCACTTTCACTTCATGGACATGTCAGGGGGTAGATTGCTATGCCCCCCCCCCCCCGGTGTTAAAAATATTACTGGTATGTTGCATCCTACACAACATATATATGGACAAATGTCCTGTGGGAAATGACCCATGAGGAACATGAAGAAATGGATGAGGATGAGGAGGAGGACAGAGAAGACATAAAACACCCAATGGTGGGTAGGTGGCGAGGTGACCACATTGTACAGAACCTATTTTCCTAAATGTTATGTTACAAGATGGACTAAATCTGGTATTTGAACTGATTTCAGAAAAGGTAAATAAATTCATAGACACCATCTTTGTGTTTGCAATTTTATGTCACAGTCACTGTAACTGTCAAAACACTCACAACAACTTGATTTAGGCCAATTCCAAAGGTCTGTAGCTGGGTGATACACTCACCGCAGCATAACATCATGTAGAACAAAATATGTGTGCATATAAACACCATCTCCCAAATGCATGAGCCTGGTTAAAGGCATGCACAACTGAAATCTAGTAATGTGGAACAGTATGCACATTCTGCAAGTGTGTTTGCTTCAAGCGAGTGTTCATCTCTGACACTCAAGCACAACTCCAAAGGAGTATAGATCCACATATTGCGCATCATAGTTGAGTTTCACAAATGTCCTGTGAGAGTAAACAGAAGGGCCTAGAATGTGCATAGCCACAAGTGCAGCAGTGATATACTCCCTAATGCATAGCTGTGTGTGAAAGAACATTGCAAGAAATGTGCTATCCATAACTGAATACAAAACAATCATGCCACATCCCCTGTACCACTGCTGTTTTCTCTGGCCAGGGCCTACACAGACACACATGCACCATGGAGCAGGGAAGCAAATATCACATGCAGGAATGTATGTGTGCATGAAGGGGCATAATCTTTCTAATAGTAATATCCATTGAGCTTAATTCCACTATCTATATGTGATGCAGATCCCAGCTCACATAGAGAACTGAAGTAGCTAGGAGATTTTTTGGTACAAGAACTTGTAATTTCACGCCTGGAAATGCATTACTTACTGGGACATTTCCCACTTTTGTGCTTTGTTAAGTTTCAGAATGCATATGTTACCATTGTGTGCACATGGTTACCCCTAAGAAACATTGAAGGAGCCTATATCTGGTGCAGCAAGAGCCAATGCATTGATTTGTGAAACATTCTGTCACTCAGTATTATTGACACTTTTCACGCCTACACTAGCCGACTCAGAATTTATCACCAAGTGTTCACCGTCCTCTGTCACAAAAACCTGGCATGTGCTACCAACCCAGTCCACAGCTGACCAAGTACCATTCTACACTGGATGTAGTCATGCATAAATTACATAACTGCAGCCTTACAGCAGCTAACAAAGTACCCCCAAGCCAATTTCAAACCACTAAATGAAGATAATTAACTCAATGTCTAAATACATTACAAACATTACGTTGTTACACTCTCAATATATTGTCACTCTAGATGTCACATGTAAGATGGTATTCTGTCACACATACACACACTATGTCCAGCTAAATGGCACACATGACCAACCTTTGAACCTGCCTGCTATAGCTGTAGGACCAATGGAAGTGGATACAAGCTGTGATATCTTGTTTTTCACCATCATCTACATTTCCTCCTACATATTGGGCCAGTAGCATGTGTCACAATCCACGCATCACCCCTGATGTGTGGCGCATTGCACCAGTTGTGGTGGCTGTAACCATGCATCAAGGACAATGCAAGTTTAAATCAGCATAGGTGTCAATACGCTGTAAATTCATTTTACAATATCAAATTCACTGCTGATGTGTCTGAAAAAACAATGCATTTGTCAAAAACACGCGGCACAGCCAGGAAATGACGCAATGGGTGTGGCAGGCTGCATACTGGGAAGTGTGAAATGGCATTCACTTTCTCTTACTCTCTATCAGTCTTTGCTGGGTCCCAGATGTTTTTGAGACTTTGTCAGCTTTTGGTGGTTGTTTGTTCTTGTCTGTGTGTGCTCTGTGTGTATAAATGGTGCCATTGATATCAATTATTGTAATTTTGACTAGTTTTGTGAAGTTTTTGTCACTGTATTCTTGGGAGTTTGTCTTTTTGGTGGGTTTTCTTCTAGGGGAAGTTTAAGTAGTTTGGGTGTTTAGTTATTTTCTATAGTATTAGTGGGAGGAATAGGGACATGTCAGGCAGGGGGAAGAAGTTTTCCGAGCAGGAGGATGGTTGCGGCTCGGGCAGGATGAGCCAGGGATATCTTCAAAAGATAAAACAGACAAATGGGAGCGTGGCCACTTGCACCACAGGAAGACGGTGGAACATACTGCACAACAGATGAAGCATAGTTGGGCTGACATGGTGGCATGGGAAGCCGATTATATTGACCTCCCGGGACTGGAGATTATCGGACCCGTGAGTATGAATGTTTAGTCCCTCTGATGTTTGTGAAATAGCTATTTAATTCATGCTAAACAAACGCATTTACTGCACATCATTTTTAAATGTATTTTTAATGACTGCAACGTCCAAGATGTATATCAAAATGTGAAGAAATCTTGGACATAATGAACGTAAATGTACTTTGTGGAATAAATCTGAGATTCTTGTTGGGCCGGTGCATTACTTTTAGTGATGTAATGCTGGCGCAAACCTCTCAACCATATCTATGAGTCTACTATATGAACTTGTATTATTGTAAGATTTTAAATAATCAAACAATAAAGGATACTTACTTACTTACTTACTTCACAACATATCTATGAGTCCATGCTAAGCGACTTTGCGTGGCTTAGAATGGAATCAAAGGTATGAAGTCAGGCAAGGAGGCGCAAATGGCACATACATTAGATCTCTGCAGCTAAACATATATCTGTTTGACTGACCATAAAGGTGGGAAAACATAATAGCTGTGTTACACTTCATTTGTTTGTCAACAACATACATGTCCCTGTAGGAGTATGCCAGACAAAATACATATTACATAAATAATAATGTGTGTCATCAGGGTAGTCATCATAAACTAACCTAATTTGGCATTGATATTAACAACATCAGTTTGTGAGATGGAAATATTAATTATTCAAAATATAAATGATCCATGCAGACAACAGATGGCATGGCTGCATGTGTGACTGTTCATGTGGTTGATCATCATCATGTGGATACCTAAATCTTCTATTTCGTGGCCTACCATGAGGGATTGCTGTTGTAATGCAGCATAAGGGGTACTTGAGCCTCATTCAGAGTCATAGTGCAAGGGTGTCTATAGTATTTGCTACAAAGTTCTTGCTCTCATGTGTGTTACGGCATGCATATGCAAATAACTGGGAAGCATTGTTTAAATCATGATGAGTGCAACCAAATGAAGGCTTGTGATGATGTGTGCATTGAAAAATGTTGAAATCTAATTAGGTATGTTTTTGGCTATAGGGGTCAACCAGAAGCCACATCATATTTCTCTGCAGTTGCTTGAGGGTACATAATTGAAAATTATCCCAGTCATGTTTTGCAGGAGATAACTGAAACACACATATCCCTGTATGGGCTACCTGACACTTAAGTTAAGTCAGGGATGTGTGGTAACTTTTGTGACTCCTAACCCTGGGCGAAGGACTACGCTACGCTCGTGTAGTTTGCATAGTTTGCGCAACTACGCGAATTGCACGTAGCACAGTGCAAAAACACGTAGCGTAACGGGCATTTTTTGCTTGCTCGCGATCCTCAACGTCAAGTTGGCGACCGCGAGTGAGCAAAATGACATCCCGGCAAGACTTTTTCCTCATTTGCGATCAGCAACGTCAAGTTGACGATCGCGAGCGTGGAAAATAAACCTCCCAGCGAGATTCTCAACGCGGGGAGGTCAGGTTTCTCATTGCGAGTGGTCGCGTATGCTCGCGACTGCTCGCGATTAGAAACTACCAGTTCGTGTTGAGAAAACTGCTGCTTGAGTACAAATCCACTCGAGTGGCAGAAAATGACCGCTTGCACTGTGCAAGATGCCGTTTGCAATGATTGCACAGTGCGGACAAGCATCCGGCACTGTGCAATCAGTGCAAACAGCATTTTCCCTACCGCACTACGCAGCTTGCGTAGCTCGCGACGTGCAAACTACGCAAACTACGCACAGGGTTAGTCACTCCAGGTGCAGTATGCTACATAGAGGCACACAACCTGGATTATATCACTTAACTACTTTCACATATGTGTATGTGTCTCTGTCCACTTGCATAATTCAATCCCTCAACCCAATTTTCTGACTCAGAACCATGTGTCCTGTATGAAATCTATATAAGAAATGCAGTGCACCACTGGTGAAACATTTCACAGAGGCTCACCACAACATGAATGACATAAAATGGCTTATTCTGGAGAAAATTCATATTAATGCATGGAGCCACAGTACAGAGATCAGAAAACGGAGAGAGGTCTATTGGATCTTTTCATTAGACACTTACAAAAGAGGTCTGAATAGCGCAATCCCCTGTGCTCAGGTGATAAAATACAACTCTTAACTTCAGCCTCTTCCTCCATCTGTAATGTTTCCTTCCGTTTGTCTTACATAGATACTTGCATCAGGCACAGGCCACACCTGCCGCATTTTTGCTACCTACAATGGCAGATGTGATTTCTTAGACTACTATCAATTTCATCAGAACGTTTTTCAGTATTTGTATTCTGTTTTCTTTATACCCATTTTTTCTAAGATGACTGACATGCTTTGTTCTTGGTTATCTGGCAAACTCGAAGTTCCTTATAATTCTCGATTCTCCAATGAATTCAACATGGGAACAAACTTGTGTGATGTCCCTTTGCAACCGGATTATATGTCCAAGGTATCTGTTTAATGATTTATGAACCATTTACAGACACCATCCATCGTGTTGTTCTCCCCACCTCCTTTAAGATGGCGCCATGCCTTCTTTCGGTCTATCTGTCAGTTCCAAGGTTTTACATTAATCTCAATTTTTGTGGTACAACCACCAAGAGTGGATATATGTGAGACATCCAATTTCACCAATGTATATGTTGGAGTTGTCGATTTATTTTGTAAGATTGTAAGCTACTTTCAGATATCAATCATCACTTTTCTATTCCATCCTCAATATTGCCGAAATGCTTTTAAGGAACAATTGATAGTCCACTCTCAATACGGCCAACACACTTCTAAGAACCTATCTATAGTCCACTCTCTATTTTGGCAGCCTAATACACACCTGGCTTCAATGTGATTCCACAGTTACGGACGTTAGCGGCTTTATTTTAAATCCAGCACGTTAGGTCACTCCGCGCTGCAACGGCTATGGGCTATCCCGCCTTGGTGTAGCTCGGACTTTGCCCTCTTCGAGTCCCTCTACACTTGGAATCTGGAACCCACATTGGGCCATCGGACACGGACCTCGCACGATTCAGGCATTATGCTTTAGGGGCCTCAACTACGGGGAAGCGGTTATTTCCAAATCGGCATTAGCAGTTCAACCGCGGCCAGTCATTGCAACTTCGAATAGAGACGTGTATAACATACTTACAAAAAGATAAGCATAAGCGCCACCTATGATTGTACATTTTGTAAGAAGCCCTACAATAACGGTCATAATGTTTTTAGGGAATCTAACTGCGGGGGACGTGTTATTTACATATCAACATCAACTGTTTAGCGGCGTCCCATCAATGCCATTCCTTAAGATTTCTAAGTCTGGATAGAGACGTGTAGAACACACTTATAAAAAGGTACGCATAAGCACTACCCACGATCATTTAGGGATGCATGTACACTTTATAAGAAGCCCTACAATAGTCATTATATATTTTCTTTTTCTAGTTGAACAAACATATTTCTGCCAAAAACTTCAACATGTAAGTAATACTTTGGGCCACAATATTCACTGCCAGTTCAGAGTAGGGGAGGTGTTATTCTCCCAACTCCACTGACTCTTCACATTCTCTTCATTTCGTTCATTTTATAAAGTGTCCAGAGTGAGAGGCTGCTGCCACTTTTTATCTGCTCAGCAAAAATAAATTGTGCACTAAGGTAACTTTTGCCTTACATGCACATTTAGCTGGTAATTCGTAGACAGCCACTGAGAATCTTTGCTGCTGCCCCATTTCAATTATTCACCACAAAGCATTTCTTATGGTTAATACCTTCTTATTATCTTTAATTTCTGTGAAATACTTTTACACCTGTTGATGTCTCCACCTTTGGTTGGGTTGTGGTTTTCTTCATTCTTTCCACCTTGTGACACATCGACTATGCTATTTTACTAGTCTTACTTCATCTGTTATATAGGGCAAAGTTATTCTAACCCAGATCTTTTTCTAACATTTTTTTGTAGATGTTATTCATCATGGCTTCATGATGAAGGCTGTAGAGCTGAAACGCGCGTAGGGTCACTATTGGTTAAACTCTATTAGCCATGTTGTATTTGCACACGTTTCAATCCAATTAAGTGAACAGAACTGCAATTTCTCCTTCTTACTTTAACAAGCCATGAAGACCTAGAACGTTTGGCCATTGATGTAAAATGAAATAACCGTGATTCTCACTGGGCCACTATATTGTGATACATTAGAAAGCGAAGTGGCATATATCACTGTTCAATAGACAATGAAGATGCATCTGTACACCCCATAGGACTGGTTTCCATACGAATTTACAACCCCATTGTATCAATCCTAGAAGAATGAATGTGGGAGTGTGAGTGAATATTCAGGCTTGTTTCATCATTCTGTAGCTGGGGATACATATTGCTTTTTTACGAAAAATATTTATAATTATGAACAGTGCACTTTGGATTGTGTATTTATTTAATGTAATTTGATCATGTTTTACGTATAATTTGTATTTTTGATACCAATAAATTGTTTTTGCTATAGATCTTGATCTGGCTTTCTCCATTTATTAGTTCAATTGTTTGCCCATATTCTTAATAGATTCCTAAGTATTTATGTATGCGTTTGAAATCTATATATCATCATGAGTGTGCATCACTGTTAGGTATGATATGGTGTATTCTCTTTGTAAGCATATTTACATAAAGTAAACCTATCCAGATGGTAACAGACTCTATTTTCCTTGCTCAAGTAGGGGATGCCCATGTAGTGACAGTATCTTGTGCATATATCCATCTCAATGTTGTGAGTTGTTCTAGTTATGCACATATGATTGTATTTATAATGTCAGCTATTTTTACACACATCCTGTACATGTACAGCTTGTCCTAATAAAGTTTTACCATTACCACCCTAGATAATATGTCAGCTTAAGCTCATAAGACATTTGAAATGCAGAGGGACCGGTACCGCCAGATCAGGAAGGTTGCAAAGATGTACCACAAAATGGAAAAGCATTATACATGTGTCAAGGTAGCGGGGTCATGGAATGTCCCTAATTCGCTAAGACCATTAGTAGGCAGATCCATCTCAACCACCCAAACCACAGCAGGTGCAAGCCAGCAACAGGTTCCACCAGCCCAAGTACCAGTGGCTACATCACCAACAACACTCCCACCAATCATACGTGCCAGGAGCCCCAGCCAGAGGAGTGGCTCCCTCTTTAAGTACTTCATTTTAAGAGAACTTAAGAAGATCACTTCCAGCTTACAGGAGAGGGAGCAGAGATGACAGGGCACAATTAAGGAGGCCCTGCTCCAGACATCCCAACTCCTTTGAATTTTGTTTTGGACCTTCTTGGCGGGGATTTAGATTTTCTTAGATAGTTAGGCATAGAGTTAGTGTTTAATGATTGTACACATGGATTTTGGCATTTTCCTATGTGCTAATATTTCACTTAGACCACACCTGAACCTCCTTTCAGATGAGGAGTTAATCCTCTGGCAACCCCATTCCATTCCATGGCTTTACACTGCAGATTTGTCTGCATGGTCCCAAGACAGAAACACTAGCCTCATGGTGCAAGGGGGCCTTCATTGTCAAAGTCTGGATGGGCTGGGTTCCAGCGTCTATGCATGATTTGGTGTTTCAGTCCAGTTGTTTGTATTGCGGGACTTGTAGTCCTGGTCAGTCATGTTATACATTCCACTACAAGTCCCAGTATACAAAGGTAAACTTGGAAAGGTGTTGCACATGAACTGGACAAACTTGACGGAGCTGGACTGCAGCCGCCACGTTGGAATAGGGGGAGGCCCTGGGTCCCATTTCGGCGGTAGGTATTGGGGGTTATGATCTGAATGGATGCAACCCAAGTAGTCAGTATGGGTTATGTGGGGTTTGATGTCTGGGTTGACAACCAGTTGATCTATGTGCAACATGTAACTGGGCAGTTTGACTTACATTTATATGATGTATGACTGGACATGTGAGCAATTCCATCCCCTTCCTTACACTCAGCACAGTGCAGAGCAGGAACATAGCTTTCTGTGCTGCAGAGCATGACATTTTTGGCCATAGTGTCCCTAGTTGCCACTTACCATGTAGTTCATGTTGGTCCTTTAAAGTCAGCACTGTCCTGTCCAGGTACTTCTGCCACCAACTCTGCTGGGATGACTGATGCCACCTGCCCCTCCAAAAGGGGTCAGCTCCTCCTCTTGGTCCTCAGGTCCTCCTCCTCATATCCGCATGGATGCTTTCAGTGTATTGGCCAGTTTCTCTTTGTTTCTAATGTTTATAATCATTCCAGGGCTCCTTGCTCCCTGGCACTGTCCTTTTAGCTTGCCCAACACTGTTAATCTCTGCACTTTTGGACTGATAAAATTACCTCTGTTATCAGAATTTGATTCTCCTACTCACTAAAATTACTCTTCCTCTTCCCCTGGGGGTCTGTCTGGACATGCTGGCTAGTACTGGGGTTGTTGCCCTGGTTGCTGCTACCTGCTACATCTCTCCTTTTTGATGTATGGTGAAATGTTTTTTCTTCATATGCACCATTATGCAGGACATACTCCAATGGGACGGTAGGGTGAATTGAGTTGATTTACGTGCTGCATAGCATCATAACATCACTTTGGCTGTACATGCATTATTTTTCTCTGCAGCAGACGTCCCACAGAAGCATCATGTTTTTTGGTGCACCTTGAAAGTTTGCTTCATGATGCACCGTACTGTAAATACGACACATCCAAGGCGTCATGGCAAAAATGTCATACCGCAGTGCAACTTTTTGTGGTGCATCGATGCCTTTGTCGCATCGATGCGTCTGTTCTTATAAATGAGGTCCATGATTTCAATGTTTGCTCCGCCAAAGCTTCAAAAACAATGAAGCTCCTGCATCGCAGGGGAATCATAAATATGACCCGTATTGTTTAAGAGCTGTACAAAACTGTTGCCCAAATTAGGTCGCAAACAAATTGTACTACTGGCAGGTGAACACATGGAATGTTTTCTAATAAATGGAAGAACTATGGGGCCGATTATTTTGGCAGACGGATCGCCACCGCCCGCATGGCGGTGGCGATATGCCCGCCAACATTCACCGCCCGCCTACCTATTACCCCGCCACATTACGATGTGGACCCCGGTGGGCAGGAAGACCGTCCGCCGGGGGGGCTTAACATGGAGGCGGTGTCTGCAAGACACCGACCATCCATATTAAGATGCAGGCGGTCACTCGCCTTTCGGAAAGCTTCACGGACTTTGCTGTTGGGGGCCTGTAGTGGGCCCCCAGGGTGTTGGGGGGAAATGGGTGGTTCCTATGGTACCCCCTGCATTTGCATGCACAAGGTGGCAGGCACAGCGCGGTGCCTGACACATTGTGCATGCAAATGCACAACATGCCTTTTTTACATTGCGGTGGGTGCTGCTGACAGCACCGCCTGCCGCAATGTAAAAAATGCAGGATGCGCCCGCCACTGTGGCGGGCGCATCCTAATTTCAATCGCAGGACCGCCACACATATGGCGGACGGTCCCTTTAGCTGTTGCGGTGTCCGCCCACCATCGCAATAGACCCCCTATATTCGGTCATAATATTAAGACTGACCTTGGGGGTGATCAAACAATCTTGCGACCTTTTGAAAATCAAATACGGTTGTGGCCCGTAAGCGGAATGCATTTAATGGTTTCAATTTTCTAGCAAGACAGTCACTGTTTTTAAGTCTCTTTTTCCCACTACAGTTTGTTCAAAGTCATCGAGTTACAATTTGAATAAGGTAATATTTATTCAAATGTTTGTTTCCTTTGAGTCCAGGCAGGAAAATTCTGAAAGATAAAACTCTTTACAGTTTTCAACAGCCTTCAGCTTCTCCTCCATCCCTAAACACATTTCTATGATGTTTTTGAAGCACACTCTATTACATTCGTGGTTATCATATCTGAAATCAGTTTTGAAACTGGGCTAAACTAAATTATATATTTAAGGTAAAATTTAATGACATATGTGCTTGTTTTACAAACTGCTGTCTTAGTGAAAGTCAAACATTAGTACTGGAACAATACAAAGAAAAGGCACGAAAGATGAAACTGTAAATAAAATACATTTTTACAAACACAGAGGTCAGACGATGCCTATTTTCACTCTGTAATTTAAACTGAAATATGGATTGACTGTTTTTGAGGAGAATGACTCGCAATCTATTCGGATTGTAACAATTTCTTTAAACATGGACTTGTTTAAAGAGGTATCAGAAATGTCAGAGGCCTCCTTATGCTCGTCAGTTTCGACTACATCCATTCGCCCTTTTGCAGATAGAGTGATGGTCTCCTGGGGCCTGGGGAAAAGAAACATCCACTTAAAGGGAACTGTTCAGCCCCCCAGCAGGTGCGGTTTGTAGAAGCACTATATTATGATTCGGAAAATGGAAATAAGGGGAATCATTTATAGTCCAGTAGGTGGCCAATTGGTTGACAATGGAATAACTAGACCAGAGGCAGGGGAATTTAAAAAAATGTCTAGTTGTAGAAGATGCCGTTGCTGATCTGTACCATAAAAACGAATTTGACATCAATTGCATTGCTTTGCATGACAAGGAAACCACATCGGGTAAGTCAACGATTTCACAGACGAGTAAGAAGCTGAATTGTATCAGCTCAACAGCATAGTTTCACTTAATTTGTTATTAGAGACACTACGAGAATTTAATTGGAGTAAATGCTTAAAAAATATTTGTCCCATTATAAATACGTAGGTTATTTGTAATGCATTGAACACATCCTGCAATCTTGAAATTCTTTGTTTAACTATGCATATATAACTCTGGTATCATGTGACCGAGCAGTTTACTCCAAAAATCACATTTAATTTTATCCCAATAATATGAACTATAATGAATTAATGTAATGTGTATATAAAATAATTATTTATAAAAAAGTATTTGAGGTTGATATTTAGGGCCTGATTATGGGTCGGGTGGTTGGACTGAAATTGCACCACCGCAACCAGCAGGGATCAGAGATCCCTAGCAGTGGTGCGGCGGTCTGAGGGCCGCGAAATGCTTGGTGGTGCCCTGATGCACCGTAAAGCATATTATGACTTTCCTCACTGTCAGATGTCTCATCCAGTCCATCCATGAGATGTCTCAACTTATAGAGGATAAAGTAATGTATTTGATTATTTTGAATACAGTTAACAAAAGTCCGTAACTATCTTTATTCAGTCATATGGATTTGTTGACCTCTATATGATTTCGAAGAATTTCAGCCTAAATTATGCTTCAAAGGCCTTGTATCTTGTAAAGCTGCAGTTTTTGGATGAAAACTACCACTGAGTGTGTGCATATTGGCCACACCCAGAGTGCAGTGAGTTGTGCAGGGTTTTTTACTCAGCTGGAAGGAAAGGCAATAAGTCATTTTGGTCCAGGGGAACAATTCAGCATAAGGGGGGAAACAATGAGGAGATCAGGATATTTTTCTTTTACGTTATTGTAATAAATAATCTTTTTGGAAATACAACAGGACAGCAGAGTAATCATTTTTCACATGAACGATTATGCCGTTGTTCAATGTGTATGTATGTACATCAAACACACAGCTACATATAGACTAATGGAACAGGGGACATAAATGAGGCAGTTAAGGAGTACCATTCTGGGAGTGCTTCCCTTCTGGTTGCTATCATATGACATAAGGTGGAGAGGGCTCAACATGAGATGGTGGGTTAGAGAGATAGAGCATGGGAAAGATCAAGATGGTCTCCTGCTGACAGAATTGTCTGTAACCTGCCTCTGCCAGAATGTATTCCTACTTTAAAGAACTTTTTAATCAGCTGCTACTATTCTGAAATTTTGGATATTTACTAAGGGACATGGAGGTGTGTATGACTGTATGTATGTATGTATCTATGTTTGTATGTATGTATGTATGTATTTATGCATGGTAGCAATCAGCTATGTATGTATGCATCTACATTTGTGGTAATTGTAAAGTTTAAACGTAGACAAAGGCAGAAGAGTGCTATACAGGGTCAATGGCAAACATACAGTCAACAGTTGAAAGAGCTGGGTCAAAGAGATGTGTCTTTACTAATTTGGACCAGTGTTTGTGTAGTCCTCTTGATGAGAACGACAATGTTGTTCTGGTTCCTGGGTGCATAGATTCCTTGTTTTTCTTTTTTACACTTACGTAGCTTCCTGCCTGCTTTTGATTTCTGATTGCACTCACCCTCTGAGTGACTTTCTCTAAGCTGTTGTGATCCTGTGGTATTCCTGAAACTGCTCAGGTGCATATATGCTGGCACACTGAAGCCCGTAGCTGAATTCTAGACCAGCATTAAATCATCACCGTAGTTCTACTACTGCTACTTCTGTTCTGGCCAGCATCCTGGAAAATGACTTCCCTTCTCCTACTCATCTTTTAGCCTCTACCTTAGGCACTCTCTGTGGGACTGACACTAACAAATGCAGGACAGCTGTGGGAGGTGAGATGTCACCAATACCTCATTGAAATAGATTGACTTTTGCAACACTGACACCATCCACCAACCCATGCCTAAATACACCATCCTCAGAGCATTCATTATTTCATTTCTCATTACCACATTCCACCCAGCAGAGAGCCTACTTTCATATTTGTCCACGCTGTGACCATGGTATACTCAGGTTACATAGACTCTAACCTCAGTGACCATCTTGGAAGTTTTAGCAACTATTCAAACATATTCTATTCTAATGCCTAAACATAGACCATAAATTTGGTCTGCCTGAAGACCCTACCATCCCTGACCCTGAATTTGAACAACTGATGATTGTGCTAACCCTCTCTGATATATTGCACTGCCAGCATGCTTACAGTATGAAAAGGGATGGACACTTTCTTGGGCACACTACGGTGCACTGCTTTCAATCGGCTGAGTGCAATGCATTTCTTCTCATTCATTTCATCCAACTAATGCCTGTAACCTGCAAGTCATAGGATACAGAACCCTGCCAGCAGTTCTCCATTCTATGTGACACAGAGTACCTCCCTTCTCCAGTACATTAGTACATATTCTACTGTGACCCCATTATTTTATTTCAGATAGAAGGTCCGGTCTCCAAGAATACTGAGAGTCTAGTCTAGTCTAGTATTAACTATCTTTTAAGGTATCACCTCACAAAAGCTATTCAAATCTCAACCAACCTTTAGTTCTGTTGTTTTCTTATCATTTAGTCTGCAGAGGCTCCTTTATCAAAATTTTTGAAACTGTAGTGAGTATGATTTAAGAATCAAACCCACAAGTAAATTTAGATGAAGTTAGCTTCACCCAGGTCCTCTCTTGCAGAGCCCTGCCAACAGTTTGTACAAGTTGAACAAAAACACTGGTTACCTTTGTTCGTAGCACGATGTTGCAACTTAGCTCAGTGCGTAGTAAAATCAAGTCTGTCAATGTGTCTTTCTTTTTCTTCTTGTTCTTTTTTCCATCCATGTGCGAGACTAATGCAGGATGTTCTTAGCGGTGAGGTCGAAGCGGAAGGATCAAGGGGGCTGGCAAGATAGAGTTCTGGAAGCTAGGAACAGGTAAGTGGCAGGTAAAGAGGTTAAGCGAAGGGGAGGAGTGTGATGGTATTTAAATAAGACTGCTTTAGAACGTTCATAAAGATCACATTCTACTTGTTTGTAACAAGGAACAGGTGCAGATAAATAATTTGATGAGGCTGTCTTCGAGAAGGAGTTTTAGAATGTTCACAAAGGTCGCATTCTAATTGCTTGTTGCAAGGAATAGGTGTAGGAGATTAATTTGATGAGGGCTGTCTTCCGGAAGGTTCATGTTGAGGTCATCTATGCCGGTTGCTTGATGCTTACTCTGGTGGATTTTCTGGATGTTTTCGCAGTGCCTGAAACCTGACCTTGCATATGCATTGTAAAACATTTGTAAAAGCTATTACGCCTTTTCAAACAAACCGGGGTACACCAACAGCAGCTAGCTATTACTAACAGCATATAATAACGTCAAATGTCAGGGCACAAGACGTTTGTTCATTCATAAGTGTTGGGAGGAATGATACGAGTCATGCCGGTATAATGTGATAGTCAAGAGAGGTGAGCAGTGGCAGGAATTCTGACACCCTGACAATTTTTTGGGAGCCTCTACTGTTGCTTCTTGCCTGTACTGCTTGAAATGTTGAGGCAAGGTAACCCAAAACCTCTCAACATATTATACAAAATGCCAAGGACCTCTCTTACTTCATTTAGAGGAAATAAGTCCTGAACTAATCTGGCCACCAAATGACTCAGCATTCTATTCCTGCAAGAAACACATCTTTTGTTCATGGAATCTGTCAATCTGAAGAGTGAGTGTTTGGGAAAGGTAGAAAGTAGCATCCCCTCTTGTCCAAGCTCTAATACCACTTCATGAAATATGCCTTAGCTACAGGAAATGTTGGATACTCTTCAGGAAATATTTCCCGATTGACAATCTGGAGCTTAATTTGGCATTATAGAAAAGATAAAATCATAGATATCATTTTCCTAAAAAAATATAAATATAAAATACATGGTGCAGCAGCAAAATCAAAATTAAAGAAAGTTTAAATCGGCATTTTAACTAGAACAACTCTGCCAAGAAGTGAAACGGGCAGAGGGTTTAATTCAGATAATAGGAATTTTACTTTACCGAGTAATGGTCTTTCGTTTAAATTGTAGATATTCTCTATATTAGATGAAAATGTCATCCATAGATAGGGTTTTGGTTGACTTTGATAAAACTGTGATAACGTTGGTAATATGATTGCAGGGTGATAATTACACAATATCATTTTAGTTTTAGATTTGTTTTCTTTATAACCTCACAAGATGTGGAAAATTGAGCAAATATCGAATGCTCTGTTTTGTATTTTGATATTTGGAGTCAGGAAAAGCATTATATCAAAGCATAAAATGTATTTCTAACCATCTGTGTAGTGGTGCATGATATCATATTGTCATTCCAAATGGTTATTGTAAGTGTCTTGATGAAGAAGGAAAATAATAACATTGTTACTGATCACCTTATATAGATCTACCACTGAGGGTGGATTCTCATCACCTAACATCAAAACGTATTCTTATGGGTATTTTTGCACAATATAGTTTTAGATTTAAAAAAATTGCACTCATCATACACATATTTTAATAATTTAATAGATTTAATAATAAAAGATAACAACATCCATGACATCCTCAAGTTAATAAAACCTCAGAGGAAAGCTCACTTTAAGACGCTCCGATGCGTCTTTGAAAGGCCACTTTTTTTCATTCCATTTTTAATAACACAACTCACTTAAGGACTCAAATATAAAAAATCAGAGCACCATTATTCATTATAACTAAACGTTTTATTGAAACTAACTGTTTTAAAAAAAAAAGTTGTCAACAATATTTAGGAAAACTTGGCTCAAGTGCTTATATAATACCATCTATGTCACTTTGAAACACAAAGATCCAACCTCAATATATTGTAATCCTCTGTTGAACATTAACATAGAAGGCATTTTCCCAAAAATTTAAAGTAAAAGGTATTATTTGTCCTTAGAAAGTTAGAAGAAAATCAGTGAATTAAAGTTTTCTCTTTTCAGGATCTCCAATGTTCGCACAGTGGAATATTATTTGAAATAGCTTATTTATCGCCTCTCACAGGGGCATATCAACAAGGGGTGGTGATAATATTATCCCCGCTTTAGAGCCCGTTTTCGGGCGAAAAGCGGCGATAATTTTATCGCATTATCAACAAGGACACGCTAGCGTGTGTTTCCTTGCAATAGCGCCCCTTGTAAGCATGCCTCCCATCGCATCGCTAAGGAGATGCAAAGGAGGCGTGTCTGATAAGATTCCCTTGGGAAAATATCGCTAACCCAGCGTCGTCATATTGACAACGAGGGTTAGTGATATTTAAAATCACGTTAAGTATGCCTTAACGCAGGAATTTAACGTCTGTTAAATTACTGACTAAGGCATACCTAACATGGGGGGTGGATTGTGTGGCTAAGACCACAGGCCCTATCATCTAGGATATCGCCGTTTTCCACCATGGAAAACGGCGATATCCCCACTAACTCTGGAATTTTTATCGCCTCGGTGATGCACGTTGTTTATAACATGCTAACCGGGCGATAAATTCCAGAGATAGCCGGCGATGAATATGCAAGTGCTAAGCGCGCTTTGCGATATTTATCGCCGGCCCTTGATAATATGCCCCACAGTTTTTAAATATTATTAACTGGAATTGCTCTGCAAATTGGTTTAGGTGTCAATCCGCAAAGGTGACTAATTGGACTCACGTTATATTTCCCTGCCCGGTTTAAATGGTTTTATTTAGCTCAATTATTGACTTTAACCCCTTCAATGTGCATGACGGAGCGGTTCCGTCATGCGCGTTGGTTGCGCTGAGCGCATGACGGAACCGCTCCGTCACGGCCCCGCCCGCTCAATAGAACCTTCAGCACGGCGCGGTAATCCGCGCCGCGCTGAAGGGGTTAACATCAATTACAGATATAAATTCCTCGAAATCCCAGTGTAGTTTTACTAGGTTATATTCCTTTGAGCGCGATCGAGGGTCAGGCTAGCCCATAGGGCAATCAGGCAGTTCCCAATGAGCTGGTCTGATAGATCAGTATGTGGAC
The DNA here is from genome assembly GCF_964204655.1 of Triturus cristatus. Lineage (NCBI taxonomy): Eukaryota > Metazoa > Chordata > Amphibia > Caudata > Salamandridae > Triturus > Triturus cristatus. Next base: position 483,463,136 of record NC_140580.1, on the reverse strand, counting down.
TGTTTTTTAGTAGTTAGTGGGCCTGTTTTCTGGCAATCTGGGACTGTTTTCACTTTTGACTTACTTGATATAACCACAAACATTGCCTGCTGCAACCATAAATGTATGCAGTCGCCCATACCTAGAAAGACACAATAACACTGTGTCTTTAAAATTTCAAAACTGGCCTCATTTGCAAATATCGGCCACTTTTTTAGCTATCTGGTTCACTAATGGGGGCCACTTTTATTTTAGTGCCTGGGTCGATTTTTTTGCCTAAGTCCGACAGTGGTGTGATCGCTCAGAGATGGCACAAATTATTTATATTTTTATGTTAGTTAGATATTGGAATAAATGGAGATATAAGTCAATACCTTCTTTCATAGAAAAGTCCATGAAAATGCAAAAAGTTAAACAACTGAAGCATTATATGCTGCTCACCCTGGCGACAGTCAAGTACATGCTGGCTGAGTTGTGAGATATACAAATACACTTAATATAACATTTCAACTTTATAGCAAAATGTTGTATTTAATTTCGTTTTACTAGTGCATTTTATATGTGTAGGAAATGTTGTTCATATTTATGTATCTAATACTGTTATATGCATCTGTGCAACATTTTCTGATTATTGAGTGAACACATTGCTGAAAATGTTTTATTTGATTTTATCTCTCCAATAAACAAAATATGGAAACAAAAAATAAATTCTCTGCTATGCAAATTATGAAAATGAATATTGAGGGCAGGTTTGCGTTTGCCAAGATTGATTTCTGGGCTGATAAATGATCGTAAAATTAGTTTATGCCCCTTATGGGCATGCATGTATCATTTTTGTTATCTAATTGAAACCTTATCCTAAACCTATCCCAAGATAGTAATAGGAAGGAGGTCACACCGACATTGGCAAGCCCATGGATAAAGGCATTCTTAGTTATTTAAATTGATTATATTAATTGAGATTTGTATGTTTTTTGGATAGAGAATATAATTTCCAATCATGTGATCATGGTATACACTCAAAATCCAACTTCTATCTGTTGTTAGATTCACTGCCACCCAACACTCCTCATTGTAAAATACCTAAAGGCAGTATAACTGACCTTGCCCCAGTATTACTCTGATTTAGGAGACATACTTCAACCAACCAAAATGTGGAGGACGACTACCTCAAAATACAAACTCACAGTCCCACATCCACACTTTGTTGGATGAAAAGGAAGGCTCTATCTCTTCAGCTGAGATACATTTTGGGGCAGTCGAAGTGTCAATCAGATGGCAAATGGTGAAGGACTCGCTATTTTAGCATATGTCATATGTGATTTTTTAGGGAGCATTTCTCTCTCCAAAGACTCTGTGAAGTCTCTGGTCAAGCTCCTAAGGAAGATATTAAACTCACATAAATCTCAAAAGCAATTGAGGGCGTCTACCAGTAACAATCCCTAAAGAAAACAGCATACCTTTTGAACTGTTCAAAATTGGTAAGTCATGCTTATCCTAATCCTAGAGGAAACACCTCTAGAATGAGGATAATCCTAAAAGTACACCAAGGACAAGTTAACGTTCACCTAACATTAGCAGAACCAAGGTGTCCTAATCCCTTAATAAGAGATGGACACCCTGAACTGTGCCATCCTCTACCCAATTTCCTTTCTAGATCCCGAAGTCAAGATCTTCGTGAAAGTTTTTGTAAATAAACCATATTGAGTTATACTTGACAACAGACATGTTTTTACCTGGTTCTTTTTCTCCAAAAACACAATGAGAAAAATGGACCTGACAGTGTTGAATACTCATATCGTTATTTATTGTCATTGTTTACCTACATTTTGAGTAAAACCAGGCAAACATATATCACTAGTGTAAAAATAATGAAAGCGTTTTACAGTAAAAACATTTTATTATGGAGTTTAAAAACAAATGTGACACTAGGTCCTTTGATACATACTGCCTATCAGATATATCAGTCACTGCCACTTAAAAAACTCAATGCTGGCATAGGTATTGAATTGAACTTAAGAGCTTTAAAACATTTTCCTTGTGAGCTAAGTCTGGACAGGAGATCAAAGTGTAGACTTCCAAATTACCTTTTTCTAAGAGCCAGGGAAATGTAATTTCTCTCTATATAATGACAGACTGGGGCATATGATTGTTATGAGGTTAAAGGATTCTACTTCTCACTTTTAGAATCTGCAGGTTCTGTTGTCCCTACTTAGACCAGACTCGGTGCCCATGACCTCAAGTCATGGGAGAATATCCAATGGAGATATGATATTAGCCTGTTTTGCAATATATATGGCCAAAAGTTAGATAATGATGCACTGTTGGAGTTTCAATCCCATGGCATACATGCTGTAGTATGTTGATTATGTAGGGCTATAGTTGCAAGGCTAAAAAATTGATGAAGACGAGTTTTCACTGCTGTTTTAAACTGCAGTCTTTTTTATGAGTGTTTGCAGATGGCCTCCTTCATGCTCAACCTTTTCAGCAAATAGTATTTCTCTTGTAGCTAAACAGTGTTGAGTAGAGAATCCTTTTGAAAACCCTTGAATATGTAGCTGAGGACTTAACTTTATCTCAAAAGTGGAATGTGTTTACTTACAACCTATTGCTCAGATCACCTATGGCAGTCTTCTGTCCATACATTCCAAGACCAAAGGAGCACCAGGCAAGGATGTTTATTCTAGTCATTGTTCATTCTGAGGTCCAGGAACCCCTAGCCATATCTATTCAACAATCATGGGGTATTGAAGGCATAGTTGTGTCAATGGGACAACAGATGTTAAACACAATTCTAAATAGTCTAGTTGCAGTCACACACCACTGGGCGTCCTTATTCTGCTACATATCTTCGATTAATAATGTCCCACCCTCCATGGGCTATAAAGTGACGTGGGATAAAAATGAAGTTCTTCCCTAAACAGGAGGTATGACCAGAGCTGCTACCACAGACTGCAAATTCAAGTGGAAGTTCTATATACTCAAATATCAAGGCATCCCAGTCAAAAGAAGCCTGACAGCTTGGTGACCAATAATCTGAATGTATTAATTAAAAAGATAAAAGTGGACTTACAGGTTTACCCAGGCTAAGTTGTCACTTTTGGGTAGAGCCTGCATAACCAAGATGGTACAAGTACCCCACTTTATCTAAGTGTTTGGACTATTACTACTGCTAATACCTAAATTGGTCCAGTGTAACACTGACAAAATAATTTGATCTTTTGTGTAGGCAGGGACGAGCTGGAAAGTGCAGGACTGGTGGATCGTTACATGAATGGGACATGCTCAAATAAATCAGGGTATGTTTTAATATTTTTGAGATGGCAATGGATTTAACAGACATCTTGCTATCTAGGTATGGTGGAAAGTAGTTGCTAAAGTAATCTATGATCTAAGAAACTAAGGAGGGTTCCCCAATCAGATAGCGATGATTCAAAGTGGATTGCAAGGGATATTTTAGACATGGACAAATGTTGTTTGACTCTGGATCAAGGTTGGCAAAGTCTTGAAAAGTAGTGATTTGGAATTACAAGGAATACATAGGAAACATTCATCTGATGTATTGCCAAATAATGGGTATCTCAAGAACAAAAACAAGGAATTTGTATAATTGCAGAGCTGTTAAGGAATGATAAGAAGCTCAAATCTTGTGGAGAACAAGCCAGCCATGCACTGCTAGTAGGAGTAGCCATTACAGCTTGAATCGACAGTGATTTCCAGTTCATACAAATTCTGGAAACACGATTTCTGTTTTTTTAAGTAATGCTCAAGGAAATGCCAAAATTAGGACCATAAATACCAGCAATATCAACATCTTTATGAGTGCAACTCGACCTATATTATGTAGAAATTCATCCTTCCAACAGAAAATGTGATCTCAGTAGGGGGAAATTTAGATTTATAAATATATTCAACCTTCAGAAAACATCTTTTTTGATTAGTGTATATGGGTGCTGCAACACCCTTTATGAGAAAGAGAATTATTGCTATTGAGGCATTAAACAGAGGGCCCTATTTATGGCCAAGTTGCACAGTGCAGTGCAGAGCAGCAATTCACCTTGCTGCGCTGCACTTTGTGACACGGAAAGGGCCGAAACGTACTTTATTTAAGTCAATATGCCACATTTGTGACTTCATTCCTTTGCTGGCACCCCTTTGGCTGCAAGGGTGCCCTGCATTGCAAGGAGGATTGTTTTTTGTACAGGAAGGGGCACTCCTGCACAATAAAATCTCTTGAGGCGTTTTCCTCTTTGTATGTGTAGTGCAGAATGCAACACACATAGAAAGAGAAGAAAACAAGGAGAAATAAAGATATTTCTCCTCGTTACACTTCATCTGGTGAGACATAGGTTTTTGGTGCATTCCCAAGTCTACCACTTTTGGTAAACCTGGGAATGTATAACAATCCATGAATTCTGTGTGGTAACACACAGACAGCACCGATGGAAACGCCTCCCTGGCACAGAGTAATGCAGTGCAACGATTTGCCCTGCGTTGCATTACTCGAGATTCATGAAGCCACTCAGGGCCACACAAGGTGGCCTTGTGTGGCTTAATGAATCTCATTTTTAAGTTGAGTAGCTCTTGCACCAAGTTGCATGGCACAGGAGTGACGCAAAGGGGCTCATAAATATGGTTTTATTTATGGTTTTATTTATAGACCCCAAAGTCTGTGAAGCACTGCATCAATTTGAAAGTAGATTGTATATTGACAAGGACTGCTAATAGATGGTAGAACGTATGAAGAAGGTTGGTGGCTCTGCCTTCTTGATGGCAGCCTAACCCTAATAATTGATTGTGGTTTGAGAACGAAAAAGCTTTTGGGGCACTGAAAAGAAATTAGACTACAAGGGGAAGAATGTTAGATATGGCCCTGTGGGACATTTGGTGTTTTTGGATTGGATTAGAAAAGCAGTGAAGTCAGTTGTGTGGATAGATCATCATTTGTCTGCTAGTTCAGACGCATTTATTCGCAAGGTGATGGGACTAGGATGTGTGTTTTTTGAGTTCAACACATGCCATAAAACTGTAGCTATTTTACAGCTTCATGTTCCCTCCTCAGATGTGAATTGTTGTTGTTATTTTTATCGTTAGTCAATTGGAAAATGCAAAATGAGCTTAAAGTATATTTGAGATTAAAGGTTGTCTCTTTTACAGACATTTATTTGAATTACAGACTTACTGAAGATGTTTTCAGATTTTGACGCAAATCTCGGTATAGTGCTTTCTGCAGATTTGCTTGCTTTTAGATGCTCTTGGGTTACTGTTGAGTAACTGAGGTCTAGATAGAATACTCTGATGTTTTCAAGTTCAAGCAGTATATGAAAGATTTCATTTGGATAAAAATATTCTCGACTCCAAACAAATTACCTTTGCCACTGCAGAACACCTCACACTTTTGCCATTAAGTTCAGATACTGTGTATTGCTACTGTGAAAGACGTATAATGAGGCGTGTTCTAGCTCTTTGCCAGCCTCTGTATATTACACGTTAGGTTTGATGCGCTTTCGCTTTAATCAACATGAATCATAAAAGTATGTAAGAAACAGAACTGGGACCTCCAGTTTTGTAATTTGTAAGCATACGGCTAAACAAACATTTGCACAGCCAATAGGTCACTTCTATTTAATGCGAGTTCTGAGCTGTTGGCTTCGCCTATGTTTGTAAATTATTTCAAAATACCGGAGGAAAAACAAGCATAAATCTTAAGGTATCTCAAAACAAAAAGTTATATCTCATATACTTTTCGCTAAGGAAACTGAGCAGAACTTAATAAGTATAAGGTAGTGTCAGAGTGTAATGGCAAAAGCTTTCTGAGGTCTAATTTATTTCCACAAGTTGCAGCGGATCCTGCAGATTTGATCTTGCGATACTGGGCCCAACCTGTATCCTGAGGATTTACTTCCTTGGCTGGATCATTTACCACCACTTACTTACTTGCTAACTAGGTCCACCGATGGACCTTTCGCGTTGCACTGAGGGGAAAGAGAGTTAGCATCACCCGTACAATAAAATTTGATTAGCAGGGCAACCAATTTGGTGACACAATCTGGAACAAGGATTGGTAGCCAAGTTCAAGGGTGTTTATTACAAATTAGAAATTAAATTTGAATCGATCACTTTCAATATCAGACTGTATAAGGATAAGATAGCCACAAGGAAACAAGAATTAAAAATACGAGCAGCTCTGTAACCACAATACAAAATAACAGCATCAAGATCTGATATTCAGAATACAACCTGACTTGGTCTTTTCTAGGCATTTGCAATTTAAATCTCTCTGATACAGACAAAGGTGCATAATGCTCATAGTACAAATCTGTGAAAGATAATATGGATCAGGCAAAAGAGTACAAGATGTATTAGCAATAACATTGTGGGAGCTTGGCCAGGAGTCTTCAAAAGGGCCAGGAAAATGTTTGGAGTCAAAGGAATATTCTGCATTTAATCTTCAGAAAGAGTTCAGCAAAGAAGTTCAGGATGCGGACTGCAAGGAAGTCCTAAGTTATCTACCTCTCCATCCAGGCCAATTGATAAGTTATAATTCATAAAGTTCATCATCAACTCCCCTTTGGGAATGTCATCAATAGAAATCCACTGTATTTGTCCGTATGGTATTATAATTAAACATCGAAGAAAAGACTCACCCTGAACATGGGAGCATCGTCTTGGTCCCACATTGATAGTTAAAGACAACAGTTCATTGTCCGTTTACAGAGTTCTAATGCACTTGTCGTCAAATCTGTTCCCAGACATGTATCTTTTGCTTGTTACAAGAAATGTATCCATTCAAACTAACACTCGGTAGGAACGCCTGCAGGGAAAGCAAATCCGCAAAAATACAGAAACGTAGTAGATTCTCACCAGACAAAGATTCAGGCCTTTAGTGTAAAACTGCTAACTTAACACATTAGATCCATAATGCACATTGAATATGAGTGTGCATATTTAAACATATATGTGCACAACATAGCTTTAGTACTTTAGTCCACATTACATAATTAAATTGCATAACAGTAAGTATACCCGGGAACTATATATGAAAAGACATACTTGTAACATTAATGCATACATTGATGCAATTTTATTGTTCAACCCATGCATATAGAGATCATGTAAAGCTAAGAACAACATTTCTAAACATTACACAGACACAATTGCACACATGTATGAATCAAGTGAAAAAGCTTCAGTAGTTGAATGAAGAGGATGTTTAAAAAGTAAACTACACATTGCAAATGTCTCATTATTTATTATAAGACATACAATTTCATGTCAATTCTTTTAGTGGTAACAATCATATAAGATGTAATAATACATGTCAGTCACTTTACTATGTAATCCATTTATTTAAAGACAACTTATATTAATAAAAACGGTTTCTACTATACTCATCAAAGGCATTTATCTCAACATTAGTAAACATTCTATGTGAGGACTCTAAACCCGACGTAAAGATTCTCTGCATCTACAGTAGCAAGTGAAACATGTGTAACAATCATAAAGACGTGTGGATTCTTGTGCAAAGTGCTCGCTCATTTCCTGTGTCAGGTATCAGTCATAATTAGATTTTAATGTTGTTTAAAAATTGGGCAACTTTACGCTGCACTACAGACATTAGGTTTTCTGCTGCAGCCCAGGATGCAGATTTATGGGCTTCCAGGAGAAGTGTCATGCTAAGTACAACTTGTTCCTCAGAGGTCAAAAGAGTGAGTGTAGCAGATGGCCCTTCTCCCAGAGCTCCAAAAGCCTTTGTGTGCCAAAGCTTGTGCTTTCATACAATATGTGGAATGCAGGAGATAATGCAAACACAATCCTCAATTTCTACTCTTCAGCCGTATCTCAGCAAAAATGAACCTGCTGCTATGCTTTTAAATTCAAGCTGGGAGATGTGGGGTGCAACACTGTGCAGGGTACATTTTATGGGGGGAGGTAACAAAAGAGGAAGATAGCTAGAAAACCTGTACGTTCATGGAGCTGGAAAAGAAAAAGGTAGTTTCCTAAATGTGAGCAGAATAAGGATACCAGTCAGCCAGTCAACAGGATCATAATCAGACTATGCTCCAGAGGAGGGAAAAACACAAAAAGAGGAAGGCAAGCCATTCAATAAAAAGCAAGCACATGTAGGTGACAATAAAGCTAACCAATTGTAAGCAATGGGCGGCCTCTAACCTCACTACAAGATGACAATAGGTCTTTTGCAACCGGACAGCTTGTACTGTCTGCTAGGTAAGACCTAAAGAGCAGCTTCATGCACACTTTCCACAAAAGGAATTTGAAATAATGTAGGATTCGGTAGATTAAATTTAATTGAGGCAGATTGAACAAACTGCGTCCTGTTATAACAAATTTAGCAACTGCTCCTTTGTACTGACTTACTTAATAGTAAATAGAGCATACTGGCTTTGCTTGATTATGTATTACATAACTCCTTTTGCCAGAAGACAAACTAAATTTGCTCTTATTGCGCCTTGTTTCCATGAAAAGATAAGGAAAAACAGATGTTCTAATTATAAAATATGATTCAAAGCCAAAGTTTGGAAAAGCAACATCATTTCAATTTCTTCTTTAATGGAATATAGATAGTTATTGGAGGTTTCAAGCATGAGTGGTGGACCTGCAGGCAAGAGTCTTTGTGTGGATCTCACCTTATCATGAAATGTTTCATGGAAACCCTCCTCTCCATCTAGCCCTAAAACCATCAATCCACCAACTTCCAGCATAGCCCTTTCCACATACTTGTCCTAGACCGTACCATTGACAGCGGCAATTATGGTTATCACCATAGTAGTTCCCATGTGCTGAATGGTGCAAGATGGTAGCAGTGAGTCAACTAATAATGACCATCATGATGATTATCAAACTATTGTTTGTCTTCCATGTTTCTCTTACTCCTTGTCTGCATGGTGTGTTTTGCTTCAATACTCCTAATTTCTTTTCAATAATTTGTATTCACCCCATAAGCAATAAAACATACAGATCATCAATATCTATCAACAAATAGATGGAAGCACATAAAAAAGGATAATTAGCTCCTAGTTTTAGAAAAGTCAAGGACTACTGTGGAACTCATTGCAGCATTGTCTGTCAGGAAATGGAATATAGCCATATAGCATACCTCTTTATCCAGTCTCCCCTGGTCCAACAAGTGACGTCAAACCACAATAAGTGTGCTGTGAGCCCTGTATCTTATCATATTTTGTGGCTACCAGCATTAGTTGTAGACATATTTTGTAGTATGCCATACACCAGTCCATCTCTGATTTGCATAAAGTTAGTCCAGGCCGAATCAATGCCATCCCAAAATAAGTGACATTGTGATTTGCAATCACCAGGCTCAGGTTTTGTGTATTTAGCAGGGCTATCATAGATCCAGCTCCCCAGCAAAGGAACTCTGCTATTCATTTATAAAGGGTTGTCCCTTACCTATGCAAAGCAGTGTCTAACTTCCTCCCAAGCAGGGGCAAGATCATAGAGTGAGAAATTCAGTTCTAGTTTGGCCTCAGACATTGAGGAGCACATCAGTGGTGGCTTTACTAAACGTGAACTTATGTGTCCAAGTGCAATAAATTCTGTGATGGGTCTTGATTTGGACCACTCAAAACCATTCTCTGATAGCCATCTTTCTTGGGATTTGTAGGGCCTCCTCCCAATACTCATCTGCTAACTCCCTCAAGTTAGAGGCCTTTTTCACTCTGAGCTCATTTATGGTACCCAGGGTAGTGCTGATGATTTCCATTTCTATGAAATACGTCACATTTTTAGAAAGGGTTTCCAAGAGAACCCTTCTTTTGAGCAAGGAACTCCTTGATGTTTGGCATTATCCAGGAGATGATTTGCCAGAGCGTGTCTGAATACAGATATGGGTATACCTCAGTATCTGCCAAGTTACATTCTTTCTTTAGTTTTTTAAAGGACATCCACCAAGTACTGTCCCGGAGGTTTCCTAGCCAGTGCCTAATTTGATCTGATGGAGGTGGGGCACTCTGTCTCTCATTTTTGGGTACCAGCACCTATTTTTCCTCATGAAACTTTGACCCATGAGCAATGGAGAGGAAAACAAAAAAAGATGAAAGAAGAAGCAAGAGAAAGACTGAAATACAGTCCAAAAGAAAGAAAGTAGGGATGATAAAGAACCTTAAAGAGTGACACGAATGGTGTAGGCAGTGCCTGGTGGTGGATGAAAGTGATGTGATATGGAATCAAGGTTTGGTATTCTTCACACCTTACATTTGATAGAATTGACTGCAAACTTCTGAGAAACGTTTTTGGCCCTCACACTTATTCTTTTACAAATCAAGCACTAGCCCTGGCGAAGTGATAAACACGCATATCCCCCTAAAAAGATTTCTTTCCAATATGGGAATCAGGAAGTCATTCCAGCACAGGCACTCGATTGTGTCCCTCATTGCCTTTACCAATGATAGGGTGTATTCCACTAAATTATTGGATCCATTTAGGTCATACAAGGCTCATAGGTAACCATAAGGTCTCCATGTGGGCCTATCAATTCGAAGAGAGGGCTCCTTCTGTGGGAAAAACACCCACTCATTTATTACTGCTAGCTGAGAAGCCCAATAATTTTTCTATATTGCGTGCTGAGTGTTACCCCACCATACGCTATTCGCGTAAATCTTTGTACAGATGTCTTTGGGGGTCCCTTTGTCCCACAATAACAATATGTACTTCAGCCTCCAGTCAGCTGAAGAAATTGTCCTGGAACCAATAGGATGTGCATTGGAGGGGACATGGAAACCTTGGTAATGGCATCAAAAATCCAAGAGATCTGCAACAGCCTATTTGTATGTCACCTATTCCTGTAACATAAAGGAAAACGTTGTCTATAAAAAGTGATACTTGTTCATCCTATGTGTCATCTGACTTTAATCTCTGAATAAGAGCTTCATTTTTTTACATAGCACTCCAACGTCTGCAGCTCCAGGACAAAGATAGTAGGCAAATAGGGCTTCATTGTTTCCTGCCTTCTGTATTTTCCAAGTAGGATTGGCTTGGGAACTACATTGTTCACGTTAACCATGGCTAATGGTTTCCGATATAGTAGCTCTAGCCATGCTAGATAACAAGAGTTCAAATCCCATGCCCAACAAGGCCGCCAATATCTAGGACCCATGAAGGGAGTTTAAAGCCTTAGATGTGTCTGAGAATAGCAGCACAACCAGTTTCGAGTCCTTCTCACAGGTGTCTGGATTTTATTTCATGCTCTGATAGTATAAACCCTTATTGGTCAGCGAGCACAGGAATATTTACTACGGGGGTGTGAAATTTGCATACTTTGTTTTCCCGTAGTTACACAAACCTTTGGCAAAAGTATGCAAAATTATGCATAATTAAGTGAAATATGAATCTGCCATTTTTCATTCTGTTGTCCGCGTGCATTCGCAGTACATTTTTACAGCGAATCATGCAATCCCATGAACTGCTATAATGGTGAAATTTTCAGAATTTCTCTTAAAAAGTGTAATGCAAAATTCTCAAAACTATGCCAAGTTCAACCGAACATTTATGACTCCACCGAATTGGGTAGCTAAGATTTTGGCTAATATTTAGGTCTCCAAATTGAGGAGGAATACAGTCCTATACAATTAAAACTCATTCTTAGGTCCAAGTCCCAGGACATGAAAACTTACAGGCACCCTTGACACCACAAGCACCTCCACCACATGCATCAATAGAGAGCCGATTTTGTCCATTATAGTCAAATTGAGTTTTGACAGAAAGTACACATAGCAAGAATACACTGTTTATCATCCTGTGGGCCTGTCACAGCTGCATAGCAGTCTTGGGGAACTAGTTATGTTTCGTCTATCACAAATGGTGTTGATTTCTAAATCAGTATTTCTATTTCTGTAGCATCTTACATATAGCCCGAGTGGGCAAAAGATTTAACCACTGTATCACAGAGACTAAAATGCATACCCCAGGGATGGGTCTTCTGTAAGAAAACCTTACACGTCTGTGACGTTTAAGTATCTGGAAGAATGTAAGTCAATAAATGTTTGTTACCAGGCAATTGCCAACTGACAAGCCACACCGTGAGTGTCGGTCCTGCTTCTCCAATCCATGACCCTCATAATATATCCATCCACATTGGAACAGTGAATTGTATGTCAACAAAATATAAATATTCAAAAATACCACAGCCCCATCCCCATCACCTACCCTCACCTCACAACCCTCTGTTGCAGTCTTAGAACAGCCTGCTAACCCAATACAGAGGGGGGCTTGTTGATCCACTCTTAACATTCTAGCCAACTGAAAAGACCAACCATTTGCACCAAAAACCTTGCTTAGCAGTAGATAATCATATGCTTAATTGCAAATTTGAATAATGTCAGGATCTACCCTCCCCCATAGATCCTGGGCTCCAACTATATTTATGCCATTCGGGCCACATCTTCCCCTTCGTGAGATACTCCAGTCCTAACTTACATAATTGTAAGTAGCATACACCGTATACTGTAGGCAGCATATATTCTACAACTCAATGTCTACTGCCATTGTAGATCATGCTTCCCCAGCCCAGGTCCATACTATTTCTTTTAATGCTATAATTCCTATGCAGGTTAATCACATTTAATGCCTGTGTTGGTGGAGTTATCCATGTCTTCTCCAAGTTTTCGCACACTTCTGAATCTTCTGTTGCTACCTCCAGAAGAGACACCTGGTGATCCTTATCCTAAGTGGCTTCTGCCACTGGATGGAAGGGCAGGAGATCATCTCCATCTGGAGCTTCTCATTTCCATCTCTCAATCATCGCACTGAACTCTCTTTCTTCCTTCACATCAATGCCGGTCCATCAAATCACTCCCATACCTCTGTCTGAAAGAGGAACTGGAGCAATTTCCTCTACCATATCACTCTCAGACATGCTAGGATGAGTATCAAATACTCACTGCCCCAAAAATGAAGTGTTGCTTGCTGCAACACCTGGGCAAAATATGGGACATCATTAACTTGGTCCCTTCCATCTCCAGCTGCTCACCCTCTTGCTCTCCTTTAGGATTATGCCTCTGTCCGTGTAACTAAATATGTGGGCTATGATGGCGCCAAGAGGTACCCTAGATCTGCGCAGTGGTGCCAGGATACTCTGTGTCCTCAACACCATGAACAATTTTGAAAGACCCTTTGGCTTCAAAGTATGCAGATTCTTATGTTCAACAAATAATTCAGTAGATTCAACTTTTCCTCCTTCAAGGATCTCCACAATGAGGATGTTTTTGGACCATGAGTGTTTCCTCTATGTCTTCCATGGTTACCTTAAGTTGCTGTAGGAGAGATTGCAAACTCGCGGTGGTGCCTCTGATAGAATTTATCTCATCATCTTATTAAAGTTTGTCCTCAAAAGTATGAGGTCAGAGGCCATTGTAGTTCCCTTTTGCTCCAGTACAATCTTAGTGTTTCTCAACAAGTCCAGAACATCCATGAGTATGGGCTCTGGACCCTGCTCTGCTAAGGGACACTGGTCCAATTCTGTTACATTTTACCTGGTTGAATGGTTGTGGAAGGCGTATTTTCTACCTAGTTATGCACCTGTGATTTTGCTATCTGGTCACAACCTATTTTGCTGTTGAGCACCTCCCACACTAGGTCGCTGAGAATACAATGAGGGACTAACCGTCCTGTACTAATTTGGGGGACACTCCAGAGGCTTCTTTCAACAAGGCAAGGTTCACCAGCCCCCCCTTGACCTCTGGTACTCACAGCAGTGGATGGGTGATAAACCAGACCCCCACTCCACAGCCCATGGCAAGAAAGTCTCTTTCCTTGGACACTTTCTTCTTGGAGTTTTCTCCGTAATAGGCCTTGCACCCGCAAGTTCTCTTCCTCCTCCTAGTGCCACAGTTCACCAAAGTGAGGAAGGAGGGAGCCCAGATCAGGTGAGGCTGCCCACTAATGTCCCCATGGCCTGTTAGCCCTGTAGCGCAAACCTGAGATCCAGCAGGCTCAACCATCATGGACACGTACAGAATCGCAGCTCCAGTTGACGCAGACCCCAGGGACAATGTGTTATAGGTGAAGGACCTCACCATAATGCTGATCTTCTCAGGTCTTCCACACCTTGGATATTGGCTATCAATTCTGTAACAACAACATCTTTTCTTCTGGTTCTCCCTCGTTAGACCACTGGCACCATGAAGGTCATCTTCAGCAGAGGGGCTTGTTTTCAGCTTTCCCGTATTTGTAAAGCGGGAACTACTCACCCTTACGGGTCTCAAGGCGCTGGGGGCCGTTGTGGAAATTAAAGGGCATATTATCATGAACGGCGTTAAAATTATCGCCGCTTTAGCGGCAGGAATTTGCCGCTAAAGCGGCGATCATGGGCTTGATAATATGCCCTTGAGAATTCCGATAGAAGTCCAGGTTCACACCAGAACATGGACTTCTGCTGGAATTCTCAAGAGCATATTATCAAGCCCATCATCGCCGCTTTAATGGCAGTGTCCTGCCGCTAAAGCGGCGATAATTTTAACGCCGTTCTTGATGATATGCCCCTAAGTGAGCTATTGCCCAAAGTTACATGGTGCTGAGCTGAGCTGCTGCCAGGGCTCGAACTGTGAGCGCTGTGCTCTGAAGTAAGCTGCCCTGGCCACTGCACCATACCTCTCTAACATAATATAACATGATATAAACTAACATAATGTAATGTAATATGACATAACATAATGTAAGAGAAGGTAATGTGAAATATTTCCTTGAGGCCCAGTGAAAGTTTATGGTGGAATGTGGAAGTACAGAGATAAGCATGGAATGATGCATCATGAAGCATATAACAGTGAATGTGCTATTGAGGGAGGGGCATATATTGGAAACCCAAATTGGGAAAACTACTACTTTGCACTCCAGTTACAATAATGATACTAGACTCCTGGGAACTACATATCCATCACCATTACCCCATAAATCAATAACAGGGACTTCCAAACAGGAAAATTTCACTAAAGGTTTGAATCATTGAAAAAGTTGAATGTTCTTGAGGGGCAATACATGGTTATTTAAACGATGTAATGCAGACCACCCTATATTAGAAAAGGAGAAGTTCAGACAAGTACAAACTGGACACTGCACCATGGGAGCAACAGTCAATTTTTTTTTTGTTTACATTTTTGTCCTCATATGACCTCCGCAGATGAAGCAACCTCTCAATCTAATCCACCCCTGTTGCTCATAGCTTAGGGGTCCAGTCTCAGCTGATGTTCTTGCGAGACCCAGCCGCACCTCACATCATGAGCTGACCAAGAGGTGTAATCATTGGACACTGTAAAATAATTTAATCAGCATCTAAACGATATAACACATTCCAAAATAACCTAGTTTCTGTTCTGTCTCTATATACATTAACCTTTTGGTACAAATCTCTAAAGTATCTTACTGCATTCCACCAAGCTCTCCATGTTGGAAGTACCGCCTGGCACCATAACCTACAGATCTCCCTTCTTGCCAAAAGGACCAAGTAAAATACCAATTTATTCTGTAACCCCGAGAAACCCAACCTCCCTTCAGGCTTCAATACAATACCAAAAAGCATATGAGAAGGGCTTACCTCAATCTCCTTTCCCAATACATCGGACAAGGTCTTACCCACGTTGCCCCAGAATTCTTGAATCAAGGGGCAGGCCACGAATACGTGTATGTCATACGCCTTCAGGGTGCCACATCTCACACACCTTGCTTCTCCATTGCCCTTTATTTTGGAGAGTGTGAGTGGGGACCAATATATCCTGTGGAGTGTAAAAAAGTGATTCCCCCTAAGTGCAGCAAGGACAAAGGTCTTAATGTTATCCCCTTCCAGTCCTTCTCTCACATCAAGAATCCTTCTAAATGTTGAATATTCTCTGGCATGTCAGTTCTGGCATCGCGTAGGCGAAAGGAGTTTGTAAAGTTGTTATATTTGTTTAAAGCTCAGGGTGCCCAAGCCTCAATAGCGCAACAATCAAAGCTCCGTGTTTTGGTGAAGGGGAAGTTCCATCTTTTTTCAAATTTAGAAGATGCCCAGAGCTTATTGAAGAAATCTCTTCTGGAAGTTGAAAATGATTTTGCATAAAAGAAAGTTTACGCTTCTTCCTTGCTGGGGGTCACCAAGGGTGTTGTTCCATGACACCCACTAGGTCAGTAGGGAGGGCTGAAGTGTGGCTAGCGTGGCTAGTGGGGTTTTCACATTTCATTAGGGGGTCTTTGTTTTTCCAGGGAGGGTGGTGGGGTCTGTTGAGGGGGTTATTGGCAGTAAAAAAAGCAGTAGCAAAAGGAACAAAGAGTGGAGAAAACAGGAGTTTGTATTCGAGTAAACAACAAGCTTATTTAAGAAATAGAAATCGCTAGTAAATGGAGTATTTTGACAATCAATGCTAATGGTATGCTTAACAAACAAAGATATGCCGGGCTTATTTGATGGCTTGCCTATTTTAATGCCCAAGTCTTGTTTTTTCAAGAGACACATTTAAAGTCTAATTCACCTAAGCTTTATTTACCAAGGGTATTTTCTGATGCTTTTTTTGCGTCAGCATGGTTAGCTATGAGAGGGGTTGCTATTTATTTTTCTAGAAGTTTGCCATGGGAATTTGAACACGTTCGTAGGGATCTACAGCGGAGATGGTTATGGGTAGTGGCGAAATTGAGCGGGAGAATTTAAAATTTTGTACACTGCTATGGCCCGGTTACGGATGATGGCACGGGACTGGTCAAGATCAATGAGCTGTTAAGGGGTGTCCCTGGTCAGATTAATATTGGGGGAGATTGAAATTATATACAGAATCTAAAGAAGGATACCTCCCAAAAAAAATTGAAATCAAATACTAATAGAATCTTTGAGGTTATCAGGCATTACTACCAACTAATAGATCCTTGGCAGAATGCCAACTCTGACAAAAACAGCTACACATGTCATTCTCGCCGATACAAGACAGCATCCCGAATCAAAAATGTTTTAAACTTCCAGATCCTTTATATCCTAAAGGCAGATATTGGGACCAACCCCTTCTCTGATCATTCATATATTAGGCTTGAACTAGAAATTGGCGAAGTGAGAAGGGAGCAACCCAGGTGGCAGATGGATCGTCTCCTTCTCCAAGATAAAAAATGGGTTGAGGGTTTTAGAGTATGGATCTCTGAGTACTGTAAGATCAATGAGGAGACGGCGGAACCCTTTGCGGTTTGGGGGGATTAAGGCCGCGGCACGAGAACAGATTATTTCTTTTTTTGGCCGCTCAGTCGAGAGTTTTACGGCCTAAAATAGATGAACTACAGAGGGCTGTGGAAAGGGAACAGGTTCAGAGGATTTGTTCACGTCCACATCAGTTTGAAAATGCTAGAAAGGCCCTGAGAGATTTCTTTGCATTAGAAGAGATTAGTAGCTCCTGATCATACCAACAAAGGGTCTACGAAGATAGTCAGATGGTTGTTAAACTGTTAGCCAGCTCTACAAAAACTAGACAAGAAGCGGCTTTACTCTTGAAGGTGATAGATCCCAAGACCAGAGTGGAAGTAACAAATAGTTATGAGATTGCACAGATTTTTTGGGAACATTTCCAGAAGCTCTACATCATGGACTATCGGGTGGGGGAAGATACTAAGTAAGGCTCTGAGATCATCCAATTTTAAAAGAATGGCCTTCTTATCCCGATGGCTGGCCTACTTTTATCCGTCATTGGTTGTAGTTCGGAAAGTTGAATGCATTGACTTTATTTAATTTTTAACCCATTTTGATTCCTGTCAATGTTTGTACATATGTTATTGCAACGTCCTCGATGCTCTGCTCAATAAAAATAAAACTAAATAAAAAAGAATCCTAATATTATTTCTTCTGGAATTATTTTCAAGTCTTTCCAGTCTTTCCGAAAGGTCTTTTTCCCCATCTTTTAACCTGATCCCTTCCAGAGTGTTACCCTTCACATCAAATCTTAATTCCCCTACTTTGTTCTCTAGGTCCTCCATACGATGTGTTAGGGCAGACAGGTTTTCCTCTAGGTTGGTGCATGTATCCTGTATCTTCTTTTGGTTTACTTCAGATGTGGAGAAGCGTTCCTTAATATCCAAGGACAGCTAGGTCAACATCCCCTATATTAGATCCGAGCCTTGTGTTTCCACATGGGCCACCTATGGAGCTACATCTCTTATTGGGTCACCTTCCTGCTGCGAGCCTTCCCCTGTTGCGGGGACTACCTCACTCAGGGGAGAGAATCTATTTTACAATGTGATGACAGAATCTGATGGCAGAGAGATCCCTGACACGGATGCTCCCTTACTACTCTGCATATTAAGTTTGAAATAGGACCTGAGTGATGGGGTCACCCTTGCAGGTGACAAAATAGACTTCTTCTTTCTCTCCTTTACAGGGGTTGCTTCCCTGACTTAGCTGGCAGCTTTCTATGTCTATGTTTATTCGGTGCGGCTGCTAGAAGATGACTGGGCTGGATAACTTGCTGCGAGGAAGGTTCTTTCCCTAGGAACATGCTAGATCTTAATTTATACCTTTTTCCTATTAGAATCTCGCTATCTGAAATTAAACTAGTAGGGAGGATAGGTAGTGTTTTATATTGCGCAGGGAGGTCCCCCTAATGAGGCTGTTTTTTCCCCCACACAGCTGAGAGGCTAACTCCATAGACCTGGACCTAGAGGCCGAGGCATGCCTTAGCTTGGCTGCCTTTACCTGGATTGAGTCATGGCATACATCTAGGGAATGTCTCTTCAAGAAACCCAGGGGAGCAGTACACGCCTCCGTTTGGGACCAGCCGGCACCCTGGGCTCTTGCTAGGGAACAGCGTGTACCACGTGTGCTTGCCCTACCCGAGCTGACCCAATGACAAGGGGTCAGCTCAAACGAGCGAGACTGGGCTCGGCGAGACTCACCAAGTGCTCTGGCGGCCCTGAGGAGAGCAAAAGCTGGTCCACCACACATCCAGTAACAGGGGTGTGGAAAACGGGAGAGAGTGCTAACACCTAGATAGTGTAACTCCTCTCTTTACCTCTATAGCGATTCCACCCCTCACCGTTCCTTCTTCGGCTCCTCCAGACGGTGCTCCTACTCCAGCTCGTGAGGACTGGAACACACACAGAGGCACCCACGCCACGATCCTCACATGCTCACCGCCCCTGCCCTGGGTCGCAGGGTCGCAGTTGCAGTGAAATCGGGAATCGAGGTCAGAGTCACACAAGTCCCCCAGAGCTCCCCCACTGCCTGAAACTAGCAAAGCCTCACCGGCCCGCCCCGAGACCACAGCCGCGGACACGGGGGCAATCAGCAGTCATAGCCTCCCAAAGCTGCTGAAGCGAAGCCGGCTCAAGGAGCTCACACCGCCATCACAGCAAAAACGGGCAAAACAAACAGAACGAGACACCCTGGTGGAGATGGTGAAGCTAAGCACAACAAACAAACGCGGCCGCCAGCCACAGCAACACAGTATCAGCGGGAGTCCATTTCAAAAGAGGTCAGTGGAGCACGACTCGCGACCGGCTTCCTAGCTGGCCGCCATGTTACCCAGTGCAACACTCAATTGAGGAGAGGGTGGACAGTATCACCTATTACCATATTAAATATTAGGCTGGTCAGTGAAATCACCCAATCTCCTTCTTGTATAAGACTTATAAGGGAGTGTAATAGAATTAAAGCTTCATGGAAGAAGACTGGAGACACGTCTTGGTAACAGCATACCTGAAAATCTGAAATATCCATCAGGTGGACTCTTTCTTAACATCAGCTCTTGAATACCATGTGCAATCGTTCCTGTCCGTAATGCTTCCTGAGAGCCAAGTGAGGAAAACATCTAAAGTTGTCAGTCGAGTAACTCTTACTGCAAAATATTGGATCTCTGAGCATCCCATCCATACCTGGGAATTATTTACACTGAAAAAGGTTATCGCACACCACTTAGTAATTCGTTTGAGTCAAGTTTAATTGCAATTCCTTTAACTGCAATATATGTACATTGGGTAAAAGGAATATGAGAATGCTTTTTATTAACAGATAATATAAGAATAACCTACAGAGCCCCCTTACTAATGGGAAACTCTCTAATCATGCCCCAGTTCTCATCTCTTTGTTCGACAGGCTGCTCTGTGTGGGCTGAGTCTACTATCTTTTCTCCAGGCCCCTTTAACCAGAAGGTAGCTTATTATTTCAGGCCATGATATCCACTTCTCATGTCACAAGATGCAGCACTAGAGATTGTAGGTGTGTTATGTGATTTAGCACTTCATCTTTCCTTTACTATACTGTTCAGAGTGTTGTAGCTACATTATTATTAGTAGTAGTAGCAGTAGAAAAAGTAGTAGTAGTAGTAGTAGTAGTAGTTGTAGTAATAGTAGTGGTGTTAATTGCATTGATTATGCAAATGTATCATGACACTGGGTACAGCTAATCCAAGCAAAAACGAAGATGCAAACCACATCAGTTACATACTGGAGCCAGACACGAGCTAGTGGGTGGCCTTCACAACAGAAGACGGAACACCCATGAGTTACCCCCCCTCAACATATTGAGAGTCAGCACAACCAACACAACAGTTAAGATCAGTGACAATGCACTGAAGGTCACAAACATCATGGGGGCAAATGGTGGAAATGCCATGGGTTGGATGTGGGATGTGAATGTGTGTGTCACTTGGTTTTGTGACTACTACATAGACATGTGGAATTGTTTTTGTGTCCTTACCTTTGAAAATCTATAAAATGTGGTTAAAAAGATAGAAAATATTCTGAAGCAGCAAAAAACACACCATTATATTTGCATAAATCCTCAGGTATAGTGAGGGGTAATAGCAAGAAATATTCAAATCCTGAGAATTATTTCAGAAACCAGTGAGGTATTGTGAAAAATGTTTTGATGCAAAATATGTTGGCCTATATGGAAATCACATAGAGCCTCTGATAGATAAAAACATAAGACAGCTTATCCTTCTGAGATTCTATAGGAGTCTCAGGATTAAGCTCCCGTCAAAGCTAGCACATGGCCCAATTACTTCTAATGGTTATTTTGTCTCTAGATTGAAACACTGGGTAACAATGCACCACTCAATATGAAAGAATAGGGGAAAGATATGGTGTGCATTGTAATTGCAAACCTACAGAAAGAATAACATTGAAAGATCAACTTGCAACCATATGTCTTTTCAATATTGCATTTCATAGATGGCAAAGGTTGGTCCAAAACAGCTATATCAAGCCGGAATTTAAGGATATCAACATAGGAATTAGTTCACAATGTGTCTTAATTTTACAATCAGCGATTGCCCAGAACTTCTAGCAGGGGTCGGCTTTCATTCTCACAACTGTGATACAATATTGCTTGTATCATGGTTTTCCATATTAGGAACACTTACATCCTAGTTTTTCATAGAGAAGCCAGTTAAATATCACTATTCTAAAGTGAAATATTGAATAAGTTCAACACTACAAGTTCTTAGATGACTAAGGAGTTATTTAGAGTTCAGTGGCATATGCCTGGTTGACCAAACTCGTGACTCACCTGCCTCATTTAGAAGTGGACAAAATGCCAGGTTTCCTCAGCAGAGCATCAGAGGACTTTCTCATCAGAAACCTTCGATCTATAGCCCATTCACATACATCAGAATGTACGTCATATTTTCAGCAGTCCTTCCACAATATAACTTTCCTGTTGAGGAATGCAGGGAAAACCTGGTGGACCTTAGCAGGTAACAACAGAAATTAACCCTCATGCACTGGGGAAAAACTCTCAGTATGTCAGAGCTATTGGTTTGTGTATTTGTTTTGAAGAAATAGATCCCACTTTGAAGGACTTTATTCCTGCAAAACAACAAAACAATGCTGACCATCCACTTTGCATTGAAGCCAACCTGTACAGTGATCCTTGAACCGTTGGTGGTAATTTCTAAATATGGTGGGGGTAATCCACTTATCTGCAGGGATGGCATCCACCAACCTGGCAGCCTAGTAGACTATTTGCCACCCCCTAAATATTCCCATTAAAATTTTTCAATGCTACCCCATAATTGAATGCCTAACATATAAGCAAAAAACGTTGACAAACATTTAGAAAATGTTCTGAAAATGTTCCAACTAAACAAGAATTTAATTTTGAATCACAGAGTAGCTATCCAGTGTTTGCTTAGTTAAGGTGCATTTAATGGTACCTCTTCTGTAAGAAGAGCTTACAGTAATAGTGCCTAACAGCTAATGGGGATATTCACAAGGAGCTATCGCCGAGTTAACGGCACTTTATCGCAGCCAAAGTTGCGATAAATCACCCACCGCATTAACAAGCTGGTGTTAACAGCCCACAGCACCAGTTCACCTGCGATAGCAGCTGCAAAAAACATCGCCACAGAAGACCCCACAACTATCGCCAATGAGATGCAAAGTAGGCTTTCCTGTGCCCAAAGCCGCGACAACACCACTCCACAACATTCACAACGACTAGACAACTGCGATAAGAACACAAAACAGGCGATAAGGCGCGTTAGCAGCAGAAAAATAACACCTACTCTGACCTGGTGCTAAGTTGGACCACAGCCTGCAGCACGAAAGGGAGACCAGCCCACAGCTACATCGGAAGGGCAACAGATGCCATGGAGCCACCGGACATAGGGGCCGGACACCCAAGAGGGCCACAACACCCACCGCCACCACCCCAGGACCCCAAACCCCACCCGGACCACCACAGAGGCAGCGCAGACAAAGACAGTGGACCCCCAGGAATCGCACCAGCCTCACAGACCCAACACCTGACAATGTCAGGCCCAAACAGACAACCATCCTATGCATCCTGACCAACAACGCCCAACAGGCCGACGGCACAATCAAAGCAGACAACCAACAACCCACCCCACACAAAGCTTCTGGCTGTGCTGCACCTGTTGGCCTCTGGTACACCCCAACCAACATATGCCACAGTCGGAGGGGTCACACAGCCAGCCACATCCAAGTCCCTCACACCTGACCTGGACAACACCATCAGCCTGTCACCCCGGTCCCTATACGTCCAACACAATGCACAGGATCCACTGGACACCAAGCAAGGACCATACGCCATAGCTGTATGCACGCACATGTTGGGGTAATCCACAGCACACATGTCATACCTGTGCCCCATGCCGACACAGCACACAATCACCGCAACAAAAAGCACATGTCTCACAGCAATGTGCAGACAACAACCGAACACCGTGGAACCTCCACCAATCATGCCTCCAAATACCAAGCCAGTGGGCATGATTCCCTCATCCTCCAACAGACCATCATCAACCAGCGCTTACAGGATGGCACCAATGGGAATGCACTGCCCGTTGTCAAGTACCAAATGAACACCCCACACACCTCAACTCCGCAACCATGCAACTCACAACCCTGGCAATGCACACATCACAAAATCCCATACAACATTCAAAACAACATGCCCACCCACCAGACACGATAGAACTACTCACAATGTTCACCTGGGCAAGCCGTGAACATGAGCCATAAACGGCATGGCACCTCAGCAACACAATAGCTGAATGTGTGGAGAGGTGGCAACCAGGCATGTGTGAAGGAGGCAGGAGAACAATGATTGGGAAAGTACACAATGCCAAGAGTGGCGGCGATGTGCTGGACAGACCCCAGTATGCAGAACACACCCATATCCATGGCAACATACACTGCTGGTGTATGGAGTGTAGTGGACAGTGGACGCAACCATGTCACCCCAGCCAATGGGGGAGTACGTGGAAATTTTGCCTGTTACGTCCCCCCCGTAAGCGTGAGTGGAGTGGGATGACCCGGCATAAGCCAGACCAGCGTAGGGGTGCAAATAAAAAGCACGTAGCCCTGGGCGTGGTCCTCTTCCGGAATGCCCAATGTCCCTGCCAGGGTGGCACCTCTCACCCCGCCACGAGGCTGACACCGTCCTCGTTAGTGAAGTTGCCTGCAATCCTGTGTGCCTACCGTACCCCAGCCACCTGGACCCTAACCCATCAAGCCCGCCCCTGCGCAGCCAGGCCATACTGCCCACCTTCCGACACCGGCGTGTGTTAAAGAGGGCACACCACCTGCCGGCGCAAGGTCCAAGCCCGATGTCCGTGACCTTGGCAGCCTTCTCAGACCATCACGGCCTCCACGACACAGGCCAGCTCTACTCCTTTCCCGTTGAAGTACTCTACTGCTGCATCCGGCCTACACTACGGACAAGTATGTCAAACATTTGGAACTGAGTCTTGATTACACCATGGCAGGAAACATCATTGAAGGCAGAGTTTATGTAACTATACTCCCTTCGATGTGGTGCCACCAAGTCTGTCCATAGCATTACAACCACACATGGCTGTGGGCCTATGTGGACAACTGCCCTCGGCCTACGCTGTGCACGAGTAGGTCACAGAATTTGAACTGGACATCGATTATTCAAAGGCAGAATACATGCCATCGAATGCAAGACGAGACATAAGAGGATGACGCATTGCAGTCCGGAGGGAATAGGATCATCGTTACGGAGGTGATCGAACACTACTAACAACTTCCTGGTGTCACTAACTCTGTGCATCGCGAGCCAACGACACGTGGCTGTGGGCCCCTGCTGAGCCATGGCTCTGTACTGCACTGCGGACAAGTAGGTCGCACATGTGGGACTGAGACCTGATTCATTTATGGCACATTCTATGCCATTGTACACGCATCATCGCAGACTGCATCCCCTTTCAGCACTGGTGCCACTGACTCTGTGCCCCATGATCCATGTACACTCCCTGTTTGAACTTTGGTGGCATGTGAGACTATGGCCTGGATGTTGTCATCATCATCATGTAGCCGATACTGATGATTTGCTGTCAAGCAGGTGTCTGTAGCATTCATCTAATACATATTGCCTGTGTCTGCTTGGTTCTGCCCTCTGCCTCAGGCCCTGGAAGAACACCTTCCACTGTCTCCTGAAACACTCCGCGTCATTCACCGTGGACATCGACGAGGACCTGCTCAGCTCTTGTGTCCCTATCACACTGCACCGTAAGTCACCTTCCCATGGCGGTGTTCCTGTGCCGGCCGCAATGCATTCGGGGCCACTAACTTTGTGAACCACAACTCATGGACCTGTTCTGATTGAGTACTGTGCTGTGGACAGCACACACAACAATGTTACCTCATGCAGTGTGGAAGACCTGGGACTATGATGAAGAAGATGTGTCAAGTGTGCGGACGGGAGAAGGCACAGACAATGGGAGGGCAGGAGGCAACAACCCCAAGGCAGGAAAGCAGACTGGAGGTCGAAGTCAAGCTACACACCCGGATCTATTACTGGGTATAGCACAGTGGACTGTGGATGCAACTGTCACCTCAGGCAGTGTGGGAGACCTGGGACGTTAATGAGGAAGTTGATGCAGGTGTAACACACCCCACTGCATCTGCATCCGGACATACCCGAAGGGACTCAATCGTAGCAATTTCTTCACATAAGCTCGCTCATATCTAGTGCCCCTACCTCAGTGCACTGAAACTCACGGAACCTCCTGACTGAATATTGGATGACCTCAGTCCTTGCTCCGGCTCCCTCCATGTTGCTCTGCATTTGATTCTGTTATGCTGGTGGCTTATACTCACCCCACACACATCCAGCACAGGCGTCACTGTACATGTGGCCCTGCCAATAAAGGGGAGCGGGCACACGTGCTCGTAGCCAGTTCAACATGTTATATGCATGTGTCCCTGTGGTCTTGTATGCATGGGGGCCCTGGGCCCTATGACATTAAATTGTGCTGTGTACAGCGGACGCAGACATGTCACCGCAGGCAGCGGGTTAGAACCTGGACATGTAGCTTTGTCATCACCCACTCAATTCATAAGGAGAGTGCACTGTGCTATCGTACGCAGAGCCAACGTGGGTGTGTGACCGAAATGTGCATGCCCCTGGGCGTGGTTCTGTTCGGTGAATGTGCATCTGCATGTGTCTCTATGGCAGTGTGGGTCTCCTTTTGGGGTGTAGGTGATCCCTGAAGGGTATTGGACACCCACGTATGTGTTCTAGTTGGCCTTCCATGGGTTCGGACCACACCCGCACTTGTTGGGCCACCTCCTTTTGGCGTTCTGACACCTCGCATTGGGGTGCCATGTGTGGGTCGGTGAAGTGTTGTGAGCCTGCCATGCTTGCGGCTGCTCCATGCTGTGTGGTCTGTTGCAGGGGCTGGGTTCTCCGCTTAGTAGCTTGTCTGCCCTAATCCTGGTGGTGGGTTGCATGGGATGTCCATGGGCTGTTGTAGGGCGTCGGTGTCGAAGGTGTGGTGTTTGTCTCCGGCATCACTGATTGCTTGTCTGGTCTGACCTGCTGGAGGTGTTGTTTGTCACTCTGCAATGTGAAGGGGAGATGCATGTTGACATTGTGTTGATATTTCTGTTGGCGCATTGTTCTTGTTGACATGCACACTGTGTGACAATGTACCCTGTGACTGTTTGGGGGTGCTTGCAATTTGGTTTGGGACAGTGGACATTTGGACTACATGACTGATGTGAGGTTATACCCGTACATATGCATCTCACAGTTCCCTGCTCTGTCCAATGTGATTGACCTGTTTGTGCGCATGGACAGGCGCAGTTGTGTCCCCTGTTCTGCTGTGCCACATTGTCATGGGATTTGCTGTGATTGCTATGTGTGTGCTGCAGTGTGCCATGGGGATGGGGGACAAGTCCCTGTGTCATTGTGGTTGTGCTGTGTGCTACACCTCGTTGTGCATGTGTGCCATTGTGCCCATCTCCCGCCGTTCCCCCAGTCCCTGTTGGATCCTCAACCTGTTGTTATTGTGTCAGGTCCTCTAGAGCTGTGTCCATACTCCCACCTCCTTGCACCGTCTCCACACTGATGACAGATCTCCGTTTCCTCCAGCTCCTCCTGTGGCGCAGGACTCCCACCTCCTGTCGCCATTGCTGCCTTCCTGTTGGCAGCGGCTTTGGGCCTGGTTTAGGTTTTCAGGTCATGCCAGCGCCTCTTGGCCTCATCCATTGTCCTCCTCGACACATCGGCTGCATTCCAGGTTGTCTGATTGTGGGACAGTTGCTTGTATGTGTTCTGTCACCTCCGTGACGATGGTCTTGTTTTCCATGCAGACTTCACCCCGTCTTCCTCTCCCTCTTCTCCTTGGCCTTACCCGGACATGTTGTTCCTTGCTGGTGGTCTTTGGGACTTGTGGGGTTTGTAGTTGACCTCTGTGCTGGGTCATGGTGCATCCATGTTGATACGCACTTTGGATTCTTTGTCGTTGTAGCTTTTATGGTGCATTTTCCCACCAAACATGTGTGATTTGCAGGCCTGCGGCTGGTTTTTGCGGAATTTTGTATCGCGATTGGCCTTATCGCAGGATTTTTTGCATTAATGTTTCGCATTTTTGCGGCGTTGCATTGTTTTTAACGTGGTTTGTTGACTCGTTATCTGGTGACAATCGCATGGTATCGCCTTGTTGTGAATTCCATGTTGACACAGGGTTTTTTTCTCGCGATGGGCTGCGATGTTGAGAGTTGCGTTAAGCTACTCTTGCATTAGTTATCACACATTCTTGTGAATATGCCCCACAGTGTTACGCTTGGAATTATTTGAGATTTGTTTCCACATATACGGTAAACTTTCAATTTTCAGGAGCTAACACACAGGGTCGATTGGTTTTGCCCAAATAGCAGCTAATAACATTTCCAAAATCACTCAGTTAAGGGCAAGAACAAATGACTGTCAAGAGGTGAGAATCTCCAAAACATAGCCTTAAACAGTCTGTCCTCTTGAAACGTAAAGATGCATGGGTTTCGTGGATGAGCACATCTGAGTCAAATATCTTATATTGGTAAAGGACAGAAGTTGACCCGGTATTGTGAACTTACTTTGTTAATTGAAAACATACTGCTGAAAGTGCCTGTGAATTGATCTGCACACAACATCAATTTCTTGTATTTTAAATCAGCGGAGATCCATCATAAGTGTGTTGGTGTCGTGGAGTTTGATGTGCAGAGGAAATCTCAGATGAGGGCAGGATGAGTGTCCCCATTATTTGTGCTTTGCTAGAGGTCAGATTCATGAACTGATATTTAGCAGAGTGAATAACAGCATGTTTGTGCAGGTTCAGCTACTACAAAAAACCTCTAGCAGTGAAAACATAAAAGTTACTCTTTCCGTTGTTGGGGTCACATTTTTTATTGTTAGACCTCATCGCTTTACCCGGCCGCATGGACGAAACAAAAATGGAATTAAGGAAAGTTGTTCGAGCCTGGGAGGAGGCAATGCAAGCCCAGGTCACTTCATTGGAAGACGATGTTAAGCTTGAGGACCATAAAAACAGAAAACTTGCATCATCCCATTCTCTTGTTTTTTCAAAGGCAATAAGAAACAACCATGTCTGCAGCATGTCTCCCAGTGAGTTGACAACATACATGCAAAGTATGAGGGTAGAGATGGAGGACAGGTGGAAAGAGTATTCCCTTGGCTCTATATGTCAGGTTTGCTAATGCACGAAAGCCAGAGGCCTTGTGAGATGGGACTTCTACCACCCTGGTGATATGATCTGCCCGTATCCCACCCGCCACAGCTGCAGGGGTCAGAGTTCGAACATCTTGGAGCAAGGACTGAGTTGATGCACCAATACAAAATACTGAACAATACTCCGCAGGAAGTGTTTACTGATACCCATCAGTCTCGTAAAATGAAGTCAGTGAGATAATGGAACTCCAAATGCTCTTTCATAAATGAGCATACACTCAAAATTACACCAACCAAATTGATATCTATTTCAAAATCTTAACTAGTGCATGACAATCACACAGAAAGCAACAACAAATGCAACTGAGCATATTATGGTCAGTGAGAACAGCAATGTAATTTCTTACATGACTAATGAATTCTTAGCATCCTTTACCCTGAGGCCATTTCTAAACCCTACGCTAATTCTAGCTAGAGCATTAAGTAGCAAGATTTTGTTGGAGTTTCTCATGATGCATTACACAGCAAACCTGCACTTTTGTTATGAAACTGCGTTTCAAGTGTTCACAGGTTGTTTTGGACTGTAAAATGAGCATCATCAGGCTGAAGGCTACTTCTGCTCACTGTCCGAGATGTCCACTGCTACTGAAAATGGTTGGGGCTGCAAACCGGCGTGACCTCTGGCGTGATAGTCCAAGCGCGAAGTTCTTTTCTCACCATGGTTCGATACCTGAGTTTTAGGGCATCTGATTGCCAATTTTACCTTATATTGTGAAAACAAATGTAAAACTTGCAAACAGTAAAGCCTCAACAAGACTAAACAATCATGGCGACAAATGCATTATTTCGATTATCATATTTATGAACAGTAACCAGCATAATAAACAACAAATACATATCATCTAGACTGTAGGCAGAGATAATGCAAACATTTCTATGAATGTCTCAAAAACTTCACTAATTCCATGAAAGAGATAGAGGAATTGGAACATTGGCACAGAATAGAGTCTGATAATACAAAGGTATGAAAATAGGAAAGCTGGAACAGGAACTATCACAGTGCAAACAACATCCAAAAAATGCTCAATAAGAAAAATGTATTTAAGACATTTAAAACATTCTTTACAAGCATATAATGTGGCTTGGTGCAAAAATGTATGGAAGAAAAAGTGCAAACTATCTTTTGGCACTTTAGGACACCCTTTTTAAAAAGCAGGTACAGGTCTTTCCCTTTTCATGTACAGGTTCATGAGAAAGCTTATTGTATTTCCGATGGCATTCCCCTGCTTCGTAAATTGGCCATTCTTGGTGGGCGCTCCAGCCCACACCCCTCCTCCACTCCACCAGCGAGGAGGGTACAGAAGATTTCCACTTGCAGGCAATGTCTCCCTTGGCCACAGAATATTTGCTATCTTACATTTAACTCACATTGGGGCATATTTACTAGGATGGCGATAAATAAACGCAAAGCGAGCTTAGCGCTTGTTTATTTATCGCCGCCTATCGCCGGAATTTATCGCCCTGGTAACGCGTTATTAACAATGGGCTACTCCAGGGCGATAATATTCCAGGGAAATGGGCCAACATCGCTGGAATCCCAGCGATGTTGCACCCAAAACGGAGATAGCCTTGGTGATACGATCCTGTGGTCGTATCACCATAATCCACCTCCCATGTTAGCTATGCCTTAGTCAGGAATTCCTGCGTTAAGGCATAGTTAACGGGATTTAAAATATCGCTACCCCTCGTTGATCATATCACAAAGCTGGGGTAGCGATATTTTCCCATGATGTTTTGTCAGGCACGCCTCCTTTGCATCTCATTAGAGATGCAAAGCGAGGCATGAGCAAAACGGGAGCTGAATCAAGGAATCACGCGCTAGCGTGTCCTTGCAAATAATGCAATATAATTATCACCGCTTTTCGGCCGGAAACGGTCACAAAAGCGGCGATAATTATTTGTCACCAGCCCTTGATGATATGGCCCTATGAGTCTAGTCACAAAAAGAAGTCATAAATGTACTCCTGTCTGTTTCCACACATATGTGGAGGATTTTCCAACTGCCATATATTCCCAAAGATACAAAGACTACTAAGAGTAGGCCTCTGAAGCCGGTACAGTCCCTGGAACCAAGGAATAATCCTGAAAAATCTTTGCGAATGTCCGTTTATAACAATACAGAGCTATTTCCAACCGTTTAATGAACACAGTGAACAATTTCACATGGAAATATGTGTTCTTCGTAGCAATTGTACTTTGAACCCTTTTTCCTACACGAAGAAAATATCTTCCCCCATTGAGAAATCTCTACACCACCACCAGTTTTGAAGGTGTTCGCTCTTATGAGATATTAAAGGCAATTTGGTAAAAGTGATTTTTATAGTGCAAGAAAAGAAGCAGGAAAGAAACATCCCTTTTTTTATAGAACCGTCTAGAACAGTTTGACACAGAGATCAGCAGGGCTCGGACTCCTGATTTATGTTCAGAAAGCAAGGGCATCATTTTTTTTCCAGTGACTGATTCTGAATGATTAGCAGTGAAGCTGTCCTGCAAAGATTTTAGTGCCCAACTTCAGATTGAATCTGCTTGGTAAATACCATCATATCAGACCGCACAGAGCAAGGTCTGGCTTTATCTGCTAGAAAATAAGAGATTGATATTTGTGTGAAAACCACTGACCCAGAGAAAACATGTTTTGAAGGACATTCAGCAAAAATAATTAATGCGAACGCTGCACTGCTTGGGCTATACAGAAAAATACTATACGATAATTATCACGATGTTCTTGTTACCATATGGAGCAATTCGTTATACACTGCAATGGAATGGGAATCTCTCAGCCTTAAAGACATATACAATACACATACATACACAGGACAATGGGGCTTTCAGCTCTTCATCATACTGTTGTCTGCGTCTAATCCATTAAAGAAGAGAAGATTAACTCTTTACTCAGTTCAAGAGTAGGGTTCATTATATTATTAGCACTATAATGTCCCATTTCGAGATGATTACATTGAGCTTGATTCACAAAGGACCTCTGTAGGGCCGGCTTTAGCACTGGTGGCATCCGGTGCGACAATGTTTGTTGGTGCGCCCCAATCACCACCTCCACCACGGATTCCCTCACCGCCACCCTTTCAGAGTGCCCCTCGAGTTTCCATAACCCCTCTCTCTTAGGTGCATTTAGGTGCATTTAATTTATTATATAGCGCCACCCATACCAGTGTAGGATGTCAGAGCACTTTGAAGCACACACACATTACACAGAGACAATCAATCATACATGTATAACTCAGTGTAGAGGAAACGTTACATAAGCCAGAGGACTACAAGGTGTAGGAGTGACATGTCATCCATATCGGTAAGCATATCATTTGAGTGCTTGGCCTAGAGAAGCTCAGAATTTAAAAAAGAGCATCATAGTTGGGGGTTCTCTTTAATAATAGGACTCGATTTCTACTCAAAATTAACCCTTTTTGCAACATTAATATATCCCCTAATCTATACTTTGCAGTGTGCATGCAGTTCTTTGATGAAAGTTAATAGCACACTGTCCTACATTAGGATTTTAACTTATAAATTGCAAGTAATAAAAGAATGTCTCTTTTTAAAGCAGTAATCTACAGGCCTATTTACATTATATGCATTCTGTGATCTGCATGGTACACGTTGTTTGCAGCAGGCATATGTACCCTCTGCACTACTGTATAGTGAGTCAAACCCTTAACTAGACAAAACTATGACCTCTCTCCAGGAAAAACATTATTCACAGGAGTTATCTTGACATTTCTATTGTTGCCTGGAAATTGCTGGAGGCAAAGAACGAGGCAGCAGGTGCTTTAAACCATAATAAACTTGCAAACACTGCAAGCCCCCCCAAAGTCAGCAGCCCGTGCGGTGGCACTGGGTGCCCCGCCCTAGAGCTGGCCCTGGGACTCTACACTTGTGGTGGAGACTCTTCAGTCGTGGGGGAGTCCCCCACTCGGGGCAGAATCTCTGTAATGAGAATTTAGTGCAGAAATCCCACCCCAAGTACGGAAACGCCCCCCCATGCCTGCGAGGCCGGC
This sequence comes from Triturus cristatus, assembly GCF_964204655.1. Lineage (NCBI taxonomy): Eukaryota > Metazoa > Chordata > Amphibia > Caudata > Salamandridae > Triturus > Triturus cristatus. The sequence goes on along the minus strand of NC_140580.1, from coordinate 483,430,679 downwards.
GTCACGAGTGCAGAGGCCCTTTGTGAATCAGACCCAGATTTTACTTGCGAAAATTCTTTACTTCACTTCACAGAGTAAACACAACACATTGTTTTCATTATTCCATTGCATAGAGACTTGTATAACATACATATCTCAACATCTACTACTGAATTTCAATTTCGAGTACTGTTTTAAAAACTAGCTATATTTTGCAGCACAAAGTTACTAATGTGCAGTTGTGTGTCTTTTTTGGCTTATGTTTTATTACCTTGCAGACTAATTTTTACCACCCATTCATTTAATGCCATAATCCAAGCCAGGTTCAAAATTAGGATGGACAATGGGAACCCAGTAACTGATACTTGGTGTTTCAATAAAAGTTCATATTGTGTTTGTGCGCTTAAAAAGCCACATGTTCATAAGGTGGTGTTAAGTATTATATATAATATTTTTTATTTGTGTTTATGATGCATTGCAAAGTTTCAGTTTTGATAGGCTGTGATACAATAGAATGGATATTTAATCAAATTGCATTTTTTGCTATTTGGCTCTCTATTATATGGATTTATTTACTATTGTAAAAGGGATTCAGCCCTTACCCCTGTCGTGTCCCAATGTCCTGAAAGTGCAGTACAATAAGTAGATTGTTTCCGCTTTCATTAACTATTTATTCCCAAGCTGTGTTTTGTTCCCAGAATCTCATTCATCATCCCAGTCCATGCCCTTCCTGTAAATTCATGGAAAATTACAAAGTCAAAACAGACTAGGATAAGGCTGCAGATTTGTCATCAAAAAAGGGTCTGATTTATATCTTGCTAACGTCCGGGAACTTTTGTGCTCTAATCCTTTTGCCAAGCTGCAGTAGAACAGTGCTGGCAATTATGCCAACTAAAAGACCCCTTTAGACTGAAAACGTACACGTTTACCCAAAAGAACTGGTAAAGCATGCAATAGTAAAGGACAAATGAATGGTATTTTGCGTATCCGAGGTTAATGCACACACACTTTTGGATCAATGTGATGAAGGGAAAGGCACACACAGCACAGGATCTGTTGGCAACATCTCAGATGCACAATTCACAGATTACCATTACAATGTACAAATGGGCTCAAGCAGTATGGGTAATTGCACAGGACCCGGGTTATTTTATGGACATACATTTTAATTTTGACGACGCTGGAAATCATCAGCGTTGCAACAACCTGCTTCTTTTAGTGCTAGGGTGTGGGTACTGACCCACATAACTGTATTATAATCTATAAGTAGCATAAGGGTGATCAGATACCTGGAAACCTGCTAGAAATTTCACCCTAAGAAGAGATGATGAAGGGACAAAACTGCTTTGATTGGCTTCCAAATGTAATTCTCTTTGCTCAGCACTGTACATTGTTCCTATCCCTTAATCAGAGAACAGAATTACAAGGATAAACAGATGTTGTACCTAAATATATCACAAAAAATATACCTTTATGGCCAGGGCCGGACCGGTAAAAGCAACCAATCCTGGCGATTGCTGCCCGACCGGCCCTGGGAGCGGGGGCCCCTCTGGCTCACCGATGAAATGCCCGATGCCCGCTACGGCCAGTTCGGCCCTCTTTATGGGAGCTCAGTCAAAACTCATATCAATATTGTGACCTATTTCGCTCAAATCCTGTCATTTAAATTCTACACAATTCTGGTGACTTTAGTTTTTCTTGGCATTTATTGTTGGGCTAGGTTGGGCCATGTTTATTGTTTTCATTGCTTTCATATTGATCAAAAGTGATAAATAATGCTTTAGTGTTATTTTTTTTATTTTCGTGCCAATGGTGATTTAAGACACCTCTGAGGCGGCACATAGTTTTCACTGTGACTATTCTGCCAGTAGGTGCTTTCTTAGAATGTCATATTACTCAATTTATCCTAGTTTGTCATTTCTCAGGACACCCTGGTGCATATCTTCCTCCACAGCCCCTGATTTTCTTCAAGTGAATGAATAAATTGATGAATGAATGAACAAACAAAGAGTTATTAAAGTGCACAGCTACTCAGAGAGTGTCAAGGCACTGAGAACATAATGATATGCACCAAAACACAGAAGCCTTATTCCCTAGAGGAGAAGAGCCAGGTTTTCAGTTGCTGTCTGCAAACATTCCCTAGAGGAATCTTCTGAAGATCACATGGGAGCTTGTTCCATGCTTTGGCTGCAAGGAATGAAAATGCTTTGCTTCCCTTCCTCAGGCACTTACTACAGGCAACAACCAGCAGTACGTCGGATGCTGCGCGCCGCTCTCTAGAGTCACAATTGGACACAAACAAGGAAGGTAGCCTGGGCTGGCTTGGAACACTGCCATGTGACCCAAGACAAGAGATTTAAATAAAATCTGCTTCCTAACCGGCAACCAGTGTACTGAATTGAGAACAGGAGAGAACGAAGTACAACTGGGAAAGCGCATAATGAGTCTGGCAGTGGCATTCTGAACATCCTGAAGGCAAACTAACATGGCTTCCAATGCTCCAAGATAGAGAGCATCTGCTTAATCCAGGCACAATGTGATCAGAGCATGGATCACGATCCTCCTGCTGTGCAGAGGCTAGGAAATAAAGGATTTTCTTGAGTGCGAAGCAACTTGAAACATTGGCCTACTACCATAGAGATCTGAGGTTTAATAGACAAAAGATTGCCTAGCTTGGTCACCTGTTTTTGCACCAAAAGGGGAGGCAGCAGGGAAGAGGGCCACATGTTTTCCCACCAATTTGTTGAATGAGAGCAGAACAAACGCATTTCCATTTTGTCGGTGTTACATTTGAGCTGATTGATCTTCATCCATTCAAAGGATGATTCAATCTAACCTGGAGATCCCTTAAAGTTAAAAACAGTTGGGTGTCATTGGCATACAAAATAATTTTGCAGTCAAATGTCTCCACTACTGAGACCAGAGGAGACATGAAGACATTAAAACGATTGGGGCTCAATGACGAGCCTTAGGGGATCCTTGTTAAATCCCTTTGACTTCAGAAGTAAATGGAGCTATCCAGACATACTCTCCTCTAGATTCCTGGAAGGACTTAAGCCAGTCCCATGCCGCACCACCCACACCCAATTTGGTGAGATGATGTAGACGAATGGTATGGGGAACTGTATCAGATGCAGCAGACAAATCAAGAAGTGCGAGTGCTGTATTTTTGCCATGGTCTACAGACTACTTAATGTGGTCAGAAATCTTCAATAGAGCCATTGCCAAGCTATGATGGGGAAAGAATCTACATTGACTTGGGTGCAGCAGCTTGCCTGCACCAAATAATCAGAAAGCTGACCAAATGTCAATTAAACGTCCACTGGCTCAACTTTCCTCCAAACATGAAAATAATTCTGTCTGCCCCAGACATCTGCATTCAAAATAGTAATTTGTTCTGAGGCCACAGGGAATGGAATATTAACTCATTCACATGTGGGCATGTGAATCCCAGTAAAGCAGTTTCAAGTCTTCCTGTGAAATTGTGCTTTCACACAGGCTGGATGACAAGGGGTTCTGGAATTGAAATCTAGTTTAAAATTACCTCTGTGCATGGTTCTCTTTTTATAAAACAATCTGCTCAAGAAACAATTGTTTCAACACTTGTCCTAGTAAGGCTCCATGAATTCCTGCAAGAGGTGTAAATTATTATCATTAGAATATTGCAATACCCCCCTAAAAAGACCAGACACAGCACCTACATAGACATGGACTCTTTTTTTTTAAACAACCCAGTAGACTGTTTATCCTCACCATTTCCTCTGCCTCCTTTGTGTTTAGATACAAAAGTAGCAAGCAATCCATCCAAAGTAAAGCCCTGTAAACATTCTCCATCTAGTTAAAAACATCTGTGAATTAACTGTCATGCTTGCTAGCTTAAAATAATTCAAAATTATCATTTGTTCACGCTATCTGTTTAATTTCCAACATCATTCAAAACCTCTGTGTGTAATTTCTTGATTCCAGTGCTTTACTTCACTCTTACTACTCAGCTAAAAAAGCTAAAAACACTGGAATTGATAACAAGGTTATTGCCTGATCTGGATTGAGCAAAGTTGGACTAAAAAATAACATATTGCAACCCCCCCTAGGTAATACTATTGTGTACCCTAAATCAGACCAATTTTCAGAATTCAATACAATTTTTGCAGGTATTTGTATTCACACTGACACAAGAGCATTATCATTGGAGAAAAGGCACCCCATTCACAGTGCTAAGGAGTTAATAAGTAATGTGTGGACCAATCAGTAGTCAATTCTGACCTGAAGAGCGGTTCTTGACATGATCTTTAATTGACTGGTGCGAACAAGAGAATTGTGTTCTCGTTTTCAATTAATTCATGCCCTAGTTTTGATGTGCCTTTTGAACTAAAGAACACATAAACTTCCAATGATTGAATTGGGCTCTAATGCACCATAAAACCTCACCATTAGAGCATACAAGTGCAAAACTGGGCGAAGCTCAGTGAACTATTTGGAGCAAATCAGCATAAGACATCTTTGACATTTTAGTATATACTTTTACTATTTTTTGGTGAGATATGTGTTAGACGTGACAACCTTGTGTGGCAGTCTCCCAAACCTTTTGCCTTCACCATTCCTGTTTTTGGTGAATTTGTTTTTGTTGGTTGTAGGACTCTGTAGTGCTCGTAACGACTCCTCAAAATATGTTAAAATTAGCCTCTACATAATTTCAACTTTTACTGGTATACCCTAGTGAATGCCACCAGAGGTACCCAGGGCCTGCAAATTAAATGCTACAAGGGGTTGGGGAAGCGTTAAAAAAACACATAGCAATAAATAGTGCTAATTAAATGTGCAAAATGAATGAGACTTAAAACACAAAATGTCATACAAAATTTCCACCAGGCAATTATAGTTAAACATGTTAGGCCTAAAAATGCTGAGATGCTGCCATATGAAATTTAACAGAGCCGTGAAACTGTAAATCAGCATTTAATTTAAGGTTGTCCTTTTAAACTAACTTTCCCAGTGAATAGTTGTTGTGCAAAATGTTTTCTTCTCATTTATACAGATTTCGCAACTTCTAAAAAGACCATTGTTAGCTAATGAATAAACCCTTTTATGTAGAATGTTAGGGATGAAGCTTCACACGAAGGAATGTAAACTTGAATTGAAGGATTCATTATGAGAATGTTTAGGCATGATAAGCGAAGTAGCACCCTTAGAAGATTCTTTCTGAAAAATGTTGTGTTCTAATGAGAAGAGCGGGAGTGAACATGATTTCCTGAGAGCAGTGGTAGCTGATTGGCCGACAGATGAAAGAAGATCCATGGAGATTGAAACAACATATTTTGTCTGTTTATAATAATGCATGTTTCTTGAGAAGGACACACTGACACAGCACCAGTGCTAGCACTGCCATGCCTGGCCTTCTTTTCTATCCCATTTGCATGAGGACAGCCAGTTCTTGTTTTCATTCCTGTTCAGAGATAGCGTATTGGCATGATGAGAAGTTCCACAAGGGTATTCAGAAAGCCATTAATTTTCAATAAATTTTAAAAAGAATCTTGAGTGACTGCAGAAGCCCTACAGATCGGTTCTCATGCAGTATACTGATGACCTACTTGTGACATAAGATACACGAGAAGCTTGCGGACAGGACGCACTTGCATTGTTAAATCACCTCACAGAAAATTAACGTAAGTTGATCAGAGCAAACTGAAATACTGTCAAAAAGAAGTTTAGTATTTGGGTCACATAACTGAGAAGGGAACAAAAAAGTTGTCACTAGAAAGGGTGGAAGCTATCCCTAACAAGAATCCATAAAGAACACAGAGAGAAGTCCAAGTGCTTTGGGAAATGGTTGGCTTCTGTAGACGGTGGATGCCAAACCTTCCCTAAATGGCCAAGACTTTCCTGGAGCTGACACACGTCCCATCTGCTTCCATGGGACAACGATTGCTTGATAGCTTTCCTAGAGCTGACAGAAAGTCATGCCCTGGCACTAGGAATACCTGAGTACTGCAAAAAGTTCACATTGTTTTGTAGTGAGAGGGAGCGCTGCACTCTATCAGTATTTACTCAGATGCATGAAGACTTGTGGCATATTTTTGGACTACTTTTGACATTGTATCCTCTGGATTGCCCAGCTTACTGAAATTGGTTGTTGTGGTAGGTGTCAGCATTGAAATATGTGAATACATAGGAATGGGACATCCTTTAACTGTTATGGTCCATCACTCCATTGAGATATTGCTCACCAGAACGAATACATAGTCGATGATAAACAACAGACTTACAAAGTATGATCTACAGGTTCTTGGATCTGAGAATATCACTCTTAGATGATGTCAAATTCTGAATATATCCACGTTGTTACCTGTGAATGAAAATACCAGTGATGGCGAAATTGAGCATGCTTATCTTGATGTCAGAGGTGGTTGTGTCTTTGTTTCGTGATTGTGGAGTCCTTTGCCCAGTGCAGGGTGGATCCTGAGTATTGCCTATTGTGGGCAGGTTGTGCTTTTGACTGGGGGGTGGTCATCAGGGAGAGAATCTTTTGTGTTTTCACTGCTCCTCAAATTTTCTGAGGCTTATACTCATCCAGCTGGGTTGACTCGACTACCGGCGTGATGGCCTTCTTAGTAGGGTTTTGTACTCCTGAAATTTGATTGCTCTGATGTTGAGTCGACCTCTTACTGATGTCTTAGGAAGTGGCTGGCTTTTTCAAGTCATCAATCAAATTAGTCATCACTACTGGCAATGTTGATAATTTTTCTATTATAGGGCCACATGGGCACAGATCTTGCTTTTGTTCCACTTGGACTAAGTCTTGGCCTCTGATGATCAAATTGTTCGGGAGGTCCAATTTGCATCAATCCTTGTGATTAAAGTGGCAATCATTTACAGAATGGAGATTTTCACTTCCAGCTTGTCTGCATGTAGTAGTGCGGTGTTAGCCACTGCATCAAGTGTTTTATCGAAGTTTAGGGTTGCCGCCATTTGTGACACAGTTGCTCTCTGCTGTTCCACCATGCTGGATGATAGCTTGAGCTCCTGATTGTGAATGAAGCATGAGCTTGAGAAGTGAAAGCACCAGCTAGACAAAGAGCACCTTTCTGGGCCAGCGTCCTCTGGCAATGCCTCGCAAGCTTTTGGTCCAGGGGGCGCTTCTGGTGAAACCAGCACTCCAGCTTGTGGCACAAGATTTTATCTTTCTCCACCATTTTCCAGTCCACTGTTTGTAATTAGTTTTTTCTCTGTTGCAAACCAGCATTTTCCCCACCCTCTTCACTATATTCCTGGCTTCACCTGTGCCTGCAATCCCCTTTTGTTGGACTGAGTGAGTGGAGGGTGGTTCTGTCTGTGGGAGCTTGGGAGGCCAGCTAGAGACTCCATGAGCGGAGGGGTTACCTAGATTCCCCATGGAGCTCTTGCTTTCCTTCTCAGAGTTGAGATGACCTCCACTGTACATGTGTTCACTCCTGACCCCAAATGGACCCCTCCTACTGGGGTGCTTGTGTCAAGGGAAGAGCGCTTCCCTCCCCCTCATCTCTCCCTTTGTTTACGTGTCTGGGAGCTGAAGCCGAGGTTGGGACAGGAAAACAGGAAGCCAGAGAACAGAGAACAGTTGTGGCGAACTCACGACGTGCCTGCTGCCCACTGCCCATTCACTACATTCACTTCACAGGAGGCTAAGGGGCCATGCTCCAACACCGCTACTGCTGCTTTGGCACGCCCTCAACACCGGAAGCACTTGTCTGGTCACAGAGAAAATTCATGACCTCATCTGGATTACCCATACGGAATGGCGAAAATGTAAAAAGACTGTTTGATGCCTTACACATGCCAACAGAGATTGATGTGGTGAAATGTGCTGCTCATCAAATTGGCAATGATTATGTTACGGATGAAAACAGATTTACTGAAGAAGTTGCATGATTTTGTGCCCTTTTAGTTCATACATATAATGGAGCATACATAAATGAGTCTGAAGAGGTCGCCGCTTTGTTGTTGTCAGTAGCTGATACTTGAGAAGATTTAACGAGGTTGCGGGAAAATTTCTCAGACGGAGAACAGTAGGGTTGGATAAGAGCAGGATGTGACAAAAATGCAGATGATACTTGGATTTCACCAGATGAAAGACCAGTGTTGCTAGATAGCTTACTGTTCCCCATGCTATGACACTTTCATGGTCCTTCACATCTAGGAAGAGATGCAATGGTGGGATTAATCAGTGAGAATAGTTTTAATCCCAGGTTTAGGATGCTTACAGAAGAACTGTGCCACCCATGTATTACATGCAACAGATGAACGTGGGGAAAAGAACACACCAGTAAAATTAAGCCACATAGGGAGATCAAAGGAACCATAAAGTCTCCATTGTCCAAAATTGGTTCTTCAACATCACTGAAATGGCAAGATGCTTTGCCTTTGGTGTTAATCAGCCTCAGGAAGACAGGGTTCTTGCCACATGAAACCTTAATGGGGCGTGCAATGAGACTGCCTGCTGTACCTGTAAACGCACTTTTGAACATAATAGTTGAAATGATTCTTGACTACTGTAAAGGGTTGGCTGATGTGGTGTGTTCAGTCTCTCACCAAGTTAAAGCTGCTGTTTCCAATCAATATCAGGATCAGTGCCAAGACCTTAGTCCCAGTGACTGGGCGTTGATAAACAATCTTGTGAGAAAATCCTACCTGGAACCAAGGTCATCTTAACTATAAACACTGCTCTTAAATGTGCTGGATTGCTGTATTGGGTGTATGCATTTCATACACAGAAAGTAAGGTGCCCTTGTGAAGAATTTGTGTTCTATGAGCCAGAACAAAAGCCACCTGTGACAGCACCACCACAAAGAGCAGAGAGAACTGAAGAATCTCATGCTGTTGCACCGATCCAAGGTACTGAAACATCACAAAGTGGAGTGGAAGCTCCTGAAGAAAAGAGACAAGAGCTCAACACAAAGCAGTAGTTGAGACATCACAGGAACAGAACGATGGTCCAGGTGAAAGAACAAGTACTGGGTCAAGAGGGCTCACACATGATGCTGAATAGTACCAAAAATATGCTTAGAGAAATTTGAGAGAAAGTATGTACGTATCCCACTAACTATTTTTGATGAGACAGAGTCAAGCGGTGTAAGTGACACAGAAGAATATAAACCGACACCAAGAAGATCAAAGGAAACAAGAGTACCTTGTCGAAGGTATTCTGCATCTGAATGGACCTACTACATGAATTAGGTGTTAAATGTATCGGTGGAAGATATGACTGACCTGAGTTCAAAAATTTTTGAGCCCCCATGACAACACACTTGAAACAAATTGGCACAAAGCTGCTGGAAAACGATTTCTGAAAATAAACAAGATATTGAAAGACACTTTTAAATGAGAAAGTGAAAAGATTGAAATAAAAGTTGATATCTTAAAATTAATGAACATATCTCCATAGACTGCAGTACAAGAGTAGGGAGGACACATTTAGAAGAAGACCGAGTAGGGGTAGGGATGACCTGACAAAGATTACTGTAAATGAAGGTGAAAGACCCAACTGGAAAAGAAGAATCAAAGAAGCTGCTTTAAGAAAACAACAAATCTGAAGACACACAGTTGACTTTGATGATGTATTTTTGTCTAATGAGCTGACTCCAGGCAAACATTTGTTTCCTAATCAAGAATAGATGCAGGATCATTATGAGTATTACATTCTTAATAGTTATGATAGTAGTCATAACAATGTCAATATGGATTTATTTTACACCACAGATAGAGAGGCCTATGTCTAAAACTAACATTTACTATAGATTAGTTCACAAATACACACAGGCGCTAGAGGCATGCAATCAAATGTAGTGTTTTACTTAGCTTAGTATATAGGCAAGAACATTTTCTATATTATTTCAAATATTTCAACATGATTCTATCAAAAGTTCATTGCAGAAGAGCATGAACCTTTGCCCTCAAACAAAAAGAAATGTACAGAGCCTGGCATTATTTTAGACCATCACTGTCAGAGCAGAGGAAACCAACTTTTGTTGTTTTTGAGACCTTCATGGAAGACATTTATCATTGCATTAGAGAATGAAGGACACACATTGTACAAAGTAAAAACAAAGGGGGGCATTTTTGAAAATCATATGGAAGGGAGAAAAATATAAATTTAGAAAGGAGAAAAAAGTGAAAATATGGTTTTACAGAAGAAGAACCAATTTAGGAAATGACATGTAGGGATTAGTAGTTGTGAGTACACATTTGAATATATGGGAGATTCAGGGCAGATTATACAAGGAGAAAAAACAGTCAGCCCAGAAGCTTTTTTTGTTTGTGGACAGAATGCTTATTTTCAATTGCCAGCTGATTGGGAGGGTATTTGCTATTAGCTTTGCTGTTTCCTAAGATGTATCATGTAAATAGCATAGATGTTTTTAACAATGACACCATCACACAGTCATACACTAAGTTTAAGTGGTGAAACACAATTAGCTGGAGACATTTTTGGAGCAACCAATCCACCAGTGGGAGTTGTCTGAAGTGAGGAGGAGATTGGCAAGCTTTCAACAGTTGAGGACAAAATGGCAACCAATTCTTCCGGAGCTTTACTAGTTGTAAATGCAGAATTAGTGGCTGGAGATGAGAGTGAACTCTAAAGATTCATTTGTGGAGAAAAGTTAATGGTTAGATAACCTTCAACGTGTGGAATTGTATAAGTGTTTAAAGAATGAGCAAGAAATAAGTAAATGTGCAAAAGTAATGAGACTTAAAACGTAAACATCTCATGCAAAAATTGCACTGGTTAATCATACTTAAACATATTAGTCCTAAAATGCTGAGAAGCTGCCATATCAAAGATAACAGAGCTGTGAAATTGTAAATTCAACATTTCATTTAATCTTGACCTTTTCAACTAACTTGTCCAATGAATAGTTCATATGCAAAAAGTTCTTCTCATTTATGTAGGTGTTTCAACTTCTAAAAAGACCATTGTTTGCTAATAAATAAACTTGTTATTTGGAAGGTTAGGATGAAGTTTCACATGTGAGATTGTAGATTTGAATGGAAGGATAAATAATGAGAACATTTAGGAAAGATAAGACATAGTTGCAACCTGAGAAGTTGCTGTCCAAAAATGTTGTGTTCCTGTGAGAAGGGAGGGGAGTCAAAGTGTTCCCAAGAGAGCATCAGAAGCTGATTGGCCTACAGAAGAAAATCGCTACATGGAGAATAAAACAAAATATTTTGTCTGTTGATACTAATGTGTTTTTCTAGAGTAGGACACACTGACAAAGCACCAGTGCTAGCACTACCACGTGCACATTCTCAATCCACTTTGCTCTGAGTCTCAAATAAGTTTCTTGAACCTCTCTTCATGAGAAGTTCTGCTTTGATTGATTCTAGCTTATTGAGCTACCTTTGATACTGAAGCTCTATGCTTTATCATTTCTCTCAATTTCCAGAACTCTTTATGGGTTTCTGGTCTGACATAATTTTTGCCTCCTCATTTTTAAATTAGGAATATTTTTCTTTATGGAACTTGCTTAATCCATTTTGTATTATGTATTGATTGACTAATTTTGATTGTTAATTTCTGTTATTATTTGATGATCGAGATTAGATTTAAGAGTTAGAGATAAGAATTAACTTATGACTTTAAATAAAAATGTTTTACCAAAAAACATAATAATAACTCTTTTGCTCACAATAAACTCTCTTTAGTGACTAAGGCTGTATAGAACTGTAAAACTTTAATGTGATGTAGACTTCTTGATCTTCTCTGAAACAATGACAAACATCCATTGTCCCAAAACCCTCATGATCATAAAGAAAGAGTTTGATTGAAACAATCCCTGCTCCAGCAGGGCCTACAGCATTCATTGCACCACCCACTAAAATAGCACTTTAAAACATGTCCTAACAGGGAAGAACTCCTAAAGTCGTTTTATTCACTGTTTCCAGGCTAGCTCTCTAATTGACTATTACTGGGATACCTTATCAAATGTTTATAAAGTGTCAGATTAGGAGCAGATAGATAAATGCTTTCTGTACTCTTTTGAATGGTAATTTAGAATTCTCCTTAATGGTAAAGTTGGATTTTAAGTATTAATTCTAGAAATACCACTTTTAAAAAGTTGGTATTTCTGTGCCCAAACTACAGTATGTTTCTGCTATCAGCTTGGGGCACATGACTTGGCTGCTGTGGGCTGTTGATTTCTCCCAGACAGTGACACAAAAGGGGCTATGGGTCATATGTGCAGAGAGTTTACAACTTGGTAAGCAGTAGCTAACTGCTTACCAACTGCAAAAAATGCAATGTCATATATATACAAAAGGCATCCACTGTGTTTTTTTGTAAATTGATCATTTTGTGATTCTATAGTTTTAGTGACACATTATAGCAAGTCACAAATAGATAATCGGTATTAGGAAATTGCAATCTGAATGTTGTAGACGTATTTTATACGTAGTCGCAAACTGAGCATTTTGTACATGCAATTTACAACCAACTCGGATCAAGTGGTAATCATGTGCAAACTATGAAAAGCCCCAGGATGCACGTGTAGATTCAACAATAACGGTGTCATATGTAATGGCAAGAAAAATTAGTACAGTGGATGCATTACAAAGAAGGAGGAGGACACACGAGAGAATTTTTATACTTAGAATAACTCTAGCCCAACAAACTCAGGAAGAAATCTATGAAAAGTACCAGTGAAGTAGCGCTGCAATTTTGGAACTCAATGCTGGTTTGCTGTCACAATATAGCAAAGGATTGGAAGTTAGGAAGTGTGAGTCAGTGTCTGATGAGGAAGATGAAGAGTTACTAGCACCTCAACAAGATAAATACGCAAGAGCAGCAGAAGGCCGAGTATTGCATGCTAAAATACCTAATACTTACTTTACAGGGTAAGTTTAAAAGTTTACAAAAACATAATATTACTAATGCTTTGTAGTTGGTAAAGCTTATTCTCTGCTTATTTTCAGGTATGGTAATGCATGTAAGCAAAATAAAGCAACATTGCTTCAAGTCACAAATGTAAAACAATAGATATAACATGTTTTTTTAATTAAACACACAAAAAAATAACAAATGACAAATTAAATGACTATGTCTGGTATTTGCCACAAGCAGACGTTGTAGGTCCCACATTCCTCCAAACGGCACTGTGATGCCTTGTTTCAGACTATCTTTAGCAGATATGCAGCTGACACTGTTGTTAATTTTAGCAGCTGCTACTTGAGTGCCATTTTCCAATTTGTGATGATTACAATGTTTCTAAAGCATTTGTCTTTTTAATGAGGCCTCGACCTACATCTCTGCTGTAGTGGCCCATTTCAACTTGTAGTTCACAGCATGCCTTCACAATGTGGATGTGGCATGTGCAATGTGATTAATTGACCTACTTAAGCCATCAGTACTTGAAGAGTATTGACATTCTCCACATCTTTGACTCATGTTATCTTGATTTAATTCTATAGATGGGGTCTTCAGTGCATCTGTCTAACTGTCTAGTTTTCATTCATGGAAATCTGGTTTTCAGCAAGGGTATTTGCAGCTTTTTGAAAAACAATTGCAATGCGTTCCTCCATGTATATCAGTTTCTGATAGACAAGCTTGATTTGTTTTGGCGAAGGTGCTGAACCTTAAGCATTGGTGCCTCCAAAACTCCAAAGAGTTGCACATTTCCATCACTATTTCCACAATTTATTGGGATTGTGTGTTGACATCAAAGCGAGTGCAAGCTCCAGATCTTCAGAGCTGTTGTCTTGGCCTCACCTAAAGGTTCCTTGGTCACACTCTTTGTGCCTCTTACACAAACTTCTTGTACTGAGTGCGTTATTCTGGGAATCATAGATTAAGCTTGGAGTGCTGTGTCCTGGCTGTCAAGGTGCATTTGAGATTCATCATGTTCCTCGGCTTCTGACACATCACTTCCATGAGCAGTGATATTTGTTAAAAATTGGAGTCATGATTAATGTTTGGACTGTAGTAAAGTAGTGTTTCATATGTTTTGTTTTCTAGTGACTAATGCATTTGTTGTACTTAACCTCAGGCTAGTGTGTTTTCACTACATTGAGGTATTGTGAAGATGTACTGCTATCTTCTGTTACACTATTATACTAATTCCATTCTCGATTTATATATGCGCAAGAATTGTAACTGTTGGATATGTGTTTTGACAAAGCCTAACCAAATACATTTTTGTATGTGCTATATTACACTTACCTAGAGAGATTCCTGAAATGTCAAATGTATCAATTGTATTGAATCCAAGGGCTGGTTATGGCTCCAGCGAAGTTTCTACCAGCTCTTCTATTTCAGTTTGTAAGGAGGCAATTGAGTTACCTACTCCAGTAGTTTTGGCCTCACTTAGCAGGTGTGCATGCTTCTCTCTTGCCTGTGATCTGAGATCATACCCTTGTTTACTGATGTCCTTGATGGATCTCTGCAATACTCCAACAGACCTGATATTCCCCTGCATCACTTTCCATATTTTCTTCTTTTATGATTCAGGCACTGTGAGTGATGATTTTTCAAAGAGTTCATCATGTTACCTAAAACAAATACCTTTGTCAATATTTTAAGTTATTTTGCTTAAAATGTCATCAGCATTTTGGGGCCCCATTCTCCTCATCTGTGTCCCTTCTTGATATTTATGGTGTGTTTGTGAGTGGATGCTGCATTCACAGGCAGATTTTGTTTTGGATACTGTCCAACAATCGCCAGCATTCACACTCTGCTAATTCTAACCAAGCAACACATCTTGGTTGTGATGTCATCAGGCAATGCCAAAATGTGATATTCAGTAATTGTGACCGGATTTGCAAGGGAGGAAATCACAGAATGTAATTACCTAAATAGCACACTGAACAAATACAGATTCACAAATTTACACATGACTACTATCAAAAATTCTGAATAGCGATTTCATAATTGTGGTTCGCTATTTCTCGCAATTAGTAAATCTCTAGGTGTGGACAGGATAAATAAATAAATCCGGCATATGTAAAGCACAAACCAATCACCCTTAAGGGTCTCAAGGCACTTGGGGCCAATAGGAAGATTAAGCCAGGTATTGTCCAGAGTCCCATGAAGCTGAGTTGAGCTGCCACCAGCGCCGGGGATCGAACTGTGAGACCCGCGCTCTGGAGTCAGTCGACCTGGCCACCGCACCACACCTCTCACCACTGGACAGGATGGCAAGTGATGCAACTGTAGCCTGCCCCACTCAGACTTTAAAGAGCTTTGCTTCCTGCACACACAAAGGAACCTGGCAGCAGGCCTGCCCTGTCTTTTGTCAACTCAGACAGATTGGAGCCTTGACAGGGAAAGGGGAAGACATTTAAAGACCCAGATCTAAGGGTAGAAGAGGGGGTCCCTCCACACAAATGCTGGCACCAGGTATAAATATTTGACAAATAGAGCCACTCTTCAGATCACCTCTGGACCCACTGCAAGACTCAGAAAAAGGGCTGTCTTGCTCGCTTGCTGCTGGAAGGATGCCCTGCTGCCCTGATGGCTGAGAAAGGAAGACTAGACCTGTTCCTTGAACTCAGGACCACCAGTGTGACTCCATGGATTAGCTAGCTGGCCTCCTGTATGAGCTACACAAACACACAAGCTCCAGAGACCTGGCAACCTACCTGCCTGCTGCTGGTGGTGTCTGCTGGAATGTGTCCTAGCCCCCAAGTGGTGCTAAAGTGGCCTCGACCTACTAAAACATAAAAACCTGTCTGTCAGATCATTTTACAGCAACTGTGCTGAGAACTGACAGTAGACCAGCACCTACCTGCAAGCCAATGTGAAGTAGGTGCATCACTGATGGAATTGACTTCACTGCAGCTCCCGCTATGTTCTTCTCCAAAGCATCAAATCCTCTTCAGTGGGACATCCCAATGATGGTATGTGGCGCGTGGATCAGTTTTCGGGTGTAGCCTGCAGTTTCATCCCACTGGGTGAATCCGAGCTGCAGAAACCTTCCAAGTCTGAAGAAAGAAATCTTCAATGGACTCAATGACGATCAGCACCATATTGATGACTACAACCTTCTCTGCCTGAAAATCCAGCGTTTCCCTCCGGTTGCTTTTCTTGCCATCGTCGACAGCCTCACCGAGACTTTGTCCAGCAGCTTCCCTTTGTCAACAACTTCCTTTTGGCTACAGCCAGCTGCTGGGCCTCACTGAGGACTCTACCTACTCAAGGAAATGGTCAAAATTTCTTCTAACTCCGAAGGTAACTCTGAACTGGGATGAACTTAGAATCTCTATCCAACCAGCGCTCTGTCGGGGTTGGCCTTAAATTGTGACTTGGACCCAGTCTCGCATGACCAAATACTTGAAGTTGACGCTGTGTTCCTTTGGTCCTGTTTTCACAAAACCTTTAAAAATTCATATCTCCAGTTCTACTGACTGGATTTAATTCCTTTTGGTGTCATTTTATTTATTCAAATTTTCTCTAGATTCCTAAATTACTTTGGGGCTTTTCTTGTGTTGTGTGTTTGCATTATTACTGTTTGTGTGTTGCATGACTACTCTTCACATTGTCTCTAAGTTAATCTTGACTGTTTTTGTGCCAAGCTACCAGAGGGTTAGGCACAGGTTAATTTAGAGGCTTTTATGATTCACCCTGCCAATAACTGTGGATTTTTCCAGAGTGTGCTCTAACCCCTTCAACCAATAACCCAATTTCTTACAATATGTATTACATGTTCTGTACACCTTATGCATACCTCTTACAAAGTTAGTTACCTGTTATATCAAGTCATGTAAACATCTGTTTCCTCATGCACATTTAATCAGTTCCCCGGCATACACAAGTTTATCCCAATGTTTAGGATGGCTTACGATCCCTACAGAAGCATTCCATGTAGGTGTGTGCATAGTGCTTGCCCCTATATTTCCCTTCTGAGCAACCATAGCTTATTGTAGAAATGAAGGAGACGCCAATAATTCATGAGATTCACACCATTGGACACCAGATACAGACACCACTGGAAATGCAATAATTGCCATGCAAGTAATTCTGTCCACAGACTTAAAAGCATTTCTTATGGGTGCCTGTCATCACCCCACAAATCCCCCTGCACATTAGTGCCTTTAGAGGAAAGATCCCAATCAGGCAGCACTAACATATATATATCTCAATGTATCTCCATGACCCCCCTTATTTGTTTTTTCAGGCAAACAAGGTACTATTTCCATCCATACTGTGACTCCCTTCTTCGTTGCCCATGGCCTCACCCTGCATCTTAATGATTCAGCACTGTTCCCAATTTCTCTCCCTCTATAATGGAAATAGCCACCACTAGTTCCTCTCTTGGCTGTCTCTGCATGGTTTGAAGGAGAGACCTTAGCCTAGATAAAATCTATTTCACTAGCAATATCCATCTTATTGATCATTAGACAAGTCCACCACTCACAACAGGAAGCAGCAGGAGGAACCACAAACGCAAGGATAGGCCAAAGCTCTGTTAAGAAGTGTGCTCCAGCCAGTGTGATTGGATACATCTACAAAGTTTTCTAATAGTTTTAACAAGGAGGTTATGGGTCAGATGTAAGACAATTTTTTGCAGTTGCAAACGTTTAATCGGCAAATTTGCGGCCACAAAAAATGGTGGTGGTATGTACAAACACTATTTGACTCGCAAAATAGCGATTTGGTCAACATGGTATGTACCATTGCTTTGCGACCGCAAACACTCGCAGTTTACCACCTACTTCAAGTAGGTGGTAAGCCACTCGCAAACGGGAAGGGGTCCCAGGGGACCACTTCCCCTTTGTGAATGTATGCGAAAATATTTTATAAGAGCAGGCAGTGGTCCAACTGACCACTGCCTACTGTTAAAAAGGGAAACAGAAATGTTTCTTTTTTCTTTTTTAAAGACATCCCATTTTCCTCTTAAGGAAAACGGGCTGCATTAAAATAACAGCTTTTTTAAAAAAAATCAGTCACAGACATGGTGATCCTGCCTCATGAATATTAATGAGGCAGGTCATTTGCGACCCCATTAAGAATTGCAAACAGTGTCTCAGACACTTGTACATTCCATTTTGAGAGTTGAAAATTGCGAGTCGCAAAACGTTACAATTTGCAACATCCAATATAGAAGGGGCCCTATGTTGGTTAGTTCCAGAAATGCAATGAGTGGAGAAATATCCGTGCATTTATTTTTTGAATTTCGGGCCATGATCATTATGGGACGTGTAACTAGCAACTTATTTATTAACTCAAAAATGCTGTAGAGTGAAAGTGAAGAAGGCAGGGTTTCAAATCTAGCATCTAGGAAACATTTTGGGAACGTTGTTTAATAGTCAAGAACTCTGAGTATACGGATGTTTTAGGTAACAATAAACTTCTATAGAAAGCAAGGGAGAACATGTCTAAAAGCGGAGAAGGGGAGGATCAAAAACAGAGAGGTAATGATTAAGATTGAGTATCTAATTACCATGTGGAGGCCATAAAACCGCTCTTATATTTTTGGTAATAGGCTCTAATATTTCATCTTGACGCAGACTATGCCATTATTACAATGTCCCCTGTAACCTTTTTCTAACCTTTCTCATTTTGTGCTCGAGTGGGTGTACATGCTAACCAATTAAATGATCCACAAATTCTCATCCAATAAAACATATACATGTCTGTCATAGGTAATAGTTCCTGCCTGCAGTGGCAGAATTGTGTGGTTCTGTTTTAATTTCTAATAGCATTATTTCCTTTTTTTTTCCGCCATTAAAATGATTTCACTCATCCTGACAACTGAAAAACACAACACGCAATTTTCGGTTTGTCAGCAGACAATTCTGGGATTGTCATGTAGATCTAAATAAAAATGCACACTGACATATTGAACACAAAACATAATGACATAAAGGCGTGAAGCATGCCATTGTTCCGCGTATTGTAAATGCACCCTCTGTGCCGAATTCTCGAAGTGATTATAATTCAAATGAATGACGCGTGCATATATACAATACACTCCTTACCGTAGATAGTGCCACCTACGATGCCACTCTGACTTCTGGATCTCTTTGTTTTCAATACTGCCAATCATGGAGGCCCCCGAGGGAAGTAAGACCAGCGGTCTAGTCTTCCCCCGGGGAGTTCGCGCAAGGGAAGGACAGGGGAGGAAGGGGTGGGATAAGGGGTGGGGTCGCAGGTAGGGATTAAAAGGGGGAGGAAGAGGAAGTCCTTCCTCTTCCTTTCCCCAGCGCCTCAGGGAGGGATAGTTAGTGGATCGTTGGGGTGGATCGTCGGTTCGCGGAGCGGGGCCTTCGGAGATTCGGTGGATCGGTGGGGGCGTGTTCTTGCGTCGGTGAGCGGAGTGTGTTTGTGGGGTAGCGAGCGGGTTCAGGGCTGCCTCGTTTGGCAACGTGTGGCGGCCTGTGGGTGTCGGGTGGAGTCGGCGGGGGCGGAGCGGTGGTTGGCGCGGAGCGCGCTTGTCATGGAGTCGGGTGGGGGTCAGGCGCCGGATGAGGCGGCGGTGCGGGAGGCGCTGCAGTTGTTGGGGCGTGCGGGGAGGGCGGACCTTCTGCGGCCGGGTGTCTTGGAGCAGGCGTGGGTGGGGATGTCCAGGACTCCGCGTTCGGCGTCCGCGGGGGTGGCGGCGGCCGTTGTGGCCTGCATGGAGGAACCGCCTCCTAAGAAGCACGCGGTGGGTGCGCGAGGGGGGGGCAAGAAGGCGGGGCCTGGGGGGAAGCCCGGAGATAGGCGTCTGAGCCTCCCGGCAATGGGTTCGTCGGCGGAGGTGCCTGCGGGGAGGGGCGGGGGGGCTTGTGGTGACGAGGGTGGGTTGGGCCAGGGGGGGGCCGGGGCTGGGGGCAGCGGGGTGGCCTCGTTTTTGGTGGACTATAGTGGGGACAGCGACCTGGATGAAGACTCAGAGGAGCGGGTGGGGGATGATTTCGCCCTGTATCTTTCGGGGAGTGAGTCCGCGGGGGGTGAGGGTGGTGGGTGGTGGGTGGGGGGACCAGGCGTCGGACACGGCGGGTGGGGGCAAGGGGAAAGGTGGGGGGTGGGGAGGTAAGGGCAAAGGCCCGGCGAAGGCAGCGGGGGGACGGGGGTCGGGGCTTGGGACGCCTGGCCCCTCTGGGGGTGCGGGCCGCGGTCGTGGGGCACGGGCCGCGGGGGAGGGGCGGTGGGACGACCGTTGGGAGGAGATGTCTTTGGAGGAGCGTATCCGGGAACAGCGGCGGCTGATCGAAGAGACGGAGCGGCGTTGGGAGGAGATGTGCGCGGCCAGGGAGGGGGAGCGGGCGGCGGACCGGGTTGTGGCGCGCGGGGGAGGTGCGGGGCCGGCGCGGGGGCACGGGCGCTGGGTGTGGCTGGATGAGGCAGGGACGGACTTGACGTCGCAGAGACCTGGTGGCGCTGGGGCCCCCTCGGACTATGCCGGTCACGAGGGGGGGGGGGATCCAAGCCAGCGCAGATTGCTGGTAGAGGCCGGGGTGGGCCGGCGGGGCACACGACGGCCTCCAGACGCCGGGGCGAAGCAGTAGGGGGGTCCGCGGCGGCCTGCCCTCCATCGAGGGAGCGCGCATCATCGGCGCCGGAGTATGAGTTTGTCCAAGGAGAGAAAGGAAAAGGAATGAAGCGTGTAGTGCGTGAGGTGCGCGTGGAGCCCAGTGAGCCTGTGGTGGTCGAAGAGCTGGATTACGAGTCGGAAAGTGAGGAGTTGGAAGAAGGCGAAGTTCGTGAGGTGATGGGGCCGGTGGCAACGCGGAAGTTTGGTGTTTTCCAGGACAACAAAGCCAGCTGTAGCAAGGCGCCAGCGGCGAGGGTGTCAGCCCCGGGTCCCGGCGGACGGGTGCAGGAGGTGCCACGCACTTTGACAGGTGAGAGCACATGGTGGGGGGCGTGGGATGAGGGGATCGGGCAGGGGCGTAAGAAGTCTTGTAGGTCTGTGGGGGTGGGGGATGGGTCAGTGAGGGTGGTGGGAGAGACGGCGCAGCCGAAGGTGCCGGCTAAGGCGGCGGCCCCAGAGGGGGATGAGAAGCGGATGGTGGGAGCTGGCGTTCAGACGGAGAAGGTGCCAGATGGGAAGGAAGAAGGGGGAGAGAAACATAAGAAAAAGCTGCCTTATATGGGGTTGGCGATGCCACTGGGGTCCCATCTGTCTGAAAAGATGAGGGGCAGGATTTGGAAACACGAGTATGTGGATGTCTTTAAATTGTTGCATCGGGAGATTCAGGCGAAAGAGGGGTCTAAAGAGGAGGAGTGGGAGTTGACACGGCGGCCGCGGGTGCCGGTAAATATGGAAAATTGGACGTCGGCCTTCCTGAATTATGCCAGTATTTATTGCGAGAAGCATCAGGATAGGGCGATTGCGTTGTTTAAATACATGGATATCATCAGAAAAGCGCAGATGCACTTTGGGGGTTTCGCCTGGCTCAGTTACGATGAGGAATTTCGGGCGCGGGTCAGCGTCAACCCTGACAAGCCCTGGGGAGAGGTAGATCAGGAGCTGTGGGTGCAATGGATGGCCTCCACGCAGTCCTCTGCGGCAACCCACACTGCGAGTGGCCTTCCGGTGGCTTATCGGCCTTTTCAGTCCCGTCCCGCCTCGGGGGGGGGGCGGGGGGGGGAGCAAGTGGAGCTGGGGGAGCGGGTGGGCAGGCTGCCGCTGCCGGCGCAACAGGACAGCCTGCTAAGAGTGGGGGAGCCACCACTGGGGCTTGTTGGAATTTCAACAAGGGGTTCTGCACCCGCCACCCCTGCAGATTTAAACATGAGTGCTCTAAGTGTGGAGGCAAACACCCGGTAACGCAGTGTTTCACATTGGCCACCCCGTCCGAGCAATGGCGGGTCACAAAAGGAAGGGGGCAGGCTGGGCCAAAGGGCTCCTACACCGGTTAGGGTGGAGGCCATGGGTCCGTGGCTCTCCCGCTACCCTGATCGGGCGGCGGCGCTGCGGCTGTTTTGGGGATTCACAGAAGGGTTTCGAGTGGGGTACCAGGGGCCGTGGGAGTGCAGGTGGGCAGAGAATTTGCGGTCGGCGAAGGAGTTGCCGGGAGTTTGACACGTGGCCGCTACCTGAACTCATCATATCCCCTTTGGGGGTGGTTCCAAAAAAGGAACCTGGCGAGTTTCGTTTGATTCACCATTTGTCATGGCCTGAGGGACGGTCGGTGAATGATTTCATCGCGGAGGAGGATTCCCGGGTGCTGTATGCGTCGGTGGATGATGCGATCGGGTTGGTGAGGCTGTGTGGGCGGGGGGCGGAATTGGCCAAGTGCGACATCAAGTCGGCGTTTCGCCTTCTGCCGATTCACCCGGAGGATTTCTCGTTGCTGGGCATGCAGTTCGGGGGGGCCATCTTTGTGGACAAGGTTTTGCCCATGGGGTGCGCGATCTCCTGCGCTCTTTTCGAGACTTTCAGTTCCTTTTTGCAATGGGCCTTCACTGACAGGGCGGGGCACCGGCTGGTGTCCCACTACTTGGATGATTTCTTGTTTGTAGGCCGAGGTCAGTCGGGGGAGTGTGGGGCGGCTTTGGGCCACTTTCAGAGGATGGCGGGGGAGTTTGGTGTGCCGTTGGCGCCGGAGAAGACGGCTGGGCCCAGTTGTTGTCTGGCGTTTCTGGGGATTGAATTGGATTCAGTGGAGTGGATGGCGCGCCTCCCCCAGCAGAAGGTATTGGAGATACAGGACTGTCTGAGCCAAGTTGTGGTGCAACGGAAGATCGATTTGAGGTCCGTCCAGCGTTTGTTGGGCTTGCTGAACTTTGCGTGCCGAGTGGTGCGGGCGGGCAGGACGTTTTGCAGGCGACTGGGGCTGGCCATGTCAGGGGCAGTGTTGCCCCATCACAGGGTGCGGATTTCGGTGGGTGTCCGGGCGGATCTGCGAGTGTGGCAGGGGTTCTTGAGTGACTTCAATGGGGTCTCCTTGGACTTTGCAGATGACAACATGGTGTGGCAGGTGCAGATTTTTTCGGATGCGGCTGGGGCGCGCGGCTTTGGAGTTTTCTGGGATGGTCGGTGGTGTGCGGAGCAGTGGCCGGCGCACTGGTTGGCACAGGGCAGGAGCATTGCGTTTCTGGAGTTCTTTCCGCTGCTGGTGGCGCTGCAGGTGTGGGGACAGGAATTCCGGAACCGATCGGTGCTTTTTCATGTGGACAACAGGACGGTGGTGGATTTGGTGAACCATCAGAGGGCGAGGGACCTGCGGGTGCTGCGTTTGCTGCGAAGTTTCATGCTGCTGTGCTTGCGCTTGAATGTGCTGTTTCGCGCGAAACATGTGCCGGGCGTTAGCAATGACATCGCGGATGCATTGTCTTGTTCGCAGTGGCAGCGTTTCCGAAGGTTGGCGCCCGGAGCGGACTTTGCCAAGACCAAGGTGCCGGAGGATATCTGGAGCTGGGGGGAGTGAGAGTGGTGAATCTGGTGGAGCAGTCTGTTGCTGAGTCCACGCGGCGGACGTATCGTATGGCATGGGTGGAGTTGTGTGTGTTCTTGGGTTGGTCGCGGGGTGAGTGGCGGATGTCTCAGGGTGAGTGTGAGGCGGGTGTCGTGCGTTATGTGTTGCACTGCATGGACAGAGGATTGTCGTCAGTGACGATTGCAGGTAAACTGGCGGGGATTTCCTTCTATGGGAAGCTCTATCTGGGTTTTGATCCGGCCAAGGGTGAGTTGCTGAGCAGGATGCTGAAGGGCTGGACCAGGGAGCGGGGAGGGCGGGGGGGAGCGCCGTTGCGCGAGGCGATCACTTTTGACCTGTTGGTGGATGTGTTGGGGGAGTTGGGTTTTCTGTGTTACGATCGGTATGAGTTGGCGTTGTTCCGCCTATGTATGACGTGGATGTTCTTTGGGGCTTTCCGGGTTTCGGAGTTGCTGGGGGCTAAGGGGGGGATGGGGATGAGGTTCGAGGATGTACGTTTGGATGGGGGGCGCCTGGGGATATGGTTGGGGCGTTCCAAGACGGATCAGGTTGGCAGAGGCACGTGGGTGTGGCTGTGTGAGTCTGGGGAGTTGGCAGTGTGCCCGGTGCGGGAGTGGAGCAGTTTTTGCGGGCAGTGCGGCCGTCTGGTGGGGGAGATTTTCTGTCATGCTTCTGGGAAAAGGGTCACGGCTTACCAACTATTGGCGGTGATGCGCATGGCGTTGCGGCGCTTAGGTAGGGACCCGGCGGGGTATGGGACTCATTCCTTTCGGATCGGCGCCGCGACGGCGGCGGCACGGCTGGGTTGGTCCTGGGATAAGATCAGGAAGATTGGTAGATGACGTTCGCGCTGCTGCGAGCGGTACGTTAGGAAGTAGGGCGGAGGGGTGCGCGGCGGCTGTGTGAGCGTTTTGCGCGACCTTTCTCGTTTCTAATGCTCCTTTTTTCTTCGTAGGTTGTGTTGGGGGTCCTGGAGCCAAGACGGTTACCTGGATAGTGGGACATTCATTTGTGCATTGGGCTGCCAAGTTTTCTGACAGGCAGGTGTACGGGCGTAGCCTGGGCCTGAGAAGCTGCAGTCATGAGGTGTTCTGGTGGGGTAGGAGTGGAATGCGCTGGGGGGAACTTTTGCCTTGGCTCACGAAGAAGGTCTCGCAGCAAGGATGTCCGGATCTGCTTGTCATTCACCTGGGAGAGAACGATCTGGTGCGGCAATCAGCGGTGTCATTGATTTATTTGATGCAGCGGGACTTGGCAGCGATCAAACGCAATCTGGCTGGCGCTTGTATTGTGTGGACAGAGTTCATTCCCAGAAGGGTTTGGAGGGGGGCGTTGAAGCCCGCTGCGGTGGAGCGCGCTCGCAGAAAATTAAATAGGGCGATGAGAGTTTTTTGTGAGGACTGTGGGATCAAGGTGCTGGCGCATCCTGGTCTGCGGCTCGAAGAGCCCTTGCTTTTTAGGGCCGATGGCGTGCACCTTTCGCACATGGGAAACGCTTACTATATGATGGAGATGAGGGATTTTATCAGTGGGCTGTGGAATGAGTCGATCTGGTGTATGAGGAGGTGAGGGCGAAAGGTGCACTTGGGTGGGGTGGGGCAGGTAACCGCCCTCCGGGGGTTCCCTGGTTGGCGGATTGGGGAGGGGGGAGGAGTCCATGACGGGCATACTCACCCTTCCGGGGAGGGGGATACTGGGGAAACGTGAGGGTGCGTCAGAGCAGTGGACGACGAATGGAGATGATGGTGGAGTTTTGGAAGAGAAGTGAGGAAGCGAATGGAAGTGAGAAGGTTGCGGTGTGAAGTGGGGATGGAGTAGTTGGAGTCTTGGAGAGTATGGGTAGTGAGGAATGTTGTTGTTGGGGATTGTTGGGGATTTGTGTTATGTTTCTGGTTATGGTTGTCCAACCCTGTCCTAATAAAATGGCCTTTTACGCTAAAGTACCTTGCGTGGACTGATTATTGCGCGAGGAGGCCCCCGGGGGAAGTAAGACCAGCGGTCTAGTCTTCCCCCGGGGAGTTCGCGCAAGGGAAGGACAGGGGAGGAAGGGGTGGGATAAGGGGTGGGGTCGCAGGTAGGGATTAAAAGGGGGAGGAAGAGGAAGTCCTTCCTCTTCCTTTCCCCAGCGCCTCAGGGAGGGATAGTTAGTGGATCGTTGGCCACCCGCCCACCCGGCAATTACGTGACTAGTTGGTGAGGTCATGTTTTTTCAGCGTGCCAGTTTAGGACGGGTTGTGTGTGTGTGGGGCGGATTGGGGAGGGGGGAGGAGTCCATGACGGGCATACTCACCCTTCCGGGGAGGGGGATACTGGGGAAACGTGGGGGTGCGTCAGAGCAGTGGACGACGAATGGAGATGATGGTGGAGTTTTGGAAGAGAAGTGAGGAAGCGAATGGAAGTGAGAAGGTTGCGGTGTGAAGTGGGGATGGAGTAGTTGGAGTCTTGGAGAGTATGGGTAGTGAGGAATGTTGTTGTTGGGGATTGTTGGGGATTTGTGTTATGTTTCTGGTTATGGTTGTCCAACCCTGTCCTAATAAAATGGCCTTTTACGCTAAAGTACCTTGCGTGGACTGATTATTGCGCGAATGACGCATTACACAGGAATACTTCCAGATGATTGCAGCAAAGGAAAAAAACTTTAACAATCCAATGCAATATGTTATTTTGGTTTTTTTTGCACAAAATGAAGTATTATAAAAACCCAACTGTGAAATATGGAAAATATGTAATCGTTGGCCATAAAATACAGCTTTCACCATCATAATGACATCCCCAAACTACTAGAGTTCAAACATTGTTGGGACTATTAGGATAACGTTTTCTGAGGTGGGGGAAGCAGACACCAGCACACCACGCCAGGCGGGCCCATTTCAGGAAGCGCGGGCACAGCAGCGCCGGACTTTTCTTATGGGTTGCTGCACTTGGAGGGGGCTAGGAGAGGACTAGCCTTCCTTTATTCCCCTGAGGCGGGGGAAACAGACGCTAGCATACTGCACCGGATAGGCACATTTAAGGAGGCTTGCGGCCCCGCAGTAGTTGGACTTTTCTCATCGTTTGCCGCACTTGAGGGTGCGAGGACTACCATTCACATATTTCCCTGGGGTGGGGGAAACAGACGCCAGCATATAGTGCCGGGTGGGTGCTTTTAAGAATGTGTGCAGCCCTGCAGCGTGGGATGCATCCGGGCATGTGCCTGGTCGAAGACCGGTCCAAGAGCGAGTCCATCTGCACCCGTTGGGACTCGGGAGCCAGCCGTGGCTGGACCCTCCACCTTTAATTCCCGATTAAAAGAAAGCAGGTGCATCTATTTGGAACTTTAACATTCTCTCTCAGGCCACATATAATGGGTAAAAGAAGAATTTGATCAAAATCGGCCTCCAAAGTTACTGCAAGATCAAGCACATTTGCAAACATTTTATCAGGAGCGATGAGCATGATTAACAAGCCAGTCCGACCCCATAGTGGTACAATCCTCTGAACAAAAGCACCTTGAAACCAACTCATGTGTTTCTTATTCTCATCTCTCAATTGAAAACTCTTCAACTTCACAATTGCGTCCTCCGTCTGCCAAAAAGAACAAGCATTGGCATAGCCAATAGGTCTCGCCTTTGGAACCTTAGAAGTATTTAGGTATGCAGTACAATATCCTTGGTGCAACAACATCAACTGTTGCATGGCTAAACACTTATAAGGTCCCAAAGGTTAGACCAATTGGCTATGCCAATGCTTGTTTATAAGAGTTTTTGGCAGAAGTTTCACTCCACAAGTAAACAAAACAGTTAACGAGCAAAGACGTAAACCCGCTAAAACTAAGGGACAGATTTATGTTCCCTGGCGCATCCCTGCAAATAAGCAGGGATGCGCCAGGGAAGATGCATCACGCAAATTTGCCCTTGCGCCACCGCACATGCGCCGCATTTACAATGCGGTGCATCGTGGCGCAAGGACATGCAGATGCGTGACGCATATCCCGGCGTAAGGTTGGCACAGTGCTGAAGTTGTGTCACAAGTGCGACGCAACTCCAGCACTGTTCCAAACTGCCCTATCCCTAACATGGTGCATCACGCCTTACGCCTGCTGAAGCAGGCGTAAGGATTTGACGCACCAGCGTAGAAAAGGTGACTGCGGGAAATCTTGTAGATTTCACTGCGTCACTTTTCCGAGGCTTATTCTGACGTAACGCCAACCCTGCATACATTAAACCTGACGCGGGTTTTATGTGGCGCAGGGCTTTACAACGTGACGCATCTCCCTAGATGCGTCACTTTGTAAATCTGTCACAGCATGGCGCTAGCTTTGCGCCACCGCTGCGTCACAAAAATGTCGCAACGGCGGCGCAAAAGTGGCGCACAGGGCTTGTAAATCTGCCCCTAAGTTCTAAGTGTAAATAACCTGAACAATAAGCACACATTTAAGAGGGGCAGTCATCATGAGAGGATACAAAATTTTAAAAGGAGGGACTAATAAGTGTATTCACTAATAAAAAGCCAGCATTTCGAAAGGACAGCAACAGAAACCAATGAAAAAGATGGGTGTTTTTTCAAGCCCATATCCTAGATACAGCATGTATCAAGAGCCAGTGCAAGCACTGCCTAGGCAAGACCTAAAAACGACTGAGCCCTGCCTTGAGCAGCACAGGTCACGTAGATTTATGGCAAAAATCAAAGTAGAACTTGCCTCAAAGCATCTCTGTGCTGCCTCAAATGTCACAAAGCTTGAAACTCATTTTTTGCGGGGGTGGTGCACGTAGGTAAAAATCTGTACCAGAAGTACAACCTCCAACAAAGAATACTTTGCATACCAACAATGCAGCATCCAAGAGGAACGACAGATTTAAACCAGATAACGAAAGATTTAAAGAGGTCAATCAAAGAAGAACCAACCTACCAATTGAAAAAGACATTTTTCTGAAGTTTCTTCGGAACGTACCTCCATGGCGCGGAAAACCAGAGAGACAAGTATTCGATGGGCGATTGTTGCTCTGCTGGCGATAGGTAATATAGTGACAAGGGCAATGAACTGTTTTCTCTTTCGACCAGAATGGGAAAATGTGTGTACCTACCTCTGAGGAAGAGTAAGCACTTGCTCACTTGCTCACTTGCTCACTTGCTCCACTCTAGTCAAAGCAATCTTTTAAGAATAATGGTCAGGAATGCAGAATGGCACAGTATCGGCGCAAATAGGACGGACACGTGCAAATTGACAACAAACGCACACATTTGTAGCACTCGCCTGCCGTTTTTTTTTTCAGAATCATAACTTTGCAATACTCAAACGAGCTATTTCCGAGAAAACATTACGCACATGCTCTTCAGTCTAAATTTGTTCATAACAAAATGTGAAAAAAAGTTGAAAATAATCTTAAAACTGCGGAAATGGAGCAACATCTTTTAACAGTGACTGGGACGGGAAACACTCCTCTCTTGTGGTAGCGCATATAGGGAGTGTTGGGAACTTGGGACATTAAGGGGCAGATTTATGTTCCCTGGCGCATCCCTGCAAATCAGCAGGGATGGGCCAGGGAAGATGCATCACGCAAGTTTGCCCTTGCGCCACCGCAGATTCGCCGCATTTACAATGCGGTGCATCATGGCACAAGGACAAGCAGATGCGTGACGCATCTGCCGGCGTAAGGTTGGCGCAGTGCTGAAGTTGTGTCCCAAGTGCGACGCAACTCTAGCACTGTTCCAACCTGCCCTATCCCTAACATGGTGCGTCACGCCAAGGATTTGACGCACCAGCGTCGGAAAAGTGACTGCGTGAAATCTTGTAGATTTCACTGCGTCACTTTTCCGAGGCTTTTTCCGACGTAACGCCCACCCTGCATACATTAAACCTGACGTGGGTTTAATGTGGCGCAGAGCTTTACAACGTAACGCATCTCCCTAGATGCGTCACGTTGTAAATCTGTCGCAGCATGGCGCTGGCTTTGCGCCGCCGCTGCGTCACAAAAGTGATGCAACGGTGGTGCATAAGTGGCGCTCGGGGCTTGTAAATCTGCCCCTAAGTCTTCAGCATCCAAACTTGCGTGCACGGAAACAAGAGAAAAGTGCTTCAAGTGTTTGAACGGCTGCGGCCTACAAAGAAACCAATGCCCGTGACCGCCACCTGTCTATCACACCCTTCAGTTTTCCATAGGAATGGCTGCATGACATAGGTTTAATAGCCACAGCGGATCCTCTGAATGTAGGTGAATTTTGCAAACTAGAAGGGCTCAGTAAACTACACACAGAAGGTTACTAAGGACAAAACGTTTTCACTACCCATACCTGCTCTGCTAACGAACACCACAATTACTTCGCAGCAGAGACACAGGCAACCTCGGATGGGCTCAGTCCAGGGTGCGGGCAGTTGACTACTTTTGTGAGGTAAATTGCTCACCACTCGGTGTGCATTGAGTTGCAAGGCAGTAGCACGGTACTCACCGCAGTAGGAACCAACAATACTGAATGGTCAGTTATTGGTATTATTGACAGTGAGAAAGGAGTGTACCTGGTGGGGTTTCCTCTTGACCCACTGCACCATTCCTTCTAAAGCCTGCTATTAAAAGTGAGAGCTCCTTCAAAGGCAGCCATGTTAGCTAGCTGCACCAGCATCAAGGCCCGCCACGTGCATGACGAAAGTGCACCCGCAGCGGCAGCAACACTCCTGACCTCTCTTGGTGCTTGCTGGAGCTGGTTATGCGGAGGGGTACCTCTGTCTGAGGCACCAGCAGTTGCAGAAACAGCTTTATCTCTAATGCGATAAGGTGGCAGTAAAACTGTCATTTTTCAAGAGGTGACTATATGTACATAGACTACGTCCAAGATATTAAGTGAGAAAATCAATATCTACATTAGACTAGAGCGCCGACCAAGTGCACTGGAGGACACGCAAGTCTGCCTGCCACATAAGTAATTTCAGCAGAGGTGCCAACATCAGACCAACAATGCCCTCCTGAGGTGCAAACTGGTTCCAGTCTCTGACCGCTAATCCAGCATCTCAGGTTTAATACTAATATCCCTTGACCTGCTTGACAAGGACATTTTGAACCATGTAAGTGGAGCGTTAAAGACGACGATCACAAGAGGTTGAACATCGTGTTTCATAGGCTGTGATCAACCATTTAAAGGTGGGGAATGGTCACAGGGACTAACTACCTTTGTTTGTCCTATTGTGCAATTTTCAGCAAGTAATGCCAGAAAGTTTACTAGTGTAGTCTGGGGTGGCAAAAAGGTAGGTTAGCAACAAAATTGTTTTTTTTGGTTCAACGTGGGCATGTAGAGGGAATTCGATGTCCGCTAGGGCTTTGAAATTCCATGGCAGTTCAGCGAGGAACCTGTAGTTATTCGGGTTATCCTGATATTCTTGGAGCTGGGGTGATTAGCTGGTGTTTCAGCGCTGAATGTGAATTAGCTGTTCATATGGATTTGCTGAGGTCGGAAGTCTTGCCATGTGCTATGCCAGTATCTGAGGTTGAATTTTTGAGAAAGCTTCTGCACAGTAATCAACTGATTCTGTTATGTCCTCCGTGTTGTCCATGGAAGAGGACACACTACCTGGGGATGGGGGCTGCTCGAATGCGGCAGGTTTAGCCTTGGGTTTTGCTGAGGCTTTTAGCAGCTTTTATTTTCTGCAGCTTTTGGTCAAAAACGACCGTAGTATAATGCACAGTTCCTGTGTTTGGGCAACAGCTCCAGAGGTGTGATGAGGAATAAATATTTTGAACTTCTATAAAGAGCTTGCAAAGGTTGTTCAATGCTTGTTGAACGTTTACCGAGAATTCTTTGTGGCTGGCGCTTTAATTTTTGTTATTTGGTTCCTGCCAGAGTGTTTGACATGGAATTCTGTTGATTGGGATAGGGGTAACTGGAAGGTAAAAGGGTATGCTAGGATTTGTGCAAGCCTCATTTTATGGTGCAGAAGTCTTTTTAGTTGGTTGATTATTTTTGTGAAACATGAGCTAATGTAGCAGAGGCAGGCATCAGTAACATTTTGGGAATATACATAGCACCTTATCTCATGCAGAGGCGGTCTCAACACCAATGTAATGCGTGCTGGACGACACAAGCCAACAAGAATTGAAAGCGCGCATCATCGCGATCGCGATCGCTCTGAAAGCGAAAGTGATCGCGATGATGCACGGGTTTTCAAAGTGCTGCTGAAGGCTAGCGGTTCGCATGTGCACGGTCGCGTGAACGCAAGTGCTAGGCCAGCCAGCAGCACTTTGAAAACTCACATACAAAATGTCTCTCTGAGCCAGCGCATGCGCTGGGCTCAGCGAGACCTAAAAAGGGGCTGACAAAACAAGTGGCTCAGAGATCAATACAATGGGGCGAGCTCGATTTCTTATACTCATTCCCTTTCTAGTGAATTAAAGATCTTAGATGAAATGGTAACGACGGCCCTACAGGAGGGTATAAGAAAGATTGAAGAACGTGAAATTGGGATGTCGAATGTAATGGACCTGCTACAAAACCAGCACAATATCCCTTTTCTTCAACCTTAATCAAATGGCAAAACAACAACAGAAGTAGCTGGAAACACGGCCATTCTCAAAAGCACAGGAAAATTCGGGTAACACACTGAAGGGAGGTCCAATCTAGGGAATACTATCAATGGGCCTAGGGCAATGGGCCACAGTGAGCCCTCTAATAAAGGTTTTTGTGAAACCTCTAGGGTACTGGTTTTTAGGACTTTGGGGCTAATTCCGATCTCGCTCGAATAGCTCAGAAGGCGATCCAGACAGGAAAAATACGAGCCGGACGCGAGTTTTCCGACCGACTCGTACAACTGTACAAGCGAGCAAGTACGATGCGCGAAACGTGAAATCGCTGACCAAGACGTTTCCGGGTCCGAATCACTCCGTACATGTCGGCCGTAAGCAAACTGTATCGTGCAATAGAGGTGATTTCCGACTGAGCCTGTACGATGCACGATTCGAACAGCCAGATCGAGACGGAGTTTCCGACTCGTAAAAGCTCCGGGAAGCAAACTTCAGGGTCCGTGCCGGACCCTCCTTCACCCATAGCCTTATGAGTCAGTCACAGGGGGGGACCCACCCAACACATGCATATGCAGTGCGGGTGGCACAGATGCGTCCCCACTACAGGGGGCACCCTTTTGCGCAATATACCTTTTTCATCAATGGGAGCCTATGTACGCGTTGTACAACAGGCTCCCATTGACTTCAATGGGGCTCCGAGCGACCCATGTCCGTAACCGCGTGTTCACATCGTACTCGGGCATTCGGAGAGCCGGAGTGCGAGTCGGTCGGAAAGCACTTCGAATCTGACTCGTTTGTAGGACTTTCCCAACAAGATCGGAATCGGCCCCTAAGTGTCAAAGTCAATTTCCTCCTGTGGTTGAAATTCATCTTTCACCGGAATCCACCCTATATGTTTTTTTCTTAACAGTAGTCCCAGCCCTGAACTCTACAAAAAGGGAATCCTGGGCGGAACTCAACAAAGTGGTGACCTGGATAGCACATAGGACTTTCAATGTGAACCTTCTTTTTGAAGGGATATTAATGGTTAGAAGAGTCAAGTGGATAGGGCCCTCAATGAAGACATTAGAAGGGGACTATATAATTATAAATTTCAGATGTCCCAATCTGGTGGAGCATATTCTTTCAAGTGTCCACAACATGAACCAAAGAAGAAAAATTAAAACTATACCCCTAGCCTTTTTTTTACAGACCAAACTATTTCATATCAAACCCAATGTAGCATGAGTCACAAACCCAAAGATGTATGATGAGTCAAAACCCCTGATCCCTATGAGTAACTGCTTTGACCCAACTACTATCACTGGATAAAAATGAATGACATGCCAAGAGTAATAGGCATATTTCCATATTTGACATTGGGAAAGCAACAACCCACCAGAGTGAATACGCATTCAAGCTATATGGGGAACATCTCTATCGCCAAAGGGATTGAAAAAAGTGATTAATGGCATTATGAAAAAAAGTCCATGTTAACAGACAAAGCAATTTTATCTCAGAGATCACATGCATGGACGATTTTTATTAGCTATAAGATTCTTAAGCCTCAACCCTATGTAGAGACCAGTGGTCCAGCTATCTAAAAATTGACTTTATACAATATCGCTTTGGCCATCTTGACACATCCTATGCTATTATTACACAGATTATCACTCAAATAGGAGATCCTCTACCTGTGTACAGTCATATAGTGCTGGTAGTCACTTATACTAAAACAAACTGAAACGAAACGCACGTCTGCGCTGGAACTCTCCATTGGCAATAACATGTACCCCGTGTTATCCTTTTCCCCCAATGATGAATTGTAATCTTAAACTATGAAGTATTATATCAACTGATAAAGCTGCCTTTGTGTTGATTTATGTATTGATTTCTTTCACTGTATTTATCTTGTATAGCACTAAATCAAGTGATTTTTCCTGTGTATTTCATGTGCAGGTATATGTTGTTGGCATATATATGTATCTATTGTTTACTTAACAGTGAACCCTGAGTTTATAGGACGTTTGAGTATGTGTGGGTAAGCTTTCATTTGTTTGTACGACTGTGCATATGTGAGGTAGGATGTGCTTGGACTTGTTTTGACATTATTTTCATCTGATCACAACCAGAAATTTGAATGTATAAATAAACACTTTTTGATATGGTTGATATATAAAGCATTGTGTATTATATTTTGGAGCTATCCTGGCTGATGACGGCTGATAGCCAGAAACCGGTCCTAGGATGCTTGATTCCGGTCCAGGGAAGACATGGCTTGGCAGTTCGGGCTGGACTGTTCCCATGAGGCACAGGGTCAAGACTGATTTGCATATGGCCATGTCTGAACTGGGGTGGCGTAGTGGGCGAAAGAACGATGGATTTAACCCAGATCTCTTGACTGGGGGAGAATGTCTGCATTGTCAGCATTCCGTCCATCAATTGTTTGTTGTAACGCTTTTCGCCCTAAGTGGGATGGGTATGCCCAGACGTGGGTCCCGTGCTCACTACGCCACTGGAGTCAAGCTATCCTGGCTGATGACGGCTGATAGCCAGAAACCGGTCCTAGGATGCTTGATTCCGGTCCAGGGAAGACATGGCTTGGCAGTTCGGGCTGGACTGTTCCCATGAGGCACAGGGTCAAGACTGATTTGCATATGGCCATGTCTGAACTGGGGTGGCGTAGTGGGCAAAAGAACGATGGATTTAACCCAGATCTCTTGACTGGGGGAGAATGTCTGCATTGTCAGAATTCCGTCCATCAATTGTTTGTTGTAACGCTTTTCGCCCTAAGTGGGATGGGTATGCCCAGACGTGGGTCCCGTGCTCACTACACCACTGGAGTCAAGCTATCCTGGCTGATGATGGCTGATAGCCAGAAACCGGTCCTAGGATGCTTGATTCCGGTCCAGGGAAGACATGGCTTGGCAGTTCGGGCTGGACTGTTCCCATGAGGCACAGGGTCAAGACTGATTTGCATATGGCCATGTCTGAACTGGGGTGGCGTAGTGGGCAAAAGAACGATGGATTTAACCCAGATCTCTTGACTGGGGGAGAATGTCTGCATTGTCAGCATTCCGTCCATCAATTGTTTGTTGTAACGCTTTTCGCCCTAAGTGGGATGGGTATGCCCAGACGTGGGTCCCGTGCTCACTACGCCACTGGAGTTAAGCTATCCTGGCTGATGATGGCTGATAGCCAGAAACCGGTCCTAGGATGCTTGATTCCGGTCCAGGGAAGACATGGCTTGGCAGTTCGGGCTGGACTGTTCCCATGAGGCACAGGGTCAAGACTGATTTGCATATGGCCATGTCTGAACTGGGGTGACGTAGTGGGCAAAAGAACGATGGATTTAACCCAGATCTCTTGACTGGGGGAGAATGTCTGCATTGTCAGCATTCCGTCCATCAATTGTTTGTTGTAACGCTTTTCGCCCTAAGTGGGATGGGTATGCCCAGACGTGGGTCCCGTGCTCACTACGCCACTGGAGTCAAGCTATCCTGGCTGATGACGGCTGATAGCCAGAAACCGGACCTAGGATGCTTGATTCCGGTCCAGGGAAGACATGGCTTGGCAGTTCGGGCTGGACTGTTCCCATGAGGCACAGGGTCAAGACTGATTTGCATATGGCCATGTCTGAACTGGGGTGGCGTAGTGGGCAAAAGAACGATGGATTTAACCCAGATCTCTTGACTGGGGGAGAATGTCTGCATTGTCAGCATTCCGTCCATCAATTGTTTGTTGTAACGCTTTTCGCCCTAAGTGGGATGGGTATGCCCAGACGTGGGTCCCGTGCTCACTATGCCACTGGAGTCAAGCTATCCTGGCTGATGACGGCTGATAGCCAGAAACCGGTCCTAGGATGCTTGATTCCGGTCCAGGGAAGACATGGCTTGGCAGTTCGGGCTGGACTGTTCCCATGAGGCACAGGGTCAAGACTGATTTGCATATGGCCATGTCTGAACTGGGGTGGCGTAGTGGGCAAAAGAACGATGGATTTAAACCAGATCTCTTGACTGGGGGAGAATGTCTGCATTGTCAGCATTCCGTCCATCAATTGTTTGTTGTAACGCTTTTCGCCCTAAGTGGGATGGGTATGCCCAGACGTGGGTCCCGTGCTCACTACGCCACTGGAGTCAAGCTATCCTGGCTGATGATGGCTGATAGCCAGAAACCGGTCCTAGGATGCTTGATTCCGGTCCAGGGAAGACATGGCTTGGCAGTTCGGGCTGGACTGTTCCCATGAGGCACAGGGTCAAGACTGATTTGCATATGGCCATGTCTGAACTGGGGTGACGTAGTTGGCAAAAGAACAATGGATTTAACCCAGATCTCTTGACTGGGGGAGAATGTCTGCATTGTCAGCATTCCGTCCATCAATTGTTTGTTGTAACGCTTTTTGCCCTAAGTGGGATGGGTATGCCCAGACGTGGGTCCCGTGCTCACTACGCCACTGGAGTCAAGCTATCCTGGCTGATGACGGCTGATAGCCAGAAACCGGTCCTAGGATGCTTGATTCCGGTCCAGGGAAGACATGGCTTGGCAGTTCGGGCTGGACTGTTCCCATGAGGCACAGGGTCAAGACTGATTTGCATATGGCCATGTCTGAACTGGGGTGGCGTAGTGGGCAAAAGAACGATGGATTTAACCCAGATCTCTTGACTGGGGGAGAATGTCTGCATTGTCAGCATTCCGTCCATCAATTGTTTGTTGTAACGCTTTTCGCCCTAAGTGGGATGGGTATGCCCAGACGTGGGTCCCGTGCTCACTACGCCACTGGAGTCAAGCTATCCTGGCTGATGACGGCTGATAGCCAGAAACCGGTCCTAGGATGCTTGATTCCGGTCCAGGGAATTAGGATTTTTCTCAATTTAGTAGTCCTAAATTTAGACTTAGGACTACTAAATTGAGAAAAATCCTAATTTTAAGACTTTCGGTATTCACAGAAGGCATTTAGGAGTCCTAAAGTTAGGAGTCCTAACTATACTACTACTAAACTGAGAAAAATCCTGATTTTAAGACTTTCGGTATTCACAGAAGGCACTTAGGAGTCCTAAAGTTAGGACTCCTAACTTCTGTGAATGCCGAAATGAGTAAGTGCCTTCTGTGAATACCAAAATGAGTAAGTGCCTTCTGTGAATACCAAAATGGTAGTAAGTTTAGGATTTAGTCTTAAGTTAGTTCTGTGAATCGGGCCCTGAGTGTCTGGGTGGGTGTGTGAGGGTGTGTTTGACTGCCTGTATGGATGAGTGGATGGGTGTCAGTGGCTGTATGGGGTTTGTGAGTGCATGTGTGAGGAGCTGTATGGCTGAGTGAGTGTGTGTATGGCTGTTTCGGTGAGCAAGTAGAAGTATCAGTGGTATAGGGGTAAGGAACTGGCTATGTGAAAGGCCATATAGGTGAGTGATGGGGTACATGAGTGACTGTATGGGTGAGTAGCTGAATGTGAGAGTGGCTGTATCGGTGAGTGTGTGCTTGTGTCAGTGACTCTATAGGTGAGTGAGCATGTGTTAGTATCTGTATGAGTAAGTAGGTGAGTGAGTGTGTGTGTAACTGCATTGGTAAGAAAGTGGTTGTGTGATTGACTGTATGGGTGAGTGAGTAGGTGTGTGAATAGCTCTATGGGTGACAGACACAGTGTGTGAGTGGCTGTATGGGTGAATGAGTGGATATGTCAGTGGCTGTATTAGTGACTGAGTGGGTATATGAGTGACTGTATGGGTGAACGAGTGAATTTGTGTGTAAAACTATAAATAAGTGAGTGGGTGTTTAAGTTCTGGTATGGGTCTGTGAATGGATTTGTGAATGTTTGTGTGGGAGAGTGATTCTGTGGATGACGTCATCAGTGATATCATTTTAGATATCATCAATGACATCATTGTCCATGTTATGAGTGACGCCTCATCCTTTACATCCCTCGCCACAGCCACAGCCACATCACCGCCCACCTGAGGGACCTGTACTGGCTCCCCGTCAACAAGAGGATTACCTTCAAGCTCCTCACTCACACTCACAAGGCACTCCACAACGTCGGACCAGCATACCTCAACGAACAACTCACCTTCTACACTCCCAACCGCCTGCTTCACTCCATGGATTTCGCCCTCGCCACCGTTCCTCACATCCACCGAACGACCACCGGCAGCAGATCCTTCTCTCAACTCACCGCCAAGACATGGAACACCCTCCCCATCCACTTGCGACAGACCCAGGACCTGATGACCTTCAGGAGACTTCTCAAGACCTGGTTGTTTGAACAGTAGCAGCACCCTCCCCTCAGCGCCTTGAGACCCTCACGGGTGAGTAGCGGGCTCTACAAATGTTTGATTGATTGATTGATTAATTGATTGACTGAATATGTGAGGTCATATGCAGTGCATTGTGGGGGGCATGTATATAACTATAACTGCTGAATTTCAAAGGTTTTGTACAGGTGAAACCTGAGCCTAACTATAATGTCTCTGGAACCTTTGTTTTTGTCATTAACTTGCTAAGGTTTTTTAAATTCTATTTTGTAACTATAATGTCCTGGTAACCTTTGGGTTTTTTCACTGAATTTCTAAGTTTTTTAAAATGCTAATTCCTAACTATGACATCCCTGGAACCTTTGGTTTTTTCAGTCAATTTCTATTGGTCTCCAAGGACCCTCTAGAGTCAAGGGGACATTATCTCACAACCAGTGGTGCCCAAGGAGGAGCATTTGTAGAGTGGTGGAGAAAGGGGGCAGGGTCTCTGGCGAGTTGATGGTCTTTTATTTTTATTTTTTGTTTTCCTTTTTTAAGGAAGAGGGGCTGTATAGCCGCCCTTCCCTTGGCCGATTTCTGCCTGGGGACCCAATACCCAGGGCCAGGCATTTTTATAATGGGGTAGGGGGCCGCATGGTCCTCCCCAGACCATTTTGATCCCTGGGAACCTCATCCTCGGGGCCAGCCCTTTTTTTTTCAAGCGATGGGGCCCCAGAACCAAGCCTGTACTGTTTTAGCCCTGGTCCCACTCAGGGCACCCAGTACTCATGTTGGGGACTGTGGGGAGCGTCTTGCCTTCTGCAGGAGCCGACATTGCTTTTGGATAGAGGGAGCTGCTGAACACGCAGCTCCCTCTGCCAAAAAGCAATTCTGCTCTGCTTTAAGTAAGCAAGAGCATTTTACATGCTCTCGCTTACTCGAAGCTGAGCAGAGTTTGCTATTGCTTAGAAAGCTGAAATGTCTTGGGGGTGGGAAACCTGGGGCAACCCTGATGCTGGCCCTGGGGGGTGGAAGTCCTTGGGGCCATCTTTTTTCCCCAAGGAGGTGTTGGTCCCCGGGGCTGCGGGGGGGGCGACCAAGCCCCTGCATTATTTCAAGTGAAGCCCCAGGGAGGTAGCAGTGCCCCGGGCTGGGGGGTCCAAAAGACACCCCCTATTTATAAAATTCTAAGCCACTGGGAGGTGCTGGTCCCCAGGGCAGCTGGGGAGGCCATACGGGCGTCCCCACATTTCTTTATAAAGAAGCTCCTGGGAGGTGCTCTCCTATGTGCACAAAATGCCCCCGGGACCTGGCCAACACGGAGCCTATAATTAGCGAAGCGTAGAAGCCCGCTTTTTGTTTAAAAACAAAGAAATTGGCAGGGTTTGATGATCCAGCACATGCCCTGCCAAATAAGTAAAATAGAAATATTATAGGGCCCGGGGGAGCAGTCAGGGACCACAGCGGCCTTGAGGCTCCCTGTGGTCATCAACACTTGTAAGTGGGTACATAATAGAGGCTGTGCTCGGGGGATGGGATCCCTGGGGGGTGAAATTGGCCCAGGATAGTGGCCGCTTGCCCCCTCCCTTTAATTTCTTGCACCAGGGAATGTAGTCCCCGGGGCTGAACGGCTCCCTCTCCGGGTTAAATGAATAAATAAATAAATAAATATTAACATTGCAAGTTACGTAAGCCCGCCCCCAACCCCTAACCCCTCCACTCTGCAAATGTTTCTCCTTACAGTGCACACTGCTAGTAGGGGGATGAAGCCCCCTTGGCTCCAGAGGGTCCTTGCGGCCAACAAGCCCTCCTGTTCTTTCCAGTAAGTCCCACATGGTGGGATTGCTGAGACATCTTCGGAGGCCAAGCCCCCTTTCTCCACCACTCTGAAAATGCACCTCCTGGCACACTGCCAGTTGGGGGATGAAGTCCCCTTGGATGCTGAGGGTCCTTGGGGGATACAAGCTCCTCTGTTACTTCCAGTAAGTCCCACGCAGAGTGATTGCTGAGAGGACATCGGAGGCCGCACCCCTTTCTCCACCACTCTGCAAACAAGCTTCCTCTTGCACTGCTGGTTGGGGGATGAAGTCCCCTTGGATGCAGAAGGTTCTTGTGGGCCAAGAACCCCTCCTCTTATCTCAAGTAAGTCCCACACAACAGGATTGCTGTGAGCTGATCAGAGGTGTGCCCCCTTTCTACATTGCTCTGGACATGCAACTCTTTGTGCACTACTGGTTGGGGGGATGAGGTCCCTTTGGAAGCTGAGGCATAGGATACACAACTAGTTTGCTGAGAACTGGTCAGACGCCTGCCCCTTTTCTCTCACACTCTGCAAATGCACCTCCTGGTGCAATATTGGTTGAGGGAGGAAGTCCTCTTGGTTGCTGATGGTCCTTGGGGGTCTAGAACCCCTTCTGTAACCTCCAATAAGTCCCACACAGCGGGATTCCTGAGAGCTGGTTGGAAGCCCCACCCCCTTTCTCCACCATTCTACAAACACAACTACCAGTTAATTATATATAAAAAATCACTCAAAAAACCAAAAGTTACAGGGTTGTTGTAGTTAGGAAATAGATTTTGAAAAGCCTTAGAAATTCACTGAAAAACCAAGGATTAAAGGAGTGTTAAGGGGATGTTATAGTTAGGAAATAGAATTAAAAAAACCTTAGAAATCGATAAAAACAAGGTCACAGAAGTAATAGTTAGGCTAAGATTTCACTTGATTTCACTTTTTCAAAAAAAAGTGTGCCACAAATTCTAGTTGTGCATGATAAGTTTCAGAGCGATCTGTCAATCGGGGGCTGAGAAAAAAGGGTGGTGTAATTAAAATTGTTTTTATTATGTTAATTCCCATAGGGATTTTGAACATGACTACAATCTGAACTGATGGACTGAATTATACCAAATTTGGTAGAAAGCTAGTTCTTGGTCCACAAAGAGTACTTTTTGTTATTTGGTGTAAATCCATTCAGAAGTTTTAGAGTTATTAAAAGAAAAACAAATTTGTATTTATAGAGGCGCAACCCCTCTGTGAATGCTCCCGACCTCATGCTGATATCTGATTGGTTGCCAGCACTTTAACCTCACCGATTGAATTTTTGCAGGGCCCCTGGGGATGGGGTTCCCAGGGCTGAAACCAGACAAAGTGCGAAACAGAGGGCTGAAAAACAAACAGAAAAGGCAAAGCAATGCACAAGAGGGCAAAACAAAGAGCAAAAAAGGCAGAACCGAGGTTAAAAAAACAAGCGTTAAAAGTCAAAACAGAGCGCAAAAAATGAGCAGAAAAGGCAAAACAGAGCAGGAGAGTGCAAAACAGAGGGTGGAAAAATGATGAATGCAGCCCCCCTCCCCAAGCTGATTGTGGCCCCTGGGTACCCTATCCCTCTGGGCCCGAAATTTCTGAAATTGTGGAGGGTGGCTGCGTGGCTCCCCTCCATGGGCTGATTTCAGCCCCGGGAACCCCATCCCCCTGGGCCCAGCCTCTATCCACATCTGTTAGGGACCAAGGGGGGAGCCTCAATGGTCCTGTGGTCCCTGTCAGCTCCCTGCTTCCTGTGGGAGCCAGTATTGCTTTTACACATAGGAAGCTGCTAAACATGCAGCACCCTCTGTGTAAAAGCAATTTTGTTCCACTTCTAGCAAGCAAGAGCATTTTTTATTCTCTTGCTTGCTAGAAGTGGAGCACAGTTTGCTATGGCTTGGCAGGAGTGGTAAAGCTCCCACCAAGCCATAGCAAACAGCTTTGTCCCTGAGTGTACATTATTTTGGCATTGCCCATCTTCATAGAAGGGTGATAAGCAAAATGAATAAAGAGGAGTCTGAGCAACCATTTAGGTTTTTGTCACTTGAACCATGAGTCTGCAATATTATAAATAAATAACCCATTGCCAATTCCAGCACACAAAGGAAGGCCTCTTTGAGTCCTCTTGTTTCCCAAAGATGTAGATAGGTTTTGGTCCTTCTTTTGCATGTTGTTTTAGAGACCAAGACTGTTTATTGTCTTCCAAAAGGAGACGGACCTGTGGAAGCAGAAAATCAAAATAATTGTAGTTTTAGTCTATTCCTGGTAACCCCAGACGTTTAAGACAAACAACGGCACGCAGATATGCTAATTACGAAAATGATAATGAAGTAAATCTCCCAGCATTCATTCTGAATGAAATAATCACCAGTGCAGGAAATATCAAGCTTACCTAAGCCAAACCTATCACATTCATCACTTAAATCATAATTTACCATTAATTGATGAAAATTACCTGTTCCAAGTGTGGTATCCACCTACCTATTTGTGCTTATCTTTTTTTCTCATTGAAGCAACATACATAATTCAATCCTTTGCATCTTCACTTACAGCTGAGCATGTGAATTCAGATTTTGTCATGGGAGGCAGGCATCTTTTCTTATCAGGAAATCCTCTAGAGAGGTCTATTGCTGACTTAGATACCATTGATTCCTCACTACAAAGCCTACAGTTGGCTCTCAGGTTGAATTAGGTTTCTTTCTTTGTCACCTTTCTACAATCAGTCATTAGGTCAAATGCACGTGTTCTCCCTGATTGCTCATCTGTGACATACATACTGGTCTATTTAAGTTTATTTACATTAAACATACACCAACTCTAAAAATAAACATTATTTCCAGGTTTTTTTTCATAGCACCCATTTCTCTTATCTCATTGATTATTTTGAAGTGATTTGAACTGATTTAATCTGGAAGCTAGAAATTCATCCTCAAATCCAGAGTAGCTTTTTAATCTCCACACTTGTAAAGCCTGAGACACTTAACTCATCCATGGTTGTGTCATGTGAAGCCCTACAACTGCTGGATATGAAATGTTTATTCATTTTGATCATTGTCAATCTCTCCTTGTTTTCAGGAGAATGATTGGCCATGAAAATCGCCCAAGCTGCATGCAACACAGGTTCTAAAGTTACACTGACTACAGGACATGCCAGGAAATATATTGCCAGACTGATGAGTTCTGACCACTGTTTCGTCTTCTCATGCTAATAGGTCGATGGGTATTTAATCCAGGTAGACCTCTGTTGGGTCCTCCAAATAATCCTGTGTCCTTTTGTTGAAACTTTTTTTTCTACCTTTTTCTGTACTCCTGTGCACTTGATTTAAATACGTCTATATCCATATACAAACCCATTGCTGATGATGGAAGTGAAGTTGTTGGTGCTGTAGGTTTAGTAGCAGGGACGGTGTTGCCACTAGTGGGTGCTGCTGCTGCAGATGTGGGTGTGACACACATCTCAATTTTGGATCCAGATTGCGCTTTTTAGAATTTTAATGCAGCACTTACGTTTTGCTATGGCATTGAATTTACTATCATCTAGCTCACTCACTTTCCTTACGATCCATTTCTTGTAAATG
This sequence comes from Triturus cristatus, assembly GCF_964204655.1. Classification (NCBI taxonomy): domain Eukaryota; kingdom Metazoa; phylum Chordata; class Amphibia; order Caudata; family Salamandridae; genus Triturus; species Triturus cristatus. The sequence continues at coordinate 483,387,298 of NC_140580.1, read as the reverse complement.
TAGTCATCCACCTTTGGAAAAGGATTAAAGGTGGGTAGCACTATTTTGTATGGTGGCTCCAGTATCATGGTACAGATGTACTTTTTGCTAGATACAATCGCTTTTTGCAGTGTATAACAAATATTTGATTTATCTTTTGCAAACGTTCCTACATCATGTGTAAATACGGAATTGCATGGGTCATGGTACTGTCGAACTTGCTGAGTTATGGCATAGTGGCACTCAGGTAGAAGTGTGTCAGTCTAACATGCACTTCTTCAGTTAGACTGACACACTTCATTTAGAGTGGCACTACATCAGGTACTTTGTTGCTCACATATGCAAAAACACTGTATGTCCTTTTTGCTACGATTTGTTAAACGATGCTTAGTTTATTTTTGGAATATTAAATAGTTGGCAGACGCAAATGGAGCAACTTTATAAAATTTGGATTTGGGCCAGAGGAAGCAATTGGAATTATGAAATATGTGTTATTTGACAAAATGAATAAACTTACAGATTGCTTCCAAAGTAAAGAAAAAAATTGCCCCGCATTTCTTTTGAGTTATAAGTTAATTGTAGTGGTAATTGGTTGTGGTGGCATCCGAGTTTATGAGAGACAGCAGTAATTCTGGTCTAATTTGGAGGATCTGCCCCAACTGAGTGACCTATTGCATGAAACCAAATGCCCAAAAAGCATCCTTAATGGTTGGACCATTAGCTAGCCTTTTCTTAACAACCTTGAAGGAGACACAGTATCCAGTGATGCACACGTAGAGTAGAACCTGACCATTGGTCCGGAAGTCTATCATGACTTGGATCGACAGAAGGTCTCAACAAATTCCAGAAACACCTCTACTTCGACCAAATTCAAAGGCAGGAGGTCAATTGCTAATATTTTGGCCAGGTTCCTATTGTATAAATGGACATTGTCATGGGTTTGGTGGTATGGCGACTCCTTCCTAAACATAGATTTGATAGTGGCTGTTATGATGTTTTTCTGTGAGGATACCTCCACAAATGTCCTACGGGAAGCAAGAAAGCTGCTCAGGTGATTTGGGCTAACTGTATCCCTCTTTTCCTTTTGCTATGCGGCAGTTGCTGTGGGTGATGACTTCCTCACCACCACTTCCTTAAATCAGAAAAAAAATCAAATAAACAAATTATAAGTTGAACACCCTCCATGGTCCACTTAGCCTCTATGGGAGGAAGGGTGAGGAAAGCAAAAATTGAATACATTATTTAAATGCTGTTTGGCTTCCCATCAGGGCCCATAAGACCCCTATGGAAGTTGGCGACAGGCTAAACATCAGATACATAAAATTTAAATATCTGGAGTCACTCGAGGGACCACGTGGCTAATACGGGATGTAGGGGAGGGGAGGGAAGCAAAATATCAAATAAAGTAATCTAAATATAAAATGTCTGGTGTCCCTCCAAGGCCCATGGACCCCCTATTGTAGGCAATGGGACAAAGAGATCATTGAATACATTAATATAAAGTACCTAGAGTTCCTCTAATGTCAATGGGGCACCTGTGGAAGGTAACCAAAAACGAAATACAATAATTAGCTCTGTCCTACTACAATCATACACAATCACAAATACGTTTATCAGATAAAATATTAGGGAAAAATGACATGTGCTTATGCTAATATCAATTTTTCAAGAAATGGTTTTTAAAAGTGGTGTGTAATTATACATATTACGAAACAACTACTGTCTCACCAAGATGGTGGTCACAAACCACATTGCATTGGCCAGTAAGGAAGGAGTCATGGAGAACAAAGACAAAATGGCCACATTTGGCACACACACAGACTCACATACACACACTGACTCAACAAAATGGCCGTCGTCTCATTGCAATTAAAGGAGGAGGCATGTAGAACAGAAACAAAATATCTGCCTTTAAAAAACACACACACATTCCACACACACACACATATGAACACACACACACTGGATTCACCAAATGGCCAATGCTTTATATCCAGCACAGAAGGAGACCAAAGACAAAATGGTTGCCTATGATTCACACTCACCCACACACACACTGGATCCACAATCTGGCCATCACCACATTGCCAGCAAATTACAAGCCATGAAAAACAGAGAGAGTGTGGCTGCCTTGGCTGGGGCCCATCCCCCCTCCACCAACAAAAACCTGCAGGATTGCAGGGAAACTATTTCACAAATATAACCCCAAAATGAGATTGGGTCTTTCTGTGGCCCTAGTATACCATCTGTAAAGCGGCAACAATAAATTCAACAGCACAGCAAAATGGAAACAGTGAGAATAGATGTAGAAATTCCCCAAACCGCAGGAAGTAACAATTACTCCTGCACTTTTAAAACTTGAGGAAAAACAATGAATAACCATCTCACACAAACACACAGAATAATGGGGGGAAAGCACTAGGGAAGAACAAAGGAAAATGTCTGGCTACACTGGCCTTGACTCCTAGAGCCACACCGACCGTAGCCCCACCAGGCACACGCAGAAAAGAAGAAATATTTGGCATGAGTACAAGTCCATCTACATGTCATTCAATAACAAAACATATCTCTAAATAAATTTTTAAAACGTCATCCAAGGCCTACAGCAGACTAGGAATCAAAAAGTAAAACACGGTACTGTATGAAGAAAAAGCTGAATACAATTCACAAAGACAGAATGAAAATGAGGAAATGTTATTAAACCTGACGTCCACCATCCAAAATGTTAATTGTGCCTTACATCGCATGGTGAGCAAAAACACGATGGATTTAGGCCCAGATCTCTGTACTGGGGTGAATGTATGACATTTGTTCTGCATTCTGTCCATCAACTGTTGTTTTTGCATTAAATCTCATAAGGGCCTGCCTGCAATCTCCCTAACTTAAACTGCAGGCCATCAGCAAAACACAAGCAAAATGAAGAAAAACAAAGAGAAACAATAATAGTGGTGCCTGCCCAAACAAACATTTTTCAACAAACTACACTTAACTTACTTGTTTTATCAAAGAAGTAATGATTCCAACTTCCAAGGGTAGATGATACGGCAGAGATTGTAGACAAAGGAAGAGTTAGCCTTTCCTTCCAGAGTTTAAATCCAAAATGACCAAGGGCTGGACAAAACACAGGGAAGAGGCATCCGGACAGGAAAAGGATGTTCATACTGTATGTACAGTGGCCTCACTTTCTATGGCTCTTCCTCTGTGTAACCGAATATGTTTATGGAAAAAGGTCCACTTTGGTTTTAAAATTTCCACGAATGGGTAAAAGTGGGTAAAAACAACTTTTCAAGTTATTTGATTGGTGTTCGCATGAAAGATACACTGCTCACATTTGTGTTGCTTGCGTTGGTATCACACGTCAATCACGTTCTTTCCACGCTCCCTAGATAGGATGTCTTCCCTGAACCCGCATCTCATTTAGGTGAGGCAGCAAAATTACATAATCTTGGGCATTATGCATAATTTTTGCAAAGCACAATTCCAGAGATTAGGCCAAATCACGCCAAAATAATAAAAATCATGCCCTTGCCTACTGCTGAGCATATTTGATTAGAATGTGCTGTAAAACATACCAGCATTCTTTAGAATTAAACTTGGGACTGAAATTTATGAAAATGTGAAGCAACAATTATTGATGCACTTCCAAAGCGGCCGATCACGTTTAGGGTAGATTCATCCAAGGATATAGCCACAGGATGGCCAAGCATCCTCATAATAATGCTTTACCCCCCTAAATGCAATTGGCAGTAGGCACTGCTGGCTATCAGGAGAATGTATTCAAAACAAAGTCTTGGCTTAAGTTAACACTTTCTTTACTTTTGACTATGCTCAGCATGTACGCTTAAACGAAAGTGCCCTGCGTTGTGAATTTTAAATGGTCTTTCTAACAAAAATGCTATATCACAAGGTTTTTCAAATTTCATTTTCTAAAATACGGATCAACCCTATCCATTTTTCAGATCACCAGATTTCTTGTTCCTCTCCACCTTCCACCGCGTTGTTTCATGATCTAAGTGCTCAGAAGTGGATTTAAGATGTAATAGATAAGGAAATAATGACACCAAATGTAACACTAAAAATATAGCTCTAAAAAGGAAGACCCCTACTGACACTAGGAAATCGTCGCAGGCCACTAACAGTGACACGGGGGGGGGGCACAGAAAAAGGGGCAACAAATTGTGATTGTGACACTGCCACAGGACCATCATCACTGACATGGGCATTGATGTAGGTTCAGTGACAAATCTGTACTGACACCAGGACACTAACAAGTGATAACTGACAAAGGGTCATTGGTAAATGTACCCTCTCCCTATGATAATAACAGAGGCAAACAACACTGACAAATGGAACACTGAACAAGGCACACCAATAATTGCATAGGGACAGTGACCCTGGATCACTAATGTTGGGACAGAGGCATCCATTCGGCATTTCCCTGGGATACTGATAGGGGGACCCTAAAATAGAAGCATACACAAATTAAGATAGTAGCACTATGACACAATCCCAGAACGGTGATAGAGATACCATGTTAAACACTCACTCGGGGGACACAATGCTGGTCTACTGCCATGCAATTACTGTCAGATGCCACCACTGGAACACAGACACTAGAACACGAACACAAGGGCACCAACAGTAACTTTGGGATGATGACGTGGAGCTAGTCATATTGGAACATTGACACTAGTCACTCACATAGGGGCCCCTACACTGACAATAGTAACATAGTAACATACTTTATTTGCATGAATAATTAAAACCGTTGCAATAATTTAGTTTAAAAAACACGAATAAATAAGCAAGAAATCAGGTTATCCTATCATACAAAAGCTTGGTTTCGCATATACAATTGAAGAGAGGTTGGCTACATTTTTCAAAATGACATCACTAGAGTATTGTGGTTCCAGGTCCTAGCAAGACAGAAATAGAGTGTAAGTTCTGTGTGCAAAGATCGAAGATAGAAAGATTTCCAGTACAGTTAAATCGGACTCTTGCATGCAGCTCAACCAGACAATGACAGGGACACAATGACGCTAGACTGGGACACCGATACAGGCGCACAGACACAGGTGCACCAGAAATGACCTGGGATGATATTGACTTTGTAACTGTGACACTAGAAAGCTGACACAAACCACAAACATTGATGCTGACAATGACATGAGGCAGTGGCACTGGGAGATTAACACAGGGACACTAGGACATTGACATTAAGGTACTGCTGACACCAGGACACAAAATCAAGACAGTGACACAGTAAAGAGGCGCTATCACAAGGGCAACATTGTAGTTACTGACCTGGGTCACAGACAATGGGATATTGACACATTGACACTGACATGGAGACTCTTACATTAGGACAAAGACATTGATATTGACACTGAAACACAGGGAATGGCATTGGGCATCACAACACTGCCAATAGTTAATGCCATAGCTTTACTGACACTTGGGCAAGTAGAAACTCAAACAGTGGCACTGAAACTAAAGGGGGATACTGACGTTAAGATGCCTACATAGGCAGAAGTAAAATGTCACTGAAGACAATGATGCTAGTAGATTGAATCAGGCCACTGACACTGTGACACGAGTAAATGGGTAAATACTGGCATTGATATTGATACTGGAACAATAGCATGGAGAAACAAACAGAAGTACACAGACACATATGCACTAACACTGAAATGGGGACATTGATAAAAATCACAAAAATTAATGCTTAGAGATTGGGCATGGGCACAAGCATTGGGACACTGACACGGGACGCTACAACAGATGGATGCTGACACTAACACTACGACGTGCGGCAACAAAAGGACACCAGCATGGAGGCACTGACAATGAGTTTCTGGCACTAAAACACCAAAACTGTCACATGGAAACAGCCATTCAGAATACAGACACAAGGGCACAAATCATTTGCACATGAATACTGATGGGAGACTCTGATACAGGGATGCTGCAACACTGGCACAATAACACTGACTTGGGAAACTTTACAAAGGGGAAAGAGAAATCAAAATAGCCACAGATACTGAGAAACACGGACACTAGGGCAGTTTAGGTGACTTGGGGACATTTCCTTCGGAAATGTGTCACTAGGACAATGACACAGACATTGTGATAGGGATATTGGCACTGCGGCAATGAAGAAGGTACACTGAAAGTGGCAAGGACTGTCTGTTGTAGACATAGAGGCACCAACATTTATATGGTAGGGTAACATTTTGAACACGGACATTGGGACACTGACAGACATTTGGACTGATATAGAAATTTAGTAAATGATAGTGCAACTCTGAGACTGAGACATGAGGATTTATGGTCAGAGGGCCACTGACCTCATCACAAAAACTTGCACATGATCACTGACACTTGGACAGGCAGACACAGGGACACTAATTTGGGTACACAAAGCCTAGATCATGGAGAAAGAAGAGGAGGCAAAGGACACTTGAACCATAGATATTAGAACAAGCAAATCTATTGTCCCACCTAGGTAGCAATTTTCTTTACCAGCCTTCTTCACTAAGAGGGCATAAGTCTGGCAAATGCAACTCATCATCAATGATTCCTAACATTTAACAAATAACAGATAATAAGGGAGCATATTAACTTCCACACATGATGGCTCTTGAGCCCTATCCAAAATACCCCCAATACCTCCACGGGCAAGGAGAGTTTGCACAATACACATTTTCCTTTTACAGTACTGGGAGAAGGCGACATGCCTTCTGCTGTCACAGTGTAGAAAAAGGGGTGGTCAATCTGGTGGGTCTCTTTATTCCCCTGTTGGTTTAGGGTTCTTCATTTAAATTCCAATGCATTCTACCTATCCAGTCAATTTGGAAGCACTACGAAGTCAGCCAGAGAAAGTGAAAGAGAGCAGTGCAGAGTGAGGTCCTAGAACCAAAATATATCACTGCCACTGACTGTAAATGGCCTGGGGTCTATGCAGTGCTACTGCATGTCCTACCACCATATACTTTCTGTCACTGCAATGAAGCTGACATGCGGACCCAAGAGGGAAGAAACCCTTTGAAAGTGGAAGGTGCTATAAATGTCATTGGTCAGGGCACAAAGGAGGAAATTTCTAGTGCACCACAAAAGCATTCAATATTGAGCATTTTGCAGATATGGCTAGTGCAGCATTGGTGGAGCTAGTTTCCAGGAGGAGAGGTTAGAACATGGCCTAGTTTTCTTTGGTAGGGAGGTAGACCTAGAATATAAGCTGGTGTTCACTTAGAGTTCACAGAAGTACTTTCAGAGGATCTCAGTGAACAAGGAGCTGGTCAATGGTGTAACATATATCTGTTCCTGGTTGTGAAATGATTGGTCTCCACAGAACAGTACTTGAAGGGAGAGATCTGTACAATAAGGAATGTCTATGAAGGATAGGGACTGCCCTATGGCCATGTGTAGAGTAGGAATGTTAGCCAGAGTAATGTAGCTCAATATGTATCATTATTTATAGATTTTCAGCTGTGGTAGCTTACTACCCTTACTCCAGAAGCCCCAGAGGGTGAGAGCACTCAGTTACTCCTACAAGCATCTCTGTGTGTGCTTGTGTGAATCTGTGAGCCAGGGTTTACCTAATTTGACAGGAGAGAGCCCAAAGACAAGTGTCCGTGAGGAACTGCTTCCGGCACTATTAGGGGGAAAGGTAACAAGAGACCTTGATCATGCAGACCACAGTGTGGCACGGGCAGAGTGTGTCACCCTTGATGTTGGCTGTGTGTGCATTGTGGAAGTCCTAGACTGTGGGGCAGGTATTCAGTCTCAGAGTACAGATCCTGCACTGAAGAGCAAGTTTCAGGTAGGGGTGGGTGGAAAAATTAAATCCACTTGCGGAGTTTGTGGAGTTCAGCAACTCTGTGCTCCATGTGTAACGTGATGCTCCCACTAAATTCTGCCATCCGGCGCATAGCAGAATTATTTTTCCATTGGCGTGCACAAGACTTGTTTTGGGGTGTGCTGGCAAGTGCTACAAGACTTGCACACCACTAGCGCGTCCACAATTTGACACCTGCAAAGTCGACTTCCCCCATCGCCATCACCTTTTTCATGACGCCAGAGAGCATGATCAACCACAGTGGCACCTCAAGCAGATTCTCTACTCAAGAAGCAGATAAATCGCTTCAAAAAGATGTTTTCAAGTTTATATTCTACTCCAATGGGCCATTTAAGTTGTTTTTTAGTGCGAGAAGTCTTTTAATATTTTACTTTTTTTCAACAAGAAGGAAGTGACCCAGAGACTTCAACTTCCTGTCACTGCCCAGCAGGCTCCTCCTACTGCTTTCTCTATCTCCTGATCACTGGATTTGAAGCTGGAAGGATCACTCTCTTTATCTGCTGTATATATACTATTGGATTTAAGGACTTTTTTGCGATATCACAGGTAAGTTGAAAAATTGCTATATAAGTGTTTTGTTTGTTTGATAGAGAGCATGCACCAATAGGTATTTGTACTTTTATTCAATTTTTTAATTTATTGAGATGGGTTTTGAAAAGAAAAAATGTTGCACAGTTCAGCAAATTTCCTTCATATTTGTTCATAAATATGCAATATTCTAATTTATTCCATTATGTAGCCTAGTCTTCCAATGGGTCATCCAGCCACTAGGCCCAGGACTCATCATGGGCGCATGAAACAACTGTTTCTGTGGTTTAAAACATAATTTAGAGCGAGATATCATTGAATTATATTGCATTTAAAAATGTTTTTTTTTTAGGTATTTCTGTTTTTGTTCTGCAAAAAGTGGTTAGGTGGGGTCATATTTGATACCTTGGGAGGATGTGTGTTGCTATAAACTAATTTATAGCTCAGTTAATTTTCATTTTTGGCATTGCTGAATTATTTGTTGATTTTTCTTCAGTGTTTCCATGCCTCCAGTGAGTGTGTTTTCTGTAATCCACCATTTGTCCATGTTCACCATGCCATGTGGCCAGGGCCCATTTTGTGTGGTCGGTGTCCATAGGCCTGCTGAGATCGTTGTTTTCCAAGCCTTCTTGCTTGTTGTTTGACCATGTGGCCGGCAACAATTTTTTGTAGCCAGCCAGTGTGCTTTTGCAATAGGCCTAAATGTGTTATTTGTGGTGGCCATGCCTCCTTGTTGGTTGTTGCTGTTTGACCATGTAGTCAGTGGCCATTTTGTGTAGTCAGCCAGTGTGCTTTGGCCATGGGCCTGCATGTGTTCTTTGTTGTGGCTATGCCTTCTTGCTTGTTGTTGTTGGTTGACCATGTGGCCAGCGCCCATTTTGTGTATCCAGCCACCGTGCTTTTGCCATAGGCCTGCATCTGTTCTTCTTTGTTGTCCATACTTATTTTCTTGCCGTTTAACCATATTGCTGGTGGCCATATTGTATACATTCAAACAACAAGAGAGGGAGGGTACTCTGCTACTCTTAATCCCCCAGGGAAATACCTCAATAAACAACAAAAGAGAGCTACAGAACAAAAGATGGTAAACAAATCACTCAATGTTTGCAAAAGAACCCTCACTCACCAACCTAGTGGTGACATGCTTCATCATTGGGTTCCCACCAGAGAGGCCGAATGCCTCCCTGGTGTGCTACTACACCTGTGTTACAGCAGAGCTGGTTTTTAAAATGATATGTAAGTGCAAAAAAGTGAGTGCAATGTAGTGATGTTAAAAATGTGCCATGATTTTATCCAAAAAGACTTTATGAATGGAAAATCTGCCACAGAAAAAGGGGAGGATAAAACACTGGAATAATCGATCAGGTGTATCCGTTAGGTGAAAGTGATGAAAGAAGGACAAGTTGATCAACATGTTTCTGCCAATTATGTGCGTTTTAGCAGGGCATTGTTGTGGCCTCTGGCTCTGCCTCCCTGCTTACTGTTGTTGGTTGATCACGTGGCCGTGTCCATTATGTGCAGCCACCCTTAGTTCACTAATTCCCAGTTTTTATTCAAAGCCGTTTTCTAGGGAGATTGATCAGTGATGGCTATGCCTTTTTATTACTCTCCCTTTTATTTTTTACTTTTCTCTGATATCATTTTAATAATGTTTGATTACCATTGCACTATATGTATATACAGTGTTTTATATTATATGTATTTTTTTGTCTTGCACCTTCTTGCCTCCCAATGGGTTTCTCATAGTCCCCTAGTACAACAATAATTAATTTTTGTATACATTTTTTTTATTTTCATTTGTATTTTACATTTTTTGAAAAAATATTTGAATTTGAATTCTTTTTTACATTTTCCCTTCACCCATCCACTCATTCACCCCCTCAACAACATTTATTTTTTAAGTATTATTTCATTTTCACCTGGACTCCTGCCTGCCATATGTGCACACACACCAGCATTAATTTGTTAAGGATTATTCCATTTCCTCCATGGGCCCAATTGCCTGCCATAGGCGCACACCAGCATTCGTTTTTTAGTAATTATTCCATTTTCCCCAGCACCTCTCTGATTGCTACAGATGTTTCCCTGGCCTAGACGAACTTAAGCAAACATTTACATCTGTATGTCTTTATCCTGATGATTGGAAATGAGGAGTTTTTTTTATGGTGGTGTGTTTTAATCTAGGAATGGATACACTATTGTTAATAATTATTTAGGCTAATAATTACTTCAGCAACCACAGTAAACTATATTGTATTTGCCTGTGGATTTGAACTGCAACAATGCAAGGTTTCACTAAAGGTTTTTAAAACTTGTTTGCTTTTAAGTGCACAAAAGACATCACACAGAGTACTGCTGGACAGAAGGCCTATACAAAGTGACGTGACCACACATGTGATGTGATTCCTCCAATCTCTTACATTTGTGCATCTAAGTGCCACTGCCAACTAACAGCTTCAAGGTGGCCCCAAAGAAAGATGCTGCCAAGAAAGTGTCCAGTGAGAAGAAGCAGCTTTCCATCACTGGTGTGCCGACCAGAAACTTTTTCCACAATCTTGTGCCTGCCACACCTGCCTCCGGGGAGCAAGCTGAGAGCAGCACTCTTGCATCAACGGCGCCAACCCAACCTAAGCCCATATCTGGCAGCGAGGCAGCCACTGCAATCATGTTGACGCTGAAGTGCGGTGACATTGAATTGGATTTGTCTCTATTGCAAAGTAGCACCTCATTGTTGCAGGAAACTGAGCTCAGTGGACAACAGCTGCAGCCAGTAATAGTAATTCTTTCTGAAGTTCAGCAGACCAGAACCTCCTCCTTTAGAACCCTTGGCTTTCAGATCTCCTGCAAGGAAAAAGGAATGGTTGTCTACCATCTTCTCCAAGCCCCCCTTCTGATGATCTGAACATTGTTTGGACCCTGAATGAGTCCAAGACATGCCAGTAGAAGCTTAGGAAAAAGAAAGTTCCTGAAAGTCTTACAATTATGGAAGGGGATGAGGATGATGAGCCAGTCATTGTGGAAGTTGACCCAGAGGAGACCAAGATCACCCCTCATATTCAACCTGCTGCGGGGTATGTGGCACCATCACCAGTACCAACTCCAATATTTGTGATGCCCCCTCTGAGACCTGAATCCACAACTAGCTCAGTAGAAGTACGGCCTGCAGAGAGACAATTGTTGACATGCCCACCTACATCCATTTCTTCAGGCATTGGCAATGGCACAAGGCCCACTGATAAAGTTCTCCTCCCCAGTTTGGGACTTTTTTACAATTAGCAAGCAGGAGGATAACACTGCAATATGTTCCATTTGCCACATGAGTGTTCATCGAGGGAAAACTGGTTCACACTATTGTATTGGAGGCGAAACAACTCATATGGAAAAACACCACACAATCTGGTAGGGGATGCACCTTAAAGAAATTGCTTTGGGTAGTGGTGGTGATGAGAGTGAGGAATCAACTCCGGTGCCGGTTGGAGGTGAAAGTGATGAGGAAGAAGAGAGTGAAATGTTCTTTATGCATAGCAGCACTGTCCCCAGCACTGCATCAGCTGGACCTATTTTGACAGAGTTGCTTATCCAGCACTCCAAGACAATGTGCTACAATTGGTTGGACAAGCTTTTCAGCAGAGTGCTGTTCACACTATCCACCTGACAACAGACATGCAAATCAGTTGTAAAGCCACTGATTGCATGTGTATCACTGCACCTTAGAACTCTCTTGTGGGTGTTAGACAACAGGTCTCAGCACTGAAGAAAGTTTTAAGGGCGGTCAGTAGCTATGTTCGACATTGAGAAATCCTATATTGCTGCAAACCTATTGGAAGACTTTAACAGCAAGATGTTTGGACGGCTGTGACCGAGAGGTCTCAGAATTAGATTTGTTGACATTGACAATGGCAGTAATATAGTTAAGGCCATGGCAGATTGTAAATATTTAAGGGTCCTCTGTTTGGCGCAATGCATCCACCTTATTGTACAGGACTTTCTAAAAAAGAAGACGTAGTCAGCAACTTACTGACCCCCTGTAGCTGAATTTGCACACACTTCAGTGATTCTTTTAAAGCACAGACGCCACTGAGACTCATTCAGAGTGATAATAGTGTACCGGTTAAAACCCTCATACAGGAGGTGCCAACATGTTGGAACTCAAACAATCACATGTTGCAATGTTTGTTTGAGTTGTACAAATCAATTAATGAGTATGCTATTCAAAGAGGAGGGGATGCAATATGAAAATCATGTCCATTGTGATTGACAAATGGGGCCTAGGTAAATGCCTCATAGAGATGCTACTTCTTTTTGAGGTTTTCACACAGTAAGTCAGCAAGTAGAACAGTACAGTGGGATAAGCTATCATGCTGTTGCATCTGCTACAGGACCAGTTAAAAATGGTGGCTGAAAACTTTGAAGAAGAAAAGTGAATCTAGAATGTCCTGATGTTAAACCTTACATGGGGGCAAGACTATTGATCTTGTGGGGTTCTTTGTGGCCAACATTAAATTCAAGAGAAATGTTATCCTGGGCAAAAGTTTTGCCCCAGTTAAAGGTGACACCATTCTTAGCTGGCCACTTCAGAAATCATCAGGCATGTTGCCAGATACCAAAGCCTCGCCCCAGATTAATTACCAAAAATCAGGACAGATGAAGGCAGATCTTTGTTTGATTTTGCTAAAGACTTTACAGAGGTATTTTCAGTTAGAATGGGATGTGTGGTAGGGTATGTTCATTGTATCTAACTTAAATAAGATGCTAAACCTGTCTCTTGCAAGGTAAGAAATTGTCTGGTACATCCATAAATAGATAAGGCTATGCATTGACTTGAGACAGCTAAACAAACAAGTGGTGGAGGACAGGTTTCCCCTACCTAATATCACTGAAATGGTGAGCATTGTGAGTGGTGCTAAGTTCTTTTCCACGTTGGCTCTCCCCTCAGTTCTCCCCAACCAGGTGAGGTTGAGCTCAAGGAACTACACTGCGTTCATATTACCCTTTGGAATTTTCATTTTAATCCGCATGCCTTTTGGGTTATATTCTGCTGCGTCCGTCTCTCAGAGATTGATGTGTAACATTCCAGGAAGCACACCAGGGGTAACGTTCTTCCAGGATTCCGTTCTAGTTTACAGTGACACATTGGCATCTCATGTTGAAAAGGTCAGGAAAGTGCTGCGTGGGTTGAGCAGTAAGGGGATTATACTAAAATTGAGGAAGTGTAAATTTTGTGTTCAGGAAATATATTATCTATGTCATATCAGTTCAGCCTGGGTGTCATACTCAAGGATAGTTTGGTTAAGACCATTTTTGAACTTGCATCTTCTGAGATTAAGTCCAAGATACAAACCTTTCTTGGTATGGCTGAGTCTGCAGTAGATTTGTTGAAACCTTTGCCAAACGCACGTCTGCCAACAAGGCCTTGCTCAGGGAACGGGTCTGTTTGAATGGACGGAGGAGTTCCAATGTTAGTTTGAGAATGTTAAAAAGAGGTTGTGTGCTGTTCAGCACTTTAGATTTTTTGTGCCAGGACAGCCTTGTTATCTTCTCACCGATGCCAGTGGGGCAGGCCAAGCGTCTGTGCCCCAACAGGTTTAGGAGGCTGATTTTGTCACCATTACATGTGTTTCAAGGTCTCTCAAAGGGACAGAAAGCAATTATTCAAATATTGAAAAAGAGGCTTTAGCATTGTATTGGAGTGTCAAGAGGTTTAGACAGTTCTTATGGGGCTTGGAATTTGTTGTGAGGACAAATCATAAGTCTTTACAAGACGTTTTCAATAAGAAAGGCCTGGATAATGTATTTACACGTATTAGTGAGTGGCTGGTGGGTCTGAAGGATTTTATTTTCAGTGTGGAGTATATTCCTGGGGTGGAAAAGAAGATGGTGGATTGTCTGTCGTGCTTGGTCAGGAAGAATGTTGAAGAGGAGGAAAATGAGGTGGGAGTTTGCTGGTGAAAGAATGAGGATATAAAGGTTTGTGTTGTCACTGGAGGGTGTATTTCAGAAGGTGAGTGGTGAAGATGTGGTTCTGGCCAAAGTGCAGAACATTGAACAATGTATTGGTGAGTGGGTGAAAGGGGATTTGGCGATGTTTGAGACTGTCAAAGATGAATTATCTGTGAGCAGTGATGTTGCGTTGAGGGGAAATCGGTTGGTTGTCCTGGAAGGTCTGAAGACTAAGTTACTGGACATGGATGAGGGACATCAAGGCATTGGCAAAACAAAGGAATGGTTGACAGAGGTGTATTTGTGACCTGGGATGGGTTTGCAGGCTGAAAGGTTAGTGAGAGAATTTTTAAATTGCAGACTCAGTGATAATAGTAAGAAAGTAAGGACAGCCCTTTTAGTGTGTAGGGAGATTCCTTGTGCTGTATGGGAAGAAATCTCAATGGATATTATTGGGCCTATTGATTACAAGGAAGGAAATCACAGATATGTATTTTCCCTCATGGACACACTGTCCAGATGGACTGTAGTAAATAGGGTAAATGACATTACGACCCACTTGGTGTGCAAGCTTCTGGAAGGAGTATTCTACAGTGAGGGCTTTCCTACCTTAATTCTCATGGACAATGGGGTCTTTTCTCCAACAAGGAGGCATTGTCCATAAGAAGAGCTCTCTGTACCACCCAGAAACTAATGAAATGATTGATAAATTTGATCACACTTAGAAAATTTGCATTCAAATTTCTAAGAACGTGTGATAACCATCATAAATTTAGCTTAACCCAACTCCTCACATCGCAGTCTATCGTGGGAAAATAACTCTGTGTTAACGTGGTATTCTCAACACGGCGGCACCATGCGACACACCCACGACAATGCGTCAAATGAACGTGCTAAAATCAATGCTACGCCTCAAAAACACGAAACATGAATGCGAAAATAATGGCGATGACGCCATTCACGATACAAAAATCAGCAAAAACCAGCCACAGGCCTGCAAATCCCACACGTCATGCAGGAAAATACACCATAAAAGTTGAAAAAAAAACACTAACAAAAGCCAAACAACAGCGAAGCACAATGGAGTTAGCCAGAGCAAGTGCAGAGGACAACTGAACCCCACAAGTCCCCCGGAGGACCTGCCTGGGACCTCTGGGTCAGGGAAGGGCAAGGACAAGAAGAGTAGGAAGAAGCAGTTCGGTACACAGGAAAACAGGATCCTGATAACGAAGGTGATAGAACACCATCACTGTGTCACTGGCAACTTAAAATGGAATATGGCAGACCATCGTGGACAAAGTGAATGCAGTCGGAGTGCTGAAGAGGACAATGGAAGGGGTCAAGAGGTGCTGGAATGATGTCAAGCGCAAAACAAGCAGAAACACGCAAACAACCGGAAGGCAGAAATGCAGACTGGGGTGTGGCAGTCCAGCGCCACAGGAGGAGCTGGACGAGATGTAAGAAATGGTGCCCACAGTCATCAGTGGGGAGACGGTGGCAGGAGTTGGGGGACCGGACACTGCTCAACATGACCGGACACAACAGCAACAGGGTAAGTAACGACCAGGGACTGGGGGGATGGGACACATAAACAAATAAACATAGCACATCTGCGGACAAACCATGCCCCAGACCCCCAAATCCCACCAAGAGGCCAATGCGCCCAATTATGCAACATTCTAGCACTGCAGAAGCACAGAAGCCAGAGGCACACCTCATGTAAGGGCCAATGGGCAACGAAATCAGAGCTGCAGGGGCGACACACCCAAAATGCGGCACACACACATTACATGCAGAGCACATCAACATTGACTACGTCCACAATAGAACAGAGGACACAACTGGGGCCGCATGTGCATAGAAACTGGCCAATCACATTTGGCATGCAGGGAAATATGAGTTTACAATGTACAACTACATACATACATCCGTGCTGTAGTCGGAATGTCCACTGTCCCGCATCAAATAGGCAGCACCCCCCAAACAGTCACAATGTACACTGTCATGCAGTCTGAATGTAAACATGTTCAACATACATGTGAACACAATGTTAGACTGCATCTCCCCTTCACATTGCAGGGGGAAATCCAACACCTCCTGCAGAGCAGTCTGAACCTCTCTTCTCTGCTGACGAAGAGGACCACCACACCTTCGACTCCGACGCCCTCCAACAGCTTGTGAAGAGCCTCTGCAGCCCACTTCCAGGAGCAGGGCCACCCAGCTGCTACGAGCAGAACCCAACCCCTGCACAGAGCACACAGCAGGCAGCACCCACCACCACGACTGCCTCCCAGAGCCCCCACGACAAACACATGGCCTTCCAACGCCATGTGTTGGGGTGCCAGGAGAAGCTGACTGAACAAGTGCAGGTGGGGTTTGACCGCATGGCAGACAAACTAGACACGATATGTGGGTATCTAAATCCCATCAGGGACCACTCACAGTCCCTAACAGACATCCACAGTCCGCTCCATGCTCTCCAACGAACCATGGCTGACATCGCTAGAGTCCTGACTCTGTGACAAGAACAACTGTCTAGTCAGAGTGCCTCCAAGGTACTCGCCTGGGAGTTGGGACTCATGCGGAGGTTTATGGAGAACATGGAGCGGACGCAGGCAGAAAGAGCGGCTGCCATGGCTGCACACCAGCGAGAGGTAGCTGGGTCCCTCAATGCCATAAAGACCCTCCTCATGGCATTACTGCCACAAGACCTGGTGCTGATGCATGCTGCTGCTACCACTCCATTCACATCTCCGGTCCCTGATATGTCAGTGCCACATATTGCTGGAGACAGAACACCACCACCCACATGTGAGGCACATGCAACAGCAGGGACGAAGATGCAGATGAATCTGCCCCCGTTGTCAGAAAGACGCAGTAGCATTCATCTCCGCCATGTGGCCTGTTTCTGCTTGGTTCTGCCCTCTGCATCATCACCTTCCACTGTAACCCGATGCACTCTGCGACACTCACCTTGGACCTCGACATGGACTGCCATATTCTGTTTGGTCACCAATGACACAGCTATCAGACTGCGGACTGAACTCCTCCTCTTCTGATGTACTTGTCATTCCCTGAAGGACTCGGGCTGGCACTCCACAGGCCAACAATGTGAAGTGGGGTTTGCATGGCCCTGTACTGCTCCAGTTGCAACACTCCTCTGAATGTGCAATAAACATTCATGTTAACACAGATGTGTCATGTCCATGATCCTTCAAGTGTGGAAGTATGGATGTATGTAGGGTCAGTGATTCCCCCTTGCGTCCATGTTGCTCATGTTGTGGGGCTTGGGTGACACATTGCCGATCACGGTGCGGGTGACGCCAACACGACTACAGGGACACATCCATTAATCACTTCCTTGTCCAGCCCAGGACGGAACCACGCCCAGAGCCCCAGGTTCATTGTTCACAAACATACGCTGGACTGGCATACACCAGGACAGCCCATTCTGCTTATGTTCATTGGGGGGACGACAACGCTACATGTCCCAGGTCTTCCCTGTAGGGATCTGCTGTTCACAGGTCGAGTTGTCGGCATGCCACAGCCACGGCTGGTTTACACCCACACCACACCCATCCAGCACAGGCGTCACAGGACATGTGACCCTGCCAATAAAAAGGGCCGAGCGCATGTGCTGGATGCCATTTCCACTCTCTAACTTGGTGTCTCTGTGTGATTCTCATTTATGCATGAGGGCCTAGGGCCCTGCCACCTCACATTGACCAGGGCCAGGGGTGACATGATGCAGTCCGCATCACGGGATTCAGTCATGAAGGGTCCATGGCTAGTGGTGCACAGCCTTGGTGGTACCAGATACACTGCGGCAGGCACAGGCACACCGCCACGGGAAGGTGTCTCGCAGTGCAGTGAGATAGGGGCACCTGAAATGCTGAACGGGTGTGCAGCCTGCGATGATGCACCGTCCTTGCGGTCTGGACTGGTAAAGATTAGTGTGTACCCTGATGGACCGCAGTGTAGGCATGAGCCAGCGGGCAGTGCGGGCCTCCCGCCATGTGGTGTTGCCTCACGGGTCACAGAGTTAGTGGCACCTATAGGGCTGAGCGGGTGTGCAGCCTGCGATGATGCCGTGTGCACTAATATGGTCTCTGCCATTGCGTAATCAAGACCCAGAATCAAGTGTGTGACCTGGTGGCCCGAGGTGCGGGGCTGCATGATGTGGAGAGTGCGATGGTCGTGGGCCTTGAGCATGGTGATCCCACCAGCACGTGGTGTGCCCTTTTGGAGACACGACGGTTATGGAAGGTGAGCAGTGAGGCCTGGTTGAGCAGGGGCGGGTAATCACTGGGAGACAGGAGGGGCTGGGGTGCGGCAGCCTGTGTGCGCAGGGGCAGGCAAGCAATGATGGCATGTGCAACTGTATGGACTCTGCCATTTACGTCTCTGTGAACTGTTGCAGATAAGGGACCTGGGGGACTGCAGTGTATACCGGCACGTAGTTGGAGACACACCGGTGGCAGCAGGTGAGCAGTGAGGCCTGGGTCCGCACTGTCAGCACTCTCTCTCCCTCTCTTTCTCTCTCCTACTCTCCCTCTCTCTTTCACTCTCCCTCTCTCTCCCTCTCTTTCTCTCTCCCCCTCTCTCCCTCTCTCTCTCTTTTGCTCTCTCTCTCTCTGCACTTTGATGGGCGCATGACACACCTTCTTATCTGTATTTCTGTCTTGCAGGCTGTGACTTACAGAATGCCCAGAGAAGACCCACTGTGCCTCTTCAGAATTGTTGTTTTTTGTTTAATCTGTAATAAACGTTTTATTTGGATTATATTATATGAATGTATAATTTCCCTTTTTCTGGCCACACCTGTTTGTTAGGTGTTGTGATTGTGTGACTTCAGGCAACTTGTTTGGTTCATGGTTTCGTGGAGTTGATGTGTATTATCTTTGTCCAAAGGGGGGGGTCCTGGAGGTGGTGGCGGTGGGTGTTGTTGCCCTATTGGGGCTCCGAGCTGCATGTTCAGTTGCTCGGTGGCATCTGTTGTTCTTCATGTTTGGCTATGGGCTGTGCTCCCTTGTCTGCTGCCGGTTGTCGTCCGACTTTACACCAGGTCAGTGCAGGTGTTCAAATCCTGCTGCTAACGCGCCTTATCACATGTTTTGTGATCTTATCACCGATCTGGGTGGTCGTTGAGAATGTTGTGGAGTGGTGTTGTCGCCGCTTTTTGCACGGGAATGCATACTCTACAGCTCATTAGTGTTAGTTGCCGGGGTCATCCGTGGCGATGTTTTTTGCAACTGCTATCGCAGGTAAACTGCTGATATGGGCTGTTAGCACCAGCTTGTGAATGGGGCAATAATTTTATCGTGACTTTGGCTTCGCTAAAGTGCTGATAACTCAGCGATTGCTCCTTGAGAATATGGCCCCAAGTCTCATGGGGAGGATTGAGTGTGGGGTGCATTGTTTGAACCGGTGTTGGAGTACAGGTTTACTCCCAACTCCCGTACAGGACTTTGCCCTTTTGAAATGTTTTAAAAATTCAAAACCAACACTAAGATGTGTCCCTCGTGGGTATGGAGGTTCAAGGGAACGAATAGTATTAGCGAGGAGACATTAAAAACTAGTAGACTCAGAGAGCATATTGTGATTAGCAAAAGGAAATCCAACTTTGATAAACACAAGGCTGTGAAGCACGTGGATGTAGTGGTTGGTGAAGTCATCAGAGTTAATCTTCCTAAGAATATTCAGGTGGAAATACACTTTGGCAACTCCCTTAAGGTTATCAAATCGTTCACGGGTGCTGCCAAATTGGAGGATGGTCGTATATGGAACTTTAATAGGTTTTCTGTAGAGGATTAACCTCTTCTCCCCTCTTTGGGACTGCTCTAGGGCTTTAACTGTGTTTTGTCTGGGGAAAGATGTGTGATATTTGGGTATTGTTGGCATATTTATTTATGTGATATTTTTCCTTTAATTGTTGCTGTAACCCAATGTTATTTTTATAAATGAGCCTTCCAGTCGCCTGCCTGCCTGTTAGTTTATAATGTTATAATTCAACTCGTTAAGAAATGAAGGCAGGCTGGAGACAGAAGTCAATGGAGTTTCTGTTGACTGCTAATAAACTTGGATTTGTTTCAAATTTTTTGGTCCTGTCATTTTGGGAGATCATTCTTTTACAAGTATAATTTTTATTTTAGCAATCAACATTTTTAGAACTGTGTGTGTTCACTAATTATAGAGGGAGCCAGGCTGCTCAAAATTTGGTAAGGGGTTTAAAGCAAAGTTTAGTAGGGACTTTTTGACCCCCTCACTGTGGGACCAGGTCCAGGATCCCCATACCTCTGTACCTCAGGCTTCTTTATTGACATCCCAGTACCCCATCTCATTGCCCCTCAAATGTTCCCTCCTGGTACCCCCAACTGTGGTAGTGCACCAACACATGTACGCCCCTTTGAGTGATCAAAAACAAACACCCTTCTTATTTGCCCTCCAACTGCATTCTCTCAGTAACCCAGGTGCTTCTGTCACTGTTCAGTCTCAAGTGGCCGATTAGATGCACATTGCTTGGGGTGATGCCGCCTCTATCAGCACACCCAGACTACACTTCTTTTCACTCTTCAATGATTTGTATTTTTGAAAACCTAGATGACAGAACATTTCAATATATGATAACCTGGGTCTCTGCGGCTGAAGGACTGTTTGCCATTGATTTAACTGAAATGTGTCATACTCATTTCTTCATTTCCTTCCACAACAGATTGACGTTGATGTGATGCTCATCTTCACCCTGATGAATAGTGTTGCTGTGTAGTGTTTGTCTTTGTCATAGCTTTCCCCAAATCCCCTTTCCCAACAATTCATCAAACGTCTTACCATCTTCCCCCAGGCTGTGTGATTAATTGAGGTGACCTAATTATATGATACATGAATCACACACTTGGTGGAGCGGATATGGTGAAAGTGACACCAACTCACTGCGGGATCTTCTATTTCCTGAGCAATTGTCTACACAAGCCCCACTTTCCCATCCACACGTAAAAGGGATTTAGTTATAGAACTTCATTCATCAACATCATCTTTCAGGCCTTGTGTTGCATAAACAATTAACCTTGTTGACTCCATTCTTGACTTTGAGTCCACTTCTACTGAATCGAGTATTATAAAACTTTAGATTTAATTAAATAGCTCCCATTGCTCAGAAGTTACTATTTCTAGTTTTTGTTATAATTTCAGGTATTCTTTTCTTTGTTGTGTCATGTTGGTAGTAGCCTGGTCTCAGTCTTTGTAAAGCTATGACATAAGCATATATCCCACTAACTCTGTGTTTTTCTTTCAATTTTGATGACTTTACTGGATAATCCTTTCGGTTAATCCTACACTTGGAGCTCACCTAGGTGGGAGTGGAACCTCACTGTTGTGATGCCTTCCCTGTAAGCGTACTACCTCCACCATTAAGAAGGCACCTTGTGAAACTCTGTTGTGAGTTTTGGAAGATTGAGGTAGCAGCCATCCCTTATTCAGGTAAGAGAACTATGGGGTGAAGCGAATTAGTTTAGTTGGTAAATAACTAACTTCTATTGCAGATTTGACTTTCCTTCCTCTAGGTTGTCATAGGCAATCGAGGCAATAACAGCATACCCTACCTCCCTAATGGTCAATAATATATTTATTGAGTGTAGTATGACATGGGTATAAATAACTATAATTAACTGGTATGTATGCATACACTTTGATAAGCAAGCAGATAAAAAATTAGGTTGAGTCAAAAGGCAGCTGTGGAAAGTAAAAGTAAAACAGAAAAACCTAGAATAAAGTAGAATAACTTTTCAATTTATTTGTTTTTAACAATGAAAACCCACTGTCTCTACCCACAACTGACCCCCAAACAAATCACCCAATTCACAACCAATGTACAAAGAAAACCTAAAATCATAAGTAACTTCTAACTGCCTTCCCAATTCCCAGCTTCTCCTCCCACGACAAAAGTCCCTCCCACCAAAACAAAAATTCAAAAAAGGACTAGAACAGGGTGTTCTCCATGCAGGTCCTGTTCTCCTCAAGCTTTCCCTTCATCCTGCAGTCTAGGAGTACCAAATGCTGCAGGATGCAGGGCTGAAAATGGCAATCTGAGTGGGAGGGGTGCAGCAGTGGTGATTGGACGGCTGGCTGCCAACTGCTGGCAGTGCTGGTAATTTGTTGCCTGGAAGCTAGAGGCACTGGTGGATGGCTGTAGGAACTAGGGCACGGGCAGCAGTAGATGCCTCAGCCTCCTCCTTTAGAGCCAAAAGATATTAATATTCTAGATGCTAGTCTACGTGTGCACCGCAGCTGGGCTGCTATCCCCTGGTGCATATGTGGAATAGCAGGAGTGGCTAAAAAGAAAAAAGACACATTGTAAACAGTGCTCCGTGCAAACTCTTGTTTAAAATTATAGTGGCACACTAGCAGAACATTGCTGGTCCCCGAGGGCCATTGGCATTTGATGTGATTACGAGTCACAGGGATATTTTTTACCTTCACATGCCTCACATAAAAGCACTGACTGCCAGAAAGGAATTAAGGCAGAATAACAGCACACCAGATTTAAAATACAGTTTGCATTTCTTTTAAAGTGTTTCCTAGTAAAAAACTAGACAAACACTTAGGGGCCGATTAGGATGGCAGGCAGACTTTAGTCCGCCCGCCACCCTAGCACTGCTGGGACCGGCCGCCAGTGGTGCGGCGTTCCTGCACCAGCACCGCCCGCCACAATGCTGGGAATGCACTGTGTGCATTGTCATGCACAAGGTGACAGGCACCGTGCGGTGCCTGCCACCTTGTCCATGACAATTTGGGGGATACCATAGGTACCCCCATGTGCACCCCCCACCCCCCAGTGCCCTGGGGACCCGCAACGGGCCCAGACAGCAACATCTGCATGCCTTTCCCGCTACGGAAATGCTGCTTCCGGCACCCATGCTAATATGGATGGGGGTGTCTAGCAGACACCGCCACCATATCTAGCTCCTTTTCTGCCCGGTCAACAGGTCGACAAGCGGAAAACCAGCGGACGGTCTTTCCGTCCACCGGGGTCCCCCCCGCCATACTAATATGCTGGGGTGTGGCGTGCGGAGGGAAATGTAGGGCGGATCGCAACAGCCACGCGGGAGGGGGCAATCCGCCCTACATCGTAATCAGCCCCTTTGTGTGGAAAAAAATAAATAAATTATCTTTCATTAACAAGTAAAGCAAAACACACTATGGAGTACAAGTAATCCTATGATAAATTAATAGAGGCCGGCTAGCTGGTGCATTGGATACTTTGCTACTCTCTGTTGTCTGCAGCTGGGGCAATGAGGCAGCTGAAGAGGCCAATTATTTTACTTTAATTACAATGGCCCTGCTTTTCTTCAAATGCCTTTCAATTCTACCCTCACTCCAAAGAGGCAGATGAACAATAATGATAGTGCATCACACACATCACGTATGGAATGCTGATATCCAGTCGTAACTAAATGGTGGGAAAAATGATGCAATGCAGTTCAGTGAAAGGAATGGGATATATAGATTGTTTTTTGGTATGTTTGTCCCAGAGTATCTTAATCCGCAAAACTTGAAATCAGGCTCTAAGTCCTAATCTACTCCCATGCCTCGCCCTCCACCACAAAATATTTCCAACAAATACATTTTCTAGGCAGCAATGAAAGGAAACTTAACTTACTTTTTATTATAGGGTAAGTTAGAGGGAATAGGCTTGGTAGGTAGAGATTTTGTTATAAATAAAAGTAGTGTGACACTGATTGTGATCATCTGCCAAAGAGTTGGCTCATTCAGTCACTGTAGTTGACTATTGGCAAAAGGGAATCATTTGAACAGGTGTAAATCCATTATGGACGCCATAAAATATATGAATCACTTGTCCAATATTTGTGGCACATGCCAAGAATGGATATTTAATTTTTTTGAGGTAGGCTGGGACAGAACTTAAGAAAGAAGAAAGGAGTGAAGTACTAGGAGGTGACTTAGGGGGCACTGGGAGGGAAGAGAAACATACATGGGTTTCAGTTTGCAATGCATAGAAAGCTTTTTAAATAGTGCACTGACTGAAGCAGCGGCACACTGTACAGCCAACACTGCAGTGCCAAACTAAACCATGCTGCAGTTAGGTAATGGGTGGCAAAATGCCATGGGCAGGGAGGTGATGAATGATGATGGGTGGGATAAATATCATTCTCACTTAAAGAATACAGTGAGTCATGGATTTAGAAAATTAAAATACTTTCCACTTTGAACCAAAGCTTTGATAAAGCCAAGTAAGCGAAGTAGGTGAGAATGCCCCTCTCCAGAAGAACTCCTGTGTTTCTTCACCCAAGCAATTATCCATTCATCCTTTCATTGTTCTATTCACCCTTTGATACCCACCATTTATGCTTTACAATCTCTCATACAGTTTGTCACCATTCCAATCCATCCATCCACATGTCCATCCATATATCCATCCATTCACCTATCCACCCTTTCAACAATCCTTTCCACATCCATCCATTTACCCACCCATCCTTTCACCCACCCAAACTTACACCCATCTTTCAACACACCGAGTATCCTCTCTCCCATTCACCCATCCAGGCATCCTTTCATTGATGTACCTTTTCATCCATCTTTTCACCCACCTGTGCATCCTATCACCCACCTATGCATCCTTTCTCCCACCCATGCATCCTTTCACTCATATACCATTTTCACCTGTCCTTTCTTAAAAACCTCTACCCTTCTTTCCCGTTTCCATCGATCCATCATTTTTCTGCTGAATTGCAGCTAGAAGAGGCTATAAGAACTTAACCTCCACTGTATCTGCTAAAGCAGGGCGTTCCCGATGCCTTTGAAGTGAGTATGATAGTAATTGTCAATAAGCAAGAAATGTGACTTACCACCACCTGTCCCTGCCATCGTTGGAACTCCCTCTCCAACCATCCCCACATCGGCTGCACTGGTGCTGCGCTGGGCCCTGCACTAATGGTCTGTGAGGCTAGAAAACACATAACACATTTTTTGATGCCTTATACCCTTCCCCTTATTATTTGTTTTTAATAAAATGGTACAACAAGAATACATCACTACTGTTTGGTTAACATTATCTTCTATCAAAAATTTCACTTCTGGCGTTTTGTTGGTTAGGAACGCCAGATAGTTAAACCAACCAAAAACTGATCGTAATGGTGGGGCAAAGCTATGATGACTCTGAGTCATTGAAGCGCAAGGAAGGGGTGGAATAATTGGTCAATGAAGGACATATGATCTTCGTTGGCAAATGCAATGGGACTGTCCTCATACTACTTTTCAGCCATGCTGCACTGTCATCTAAACTGCTGGTTTTCTACCGTATAAATGAATGATGATAATACATACAAAACAACATTGGGGGTGTCCGCCATGACCATGGCCACTCTCTTGTTTCACTGTTTGAGGATGAAACATAAAAAGAAAGCCTTCTCAAAAAACATGCGTAGAATTTCTTACTTGGGAATGCAATCTTCATAGTACAGTAACTGTCCTAAAATCTGTTCTCTTAGTCTAACAGTGCGATTCCACAAGATATGAAAGGGGAGAGGGAAAGCCTACTAACAAAGCAAAAGAAATCTAGAGGTTAATACAGATGCTAGTACAGAGAAGAGGAAGTCAGCTACACATGCATTAAATCTAGGAAAAAACCTTGGATAATGCAGGGATAACAACATTTTAACAAACATTAGATAGAACAAAGAAGGAGTTGAAAAAAATGGTGATAGGCAGAGTAAAAGGAAAACAATTACAAGTTATTCTAAATGGGGAGAGGTAAAACTTATAAATGATAATAATATTAGCAGGAGATCTTACGGGCCAGCAGATCCGTCAGCCTCGGCAAAGGTGGTGGCACCCCCAGCTCCGTGACCCGCCTCTGAAGCCCTCTTACTGCCCTTGGGTGATGATGTAAGAAACAAAGACGATAAAAAACAGATTAGTAGTACAGTAAATCTCCCCAAAAATATTTTGTCAGGCAAAGGCAGTAACATTGCAATTTTCTAAATCAGATTGTCAATAGTACTAGTATCTGGATGACCTATTCCTAATTTCCTAATCCTAAAGCCTAGTTAACATTTCCAAAACCCAAACTACATTTGGAACCACTAATGCATGGCAATGAATAATCTTTGCTTCTCCTCTCATTCTCGACCCCCATTGATGGGCAAACTCAGTCTCCCTTTTTTTCAATGCATAGATGCACATACTACACAATACTGGGAGATTGCTTGTAACTTTACAAGTAACATTTAGAAAGGCACAGAAAACACTAGCTCACTGATATTACTTACTAATACCACTATTTAGTGACAGGATAGAGAAGTCACATGGCTTCTTAAATAATCAGCCTAAGTATGCACTGACGAGTATGATTAGTTAATGCCGAGCACAATGGATCACATGACATTCGTAATGTAAAGTTATCTAACTTCTGTGTGAGCTACATGCAATTTGAAACAAAATCTTAGCATTGTAGAGCACAACACAACAAATAAATAATTACTCACTGAGCCCCGCAACTTTGCAAACCAGCAGATCAAGCAGGTCCTAGTCCTGTATGTCTGCCCAGCAGTGCGTCAACTGCAGTTGAGTGCACTTGACCCCACTGTTCAGATGGACATACAGGTGTACCCTACCCCACAGCAGTCAACACTCCCACAGGGTGTACCCGCTCCAAGGCCAGCTGCCAGCACAGAGGGGAGGTGGCGCTGCATGTAAAAAGCAAATGATCCCACCTCCACCTCTAAACAAATGGCGCAAGGCTACACTCCTTGGTGACCACAAGGCAGGCAGGAGCAGTCACTCCCTGTCCTGCCCTGCTCTGACTTGGTGCTGGGAGGGAAAAAGAAGAAATAGGAAAGTGAAGGAATTAATAGAAGAAGAAAGGAAGAATTAAGGAAATACAGAGAAAATAAAAAAAGACAAAAACATAAAATATACAAACACA
The DNA here is from genome assembly GCF_964204655.1 of Triturus cristatus. NCBI lineage: Eukaryota > Metazoa > Chordata > Amphibia > Caudata > Salamandridae > Triturus > Triturus cristatus. The sequence goes on along the minus strand of NC_140580.1, from coordinate 483,360,050 downwards.
AAGACACACACTAATAAAATAAAGGTAAATGATGTGTGGATGAGTGGGATGGGAGGAGGATTGAAAAGGTTTAATTTGCACAGAACAGGAAAGCAGGTAAAACAAAATGAGAGTGCCCTTGCGAACAGCATCCTGCTGTTCGCACTGGTTTTGTAGAGCAGAAACGTGCATCGCACTACCAATATGTAAAAAACCAATGTGAACGGGCAGACAAGCACTTCCACCTGCTCACAGAGTTCCTCGGAATTCCGTAACATTTTTTGGACACTCCATGGAATTCCGAGGAGTAGAACTCTGCTATTTGCTCCCACCACCAGTGTCAGGGTGTTACCACTAAGATGGTGTAGATACAAGTAGAATGAGGGTGTCTACTGATTGAGGCTGCAGCCTCCAACTTTGAGGACACCAGGGTGTCTTTGAGGTCTCAGGAATGTTCCTTGGCCAGTGGCTTAGAGACAGAAGAGTTTATTTGAGGGAACAGATGTCTAGAGTTGGCTGCATGAGTATCCCAGGAAATTTTTAAGGACCCATACACAGGTCCAGTAGTGAGATTTAAGACAGTAGTCTTAGAGCCTATGCCTGACTCTAGCCTCAGTGTTTTGGCAATCAGACATGAAGAGCATGTCTCCCAGTATTTAATAAGTAGAAAATACTTGGACAATATCTTGGTAGGCCAAAGGAACATGTAGGTGACTTCTTGTCAGTTCACAGTGTGACGTAAGCTCTATCCAAGGCATTGGGTTGGAGTATTTACATATGAATTGATGGCCAGTGTTGTGGTGTTGAAAACTTACAGCTTTATGTTGTCTTGATTGTTCATTGCCCTGGGGTCAGAACTGGTACTCTTATGTGGACAGAGATAGAACATGGGCAACACAATTCCCCACAAATCCTGGGTGCCCATGGTTGCATTAGGATGCATCTATTGGTAAGCAGGGTTTGTCCTCTCACAGGTGAGTTCAGAAGATAAGAGGGGTTCCCCTTCGGCATGGTTAGTGGTCAGGGGAGAGCTTGACAGAAGGGTATTGGAACGTTCTGTGTAGTATGGAACACACAAGCGCTACTGCATATTGTAGTGAATTATCCCTTTTCTATATTCAGAAGGTAAATTCACCAAGGGATTGGTTAATCTCCCCAGGATTGAGGCTGGAAGAGGTATGTATAGACACATTGCCTTTCCACGTGATTCCCCTGATTTTTAACCTTGAATGCATTCAATCTTTGGATGGAATTATGACTCTGTTCCATGTGACAATGCCATTGCATTCTATAGTGCACATGCGCTGACCTGAAAACCATACCTCTAAATGCACTACATCCAAATGGTTTACTTAACTTTTCAGTAAGACCATGGTATGCTGGCATATTAAATACTTCAGTGGTGTGGAAGTTAAATGTTGTATGTGGGTTACTGTGTATATTTGTACAATCCACATACATAATTAAAGTCTATGACTCCAGAGAGAACCATTGTACTCTGGCTGGGCTGCATTACAGATATTGCAGTGTTACTTGAAAAGGACATCTCTTTTTACCCTTCAGGACAGCGTACTTCTGCAAGTCACTGCTACAGTCTGCATTGGAACCCCGTGTGCTGGGTGCTTAGTATAAAAATGTGGGACATGCTAGTTATCAGGGAAAGGAAAAATATGTAACCACAGAGAAGAGCTATAAAAAGCAGTTTTTTCATGAACAGAACTATTTGTGAATAAAAGCCTCTTTGTTTAACCTTCACATGGGGAAATGACAGAACTTTCAATCAAAGTTCTTTCCAAATTATGTCATCACCATAGGTTTGACCGTGCCTTTGCCACCTCAGTACCCCTATTAATCAAAAAGGACTTGTTATGGTTACCTCTAACCAATTTTCTTTCTAGACATGTTCCGTGAATTACCCTTTTTCCTCTTCAATATCCCATTGTTAGTATTAATCACTATTTTACTTTTATTTGTTTATGGAAGTATTTGTTATTGAATTTGTATTTCACGCCACTCTCTCCCTCTCCCCTTCTTTCTCTTTCTTTTTTTTCTTCCCCTCCTTTTTAAAAAAACTTTAAAAGGCTTGTTTTCCTTTGTATAGTTTTCTTTCCCTTTTGGGACTGAATTGCATTTCTGTTTTTTTAATATCATTCCATTTTCTTTTCAAAGCCATATCTTTTTGTAATGATGTTTTACTATGCTTATCACATTCAATAAAGCTATCTAAACTTAAAAAAAGTTATTTCCCAATTGTCATTTAAAAATGTATTTCAACAGTGAATGTAAAATTAGATAGCCTCAGCGCAAAAGTAACTTTAAAATTTAACTTTGTGTTGAATAAGAAATAAAGTGGTTTGAGACTGTATATATATTATCTACTGGCGGTCGCCAGTAGATAGTTATAGTTAGGACCTATTTTCCATAGGAAATCTGCAAAATTCTATTGGGAATATCTTTGGCGCCGGTTGACGAATCCTCGCCAAATTCTCTAAACTTTTGGCCAGCCCCGCTCCTACCCTGAAAGTTTTGCGGTGATCTGTCAAGCGGGGGCCGAGAAAAAAGGGGGGTCCCAAAACGCGTTTTCCCCATGCAATTTCCCATAGGATCTGTTGTCGCAGCTACAGCCCGAACCGCTGAATGGAATGACACCAAATTTGGCAAAGAGGTAGTCCTCAGTTCGGACTCGTGCCTTTTGCATATTTGGTGTGAATCTGTTCAGTAGTTCCTGAGAAAATTATGGTAAAAAAGTTAGTGATATCTATGGCCGTGGAGGATCCACGGACCGTACCCGCACCGTAAGCGAACCCTCCCCGAACCGAGCGCGCACCCGCCCGATCGCGTGCTGAATGCTAATTGGCTGTCGAGCGTCTCTCTACATTCGAAACCAGGAACTGTTGGCGGCCATTTTCTGCCTCGGTAGAAGCGAGGCTGAAAAAGCAAGGGGAATAAGTGCGTAAAACATATAAAGGGGGCAGAGTGGAAATACTCTGACTCTCTAGAGGTGCTTAGGGGGTCCCAGAAGGACCCCCTGGGGCCCCCCTTTTTAAAAAAAAAGAAAACGGCAAAATGCGCGCATGGTGCGCGCATCCTAACGCGTTGGATGCACGGATCCTCTCGCGGTGGGTTCGCGGATCCAAAAACATTGAAAAAAATATATAAAATAAAGTAAAAAAAATATTTTGAAAAATATAAAAAAATATGTTTGAAAAACCCATTAAGTTCAAATAATATTTTTTAATTTTTAAAAGAATTAATTGAAAAAATACATTTAAAAATGGTGATAAAAAAGTATTTTAACAAAAATGTAATTAATGAAATTACACACTGAATTTGAAAAATATAGAAATCCAATCAAAATCATTAAACATAATATCTTCAGAGATAAGTTATAGATAGGAATTAGCATTTAAAAAACCTTTGAAATTCACTGAAAAAAACATAGGTTTCAGGCCTGATATAGCTAGGAATTAGCATTTAAAAAACCTTTGAAATTCACTGAAAAAACCATAGGTTTCATGCACGTTATAGTTAGGAATTGGCATTTAAAAAACCTTTAAAATTCACTGAAAAAACCAAAGGTTTCAGGGGCGTTATAGTTAGGAATTGGCATTTAAAAAACCTTAGAAATTCACAGAAAAAACCATAGGTTTCAGGGGCTTTATAGTTAGCTGGACATTTCCCTCGTACAAAACCCTGGAAATTCCCCTGTTATAGTTAGTTTAGCTAACTATAACTCGCGCCCCCGCAATGCACTGCTGATGACGTCACATATTACATCACTCATGACATGGTCAGTGACATCACTGATGACATCACTGATGACATCTCAAATGACATCACTGATGACATCACTGATGACGTCATCCATGTGATAAAATAGTGCATCTTCTCACACCCTAATATAACCTTTGATACACTGACTCAAAATTTCAGACTTCCATTCTCAAAACCATAGATACTCCAATATCAATAACTACATACACACTCATTGACTCTTAGGTCTACACACCTCCACTCACTCACCTGTAGAATCACTCATACTTACAGTCAGGCAGTACAGGACTATCATATGCATTTATATACCTATATAGACACTCAGACACTGCCAATCATCCATAGACATACTCACACACCTAGTCAGTCATGCAAATAATTAATCACACTCCCATTTACTCACCTATGTAGTTATACACACACAAGTTCACTTACTCATAAAAATATTACAACATTCTTAGGCTCTTATACAATCACTGATACAAGCACACACTCATGCATACAGCCACTCTCACAATCACACACTCTCACATATACCCACTTATATACTCTTACACACATATATACTGCCTTTCACATATGTAGTTACTCACACATGTACCACTGAGATATACATTCAATCACTAAGACACCTATACATACACTCACCCAACCATACAGTCCATCACAGATACACTCTTAAAAACATGCACCCACTGAATCACCCACTCACACATCTAGTCACACAAACACTCAGGCACCCATACAGATACTCAGACAACCAATCAATAACCCATATAGACACTCATATAGCTATTCAAAAAAACATGCAGCCACGTATACACCAACACACAGACACATATAGACATTCACACAGTTTAGTCACTAGTCTGCAGTAAGATACATTTAATAACTCACTTATAGAGTCAGTTTCGCACCTAGAAAATCATCCATTCACACACTTGTACACCCACTTATTCTTCAACAGGCCTTTCCCTATATATATTAAACATATTAAAACTGATCAGAAACACATACTCAATGGATGACGTCATCAGTGATGTCATTTGAGATGTCATCAGTGATGTCATCAGTGATGTCACTGACCATGTCATGAGTGATGTAATATGTGACGTCATCAGCAGTGCATTGCGGGGGCGCGAGTTATAGTTAGCTGAACTAACTATAACAGGGGAATTTCTAGGGTTTTGTATGAGGGAAATGTCCAGCTAACTATAAAGCCCCTGAAACCTATGATTTTTGCAGTGAATTTCTAAGGTTTTTTAAATGCCAATTCCTAACTATAACGCCCCTGAAACCTTTGTTTTTTTCACTGAATATATATATATATATATATATATATATATATATATATATATATATATATATATATATATACTTCACTGACTGCTACAGACTCTCCTGCTAGAAGACAACAAGCCTGTCTCCAGGAACAGGAAGGCTGAAGTGGTCTTAACACTGTTCACTTCATAGGAATTAGCTGCCAAGGAGGGATCAGGAACAGTTGGCAGCATAATGGCCACCTATCAGAGCATTTTTTGTTGAAAAAGAGATCTCCATGTGGATCTAAGAAATCAGAAACAAAATGAATCTCCCGAGCCACTTCAGAATTAATCTGTGCTCTCAGTTTGATGAGAAACCAATTCCAGCATGTGACATTGAGGGATAATTGGTAACATCAGCATTCTACCTTGCCACACTGGCAAAAGCAAAAACTTGTTCTAAATTCCAAGGTAAAAATCATTAACCTTTGTGACCCACTTGGGTTACTCAGCAACTGCTACATTGTCTAGCAGATAAACCAATCCAAGCCTAATGAATGTTCCTGTCTGACAACTAGAGCCATGCAACATCTGATTTTGAATTCTCATGACACTGCCGGAAATAACCACTATATGCCCTGATATAATATCACCCAGTGGCGCATTCTAAGGGCGGGTATAGGGGTGCAGCAGTTGCTGCAGCACCTTCCACCTGATAGCTTCCAACATTTTTGAACGAAGAATGGACATTTAAAGGGCCAGCTATTGTCCCTGCCTCATTTCGAAGACAGTCAAAGGCTAAATACAATAAAGGCTGGGAGGAGTAAACCTTTTTAGAAACTACTGCCAGATCTGTTTCAAACAGATCAATGATTAGATCTGTCTACCTACACGCCAAGGCCATTTTGATTGAACAATTCTGTTATCTTAGGCAACGTACAGCATACATCAATTTTGTTTATTTATTTTATTTTGAAGGTTTTATATAGAGCGAACAAGACCCTTGCAGGTATTGGAGCGCTTTACAGGTCAGATGATGGAAACAGGTACAAGCATAGAAAAATAAGAAATATAGGTGATTCAAATACAAAGTGATAACTAATACAACCTAGTAATTATATTATAGTGATAAGTAAGTAATTCAAGTAAATTTAGCCATGAAACGATTTCACTTCTTTTTTGAAGGAGGCAGTAGAAGGGTTTAGTCTTGTTTCTGTGGGCAAAGCATTCTAGATCCTGGGAGCCATTCCTAAGAAAGTCAGGTTGTCAGTTTTCTTCTTGGTAAGTCATTGTGGTTTCAAAAGAAGATTCCTTGAGCTCCTGGAGGCTCTATTACCACAAGAGAGTACAAGTTTCTGAGCTAGATAACTCGGAGTCTTGTGATGTAAGGCCTTGTGCGTCATACATGCGATTTACAGATAAATTCTAGCCTCGAACGGTAGCCAGTTGAGGGCTCTAAGGTCTGGGGAGATGTGACAGTTTCTTTTGGAGCCTGTGTTGAGTCTAGCAGCTTAGTTTTGGGTGAGGCTCTTAGAGGGGACTTCGTCGATCTGGGGAGGTGGCATAGAGCGACACTCCCATATTCCACTCTTGGGATTACTAGTGCTTGAACTGCCTGTTTGAATTTGTTTTCTGGCAGGAAGGGTTTCAGTCTTCTCAGGGTGTTCATGTGGAAATTTGTTCCTTTTGTAGAGGTGCTGATATGTTTCTGCATATTTAGGTTTCTGTCCAGTGTCACTCCCAGCGATTTTGCTGAGTCGACAATGAGAGGTTGCCCTTTGAGTGCTTTTAGGTGATTCAGTCAGTCGAGGATGATGGTTGATTGGTTGGGGGGGGGGCGATTAGGAGGAATTCAGTTTTTAGGGTGTTTATTTCAGAGGATTTTCAGCCAGACAAGTTTGAGTTTTGTGTAGCATTGCGTTGAGAGATTTGATGTCCTCAAGTGAGTGGATCTTTATGTAGAGTTGTGTGTCATCTGCGTACATGTTAAAGTGGACATTGGAGAGACTGAGAAGTTCGGTGAATGGTTCCATGAAAGGGTTGAAAAGTGTGGGTGAAAGCGAAGATCCCTGCGGTACTGGGACGGGGTTGGATTAGGTTTGATTAACCTTGAATCTTTGAGATCTATTTTGGAGGAACGAGGTGAACCAGGTGAGCACAGATCCAGATAGTCCCATTCTGTATTTCAGGCGCTCTAGCCGGTTGTCGTGTTTAACAGTGTCAAATGCTGATGAAAGGTCAAGTAGGATTAGTAAACAGGCTTCGTTTTTATCAAGGATTTTTAGTGCGTCGTCTATTATGTGGGTCATGTCTGATTCCTTACTGTGACCTGCACAGAAGCCTGATTGTTATTGATTGAGCAGGTTGAATTGTCTAATGTGGTTGCTAAGCTGCATGTGAACACATTTTTCCAATAGTTTGGCCGGAGTGGGGATGATGGATATCGGGCAATAGTTATTTAGGTCCGATGGGTCGGCCATTAGTTTCTTTAGGCTAGGGGATGCCTGACCTATTTGAAGGATATCTGGGATGGTTCCTTGAAGGAGGGAGGTATTTATAATCTTGATCCATTGAGGCAGCAACAGTGGAATGGAGTCTTTTAAGTAGTTTGCGGGAAGAGGGTCTGTGAAGTGGCTGGAGGGATTCAAAGCCGTTAGAGTTTTTAGTATAATATATTCACTGTAAGTGTTGAAGGAGGACCAGGATGCGTTGTTTTTAAGGATGAATTACGCGGAGCAGATGAGTGGGGCACCTGTTGGGGCAGTGAAGAGTTCCTCTTCGTGTCAGTAAGGGATATACGGTCATTGAGCAGGTCGGTCTTTATGGTTTCTGTCTTCATAGTGAAAAAGGAGACAAATTCCTCACAATCGGGTAGTGTGTCGAGGATAGCCTAGGAGTGAGTAAGAACACTGTTGGTTTGTGCATTGATTAGTTAGAATAGCTTTTTGGGATAGTTCTTGGCTTGGTCTAGTTGATAACTGAAGAAGTTGGCTTTAGATTGTCTGATCTTTCTAAAGTAGGAGTTTCTCGTGGTTCTTAGTAGCTTGAGGTGGTCGGAGGATGGTGCAGATCTCCATCATCGTTCAATTAATCTTAGTGATCGTCTGTCTTCATTTAGACTAACATCATACCAGGGTTTTGATTCTTTTGTGGTGACTCTTTTCAAATTGTAAAGGAGCTATTTTGTCTAATTCCATGCTCGTGGAGTGGAAGTAATGGTTAGTCAGCCCTTGTACATCGGCTAGGCCTTCAAGAGGCAGCAGGATGTTAGGATTAGAGGTTGAAAGTAGGTCGGAACTGACTTTTTACAGATTCCTCTTCCAAATTTTCGTTCTCGTGGGTTGTGCAAATAATAGTTTGACTGATTCCTTGACGTAGAATGTAATGATGTGGAGGTCAGACCAGTCACAAGGGAGGATCGATTCAAGCTGAGTGGACTCAACTTTGGAGATTACTAGATCAAGGGTTGAGCCTTTATCGTATGTAGCACTGTTACAGATTTGGCTAAGGTTAAGGTCTGAGAGGAAAGCTTTGAGGCTGTTGACCCCTGGGTCATTCTGGTCATCCCAATGGAGACTGAAGTCACCCAGAAATATTTTAATATTTTGTTGACCGTCATTTGTAGCTAGAAAATCCATGTGATGTTCTGTAAAGGTGAGGTTATCCCCGGAGGGTGGTATAATGTGTACACATTGATTTGTTATTACTAGACATGATTAAGCGAAGGTATTCACAGGAGGATAGTGCAGGGGTGTTGGAGCTGGTCACTGTTAGATTGCTCTGATGTATGCAAGTGATACCACCCCCTGGCCTAGCAATTCTGTCTAGTCTTGTGATGTCATAGTTGGGGGTACGAGCATGTCCAGGATGGGTGTAGATGATTCATTTAGCCATGTTTCCATCAGGATTTGTATGTCAGGTTCATTAGCGAGTATAAGGTCCGCTATATCGGTTGCATGTCTTGATGCCGACCTACAGTTTAGGAGTATACATTTTAGCCGCATCTTGTTGGGTGCTGTTTTGGGTTAGAGTATGAGGGGGATTCGTGTGAGGTTGTTTTCAACTATGGCTCTGGAATTGTGTCTTGTAGCTCTGTGGGTATTGATAGGGATAGATTGGATTAGAGAATGTATAAGTAAGTTATCTGGGTGCCCAGAATTAGGTGGGAGGTGCGGTAGCTCATAAGAGCAGAGTAGGGAGATTAAGTATTTAGCTGATAGGGGGGTTGGTATCCTGGTCGGACGGGATAAGGCGTTGGGGTAGGGCACTGTTCTCCATCTTGGGTGCTCATGATTCTGGGAGATTACGTGTAGTGGTTGGGTGTGTTTCGAATTTTTGATGTGTGGCTATGTTCTGGATTCTAGTTCAGTTCACGGAAACTTGGGTTGTTGAAGAATCAGATTGTGTAGGGTTTAGATGTCAGCTTTGACTTGTTGTAGTGATAGAAATATCTTGTCTAGTCTGTGGTCTGGAGTGAGAATTGCCATATTTATTGGATGGGCTGTGGGTGAGGGAGGTGTAGTTGAGCCATGTATGTAGTTTGAGGGGGAATCGTAACCAGGATCCTTGGTTTGTAATCTTCCTGTGAGGTTATCTATGATAACCTAGGTTATCTAGGTTTGAATTATACATTTGTTTTTATGTTCAAATATTACATGGGATGATGATCCTGAGACTTGAACGTTAGAGATGTACGACATGGCTAATTTAAGGAGTGGGTAACAGAAAAAGGCTGTGTCAAATAATTGCAAACCTCAAAATTGTAAAACATTTTTCTAACCTTGTTTGTTCAGATTCTATTATGTAAAAACATATTATCACTAATGGAAGTGGAAATCAGATTATTACTTTTTCACGCTGCTAGTTACAAAAAATCATATTTGAATTAGGCTTTAATAAAAAGTTAAAAGCATGACATATACTTTTTTTGATTCACACAATGCTAAAAACAATGCCGTTCTTTATTATTTTTTAAAATTTTTCTTTTTCAGTTGAAATTCCCAATTGCATATTGACAAAGTCATTTCTTTCACAACATCAGATGAAGAGCTTAGTCGTTGACGGCGCGCAATGTGAGCTAACTTTATAATCTTTAAACTTTTTTAACTTGACATCTATGTTATGCAAATATTTTTACATCACATATATTTTACTTTGCACATATTTGCAATTTGAGGCATATGAAGAAAATGTGATGTGATCAGGATAGCACAGTGTTTGTCCAAGTGCATAAAATGGGATCATATCCTAGCTCTCCTGTATTGCAAGTAAGAAATTAAGGGCCTCTTTTACAGCTTGGTGGATGTGACACATAAACCCATGTTTCTCCTGCTCTGTTTAGTGTAATGAAGTACCAGAGTTCTGAAAGAAGAGCTTCATCTGATTGACAGAAACCTGTAAACAATAGCTAATCTGTCAAATGGGTGTTGGTCAATGTAAAAAAGAATTCTCGCTTGCTGGACTTGGTTCTTCCTGGGTCATCCACAAACTTTTTACCTTCACCCTCCTGTTTTCTGAACCTATTTCTGTTGGCTTATGGGCTACTGCACTATTTACCACTGCTATTCTATAGTTTTGGTAGAGCGCAAACAGCTGCCCCAGCAATGAGGCGTCCCGGCGCTAAGAACCAAGATCCTAGCCTGAGCGGAAAGGGAAGAAAAGGGACATTACGGGAGGGGGAATAGATACGTTTTTACTGCTTTCCGGAACGCTGGTAGGCTATCTATGGTGCGGATGTGTTGCGGCAGCTCATTCCAAAGTTTGGCTCCAAGAAACCTGAAGGAGCGGCCGCCCATGCGGCAGAGTTTTATGCGCGGGACGCATAGAAGGTTTTGGTTAGAAGATCTTAGGTTCCGTGACGGCGCATAGGGAGTGAGAAGTGGTCGTAGCAGAGGGGGGGTATCGAGTTTGAGGATTTTGAAGGTCATGATGAGGGTCTTGAATTTAATTCTGGAATCAACGGGTAGCCAGTGTCGTTTTTTGATGGTAGCTCTGGCTGAGCACCTGCGGGGGAGGCCGACCAGAGTTCTAGCTGCAGAGTTTTGCACGCGTTGGAGTCGTGCTACCTCACTTTTGTTGGCACCAAGAAGGAGTACATTGGCGTAGTCAAGACGCGAGAGGATGGTGGCTTGAATAATAAGTTGGCGAGTTTTGGCGTCGAAAAAGCCTAGTATGTGGCTGAGGCTCCTCAGAAGGCCAATACAGGTGCCAGCAACTTTTTTGGTGTGGGCCTGAAAGTTGAGTGAGGCATCCATCCAAACGCCTAGATTTTTCACTAGGGATTTGGGAGAGGGGATGGAGCCCAGGGAGGACGGCCACCAGTGCTCATTCCAGAGGCTGGTGTTTTTGCCAAGGAGTAGCACCTCTGTTTTACCAGCGTTGAGTTGAAGACAGTTCATTGTCATCCATTGGGCAACCGCGGAGAGGCCGTTTTTGAAGCTAGAGGAAGAGTTAGAAGGACCTTCTGAAAGAGCGATGGCCAGCTGTGTGTCGTCGGCATACGACACTAATGTCAGGCCCCACTCTTTGGCCACTGCCGCCAGAGGCTGGACATAGAGATTAATAAAAAGGGATGGGCTCAACGCAGAGCCCTGCGGAACTCCCTGTGCGATGGGATGGGGTTTGAATAAGAAGGGAGGGGCAGAGACTCGAAAGGATCTGTTTTCGAGAAATGATCGGAACCAATCCAAAGCATGGCCAGATACTCCAAAAGTCTCCAAACGATTGAGAAGGATGTCATGGGATATCGTGTCAAAGGCCGCGCTGAGGTCCAGAAGAATCAGCGCAGCACTTTGACCGGCGTCTAAAATCGTTCGGAGGTGCTCTGTGGTGGCCAGGAGAGCAGACTCAGTACTATGGCCTGGTCTGAACCCATTTTGAGATGGGTCCAGAATGATGTTTTTGACCATGTGCTGGGATAGAGTACTGTTCACATGCGCTTCAGCGAGTTTAGACAGCCATGGGAGCAGGGAGATCGGTCGAAAATTCTCCGGTTTTGATGGGTCTAGGGTGGGTTTCTTGATGATGGGTGAAACCCACGCTTGCTTCCAAGCAGATGGTACACACGCTGAAGTGAAGGAGAGGTTCAGATTAAAGGTAATTGCCGGTAGGAAGAAGTTGAGTGACTCTAAGAATTGAGCCGGGCGCATGGGATCAGCCGGGGAACCAGATTTGACTTTTTCGCATATTTTGATGAGGTTATCACCGGAAATTTCCGGGATGTAAGTCAGGGTAGAGTAGTTGGGGGGAAGAGAAGGGATGCTGGTAGGGCTAGGGGAGTGCTGAGGAAAAGAAGTATAGATTTTCTGTACCTTGTCGACAAAGAATCTAGCAAGATCTTCGCATTGTTGCGCAGAGGAGATATTAGGGAGGGGAGATTTGCTGCTCTGAAGTTCTTGCACGAGTTTAAAGACTTCTTTAGCAGGGGTGGGACTAGATTTGATTTTGTCAGCATAGAAAGCAGTCCGCGCAGCACGGATGGCTTTGTGGTACGTCTTTTGTAGAAGTAGGTAGTTTGATTTTTCTTCCATATTATATTCCCTTCGCCAAAGACGTTCCGCCCTTTTGCAATCTTTGCGTAAGGTTTTGAGGGTATCGTTGTACCAGGGGTTGGATGGAGAGTTACGTCCTTTTGACCATTTTGCTGGGATGAGGATGTCTAGCCCTCCCGTGATCCACTCATGAAACGCACTGTAATTGGCGTTGATGTCCGAATTGGTGTCATCGTGGAATTCCCCTAGGGTGGTGTGGAGGTCATTGCGAGACAATTTGTGCCATGGTCTTTTTAGACGACGGGTCGAGGCGGTATTGTGCCTACATTTGTTGACCCGAATGGCCAATTTAATGAGGAAGTGATCAGTCCATACCATCGGTAAGGGTGACTCTGAAGTAAGTTTTTCCAAGTTTGAGAAAACTGGGTCTAGGATGTGGCCAGCTAGGTGCGTTGGAGTGGAAATAACAGGATAAAGTTGCAGTGCGGAGAGATCGGCGAAGAGGTTTTTGATCGTAGCGTCGTTTAGCAGGTTAAAGTGAAGATTGAGATCTCCTAGAATCGTAAAGTTTGAATTTTTGGTGATTAAAGAGGTTGTTGTCTCAAGGAGAGCCTCAATAAATTTTCTAGCGGGGCCAGGCGGGCGATAGATGTAGAGACCCGACACAGTGAAATTGGGATTTATAGTGATCTTAAAGCGGGTGCTTTCACAGTCTGGCATTTCTTCCTTGGCGAATGAGCAAGAAAACATTTTCTTGTAGATTATAGCGATACCACCTCCTCTTCCGTCTCTATTAATGGTCGACATAAGGTAGTCGTAACGTAAGGTTGGGAATGGTAGAGGTGTCATCCCGTAACCATGTTTCACAGAGGAAGAGGATGGCAGGGTTTTCTTCCAAAATGAGGGTATTGACCTCAAGGTGGTGTTTGGCTAGCGACCTCACGTTGAGGTGGAGGATCGTGATGGAAGTGGTGTTATCAGGGTCTAGTAGCTGTCGAATAGAATGGGGGTTAGCGGTAGTAAAATCGCAGGTTTGACATTGTAGGCAAGTGAGACCAGGCCTACCTGTAATGCTAACGCAGGACCGTCCAGGGTTCCAGGCAAGTAGTTGCTCTTTGTCGTAGTGGAGGGGTGGTGATGGAGAAAGGCCAGGGGGACTGGCGAGAGGCGATGACTTGGCGAGGACGGGCGAAGACGGGCTTGCCTTTGGCGCGCCTTCGGCGCGCAAACGGCGTGCCCGCTGCGCCCGTCCGCTGCGCGTACGGTACTGACACATCCCTTATGGGAAGGGAGGAAGGAGGGCGTGGCCTCCAAGGGGGCGTGGCCTGTCAGCACGCCGGCAATGGCGCCGAGGTAGTTTTCGTGATTCCGCTGACAGCGCAGGGCAGCTGTGCGGTGTGCTTTTAGGACCGAGTCCCGTGAGGCCAAGGTGAGTAAGAGTTTATAAAAACAGCAATTTATTCAGTGACACAAAATTTTGTAAAATCAAATTAGCGTCTGACTCCCGGCTTTCCGCCTCAGGAGGTTTGAAGGTTCTGGCAGGTGAGCGCTAAAGATCAGCGTTATGTACCTGCTCGGAAGGGGGCGTGGCCTCCAAGGGGGCGTGGCCTGTCAGCACGCCGGCAATGGCGCCGAGGTAGTTTTCGTGATTCCGCTGACAGCGCAGGGCAGCTGTGCGGTGTGCTTTTAGGACCGAGTCCCGTGAGGCCAAGGTGAGTAAGAGTTTATAAAAACAGCAATTTATTCAGTGACACAAAATTTTGTAAAATCAAATTAGCGTCTGACTCCCGGCTTACCGCCTCAGGAGGTTCGAAGGTTCTGGCAGGTGAGCGCTAAAGATCAGCGTTATGTACCTGCTCGGAAGGGGGCGTGGCCTCCAAGAGGGCGTGGCCTGTCAGCACGCCGGCAATGGCGCCGAGGTAGTTTTTGTGATTCCGCTGACAGCGCAGGGCAGCTGTGCGGTGTGCTTTTAGGACCGAGTCCCGTGAGGCCAAGGTGAGTAAGAGTTTATAAAAACAGCAATTTATTCAGTGACACAAAATTTTGTAAAATCAAATTAGCGTCTGACTCCCGGCTTTCCGCCTCAGGAGGTTCGAAGGTTCTGGCAGGTGAGCGCTAAAGATCAGCGTTATGTACCTGCTCGGAAGGGGGCGTGGCCTCCAAGGGGGCGTGGCCTGTCAGCACGCCGGCAATGGCGCCGAGGTAGTTTTCGTGATTCCGCTGACAGCGCAGGGCAGCTGTGCGGTGTGCTTTTAGGACCGAGTCCCGTGAGGCCAAGGTGAGTAAGAGTTTATAAAAACAGCAATTTATTCAGTGACACAAAATTTTGTAAAATCAAATTAGCGTCTGACTCCCGGCTTTCCGCCTCAGGAGGTTCGAAGGCTTACATTTTTTTTTAATTCCTCATACGTCTGATCAGTATGTAGATGGAGATAAAAGAGATTTCCGACTTAGTCTCTTGCCGTCTGTGCGAGGTGATGTCCGGACTCTCCACTTGGGAGGCGATGGAATCCATCACAGGCTCACTATCTGCATGGTCGACTGACTCTTTTCTCCATAATCGCAGGTACTTATATGGGTTACCAATCCGTCTTGGCAGAACCCCTGTGCTCTCAAGAACAACCTGTTTTACTGATACTTAATCATTGGAATAATATTGGCTAGTGATTCAAATAATAATTGTGAATTTAAATATGAAACACAAGGTTAATGATGTAAAAAAAAAGAAATGAAGAAAGGGTGGGGAAAAGGTTGGACTTTCAATAAAATCCGCCCCATATATAGATAGAGTAATGTGTCTGCTTCTAGAAACCTCCTCTCATAACCGAGTTATCCCAAATATTCCAGAATGTTGTTCTCTTAGTGGTCTGCGTTGCTCTATCCATTTTTGCTATTCTTCTAATCGAATTTACCCAGTCATGTTCGAGGGGGCGTTTGGCGAGATCCACTTTATGCACAGCTCTCTACGCGCTAGTAATATTAAGATAAAAATAAGTGCCTTAAGTGATTTAGACAAACAGCCGATGGAGTCCTCCTCCGGTATTACCCCAAAAATAACCAAAGCAAGACTCACCTCCATTTTGTGACCCACCAGATCTGACAGGGTTTTTCCCACTTTCTGCCAAAAGGATTGAATGGAGGGACACCACCGGAACATATGTGTTTCCTCGGCATTGATTTCCCCGCACGTTTGGCACTTCCTCACCGTATACAGGCACATTTTTGCCAGCCTTCGGGCGTCCAGCAAGCCTTGCGGATGGTAAAAAGATGTTTTTTTCTTAAAGGTGTGGCTTTCACACAGTACCACAAAAGAGCTATAGATACTTGCCATAGTGCTTTTAAATCGTATTCCGGCAGTTTCCTCCTCCAAGTCCCCGTATGCCATAGAAGTGCTTACATTTTTTGTTCTCTCCTTTAAACGTGACAGAACTGGCTTAACCCAATTGGCATATTTAGTTTACCTGTAAGTCTCTAATAAATTGATACTACTTGTACTCAGGGCCCTGTAATTTAAATGCTAATAGTGGAGCTGCAGCTCTGATTGTGCCAGCCACTGGAGTAGCCCTTTAAACATGTGTCAGTCCTGCCAATGCAGCCTATGTTGTGCAGTTTTTAACTGCCATTTTGATGAGGTAAAATAAACCTTTAGCCAAGCTCAAACCTTAGTTGTTAATAAATATGTCACCCCTAAGGTAGGCCCTGAACAGCCCAGAGGGAAAGGTGCAGTGTATTTAAAAAGTGGGACATGTCAAAGCCTAGCTCTCCCATAGGTGAACATTGGAGATACTTTATTACATTTACCAGCTGTAACTTCCAATTGGCAGTAGGTAGAGAAGGTGAGTTTGGAGTTTAAAGAATTGAAATTAAAAGCCCTCTTTTTAATGATTAAGTTGGATTTTAAGTCATAGTTCAGAAATTGCCACTTCTAGGAAGTTAAATCAAATGAGAAATGCAACACTGACAAATCCTTGACAATTTTACTTCATTCGGGACTGATTGAATCAATAGCAGCAGTCACCATTTATTTCTTTATTTTTAATTCTGTATATAAATGTAATACGGCCATCTGGTGACACACACAAAAAATCACAAACAAAGTTTTTCCACATAGATAAAAATAGTACATAAGACATAAACACACTTTGAACAAGCCACAGTTGACAATGTTATTGCAAAACAAATAATGACACAGAAGACACGACAAATAGAGAGTTCACATTCAAATCCAAACAGGAGCTAAAAACTTATTATTAACCACTTCAATGCCACGCCCTTTCCCCCTCCTGTGCCGGGCGTTGCACTAGTGGGTGGGGTTCATGACGAGATAGTCTCGTCATGGGCACAGCGCAACCGTGCTCCATGACAAGACTATCTCGTCATGGGCACTGAAGAGGTTAATAACGTTTTGAAATTCATTGCATTGCTCTCATGATTAATGGATAAGGCACCTCTGCAAAACACATAATTATGTCAACCAGGATAACATTTACAGCATTCAACATTGAATAATGCCCTGGTTTAGACTGTTATTTTCCAAGTCATCTAATTAATAGTTCACAGTAGAGGCTCAGATAGTGGTCAATGTATTTCGAACCCTCTGAAGTTTCCTTATCAGGGTTCTCCTAAGGACAAGGAACTGGTGTCTGTATCTCAAAAGACTGATAATTGTATCACTCAGCAGTTTTCAGTTACGTTTATTTGGAACACGATCTAATTCATCAGTAATACTGGGTGAGGCATCAAAGGCAAACAAATTGCTTGATGGAACAATTTGGTGAAGAACAACTCTCTTCCAGCAGTGGCATAGCTTGGTGGACTCAATTACTCCACAATGCAACATTCCAGGAAGTTGGTGTTTTCGTGTCCAAACCATTTGGTGCCTGCAGCCTGTTACTGTGTCACATGACTAAGCATAGCTGGCAACTGATATTTGTTTATTTTTCCCAGACATTGAGACAAAGGTAAGATAAGTGGTAGCAGGATGGGCCACTGTTCAAAATGTGGTTTCTGGTTGGCTGGGGTACGCACCTAAGCCAGGCAGAACCCATCAATTTAGTCAGGGCAATTAAGTTACACACCAAAGATAACCTGTGCTCACCCCCTGGTAGCTCGGTACAGAGCAGTCAGGCTTATCTGCATAGAAAATGTGCAAAGCATTTACACAATACACTCACAACTGTAACACATTACATACACCAAAAATGAGATTCCACACAGAACTATATAAAAATATATGATATGTTGTACAAAACACATAGACCAAAACAACATGAATCACAAAATCTATGCATAGTATGCAAATACTGAAATAGTACTCATATCCTGACAAGGCAAGACTGAAAAATGACATACATCATACCATTAATAAATCATTAGAGCTTGAAACACAGCAGATTACGAAACCACAACACATGAAGTACCATACAGCACCATAATGCATAGGTCACCAAATATCCCCACAATCCCGTAGAGTGCAGCACACCTGCAATCCTATTCTAGGTTATATAGTGAAATTAGGTTCCACATATGTCTCGGGAGTACTTGCGTGCCTATTAGGCATTATATGGTAATTAAGCCAAGTTCTTAGAGGAAACAAAGTCACTTCCCGGTTGCAATAGAGGTCTACGTCAAGTATTCACCCACTAGGCAAAGAGCCATTCAATGAACCAATGCCCCTAAGGTATGTGCCTGAGTGGACACACACACACACACACTGCAGATTCCCTCAGGGATCCCTTGCTCAGACCTTCCCAACATCAGGGTAATAATGGATTGCATCTGCTCCGAGACAAGGACCAGTGACAATCCCCTTGCAGGAGATTCCAGGAATGCCCCATGGGGTACACAAGCAGCCTATCTCTAATATTTCCCTGGGATCCCCCGGCCTGCTTGCAACTGCAGAGCTGCCTGAAAAGGAGCAAGAGGTGGCAGAAAGACTACCCGGGGGCCTGACTTACTGTCTGTACTCCTGGAAAGATGAGCATGGTCCTCGCACCCTTGGAGACCTACTCTACCTTGCCTGCTGATGCTGGTCACACCAGAAATCCTCCCTTGGCACTGTGGTTTACCGGTCAATGGGGCCCCCAATGGGGAGGGGGGGTAAACGGCTAGGGGTATTCTCCTAGGAAGGGAGGGTTCCACTGGACAGCAATGTTCCCCCTCAGGTGCCAAATGTCAGATTCTCGCTGGCTGGTTATTGTTCAATGAACAAAGGCTTTGCTGTGAAAAAGGACTCCACATGCTCTTGTCCAGGAGAGACAACCAAGCATCCACCCTGCACTGGCAATCAGATGATGTGGCATGACTTTGTGATGGAGGTTTCAATAAAAATGAAACATTTACCCTGCACTGGCAATATGCTGATGTGGCCAGAAAGGAGCAGTCCAGCACAGCCCTCTACAAGCTGGAAGTAGAATTCAAAGCAAAATAGAGAGGGGCATGATGCTCAGTCCCTGGAGAACATTGGGGAACACTCAGTGGCAGTAGGTAGGTCAACCAGCACACAGAGTCACTAGGTAGAGTGGCAGTTCCTTTAACACCTTAGCAGGCAGCAGGGTAGCACAACAATGCAAGTGGTCCAAAATGGTGGTTTCTTCTGTCAGCACCGCAGCCCTCTGGTGCAGTATGTAGAGTTAGCAGTGACTGGTTACAAGTCAGAAAAATAGAGAGAAGAAGGCAAAAGGTTTTGAGATAACCACGCAAAAAGGGCCAGGTCTAATGCAATCCCCTTCTAGCCTAAAGCCAGGATAGACTAATCAATACCTTGATGGGCTTTGCATAGAGCAAAAGAACATGGACCCTTGTCCGCTACCACATGGGCATGTTCCAGTTCTACACCTTTCTGAACCAAGTTTGATCCCTCTGTCTATACTCTCAGGGCTCACTAAGCTAACCATTGGGGAATCCTTCTCCTCACCTGCAGACCCCAAATGTGAAGCGCCTAACTTTAAGTTGTTCACATATGCATCCCAGTAGGCGGACACTAGTATCACCAAGGCCAACAAAGTGTTCCACCACTTGTGTCTGACTTCTGTCCCCAACCCATGGAAAATTCTGTCCATGAGGACAACAACCACCAGAGGCCACTGATAGCTATCAGTGTCCCGAGCCAGGCCACTCAGAGATCTTTGCCATCTGTGGTTTCTCAGAGTGGGGGTCGGTAGCCCCAGGTGCACTTCTTCCTTTCTCCACTCTTCCTCACAAAAGTTCAGGGGAGGTAGTCTGAGACTGGCCCCCAAAGCAAGGGTCTGCACCCTCAGTCTGAACAGGAGCAGGGGTAGGGCTGCATTCCCCCTGCCCCTCCTTCTGCAGTACTGTACCCTACTTTTGGGCGGGGTACCCCCAGAATCTGGAATTGTCGGGGCACTTGTGTGAGCAGTCCTTCTCAGCTCCCCCATCAATTCTCTGGTTCTACCGTGCAACTGGTCTCCCAACTCGGGGTCCTCACCCATGGGTTGAACTGGGGTCAGGGGCGAGTGCTTCCTTCCCCTGCTCCTCTCCTAGAGTTCCGCAACCTCCCACCATGAGTGGTACCCCAGAGGACAAAATTGTAGAGACCCTTGTGGCAGCCACTCCTCCTTCCACGTCAGGAGTTATTCCCGGAACCTGATCCTCCAACCAAGGGATTCTACCATTAGGCTGGACAGGCGCTAGGGGCAAGTAATTCCTTGCCCTACCCCTCCATCTGAGCTTCTGCACCCTCCTTTGTGGAGTGGTATTGCCAGACACCAGAACTGGTGGGATGCTTGCATCAGCTACCCCCAAGTTCTCCTGACACTATGGAGTCCCCCTGAGTGGATGGCCTCCCGATACAAGCTATATTCCCTTCCCGAGGCCCCTTCAGGTACTCTCCAGTCTTTGGGGATGGGTGTAGGGCACCCTGGAATGTCTCCTACCTCTCCTCCTCCTCCTCCTCTGAGAAGGGACATGGGACCCTGTACCCACCTGCTTACAAGTGGACCTGTTTGAGCTACTCTGAATCTCCCCCACCCCTCGGTTGGTGGGGAACCTGAGCTGCTCCCATTAGGAACACTCCCAAGTGCCTTACCAGACCCTCTGGTACTCACCCATAGGTCAGCCCCCTTTGCAAGTTTCCTGGGGGCAGAGAACTTTCACTTCAACAGGTGTTGCCGCAGCCCTGGAAAACAACAACAGAACATGTCCTCTCTACAAATCAGATTGTATAGCCCCTCAAAATTGTTTGCTGTGCTGCCCTTCACCCATCCATCTAGTGCTTTGCAACAATCCTCTCCCCAAGACTGATGAGTTTCCTACATCCCCTGAAACTCAACCTATACTATTCAGGGGTAAATTCATACCTTGCATTCAGGGCTTCCTTCCTGGGGGTTGTACCTCTGCCTGTTTCTCCCTCCTAGGGCCAGAAGGGCATCCCTCCGATGACCAGGAATATAACTTCCCAGACCAGTTTCCCAATCCTCCTCAGGATCCAGTGCACCATAAGATACCTCTCATACTCCTGTAGCCACTGATGTATGTCATTCCCCTCCTTAAAGCTAAGCACCAAGTCTGTGGCTATGTGGGTCATGTTCCTAACACTAGATTCACAATAGCTACCACCACTGGACTCCACCTGCAATGCTGGTGAGTACAGAACTCTAAAACTATGTTCCTGGGTCAGTTTCCTTTCCTCAAAGCAATCTGTTAACTGAGGACTGCCCTTTCATCCCTCCAACATCCTCTCCTGGGCCAGGGCCCTTTCAGCCTTCTCTCCTCTAGCACCAGCTGCACCCTCTGCCTGTCTATTTCTGAGCTCCTCAGGGTACAGCATGTGGGAGGTGACACTACTCCTGCTACTAGAACCAGTAAGGACTCCCTGTTTAGGGTGTCCTCTCACTCTAATGTTGTCCCTGCCCAGTCATTTTCTCCCTCCTCCTCAAATTCCTCAGGGCCACTGCCATTTTGGAGTGTAGATTGGGAACCCTCCCACTCAGAGCCCTCACTGATCTCAAGAAACTCACAAGGGCCACTCTCTAGGTCCCATGCTGGCACTTTTTCATAGTTTGCCTGCAAAAACATGAGCAGGGTATAGCTAAGGTTCCGATGTGTGGCTTCGCCACTCACCTCTAACCTCCACTCCCTGCAGAAACCCTTTAACTCGTCCACTGTGGAACACCTCAGTTCACACATTGACTTTAATTTGGACAGGTACTAAAACACAAGTACAACAACAAGATTCAGAGGCGTAAGAGATGAAGCAGGAGTAAACAATAAAAATGGCTAAAGAGAATCAGGAGAAATAAAACACATATAGGAGTGCAGAGATGTAGTGCAACAATAAGTCAATGTGGCATAATGCAAATCCAAGTCCTATTCTCACCGCTAATCACCAATGTTAGAAATGGAGTCTCTGCTTGGCTAGGGTATGCACCTAAGCCATGCAGAACCCACCACTCTAGTCAGGGCAAGTAAGGTACATAACAAGTATGACCTGTGCTCACTCCCTGGTAGATGTGCAAAGAGCAGTCAGGTTTATCTGCAGAGGCAATGTATAGAGCGTTTGTACAACACACTCACACAAGTAACACAATAAATACACCAGAAAGGAGACTCCACACAGGATTATATAAAAATATATCGTATGTCGTAAAAAATAACCTGGACCAAAACGACATGAATCACAAATGCTGTGCATATTATGCAAACACTGAAATAGTACTCATTATTCTGACAAGGCAAGACTGAAAAATTACATATATCATGCCATCAGTGAATACTTAGAGCATGAAATGCAGCAGATTATGAAACCACAACAAATGAAGTACCATACATCACCATAATGCATAGGTCACCAAATATTCCCACAATCCCGTAGGGTGCAGCGCACCTGCACTCCTATTCTAGGTTATATTGTAAAACTGTGTTCCATGTAGGGCACGGGAATGCCTGCATGCCTATTAGGCATTATGAAGTAATTAGGAAATGTTCTGGTGGCAAATGGGGTTTCCATGGAGGATTCACACCACAGGGGAAAGAGCCATTCGGTGAACCAATGCCCCCAAAGTATGTCCCCCAGCAGGAGCACGCAATGTAGAATCCCATGGGGAGGTCTCGCTCAGCGCTCCCTGACATCAGGGTAGTACCGAAATGCAGCTGCACTGAGGTAGAGACTAGTGCCAAACCCCTGGCGGGGGTTCCAGGGATGCCCAACGGGGTACATGGGCAGCCAATATCCAATATTTCCTCAGGCCTCCTTGCAGCTGCAGTGCTGCCTGAAAAGGAGTGCAAGGCAGCTGAAAGACTCCCCCGGAGCCTGACTCACTGTTTTATCTCTTGATAAGATGAGCATGGTCCTTGAGTCCATTGAGACCCATTCTATCTTGCCTGCAGCTGTCAGCCGCAGCGGAGATCCTCCCTTGGCACTGTGGCTTCCCAGTCAATGGGCCCTCTACTTGGGGTTTCTGAATGACCAGCGGTATCGTCCTAGGAATGTAGGGTGCACTAGACAGCACTTTTACCCATCAGGCACTGTACATTGTGGTCTCCCTGGCTGGGGGACTGTCGTTCAATGAACAAAGGCTTTGCTGGTAAAGAGCTCATTCACTTGTCCAGGAAAGAACATGGAGCACCCACCCTTCACTGGCAGTAAGATGATGGTGCACGATTTTGTGGTGAAGGTTTAAATAAAAATGAAATGCTCACTCTGTGCTGGCAAAAAGATGATGTGGTCAGAAAGGAGCACTCCAGCACAGCTCTCCACATGCTGGAAGTAGAAAGTAGAATTTATAGCAAAACACGGTGCAAGCACACCTCCCAGTCTCTGGAGAACACCAGGGGTGCACTCAGGGGCAGTAGGCAGTCAGGCCGGCACACAGAGTCACTATGCAGAGTGGTAGTCCCTTTAACACGCTAGCAGGCAGCAAAGTAGCAGAAAAATGCAAGTAGTCCAAAATGGTGGTTTTTCCTGGCAGCAAAGCTGTCCTTTGGTGCAGTATGTAGAGCCAGCAGTGACTGGTTACAAGTTCACGCAGTGTCTAAAATTATGGGATTCGAGCCCCTGATCCTATACCCCAAAATGTCTTTGTTAAAGAGGTGACTTCAGAAGATACCTTAGAAGTACAATAAACCCCCTTTCAACCCCAGCTCTGGCTCCAGACATCATAAGGGGATAAATCAGCCCTTTGTGTGAGGGCAGGACATAGTCAATACAAATGTAAGTGTTGCCCGCTTCCCTCTCTCCTAGCCCAGGAATACTATCAGTATGCAGATGAATGTAGATGCCTCTCCTGTTACACACAACGCTTCCTGTGTTATGGCTGTCTGGAAAGTATGCACAAAGTATAACTGTCAACCAGGCCCAGACGTGGACTGGAGTCAGGCTGCCAAGTACCAGAATCAGTAGCACAATGTCCACTTTCTAAAAATGGCATTTATAAAATAGCATTGAAAAATCCACCTACACCAGTTAACATACCAAACATGACCATGCTAATTTTTTCTGATCAGGACTTACCACTTAAACATATATAAGGGAATTCCCAATGCTAGTCTATGAGAGGAGTAGGCCTCGAAGAACTGAGAAACAAACTAGGTTGTTTGCCACTAGCAGGACATGCCACAAAAAAAGGTACATATCCAACCTTTTACCTACACTGCACCCTGCCCTTAGGGTTACCTAGGGCCTACCATAGGGGTGACCTATACGTAGTAAAAAGGGAGTTTAAGACTTGGCAAGTAGCTTTAAATCAAACACAAGGAGAAGATGGATGGAACGCTGAAACTTTACAGACACTCACCCCCAATCAATATGAAATATGTACACTCAAAAAAAGAGGGTAGTAGTGGTCTTGTAATTTGCCCTTCATAGACAAAAAGAAGAATGTTTGTAGGTACAATATAAACTTCTATTAACCGTGGAATGGCATGGTGCTTTCAGTCTATGCACACCCTACTACCCAAGGTGTGAGATTGCACTCTGGATCAGATCAAAATAAAATGTACATAAATATTATATCCAAATGACCCAAACACTCAGATAGTATTTTAACACACCTATGAAGTCCAAACATGAAAGACTCGTCTTTACAAAACATGATGTAATTTATTATCCTTGTGGAAAAGTTGTAAACTTCGGTGCAGTCAAAGGTTACAAATTCATAGTCTTCAGACACAGCCAATACGTGTTTCGTCACACAGTGACTTATTCAAGGCTTGGATAGTCAAACACTGTGGTCATAATCCAATAAGTGTAATCGCTCCGTTTGTGTCTGATGAAGTGCTTCAGAAAGGTTGTGCCCAAACTCTGTAATCGTATGAAACCATGTTAAGTTAATGGTGGTCAGCTCCAAAAAGTCAAAGAAATGGATGGGCACCAATACTTTCAGATGGTGAAGATAAGACGTCAAAAATAATTCTAAAAGGGTCATAGGTAACGATCTCTGAAAATAGGGATTAGAATAAAGGGAAAAGGTCTAAGTCTATGTTATAAAACCAGAGCCCATTGTTAGCTCCTATCACAGCGGCTTGGTTCTCTGACCAGACAGGAACCGATACGCACAAAGCAATTACACTTATTGGACTATGACCGCAGTCTTTGACTATCCAACTCTTGAAAAAGTCACTGAAACCTTTCAGACACTAACCCTCAGTCACTATTAGATCTGGGTTGAATCCATCATCGTTCTTTAGCTCGCTTCCCCACCCCAGTTCAGACCCAGCCATATGCAAATCAGTCTTGACCCTGTTTCTCATTGGAACAGTCCAGCCTGAAATGCCAAGCCAGGCCTTCCCTGGACTGGAAACAAGCCTCCTGATACCGGTTTCTAACTTTGGTTGCGAAGTGAGCTAAAGAACGATGATGGATTCAATCAAGATCTGTGACTGGAGGTGAGTGTCTGAAATGTTTCACCGTTCCATCCATCTTCTCCTTGTGTTTCCTTTGTTTTACCTAAGTTAGCAGGTTATGCTCAGACATGGGTCCCTTGCTCACTTTGCCACTAGATTCAAGTTAGCCTGGCTGATGAGTGGTCACAGAATGCTTGTTTCCAGTCCAGGGCAAACCTGGCTTGGCAGTTTGTGTTGGACTGCTCCCATTAGGAACAGGGTTAAAAATGTTTTGCATATAGCTGGGTCTGAACTGGGGTGGAAAAGTGAGCTAAAGAACGATGATGGATTCAGTCCAGATCTGTGACTGGGGGTGAGTGTCTAAAAAGTTTCAGTACTCTGTCCGTCATCTCCTTGTGTCTGTTAAGTAGCTTTAAATGCCAAGTCCAAGTGGCACTAAACTGTGCACCCTGCCCAGCAGTGGTTGGCCTGATATAGGTTTGAAAGCCTACCTCTGTGGGTGGCGTAATCAGAAATTCAGGCCCCCTAGTTGCATTTAATTTACAGGCCCTGGGTATATGGGATACCACTGTACAAGGGACTTACGAGTAAATTAAATATGCCAAGCAGGTGTCTACCAATCATGCCATGTTTAAAGGAGAAGGCACATGCACTTTAGCACTGATTAACAGTGGTAAAGTGCCCAGAGACCTAAAGCCAAAAAAAAGAGGGTCAGAAAAAGACAAAATGTTAGGGGATAACCCTGCAAAAACCTGCACATCACAAAAGCTCTTCCTGAGCACTCGCACAAAGGGTTTAAAACAGGTCTTTTGTGACCTCAGACAAGCTGGGCCAGGACAGGGAGGTAGGTCACCTCAGGTGGTTGGAAACTTTTAGAAGTTTCCTCCACTTCAAAGTAGGCACCAGGTACAAATGATGGACCTTTAGATCCAACACTTCAGTACATTTCTGGACCTAAGGACTCTACCAGGATGAAAGACTACTTTTCCGCTGAAAGGACTGCCACACTGCTGCAACGCTGCTCTGAAGGACTGCTCCCCTGCTGTGCTGACCTGCTGCCCTGTTGTACTCTTGCCTGGGTGAGAGGGCCTAAACCAGCATCTCTGAACGCAGGACGCCAGAATGATTCCAAGGGCTAATTGGCTGGCATCCTTATCAGAAGCATCAGGGACATAAAAGGCTCACAACAACAATGAACACAGCAGCTGGACTCTAACATCTATGAGTGCTGCCCTCCCTAAGTGTGCCATCTCAGTCCTGGACCCTTGGAACTGGACCTGACGCTGCTTGCCAGCATATCTGTGGATCTAGAAAAACCGGTGCATTTCCTCCACAGTGCAGGGCATCTCCCACATAAATCGAGCATAATCACTGCTGCACAGACTTCCACGATGCAAGTACTTGGCATCACCTACAGCAGCCCATCAGAACCGCCACTGCATGACTCATCTCCAAGCCAGGACATTCACTCGTCCAACGCAGCCCATTGGAAAAGCAGCTGTACAACACAGTTCCATGCAAGGACATCGCCTCACACAATTCAGCGAATTGGAACCACCTCTGTGGAATACATTTCTATGCAAGTACATCAGCTTGCACTTTGAAGTTCCCTCGAATGGCTGCTGCCTGACGCATCTCCTCGCTTAACTTCGCCTCTGCTGCACGACGCATTCTCAATGTGGTACTTCAGGACTAAAAGAAAAGCAGGAAACAAGTAAAATTACCCTCACATCTTGGAAGAAAACACCTGGAATAATTTCTTTGTTTTTCAGCAGCACATTATGACTTTGAGAGTTTGTTTTTGAAAATAAATGTGTGTGAGTGGGTACATCCTTTATGACACCTGCTTGGCCAAGCTTCAGTCACCTGCCTTGCGGGGCTCTCTCTTTGCATCACAGATGGTCCTCTACTAGGGAGAGGAGATTAAACAATACCCCTCAGATCTCCTGGATAGTTGCCCGCCTAATCATAAATGTAGTCCTCTGTCACTCTTCCATATTGCCTCCCTTAATTTACATTTTATTCTGATATATTGCTGTATACTTGTGTACTCTTTCAACTGAGCTGTTGACGTTCGCTGTGATTTAGTTATGGCTGTTCAGAATGCCCGTTAACCACTGAACTACAAAGCTATTACTATATGCTCTGCTGCTGGTTAGGAATCATATCAAGGACTTCATATCTAACTGATTGACTGGCTATATTTTTTTTATTTGGATTAATAATACAAATCATCATAAATACACATTTTAGATAAAGGTTATGGATCCCTGATATTTACAGAGAACTTCATTTGCAAAATATCAATTACAAAATTCTGTCAATTCCTTGAAAAAGAATAAGTTGATGAAAGCAAAGCCCTGTTAGTCTCTAACTGTATGTGTTAGAAATTGGCGGGCTTATTTACAAAAGTGACACACGGGCAGCGCAAGGGGCTTGTAAATAAGCCTCTGGGTCTCTGGTTGGCAGAAGTTTGCACCCTGTCCAATAAGACACTTCAATCCTCATCAGGGTAAGTCAGATACACAACCTAAATTAACCTATGCACACCTTCTGGTGGCTTGGCACAGAGCAGTCAGGCTTAACTTAAGAGGTCATGTGTAAAGTATTTGTGCAGCACTTTAATTATAGTAACCTAGTGACACCACCACAAAAAGACTCCACATCAGTTTAGAAAAAATTGAAAATATTTATCTGAAACAAAAAAAATCAAATAAGTAGAACTTCAGATATGTATTTTTAAGGAATATACTGCAATACAGTGATTAGAAGTT
The DNA here is from genome assembly GCF_964204655.1 of Triturus cristatus. Lineage (NCBI taxonomy): Eukaryota > Metazoa > Chordata > Amphibia > Caudata > Salamandridae > Triturus > Triturus cristatus. Next base: position 483,331,970 of record NC_140580.1, on the reverse strand, counting down.
AATAGCACTTAGGGGTTACTTGAAGTTGTACTGAATGGGGTGAATCCAAAGTTTAGGCCAACCATGATGGAGGGCAGGCTGACTACAGGACCCACAGAGGGCCCGCTGAATAAGTACCTATTTATAAAGTTTTATATAGTGTGAATATGACCCTTTTGGGTATCAGAGTGCTGTCCATCAGGAAAACACAGGAGAACATACAAGAGTAATACATACGTGGAGGAATAGAAAGGAACTAAACATACATAGAAACATATTCAAACAGTCACTGCAGTGAATCACCTAATGAATTCTTCTGCCATCCTGGACGTGATGGATATGCAGAAAGACAGGTGGTACATAAAATATCAATTTCCTATAAAATAACATAGAGCAAAGATTTGCCTCTCCAGGTGTTTCAAATTTAGAACCATTAGAGGCTTTCCAAAGTTCTGCTGTGGTAATGCTCCCCAATTCTGTAGCTGATTTATTGGCTAATTTATTGACAATGTTTATGTAAGTGTATTCAGGCAGATTTTCTAACTAGCGACCTATGGCTTTAGTTACCCCTCTTTGAAAACGTATTGAGAAGTTCAGATGAGTCCACTAATGTACGTATCTCTATTTTATTGAATGAGTAGTATATGCCAGACGAAACCAGCTTTTCTTTGTATAACTCGTTTTTTTTTAATTCTCTACTGTCTGGGTTTCCATTCTGTACCCATAATTCAGTCTACAAGAAGAGCAAAAGCATTGTCTTGCCTACTTTCAATTAAATGAGAGACCTACTTGAGAGATATAGAAACACAATCTAGCAATCTAGGTTGACAGTTGATCAAGGGGATATGGATGAAAAGAAACAATTCTTCCTTCCTTTTGAAATATTATTGTAGTGTCTAACTCGGACTATTTTGGGACATTTGAGAGATTATGAGACACGGGGATATCAGATAAAACGTCCTCTGACGTTGTGATAATTAATGTATTATCAGAGTTATGGGGTCAGGTGTTGAGGTCAATCTTCTGTGGTAATTTGCTAAGGCTGCAAAATAATGCATTTTAATATCAAGCAAAGTCAATTCTCCTTCCCCTTATGAAAGACAAATATCATAGACGGCAAGTCTAGGGCACAAATTGTTCCAAACAAAGTTGTGGAACACCAAGTTCACTTGCATGAAACACTTATAAATTACAATATATGATACATTAAAAAATAGAAAGAAATAGAGGTTAAATTGCCCCATTATTGACATAGGGGTTGAATTCCATCGATCTAAAATAGGTCTAACCATTTCAAGGAGGGGATTGTAATTTAAACTCTAAAAATGTTCATGATTTTTATTAACAATGCTACGTAGATTAATTTCAGGAGGATTAAAGTAGGCCTTGCTATTAAGGTCAGGAAGTGTCTCCTTCAGACTATGAAAAAGAAGATTTTTCTTGTTTTGATGACTGGCTTAATACTAATGGTGACAATTTTGTTATTTAAACTAAAGCACACTGAATGTTCTCTTTATCGGCTCTCAGATATGAAGCAATGTCATCTGCATTTAACTTAAGTTTTGAAAAAAGAAGTCCCCCAAGGTAGAACTGAGGGATTACCTTGGATAACAAAGCAGGTGGTTTTTAAAATAAGGGAAACAAAATAGAGACAGAGACCTTCCTTATCTTTTTCTCTAGTACTTTTGTTACTTCCATATTTAGAGTGTTTGAATTGTTGTATAGGTTAGTGGTTAACCTCACGATTTGAGAATGCCTTGGTGAAGTTTGAATACCCAAAGGCCTTCAAGGTATTCTCAACTCATGGTGTAAAAATCCTTTTCCAAATCTAACTTGTCACGGCTGCTAAAATGTTTGAGAAAACGGATCAAGAGCTTCAGTTACTTAATTAATATTTCTGTATAGTTACCTACCATGAATACATCCATTTTGATCACTATGATTTAAATGGTAGCAGTTTTAGTAATTCTGATTGCTGATTCCTTTTTATTCTGCCTTCAACAGGGTAATTGATCTACATTTTTAATTCATAAGACTCTTTCCATATTTTAGGAAGTTAACAACTATCCTTTAATGGAACGAAGGAGGAATGATAGTTCTAAACAGTATGGTAATCATTAATTCGGAGACAAAGGAACATAGGGCCTGAAAAGGACTTTGGCGCAGTTGCGCCAGCTCTCTGCCGACACAGCTGCGCCAAAGCCATGCAAGGACCTCCCGCCTTATTACTCGTGAAATGTAGACAGTCCTTCGCCTTTAGTTTGTTGGTGCTTGGAAAACAGGCACTGCAATAGGAACGGCAAAAATGTTGCAGCACGGCATGGGAAGTGAAGTCCATGCTGTGCTGTAACTATGGGGGAGTACAGACAGAAGGGCACATTTTGCGCCCCCCTGAATGTATCCCCATGGCAGGGGGGCATGGGGGTCCTGTAGGACCCGTTTTGTTTGACCACTGCCAGCCTTTTCATGGCAGTTCTACCACTAAGAAATGGCTGGCGGTGGCGGAACTCGTAATATGCTGAGCGGGACTGCACCAGTTCTGCTCAACATGTTACATTGTGGCACAGTTCGGCCACCACCAGGAAACGGCCGATCCCTGGCGCAGCCAGTAGTCTTCCACCGCAATGACTTTTGAAATCGTAATGCGGCAGACGGACCACCACCACTGCAAGTCTGGCAGTCCTACGACCATCAAATTCATATTCAGCCCCATAGTTCCTTTAGATTTGCAGTAAAGCTATTCCTATAATGTTCTACACAGACATGTATTTTATCTGGATCTAATGTGGATTTATTGGTTTGAGGGTCTAAGATAGACTCAATTATATTTTTGTTGCTTTTCACATTTGCCGACCAAACTAGGAGCTTCCCCATGCTCTCACCGTCTTCATAGAAGGCCTGCACCACTACACCATTATTAACTTGTTCTGCTTAGCAGTAATAGTCTCAGGAGGATGTCTTTTCTCTGTCTTTATTTAAAGGGTAGGTCGCAAAAAAACAGTCAACCTGCCAATCATAAACCATTGTAGAAATTACTAGGCAGGCTTTCAATCCTTGTTTATAAGCTGATATTTTTCTTCCGTTTGAGACACAAATATATTCTTGGCATTAATAAATCATCTTAAATTCACTCTATGAAAAAGAGCAGAATCGATTTCTGTTGTTTGGAATTTTGTATTCAACTGCTCCAGTTTTCCTTTGAAAAGAAAACTCATTTACTACGGAATAGCATGATGTACGTAGGCCTGAGCAAAATTTCCGTTCCGTTCGCGGAATTTGCGATAATTTGGCATTTCCGCGTTCCGCGGAGAGCGCGGAAATGTCAAAATTTCCGCATTCCGCAGCTTTGCGATAATTTGGTTCTTGCTCGCGCTGTAAAATAATACATTCTCGCGCCCGCGCGATCGCCTTACCTGAATCCCCGCGTTCGCCGACAAGTTTTCCCGATCCGGTCGCGTTCTCCATGAGATGTTGTATTGTTTTAGCCATTTGCGCTGTCTCGCGACAGTTCGCGCCCGCAGTGACGTCATGCGTCGCGCGATCACGTCTTTCTTCTCGCGATCATGCACCGCGAGAAGAGTGAAAACAAGATGGCCGCGCCCGCAAGCAACCGCATGGGTAAGTTGGCGAGCCGCGAACACGCAGAAAATACCGCGAACGGGCGGGAAAAAAACTTCCGCATCTTCGCGGTATTTCCGCGTGTTTGCGGATATTTTAAACATTTTCGCGATAATTTGCGAAAGTCGCTTTCGCAAATTCCGCCCACCCCTAGATGTAAGCCGTTTTCTTTAACTTAAGAGTTTGAAAAGTTGACCAAAATAGTTTGAGGATGTGAAGAGTGTTTCGGTGCTGAGTAAGAGACACAATGAGTTCAGGTGATAGTCCATAAGTAGACAACCTCTGATCAGGTCTTTGATTAGATCTACTGAATTAGTTTCAGATTTTCAAGCTTCCAGAATGCCAACCACTCTAAAACCAGGCGTTCTTGATATATATGGGGCAAATTTATCAAACTTTCCCGCAGCACAGCAAGCCAACTTGCTGCACTGTGTGAAAGGTCAGGAATGTGCGGTATTTAACATTATATGGTACATTCCTGTCCTTGCCTTGTGCACAAACTACTGCCTAGCGCCAAAGCTGGCACCCTTGCGCCGTCTCGCAAGGAGCTTGCGTAGCAGAGAGGATTGTTTTTGTGAAGGAGGGAGTATTTTCCTACACAAAAACAATCCTCTGAGGTTATACCTCTTTCAATGTGTGCTGCAGAATGCAGGGCATGTAGAAATTGGAAAAAACTAAGAAAAATAAAGATATTTCTTCTTGTTACGCCTCTCCTGGCGAGGCGTAGTATTTTGACACATTCCCAGGTCTACCGGTAATGGTAAATCTAGGAATGTGCCAAAATACATGGTTGAATGCATGGAACACCCAAGGTCCACTGATGGAATGCCTCCCTAGGGCAGTGTACACAATGCAGCAATTTGTGCATTAATCTAGATTTATCAGGTCACGCAGGGCCAAGCAAGGAGGCCTTGCGTGGATTAATAAATCTGAATTAGTAGTGTGTCCCTCTTACGCCCCAGTGTGTGGCACAAGGGTGATGCAGCTAAATGATAAAAATGCCCCATAAATAATCATATTTGGTTTTAATCCATATAATTTATGTAGAAAGTGTAGTGACTTCAAAAAAAAAGACGGACTGTTGGCCCTCAAAATCAGAAACTTGTTGCTTTAATTTGGTGTGTCTATTTAGAAAATGGTCCAGGTTTCACCCATCTGTTCAATATTCATGTTTACGAAGAACGTCTCAGACTGGATCAACCGTAGCATTTGAATCATAGTATCTTGAATTAGATTGTTCTGAAAAACATTATCCAATTCATTTATTGGGACAGACACTGTATCATGGGCTGCACTAACCGTAATGACAATGGTGATTCTTAGAGAGGGAGGCCCTTTTAGCTCCCTGAAAAAAACCAACTACCTCCTGAGATGAAATAAAAGCCCCTCTATCAACATTGTTTCCCTGATTATTAGCTGTATGATCACACTTTCAATATTTCTGAAAACTGATGTATGTGGAGAAAGTGGCTGAATTCCGGAATCATTCTGACCGTGTGAGAAATTAATCATTAATTGGGTTGAATGTTAGTGCACCATAAGTAAGAAAGTCACTAACTTGTTAGGTCCATGTGTGGAGATGCCCTTTTTGCAGCCTACCCCCTCACTTTTTGCTCTAACCTTGCCGGATTTCCGGTGGTGTAATGACTCTGTGATGCACTAATGGTGCCAGAAGTACCTAGGGCCTGTAAGTTGTGTCCCCTATGGACTGCAGCACTAATTTGCCACCATGAATGTGACAATCTTAAATATGACACCCAGGAAGAACTGGTTGTATGTACCCTGCTAAGTCAACTTTGCCATTTAAATTTATGGTAGAGCCCAAACCTTCCTTTTTGATATTGATAAATCATCCCTAAAGGCTGTGTGCATTATAACAAAAAGATTAACATTTGTATTATTAACTTTTACATGTCCTGACAGAAAAATTCCCGACATTGTCATCTTTACTGAGGAAAGGATAGAAGCCTCATTGGCGAATATGAAGTTGCACGCTGATCACTTAGCAGTGCTAACTTTAAAATGGGATAACTAAAGTTGGCATTTTCAAAATATCAAAAGAAATGTGCCATTAACACCTGACTTATTGCTAAAGTTAATTTTATTGTAACCTTTACACAAACGGCAACTTTAGAAACTTTGGGGCCTCTTTACAATGGAAGTGGCGGTCTGAGGCGTAAGTCTTCCTGGCTTACCGTTGCACTCCACCACTTCAGACACGCAGGGCTGCACCATATTTACATGAATATGGTGCAGCCCTGCATTTCCCCCCGCACTGGTCCTAAACTTAGCAGCCTAGTGTCAACGCAGGCACACTTGCACCCTAGTGCATGGGTGTCTGCGTTGAGGGGAAGATTGTATATGCGCAGGAAGGTCCTCCTTCCTGCACATAAACAATCTTAAAATGCTGTTTTGTAACTTCTATGTGTGCTGCTTAATGCAGCACACATTGAAGTTGCAAAATGACATTTTTTTTAAATGATTGTTTATGTGCAGGAAGGGGGACATTCCTGTATATAAACACTCATTGGTGTTTTGCTGTTTCCATGTGTGCTGCACAATTCAGCACACATGAAAACAGCAAAAACGAGGAGAAATTAAAAGCTTTTCGTCATTGCGCAGAGTAAGACTAGGTTTTTCCTGGTCTTAATTTTGGCGCTGACCCAAATTTACCCTGCTCTTGTAAATATGGGGCAGCATCAAAATCATTGGGTGTTGCAGTGGAACTCCCAGAGCAACACCCATTGCCCTCCCCATTCAAGCTAAGCATAGCGTGAAAGGGGGCCTTATTTACAAGGTAGCATTAAGCCATGTTAACCCCTTCGGCGCTCATGACGGAACGGTTCCGTCATGAGCGTCGGTTGAGCTGTGCTCATGACGGAACCGTTCCGTCATGACCACGCCCGCGCAAGCAGCGCTCAGCACAGCGGGGGAATCCGCCCCGCATGGAAGGGGTTAAGTGGCTTAATACTACCTTGTAAATAAGGCGAAGCCCCTATCGCCAAAGCAACACCATAGAAAGTGATGTTCCCATAACAATAGGGGCTTGTAAATATGCCTCTTTGTTGCCCAAAGTTTCTAATGACTATTTAGTGTTTTACACACTGCTGCTGTCCTCAAGACTGTCTTCTGCCCCTCTAGGGAGAGGTGTGGACAACTCTCAGGAACACAAAAATCTACCAAAAGTAGAGGTGTGACCCCCCTCCTAGCAGAATGGCCACATTGGCTTTGAGCCAAAAAGGCAAGTTTCAAAAGAGAAGCCGCCTTTGAAGGGCAAATGACACACTCAGCAGAAGCTGCTGTTTTGATTTAGTAGACAGGCTTCAGATATATGTATGTTTTGTATCCGTGGACTTGAGTATATTATGTATATTTGAATCCTTTTAATGCATAAGGTATGCTTAAGGGGCAGCACCTTCTGATCCAGAGTGTAAATATTACAATTCCCAGTACTTATCCCTTTTAGTACTGTGTCTCCCCAAAACCACTGCTTGTTTGGTGCCTTGCATGCTTCCTTGTTTTTGAATCCTAGGTTTTGGTTTTTTTTATGTGTAAATATATAACAAGAATGGTGTATCAATCTTCTCCACTGCTGCAGATTGTGTTCAAGTATTTTATTACATTTTGTATTCAAATTGAAACTTTCAATTCTTGTTTTACATCAGTGTCCATATATCAAAAGCAATTTTGGGCACCAATTGGTACTTCATTGAGGGTGCCCTGTTGAACATTAAGAGGAAACAATATATTCCAGTAACTCATAACAGTAGTGCACATATTAGTCATTTGCAAATACAAACAAATATAGTGTTGAAAACCAGATTGGTCCTATAATTTCTTAATGAATGATTTCTGGTTCTCAACAAAACAAAAATCATGATTTCTTATTTGCAACATTTAATCAGCAACCAAGTAAATAATGGACTATGATGAACCAACAGTCATTTTTACTGGGTGTTTGTCATGTAAAATTTGAAAAGTCGTAAACTTGCAAACATATTCATGGGTAGACACTTATTTCCCAAAACATCAGGGGCATTATTATGAGTTTTGTGGGGCATCTTGCTGTGCTGCCCTGTGTCACAGATTAAGGGCAGGGATGCATCGTATTTATATATTATGCTGCATTTCTGTCCTTTTCCTTTGCACTTGTGCTATTTTGCCAGCCTAGCACCACAGCAGGCACTCTTGCACCAACGCACTCCTAATGTGAGGTTCATTCTCCATGTCCATCTCTGTGGTGTCTTGAGATAGAGAATGAACCTCGTCGCCACAACCGCTGAGGGAAAGAAACAGACATAAAAGTGACACCCCTGGCACCCAGACCTCACATCAAGTCTGTACTGAAGAAAGTACCGAAGAAGTACTGACCTGCTGTCCCCTGGACCCAGAAAAGACAGACGGAACCAAAGACTGCACTGCACCTACTGCACATTGGGCTAGCTAAGAAAGAACTCTGCCTCTGGTGTCTCGCACAAGGAAATGTCATCCCCGAGCCTCAGGCAGAGAAGGTGACTTCAGGAGTCAGTTTGCTGACTTTCTGTTAGTCACAGAACCATGGAGATGAAAAGAAAGCTGCTCTAATAGCCCAGCACCAAGAATCATGCTGGACGCCATCAGGCAGCCTGGGAGACTGAATCGCAACACTAAAAATGTTGAACCCAAATCTGCTGGAGTGGGAGTCATTGGAGTGCCGTTTGGTCACCCAGTATGGAAATGTTTGCAAGTTAAAAGGAACTGCTGTTTTTTCTGAAACCGTAGACCAGTGGCAACTGCCTATGTGCTGGACTTCACCCAGACTTTGTGGAGCATCGACCCTCTGGCCAAAGTCACCCATTCATGTTCATGGACCAAGGACTGGCCACGTTAAGACCCACAACACCACCTCAACATCCTTAGCATCTACCGCATCTACATCCTACATCCCTTGAATCAGGACAACACCAATGATCATTGTGGTGGTTCATCCATGGACCTTAAACCTGGACTGAAGACTGCTTTAAGAGCAAGATACCTGTTCAACTAGACCTGATTGGTCCCCCTGACTGGCTCCCTATCAGATCTAGTCCCCACAAGAGTGCCCTTATAGCCTCAGTTATCACACAAGTGAATTGACTTTACTATCCCAAAACAGTAGTTTGGTTACACTATTCCATGCGTGGAAGGAAAGAAGACTTTATTGAAGAATCCTCAAATAGTAAAGCTTTCTCCATTAGGGATTATTGCTTTTGTATCCACAATTATGTCACATCCTCTAAGATAGAACAACAAAAACAAAACGAATTTGAAAAGCAGGAGAGCAGAGAATTTATCGATGGCATTTAAAGTTTTCATAATACCACTTTGATATCTTCGAAGTCAAATAATGCTTCTTGATCATTTACGCTTCAACATTGCTTTTCATCGCAGCCTGGTTGTATGAATTGTCGTATGATCAAAATTTCAATTAAATCAAATAAATTGCTGTCTTTAATTTTCCCTTCCCTGTGACCCCATTTGTACATTCAAAATGGGGTCGCCCATCCACAAAGAACGTTGAAAGTGTGGCATATGCACCGCTTGTAAATTTAGTTCTGAGACAAAAAGGTTTGAACACGAACATGTTTTCTGAATGCATTTTCTAATTGCAAAACTAGTAGAGTGATCCATGCTATCTACACCTCACATATGATAGGCCATTACAGTTTATAATTTACTCTTTCCTAACCAGGAAGGACTGTGAACATTCTCAGAAAAATATAAATGTCACTGTAACCTTCCATTTCTGAAGAGGAACAATGGATGGAAATTAAACTGATCTGGTCTGCTAAATGATCATGGCATTTGGTCTTTCACCTGCACCTTATCGATTATTTCACATCAATAACAGTCAACAAGTCTGTCAATATCCGGAAAATAGTCATTTAGCCAAGGTCCTCTATCAGCGAATAATAAAATTACCTCAACTCATTGAGTATATATTATTTCAGTCAAACGAACCTAATAGGATACTCCAAATATAAATATTTATAAAGTGTCTAAACTAATCCGCTCCCAGGCCCTCTCAGGTCCTTTCTAAAATGGATACATATCTCTGATAAACAGCGCCAGCTCCATACACGGTCAAACGGCACCTTACTGTTGCCTCAAATATTAGAGGAGTATAAACACCATATCCTGCTGTCGCTTCAATTACAACAAACACGGTATAGAATAGAGCATTTTGAAGTTTTCAATGTCAACAAGTATAACTTACACACAATTAATCAACACGTTAATAACATAACACAACACGATGCATGCTGGGTTAATTATCAGTTTAAATTCTCCAGCTGTCCACTACAGATGTCGCTAATCGAGCTCGTGTTGACATTCACTCTTTTATGTCTGCATGGGGTTGGACAAGCACAGAATGAAGACAGATGTTTGCATATGTTCTCAGGAAGAAAACGATTGTGCATTTTATAATGTTGTGCAAGGGAAAAAAACAAGTTTAAAGAGGAGCACTTTAAATCAGAGGCATTAATTAAATGTCTACGATATCACCATTTGACTTTTTGTTGGAGATATCGCAAATCTGTTTTTTCACTTGTTATATGACCTCATGGAATGTTTACTCGCATCGATGCACAGCATAATTACAGTGACATGGCTTGTGCAAAGTTCCACTGTTACTTTTAATCAGCTTGATAAGTGTGATTTTATTTGTCGTATGACCTCACGGAATGTTAACATGCAACGATGCACAGCATAGCTATAATCACAGGAGGGCTTGAGCAAAGGTCCACTGGTTCTATTAATCTATTTGCTTGCCTGTTCGTCTCCTAGTTGTTACAATTTACGTTTACGGCAGAAAGTACCTCTGTGAATTGGGGTCTGTATTTCCAAAAGTGGGATTTATCAGATCGAGTCTGGGAGATGTTCGGATGCAGCACCAATATGGAAACCCTAACGGGGCATATCAGCAACAACCGTCGATAATTATCGCTAAGCGCACTTAGCGCTAGGATAATTATCACCGGCTATCGTCGAATTTTATCGCTGAGATAGCGTGCTATTAGCAACGCTTATCTCAAAAGCGATAAAATTCCAAGCACAATCTGCCAATTGTGCGATTATCGCTGGAAATACATTGATAAACGTTTGGCGATAGCTTACTGATAGGGGAGGGCAGACTCAGCCATGATATCCACCTTCCATTGGATATCATGGCTGAGTCAAACTAAAAGCAGGCGTAAGGAAAGTAGCGATAACCAAGGTTAGCTCTACTTTTCTTATCGCTATGCTTGTTAGCGTGCCCATTGATAATTGGAGAAATGTCGGTTAGCGCCATTTCTCCAGTTATTTTGAGCTGGAACGCCCACTTTGCATCTCATTAGAGATGCCAAGGTGGGCGTTACGGGAAAGGGTGCTAAGGCAAGGATTCATGCGATAGCGTGACCTTGCTGATATAGCGATAAAATTATCGCCGCTTTTCGGCCGAAAACGGCCGCAAAAGCGGCGATAATTTTTTATCGCTGCCTTGTTGATATGCCCCAACATGTTTTCTCTATCACATTTCTTTCAACTATACATTTTTGGCTCTGACATACTTTGACAGATTCGATCACATTCAACATTGAAGATCTGCTGTCTTTAGAAATACATATGACAAGATAAGCTAAAAGACTATTGGCTCTACCAAAGGTATATTTACATTACTTTATCAAAATTAATAGCTATAGGCAATGCCACACTTTCAATTAAAGCAACAGATATTTTAATGTATGAACACATTTCAGCTCACTAGGAAATCTCTCGGGAGTCAGGAATCAAATGTCAAAGAGTCCAACACTTCCTAAGTATTGGAACAAGCAAGGCTATGTGAGTTCTTTTCAGAACAGCTTCAAATCTCCAGGGGTTACTAAACATTTGCCCCAGGAGATCGAGAGTGCAGTTCCTCTCGTGACTTCGGACTTCAATTCAGTTTAGTAACTTTGTTCGAAAGTCAGACACAATCGTAAAGGAAGATATAAAATGCAATCATAATAAAACAAATGTAAATGCAGAAATACAAATGAAAATGCATAAAATACAAATAAAAAAAAAACATAGAAGCAAATTAAAAAAGCATAGATCGGCTTAAACTTGGTAGTCTGCTTCTGCTCCTCGCAGCCCCAAGAATCTAAGAAACATGTGGTGACTTGCTTTTCTGGGTCCATCACAATGGAAGATATGTACATTTCTTAGAGCCTCCCAATGCCTGCTTGTGCATTCCTCCGCCCCATGGCTGCTTTCTTTCTGGGGTAATTGACTGAGGCATAGCTGTGCCCAGGAAATATTTCCTTTAGGATTTTAATTTTGTTTACTTACTCTGCTATTGAGAAGGGATACTGTGAGGGCACCAGTGCACACCCTGTAGACCACATGAGAGGGTCCAGCAGTCACATGGTGTACTGCTTCCCTGACCGCCCCGCACATTGTGGCAGGCAACTGGCAGGTGCGGCAGCATATTCCTGCTCTCTCACTCCGAGGCACAGAGAACAGTGGAAATACGTGAGACAGTTCTTACTGTACCAAAGCAAATCCCCTTTTCTCAGGGTTACAAAGGTCAGCCCCATGGGCACCCTTGGTACTGGCAGCCCTACCACTAACTCATGGGGACACTCTTGAAAGATAGCACGGCTGAGCTAGAGGTCCCATGGGGCCAACTAAACTCCCTGTGGGATATAAAGCAAACTGCCAGAAGCAATCCAATATTTTTACACATGTCTGCAGCACTCCAGGCATGAGTGGGAAACACTCACAGAGCCGGTGAAGAGCAGTCTCTTTCATTTTTGATATTGTGGCCCCTGGCACACTTATGTGCATGAGGTTTTTTAAACTCTTGCTCTTGGTGATGGGCTTCAACAACCAATACCATACGCCATGGACCTCCTGAGCCCCTGGATTACAATGATCTTATTTCTTCTACTTCTTGTACCACTAGGCTCTCCTTCTGTTGCCACCAACCTCCTTCTGGCCACCATAGCAACACCCCTTTCTACAATGAGTTGGCCTCTTCCCTCAAGGGGAATTTATATTCTCCATCAGGGTTAGAAGCAGAGTCCTTGCGTGGCTCCTTAGTCACAAGCCAGCCAGGCAGATGACTCCTCGAGGTAGATTTCATAAGGCGATACAGCCCAGATATCCCCTGTTTCCAGCAAGCAGTTCCTCCTTTTCTTCACATATTCAATATGTCTCATGGTCTCGGTCTTTCCCTGGTTGCCCCCACCTAGAAAAAAGTCAGAAGCTATATATTCTTGCTCTGGAACTCTAGTAATTCCAATCCACCATGCTGTCAGGATCCTGTTGGCGGTCCATGATAATACTGGAACACTGACCAGGGAATATTTAGCCAACTGACAACAACAGGTATGATACTCGTTTGCCTCTAAGACCAGTTTACGGTACTTCCTGACATTTTGTGTATCCCACACAGAAAGGTGAACTGCAGTCCTTGTCTTATAGAGTCAGAAGGAAGGATCGGTGAGGCTGGGAGCTCCCTGTTAGGAAGGCCAAAAAAAAGAAACAAACATGAAGAGTCTTCCTCACTTAGTCACTTGTCAAATGGTTGAGGATCGCATTGTTGTGGTATGAATGACACAGCATGTAAAAGGGACAGTGCCTGCACTTTAAAGGAGCACATCTTTCTTCTTCCTTTCACAGAATCCTGCTCTAATTTAAAGTATCTTGTGACTTTTCCCTCAATCTGCCTTTCTGTTTGGGAGGCTCTCTTAATCCATTATCTTGTGTATAATGAATTCCTGTCCTGACACAGAAAAGCCCTACACGCTCATCATACTCTACAAATGCAACATGTAAATTGCACAGTCTATTTGTCTCATACAACCTACCCAAACATAGCTGTCCACAAGCTTCTGGCTTTATATTTAAAGGAACAGGTTGCAGCTCATAAATGCAGTTAAGTCTAGCTTAAGGTATATGAGACTCCATTAGGGAGGCTCACCCCAAGCCGTGGTCCAATTATCAATGGTCAGAAAGCAAAAAACATGGTGTTTTCATGTGTTAGAACTCTTATTCTTAACAACCACCAATCTTCTTGCCACAAAGGGCAGAAAGCCCACTAGACACCAGAGATTGTCCAAAAGAGGACTGACATGTCCCGGCACTGGGCTCTACCCCTGACCTCATGTACAGCAAACATTCTTTCTGCAAAGCTGGAAAAATAGATTGAACTTTGTCCATTCAAATAAACATTCTTGGCGATGTACTGGAATGAAGTCAGTACCATCAGGCAAATCAACTGACCTCAACAAGCATTTTGAGATATCACAATTAAAACCTTCACCATTTCCTGATCTATATAATTTAATAAACGTATATTGCCTTTTATAACATGTCACTCAGTAATAAGTCAAAATGAAAACATCATGTTTTTTGCAACTAATTTCACCTTACTCAATGACTCAGTTGGAAAATATATTTTTAATGAAACATATCTGTCATTAAGGATTGATCGCTTCTTTTTCAAACTAAATATAGGAATTATCCGCCAATTTACCCTGTGCACCTTGCTTCAAATACATTTTCCAAGCCATGAATAAATTTCTTTTCCCATAGGAATAGATTGAAAGATACAGGATGGGTGAAGAGTATTGACAATTCAAATCTAACCTACAAAACCAGGGGTTCATTTTACTTTGGGCACGTCACAGTATATGCAAATTGTAGTGGCTATTTACCCGGCCACCAGACAAATAGTGCATTTTCTGTGCTATTTGTCCAGTCACTGGGTAAATAATACTAGAAATTATTTACTATTTTGCCGATGGCATTGAAAATAGCAGAGAAACTTCACTATTTACCCGTCCGCTGGCTAAATTGTAAAGATTCTGCACTGACTGGCCAGCAGCTATGCAAATAACAAGGACATTTCACAATTTATCTGGTCACTGTCTAAACTGCAGAGGTTTTGTCCTATTTCGCCAGCAGTCAAGCAAACAAAAAAAGTCATTCATTACCCAGCTGATGGCAAAGCAGCAGATATCTAGAATAGGGCCAACAGTCATGCAAATAGTGAAAAACATAATTATTTATGTGGTTGGTGTCTAAATACGCAAATGTGATATTATTGGGTGAGTAACCAAGCAAGAAGCAAATACATTTCAATATTTACCCAGAAGATGACTAAATAGCAGAATTGATGTACTGTATTGCTGGTGCCCTGAAACCGGGTTTGAGTCTCGGCAATGACGCTCAACATCCTGTGATTCTGGGCAAATCACTTAATCTCCCTGTGCCTAACAAAAATTAATGTGTCCATCTGTAACAAAACTGGTGCTCATGTAAAGCGCTCTGATACCTGATATCCTCAGGTCTAGTTTGTGGTATGTAAAACTCTAAAAAAAAAGAAAAATAAAGAAACCTCACTATTCACCTGATGGCTAGCTAAATAATAGATAATGAGCATAACTTGACCAGTAGCCATGCAAATAGATGAGGAACTTCACTATTTTCCTGGCTGTTGTTTCAAAAAATGTAATTTTGTTTTTTATGCTTCATGCAGATTTCAACAGGTAATTACGCAAACAAGGAGTGAACACAACTGGCATTCTGCTCCTTATGAAAGTTAGGGTCTCTATGTATTAATATTTCATTGGCAAAAAGTAATCGTGGTTTATGCACACAATTCTTGTGGATGAAATAGTATTTTTAAAATCACCATATGTACTGTTTAGTTGGTTTACAAAATATTGAATCACAGAGGGTTGCAGAATGACCACCCTAATCATTATAGATAAAGCAGGTGCCAATTTGCGACCCTTTGTGATTGACTGTAATTACAGAGATGGTGGCCAGCAAGGGACAGCACACCATCATCTCTATGACTGCATTCCAAAATGGAAAACATATTTTTAAATCAGCCTGTGCTCCTTAAATGAACTAGCGCTCTTTTAAAAAAAAGTTTTTGTTTTTGAAAAACACATCCCAGGTGAGGCTGATAACATTATTCACAAAGGGAAAGGGGTCCTAAGAAGACTTCTTCCCCTTTGCAATTTAGTTACCACCCCAACTCGGGGTGGTAACTAAATCAATGTGGTAGCACATCAATGGTTGCGACAGCAATTGCTGTTATAAACTATCAATAAATTCCTTTCTGAATTGGAAAGGGGAGGGGAGAAATCCCATTCATGAACGCTCCTGTTTACAATTCAGAAATAATCGCAAAAGTCCTTTATCTAGTCAAAATAATTTTTCAATCTCATAAAGGTGTTTTCTCCATAATGATAAGCACTTTTTGTGGTCACAAATCCTGTGATTTTTCTACATGAGGCCTTTAGAGTTAAAACCAGCTTAAATGCAGGCACTAGCTTTTAGGTCTATAGGTTTAAAGGTCCCAAATGTTTCAATGTTTCTAAGTCATTTTGACAGACATGGCACAGAATGACACTTCATTACACCATGGGCCAAGACATAGCTACTTAGGAGTGTCTTTATGGAGCTGTCCAGTGCTCATCAAATGTTCCTTCTTTAAGTTTACCTTCAGAGGGGAATGCTGATAAAGATGATTAGAACCTTTGCAAGACTAGGTAAATTCTGATTCACCATTAGTTCCAGTTCAATTAAAAAAAACTAAAAACACCTGTAAACATTAATTTGTAAAAGCAAAAAACAAAACTGGATTTATTCCCAGTGACATCGAGCCATCTAATATTTAGGGTGATTTTATCAAAACAGAAACCAATTCATAGGGTCCCTTATAAAGTGATCAACACAGTATGATTGAGAAGTTCTATTCCAATCTCATGGCAGAAGGAAGAAAGACTATGGGCCTCATTAAAGTGTTGAGGATGGTGTTAAATTCATCAGTTTGGCAGAAGACAATACCTCTGCCATCCTCAGGCACCTCTGACCGCCAATTTAGAGTTGTCCACTAGCCACTGGACAACTCTCTATATTGACAGGAACTGCAGTCATGGCAGTTCCTGTCTATGCATGAATTCATTTTAAAGGCAGTACCGTCAGACATGATGGCTGCCCAGTATACATTTTTCCTTTTTCAAAAACAAACTGCTAAAGCTGGAGTTTATAAGCTAAATGTCCCACAAGCTGGGAGCTTTCTAGGGTCGCAGGGTAATTATTATTTTTTTTGTCCCGTGCAACCATTATTTATTCTAAATATGGTAGACGGTTTTACATCCTTCCTTCAATGGCCCCTACTCTGTCAGGCCACCGGAGGAAGTATTCCATCAAGAAGCTAGAAGCAAAGGAAGTGGACTATAAATAATTGAACTGAATGTCATTGGACTGTGAATGAATTTTCCTAGTAATTTAGACAAATACAAATAGGCATCAAATACAGAGAAGAATAGAAACTCAAAGAGATTTTTTTCTCATTGACTTTATTTCAAATATTGTAAGAAATAAGACACTGAATATATCGATCATTGACAGAATATAGGAAAAAATAATAGCGTGTGGACAGAATACCATGTCAAAAATATCGAGGATCAAAATATTGAGGAGGTAAGTGGAAATAGGTAAGTACAGATTTACTACTCTTAACTCCACATCTACGTATCTTGAAGATATATATATCATCAAGGTACATATATGTGGATTATATTTGGCAAAACTTTGGTTGCCTATAGAAACTTACCTTCATGATATATATGTCCTTGATATTCCTGAGACCATAATTTGACCCACACCAAATAAACAGAGACAATTTGCTACCTCCATCCTTGTGAGCTGTGAATTGATCTTTTCACAGTTCCTCTTTTATACTCATTTTCGAAACAGGGGATGTGGATCCCCTACTGAGGTTTCAATACTGATTTGGAATGATTCTCTTTCAATGGTTATTTTCTGTCTGTCGATCAGACACAGCCTTTGTGTTAGGTGATAAATCTCTAAGCAGTATCAATAGTACTGGCTCCAAGCAGAAGTATCCAAAACAGGGACATATTAAAGTATGAGATCTCAGCATCTGGCTGTCGTCAGCCTTGCTGAGCAGTCCTCAGGCACAGACAAAATGAAAGCTCTACTTAGAAACATTGACACCTTTAACAAGAGAAACATATGGCCTAACCCTTACTCTTCCCATCTACCCTATGTCATCATTCAGGAAGAACTAATCAGCAGCCCTTTTAGCTAAAAAGGACCTCAAAAAATGTCTTTGGGTAGCCATTTTTCCTTTCATGCTCACTACAGTTCCTAATGGAATGCATTCAATACAGGCCCACTGTATAGGGAGCTGTATCTTCTCTCCATCACATCATGCAAAATGCACCCCACTGGTCAATTCATTTACACTTTAATCACACAATGAGTCTTACTACTATGTACTTGCTACATACCCGCTCCACATACATGCATATAGAATGTCAGCGCAAAGATATGGGGTCCCACAGAAGCCCTCTGTAGGCCATCTTAGAAGATCTATAAGAAACTTCCATCACCCCTCTGCTATGCAGCAGAGACTTCTTATGATTCTGAGCTCCCTTTTGCTATTTGTTATAGCCCTTTGACCCCTTTGTTATCCCTTAACCATTTTTACTGACTTCAGCATCTGAGTTTCTCAAACCCTTTCTACCATCCTTCACAGACCACACTCATTTTCACCCAGTCACATTTAAACTCCTCTGCTACGTTTCAGTCCCCAAGCATTCAGATCTGACCTCAGACTGCTCTGCTGGCATCAGACAGCAGCAGACAGCATCTTCAGCCTCTCAGAGGTCAGAGTGCAACAGTCCTGACTTTGTATGCAATTTGTAAGCCCTGATTTTTCAGCAAATACTTACCACTTCTACCGTGGGCCTAAGAGGTGGGGATTTCTTGGGGATGGCAACATAAAAATCCTGAAAAAGAGCAATTTACAAAAGGGATATCCTACTACATGACGCCTAGACTCACAGAGGTGTCTTTATGCTCCTGGTCTTCTTCCGTATCTTCCAGGTCCTTCTGTGCCTTTACGTGTTGGTCCTCCTCCTAGTCCTGTCCCACGTCCTCTGTTTCTGGGCTTTTAGTCCTCCTGATCATCATCCTGGCCCTGGTACTCGTTTCCTGAATCTGGTGTTCCCGGCCATGATGTTCCTGCCCCTGGCCCTTTCTTTATTAGCTGTTCCTGGACCTCCTGATCCAGTTACTACTGATCCTCACCCTGAATCTGCAGGTCTCTTCCAACAAGTCATGGTATTATAGTCCCTGGTTCTCCTACTCGTTGTCATCCTGAACTAACTTGTCAACATTGGTGTGATCCTCCTTGTTCAGGGCATCCTGTTCATAGTCACTAGACTTGGTCCTGCTTGTCCTGGTTTGACAGGTCCTAATACTCCTGGGCCTCTGTGATTTGAGCTACCTTTCCACTTTATTGCAATCCCACTGGTCCTCCTTGCCTTGGCCTTTTTAGCTCTCATCCTGTTGGCTCTGCCTGCCTAGCCACCTCCTTTTGATTCTTCAGGGCCTGCTTTCCTAGATTTCCTCACTCTCAGTCTGGTTGCCTAGCAATGGTCTTCCTCTTCCTGATCCTCAAAGTCTGTGTTCTCTTCCTGATTATGTGCGAACTAGACTTTATCCTTTTATGCTTGGACCTCCTTGTTTGGGTGTTTGTACGCCTAATCCTCTCAGTTCTTGTCCTTCTGGCCATCCTGGACCTTTCTGGCCCCCTTCTCACACCTCGTCGTTTCTTTTCCTATTCATCTTGATCCTTGTCCATTTGACCTGGTCCTTCTGTTACTTCTCACTCTACTCATCTGTCCTAGTACACCAGTTCCTGGTCCTGTTGGTACCCTCAGTCAACCTTGCCTTTTGTGTCCTGGCCCTCTTAAGCCTTGACCTCTTTTCTTTTGTTTTCCTTGTTTGGACCACTCTTGTCCTCCTGGCCCTGAGCCATGTCCTCATAGTCCTTCTGGAATTGTAGCCAATTATCTGGGCTCCCTTGGCCCAGGTACTCTTTGTTTGGGTCCTTCTGAGCATCATAATTTTGTCCTGAGTCCTCCTGGACATCCAGATCCAGTTCCCTTAGTCTTCCTGGTTCTGGCTGTTCTAGTCCTCCTGATCTTCTTCACCCTGATCCTACTATCGTGAGGTCCCAGTCTTCTGCTCCACTTAGTACTCTGTGTCGTGGTCCTAGGGCCATGGTCCACGGGCACTTCTGACCATGTATCTGGTCCTCTTGGTGCTGATCCTTCTAATTCTCCTTGCTCTAGTTCTGATCCTCCTGAGTCTGGTTCTCCTGGTATGCTGGGTACGGACCCCCTCATCTCCATTGCTTATTCTGGCACCTGGTGCTGTTGACTGGATCTGGTCTTATTTTATCTGGTTCAGATCCTCCTGGCCCTGATATTCCTGCTCATTGTCATTGTGCTTGTACACAAATGCTTGATAGTCCTCCATTACCTGGTCCTTTTGGTCTTGGCCCTCCTTTTGCTCATCTTCCTGGCCCTGTGGGCTTGACCTCCAGGCTCTAATCATCCTCATGCTAATGTCACTGGTCCTGACCCTCCTTAGCCTAATCTTCCTGGTCCTGATACTCAAGGTCCTGATCCTCTTTGCCCTGATCTTCCTGACTCTTCTAGTCCTTTGTTTCCATGTCCTCTTAGAATTTTTCCTTCTGACTCTGTTTTTCTTTGTCACTGGTCTAAGATACCTGGCACTCCTGGCCAAGGTCATGCTATTCTTGTTTTTCATAGTCCTTGCCCTTCTCAAGAGCCTGTGGTCGCTGTACTTGCCTCTCATGTCCTGGCACTCTTAGTCTTTGCCCTTCAGCTTTGGGTTGTCCTGGTTCTCCTGGACCTGTTCCTTGTCCATTTAGTCCTACTGGTACTGGAGCCAGTGATCCAGGTCCTCTTAATTCAGCTTCTCCTTGTGCGAGTCCTCCTGAGCATGGTCATTTTGGTCCTGGTTCTCATGGTCACCACTATCTAACCCACTTGGCCTTTGAGATTCTGGTTGGCCTTCTTACATCTGATCCTCCTTACCCTGCTACCTGTAGTGATTGTTGTGCCTTACATGGTAACCCAAGCCCTGGATCACTAGGTCCTGATCTTCATGACTCTCTTATCCCTGTTTCAAATCCTTCTTCTCATGATCCTTTTAGTTTACCGAGTCCTCTTGCTCTGCTTTTCGTGGTACCTTTCATACGGCCTACTGGTATTCGTAGTCCATGTCCTGCATGTTCTTAAATACTGGGCATACTAATCATTAAACAGAAGGAGGGTAGGCACATACTGCCTCACATCCCAGCACTCAGTTTGTCACAATGCATCATAGTCAATGCAGTCCATGATAACACTTAATTCGGTGCCAGGCTTTAGTTTTTCACACTTGTTGGTGCAGAAAGTGCTGTGTATCTCAAGACACGTGTTTCAGGATAGTTGTCCTTCTTCAGTAGAGAGCAACACATTCTTTTTGGGGGTGTATCTCTAACATGTGTTTCAGGATAGTTGTCCCTCTTCAGTAGAGAACAACACATTCTTTTTGGGGGTGCTGGAAATGCTGCCCAAAGTCTTCTCAGGTCTCTGTACCACTCGTGGGCACAGGTGCATCAACCAGAGCTTGTCAGCTCATTAGCACCATGGAGCTTTTTCAAACAGGAGAAGGGTGGGCGCACACTTTCTCACATTCCATCACTCAGTTTGGCCCAATGCATCATAGTAAATGCAGTGCATGATAACACTTAATTCGGTGTCAGGCTTTAGTTTTTCACCCTTGTTGGTGCAGCTATTGTTGTGTATCTCTAGCCACATGTTTCAGGATAGTTGTCCTTCTTCAGTAGAGAACAGCACATTCTTTTTGGGGGTGCTGGAAATGTTGCCCAAAGTCTTCTTGGGTCTCCGTACCACTCGTGGGTGCAGGTGCATCAACCAGAGCTCGTCAGCTCATTAGCTCAAGGGAGCCTTTTCAAACAGCAGGAGGGTGGGTGCACACTTCCTCTCATTCCAGCACCCAGTTTGCCCCGATGCATCATAGTAAATGCAGTGCATGATAACACTTAATTCGGTGTCAGGCTTTAGTTTTTCACCCTTGTTGGTGCAGCCAGTGCTGTGTATCTCTAGACACGTGTTTCAGGATAATTGTCCTTCTTCAGTAGAGAGCAATACTAGTCATTAAACTTTAGGTCCTGATCTTCGTAGCCCTCTTGAATCTGGTCCTGATCCCCTTGGCCGTCATCCACCTGCTCCTTGCAGAATTCTCTACACTAACCTGAACCTGTCATAGATCTTCCAGGTCTTTCCTAATTCTGATGTTCCTTGGCTTCCTGTTCATTCTAGTCTGAGAAGGCATTGAAGTCCCTGATCCTGATCTGTCTGGTCGTCATTCCCATGTACTCCTGCCATAAGACCTTTGGATCCTGGGTTTCCTGCTTTGTGGGCTTTTTCATCCTCCTCACAATAGCTGACGTCCATCAGTCCTCCTGGTCCTGCTACCCTGGTTTATCTAAGCCCATGATTTTCTTTTTCCTAATCCTTCCGATCCTGGTCCATGCAGTCCTGATCTTAGTTCTAGACCTTCTTTGTATTGAATTCTGGTGCTGGTCACACTGGCCTTGGTTTCCCTAGCCCTCCTAGTCCCCCAGTCCTCCTGTCCACCCTAGTTCAACTAGTCCTTCTGGCCTCCTGATTTGGGTCTTCTACCTTGTTCTTATCTATCTGACCATGGTCCCCTCCATCATGGTCCTCGTAGTAATGCTCTTCCTGAGTCCTCTCTTTGGCACTGGTCCTCCTAGTTCCCATGAGGCATGTCACCCGTGTTCATGTAGTCCTTGTCACCGTGGTTTAGGACCCCTGTGAGTCTGACCCTCATAGACTTTCTGATACTAGTCCCTTCGGGCCTGGATTTCCTGGTCCATTATATTCCATTATATTGATCCTGGTCTTTCAGAGCTAGGATCTCTTTGTTCTGTTACTCATAATCTTTTCTGGTTGGGGTCTTCTAGATCCCGGTCCATTCACTTCTGCCTCTCCTTAATCTTGGCTTTGCGGTTTTGACCCTTCTGTATCGGATCCTTATTTCTATTTGACTCATGGTATTGGTTCACTTTGGTCTGTGTACCTGGTTTTCTACTCCTGGCCTTGGTCATCCCTCTTGTCCTGCTTGATGCACTCAGGCCCTCCTAACCCTCCTTGCTATCATCCAGGGCCTTCTGTTCCTCCTACCCCTGGTCCTTCTTTTGTTTGGCCCAATTTTTCAACTGGGTCCAGATCTTCCTGTTCCACGACCTCCTGGCCCTCCTATTCCTTAACACCCTGCATCCAGAGCCCCTAGTCCTCTATTTCCTTGTCCTGTTCCTCCTCCTTTATTTATTCCTGGTCCCTTTTCGCTTTGATAACCTTGGTACTCATGAATTAGGTTTCCCTGGGCCTGCTTCTTCTGGTCCTGGTCCCAGTGGCTATGGTTGTCTTAGCCCTCCTGGTGGTCATCAAACTTCTAGCTCATATTCTCCTACTGGTCATCATCCTTATCCTACTGGTCCTATTATTTCCTTCCTCAGGCACCGTCACAAAGTCTTTAATTAGGTACAGCCTCCAAGCTTGCATTCACATTTTTTTCTTTTGGCTTTAACTGAGACATTACTAACAAGGCCAGAATTATGACCTAACACTGCTTAGCATGTTAGAAATCAAATTACTATTCCCAAGATACATAGTGCAACTGACTAAAATGTCAATGTGGCTGAATAGCCACTTGTGATATGGGACCAATATTCTTATGTCTGAAGGGAAACATCCATTACAACGCAGTCATTGCATCGCACTGCTTTTACAACGCAACTGTTACAAAGCAACTGCCTTTACAACGCATGCCATCACAACACATGTCACTACAATGCATGCCTTTACATCGCATGCCATTACAACGCATGCCAACACAACGCATGTCACTACAATGCATGTCATTACAACGCATACCATTACAACACATGCCATTACAACACATTATAAGGTAAGTAATCGAGATTTTTTTATTTTAGGGTGGGTATGGGTTTTGGAGTAGATGGTAATAGTAATTTTTACTCCTACACTATCCACCACTTACCCTACTGTTGCAGTCACTGAAGTGGGAATAGTAATTTTTACCCCTACACTATCCAACACTTACCTTACTGTTGCCCTAAAAGTATTATGCATTGTAATGGAATGTGTTGTAATGGTAGTTTAAAAAAAATGTGTTGTAATGGCATGCATTGTAAAATCATGTGATGTAATGGTAGTTGCAATGTAAAAACCGCATTGTAAAAAGCATGCATTGTAATTGTTTGCATTGTAACATCATATATTAATGCCTGAAACCCCCTCTGCTGGGTAAATAGTATGAACACGTGTATTTATACAGCAGGAAGCTTGGTGAACTACCTGGGTGCATTACCTAGCTGTCTCCTGCTTTCACTTTACCAATCCACAGAAGCCCTCTTACTGTGCATTACTCAATTAACCTCCTTCAAGTGTCCCAAATCACTCTGCTCCCAAGCATTAAATGTATAATGTAGGTATCCCTCCATGTGAGGCCCTGATGCAACCTATCTGTCTACATTACCTTTTTTCCACTGCTTGTTGCCAGGTTTGAAATGCTGAAAAGACGTAAGCTAACACAAGGCCTTCAATAAGAAGCCCAAAAAGAGCCCAGCCCTATACAATCATCAAAAGGAGGTTAAAAAACATAAAATAACACTGTATTTGCATGAGTGAATAAAAAATGTACGTAACAGGCTTTAAAACCATACTCAATATTATAATACAGCCAAATACTCCTAGACTGCAGCTCAAAATATATGTGTGCCATATCCTGAAGCTCCTAAAACAGAAGTTACATTCGTACATTTTTATTTGAATATTAAAATAGCATGTGTTTTATTCTGAATAGATTTTACTATAACCAGTTTAGCTTAATCCATGCTCATTCCTTTGTACAAGCTATTGTACATTTGTATATGCTCTTACCATACATGCCAACATTTCAAAAGAGGCAAGTGGGAGATAAAAAAAAAATATTGATTATATTTCCCTGATTGATTTCTAATGTAGCGGAGGCAATTTCAAGTGGGAGACAAGTAAAGTAAAACCATGTTTGGCTTCCAAAATAGGGAGTCTCCCCCTGAACTGGATTGCTACGGATGTATGACTTACTTTCAAATGCCTTGTTGCATTCCCATTACAATTTGACGACCACCCTACCACCCAACCGAGGAATAGGTGTGGCGCCGCGGCCAGGGCGACTGACACCAGAATCTGGGGATCACGGTTCGATCCCTGCCGGCGGCAGATTAGCACAGCACCATGTGACTCTGGGCAATAGCTTGCTTAATCTTCCTGACGGCGCTTAGAGACCCTTACGGGTGATTGTTTGCGCTTTACAAATGTGGATATTATTATTATTACCATTGACTGGAGTCCCTTTTTCTTCATGACTGGCTAAATAAAGACCTGCTTCACACTCTTTACCCAGTGGCCACTCAAGTGGTACTTCATCTCTACCATTTATCCTGTGCCTGGCTAAACAGCAGAGATTAGCCACCAGGCAAATAGCAGAGCTTATGTACTATTTGTCCACCGGCAAGGTAAATTGCCACTTACACTCAGATTGATGTGCAAACTGTCTTTTTGGGATTCAACTGATCGACTATACAGTTTTATTGCAAAATATATGTTGATAGATGGTCTCAAAACTTTATACATCATAAATATTTAATAAGGAACTTCGTATTTTATGACCGTCTATGAATGGCTGCGTAATGGATGAATGGAGTACTGCGAGGAACAGCAGCCTTCAATCCCGAGGTTTGCGTTCTGAGTATGTAAACATTGTTTTTAAATTAGTCTGTGTATTTTAAAGGGACAAGAGGTGCTTTAAAATTTGTTGACAAGCTCGAAAGATACTATGGTAGCATGCAATTGTCGCCTTGATAACTACTTACTCCACTTGAGGCGCCCAACACAATTCCCTTTTGAAAATCGATTACCACTTCAAATCAGGGGTTAGTAACTGATAAATCGATTGTGATCTCATGTTTTGTGACCACATTAGAGATTAAAAACCATTGGTATATCCATTTGCAATTCACAAATATTAAGACACCATTTCCATGTTTGCAATTCGGAAAGAGTTTCAATCCCCCTTTTGCATGGTGCAATTAGTTTTTCTGATTCACCAAATGAGTGTTGTACATTTTACAAAGGTTTTTTTGCAGTTTGGAACCATGTGGCTCTGCGATTCACAGGCTTTGTACTTTGCTAGTTTTAGTCTGGGAATGATCCAGCCATCCTTCGGTGTGATTTCTTGACCTCAACACCACCGAAGGACAGATCAGATGCCAAGGTAGGGTCTTGGCCACAGGTACATGGGGCAGGAGGTCACAGGAGTGGTTGATCAGATAGGCATGATGGCACAACACACTGGTGCAAGGTTCTGCTTCATCACTCAACCTCCCTGCAGGGTCCAGAACCGAGCAATGAGACTGTATGGCTTGAACTCCACACCTCCTCCTTCCTCCACATCTCTACCGGCCATTTGCTACCCTGAGTAACGATCAGTGACAGCCATAAATCATCCCCTGGAAGCTGCCAATTCTGCTCTTTATTGAATCAGGACAAGACAGTTCACTGGCTGAAGAAGAAACAGAAGAAAGTGAATACCACTAACCCAAATTCAGCAAAGAAACACAGCCTAAGAGAAGATATACTTTACAGTATATATTCTCTAACACAAGTAGAGTAATTGAATAAAGACTGACAATGAGATTGCATGTCACTCAATTTAAAGGAAGATATAACTAAATATGAGTGAACACTACTAATGTAGCTCGAACTGCCATCTGATGTACTCTCTATTCAGAGGAATAGGTTTGAAAGAAACTGCTGTGCAACTTTGTCCTCTCTCCATTCTGGCTTTGGGATATGAGGAGATAACTTACAAAGAATAAGACACAGGTAAAATTAACTAAATAAACAGAAATTAATATCTATAACTAGCCATTCTTAAAGTTTAAGCAATGTCACTTTTGGAAGTCTACTGCACTAAGACTATTTAGACTTAATTCCATTACTACCCATAACGGAGTTGAGGAAGATCGTAAATATGCTAGTTATACTCTCCATTTTATCCTAAACTATCTCAGGCCAACACCTACAGCATGCACAATCTACTTTCCAATGTTGGCTTAAATTGATAGTCCCTCTCTGTTCAAATGGCTGACCAAATCAGCTCCAAACTCCTACAAAATAATTTTCCTACAAGGAACTTCAAACTCAGGGTATGAAGAGTTCCTGGAAATGCTCTTCATTGATCATTATCACTGTGGCCAAAACAGATGCCCGAAAAAGGACCTTATCTTTTCCCACGCTTTCATAGGAAATAGATGCCCAGAAACGACCTTATCTTTTTCCACACTCTCACAGAAAGAAATTTGTGGTGGTTCTTTCACATCCCTTCAATGACAAGCTATTAATTTACATTTTTAAAATTAGCAGGATAATGATTCAATCGACTAGTGACACTCTTGCTCAATTTGATTTCTGATTCAATTTCCTCTTAAAGTATGGAAGATGTTTTTCACCATAACCCACTGTCCATACAAGTTTAAAACCCCTGCCTTTTGTTCTCTGCTCTCCTCTTGTATTTAAGCTCTCTCTACGGTCTTCATCTTTTCTCAGCCCTCCACAATCTCTGCTCTCATAACACTTCCAACTTTCTGCTGAGAAGAATGTGCATAGCTAACGTCCTCCATTCTTCTCCCTTCTCACTAATTGCAGAATGTGAAGACATAGCTTCTAATTCTGCTATGCTTCCCGATACCCAACCCACAAAGTTGTCTCCCTCTTTTATCTAGAAGCCCCCTTTTCAGCAAATATTGTTCCTACATGCCTACCCCAAACAGACATGCTGCATCTGAACATCACACAACTTTGATATGGTCACTGGTCTTCCCAATCAATTGACCCTTACCACTCAATGTTCAGTTGACGTGGACACCCATGCAAGCAAACACTCTTTTCTACAGCACTGCATCACTCATGCATGTTCCCTTTGAATATCCCAAGAGTTCTATATGAGATTCATCCCTCTGAACTGGCAGGCTCAAACGGTGATATGACATAATCTAGCCTTCCACGCTCTCCCAGCTCCTTTGTCAGTATAATAAACTCATGGATCATTTATGCCAGCTCCCCCACCATCTCAAAGCATATGCACATATCACATGGCATAATAGATTCTCCTCTGTCAGAAGTTAAATCTCTTTCCGCCTCCCTTCTATTCCTGAAGGATACAATATCTACTCTTGAAAAGATTTTCAGATTCACCTGCATTTCTTCTCATCTTCCAATTCTACCAATGTCATCACTCCCTGTAACTAACATTTATGCACCAGAGAAACTCTACATATTGTATATGATGGTCATTTTAAATGTACTTTTCTAAGTACCAATACTCTCGGATCTCTACAACCTATAAAAACCTTCTCAGATACTCCATTCTTCAAGAGCGACAGATGATATATTGCACGACCAAACAGAAAAAAACAATAGCACCACCCATCTCATAAGTTTTTGATTTCCTTTACCCTCATTACCAGAATTGATGTTCCACCTTCAATTTCTTGCTTCACAAGCGTGCACCAGCAGCCAAACACTGACATGCAATTGCAGAAATATTCCAGTCACTTAATCTACACTCACTATCATAGACAAAAACGTGGGTATTATACTCCTCGCAGCCAGTACGTGTCCACCTAATGCCACCAGGAATAGAGGCGAGCTGCAGTTATCCACAGACATTCAATACGATGCAAAAGCTCAGGAATTTTCCTTTTAGAATGTCTTTCTATTGAAGTGAATATATTAGAATCTAAGCCCATAATATTTCATGTCATTTACTATCCACCTACTGAAATTTGTCTTTTCTTTGAACAACTAATAGAGCTAGTGAAAGCAGAAAAATCCTGTTCCATCTGTAGTAACATTATTCTGCTCAAAAATTAACTCCAATAATAATGTTTTGCATCCACACAAGACAATTGCTCAATTCTTGATGCCAAATTTAAGAAAAGGCCTAATTGAAAGACACAGGGCCTCATTACAAGATTGGCAGTGCAGTAGCGGGACTGCCCCACTCCAGCACTGCCAAAACTGTGAATGAACCGCTCGCCTGATCAGGAGTTTTCTCTTGGTCTGGCAGGTGGTTCTTTGGCTTTCCCAGGGCGGTGCCTATGAAATAGTCACTGCAATGAGACGACAAAGGCAGTAGCTGCATGGCATGGACTGCTGCAGTCCATGCCATGCAGGTACTGAGGTGCATGCACACGGGGCACATGTTGTCCCCCCTGTGTTCATCCACATAGCGTGAGGGACCAGGGCACCCTATTAGGCCCCCTTTGTTTCTTGTCCGCCATGGTTTTCATGGGGTGCTCACTGCCCCGAAAACTGTGGCAGAGAGGAAAAACGTAATATGCTTGGCCGACTGTGGCAGACTGCAGCAAATTGCAGCCTCAGGACCACCATGCAACTGCCATAGAAAAGCAGTTACCTGGTGGTTGTGGCAATTGCTGTAGTTGTGGTGGTCCAAGAGCAGCCCGACTGCCCTAGTCGTAATAGGCCAGTTGGGAGACCGCCACCACGAGTCTGGCGGTCTATGGCCCGCCAGACTCATTATAAGGTCCAAAGCCGTATGCCTGTGGATTTGCAGGACAAATACATTTTACCTTTTTATCTTTTATGCGTCAAAGCTTTTACGTGGGGGGAAACAAAAAAACCAAAGGTTTAAGTCTCAGACTTCAAGGGCATCAATAACTCTTTACCAAAAACCAAGAACAAATCAATACAAATGAACTCCCTAGATCAATCTGATGCAAGCATGATAGTGCAAAAATACAACATATCCATGACAGACATTGCAAATCAGTCAAGCCTGTTAAAACTAAAAAGGCAAAACTACAAGAAGTCAGTGAATACATTTCAAAAGAACTTCTTGAATAAAGGTAAGTTCATGGAGTGATAGAACATGCATGGCTTTAAAAACCTTAATTGTAGACTCTATAAATGCTATGAAATAAAAGCAAAGAGTGCCTAAATCATATCAGTGAACTGAAAGCAAATTTCTAGACCTGGGCAGAGTTTGTGGAGTTTTACTCTGTTGAACTCCATGAAGTGCCTGAAAAACTCAGCCACTCTCTGCGGAGTTCAGCCAGCAGCAGAGTCTGTTAGGTTGCACTGCTTGCACTGATTTTTAGCACTGGGAGTTTGTCCCGTGTTCTAAAACCAGTGTGAATGACACTACTAGTCTCACCAGAGGGCGCTGATGCTTTCTGCCACTCGAGTAAACATTCTACTCGTGCATCAGCTTTCTCAATTTGAGCGCCAGATTTCTCAACACAATCGGTTGCGACCTGCTGAGACCACCAGCACTGATAAATCTTGCCAGGAGTAGGTCTAGCGCACAATGTTTTCTCGCCAGCGCTCACCAACTTAACATTGGTGAGCCACTCAAGAGAAAAAACTCTGCTCTGTGCCACTTGACAGTGTTTTTCGGAATTCAGCACTCTGCACTGAGCACAAGGTGGGCAAATCTCCAGAACCTCCACAGTCAAAGCAGAATTCTTAACCCACCCCTCCAAATATCTTCACAGAAATACTCAATAGAGAAAAAAATCAACCCAGGGAGATTTTTGATCTCAACATGAAGTCCACTGACCTCGTGTCCTCAGTTGCAATCTCAAACAAGACAGTAAGCATTGACAAATTCGCCTAGTTTTTCAATAATAAAATGAAAAATGATTGATTGCTCTTTCTACCACCGAAGCAATCTTCCCATAGGAGGCCTAGTTCTACAAATCCTCAGACAAAATAGCTTCTTTATGTGAGATAACTTAAGGTGATGGGGAAACACTCTACCAGCTTCCAGGCCATTGTCGTATTTTCCTGAACTTACCCCAGAAATGTTTGCGAGTGATATAGGTTTGATGATCTTACCCTACTTGAATAATTAAATGGATTCTTCTCTGGGTCAATGAGGTATCCTTGACTGCGTCAAACTGGGTGGGTTATTCCTTTTCTCATAAAGCCAGATGTAGACCCCTATGACATAATCATCTCCCGCCATTTATCACATCTCCTTTTTCTAGCAAAGTTGATTGACCATTGTGTAAAACAGCAGTTAAAATACATTAAAAAAATACCTCCTCAATAATCATCTGTCTGTCTTTAGGGGTAGCTTCAGCACACAGAGAGCAGTGTCACAAGTAGTGGATGATGTGTGAATTATCCACTGCATTTGGCACAGTGAAATATACCCTCCTTCTAAAAATCCTAGAAAAATGGATGAGGTTCAGTTGTACCGTGCTGAAATAGTTTTAGTCATATACCCCTGCAAACAAAACAGACAAACTCTATTCCAACTCTTACCCCTTCATCAAGGAGAACCTCAAGGTTTCCTCCTACACCCAACACTTTCCAGTCTTTACACTGAACCACCTGATTTCTCCTAAGGCAATCTAACATCTCTTTTTATCAATCACCAGACAATATGCAGCTGTAAATGAAGGTTTCTGCCCAGCAGTAAAAAGCCAATTATGCAAAGACCCACGGTGACCTACTATTAATGGTTCAATCATTAGTACTCTTGAGACTCAACTATGACAACTGCCATTAATGCTGCTGCCCGACTAGTTTCCAGTTCCAAAAGATCACAATACATAAGCCCAATTCTGAACATACTAAACCAGAGTACCTACAGGCTTCTACTCGGTTCCGTCTTCATAAAGATCCCTATGAGGCCTAATCAAAAATGCTGGGATTTTTCATCAACAATACTCAGATGATTCTCAAGTTTATCTCAAGGTCACCTTTTCAGAGGATGTTTGACTTACATCAAAGATTCACCAAACAGTGCAAGACGGAGGGATTTCAGGCCACCAGAAGCTGTGCCCCAACTCACCCTCTCACTTGAGCTCCTCAGTATTATACGGGCTGGAATTCTACTGTGTACTGGAGTTCAAACCTTTTACCTCAGACAGCTCCATATCTTTTGGTTTCATCCTTTACAAAAAATCTATATTTAGTCTCAACTCAATAACATGGTGAAAAATGCGCACTTCGAGATTACACTTACTTGAGTGATCTTCCAAATCATTCACAAAAATGACCTAAAAACCCTTGTTCAATCTGCTCTCTTGGATTGACTAAGGGAATTCTCTTATGAAAGTTCTCTCTAAAACTCATATGAGTCCCATAAAAGCATTCCTACATCATTTTGTTTCAGGAACATATATCAGTTTATTGTTCATAGGTAATTTATTGTAATGTCATCTGTGCCTTCAACTATACATTCTGCCATTGTAATGGGCCACGTCTGTGCTATATAAATCTCCATAAATAAATAACCACTTAAAATAACAGCTGGATCTATTGGTGTGTGTCCGTGTGTGACCAAGTGCATGGATAATTAATAGGTGAGTGAATGCATGAATGGATGATGAATAACTGCGTATAAGTGTGGATGGTTGTGTCAATAGGTGAGTGAACACTGGACAAATGGTTACGCAAGTGAAAGGATTATCATAGACAGGTTACATCAATCTAACAGCCTCATGCCTCACACATTTATAATGATATTATTGTAAATATGCCAAGAATGTTGAATATTATGTGAGTTCAAGCATTAGCAGGAGAGGGAAAGCTATGCTAAAAATGTTCACTATATCTCAAGGAGTACTACAGTTATGCCTGCTCAGATTGGCCCAATCTGCATCTTTAGTGTATGCTGTTTAACACTAATTGTATGGTTTGACACACATAGTAATCCTTAGAGCATGTTGAGATGTGCTCCTACCCTTTTTGATCATGAATAGATGATCAGGATTGCACTGAGAAATGTATTGTGAGTCCTAGACCTGGTTTACATCTACATATAAGTCTTGGTTTGTTGGCCATTTCTGTACCGTCTTTCGATAAACCATAGTGCATGCACATAATATTCCACCACCCAGCAAGCATTGGTGCAATCACTAAATCTGAGCTCACAACCATATTATTTCAATCACTCAGCAATAATATGTGCATGTTTATAATAGCACCAACTCTTCGATATCATGAATGTGTACTGAGGAGTCCACCATTGCTCAGTAATTCTTAATACTTGCTCATATTGACTCCACCATTAAGAATCCTTTACTGCATGTTAATGTTGTCACTATCACTCTGTAATCCTTAGTTCAGGTTCATATTTCTACAATCACTCACTAATCATTGCTGCACTCCTATATTGGCACAGTTATTCAGTAATTCTCAGTGCATGCTGTTACTGGCAGTATCAGAATTGAGTGCCTCTTAGTTTTGCACAATCACTCAGAAATCATATCTGTTTGCTAAGGCTTGTATTATCAATGTTTTGCCCCCAAGTGCTTCAGCCTTGCTTATCTTCCCTCGGTGACCCCAGAGAGTGAACCCATCACATCATACTGGGTACCTTCACAAACCTCCATGCATTCCTACATTTTACACTCTGCCACATTTATTGACTGTCACGCCTGCTACTCTTTTGCTGGAGCCAAAAAAGATAGGCCTATCTTTTTATGTGTGGAGTTCACCACCCTGGCTGTGCAGTCTCCACATTTTTTAAAGTTACTATTAAATCAGAGTTGTGAATTCCCAAAAAAGGGAACTACACAAAAGTGTAAGGTTACCTTTCGGAATTATGCCCTAAATCTGAACAATAGTCAGACATCTGCTCAGGAGGACCATGACAAGGTGTTGAGACTTGCCATGACAGAAAGGCAAAACTAGAATAGCCCCCTAGAGTGTTTTGTTGCATTGAAAACAGGTATTGAGGGGCCTTGTGGAAAAGGTATCTGGCTTTTCCCACTCTGAGCTTTGGTGCCAAAACCAGCAGCTTCAGTGGGAACTTTGCATTACATTATTTCACTTCATGGGACCCTTGTCTGTTTCAGCCTTGGACCTTGACCAGTTGAATGTCTTTATCTTCCGGAAAAAAAGTAAGTTGTGAAAGTAACGTTTTTGACCAGAATGAACCTTTTGGTATTTCCGATCTCAGGCTCGATCATGGACAGCATGGGACTGTGCCTACTAAGGCTCAATGATCCATTAACTTATACTGTGGTGTCCTTCTTTCCGTAGGTGCTTTTTGCCTCAAATCCCTATTCTAACTTATCAGGTTTTAAATGTTTTGGTGTGTTTTGCTCATACATTGTTCTCTGATTTTAAATTAGTTTGGGACTTTTATTTTTATTAGTACTTTTATTGTCTTTTTCAAGTTAAACAGCATTGCGGTATGTGTGATTACATAGGTTGTTACAGCAAAAATCAACATAAGGACAGTTGGTTATTCAGGCCATCAGTACACTGAGCACTGATGCAACTTGCGTTTCATACACTTTTCAGTTCCTACAATCACTGTAAATGTGTAATTGCATTGTATTCTTTACTTTCGCTGCTTGAAATGAGTATACCTATCTAAGGAAATCCCTCTCATAGTGTGGACTCTGCACAATGTGCACTGCAGACCAGTCCCCTGTGTACATGTTATGACCTATAAAGCAAGGTAAAACTGGCTAATCCTCAATCAGCATAGTTAACGTTCAACTAACACTAATAAATAGTGAAGGAAATACACTGCTATCATGGAAATTAAATGTCACATGTGGGCTGAAACACATATTATATGTTAAAGTGAACAGATGTGAATGGCAGCCCTAAAGAGCTACTATAGAAACACAAATAGAAGAACCCTAGTATGCAGAGAGTATACTGATCAGCACCACCAACATGGGTGTATACAAAAAGGCACACTCCAAGGGATAATGGAGGATAAAGGACTGACAATACCTGGAGATGATGTGAACTGGACTTGAACGGAAGCTGAACACAGGTGATTAGGAAACTGACAACTAAAGAACCAGTCTGACTGGGTTTTCATGCAGAGGACAGAAAAGGAAGAGACGTGCAATGGAAAAGGTGACTCAAAGAAAGCTACTTCTGAAGCAAGAGACACAGTAGATAAAATACCAGAGCAGCAGGAACTCTATAGCCAAAGGTAGAATTGTGAATCAGCAAACAGGAGATCCAGGTGCTTCACTAGAAGTTATGAATCAAAGAAGTGAGAATCAGCACTCTTTAAACAGTCTGAAATCGTCGTCAGTTGCAGACCACGCCCTGAAGGATTTCTGCAGGGTGTGCATGCGCAGGAGGAAGACACTATCTTGTGACTCATGCGCAGTACTAAACGTTTTCTAAATACACAATTCCTACATATTTGTCATAGAATCTTCCTTAAGAATTCTCTATTTTTGAGTGTGATCCATGCACATTTGAACAGCACAATACAAATCACTCAAATTATTTGCTTGTAAGGTTCTTTACTTGTTTGACAGTGCGACTTTCACTAGCCTAAAAAGGAAAACATGTCCTAAAATTAGACTAAGGGCCTGATTACGTGATTGGCAGTGTGGGATCAGGCCCCCACCCCACTGCCCTGCTCCCACAACGCCAAATATGTTCACACATCACCTGAAAAATTACAAGTTAATTCATGGCCTGAAGGGCGGCGCTTTAGCGGTACCACATCGGTGTCTGTTAGAAAGGCACCGCAATGAGAGCGCCAAAGCAAGTTCCTGCATGGCATGGACTGTGAAGTCCATGCCGTTCAGGAACTAGGGGTGAACACAGACAGTGGGTCACACTATGTGCCCCCTGGCATGCAACCGGATGTATGACGTTACAACGCATACATTTACATTGCGGTACATTACATCGCGGTTTTTACAATGCAAGTCGTTACAACGACTTGCGTTGGAGGGCGCTGGACTTAGGAGTAGTATAATGTACTATTCCAACTCCAGTCTACATACAGTAGGGAAGGTGTTGGATAGTAAATTATACTATTCCTTGTCCTAGATCGCCATCTAGCGCAAGTCGTTGTAACGACTTGCGTTGTAAAAACCGCGTTGTAATGGCATCGCGATGTAATCCCCGCGTTGTAAACGAAGTTTCTCCATGCAACCACTGGCCGAGAGGCAAGTTTCCTCACTGGCACAGTTTTCATGGCAGGCTCATCCTCATAAAAACTGTGGCTGTGAAGAAACTCATAATATGCTTGGTGGTGCCACAGCAGCACTGCCAGAATATTGTGGGCCAGAACACCATGCCACAGCCGAGGCATCATGGATCCCCAGCGGTTGCGGAGGTCCTGTGGCGTTGGAATGACTGCACTTGTGATACGTCAGTCGGACCGCCATTGTGGCTGTTCCCCCACGCCACCGTCAGTTTGGCAGTCTGATGGACCACCAAGCTCATAATCATCCCTAAAGTCAGAAGGTCCAAACTTTGACTGGGAAAACCTACTTCCTACATATGACCAATGCTCCATTGCAGTTGGTCTGAAATCATGCCTAGGACCTCATCAGGAGGGAACAATGACTTTGTATTGGTGCTTTAGTTGCAATTGGTGGTTTTTTTTGCCCTAAAAGTTTAAGAATTGATATCTCTAATTCCACTGATTGGATTTTAATCATACTATAAACATTTTTAATCCAAGATATTTTTTGTTTTTTAGGAAATTGTTTATGGGATTTTTATTGTGTTGTGCTTAAACTTTTAGTTGTTTGGATACTGCTAAATACAGCATACACTTCCTAAGTTAAGCCAGAATTCTCTGTGCTATACCTACCTGTTAGAAATGGGATCTCTGGTTGGCTAAGGCTTGCACCAAAGCCAGGCAGAGACCACCACTCTAGTCAGGGCAAGGGAGTTGCACGCCAAAGATAACCCCTGCTCACCCCCTTGGTAGCTTGGCACGAGCAGTCAGGCTTATCCCAGAGGCCATGTGTAAAGCATTTGTGTATGCACACAGCAAAAACATCCCAGGCACACTACAAAAGGAACTCCACACAAGATTATATCAAAAATAGCCTTTGTATTCTCATAACACATTAGAATAGTAAACACATAATTTACATGGTGCCATCTGACACTAGGTCATATTTACAAGGGATTATATACACCTGACAGGGCCAACTGGACCACTGTCAGAACCATCACAAAGTGAACTTAGTAAATGCAGAACTTATCATAAACATAGAACACAACCAGTAACTACTGGTAACCATTGTACTCAGCATCAGCCTGTAACATAAACCACATTATGCATAGTATCACATTAAGCGGCAAACGCATTATACACCCATAATCTCAACCTTCTAATATTAGACCCTAACCTCCTAAGTATCACTAACATTAGGGGCATAAAGCACAGGGTGGAACATAATCTCACTAGCATTAACCATGATATGCAATACAACCTCATAATCATAAAAAAAACACATTTAGAGGTAACCAAAACAGGGTGCGTAAATCATACTACATGAATCGCATTTCTTAGCAGCATAAATCACATCAGCACATATCTCTCAAGAAAGACCGTAGTAGAGGCAGGAATCACATTAGTGCCTGGCGCCCTATAATCCTAACAGTCCCCCTGGCCAACTGGCCATCTCAAAAAGGGGCTCAAATGCCCCATGTCCCAAAGTCA
Organism: Triturus cristatus; assembly: GCF_964204655.1. Classification (NCBI taxonomy): domain Eukaryota; kingdom Metazoa; phylum Chordata; class Amphibia; order Caudata; family Salamandridae; genus Triturus; species Triturus cristatus. The sequence continues at coordinate 483,294,878 of NC_140580.1, read as the reverse complement.
GGGCTGCTGCCTAGCAGCTGAATCCAATGGCGCCATTGCGCAAACCTAAACGTTGCAGCTGGCACTAAGTGCTGGCAGCCGAAGAAATCGTAGACCTGGGCATTCTCTGTGACCTCTGTCCCTAACGTCAGGGCTAAAGCTGCCACTGCAGTGAAGCAACAGTGTGCAAAGCGCTGGGGCAGGACAGGAGCGTACCTCACTCCTTTCTCTTCTCATTATAGCCAAAAATGGCCCCAAACGTTGCAGCTGCCTGCGCTCTCACAGGGCAGCTGAAAAAGATGGCCAGCAACAACAAGCACTGGCACTAAACGTGCATCTCAAGTCCCACTGGGGCTCTAAAAATAATATGACCCCTACACTGCTCCAGGCACCGACAATGTGCCTCGGGGGAGCTTGTCTTGGGCCGCCATCAGGCCCCACAATGTGCTGGAGCACACAGGCTCTCAAAATCAACATGCACCCAAAAAGGACTTGCCCCCAAAGATCTCTGACCCGCTGGGGCTCCTTTAAAACAAATCTGCCCACTTATAGGAGCGGCCGCCCTCTCTCGTGGGTCCGCTCATCTGGGGCAAGTGGCAGCTTCACTCACCGGGGCTCTGCCTGGGGACTCTGCTCCTCGGTGGACTCCGGTCTATGCGGCGGTCCGCGGGGTTCCCTCTTCACCACGGGAGCCCCTCTTGGGGTATTACGCAATCGCGGCCTGCACGGGCCGCCTCTCCCCTTCACCCGTAACCCCTCCTGGGGATGGGGACTTTTACATCACTCACGGAGCCTGCGAGGCTCCAGACAACTTTCCTCCGGGGCGTCGCATGCGGCTTTCCTTGGCACACGGGAGCCCCTCGCGACCAGGCACCGCCCTGGGCATCTCCTCTTCCGCTTCCATCCGCCAGGCCCCACCCACAACCAGGCGGGACGTGGACGCCGGCGGCGCTCGGGTTCTTTGGCAATGAGGGATAGGTTCTCTCGGGTAAAAATAACGGTAGAAGCGGGGTGGGCACCCGCAATGGCGCTCCATAAGCGGGGTGGGCACCCGTAATTTTTAATATAAAAATAAGCGGGGTGGGCACCCGTGATTGCAGGCAAAATGCGGGGGAATGCCTACGCCGGGGATTCCGTCTTACACAGGCAGCTTTGCGCTGCAGAGCCCTAGCACTCCTTTTTCCTGGGGGCCATGCAATTAAAGCACTCCTCCTTAGGACAATTACAGCGCTTTGCTGTAATGGAAATAAAGCGCTCCCAGGGCGCTAGGACAGCAAGCAAAAAGGTCCTTTAGAAAGAAGAAACAAGCAAAAGGGTTCCAAGAAGTCCTTTAGGCATCAGGGGGGCAATGCAGGGCCCAGGGGCCAGCACACAGGGCCCTCCAGCAGGGAGGCAGCCCCCATGGTGGTCCCTCCTGGGCCCCACCAGCAGCAAGCCCCCCTCCATCAGGAACAGAACAGGACTGAACAATTTCATGGGGTCACAGCCCCTATATTTATATGCTCTTTTCCTTTGTGACACAGCACAGGGCTTGAGGATACCAGTTAGAACTGGTTTAGGGGAGCTTTGGAGCACTTTGTTGTGCTCAGCAATTCTCTCCTTTGTCAGGTGGGGGCTAGGTGCTCAGATGCACCACAGGGGGCGGAGCCAGCATTATGGAGGGAAGCCACAGCCCTATTCAGGTCCCAGGTGCAACTCCTCCCTCCCATCTGCATGCAGATCTCTCCATTCACCACTGGACAGACTCACCCTGGCTCCTGGAATTCCCCAGCCCTCTAAGCTCCTGTCAATCACAAGCCAGACATGCACTCCACATCAGGCAGGCAGACACACAGTACACAGAAATGCCAACTTCTAGAAGTGGCACGTCTCCACCAGTCACCATAAATCTGTGCACACCATTGCGCAGCATTTATTCTCACGAGTCCGCACGTACTAAACTCGACCCTGCACTGCTCTCATACCAGGAATTACCATGGACACACATATAACCCATGCATTCCTATGGGAGGGCAGGTCAATCTCACCAATTGCATTCAGAGAGCGCACGCACTTTACACTGGGCCACAGTGCTAAAGTGCGCAGAAGCCAAAAATCACTACCACTATGTCAGAGCTTAAGTCAAAAAGTACAGGGGTGAACCTGCCAAAAGTGCCAAGTCCAACACAACCCCCTTCCAGCCAAAACGCAGGGCATACCAATCACCACGGTGATGGTCTTCCCTGCTTGGGGCGATAGAACACGGACGCGGGACCGCACTGCAGGGACACCCTCCGGTTCTACGTCACTCTGAACCAACGTTGTTCCCTCTGCAAAAAAACTTTCAGGCCCAACTAGGCTACCCCACTGGTACTCCCTAGTTGTGCACTGCCAGGACCAGGCCCTAGGTCACACAGATACCACTGGTCCTTGCCAAACCACACAGTGGAGGGCAGTAACCCCTGGCATACAATATCCATTCTCCACTCTCCCTCTCAGTGTAGTTCCAAACTACCACTGATCCTTCAACCTAGGGTCCGCACCCTCAGGCTGACCAGAGGTCACGGGCAAAGCATCTCCACACCCTACCTCTACTTCTGGGGTTCTGCACCCCCCCAGGGGAAGCACCCACCAGAACACAACTCTCCTACCAGTTCAGGACCTCTCTCCATCAACTGGTCTACCACCTGGGATCCACATTCACCGGATGCACCGGGGTCAGAGGCAAGGACTTCCTCCCTCTGCACCCCCTTCCAGAGTTCTGCACCTTTCCGACTGGAGTGATACCCCTAGAAGGCAAACCGGCCAGGACACTGATTACAGCCGCCCTGCCATCCAGGACAGGCAAACACCTGAACCTGGCTCCCCAACCCAGGGACGGTACCCTTTGGTCAGACGCCCGGCGAACCAGGACTTCACGGGGAGCACGCATGCCCCCCGAGGGTGACACATAACTAATGTGTCGTGTGACAGTCTGCCTGGCGCAGATCTCGCAACCTCCTGTCCATCTGACAGTGCGTGCAGATCCCCAGGACAGAAGTGGCATCACCATGGCCAATCATTGGCGACTCAGCCCTCCTGGCTGGCTCCTGACCTACTGGTTCCCACTGGGGACTCTTTCCCCCTCTCACCTCTCAATCTGGACCTTTGCACCCTTCACTTAGGAGCGGCACTGCCAGACACCAGGACCGCTGGAGCTCTGGTTACAGATGCTCCATGTCCTCTAGACACTGGGAGATCCTACACAAGTTGAAAATTAAGTACACACACAGTTCCTTCCTCCTTTTTTGAGCAGTAGGCAACCACTGCAGGCCACTTCCCCCAGTTTCAGGGATAGTCTCTCCTCAGTTTCATCTGGTTCCTCCCCTCAACAAAGGTTCCTTCTTGTTTCCTAAAGTGATCTCTCCCAAATGCCTCTTCAGATCCTATAACATGGGGAGATCCCCCTCAAATGGCTTATTAGTACAGCCTAAGCTCCCAACCTGATGTTCCCCTAAGAAACCATCCAGGTCCTGAGACGGGTTGAGGCTCGGTATATGGCCCAGTCTTACACCTTCCTCGCAGGACATGATGTGAGGCCTTGCAACCATCTCACTATACCAGGACCTAGCTGGGCTACTCTGAACCTCTTCCACTACTCTGGGCTGGAAGACACCACAGCCACTCATTTTGGGATCACTCCCCAATGCAAGTTCCTTATTTCAGAGAACTCACAGCCAATTATTCAGCAAGCTCCTTATTTCAGAGAACTCACTCCCAATTATTCAGCACGCTCCTTATTTCAGAGTACTCACACTCAATCATCCAGTGCAACACACTACTCATCCATGCACACCCCCCCAGACCGGTGAGACAGTATCTACTGCCCCTGAATCTCAACCTGCACCCCTCTTACTGAGCACCAGGTACCATACTCTGGGAACTGGGAATGGGACTTCATGCACTGGCCACACACTTCTGCTGCCACCACTGGATTCCACCCTTACTGGTGAATCCAGAAAACTCACACTGCACTTAGTGGAGGATCTACCCTCCCGAGCTAGTGACCCCATACCAATTAAGTCCCCACTGTAGGCCAACCCAAGAACCAGCGCAATGGCTCAAGGGCAGTCTCTCCTCCAGATTCTCTGGTTTCTGTCCTTGGCAGGACATCCAACTCATAGTGCACAAGAAACACATTTCCAAGGAAATGACACTTAAAACAACTTAGACACAATAATCCCTTTCCATGTGACAATCTAAAATGCAAAGTTTTGTAGTGCAGCCAGTTGTTGCTGTGGTACTGCGCAAATGCAAGTCCAGTCCCACTGCTGATCACCAATGTTAGAAATGGGATCTCTGGTTGGCTAAGGCTTGCGCCAAAGCCAGGCAGAGACCACCACTCTAGTCAGGGCAAGGGCGTTACACGCCAAAGATAACCCCTGCTCACCCCCTTGGTAGCTTGGCACAAGCAGTCAGGCTTATCCCGGAGGCCATGTGTAAAGTATTTGCGCATGCACACAGCAACATCCCAGGCACACTACAAAAGGAACTCCACACAAGGTTATATCAAAACAGCCTTTGTATTCTCATAACACATTAGAATAGTAAACACATAATATACATGGTGCCACCTGGCACTAGGTCATATTTTCAAGGGATTATTTACACCTGACAGGGCCAACTGGACCACTGTCAGAACCATCACAAAGTGAACTTAGTAAATGCAGATCATATCATAAACATAGAACACAACCAGTAACTACTGGTAACCACTGTACTCAGCATCAGCCTGTAACATAAACCACATTATGCACAGTATCACATTAGGCGCCAAACGCATTGTACGCCCATAATCTCAACCATCTAATATTAGACCCTAACCTCCTAAGTATCACTAACATTAGGGGCATAAAGCACAGGGTAGAACATAATCTCACTAGCATAAACCATGATATGCAAGACAACCTCATAATCATTAAAAAAACACATTTAGAGGTAACCAAAACAGGGTGTGTAAATCATACTACATGAATCACATTTCTTAGCACCATAAATCACATCAGCACATATCTGCTAAGAAAGACCGTAGTAGAGGCAGGAATCACATTAGGGCCTGACACCCTATAATCCTAACAGTCCCCCTGGCCAACTGGCCATCTCAAAAAGGGGCTCAAATGCCCCATGTCCCAAAAGTAAGGGCTGCTGCATAGCAGCTGAATCGAATGGCGCCATTGCGCAGACCTAAACGGTGCAGCTGGCACTAAGTGCTGTGCAGCCGAAGGAATCGTAGACCTGGGCCTTCTCTGTGCCCTCTGTCCCTAACGTAAGGGCTAAAGCTGCCACTGAAGTGAAGCAACAGTGCGCAAAGCGCTGGGGCAGGACAGGAGCGTACCCCACTCTTTCTCTTCTTATTATAGCCAAAAAAGCCCCCAAACGTTGCATCTGCCTGCGCTCTCACAGGGCAGCTGGGAAAGATGGCCAGAACAAGCACTCTCACTAAACGTGCATCTCAAGTCCCACTGGGGCTCTAAAAACAATATGACCCCTACACTGCTCCAGGCACCGACAATGCACCTTTAGGGAGCTCGTCTGGGGCCGCCATCAGGCCCCACAATGCGCTGGAGCACACGGGCTCTCAAAATCAACATGCACCCAAAAAGAACTTGCCCCCAAAGATCTGCGACCCGCTGGAGCACCTTTGAAACAAATCTGCCCCCTTGTAGGAGCAGCCCGCCTCTCTCGCGGGTCCAATCATCTGGGGCAAGTGGCAGCTTCACTCACCGGGGCTCTGCCTGGGGACTCTGCTCCTCGGTGGACTCTGGTCTATGCGGCGGTCCGCGGGGCTCCCTCTTCACCACGGGAGCCCCGTCTGGGGTATTACGCCATCGCGGCCTGCTCCAGATGCCTCTACCCTTCACCCAGGCCCCCTCCTGGGACCCGGAACTTTTACGTCACTCACGGAGCCCGCGAGGCTCCAGACAACTTTCCTCCGGGGCGGCGCGCGGGCTTTCCTTTGCACATGGGAGCCCCTCACGACCAGGATCCGCCCTGGGCATCTCCTCTTCCACTTCCGTCTGCCAGGCCCCGCCCACAACCAGGCGGGCTGCGGATGGCGGCGGCGCTCGGGTTTTTTGGCGGCAATGAGGGATAGGCTCCCTCGGATAAAAATAACGGTAAAAGCGGGGTGGGCACCCGCAATGGCACTCCATAACCGGGGTGGGCACCCGTGATTGCAGGCAAAACGTGGGGGAAACCCTACGCCGGGGATTCCCTCCTGCACAGGCAGCTTTGCGCTGCGGAGCCCTTGCGCTCCTTTTTCCTGGGGGCCGTGCAATTAAAGCGCTCCTCCTCAGGACAATTACAGTGCTTTGCTGTAATGGAAATAAAACACTCCCAGGGCGCTAGGACAGCAACCAAATGGGTCCTGTAGAAAGAAGAAACAAGCACAAGGGTTCCAAGAAGTCCTTTAGGCATCAGGGGGGCAAGCACACAGGGTCCTCCAGCAGGGAGGCAGCTCCCATGGCGGTCCCTCCTGGACCACACCAGCAGCAAGCCCCCCTCCATCAGGAACAGAACAGGACTGAACATTTTCATGGGGTCACAGCCCCTATATTTATATGCCCTTTTCCTTTGTGACACAGCACAGGGCTTGGGGATACAAGTTAGAACTGGTTTAGGGGAGCTTTGGAGCACTTTGTTGTGCTTAGCTCCTCTCTCCTTGTCAGGTGGGGGCTAGGTGCTCAGATGCACCACAGGGGTGGAGCCAGCATTGTGGAGGGAAGGCACAGCCCTATTCAGGTCCCAGGTGCAACTCCTCCCTCCCATCTTCATGCAGATCTCTCCATTCACCACTGGGCAGACTCACCCTGGCTCCTGGAATTCCCATCCCTCTCAGCTCCTGTCAATCACAAGCCAGACATGCACTCCACATCAGGCAGGCAGACACACAGTACACAGAAATGCAAACTTCTAGAAGTGATATCGAAGGGGATGATGGACGGAGCGCTTGAGCAAATCAAACACTCACCCCCAGTCAACTGATCTGGGTTTAATCCATCATCAGTCTTTAGCTCACTCCACCACCCCAGTTCAGACATGGCCATATGCAAATCAGTCTGACCCTGTGCCTCATGGGAACAGTCCAGCCCAAACTGCCAAGCCATGTCTTCCCTGGACCGGAAACAAGCATCCTGGGACCGGTTTCGGGTTCATAACCCTCTTCAGCCAAGCTATCTTGAATCCAGTGGCAAAGTGAGCAAGGGTCCCACGTCTGGGCATACCCTGCCAACTTTGGGCGAACAAAGCGATACGAAAGAGGATGATGGACGGAGCGCTTGAGCAAATCAAACACTTACCCCCAGTCAACTGATCTGGGTTTAATCCATCATCATTCTTTAGCTCACTCCACCACCCCAGTTCAGACATGGCCATATGCAAATCAGTCTGACCCTGTGCCTCATGGCAACAGTCCAGCCCGAACTGCCAAGCCATGTCTTCCCTGGACCGGAAACAAAGCATCCTGGGACCGGTTTCGGGTTCATAACCCTCTTCAGCCAGGCTATCTTGATTCCAGTGGCAAAGTGAGTAAGGGACCCACGTCTGGGCATATCCTGCCAACTTAGGGCGAACAAAGCGATACCAAAGGGGATGATGGACGGAGCGCTTGAGCAAATCAAACACTCACCCCCAGTCAACTGATCTGGGTTTAATCCATCATCATTCTTTGGCTCACTCCACCACCCCAGTTCAGACATGGCCATATGCAAATCAGTCTGACCCTGTGCCTCATGGGAATCGTCCAGCCCGAACTGCCAAGCCATGTCTTCCCTGGACCGGAAACAAGCAACCTGGGACCGGTTTCGGGTTTATAACCCTCTTCAGCCAGGCTATCTTGAATCCAGTGGCAAAGTGAGGAAGGGACCCACGTCTGGGCATACCCTGCCAACTTTGGGCGAACAAAGCGATACCAAAGGGGATGATGGACGGAGCGCTTGAGCAAATCAAACACTCACCCCCAGTCAACTGATCTGGGTTTAATCCATCATCATTCTTTAGCTCACTCCACCACCCCAGTTCAGACATGGCCATATGCAAATCACTCTGACCCTGTGCCTCATGGGAACAGTCCAGCCCAAACTGCCAAGCCTTGTCTTCCCTGGACCGGAAACAAGCATCCTGGGACCGGTTTCGGGATCATAACCATCTTCAGCCAAGCTATCTTGAATCCAGTGGCAAAGTGAGCAAGGGACCCACGTCTGGGCATACCCTGCCAACTTTGGGCGAACAAAGCGATACGAAAGGGGATGATGGACGGAGCGCTTGAGCAAATCAAACACTCACCCCCAGTCAACTGATCTGGGTTTAATCCATCATCATTCTTTAGCTCACTCCACCACCCCAGTTCAGACATGGCCATATGCAAATCAGTCTGACCCTGTGCCTCATGGGAACAGTCCAGCCCGAACTGCCAAGCCATGTCTTCCCTGGACCGGAAACAAAGCATCCTGGGACCGGTTTCGGGTTCATAACCCTCTTCAGCCAGGCTATCTTGATTCCAGTGGCAAAGTGAGTAAGGGACCCACGTCTGGGCATACCCTGCCAACTTAGGGCGAACAAAGCGATACCGAAGGGGATGATAGACGGAGCGCTTGAGCAAATCAAACACTCACCCCCAGTCAACTGATCTGGGTTTAATCCATCATCATTCTTTAGCTCACTCCACCACCCCAGTTCAGACATCGCCATATGCAAATCAGTCTGACCCTGTGCCTCATGGGAATAATCCAGCCCGAACTGCCAAGCCATGTCTTCCCTGGACCGGAAACAAGCATCCTGGGACCGGTTTCGGATTCATAACCCTCTTCAGCCAGGCTATCTTGATTCCAGTGGCAAAGTGAGTAAGGGACCCACGTCTGGGCATACCCTGCCAACTTAGGGCGAACAAAGCGATACCAAAGGGGATGATGGACGGAGCGCTTGAGCAAATCAAACACTCACCCCCAGTCAACTGATCTGGGTTTAATCCATCATCATTCTTTAGCTCACTCCACCACCCCAGTTCAGACATGGCCATATGCAAATCAGTCTGACCCTGTGCCTCATGGGAACCGTCCAGCCCGAACTGCCAAGCCATGTCTTCCCTGGACCGGAAACAAGCAACCTGGGACCGGTTTCGGGTTCATAACCCTCTTCAGCCAGGCTATCTTGAATCCAGTGGCAAAGTGAGGAAGGGACCCACGTCTGGGCATACCCTGCCAACTTTGGGCGAACAAAGCGATACCAAAGGGGATGATGGACGGAGCGCTTGAGCAAATCAAACACTCACCCCCAGTCAACTGATCTGGGTTTAATCCATCATCATTCTTTAGCTCACTCCACCACCCCAGTTCAGACATGGCCATATGCAAATCACTCTGACCCTGTGCCTCATGGGAACAGTCCAGCCCGAACTGCCAAGCCATGTCTTCTATGGACCGGAAACAAGCATCCTGGGACCGGTTTCGGGTTCATAACCCTCTTCAACCAGGCTATCTTGAATCCAGTGGCAAAGTGAGCAAGGGACCCACGTCTGGGCATCACCCTGCCAACTTAGGGCGAACAAAGCGATACCAAAGGGGATGATGGACGGAGCGCTTGAGCAAATCAAACACTCACCCCCAGTCAACTGATCTGGGTTTAATCCATCATCAAGACTGATTTGTATATGGCTGGGTTCGAACTGGAATGGCATGGTGAGCAAAAAAACGATGGTTTTAGGCCCAGATCTCTGTACTGAGGTGAATGTATGACATTGTTCTACATTCTGTCCATCAACTGTTGTTTTTGCATTTGTCACCCCGAGTGGGACGGGAATGCTCAGACGTGAGTCCCGTGCTCTCCATGCCACTGGAATCAAGCTACCCTGGTTGAAGAGGGGTGAAACCCCGAAACTGGTCCTAGGATGCTTGTTTCCAGTTCAGGGAGGACCTGGCTTGGCAGCTCGGGCTGGACTGTTCCCATGAGGCACAGGGTCAAGACTGATTTGCATATGGCTGGGTTCAAACTGGAATGGCATGGTGAGCAAAAAAACGATGGATTTAGGCCCAGATCTCTGTACTGGGGTCAATGTATGACATTGTTCTGCATTCTGTCAATCAACTGTTGTTTTTGCATTTGTCACCCCGAGTGGGACGGATATGCTCAGACGTGAGTCCCGTGTTCTCCATGCCACTGGAATCAAGCTATCCTGGCGGAAGAGGGGTGAAACCCCGAAACCGGTCCTAGGATGCTTGTTTCCAGTCCAGGGAGGACCTGGCTTGGCAGTTCGGGCTGGACTGTTCCCATGAGGCACAGGATCAAGACTGCTTTGCATATGGCTGGGTTCAAACTGGAATGGCATGGTGAGCAAAAAAACAATGGATTTAGGCCCAGATCTCTGTACTGGGGTGAATGTATGACATTGTTCTGCATTCTGTCCATCAACTGTTGTTTTTGCAACTTCTAGAAGTGGCACTTTTCCACCGGTCACCATAAATCTGCGCACACCATTGCGCAGCATTTATTCTCATGAGTCCGCACGTACTAAACTCGACCCTGCACTCCTCTCATACCAGGAATTACCATGGACACACATATCCCCCATGCATTCCTATGGGAGGGCAGGCCAATCTCACCACATGCACTCAGAGAGCACACGCACTTTACACTGGGCCACTGTGCTAAAGTGCGCAGAGGCCAAAAATCACTACCCCTATGTCAGAGCTTAAGGTAAAAAGTTCAGGGGTGAACCTGTCAAAAGGGCCAAGTCCAACACTACCCGAGCCCAGATATGAGGAATCGAAACAGAGTGTTTCTAGACTTATTACTTGGGAAGTACCCGCATCCTCCCCAACTAATAACCCACTTTCTTACAGTACTTCCCTGGGGTTTGACTCCTGCTTGTGCCATAGTTAGCATGGGTTGAGAAGAAATTCTCTAAAAACTATAGGCTTCATTTACAATCCCATTGCGCCACAGGAGCGTCATTTTGTGATGCACCAGAAGCACAATGGGCTTGCCCATATTTACAAGCCCACATAAAGTCACCCTGCTTGACTTTTCATGTCCTTGCAAATATGGACTACTTTCATGAATTACTCCGTGTGAAAGAGGTGTTCAAAGTGTGTTGCTGTGGGTGTTCCCACACAGCATCCATGGAACCTGACACATTCCCAGATTTACAATGTTTTGTAAGGCTTGGAATGCGTCCGAATCCTACGCCCCTTTTTTCCTCTTTCTATGAATTCTGCAGCATGCATAGAATGAGGAAAATGCCATCAATTGTATTTTTGTGCAGGAAGGTGTCCCTTCCTGAACAAAAACAATCATCCCCACAATGCAGGCACCCTTGAAACATTATGCAAGTGTATCTGCATTCGCGTACGGCTGCTGTTTGTGCGCTGGGCGGGGAGGGGGAGAAGGACAGGAATGTACTGTATCTTGTAGATACAAACGCCAAAAGAACAATTAATAGACTGAATGCTGAACAATGTCAAACACTCACCTCCAGTACAGAGATCTGGGCCTAATTCCATCATCTTTTTGCACACCATGCCACTTCAGTTTAGACCCAACCATTTGGAAATAAGTCTTGATCCTGCTCCCCATGGGAACAGTCCAGCCCAAACTACCAGGCCAGGTCCTGGACCCCTCACCAGCCAGGCTAGCTTGACTCCAGTGGCATGGTTAGCATGGGAACACGTCTGGGCATGCCCTTCCCACTTAAGGCAAAAAATGCAAAAAGAACAATTGATGGACGGAATGATAAACAATGTCAAATATTCACCCCCAGTGCAGATATATGGGCCTAAATCCATAATTTTTTTGCAAAGCTGGGAATGCGTCAGGATCCTACGCCTCTCAAAAGGAGGCCTAGGTATGGCGCAATGAGGAGAAATACTTTTATTTCTCCTTGTTTTTCCTCTTTCTATGCATTCTACAGCACACATAGAATGAGGAAACTGCCATCAATTATTGTTTTTGTGCAGAAAGGTGTCCCTGAACAAAAATAATCATCCCTGCAATGCAGGCACCCTTGCAACATGATGCAACTTTGTCTGCGTTGGCGCACAGCTACTGTTTGTACGGAGGAGAGAAGGAAAGGAACCCGCCATATCTTGTAGATAGGGCACATTCCTACCCTTTTATTTTGATGCGTCGGAGTGCAGCAGGAAGGCATGTAGTAAATAAGGCTCTGTGTTTTTGTCCAACTAAATTGGATTTATTAAGTTAGTATTGGTCCCCAGTTCACCACACATTCCGTACCCAATTTCTGACAGTCACACTCATCCCTTTGCATTACTGAATCACACTAAGTTCAACATAAATCATGAGAGTGATCTGTATGATGGATCTCTGTGTGTAAACTCTGGAAAGGACGTGTATCTAGTTGGGCCAAGAGCGTAACCAGTGACAGGACAAGCAAAAGCATTTAGAAGACTCCCACACAATGATCTGTCCAGAGAAGAGAGAGCAGACCTGACTCTTTGTTGTGAAATGTAATGTGCTGTATGCATGATGTCACATATATAGGACTAGTGATATACACTCCTGGAGGGCAATACAGATACTGTTCATATTCTCTGAGTATAAAGTCTATGCTTTGCTGACATGCATGCAAGAAGAACAGTGGCAATTTAAGGGCTGGCTCTAGGAAGGGCATTTTTGTGAGAGGTAAAATAGCAACCAAGGTCCAAACAGGGCAGGGCACACACAGCTGAGCCACCACATGGGGTGTTCTATGCTCCATGTGTGGGGCCTCTTCATAAAGCTGTCCTCACTGTCTCAGGCCCCACTCACAATGACCTCACAGTTCCATGGAGAGTAATATGAATGAGCAGTTTTGGCGCTTGCTGAAGGTATCCTTCGCCTGTCAGTACTTGATCACATCACATGCCTACTCAGACAGTAAATAAGGAATGATCTGAAATTAAAGAGTACGTTTATTAAAGATATATTAAAACACAAGTACATAATGCAATAATATATGAAATAACTACATAAACAACATTATGAACCTAGAGAAGATGTCTGGGGAAAAGGGGAGTAATGCATGGTCTGGAAAGAAAAGGCTGGCTTGTACATGAAGAAACACAATATAATATGTACATAAAGTATACAAGTAATAAAAATAAACATGTTGGTGCAAAAGAACGTTTTTCACTATCTTCTAAAAAACGTGTAATAGGAGACCATAAATGTAAATGCTTCACAGCAAGAGATATAGGAGGTACGTAATCGATGATTATGACAAACTGCATACCACCATGCTTGAAAAGATCATTTGGACAAGTCTTTCCAATTTTCTGTGATCTGTTGACATGCAACTCATAATAACAGGTCTAGATTTCACACCTTAGGAAAACACATCACCCAATCAGTAGACAAACCTTCCCAAAAAAAGTTAGAAAATGAAAAAAGAAATTGTAGTATGAAAAATTGAATGAATCTGGCTCCAAATTTTAATTCCAAAAATTAAACACAAAGGGACAGGTGAAAAGTAAACGCTTCAGTATGTTCTAAGGACCATGACCAGCCTTTATCAGGAAGTGTAGAATGCATTTTTCTGTAAGGTTGTACGAGATACAAAAAAGTCTATTATATATAAAGAAAATAGTTTGTGTGGTGTTTACCCCTTTAGAGGATTCCTAATTGTGGTCCATATATTATTCCATAGAGGGATAGACCATTTTGTTCTAAGTCTAATTACCAAGATAATTCTACATTTGTTTTAACTCTATCAGTAGAGGAGGAGAGTAAATGGGAATAAATAGTAAACGCTGTGGTGTTTGTACATATAAGGTTGTGCCATTGAGTATTGAAGGAGGAAGGAGAGGAAAGAGAAGATTGAAACTGAGTTTATACAATGTATAGTGCGTACTGTAAAACTTGAAATTTATTTTGGCAAGAAAAAGGAAAGTGACAGAGGTGATGAGCTTGTGAGAACGAAAGAATTATGTCACAATCAAAAAGATGATATACCCAAATTAGTAAATTTGTATCCATAATACCAAAATATTTAATATGCTTAGGACACCAGATAAAATTAGAGATTAGGAAATGCTCTCTGAAAGTATATGTAATCAAACACAATATTTCACATTTCTTTTTATTCCGTTTATATCCAGATATGAACATCCACAAAGCAATTTCTTGTAAAAAAGCTGGAAGTGAAGATTGAGGTTGAGAAAGAAATAGTAAAACATAATGAGCATACGCTGCTAATTTAATATGTTCAGTATTTAACATAAAACTATGCATGTGTTGTTTTTTTGTATTTTGAATAAAAATGGTTGTAGCGCTAAATTAAAAAGAAAAGGGGATAGAGGACAGCCTTGGCGAACACCTCTATGTAAAGTAAAATATGAAGAAGTAAGGCCATTTGCAAAAATAGCAGCTTTTGGGTGGGTATAGAGAAGATAAATAGGGGATATAATTTTTGGACCAAACCCAAACCATTCAAGTGTGTGGAAAATAAAAGGCCAATATACTCGATCAAATGCATTTTCAGCATCCAAAGCAATTGCTGCAATAGAAACACTGATGTGAAATTTTTGATAAGATATAAAAAATGAATGGGCATTATCAGAAATATAGCGTCCTTTAACAAAACCTAACTGTTCTTTACCAAGTAATTGAGGAAGGTAGGATTCCAGTTGCATAGCCAAAGTTTCAGAAAAATGTTATAATCAACATTGACTAACGAAATGGGACTGTCATTTTTGCAGTATTGCAGATCTTTTGCCCTTCTTTTGGATGAGACACATTAATCCATCTAAAAAGGAGCCACAAGTTCTGCATGAATGTGAAAAAAGAGGTTATAAAAGCATGTAACTTTGGGAGGAATAACTGATCAAAATGTGTGTAAAATTCAACTGTAAGTCCATCTGGACCCAGGCTATAACATTTTTAACTAAATTCAGTGCATTATTAAATTCCATTTGAGACATATCAGATTCCAACAAGTCAAAATCAACTGGAGTATCAGAAGGTTTTTGAATAGTAGAAAGATAGTGAGAAATATTAGAGTCTGAAGGTATATCCTCCAGTGTATATAATGACCTATAATACTGCAACAATTCCTCTAAAGTTTCTGAATCTTTATATTTTGGCATCTGGTAAGCATTAATTATTGAGTCAATGTAAAGATCATTATGCTTGACTTTAATATAATTAGCTAACAGTGTACCTGAATTATTCTGACCACCATAAGATTTCGCTCTAGACTTCAATAAATATAGTGGAGCCTTATACGTAGACTCCTTACTAAATTGAATTTTAGTATTAATAAGCTCTGATAGACATTAATTTGACTTAGAAGTGTAAAAGCAATGTTCCAGTTTCTTTACCTTTGCTAGGATTTCTGCAGTTTATTAGAAACATATATAATATCAAAATCACAAGCTGCTGCTATAAACGCATCCCAAATGGTGTGAAACCACAAATTATCAGTTTGGTCAATGTAAAAGTATTAATATAAAAAGAAACAAAGGAAGAGGTAAAAGTAGGGTCTAAAAGGAGTAAATTATTGAAATGCCATCGCTTAGGCAAATTAGACTGAGAAATCATATGCAATTTAATCAAAACAGGGGCATGGTAAGAAATGAGAATAGGACCTGTATCAGCAGATCTTAAAGTTTGAGAAACATTGTGTGATAAAAAAATCTGACCTATTCTTGATGGGGTGTGATGTGCCGGGGATAAATAAGTATACTCTTTCAAAGTAGGGTTGCAAAGCCTCCACAAATCTATTGAAACCCTCTGTATAATAGTTTGAAGAGAAAATGTATGTGCTTTATTGGGAATAAAAGATACTGTAGAGTTACGATCATGAAAGGAACTAAAACTGATTGCAATCACCTGCAAGGTTGAAATTATCCGTAGAATAGTTAACAAGTCATTGGGTTAGTTAGGACCAAAAATGACCATCACCAGTGGTAGGGGTATATATATTAAACAAAGAAACTGGAACCTTACCAATCAACAATTTAATAAATAACAATCTATCTTCAGGATCAGATTATTGAGAGACAAGACTTGAGCAGAGCGATTTATGACCTAAAGTTAAAACACCGTTTCTTTTGTCGTCACCTGGTGAAAGGAAAACATCATCTACCCAACCTTTCTTCGATTTTAATGATTAGGTTTCTGTGAGGTGTGATTCCTGAAGTAAAGCTATGTTGACGCCAAGCTTAGATAAATACAGTAAAACAAGTTGCCACTTTACACCTCTGACATTCCAGGAGGCAATTTTCAGGGACATAAAACAATCTTATGGAAAATACATCCAAATAAACCAGACAAAGCATATAGGATACTCAATATAGACCAAAAGACAACTAGTATATACATAATGACATTAAAAATAGTAAACAGGAAACAGGGAGTAGAAAAGAACAAACAATGAAAAAAATGTAGCAAGAGAAAATGTACAAGAGGTGACCTGGAATGAGAAATGATCGAGACTGAATTAGTAAAAAGGATAGCAATCCGATTAAGAGGATAGAGTAAAAAATACCTTCAAAATATCTAAAAAGGGCAGGGGGGGATTAGACCACATGGAACAGATGACTTGTCCAAACTCCGTGGGAAAGGTAAGGGAAGACTGCAGGACATATGACATGAAACTAGGAAAGCTACAAAATGAGGGGATGGTACCTGTAAGGAAATAAATGATTGTTAGTATATGATATTATCAGTAACACAACATGATACCACTAATAATGCACATACTGATAGATGAGTATCACATTAAGGCATCTAAAATAGCATAAAGAAAAGCAGAGTTAAAATAAGTTAAGAGGTAGACACTCTAGATGTATCCATATGGTCTATCTTGCAAGCATTGAGAAAACTATTCAGTTTCACAGGATCCTCATATGTAATTGTCTTGTTTTGGTAAGTAACTTTAAACAGACAAGGATGAAAAAAGCCAAAGTGGGCTCCAAGAGAATGAAGATACAATCTCATATTAAGAAACTCTCTGCGTCTGTCAGCCATACTCTTTGCATAGTACTGGTAAAAGTGCAAGGGGCTACCAAACCATAAAACACATTTTATGGATTTGACTGCTGACAGAACCTTAAACCCTTCGCTGCTAGGCCTTTTCCCCTCCTGTGCTAAGCCTTTTTTGGGCTATTTGGGGTAGTGCGCGCTTAGGCCCCTGTAACTTTTTGACCACATTAGGTATCCACGCCAAATTTGCGTCTTCCAACATCATGGGGATTCTAAAGGTACCCAGGGAATGTGGATTCTCCTAGAGGGTTCCCAGAAATTAGTCAAAATACAGCAAACTTTTGTTTTTTTGTGAAAAATGGGAAAAACGGGCTGCAAATGAAAGCGTCTGGGTTTTTCTCTGAAAATTGTATCAAAAAAGGGTTTGTGGGGCTGAAATCACCATTTCTCCAGTTTTTAGGGAATGACAGAATTTTGTCAGAAAACCAACATTTTTTACACAGTTTTGGCATTTTTCTGGGACATACCCTATTTTTGCTATTTTTTGTGCTTTCAACCTCCTTCCAGTTAATGGTAGAAATGGGTACAAAAGCAATAATGGATCCTGGAAAGCTATACATTTTTAAAAAGTAGATAAAATTCTGAATTTAGCAAGGGGTCATTTGTGCAGATCCATCAAGGTTTCTTTATAGAAATTACCAGTTAAATATAGGAAAAATTAAACATTAATTGAAAAAAGCAGACTTTTGTGTCAACGTTTTCACCTGTAACTTCTCCTAATTATGACATCTCTTTGAAAGCAATGTACCGTTACATCCGCTGGACCCTCCTGGTTGTGGGGATATATAGGACTTGTAGGTTCACCAAGAGCCCAACGAACCCAGAGTAAAAAACTGAGCAGCATTTTGTAATGGTTTTTTATTATGTTCCAGGTATATAACAATTATTGTGGGAAAATATATACATGGAAAAATCGGTATGAAAGACACCTATGTATTTCTGAAATGGGGACAAATTACAGAGCTTAGAAACAGTGCATATTTGCACATTTTCGAAATTGGGAATACTCATACTAGCATGAGAACTATTGGTCATTTTTCAAAATGACTTTTTTTTTACACAATGTCTTTCATATGGAAGGGAGAAATGCATCAAAAATCAATAGGTAATAACAGTTGCTTTACAAATCTAAACTACCCTAAGTCTCCCGATAAAAATGGTACCTTGAACACACCACATTTTCACAATGAAAATTTACAAATTTTTTGCGAAGAGTCTAGCTGTAGTTTTTGAACCCTAGCTCTGCAGGCACCAAGGGAAACCTAGCAAACCTATACATTTTTTAAAACTAGACACCCAGAGGAATCCAGGATGGGGTGACTTGACTGCCTCCCACCATGATCTGTTACTCAGAATCTCTTGCAAACCTATCAAAGTGACAAAAAAACACATTTTCCCAACATTTTTGTGGTGGAAAGTTCTGGAATTTGTGTGGATCCATAAATTTCCACCCACCCCGTGTTCCCCAAAGTCTTACGAGAAAAATGGTACCTCACTTGCGCAGGTTGGCTTACTGCCCGCGACAGGAAATGGCACAAAATGCAACATGGTCACACCTCAATTTCGCAGTGAAAAATTACCCTTTTATGGCAAAGTGCCTAGCTGTAGTTTTTGAACCTTGGCTCTGCCGGCACCTTTTGAAACCTAGCAAACATATACATTTTTGAAAACTAGACACCCAGGGGAATCCAGGATGGGGTGACTTGAGTGCCTCCCACCAGGGTCTGTTACCCAGAATCCCTTGCAAACCTAAAAAATTGTCAAAGAAAACACATATTCCCCACATTTGTTTGATGGAAAGTTCTGGAATCTGCGTGGATCCACAAATTTCCACCCACCCCGCGTTCCCCAAAGTCCTACGAGAAAAATGGTACCTCACTTGTGCGGGTCGGCCTAGTGCCCGCAACAGGAAACGGCGCAAAACGCAACGTGGTCACACCTCAATTTTGCAGTGAAAAATGACCCTTTTTTGGCAAAGTGACTAGCTGTTCTTTTTGAACCCTAGCTCTGCCGGCACCTAGGGGGAAACCTAGCAAACCTATATATTTTTGAAATCTAGACACCCAGGGGAATCCAGGATGGGGTGACTTGAGTGCCTTCCACCAGGGTCTGTTACCCAGAATCCCTTGCAAACCTAAAAAATTGTCAAAAAAAACACATTTTCCCCACATTTCTATGATGGAAAGTTCTGGAACCTGTGTGGATCCACAAATTTCCACCCACCCCGCGTTCCCCAAAGTCCTACGAGAAAAATGGTACCTCACTTGTGCAGGTCGGCCTAGTGCCCGTAACAGGAAACGGCGCAAAACGCAACGTGGTCACACCTCAATTTTGCAGTGAAAAATGACCCTTTTTTGGCAAAGTGCCTAGCTGTAGTTTTTGAACCCTAGCTCTGCCGGCACCTAGGGAAACCTAGCAAACCTATATATTTTTGAAAACTAAACACCCAGGGTAATCCAGGATGGGGTGACTTGAGTGCCTCCCACCAGGGCCTGTTACCCAGAATTCCTTGCAAACCTAAAAAATTGACAAAAAAAACACATTTTCCCCACATTTCTGTGGTGGAAAGTTCTGGAATCTGCGTGGATCCATAAATTTCCACCCACCCCGCGTTCCCCAAAGTCCTACTAGAAAAATGGTACCTCACTTGTGTGGGTCAGCCCACTGCCCGCGAAAGGAAACGGCGCAAAACGCAACGTGGTCACACCTCAATTTTGCAGTGAAAAATTATCCTTTTTTGGCAAAGTGACTAGCTGTAGTTTTGGAACCTTAGCTCTGCCGGCACCTAGGGAAACCTAGCAAACCTATATATTTTTGAAAACTAGACACCCAGGGGAATCCAGGATGGGGTGACTTAAGTGCCTCCCACCAGGGTCTGTTACCCAGAATCCCTTGCAAACCTAAAATATTGTCAAAAAAAACACATTTTCCCCACATTTCTATGATGGAAAGTTCTGGAATCTGCGTGGATCCACAAATTTCCACCCACCCCGCGTTCCTCAAAGTCCTACGAGAAAAATGGTACCTCACTTGTGTGGGTCGGCCTAGTGCCCGCGACAGGAAACGGCGCAAAACGCAACGTGGTCACACCTCAGTTTTGCAGTGAAAAATAACCCTTTTTTGGCAAAGTGCCAAGCTGTAGTTTTTTAACCCTAGCTCTGCCGGCACCTAGGGAAACCTAGCAAACCTATATATTTTTGAAAACTAAACACACAGGGTAATCCAGGATGGGGTGACTTGAGTGCCTCCCACCAGGGTCTGTTACCCAGAATCCCTTGCAAACCTAAAAAATTGACAAAAAAAACACATTTTCCCCACATTTCTGTGGTGGAAAGTTCTGGAATCTGCGTGGATCCATAAATTTCCACCCACCCTGCGTTTCCCAAAGTCCTACGAGGAAAATGGTACCTCACTTGTGCGGGTCGGCCCAGTGCCCGCGAAGGGAAACGGCGCAAAACGCAACTTGGTCACACCTCAATTTTGCAGTGAAAAATGTCCCTTTTTTGGCAAAGTGACTAGCTGTAGTTTTTGAACCTTAGCTCTGCCGGCACCTAGGGAAACCTAGCTAACCTATATATTTTTGAAAACTAGACACCCAGGGGAATCCAGGATGGGGTGACTTGAGTGCCTCCCACCAGGGTCTGTTACCGAGAATCCCTTGCAAACCTAAAATATTATCCAAATAAACACATTTTCCCCAAATTTCTATGATGGAAAGTTCTGGAATCTGCGTGGATCCATAAATTTCCACCCACCCCGCGTTCCCCAAAGTCCTACGAGAAAAATGGTACCTCACTTGTGCGGGTCAGCCCACTGCCCGCGAAAGGAAACGGCGCAAAACGCAACGTGGTCACACCTCAATTTTGCAGTGAAAAATGATCCTTTTTTGGCAAAGTGACTAGCTGTAGTTTTTGAACCTTAGCTCTGCCGGCACCTAGGGAAACCTAGCAAACTTATATATTTTTGAAAACTAGACACCCAGGGGAATCCAGGATGGGGTGACTTAAGTGCCTCCCACCAGGGTCTGTTACCCAGAATCCCTTGCAAACCTAAAATATTGTCAAAAAAAACACATTTTCCCCACATTTCTATGATGGAAAGTTCTGGAATCTGCGTGGATCCACAAATTTCCACCCACCCCGCGTTCCTCAAAGTCCTACGAGAAAAATGGTACCTCACTTGTGTGGGTCGGCCTAGTGCCCGCGACAGGAAACGGCGCAAAACGCAACGTGGTCACACCTCAATTTTGCAGTGAAAAATAACCCTTTTTTGGCAAAGTGCCAAGCTGTAGTTTTTTAACCCTAGCTCTGCCGGCACCTAGGGAAACCTAGCAAACCTATATATTTTTGAAAACTAAACACACAGGGTAATCCAGGATGGGGTGACTTGAGTGCCTCCCACCAGGGTCTGTTACCCAGAATCCCTTGCAAACCTAAAAAATTGACAAAAAAAACACATTTTCCCCACATTTCTGTGGTGGAAAGTTCTGGAATCTGCGTAGATCCATAAATTTCCACCCACCCTGCGTTTCCCAAAGTCCTACGAGGAAAATGGTACCTCACTTGTGCGGGTCGGCCCAGTGCCCGCGAAGGGAAACGGCGCAAAACGCAACTTGGTCACACCTCAATTTTGCAGTGAAAAATGTCCCTTTTTTGGCAAAGTGACTAGCTGTAGTTTTTGAACCTTAGCTCTGCCGGCACCTAGGGAAACCTAGATAACCTATATATTTTTGAAAACTAGACACCCAGGGGAATCCAGGATGGGGTGACTTGAGTGCCTCCCACCAGGGTCTGTTACCGAGAATCCCTTGCAAACCTAAAAAATTATCCAAATAAACACATTTTCCCCAAATTTCTATGATGGAAAGTTCTGGAATCTGCGTGGATCCATAAATTTCCACCCACCCCGCGTTCCCCAAAATCCTACGAGAAAAATGGTACCTCACTTGTGCGGGTCAGCCCACTGCCCGCGAAAGGAAACGGCGCAAAACGCAACGTGGTCACACCTCAATTTTGCAGTGAAAAATTATCCTTTTTTGGCAAAGTGACTAGGTGTAGTTTTTTAACCTTAGCTCTGCCGGCACCTAGGGATACCTAGCAAACCTATATATTTTTGAAAACTAGACACCCAGGGGAATCCAGGATGGGGTGACTTAAGTGCCTCCCACCAGGGTCTGTTACCCAGAATCCCTTGCAAACCTAAAATATTGTCAAAAAAACACATTTTCCCCACATTTCTATGATGGAAAGTTCTGCAATCTGTGTGGATCCACAAATTTCCACCCACCCAACGTTCAAAGTCCTACGAGAAAAATGGTACCTCACTTGTGCGGGTCGGCCTAGTGCCCGATAAAAGGAAACGGCGCAAAACGCAACGTGGTCACACCTCAATTTTGCAGTGAAAAATGACCCTTTTTTGGCAAAGTGACTAGCTGTTCTTTTTTAACCCTAGCTCTGCCGGCAACTAGGGAAACCTAGCAAACCTATATATTTTTGAAATCTAGACACCCAGGGGAATCCAGGATGGGGTGACTTGAGTGCCTTCCACCAGGGTCTGTTACCCAGAATCCCTTGCAAACCTAAAAAATTGTCAAAAAAAAACACATTTTCCCCACATTTCTATGATGGAAAGTTCTGGAACCTGTGTGGATCCACAAATTTCCACCCACCCCGCGTTCCCCAAAGTCCTACGAGAAAAATGGTACCTCACTTGTGCGGGTCGGCCTAGTGCCCGCAACAGGAAACGGCACAAAACGCAACGTGGTCACACCTCAATTTTGCAGTGAAAAATGACCCTTTTTTGGCAAAGTGCCTAGCTGTAGTTTTTGAACCCTAGCTCTGCCGGCACCTAGGGAAACCTAGCAAACCTATATATTTTTGAAAACTAAACACCCAGGGTAATCCAGGATGGGGTGACTTGAGTGCCTCCCACCAGGGCCTGTTACCCAGAATTCCTTGCAAACCTAAAAAATTGACAAAAAAAACACATTTTCCCCACATTTCTGTGGTGGAAAGTTCTGGAATCTGCGTGGATCCATAAATTTCCACCCACCCCGCGTTCCCCAAAGTCCTACTAGAAAAATGGTACCTCACTTGTGTGGGTCAGCCCACTGCCCGCGAAAGGAAACGGCGCAAAACGCAACGTGGTCACACCTCAATTTTGCAGTGAAAAATGATCCTTTTTTGGCAAAGTGACTAGCTGTAGTTTTTTAACCTTAGCTCTGCCGGCACCTAGGGAAACCTAGCAAACCTATATATTTTTGAAAACTAGACACCCAGGGGAATCCAGGATGGGGTGACTTAAGTGCCTCCCACCAGGGTCTGTTACCCAGAATCCCTTGCAAACCTAAAATATTGTCAAAAAAAACACATTTTTCCCACATTTCTATGATGGAAAGTTCTGGAATCTGCGTGGATCCACAAATTTCCACCCACCCCGCGTTCCTCAAAGTCCTACGAGAAAAATGGTACCTCACTTGTGTGGGTCGGCCTAGTGCCCGCGACAGGAAACGGCGCAAAACGCAACGTGGTCACACCTCAATTTTGCAGTGAAAAATGACCCTTTTTTGGCAAAGTGCCAAGCTGTAGTTTTTTAACCCTAGCTCTGCCGGCACCTAGGTAAACCTAGCAAACCTATATATTTTTAAAAACTAAACACACAGGGTAATCCAGGATGGGGTGACTTGAGTGCCTCCCACCAGGGTCTGTTACCCAGAATCCCTTGCAAACCTAAAAAATTGACAAAAAAAACACATTTTCCCCACATTTCTGTGGTGGAAAGTTCTGGAATCTGCGTGGATCCATAAATTTCCACCCACCCTGCGTTTCGCAAAGTCCTACGAGGAAAATGGTACCTCACTTGTGCGAGTCGGCCTAGTGCCCGCAACAGGAAACGGCGCAAAACGCAACGTGGTCACACCTCAATTTTGCAGTGAAAAATGACCCTTTTTTGGCAAAGTGCCAAGCTGTAGTTTTTTAACCCTAGCTCTGCCGGCACTTAGGGAAACCTAGCAAACCTATATATTTTTGAAAACTAAACACACAGGGTAATCCAGGATGGGGTGACTTGAGTGCCTCCCACCAGGGTCTGTTACCCAGAATGCCTTGCAAACCTAAAAAATTGACAAAAAAAACACATTTTCCCCACATTTCTGTGGTGGAAAGTTCTGGAATCTGCGTGGATCCATAAATTTCCACCCACCCTGCGTTTCCCAAAGTCCTACGAGGAAAATGGTACCTCACTTGTGCGTGTCGGCCCAGTGCCCGCGAAGAGAAACGGCGCAAAACGCAACTTGGTCACACCTCAATTTTGCAGTGAAAAATGTCCCTTTTTTGGCAAAGTGACTAGCTGTAGTTTTTGAACCTTAGCTCTGCCGGCACCTAGGGAAACCTAGCTAACCTATATATTTTTGAAAACTAGACACCCAGGGGAATCCAGGATGGGGTGACTTGAGTGCCTCCCACCAGGGTCTGTTACCGAGAATCCCTTGCAAACCTAAAAAATTATCCAAATAAACACATTTTCCCCAAATTTCTATGATGGAAAGTTCTGGAATCTGCGTGGATCCATAAATTTCCACCCACCCCGCGTTCCCCAAAGTCCTACGAGAAAAATGGTACCTCACTTGTGCGGGTCAGCCCACTGCCCGCGAAAGGAAACGGCGCAAAACGCAACGTGGTCACACCTCAATTTTGCAGTGAAAAATGATCCTTTTTTGGCAAAGTGACTAGGTGTAGTTTTTTAACCTTAGCTCTGCCGGCACCTAGGGATACCTAGCAAACCTATATATTTTTGAAAACTAGACACCCAGGGGAATCCAGGATGGGGTGACTTAAGTGCCTCCCACCAGGGTCTGTTACCCAGAATCCCTTGCAAACCTAAAATATTGTAAAAAAAAACACATTTTCCCCACATTTCTATGATGGAAAGTTCTGCAATCTGTGTGGATCCACAAATTTCCACCCACCCCACGTTCAAAGTCCTACGAGAAAAATGGTACCTCACTTGTGCGGGTCGGCCTAGTGCCCGCAAAAGGAAACGGCGCAAAACGCAACGTGGTCACACCTCAATTTTGCAGTGAAAAATGACCCTTTTTTGGCAAAGTGACTAGCTATTCTTTTTTAACCCTAGCTCTGCCGGCACCTAGGGAAACCTAGCAAACCTATATATTTTTGAAATCTAGACACCCAGGGGAATCCAGGATGGGGTGACTTGAGTGCCTTCCACCAGGGTCTGTTACCCAGAATCCCTTGCAAACCTAAAAAATTGTCAAAAAAACCACATTTTCCCCACATTTCTATGATGGAAAGTTCTGGAACCTGTGTGGATCCACAAATTTCCACCCACCCCGCGTTCCCCAAAGTCCTTTGAGAAAAATGGTACCTCACTTGTGCGGGTCGGCCTAGTGCCCGCAACAGGAAACGGCGCAAAACGCAACGTGGTCACACCTCAATTTTGCAGTGAAAAATGACCCTTTTTTGGCAAAGTGCCTAGCTGTAGTTTTTGAACCCTAGCTCTGCCGGCACCTAGGGAAACCTAGCAAACCTATATATTTTTGAAAACTAAACACCCAGGGTAATCCAGGATGGGGTGACTTGAGTGCCTCCCACCAGGGCCTGTTACCCAGAATTCCTTGCAAACCTAAAAAATTGACAAAAAAAACACATTTTCCCCACATTTCTGTGGTGGAAAGTTCTGGAATCTGCGTGGATCCATAAATTTCCACCCACCCCGCGTTCCCCAAAGTCCTACGATAAAAATGGTACCTCACTTGTGTGGGTCGGCCTAGTGCCCGCGACAGGAAACGGCGCAAAACGCAACGTGGTCACACCTCAATTTTGCAGTGAAAAATGACCCTTTTTTGGCAAAGTGCCAAGCTGTAGTTTTTTAACCCTAGCTCTGCCGGCACCTAGGGAAACCTAGCAAACCTATATATTTTTGAAAACTAAACACACAGGGTAATCCAGGATGGGGTGACTTGAGTGCCTCCCACCAGGGTCTGTTACCCAGAATCCCTTGCAAACCTAAAAAATTGACAAAAAAAACACATTTTCCCCACATTTCTGTGGTGGAAAGTTCTGGAATCTGCGTGGATCCATAAATTTCCACCCACCCTGCGTTTCCCAAAGTCCTACGAGGAAAATGGTACCTCACTTGTGCGGGTCGGCCCAGTGCCCGCGAAGGGAAACGGCGCAAAACGCAACTTGGTCACACCTCAATTTTGCAGTGAAAAATGTCCCTTTTTTGGCAAAGTGACTAGCTGTAGTTTTTTAACCTTAGCTCTGCCGGCACCTAGGGAAACCTAGCTAACCTATATATTTTTGAAAACTAGACACCCAGGGGAATCCAGGATGGGGTGACTTGAGTGCCTCCCACCAGGGTCTGTTACCGAGAATCCCTTGCAAACCTAAAAAATTATCCAAAAAAACACATTTTCCCCAAATTTCTATGATGGAAAGTTCTGGAATCTGCGTGGATCCATAAATTTCCACCCACCCCGCGTTCCCCAAAGTCCTACGAGAAAAATGATACCTCACTTGTGCGGGTCAGCCCACTGCCCGCGAAAGGAAACGGCGCAAAACGCAACGTGGTCACACCTCAATTTTGCAGTGAAAAATGATCCTTTTTTGGCAAAGTGACTAGGTGTAGTTTTTTAACCTTAGCTCTGCCGGCACCTAGGGATACCTAGCAAACCTATATATTTTTGAAAACTAGACACCCAGGGAATCCAGGATGGGGTGACTTAAGTGCCTCCCACCAGGGTCTGTTACCCAGAATCCCTTGCAAACCTAAAATATTGTAAAAAAAAACACATTTTCCCCACATTTCTATGATGGAAAGTTCTGCAATCTGTGTGGATCCACAAATTTCCACCCAACCCACGTTCAAAGTCCTACGAGAAAAATGGTACCTCACTTGTGCGTGTCGGTTTTCCTAGTGCCCGCGACAGGCAACGGCGCAAAACCCAACGTGGTCACACCTCAATTTTGCAGTAAAAAATTACCCTTTTTTGGCAAAGTGACTAGCTGTTCTTTTTGAACCCTAGCTCTGCCGGCACCTAGGGAAACCTAGCAAACCTATATATTTTTTAAATCTAGACACCCAGGGGAATCCAGGATGGGGTGACTTGAGTGCCTTCCACCAGGGTCTGTTACCCAGAATCCCTTGCAAACCTAAAAAATTGTCAAAAAAAACACATTTTCCCCACATTTCTATGATGGAAAGTTCTGGAATCCGTGTGGATCCACAAATTTCCACCCACCCCGCGTTCCCCAAAGTCCTATGAGAAAAATGGTACCTCACTTGTGCAGGTCGGCCTAGTGCCCGCAACAGGAAACGGCGCAAAACGCAACGTGGTCACACCTCAATTTTGCAGTGAAAAATGACCCTTTTTTGGCAAAGTGCCTAGCTGTAGTTTTTTAACCCTAGCTCTGCCGGCACCTAGGGAAACCTAGCAAACCTATATATTTTTGAAAACTAAACACCAAGGGTAATCCAGGATGGGGTGACTTGAGTGCCTCCCACCTGGGCCTGTTACCCAGAATTCCTTGCAAACCTAAAAAATTGACAAAAAAAACACATTTTCCCCACATTTCTGTGGTGGAAAGTTCTGGAATCTGCGTGGATCCATAAATTTCCACCCACCCCGCGTTCCCCAAAGTCCTACTAGAAAAATGGTACCTCACTTGTGCGGGTCAGCCCACTGCCCGCGAAAGGAAACGGCGCAAAACGCAACGTGGTCACACCTCAATTTTGCAGTGAAAAATGATCCTTTTTTGGCAAAGTGACTAGCTGTAGTTTTTTAACCTTAGCTCTGCCGGCACCTAGGGAAACCTAGCAAACCTATATATTTTTGAAAACTAGACACCCAGGGGAATCCAGGATGGGGTGACTTAAGTGCCTCCCACCAGGGTCTGTTACACAGAATCCCTTGCAAACCTAATATATTGTCAAAAAAAACACATTTTCCCCACATTTCTATGATGGAAAGTTCTGGAATCTGCGTGGATCCACAAATTTCCACCCACCCCGCGTTCCTCAAAGTCCTACGAGAAAAATGGTACCTCACTTTTGTGGGTCGGCCTAGTGCCCGTGACAGGAAACGGCGCAAAACCCAACGTGGTCACACCTCAATTTTGCAGTGAAAAATTACCCTTTTTTGGCAAAGTGACTAGCTGTAGTTTTTGAACCCTAGCTCTGCTGGCACCTAGGGAAACCTAGCAAACCTATATATTTTTGAAAACTAGACACCCAGGGGAATCCAGGATGGGGTGACTTGAGTGCCTCCCACCAGGGTCTGTTACCCAGAATCCCTTGCAAACCTAAAAAATTGTCCAAAAAAACACATTTTCCCCACATTTCTATGATGGAAAGTTCTGGAATCTATGTACATCCACAAATTTCCACCCACCCCGCGTTCCCCAAAGTCCTACGAGAAAAATGGTACCTCACTTGTGCGGTCGGCCTAGTGCCCGCAACAGGAAACGGCGCAAAACGCAACGTGGTCACACCTCAATTTTGCAGTGAAAAATGACCCTTTTTTGGCAAAGTGCCAAGTTGTAGTTTTTTAACCCTAGCTCTGCCGGCACCTAGGGAAACCTAGCAAACCTATATATTTTTGAAAACTAAACACACAGGGTAATCCAGTATGGGGTGACTTGAGTGCCTCCCACCAGGGTCTGTTACCCAGAATCCCTTGCAAACCTAAAAAATTGACAAAAAACAACACATTTTCCCCACATTTCTGTGGTGGAAAGTTCTGGAATCTGCGTGGATCCATAAATTTCCACCCACCCCGCGTTCCCCAAAGTCCTACGAGAAAAATGGAACCTCACTTGTGCGGGTCAGCCCACTGCCCGCGAAAGGAAACGGCGCAAAACGCAACGTGGTCACACCTCAATTTTGCAGTGAAAAATTATCCTTTTTTGGCAAAGTGACTAGGTGTAGTTTTTTAACCTTAGCTCTGCCGGCGCCTAGGGATACCTAGCAAACCTATATATTTTTGAAAACTAGACACCCAGGGGAATCCAGGATGGGGTGACTTAAGTGCCTCCCACCAGGGTCTGTTACCCAGAATCCCTTGCAAACCTAAAATATTGTCAAAAAAAACACATTTTCCCCACATTTCTATGATGGAAAGTTCTGGAATCTGCGTGGATCCACAAATTTCCACCCACCCCGCGTTCCTCAAAGTCCTACGATAAAAATGGTACCTCACTTGTGTGGGTCGGCCTAGTGCCCGCGACAGGAAACGGCGCAAAACCCAACGTGGTCACACCTCAATTTTGCAGTGAAAAATTACCCTTTTTTGGCAAAGTGACTAGCTGTAGTTTTTGAACCCTAGCTCTGCCGGCACCTAGGGAAACCTAGCAAACCTATATATTTTTGAAAACTAGACACCCAGGGGAATCCAGGATGGGGTGACTTGAGTGCCTCCCACCAGGGTCTGTTACCCAGAATCCCTTGCAAACCTAAACAATTGTCAAAAAAAACACATTTTCCCCACATTTCTATGATGGAAAGTTCTGGAATCTGTGTGGATCCACAAATTTCCACCCACCCCGCGTTCCCCAAAGTCCTACGAGAAAAATGGTACCTCACTTGTGCGGGTTGGCCTAGTGCCCACAACAGGAAACGGCGCAAAACGCAACGTGGTCACACCTCAATTTTGCAGCGAAAAATGACCCTTTTTTGGCAAAGTGCCTAGCTGTAGTTTTTTAACCCTAGCTCTGCCGGCACCTAGGGAAACCTAGCAAACCTATATATTTTTGAAAACTAAACACACAGGGTAATCCAGGATGGGGTGACTTGAGTGCCTCCCAACTGGGTCTGTTACCCAGAATCCCTTGCAAACCTAAAAAATTGAAAAAAAAAACACATTTTCCCCACATTTCTGTGGTGGAAAGTTCTGGAATCTGCGTGGATCCATAAATTTCCACCCACCCCGCGTTTCCCAAAGTCCTACGAGAAAAATGGTACCTCACTTGTGCGGGTCGGCCCAGTGCCCGCGAAAGGAAACGGCGCAAAACGCAACTTGGTCACACCTCAATTTTGCAGTGAAAAATGTCCCTTTTTTGGCAAAGTGACTAGCTGTAGTTTTTGAACCTTAGCTCTAGACACCCAGGGGAATCCAGGATGGGGTGACTTGAGTGCCTCCCACCAGGGTCTGTTACCCAGAATCGCTTGCAAACCTAAAAAATTATCCAAAAAAACACATTTTCCCCACATTTCTATGATGGAAAGTTCTGTAATCTGCGTGGATCCACAAATTTCCCACACCGAAATATGTGAAAAAGCGATTTTTCAGCTAAAATTGAGGTTTGCAGGGATTCTGAGTAAGGAAACGTTGGGGGATCCATGCAAGCCATACCTCCCTTGAAGCCGCAGGGTGTCTAGTTTTCAGAAATGTATGGGTTTGGTAGGTTTCCCTAGATGGCCGCCGAGCACCGGGCCAAAAACCCAAGTGACCCCCCTTGCAAAACCAGGTGGTTTTGCGATAGGCCATTTTGATGTTGCCTTACTACGTTTTGGGCCATTGCCTGTCGCGGGTACTTGGGCCTCCCACACAAGTGAGGCACCATTTTTACCGGGAGACCTGGGGGAACGCTGGGTAGTGGTAAATTTGTGTGAGCCCGGTGATGCCACAACTTTCCCACACAGAAATGCGTGAAAAAAGTGATTTTTTCAGCTAAAATTGAGGTTTGCAGAGGATTCTGGGTAAGGAAACGTTGGGGGATCCACGCAAGCCATACCTCCCTGAAAGCCCCCGGATGTCTAGTTTTCAGAAATGTATGGGTTTGGTACGCCGACGAGAACCGGGCCAAAAACCCAGGTGACACCCCTTGCAAAACCAGATTGTTTAGACATAATTAATTGTTTGTTTCTACAGCGTGAGAATTTTGGAACAATATTGCAATGAAAATGTGACAGACATTTTGAGATTTGCAGGACATTGGGGATAAAATAACTTTTTGAATTCACAAGAGAGACATCACCATGAACTCCCATGGGTTTACGACAATATCTACAGTTGGTGGGTTATTCTTACATGGAAAGTACACCTTGGCAGAGAAACTAAAGACAAAGATTCCTGCACAACCATCTATTCCTCAAACACACACACATACTGGTTGGATTTGGCACGAGGGCGAGTCATGGTTCAGTATATTAAATTTTATTAACTAGAGATTTCACAAAAATGAAATGCACTGTCAATAATTAAATGCACAAAAAACCAAACCAATGCCTCGCAGCTCGTGAGCTGTAAAGCCACGTCAAGGCACCAACCACTTTACAGGCCATTCACACACCTTTCATACGTGATACACACAAGACCATTCGCACCACCAGGCACAAAAACAACACATTACAAAATTCACAAAAAGGGACAAGGTACACCCTGCTTCAGAAAGGCAAATATTACTGCACAGCAATCTAATCCTCAAGCACACACACATACTGGTTGGATTTGGCATGAGGGTGAGTGATGGTTCAGTATATACAATTGTATTAGCAAGTGATTTCACAAAAATGAAATGCACTGTTAATAATTGAAAGGGCGAGAAACTGAACCATTGACTCACAGCTCGTGAGCTGTAAAGCCACGACAAGGCACCAACCTCTTTACAGGCTATTCATACACCTTTCATACGTGTGAGACATACAAAACCATTCACACCGCCAGCCGCGGGCCCATCACATAACAAAACTCACACCAGCACACAGCGCCATTCAAGGGCCCATCACTTTCACATGCCCACATTCCTGACACAGCAACTACACAAGCTGATGGATTGAGTGGCACTCAGCTAGCAGTGTGTGTAGTGACCAGCAGCAAGTCACTACTCACACACAGCCAGCCGAGCGCCAGTCCACGCACACCACTAGCCAAACACCAGTCCACGCACACCGCTAGCCAAGCGCCAGTCCAGGCACACCGGCAGCCAATCGCCAGTCCAGGCACACCGGCAGCCAATCGCCAATCCACGCACACCGCCAGCCAAGCGCCAGTCCACGCACACCACCAGCCAAGCACCAGTCCACGCACACCGCCAGTCCACGCACACCGCCAGCCAAGTACCAGTCCACGCACACCGCCAGCCAAGCACCATTACACGCACACCACCATCGAAGTGCCAGTCCACACACACCAACAGCCAAGTGCCAGCCTACACACACCGCCATTACATTTAGGATTTTTTTAGACAAAAATAAAAACACAAACAAATCGCAAATAGATACAAATCTACAAACACAAAATCAGAAACTAAATACATTGCACTAACGCCAACCTTGAAACAGAATCAAATTTTTCAAAGAATACAGACCAGGCAGTTCACTTTACCACTCATGAATGCTCCCCAAAATTATTTTGCGTGTGGTACGCTCTAAAACAAGCAGGGACACACAGCCCAGGTTTAGAAGGACAGTCGGGGCAGTACATACGAATCTCCTTCTGCGTACCTCTTCGCCAACAGACTCTACATCTCCTACTGGGAAAGTCTTTTGAGGGTGTGGGAGGAATGTGATCAGGAAAGTGGCGATCTCTCAATCTAGCAACATCCTCCACCACTCCAACTCTAGGAACACTTGCCTGTTCCACTACAACAAGGCTGCCTATTACAGACTCCTGAAACTTAGCAAAAGTCATCTTTGACTCAGGGCAAGAATCCTGGAACCCAACAAAAGCATTAAAGTTTTCCAAGTGGAAAAGATGGATAGCCAACTTCTTGTACCAAATGTAAGCCTTACGAAGAGCAGTGTAAGGTTCCAACCTCTGATCTACTCTGTCAACACCACCCATGTGCCTATTATAGTCTAAAATGCACACAGGTCTGCGCGCTTCAGCGACCTGACCCCAAACAGTCACAGGTGCGGTGCTTTCATCATGGATGGTAGTCAGCACGTAGACATCTCTCCTGTCTGAAAACTTCACAGCAAGAAGCTCCTCGCAACGCAACGCACTGCACTGTCCCCGCACAAGCTTTTGACAAACAAGTTCTTTTGGGAAACCTTTACGGTTAGAGCGGATTGTGCCACAAGCAACAGTGTCCACTTTGGCCAATTCCCTGAACAACCGCACACCAGTGTAGAAGTTATCTACATATAAATGGTGACCTTTGTTAAAAAATCCTCTACCAAGTTCCCAAACAATTTTCTTAGTCACTCCAAAAGTGGACGGACAACCAGGGGGGTTAATCCTGGATTCCTTACCGGTGTACACCCTGAAATTAGAGACATATCCAGTCCTACTGTCACACAGCATATACAGCTTAATTCTATAGCGTGCCCTCTTACTAGGAATGTATTGCCTAAAAACCAAGCAGCCCTTGAACAACACCAAAGACTCATCCAATGCAATTTCTTTCCCAGGAGCATAGATCTCAGAAAATCGATCAACAAAGTGATCAAGGACAGGCCGAATCTTAAAAAGACGGTCACACTCAGGGTGATCTCGTGGCAACGCTAAACCATTATCAACAAAATGCATCATCCGAAGCAGAAGCAAATACCTGTCACGACTCATGACTGCCGGAAAAATAGCAGTTGCCATCAAGGGACTAGTAGACCAATATGAAGACATTGATGGTTTCCTTAGCAAGCCCATCAACAAAGTTAAACCCAAGAACTTCTTCATCTCTTCAAGATTTGTGGGAGTCCGCCGGGTAGCTCTAGAGTGTGGCTTAAGACTGGCACTGTCGTCCCTCAAAAACTGTTCGGCATACAAATTAGTCTGCTCAACAATCTCTGCCAAAAACACATCGTCCATAAACAACTGAAAAAATGTATCGGCAAAAAGTTTTCAGTATTCACTCTGCACCCTGGAACACCAGTAAAGTCTGTCAATGCCGGCTGCACCATGCCAGGGGCAACCCAGAGGTCATCACTTTCAAAGGGAAGCCTTGCAGCCCCAGCCTGTAGCCCAGATGCCTCTTGCCGCACTACAGCAACGGGAAGCCTTGCAGCCGCAGGCTGCAGCCCAGAAGCCTCTTGCCGCACTATACCAACGGGAAGCCTTGCAGCCCCAGGCTGCAGCCCAGATGCCTCTTGCCGCACTATCGGCACATCAGTCTCCTCCTCTAACACAGGCACTTCATCCGCACTAAGAGTATCTTCATCATCCGATGACTCCATATGGAGAGAAAACTCACTGCCAGAATCGTCCCCTGCCTCCTCTGCCTCAGATACAGAGTCAGTCTCTGAACCATGGTCAGAGGAAGACTCAAAAAGCAAACCAACAACCTGCTGAGCAGTAATCTTGCGGCTAGCCATTATACTTACTAAGAAAGAAGACTGCACAAACAAGTCAACAACAACCAACAATGTGCAAAACAAGTAAGTAAAGAAATGTGTACCTTTATTACAAAGATCTATATACTCAAAAACTATAGAATTCACTTACAAGAGACAGCTACACTCACCAGAACCTACTCTGCAGTGACACAGCAAAAACCAACGATATCCCACTAGAAAGAAGAAAAAAAAACAATTACTCACAAGACAACAAAATACACATCGAGCACAAATGCAAACAGTTTTTGACACTCAAAAACCAAACATACTGCTATTATTACACCATTTGCAAAAAACAATTCATGCAGAGAAATCAAACTCATTTACATTGTACAAAAAAAAGTCTCTTACCAAACTACACAAACAGCAGAACCACCAGTAACGAAACCGCAAACTAGAAAGAGCAAAAGCCTTCACCTAGAACAACAAAGTAAAAAAAAAAGCATTACAATTGCAATTCACAAAAAATATAACAATAAACATTATAACATGCTATGTTACTACCCAAATGGTCAATCGGGTTGTGTGCCAGGTGGGGCAGAAAACAGCAGGAAAAAAAACAAGCTAATCTGTCCCGGGGGGGGGGGGGGGGGGGTCAGTATACATATTATAAAAAAATTGCCCTCTGGAAGCGACCCTTGCCCAAGGGGTCACTTCCATTTTTATTTAAACTAGTTCCCTGGTGTCTAGTGGGGGTTTCTGCCTCCCCTGGGGGCAGAAAGGGCAAAAAAGGGGCCGATCTGCCCCCGGGGGGGCAGAATTCCCAATACAAAAAAAAATGGCACCCGGAAGTGACCCTTGCCCAAGGGGTCACTTCTATCATATTTTTTAAATGTTCCCTGGTGTCTAGTGGGGGTTTCTGCCCCCCCCCCCCCTGGGGGCAGAAAAGCCCAAAAAACGAGGCGATCTGCCCCCAGGGAAGGCAGAGTATCACAAAAATAAAACTGTCCCCCGGGAAGCTTCCCATTCGAAGCACAAATAAATTCCTGGGTCTAGTGGGCTTTTCTCCCCCCCTCTAGGACCAGAAACGGCTAAAAAAAAAGCCCGATCTGCCCCCATGGGGGGCAGAAAAGTCTTAATTATAATTTGGCCCCCCAGGGGTTGCTTCCTTTGCACAAAAAAAACATCCCTGGTGTCTAGTGGGGCATAACTGCTCCACGATCGCGACGCTGTGCGCGATCGTGAAGCAGGAATGCCCAGCATTGAGACATCAGGGGAGAGGAAATACTCTTTCCTCTCCCCCGATGCCTCAAGGCATCCTAAATTGCCCCCCCCGCCCCACCGGAGGCAAAACACGTACCTCCTTCGCTGGACGTGCTGGAAAGAAATGAATTCCAGCGCATCCAGCGCTTCCTGATGACGTCGGCGCGCGCTGTGCACGCTGACGTCATGGGGAAGCGTGGGGGGGCTCGGGGTGGCAGCGGAAACTCTTCCGCTGCCATCCCCCTCTGTGGGGGCAAGATCGATGCCCCGGGGGGGGAGCGCCAGCGCTTTCCCCAGGGGCTGTGCTCATGACGGAGCGGTTCCATCATAAGCACAGCCCAACCGATGCTCATGACGGAACCGCTCCGTCATGAGCATCGAAGGGGTTAAGGAAGTCATTATCCTCCAGAAAATTTAGGATAACTCCTCTTGGTTGTCTCGAGGTGGAAGCAACTGCAGGTTGATGTCCTAATCAGTGGGCATGCTGTATATTAAGAAGAGTTCCATGGAACAAATTCAAGAATTTTGGAAGAAATGTTTTAAAGAAGTCGATGGGTTCATCGTCCTCCAAAACCTCAGGAAGGCCATATATTGCAAGGTTGCTCCACAGCTCCTGTGTTCTAGGTCCCCAACCTTTTCCTGAAGAGGCAAAACTTAAGTTTGAAGGGCATTCGTCTTAAGAGTAGTTGATTCAAATTAAGCAATATTTTGTCCAGTAGTATAAAGACTTTCCTCCATCTGTGACCATCTATCAGTAAGGTGTTGTAATTTAGCATTGTTCTTCTCCATAAAAGGGCCAACACACGCATCTCTTCCAAAAGAAGATCAATAGAGGCAACTGGGAGTGATTTTGGATGGGATGGCAGATGCTTTTTAAAGCGTTTGGTAGATGCCTTTCCAGTTGCAAGCAGGACAGTGGTCCCATTAGAACTTGATAAAGAAGCGCCTCTATTGAAGGAAACCATAGAATCCGCCATTGTTGCGAGTTGTGAGTAAAAAGTGAAATTATTAAAAAACTCTGAACAGAGGGCATCAATGAAGGCTTTATCTTTTTCAACCTTCCCATAAATAGAAGAAAATAACAGGCCAAGCCAGGCTGCACGCCAAATGTGAACTCTTTGTAGGAATAAACTATTTATCATGATATTATGAATAAGCACTTCAGAAGAATTCCCAAACAATGCCCAAGCAGCAGAAAAAAGTAGTAGTGGAATCCTAGGTAGCAATTTACCTCAAGAGTTAAAAGTGACAAATGAAATATAAGTGAATGGAATCACCAAACACCACATAATATGTTCTTAATTAATACAGTGTATCTATTTCCTATTAAACACAGAGCCTTAATTATAGCAACATAAATTGAAACTAAAGTCTAATTTCTGTTGATTCTTGAGACAGAATGATTATTATACGAAAGTTTGTGGCAAACAGGGTGTCAAACCAAAGAAACAGAGGAAACAAGCGGTTCATGAAAGCTGACGCCCGACGCAGGAAAAGATTTTGGCATCACAAATTGGTGGGCGGCACTGTGAAGAGAGCTGCACATCTTAAAAATGCCAGTTCCAGGTCACAGTGGAGGGACGGTAACTTAAACACAAGTTACCTGCCACATCCCTGATGTTTGCCAAGCAAGTTTCACCGGTCAACTGGAAAAGAAGAAGCCACACTGCTATCGGCACCCCCATTGGTTCGAAGGAGAAACACTCAGGCGCTACTCTCTTCCGTGGACGCAAGCTATGCCCCTCCAATAAGGAATGATCTATTTGGCATAATGACTGAAATTTCAAACATTAAATGGCTTTTCTGAGGGATGATTAAAAAATGTGAATGATGCTTTCCACTCATTCTTCCTCTTTATGCATATTGCTCATTTTGAGAATATACACATCACTCACAGGTAAGTAATAAATTAGTCTCAAAATATCTTAAACAATCTTGGACTATTGTTATGCAGGCACTTTAACCGGTAACAGCGGTACATTCATAACAGTTTTAGATTTATTGTTGGCTGCACCCGCCATCTTCAATCTGACGATCCATGGCAGGTCACCATTACATGACTCCAAATATGTTCTTAGCTCACCTTCTGCTTAAGTGCATTTTATGGAAGAAGTTCATTATTTTCCAACTAGTTCCCTGGGGTAAGAAAATATTTTCACTCCTTTGCTGTCTCCCTTCAAAAACATTCGGTTCAACCTGCCAATGCCATATTTCAGAATAATGAATGCTGTCCTGGCCAGTCCATTACTCAGACACCAATTATTAGTTTTGTTCCTTTCTTCATGTGGCCCATTTCTTTAAGTTCACTCTTCTTGATTCACAGCCACCTGAGTCTTAATCAGTTTTCAATAGTTTCCAATAGAGGCAAAACATCTGTGGGCAGAGTTATGCTAATGTCTCACTTCCCAGTTGGTCTTGAGTGTAACAGAAGCATTTATGTCCATAAGCAGGTGCTCAGCAAAGGAAGGGGAGATCATAATTCGGACAATATATGTTTAGTCACATGGGTATAACCAACGACCACCGACTTCAACAGGGCAGCTAGTAAAATGTGATAGTCTTCCAAAATAAAGTCAGTTGTTGCTTTAAAAAGTTGACGGTACAAACGTTTGGGTCGCAATTACTTAGCCTTTTTAAATATGCATCATTTTCCTTTAAAGATATTTCTGGATAGCTAGACTCAATGTCCCCGCTATTAAAGTATGTTTTGTGTGCTTGTTTGTACAAATTCAGAGTGTCATCTGCCAAGTGCAATAAAGCCTCTGTGTGTGGTCGCATCTCAGCATGTGGTTCAATAGAGGATTGATTGCCCCATTCCTGATAGAATCAGATGTGAGTGCAGCATTACTTGCTGCAGTTGTATTTTCAATGCAAAACAGCAAGTTACAATAACCATCTGAAACTATAAATAAAATTATTGATTCATGTAGAAATATAAAATAAAAGTTAATCAAGGTGCCTATTATGCTTATTTCGCGAATATTGTACTCCCTCGGGCTGTCAGAGGAAGGTTTACGTCAGGGGAGTACATTTTAATCCATCATCTTAAACCTGCTGTTCCCCTCCATTTTAACTGGGGTGGGTGAAACAAGAGTTTGGCAGACAGGGCACTCTGTCACTGCTGCAACGGAGTGCCCTGTTTGTTGATCATATTGCTGAGTTTAATTTCAACTTGCATGCACTCTTTTCTAGTAAAACGTTGTAAAAAAATGACTCTCCTGTAATTTTCTCTCTAGGCATGCACTACTAGAAGCCAAAATGCCCCGCCTGCTGTGTACCACCTTTGATGACTTTCGTCACACACAGATAATGTGTGATATGACACTAACACTGTTTGCTTATGATTTGTTACAGTCCAACAAAGGCTGACACATGGCGCACCTGACCCTACGCTAGTTCACAAATGATGAGTGGTGTGTCTGGATGATCGTTTCTACACTTACTGGGTGCCTTAATCACAAATCAGAGTAATACCTTTTTAAACATATGGCCTGCTTTGAGGTCATGCCTTCACATGGCAAAAGCTGTTGCAAGCAATGGCTCTTTCTACTGCATGATGTCCTCTCCACAGCAACAGACCTGGGGTTCAGCTCAGCGCCACTGTTGTAAAGTAAATTGTAGCTGCATATGATGATTAGTTTTAGGTTTTTGTTCCTGGATGATAAGTACACACAATCAATCAATCAATCAGTTGTCTTGTGAAGCGTGACTACTCACCCGTAAGGGTCTCAAGGCACTTGTGGGTGGCGACTGCTGATCCGTCTAAGGTGCTGTGGTTCAGGTAAGAGCCAGGTCTTGAGGTACTTCCTGAATTCAGGCATTGAGAGTGATTGCCTGAGGTGGGGAGGCAGGGTGTTACAGGTCTTTGCTGCATGGTATCAGAAGGATCTTCCTCCGACCGTGGTCTTGCGGATGCGTTGGATGGTGGTCAGAGCAGTTGGGCAGAGTTGAGCTCTCTGGTGGGTGCTTGGAATGCAAGGCGGTAGTTGAGATATTCAGGTCCCACTTTGTGTAGGACTTTGTAGGCATGAGTGGGGAGCTAGACGGTGATTCTTTTTTTGACTGGGAGCAACTGGAGGTCTCATGTTTTAGGCTTTTTGACAGGGCAACAGCAATGGGTGAACTGACTCTGAATCAAACGTATTCAAAACCCAACAGCCCGGTGACGTGACTCAATTGAACATATGGAACAGATTTGGCATAGGGAAATATTAACCTTCTGTCACAGCACCCAGATTACCCTTTCTAGACTTTAAAACTGTTTACAAACTATTATGCAAACCATTCAGTTATATAGTTTTGTTCTCATTTGTAGGTTATTAATGTAGCTTTTAGATTTGCCCGATGTCTGCACAGTTTCCTAAATGCATTAAAGGCAGATGTATATTTAATAATAGCACTGACATATGCCCCGGCCGAGAGGTGGTCTATAAAATTGACTGCATGTCCCTACTGCTGCAGATCGAAGCACTTCATACTTTTATGACATTATTATTGAGTATACGGTCCCATGCATGGATGTATATTTAACTCCCTCCTGCTGCGGACAGAATTCGACTGCACGTGCTTGTGCCCATAGTGTTGTGAAATGAGTAACTCGTTATAAATACAGACCCCTGGAGACAGTTATGAATTTCAAGTATCTGAAACAAAGTGGCAGAGTCCTTTAGAACTTGTCTTCAATGAGTGTAGCTCCATTAAATATTAACTGCACCATGGCCTAAATGAATCATGAGCTAGTTCTTCATTTTAATGCTGTTTGTCACATATGAAGTCGACCCTATGTTTTAAAAGCTATTAATACAACTGTAAGGCTGAGAGATGTTGTCGTTCAGGCACAATTATAGAGTGTT
Organism: Triturus cristatus; assembly: GCF_964204655.1. Classification (NCBI taxonomy): domain Eukaryota; kingdom Metazoa; phylum Chordata; class Amphibia; order Caudata; family Salamandridae; genus Triturus; species Triturus cristatus. The sequence goes on along the minus strand of NC_140580.1, from coordinate 483,254,559 downwards.
GGCTGTATAAACACGCACTGTCCCTCAGCAATCGAATGCTCCCGGCTTCGAACATCAATCATTCTTGTCAATGTAATTTACAGCATCATTAGGTGAGCAGTAAAACTGGTGGGTGTTAGCCTGTCAGGGTGAAACATCCTTCTTTCAGTAAACACTTCAGCGTATTAAAAGAAGTTGCAATGCAGTTAGTACTCGAATCATAAAGATAATTACTGCCTTTCCCATGCTGTGCTCCCAAGAAGCCACATTATTCTGCCAATATTGCAGTGAAGTCAATTATAATAAATGGAGCCACTGACAACTGCTCCACAAAATGGAGGCTGACGAATCTTGTGATCTTTAATGGCTGTACTTCTTCGGCTGAAGACAGATGGAGCAGAGTCTGTGATTAAATCACTTCATTTTCGGAACAAGAGGTTTATTATGCAAAATGCAAATAATGCCTACTTCAACATACTGCACTAACGAAATAGATATGTCAGTCAAGAGTGGTGATATGTAGTTGCTAGCTAATTCATTCCATTCCGTTTCAATCACATTTTCTGGTCGAATTACATTGGTTTAGGGAATCTGAATTTTATGATTATTTATTATTTTACTAACACGCTATTGTTTCAAGAGATGAACACAGAGCAACCCGTATTTTCAGCAAATATGCTGCAGTTCAAACTACCTATATTTGTGACTGTCGTATTCAATTAATTTATTCATGTGCGTATTTAATTAATTCATTCCATGTGTGCAATAATGAGCAAGAACCATTCTGACTGATCACAAACTGCACAGATAGGTTGGTCACGCACTTAGCTTACCTTGTAGTCTTTACTTGGATGGCATCTGTTCTCTGGCTTATCAGAAGCTTCTTTCCCAAATTCTAGTCTACAAACAGTGGCAGCTCCTCTGCTAAAGGGGGAGGAGTGTCGCCCCACTTCTTTTCAGTAGCGGAAGGAAAAATAAAATGATAATAACTGAAAGTTATTATCATTATTTTTTCCTGATGCAGGCGCTGCAGCTTTGTCAGGCGGGGCGGGGCTGCTCTGCTGACAGAGCCGGGGAGGGGAGGAGTGGTTTGCACTTCTTAAAGTGCACAATAATGTTTGGCAGGCCCCGTGAGCACTTAGCATGTTCTTCACCCAGGCTGCATTACAGCCTGGGTGGAGAACATGGCCATGTTCCCTGTCCCCGTCTGAGCGCAGTGGTTTGGCGCTCAGACCAATCATAACACTACAATGCAGTGTTGTGATTGGCTTAGGGGAGCCTCAGCCTGGGTCCTTCTGTGCCTAATTCTGGCCAGAAGAGAGACGGGACGAGGGGGCGCAGTGAGGGAGGACGAGGTAAGTTGAATTTTATTTTTTATTTACCTCTCGTCCACTTCTACCTGCCTCCCAGCCTCACCACCACCAATCCATGCTGGTCGCCACTGAGTCTAAACTCACTGCAGACCACCCTTTTAATGTGGCAATGTTTGAAACCTTCTAAAGCTTACCACTCTTGATACCGAATATTTGTCATTTGCAACGTCGGGCTCACATTGAAGTCATGGATTTACCATAGTATGTGGCGTGCAGTGCTTCATTTGAGCCAGTGGTTGCTGGTGAGTCCCCGTCAGCACTCAATTTTGGGGGTTGGTGCTTTTTTTTCTTAATCAGAAACCCAGAGCAAGAGAGGGAAAAACACACAGAGGGTAAAGATGGAGAAAGAGTAAAAGGGAACTCTTTCGCATATGGAGACAGCGGGAACCTGCAAGGCTGAGATAAAAGGACAGGGAACGTCTGGTAGAGATATAAGAATGCATGAGGTACTCCAGTCTACGGGGCATATATACAAGGTTTTATCGCCACCAGAACATGACTTTTTGTAACGTTCTGGTGCTGATACCCCCTTTGACTTATTTACAAGGCAGCGTTAAGTCACTTAACGTGGCTTAACGCCATCTTAAAAATAATGCCCATTTCACGCAGCACGTAGTGTGAAAGGGGCAGGCAATGGGTGATGCAGTGGGCATTCTGCCGCAACGCCCAATACTTTTTGACACTGCCTCCTATTTACAAGGGTGGCGTAAATATGGAGCAGCACCAAAAATAAGACCCGGGAAAACCTGGTCTTAGCCTGGCGCAATGAAGAGAAATTATTAATTTCTCCTCGGTTTTGCAGTTTTCATGTGTGCTGCATTCTTCAGCACACACAGAAAGAGCAAATCGCCATTAGTAATTGTTCATGTGCAGAATGGTGTCCTTTCATGCACATATACAATCATTAGAAAATGACAAGCTGCAAATTCTATATGTGCTGTATTCTGCAGCACACATAGAAGTTACAAATCACCATTATTGGTTGTTTATTTGCAGGAAGGAACACCTTCCTGCACATGAACTATCATGACCTGCAATGCAGGCATGCTTGCACTACGGTGGAAGGGTGCCTGTGTTGGCACAAGGCAGCAAAATTTAGCGCCAGCACTAAGGGAAATGCAGGGGTGTGCCGTATGATTGTAAATACGGTGCATACCTGTGTTTCCAGGATGTTGGAGCACGACGTTACCAATTGTGGCGTAGCACCCCGCTCCACCATTCTGTTGTACATAGGCCCCTACGTGTCTTGGTATTCGGTGCCTTGATATGTAATAGCACCAGTCATGGGTTTCAGGGCTAAGCTTTGGGCCCCAACACTAATGCTTTTACAAATTAACCAATGACAGAGTGAATTTGTAATTGTCTGCTGTCGTTAAAACATCTGTTATTCAGCACCAGGACACCTACGGGTAATCGTGCGCTTTACAAATACACCTGTTATGTTATGTTATGTTATGTTATGTTATGTTATGTTGGATTAAATTGGCATTGACTTCTGTCACTGCTGACTATCCACTTTAATAATATTAGAATGAGTTCTGGACTTCAGTTTTCTCTTAGTTAGGGTTCAGAGGTTCATATTAGGCCCCAGATGATGAAAATGCTATAACATCTGGTTAAAATACAATTTATTCCAAACCAGACACATGAGTGATTTTCATCCCCATCTTCTAGATGCCAGGGAGTGCACTCATCCTTATGGTGGTCACAGGCTTACCTTTAAATGACAGGGCTCCCACAGAGGCATCCAGTAGTTTGGTAGGCCAAGCTTCGAAGTTTTTCCCCTAACGTCACACACAAAGGCTGTCATTACGAGAAATCCAGTGGGGGATGTTTCCTAAATTCTGATATCACATTGATCATAATTAAACAGGTTAACTCGTTTTTGCATATTTCACGTTTAACTCTTTAAATTGGGGCATAATGGATTCTGGTGCTTTCCCCAAACAAAATGTGCATGCACTGGTATTTACCAGGTACTTTCCCCCAAAAGATTATGGCAGATTAGACTTGTTGAAATTTATAAGAGGAAGATTGTTGAGAATGCAGCAATTACCACAAACCTTGTAATATCTGTCCCTGGATTAAGTGGTGTTTGAGCAGGAAGTGAAAAAGAATGTAACGTTCTCAATGAAAACCTAAGTCACTGCACACCAGCACACTTAAAGGCATGCCTGTAGCTTGCAGTACCAAGGATGTCATATTATCTACTTTCTCTTTCTGGTATTGCAAAGCTGAGGCAACTTTTACTGAGCCAAGTGATACACATCTGTTTTGGCCTACAATCAGGTTGGAAATATACCTTTAGACTGTTTGGGGTCAGGGATTCTGCTATTAATGTAATGTAGTTTGAGTGCATTGTTTTAAAGTGGTGTGTGTCTCATGAAACCGGTCACACTTCCTCCGCATTTATTTGATCGAAAAGCACCTTGCGATATGGTCTGGTACTTACCCATGTTCCCTACTCAAAACGACCGACCCTGTGGTTATGGGTGACATTTCCCTCACTTTCAGTGTAACACTTGTGAGACCACACAGATAGTTTTACTTTTTGGATTAGGGGGAGTAACCTGTCAACAAAGAAAGAAACGTTACGGGCCCGCAGACGGCCCGGGGATCCTATTGGTGGTAAGCAAGAACAAGAGACTGTTCTGCTCCCCACCACCTCTTTTAAAGGGGGAGGGCACTCAGGCCGACCGGCTGAGACAGGTCAGCCTGGACGCTAGCGAGACGTTTCTGCGCCGGAAGCACTCGCTTCCGGCGCACAAACAAACCCAACACCCTATTAGCTGATGCGGGGGGAGGAGAGCCGCGTCACTGGCTGACGCGGCCTCCCCCCCTTCTGGGAGGCCGGGGACTGGTGCGGCCGCCATAATGGCGGTGCGACCTAGTCAGCCCGCGCCTTCTCCAGGAGCAATAGAGGAGGGCATTGAAAGATGATAAGGAAGGTGCGTTTGTTTTGCACACTCCATTCCGTTGTTCTCGCACTTAAACGTAAACATTGGTTTGTTGTGAAATGGTAAAATAAATGAGAGGGACCCCTTGGAATTCACAAGGGAAATAAGGTCATCTAACCACGTAAAAGAGAGAGAATTCCCTTGCTCAAACAAATTCCTTGTAGTGGACAAAAAATTATTGACTGCTCTAATATATGAAGTAAGAGTTTTTATTTTGACAAATATTTTTCTGTGATCCTATATTTATAAAAAACTATCATGACATATTCATTGTGACACAATCATAAAAACATTTATACAGATCATTCAATAAAAAGATAAAAACAATGTTACAGAGTTACAATATTACAAGATTCCAAAGATGACCAGCATCATGGAGACAAAAACATACGTAAGACACTGATTATGTACTTCACCAATACACATCCATTGGGCTCAGCGGTACAGTTTATAGTTTCAATTTTATGCTTATAACTCTGTGCTGGTCTCAGGATTGTGTTTCCAGTAACAGGCGTCGACGCGTTTCGATGGCTTTTACCAAATTACTGCCATCTTTATCAAGACAAAAATTAGTTGCTGTCTCCTGTATTCTTGGGTAGGTTTCTTTATTCCTTCTTTATTGATGGAGAAAATATCAGTTTTTCATTATGTGTGGGTGGACATATAAATAGAGTCCTCTGTTCTCTCATCCGATCATCTGATATGCCCGAGATGTTAAATAAAAACGTCTTCCCGTGCTTTGGTGATCTCACATATGTAATCGAACCGGTTAATTATTGTCGGTTTTCCTTTCTTTGGAAACGTATTCGTGTTGCCGAGTGACCGTACCTCCTCGGGGCCCAACACCGCAAGGTTCAAATAATTCCTTATTTCTCGGGTGGGTCTTTGCGTTGATCTATCGCGGGTTCGCGGCGGTCTCTATTTTCGGTTACAATGATATTGGTGAAGTACATAATCAGTGTCTTACGTATGTTTTTGTCTCCATGATGCTGGTCATCTTTGGAATCTTGTAATATTGTAACTCTGTAACATTGTTTTTATCTTTTTATTGAATGATCTGTATAAATGTTTTTATGATTGTGTCACAATGAATATGTCATGATAGTTTTTTATAAATATAGGATCACAGAAAAATATTTGTCAAAATAAAAACTCTTACTTCATATATTAGAGCAGTCAATAATTTTTTGTCCACTACAAGGAATTTGTTTGAGCAAGGGAATTCTCTCTCTTTTACGTTGTTGTGAAATGGGCCAAGTGCACGTTAGCTAGGTTTTGCAAATCATGCAACGCATTTGCTTCAGATGAACAACTGGTGGTCTTCAAAAGTGCACTGTAATGCATCACTGTGATTTCGCCTCCAAGAGGCCCTATTAAAACTGATGTTCCTGGTTGTTTACCAACGGCAATTTGCATTCTGGAATTATTAGGTGCATAAATCTAGCAACAGCAAAAGTACAAATTGTTTCAGGCCACACGTTGAGAGAAAAAATGGAAGCACTGGCGAGTGATAGTACCAAGATATGTTAAAGAAAAGTAAAACTTATAAATAGCTCCGAAGGGCGGATACGGCTGTGGACTAGTTGTTATATTACTTTCTCAGAGTTAATATAGTGTATTGTTGCTCAGTAGTATTCAATGCTGACAAGTATAAAGGCTGAAAAAACAAGAAACAAAGCAGCTCCTCATATATTAATATTCTCAACAAGTCCGAGTTCAACATAAATCGTGTTTCCTGTGTTAACATTTCCATGGAGACATAAATGCAGGAAACAGCGCATACAATATCCAGGCACTGTTTGGAGTTTTGATGTTGGTGGTTTGCGTCTTGTCCTGATAGATGCGTATCTCCATATTTCAGGCGCAGGCTCGACTATTTAATTTCCATCGTGAAAAGAAAGCTGTTTGCCCTCAATACTATTAGATAACTTCTTTGACTGACGCGGTGCATTGTATAGCAGACAAAACGCTCATTTAGTATTTGTGGTTGAAGTTTAACTGAAATGTTTAACAGCCACGTTAATGTGCACGAATCAAGCATACGTCGACAGGAACATAAGGCAATAACATTAAAGTGCACATTATGCAGTTCATCTCACGCGTGTATTGAAAGCCGGCGCGGTGGTGCCATTCTTAGCACAATGCCTCATCATTAACGCTGTAAATCAGGTAAGCCAACTTCCATTTTAAAATATTGTGAAGTGCTAGTTATAGCTCAAAGGTAAAACTGCACACCAGATTAGAGCCCAGGGACTCTACTTCACGCATTATACTTCAGTCACAACATTCCAGTAAATGCAATGCAGTTTTCCTGCTGGTTTTAATTTATGATGTCTTTAGAAACCAAATTAAAAAAGATGTGTAAAGATTTTCAGGAGAAACTAGTCGCTCTTAAGCATTTCGAAAAAAAAAATCAAAGCATCAACAATACCTATTTTTTTTATAAAGTACGGTACTTTCCTGTTTTTTGTTGAAAAACGTTCAGCCGTTGACAATTTATGGCGACAAAGAAATATTATCACTTGCCTTACCATTACTGCACAAAATAAGGTATTAGTTGAGGGGGGTGAGAACCAACAACAAATATTAACCACAATCCTTTTCAGAGTGAACCCTCAAAGTCACTAAATTAACCTTAATTCAGCCCCCGGGAGAAGCCATGGTACGGAGCAGGCAGGCTTTACAAAGTGGCAAGGTGTAAAGTATTTATGCAGTACCAAAACAGTAATACAGTCAGAACATAACGCAAGAAAAATCCCAAACCAAATTTGGAAAACAAAGTACATTTAAATAAATAGGATGACACCAAAACAACAAAAACCCAATACAGAGAACAGGAGTTCTGATTTTTAAAATTTTAAATGTGAAAAAAGTGTCAAAAAGTGTTAAGATGCAAACGTGGTTATCTGGTTGCACTTGACCAGTAAGTTGTGGCAAGGTCAAATGAGATGAAGCACAGGTCGGATGCAGAAATCAAGTTTAACCCGGTCGGATGTTTTCTCTTCGAATTTAGGGGCTTATTCATGAGAGGCTTGTGCTACCGGAGCATCACTTTCTTTGATGCTCCGGCAGCGCAAGCCTCTCAATCATGTCTATGAGGTGACACAAAGCGACTCAGCATGTCTATGCATGGTCTCATAGATATAGAGAAAGACAAAGCAGTGCAATTTGCTGCGTGGCCTTACTCAGCGTCAAGAAGGCGTTCCATGGGCGTTACAGTGGATTTTCCCATGCACCAACCATGGATTTTAATGCTACCTCAGATTTACCTAATCACCGAAACCTTGGGATGTGCCAAAATCTTACGTCGTCCCTGAGCAGGCATAACGAGGAGAAATATTTGGATTTCTCCTCGTTCTTTTCCTCTTTCCATGTGTGATGGATAGATTTGTCTAACGGGTCATGGCTGAATGCTGCAAGCAAAGAGGGCTCCACAACACCAGATACCTTGTCTTCAAGGTACTCCTGAACTGGATTTGCTGCTGCAGAGAAGCTCCAAGTTGGAGTGACCTCAATCTTTAGCGCAGCAGCAACACACCTTCTTTGAATCCGCTTGGCAGATTGGTCCCTGTCCTTCGTAGGTCAGTGCAGCCAAAACGTTTCAAGTCCCAGGTTTCAGAATATGTTTGGAGGAGTACACTTTGAAAGCAGCTAATATTTCAGTACTTTGGAGACAGCACCTGGGGCCAAGATGCAATCCAACAGAAGCCAACAGCAGGGTCTAAGGCAGGTTTATATGGAACTAATCAGCTCGGTATTTGCAGGAAAGCCCACTTGTAGCTTGTTGTTTCCCTTGTAGCTTGAACAGGAGGTGAGCCTTATGACCCTTGGAGTCCGCTTCTTTATCCTAGGTACAAGAGGGAGAGCTGGTCTATTCTTCAGACCATTTCTCATGTCAACAACAGCAGGTTGAGTCCTGGTCTTCCACAGATCCAGAAAATTTTCTGAGGTACTGTTTGGCTCTAGCCTGTTTGTGGGGGTGACAAATGGACTCTCCCTAGCCAATACAGTAAATGTTTCCAGAGGCAACCCTACCCACTTTTTCAGCACTTTCTGTGTGCCCTACTGCAAACAATCCCATAATGCACCTCTCCTCCTAAAACCCAGATGGTAGAACCTTTCTTCTTTCATGTAGAGCTCTTGTGCCACCCTAGAGGTATGGCCAGACAAATGAAAAACCCCCTCCTCTGTGGTTACTCAAAACCAATCCTGGAGGCAGCTCCTCTGCCCACTGGAATTGGGTCTTGACTAACTAGAAGGACAACAAAGCAGGTGGCAGGCTCAGGTGTTAGCTACATCTGCCTGGGAAAGGGGTGGCCTCTTTGAAGTTTAAAAATATTCCTGGGCACAGCCCTGAAGGTCATCCTGCCAGAGGAACAGAACATCTTTCCACATCCAAGGCCTTTTTCCTAGCTCTGAGAGAAATGCCACACCTCATCAAAGGGGCTATTCAGCTCATGGATGACAGTAGTAACTCATGAAAATAAGACTCTAATGGCATTGGAAAGGGGAAAGGTAACTTTCTAAAAATATATATTTCAAAATATTCTGTACAAATCCGACTTTCCCAATGAATTGGGCATTTAATAAATATTTCAAAAAGTCCAAAAAATGAACGTTGTTGTGATTCCCAGCCTGAATAGCAATATTAAAAGTAATGTTGTGTCCCAATGCTTTCCTGCAGGACAGCTAACCCTCCTACAATGAAAATAGCTTTTTGGGCCTTTTCCCTGTAAGGACATGTCTAACATTCAACCTTTAAAGATTCTACTTTAAAATATCAAGCACCCTGCCCTAGGGGTAGTAAGGCCATCCTAGGGATGACTTATTAATATATAGAATAAGGTTTAGGCCTGATGAAAGTGTTTATTTTGACAGGTTGAATTTGCAGTTGAAACCTGCATAGCCAGGCTACAGTTGCCAGGACTTCAGTAATGTTTGCACTGTCACTATTGTGGATGGCATACTTGGTACTGCAGTCCACTTGTCGCCTTTAACTACCAGACCCTGGGCACACGTTTATACCTTGTATTAGGGCTTCCAGCTAATTTAAATATGGCAATGAGGGGTATTCTGATTTCATCATGTTGAAAGCAATCATTCATGGTCATTTGCTCTTTCTATGTGTGCTGCAAAATGAAGCACACATAGAAAGAGCAAAATACAAGGAGAAATGAATAATTTCCCCTCATATCACTAGCCTAAGACCAGGTTTTACCTGGCCAAGGTTTTTGGCACTGTCCCAGCCTCGTAAATCTGGGGCAGTATCAAAAAGCAATGGATGTTGAGGTGGATCTCCCCTTGTAGCACCCATTGCCCGCCCGTTTGTCACAACAGACTGTTGCAGAAAGGGACATGTTTACAAGGTGGTACTAAGCCATGTTAAGTGACTTATGCCACCTTGTAAATATGGGTTATGAAGTAACGCCACTGCAGCATCAGAAAAAGTGATGCTTCGATGGCATTAGGGGCTTGTAAATATGCCCCTTTGTGCCTTTCTATCTCAGCATGGATGGCACTGTGCTAATCCTGAACTTAAAGAATTTGATAGAAGTAGACATTTGAGGTGAGCCAATTTAGCATGTCGCCTGGTGTTGTAGGGTGCTCTCTACAGGAGCTGCTCTCCAGCTACACCTGGGAACTAACCTGAGTTCTCTGCTTCTTTTTTTTTGCATAATTTATGCACCACTCAATGCCTTAAAGGGTATTGTTTTGACTTATACTGGGTTCTCCTTTGTGTCTGGACTAAGCTAAACCTCTCTGAAGAGCAATAATGATTGCAAAACACGTGTCGGGGGTTGCTTTTATTCATTTCAGGTTCACTGGCTTGTTATTTTACCAATTCACTACTGTGCCTGGGGTGGTGGAAGGCTTTATTCATTTTCCAGCTCGGCATCGTGCTAATCCTATGCTTAATGACTTTACTGTAGAAATGGCAAAATACTTTGTCCTTTTCTATCTTGGCATGGATGGCACTGTGCGAATCCTATGATTAAAGACTCTGATAGAAAAGCAGACATTTGAGGTGTGCAAATTCAGTGTCACTTGTGTTGTAGGGTGTTCTATACAAGAGCTGCTCTCCACTTATAATGGGCAGTGGTAAAAATATTTGACCACCGGCCATTATGCTGCTGCAAAGGCCTATTATTGTGAGGTGTGAATAATATGGAAGATTATTAGAAGTCAAAGACTATAAAGACAATGTCTCTCTCATTTTCTTGAGGATGTACACCTTACAAACAACATTCCCAATTCACACAATTGATTAAATCTCAGTTAAATGGATCCTTGCCCATTATGCGATCACCACGAACTTGACTGCAGGTTTATTCTGTGCAACCAACATATAGGATCCTCTGTCACCCAGAATAAGCTTAGATTCTTGCCTTTTCCTACAAATAAAAACAGTACAATGCAGCTGGGGACACAGTGCAATGTTCAAAGAATATCCTTAATTCCCCTAAATATGCCCCACAAACCTGCCTTTAGATATCCCTTTGGAGGTGTAAAGGTCGAGGAAGCCGTATATGTAGGCTGCAACTGCTAAGCTCTTGCAATTTATGAAAACTGCGGCATGGTATTTGAAGTGGAAACCAGGTAAGATTTAAAATATGGTACGCAAAGAAACCTTGATTGAAATTTTAACCCTCAGTAAACACCACACTGTCCTTGAAAATAGAAGTAGCATGCAAACCCATGGTGATTGGGAAAGATGAACTGAGATGTTCTTACTCCCAAGCTTCAACGGGGCATATTCACAAAGAAATGGTGCAGTGCGGCGCTGCTAGCAATTTAGTAGTGCCACGCTGCATTATTTAAAAAAATGCAGGGAAGCGTCGTAGTCAAAATAATAAAGTGCACCCCTGAGTTTACCATTGTCCTAGCACTAAAAAAGCTGCTGCGTGCCAACACGGACACATTTGCACCATGGTGCAAGGGTGCCTGCATTGCAGGGATGATTCACTGCAGCTCACACACCCTTGCACCATGATGCAAGGATGTCTGTGTTGCAGGGATGATGGTTTATGGACACCTTCCTGCACATAAAAAATCATGCTCTTTCTATAAGTGCTACAAAATGAAAGAGTACAATATTTACACAGCAGCGTTTTGTAAATATGGAGCAGGGCATTGCGTCACCAGAGCATCATAAAAAGTGATGCTTCCATGGCACAAGGCCCTTGTAAATATGCCCCACAGTCTATGTAACTAAACACCAGCATACAAGGGCCACAATGATTTGGTCTTGCGAAAACACAGTCTACTTCTAACTTAAAAGTGAACGCATCAAAAAATACGCTCAGCTGAAGTAAATGCTTAAGTTAATGTAGGGAAATAGCCAGCTTTGTAGAGCAAATTACAAAACTTATATTATCCTTGAGATCTCCGAGACACAGGTGAGAGGCAGCATAATCATCTGGTTCTTTATCAGAGGAAGCATTCAAAAATGTTCATAAACAGAAATAGCGATTCCAGTTCCCAACTGTGAGTGAAAGAAATGTAATTATTTGTCACTTCAAGGTCTATCAGTATGTTGAGCAAGATCCTGGAAAATGTTTCTTTACCTATAAATGTATTCACTCAAAATGAATAGCTTTTCTTGTGTATGTTTTTGCTAAATGTTTCCGTTACGAGTTTTGTTCTTGGGTAAAATAATAAGCTTGTGAGAAAACACCTGTCCCTGAGCCGTCATGTTCTCTACATCTTATGTGTGACATTCGTTTCAGCTTCAAAATTCCTCTGATTTTTATAGTATTTCTTTATTAACTTTGGCTAGTAGGTGATGGGAGTGAGATAAAAGTCCTGATACGAACCTGGGGCTTGGTTAGACACTGCATAAACAGAGAATTAACAATGTTTAACAAATGTGCCTTTTGCTAATAATGATTCAACGTAGGTAACTTCACCTGAACTGCAAGACATACCTTTGAGAAACGTACATTACCTAAGTGGCTAATTGAATGTAAATACAAATACTAAATGCTGCAAAATGAAGAAAATCTTACAGAATTTGTAAGATAATAAGGGTTAACAATTTGGGGGCAGATTTACAAGATCTGGTGCATCTCTGCAAATCAGCAGGGATGCGCCAGAACACTTGCGACCCGCAAAACCACCCGTGCGCCACCACTGATGCGGCGCATTTACAATGCGGAGATCCGTGGCGCATGGATGGGCAGATGCGTGTCGCATCCCCCGGCAGATATGCTGCGCATTATTGGAGTTGCGTCGCAAGCGCGACGCAGCTCCAGCAAGGCTCGGGTGAGCCCTATACCTAACATGCTACGTCAATCCTTACGCCTGCTTCAAGCAGGCGCAGGGTTTTGACGCAGCATGGCCATAAAAGTGACTCAGTGAAATCTTGTAGATTTCACTGCGTCACTTTTACGAGGCGTACCTGCGAGGGAACGCCCACCCTGCGCTGGAACGCCCACATGAAACCTGACGCAGGCTTCATGTGGCGCAGGGGTTTACAACGTGGCGCATCTCCCTAGATGCGTCACATTGTAAATACGGTGCAACATGGCGCATGATTTATGCTGCCGCTGCTTCACAGAAGTGACGCAACGGCGGCGTAAATGTGTCGTAAGGCGCTTGTAAATCTTTCCCTTAATGTATGTCCATGGGGGAGTCGAGAGTCGTCAAGGATTCAAGGTCACCTCGGTTTGACTTCATTGAGACTCAAGGGCGAAGTAAGACTCATTCACGATTGTACGGAGTTGGAGTTTGATCATCGTAAAGTCTTGGGGCAGTCAATAGTTTGCCTCTTGACTTAATCTGTGGGGGCTGGGAGCAAACTGCTGGCCTTTCTGCACCAGTTACCCCAAGAGCATTACGATACATGCTACAGGTGAATGTATTCACTATTCAATATCAGTACACTCAATGCTAGACACTTTGGATAGGTTTCACACTCTATGTTTAGGATCAGCAGAGAGACATCCTTAGTTATGGGGTTGCATAACATGGTGCTTATGGTTCCCCGGTTATGTACCACTCATGCTCTGCCGCACAACTACATTTTATAGTACATGATATAGTACTACATCTGTACTGCTCAGGTGGTACAAAATAATATTTACCAACCTGACAGGCAGAGACCTCCACCTCATACCCACTTCTATCTTTTCTGTCTGGAGGTCTCTACAATATGTGCAGAAGATTTATCAGGGGAGCCAGACCCATTGGGTTTCGGCTATCACCTTTTCCAGTGGCTTTGCTGTGCAAATATTACTATTTTAAAGTGAAAAAAATGAGTTGATGATAACAACATAAAAGATGGTTATATAGTGTGATTCTTTACATTGAAGCATGAAGAAAATAAGAACCATTTTGAAGTGGATCATTAACGACCGAAGGCCATGTTATACCAGTGATTGTGTAAATAACAATTGGAAACATTCATTACACACATAGAAAATCATATAATAGAAAACATCTCCACATTACATATTATGATCTGAATAGCATCTGAAATGCAATAGCAATTGCATGAAATGTATGCATTGGTATACAAAATAAGACCATATACATAACCATTATCACCTTGAACTCAATGTCTATATTGTAATGCATCAGTTCAAAATCAACACTGCACAATAAACATCTGTAATAAATTGAGAGGTGCCTAAAATACATGCAATATGTTTCAATGTAAACATCATTTAAAATAGAATCCTGCACAAGAGTGCCTAAATCATAGAACGTTGTCACAATAAACGTACATGGCTATGCGGATATATTACATATATCTTCATATGGCTCAAGATGAATTATTCTGCTCGAGTGGCCAACATGAAAAAGCCAAAATTACAGGACAGAATGCTGTGGTACTTCATACAACTCATCAAAATCACTGGACCCAGAAAAAGTTCAAGTCACAAGGTTGTTCACAAAACTATGCAGCATATTATCAAGACAGGCGATACAATTATCGCTGCTTTAGCGGCAGAAAACTGCCGCTAAAACGGCGATAATGGGCTTGATAATGTGCTCTATGTAATTCCAATTGAAGTCCATGTTAGATGTCCTTCACATCTAACATGGGCTTCAATTGGAATTCCATAGAGCATATTATCAAGCCCATTATCGCCGTTTTAGCGACAGTTTTCTGCCCCTAAAGCGGCGATAATGTTATCGCCTGACTTGATAATATGCCCCAATGTTTCCAGAAGAGGTACGTGTATGGAAACAGAAGTGGAGCCACTGCAGTCTAGAATAAAAAAACAAACTGTGAACAATATACTCAAAAATGTAAACAAGAACATGCCATAAGAGCAACTAGCAGCTATAGTTAATCATTCCCAAATTAATGCTTACATCTTCATCATTATTTAGCATTGCTAGAGTTTTCATTTTTAATTGAATAATGTATCTAGATTAAAGGTTTTGTCTGACAATGGCATAACATCTAAGTAGGTTTGCAGTGCTGTTATGTTTGTATTGAAAGTGTGTTGCTACTGTATAAGCTTGAATATTTGTGATTGCTCTGTGTGCAGCATTCACTCACTCTTTAGTCGGATAAATGGTATTACCATGATATTATAGCCTACATGGGCATACAGAACATAAAAACATAATCAGATTGGCATGTCAAAAACTGTCTAATTTAACTGTACATTAAAATGTGGTACACTATATGTACTGACATTTTAGCTGTTCTTATGTACCTTGCGGTTATACCAAACATATACAGTAGTTGGTGTATTAGTGCTATGTTTTTTATGGTTATCTCATTTTTCATATGTCTATCTCTGAGTGAAAGATTTATTCTATATGTGATGCTAGGACAGGACAGGATTCAAAGTGATATTCCTAGCTAAGATCTGATCTAAAAAAAAATATTTAGAAACAACAAGAGAGAGAGGGTCGAGTTACACTCTTATTCCCCCGAAATCAATGAAAAAAACAACGTAAGAGTGTATATAGAAAGAGGTACAACCAGCTGGTTGATCTCTTAGATAATGTACTGAGTGCCAGTGAGACAAAATCAATCCGATATTAAAATAAAACCCTCACTCACCAACATAGTTGGTGACATGCTTCATCATGGGGTTTTGCCAGTGGTGCCTTGTGCACCTCTGGTGTGCTTCGACGCTTTTAGTATGGCGGAGCAACTGTAGTCAGATTAGAAAGTGAAGTGTGCAGTGAATCATAGGTGAGTTAAAAGTCATATGTCGTCTGCCAAAATTTTTTTAATGATGACGTCACATGAACAAATTAAAAAATGGTGGTGGATATCGATTCCTGACTTTAAATTGGTCAGGCCAATCCTGCTTATGATCAAGTGGTCAACATGTTTCAGCTTATCTATGTGTTTCACCAAGCTTTCGTCAGGACCTAATCATGAGAAAAACACCTTGGCGGTATAAGCACGCTAAGGCTTATCCAAACCTCAGGTGTAACGAACCGATACACTCACGGTTACATCAGGGGTCTTCCACTGATTCAAGGGAAACCTCGTGCATCTGCAAGAGATGTATGTATATTAGAATCAACATACAGACTTTGAATATACTGTGTATATCAGAAAACAGATCAGATGTCAAACAAACACTCATTCACATTGTCCCTGTAGTTTAACATGGCTCATAATAGACCACGGTAAAATCCGTGAGGACAAAAAACTCTATTTCTTTTAGATCTTCCAGACATGTCTGAAGCCAATTAGGAACAAACAAACAGTTGGGCCGATTCGCTCAAGAGTCTGGATATAAAGGATGGCTTATTGACTCTGTGTTGATCTCTTTTAAAATTGGCACACACAAATATATGTCAAATAGGAGGGGCAATGCATGATTCCCGATTCCACGACATAATTTGGAAGGACGGAAAAGTAAAATTAAGTAAAAATGAGGCTTACGTAAATGAAGACGCGGAAATGCTCCTTGGGCAAGAAGGCGGGTGGCGGGACTACAGAACAACTGTGGTAAAAAGGACAAACGGAAGAATGTCAAACACCTGTAATCCGTTATCCCATTGTATCAGAAAGTTCCGCTTCAAAAATGAACAAAGATTTTCTAACAGCGGTACTTACATCGTCCAAGTCCTCAGCCAGGCGATTTCACCTACGAGTGACCGCCGAGCCCGGAGTCAAAGTAAAAGTAAGTATTGGCGTTTAAATACTGACAACCGTGGCGGGAAACCAGGAAGAGTCTTCCTCTGCCAGTATGCGCACGCACCAGTAGTATAGATATGGAAAAAAGACTATGCCGCTAGTCCTTGATTGAGAAAAAGGACTGTGTGTCAGTTTTCCTTCCCTCAAAACTTTTTCGACATACTCGATTAAGCGCAAACAATTTTCAGAAACGGGTGACATATGATATAAAAATATCCTTATGCCCCGTAAATAACAAATATCGTCCTTACTCAAATAGATGTAAAATGCCCCCATGGTAACACAGGTGTGGGTGTAAAATGGGGGGACAATCAGGTAGAAAGATTAAGTGGCCAGGGACCTATATTTTTTCAGGAACATAATACCAGGACAGAGGTGTTCAGTTGTCCAGAGAACATTAGTTCGTTCGTCTCAACACAGATCCCCACGGGATATTATCATTGAGACCCCGTAGGTGTGTCGATAGGCGATAGACCCACCGCTGTTCCTTTTCAAACAGTAGGGAGGGTTTCGATTGCTCTATGATGGTCCAGTGTAGATCATCCACAGTGTGTTGAAATCGTAGGAAATGTTCCGTTAGTTTTGTCATGCTTTTTTTACATCGGATGTTACTTCGATGTTCCCCAATGCGTAACTTGACCTTACGTGTGGTCATGCCTACAAATTTCAAATCACAAGGGCATGTGATTAAATAGACCACATCGGTCGTGTTACAATTGGTGTGACTACGTTGAGTCCAGATTTTGCCCATTTCCAGAGATAAAGTTTTTGTAGGGGACGTGAGATGGCACACGCTGCATGACCCACAGGGATAGTGGCCATATATAGGTGGTAAGCCCCAAGTGTCGAGAACAGAGGGTACAGTGGGTTTCCTTAGAATCCTCGGTCTTGTATGAACAAGGGAGTCTTTAATACTTGTGGCTTTCTTGTATGCAAAAAGGGGTCTTTCCCAATTCTTGTTGTTGCTCGTCAGAATCCTCCAATGTCTGTTAACTGATTTTGCAACAGCATTGGATGCAACGTTGTAAGTGGTTACACACGTCAATGGTGGGTCCGTGGACTCTTTGGGAAAGGTTTGCAACAGGACCTCTCTAGGTTGGTTTCTGGCTCGTTTGTAGCTTTTCGTTAGAATTGTATCAGGATAGCCCATCTGTTTAAGTTTATATGTCAGTTCATTGGCCTGTTTGCGAAAGTCCTCCACCTTACTACAGTTCCGCCTGATGCGTAAATACTGGCCATAAGGGAGATTTTCCCGGAGTGGTCGAGGGTGAAAGCTGGAGAAAGCCAGAAGGTTGTTTTTGGCTGTAGGTTTATGGTAAGTTTTTGTCATCAAGGCCCCATCCACTTTAGTGAAAACCACGTCCAAAAATATCATCTCATCCTTATGGAAAGAGTTGGTAAATAACAGATGAGGGTCACAGGTGTTTATCCATAGTAAAAAGTCATGAAGGATACTCTCAGGGCCCTGCCAGATGATGAAAATATCATCAATATATCTTTTCCAAAAAGAAAGATAGGAGGAAAAAGGATTCTGTGGGCTTAGGATGAATTTACGTTCGAAATCAAAAGCATAAAGTCCTGCCACACTAGGCGCAAACGTGCTGCCCATCGAAGTACCAGTTGACTGGAGGTATAGTGTTCCTTGATATTCAAAAAAATTCCTCTTTAGGGCCAAAGTGGCACAATCGATGATAAAGCCTTTGGGTGTTTGAAACGACCAATCAACAGAGTCAAGAGCTTCCCCGATAACCTGGATGGTATTGTCTTGTGGAATGCTCGTATAAAGACTCTCGATATCCAGAGAGACTAGTATAGTATTGTCAGGGTCTATCCTTAGCTCCTGTAATGCTGCCAAAAAACTTTTGGTGTCTTTGAGGTAAGTTGGTGTGTCCTGAATTATGGGTTTTAGAAAAAAGTCACAGAAAATCGACAGGGGCTCTAAAAGAGAGCCAATGCCCGATACAATTGGGCGACCCGGAGGGGGTAACTTATTTTTATGGATTTTTGGCAGAGTATAGAAATATGGGGTAATGCCTTTTCCTTTTGTCAAAAAATCAGCCTCATGTTTGCTTATAAAACCACTTGTCTCAGCATGTTCAACAAGGTTACATATAGTAGTTTTCAGAGTCAGAGAGGGATCAGAGGTTAGAGGGATGTAGTTCTTGGAATCGTTTAGAAGACGCCTGCATTCAAGATCATAATCAGTTGCATTCTGGATTACAATGCCTCCATCCTTATCCGCGGGTTTTATCACGATGGCAGAATTATTTTTCAACGATTGAAGAGCCTGAAACTCCTGGGCATTCATGTTCTTATAAGCTCCTTGGTCCTGGAAGGCTTCAACGTCATTGATAACTGCTTGTTCAAATGCAGTGATTTCTGCTGGGACCAGGTGGGGAGGAGGCGTGAATGTAGACTTCAGGCGTAAGGCAGTGTCACTAGGATGATCTACATGGACATCAGGTTGGTTTTTTTCCAAAAAAGATTTCAGTTTTAGTTTTCTGAAAAATTCAGAGAGTTCACATTGTAAACTGAAGCGGTCTAGGCGTGCTGTTGGCACAAAACCTAGTCCTCTTTCGAGTACTTTGCTCTCTGTCTGAGTCAATGTCACTGAGGAAAGATTAAACACTAAACTCTCTGATTGCTGGTTCCGGCCTTGCTCCGTGTATTGTTCCCCATCCCTTCTTCCTGCTCCCAGTGGACCTGGCTGTTTCCCCTTCTTCGC
Source organism: Triturus cristatus (assembly GCF_964204655.1). Taxonomy (NCBI): domain Eukaryota; kingdom Metazoa; phylum Chordata; class Amphibia; order Caudata; family Salamandridae; genus Triturus; species Triturus cristatus. Next base: position 483,235,407 of record NC_140580.1, on the reverse strand, counting down.
CCTCGTCCTCGTCGGCCTCTGTCTAAAAAAGGAGGGCGGAACGTGTTGGGTGGAAAGGGAGGCATTTGGGCATAGCCAGGATTCCAACCCATCATTGGGAACTGTGGTGGTTGAAATTGATTGTAATATCCCTGACCCCCTTGGTTGGAAAATGGTTGCCAATTTGGGTGAAAATGGTAAGGTCTATTTCTGCCTCTGCCTCGCTGTCTGGATTTAGTACTCTCGTTACTAGATCCACTAGAAAAAGAATCATTGTCATCAGCACTGTGTGTCTGATCATTGCTGTCAGTTGGAGGGACAAAATCAGGATTTGCATAAGGGTAGATTTTGTTAAATGAGAAGCGTTTAAGATCTTTCTGAAATTTCTGAGCTTTTGACTGTGTTAAAGAGTCCTTGTATTCATTGATCTCTTTATTAAGCTCATCCAATTTCTTTTTATAACCAGTCAGAACTGTCCGGAAGTGTGTATCAGTTAATTGAATTTCAACCATTAGCGCCTCTGACAGCCTAAGAGCAGTTTTAATAATTAATACGAGCCAATCGCGGGTGCAGTGCCACGCGATTTGGGCCCAATCCCTACGAAAAGTTGGATCATCAAGGAAAATGCGAGGGGCATTGGTGACCAACAGACCCTTTGGCGCTACATTATTACGTAGGTACTCAGTTAGTATAGTACCGTGTAAAATGGTGCGAATGCGGTTTCGTATCTGTTCGGTCAGTTTTTCCCACTCTCTTGTCTGTGATATTGTTTGCGCTATCGAGGAGTCAGCAAAAAGTGAGGAGTCAGCTAGTAGGGCATCAACCTCTGCGTCAGTATACGTAAGCCCTGGATTTTCCATCTTAGTGCCAGAAAATTATGTATATCAAAATGAGATCAAATCACTGAGTCAGATAAGGGACTCTCGCAGCTGTGCGCTGCCTAAGTAATTAGAAACAACAAGAGAGAGAGGGTCGAGTTACACTCTTATTCCCCCGAAATCAATGAAAAAAACAACGTAAGAGTGTATATAGAAAGAGGTACAACCAGCTGGTTGATCTCTTAGATAATGTACTGAGTGCCAGTGAGACAAAATCAATCCGATATTAAAATAAAACCCTCACTCACCAACATAGTTGGTGACATGCTTCATCATGGGGTTTTGCCAGTGGTCCCTTGTGCACCTCTGGTGTGCTTCGACGCTTTTAGTATGGCGGAGCAACTGTAGTCAGATTAGAAAGTGAAGTGTGCAGTGAATCATAGGTGAGTTAAAAGTCATATGTCGTCTGCCAAAACATTTTTAATGATGACGTCACATGAACAAATTAAAAAATGGTGGTGGATATCGATTCCTGACTTTAAATTGGTCAGGCCAATCCTGCTTATGATCAAGTGGTCAACATGTTTCAGCTTATCTATGTGTTTCACCAAGCTTTCGTCAGGACCTAATCATGAGAAAAACACCTTGGCGGTATAAGCACGCTAAGGCTTATCCAAACCTCAGGTGTAACGAACCGATACACTCACGGTTACATCAGGGGTCTTCCACTGATTCAAGGGAAACCTCGTGCATCTGCAAGAGATGTATGTATATTAGAATCAACATACAGACTTTGAATATACTGTGTATATCAGAAAACAGATCAGATGTCAAACAAACACTCATTCACATTGTCCCTGTAGTTTAACATGGCTCATAATAGACCACGGTAAAATCCGTGAGGACAAAAAACTCTATTTCTTTTACATCTTCCAGACATGTCTGAAGCCAATTAGGAACAAACAAACAGTTGGGCCGATTCGCTCAAGAGTCTGGGTATAAAGGATGGCTTATTGACTCTGTGTTGATCTCTTTTAAAATTGGCACACACAAATATATGTCAAATAGGAGGGGCAATGCATGATTCCCGATTCCACGACATAATTTGGAAGGACGGAAAAGTAAAATTAAGTAAAAATGAGGCTTACGTAAATGAAGACGAGGAAATGCTCCTTGGGCAAGAAGGCGGGTGGCGGGACTACAGAACAACTGTGGTAAAAAGGACAAACGGAAGAATGTCAAACACCTGTAATCCGTTATCCCATTGTATCAGAAAGTTCCGCTTCAAAAATGAACAAAGATTTTCTAACAGCGATACTTACATCGTCCAAGTCCTCAGCCAGGCGATTTCACCTACGAGTGACCGCCGAGCCCGGAGTCAAAGTAAAAGTAAGTATTGGCGTTTAAATACTGACAACCGTGGCGGGAAACCAGGAAGAGTCTTCCTCTGCCAGTATGCGCACGCACCAGTAGTATAGATATGGAAAAAAGACTATGCCGCTAGTCCTTGATTGAGAAAAAGGACTGTGTGTCAGTTTTCCTTCTCTCAAAACTTTATCGACATACTCGATTAAGCGCAAACAATTTTCAGAAACGGGTGACATATGATATAAAAATATCCTTATGCCCCGTAAATAACAAATATCGTCCTTACTCAAATAGATGTAAAATGCCCCCATGGTAACACGGGTGTGGGTGTAAAATGGGGGGACAATCAGGTGGAAAGATTAAGTGGCCAGGGACCTATATTTTTTCAGGAACATAATACCAGGACAGAGGGGTTCAGTTGTCCAGAGAACATTAGTTTGTTCGTCTTAACACAGATCCCCACGGGATATTATCATTGAGACCCCGTAGGTGTGTCGATAGGCGATAGACCCACCGCTGTTCCTTTTCAAACAGTAGGGAGGGTTTCGATTGCTCTATGATGGTCCAGTGTAGATCATCCGCAGTGTGTTGAAATCGTAGGAAATGTTCCGTTAGTTTTGTCATGCTTTTTTTACATCGGATGTTACTTTGATGTTCCCCAATGCGTAACTTGACCTTACGTGTGGTCATGCCTACATATTTCAAATCACAAGGGCATGTGATTAAATAGACCACATCGGTCGTGTTACAATTGGTGTGACTACGTTGAGTCCAGATTTTGCCCATTTCCAGAGATAGACTTTTTGTAGGGGACGTGAGATGGCACACGCTGCATGACCCACAGGGATAGTGGCCATATATAGGTGGTAAGCCCCAAGTGTCGAGAACAGAGGGTACAGTGGGTTTCCTTAGAATCCTCGGTCTTGTATGACCAAGGGAGTCTTTAATACTTGTGGCTTTCTTGTATGCAAAAAGGGGTCTTTCCCAATTCTTGTTGTTGCTCGTCAGAATCCTCCAATGTCTGTTAACTGATTTTGCAACAGCATTGGATGCAACGTTGTAAGTTGTTACACACTTCAATGGTGGGTCCGTGGACTCTTTGGGAAAGGTTTGCAACAGGACCTCTCTAGGTTGGTTTCTGGCTCGTTTGTAGCTTTTCGTTAGAATTGTATCAGGATAGCCCCTCTGTTTAAGTTTATATGTCAGTTCATTGGCCTGTTTGTGAAAGTCCTCCACCTTACTACAGTTCCGCCTGATGCGTAAATACTGGCCATAAGGGAGATTTTCCCGGAGTGGTCGAGGGTGAAAGCTGGAGAAAGCCAGAAGGTTGTTTTTGGCTGTAGGTTTATGGTAAGTTTTTGTCACCAAGGCCCCATCCACTTTAGTGACAACCACGTCCAAAAATATCATCTCATCCTTATGGAAAGAGTTGGTAAATAACAGATGAGGGTCACAGGTGTTTATCCATAGTAAAAAGTCATGAAGGATACTCTCAGGGCCCTGGCAGATGATGAAAATATCATCAATATATCTTTTCCAAAAGGAAAGATAGGAGGAAAAAGGATTCTGTGGGCTTAGGATGAATTTACGTTCGAAATCAAAAACATAAAGTCCTGCCACACTAGGCGCAAAAGTGCTGCCCATCGAAGTACCAGTTGACTGGAGGTATAGTGTTCCTTGATATTCAAAAAAATTCCTCTTTAGGGCCAAAGTGGCACAATCGATGATAAAGCCTTTGGGTGTTTGAAACAACCAATCAACAGAGTCAAGAGCTTCCCCGATAACCTGGATGGTATTGTCTTGTGGAATGCTCGTATAAAGACTCTCGATATCCAGAGAGACTAGTATAGTATTGTCAGGGTCTATCCTTAGATCCTGTAATGCTGCCAAAAAACTTTTGGTGTCTTTGAGGTAAGGTGGTGTGTCCTGAATTATGGGTTTTAGAAAAAAGTCACAGAAAATCGACAGGGGCTCTAAAAGAGAGCCAATGCCCGATACAATTGGGCGACCCGGAGGGGGTAACTTATTTTTATGGATTTTTGGCAGAGTATAGAAATATGGGGTAATGCCTTTTCCTTTTGTCAAAAAATCAGCCTCTTGTTTGCTTATAAAACCACTTGTCTCAGCATGTTCAACAAGGTTACATATAGTAGTTTTCAGAGTCAGAGAGGGATCAGAGGTTAGAGGGATGTAGTTCTTGGAATCGTTTAGAAGACACCTGCATTCAAGATCATAATCAGTTGCATTCTGGATTACAATGCCTCCACCCTTATCCGCGGGTTTTATCACGATGGCAGAATTATTTTGCAACGATTGAAGAGCCTGAAACTCCTGGGCATTCATGTTCTTATAAGCTCCTTGGTCCTGGAAGGCTTCAACATCATTGATAACTGCTTGTTCAAATGCAGTGATTTCTGCTGGGACCAGGTGGGGAGGAGGCGTGAATGTAGACTTCAGGCGTAAGGCAGTGTCACTAGGATGATCTACATGGACATCAGGTTGGTTTTTTTCAAAAAAAGATTTCAGTTTTAGTTTTCTGAAAAATTCAGAGAGTTCACATTGTAAATGGAAGCGGTCTAGGCGTGCTGTTGGCACAAAACCTAGTCCTCTTTCGAGTACTTTGCTCTCTGTCTGTGTCAATGTCACCGAGGAAAGATTAAACACTAAACTCTCTGATTGCTGGTTCCGGCCTTGCTCCGTGTATTGTTCCCCATCCCTTCTTCCTGCTCCCAGTGGACCTGGCTGTTTCCCCTTCTTCGCCCTCGTCCTCGTCGGCCTCTGTCTAAAAAAGGAGGGCGGAACGTGTTGGGTGGAAAGGGAGGCATTTGGGCATAGCCAGGATTCCAACCCATCATTGGGAACTGTGGTGGTTGAAATTGATTGTAATATCCCTGACCCCCTTGGTTGGAAAATGGTTGCCAATTTGGGTGAAAATGGTAAGGTCTATTTCTGCCTCTGCCTCGCTGTCTGGATTTAGTACTCTCGTTACTAGATCCGCTAGAAAAAGAATCATTGTCATCAGCACTGTGTGTCTGATCATTGCTGTCAGTTGGAGGGACAAAATCAGGATTTGCATAAGGGTAGATTTTGTTAAATGAGAAGCGTTTAAGATCTTTCTGAAATTTCTGAGCTTTTGACTGTGTTAAAGAGTCCTTGTATTCATTGATCTCTTTATTAAGCTCATCCAATTTCTTTTTATAACCAGTCAGAACTGTCCGGAAGTGTGTATCTGTTAATTGAATTTCAACCATTAGCGCCTCTGACAGCCTAAGAGCAGTTTTAATAATTAATACGAGCCAATCGCGGGTGCAGTGCCACGCGATTTGGGCCCAATCCCTACGAAAAGTTGGATAATCAAGGAAAATGCGAGGGGCATTGGTGACCAACAGACCCTTTGGCGCTACATTATTACGTAGGCACTCAGTTAGTATAGTACCGTGTAAAATGGTGCGAATGCGGTTTCGTTTCTGTTCGGTCAGTTTTTCCCACTCGCTTGTCTGTGATATTGTTTGCGCTATCGAGGAGTCAGCAAAAAGTGAGGAGTCAGCTAGTAGTGCATCAACCTCTGCGTCAGAATACGTAAGCCCTGGATTTTCCATCTTAGTGCCAGAAAATTATGTATATCAAAATGAGATCAAATCACTGAGTCAGATAAGGGACTCTCGCAGCTGTGCGCTGCCTAAGTAATTAGAAACAACAAGAGAGAGAGGGTCGAGTTACACTCTTATTCCCCCGAAATCAATGAAAAAAACAACGTAAGAGTGTATATAGAAAGAGGTACAACCAGCTGGTTGATCTCTTAGATAATGTACTGAGTGCCAGTGAGACAAAATCAATCCGATATTAAAATAAAACCCTCACTCACCAACATAGTTGGTGACATGCTTCATCATGGGGTTTTGCCAGTGGTGCCTTGTGCACCTCTGGTGTGCTTCGACGCTTTTAGTATGGCGGAGCAACTGTAGTCAGATTAGAAAGTGAAGTGTGCAGTGAATCATAGGTGAGTTAAAAGTCATATGTCGTCTGCCAAATTTTTTTTAATGATGACGTCACATGAACAAATTAAAAAATGGTGGTGGATATCGATTCCTGACTTTAAATTGGTCAGGCCAATCCTGCTTATGATCAAGTGGTCAACATGTTTCAGCTTATCTATGTGTTTCACCAAGCTTTCGTCAGAACCTAATCATGAGAAAAACACCTTGGCGGTATAAGCACGCTAAGGCTTATCCAAACCTCAGGTGTAACGAACCGATACACTCACGGTTACATCAGGGGTCTTCCACTGATTCAAGGGAAACCTCGTGCATCTGCAAGAGATGTATGTATATTAGAATCAACATACAGACTTTGAATATACTGTGTATATCAGAAAACAGATCAGATGTCAAACAAACACTCATTCACATTGTCCCTGTAGTTTAACATGGCTCATAATAGACCACGGTAAAATCCGTGAGGACAAAAAACTCTATTTCTTTTAGATCTTCCAGACATGTCTGAAGCCAATTAGGAACAAACAAACAGTTGGGCCGATTCGCTCAAGAGTCTGGGTATAAAGGATGGCTTATTGACTCTGTGTTGATCTCTTTTAAAATTGGCACACACAAATATATGTCAAATAGGAGGGGCAATGCATGATTCCCGATTCCACGACATAATTTGGAAGGACGGAAAAGTAAAATTAAGTAAAAATGAGGCTTACGTAAATGAAGACGAGGAAATGCTCCTTGGGCAAGAAGGCGGGTGGCGGGACTACAGAACAACTGTGGTAAAAAGGACAAACGGAAGAATGTCAAACACCTGTAATCCGTTATCCCATTGTATCAGAAAGTTCCGCTTCAAAAATGAACAAAGATTTTCTAACAGCGGTACTTACATCGTCCAAGTCCTCAGCCAGGCGATTTCACCTACGAGTGACCGCCGAGCCCGGAGTCAAAGTAAAAGTAAGTATTGGCGTTTAAATACTGACAACCGTGGCGGGAAACCAGGAAGAGTCTTCCTCTGCCAGTATGCGCACGCACCAGTAGTATAGATATGGAAAAAAGACTATGCCGCTAGTCCTTGATTGAGAAAAAGGACTGTGTGTCAGTTTTCCTTCTCTCAAAACTTTATCGACATACTCGATTAAACGCAAACAATTTTCAGAAACGGGTGACATATGATATAAAAATATCCTTATGCCCCGTAAATAACAAATATCGTCCTTACTCAAATAGATGTAAAATGCCCCCATGGTAACACGGGTGTGGGTGTAAAATGGGGGGACAATCAGGTGGAAAGATTAAGTGGCCAGGGACCTATATTTTTTCAGGAACATAATACCAGGACAGAGGGGTTCAGTTGTCCAGAGAACATTAGTTCGTTCGTCTCAACACAGATCCCCACGGGATATTATCATTGAGACCCCGTAGGTGTGTCGATAGGCGATTGACCCACCGCTGTTCCTTTTCAAACAGTAGGGAGGGTTTCGATTGCTCTATGATGGTCCAGTGTAGATCATCCGCAGTGTGTTGAAATCGTAGGAAATGTTCCGTTAGTTTTGTCATGCTTTTTTTACATCGGATGTTACTTCGATGTTCCCCAATGCGTAACTTGACCTTACGTGTGGTCATGCCTACATATTTCAAATCACAAGGGCATGTGATTAAATAGACCACATCGGTCGTGTTACAATTGGTGTGACTACGTTGAGTCCAGATTTTGCCCATTTCCAGAGATAGAGTTTTTGTAGGGGACGTGAGATGGCACACGCTGCATGACCCACAGGGATAGTGGCCATATATAGGTGGTAAGCCCCAAGTGTCGAGAACAGAGGGTACAGTGCGTTTCCTTAGAATCCTCGGTCTTGTATGAACAAGGGAGTCTTTAATACTTGTGGCTTTCTTGTATGCAAAAAGGGGTCTTTCCCAATTCTTGTTGTTGCTCGTCAGAATCCTCCAATGTCTGTTAACTGATTTTGCAACAGCATTGGATGCAACGTTGTAAGTGGTTACACACGTCAATGGTGGGTCCGTGGACTCTTTGGGAAAGGTTTGCAACAGGACCTCTCTAGGTTGGTTTCTGGCTCGTTTGTAGCTTTTCGTTAGAATTGTATCAGGATAGCCCCTCTGTTTAAGTTTATATGTCAGTTCATTGGCCTGTTTGCGAAAGTCCTCCACCTTACTACAGTTCCGCCTGATGCGTAAATACTGGCCATAAGGGAGATTTTCCCGGAGTGGTCGAGGGTGAAAGCTGGAGAAAGCCAGAAGGTTGTTTTTGGCTGTAGGTTTATGGTAAGTTTTTGTCACCAAGGCCCCATCCACTTTAGTGACAACCACGTCCAAAAATATCGTCTCATCCTTATGGAAAGAGTTGGTAAATAACAGATGAGGGTCACAGGTGTTTATCCATAGTAAAAAGTCATGAAGGATACTCTCAGGGCCCTGCCAGATGATGAAAATATCATCAATATATCTTTTCCAAAAGGAAAGATAGGAGGAAAAAGGATTCTGTGGGCTTAGGATGAATTTACGTTCGAAATCAAAAACATAAAGTCCTGCCACACTAGGCGCAAAAGTGCGGCCCATCGAAGTACCAGTTGACTGGAGGTATAGTGTTCCTTGATATTCAAAAAAATTCCTCTTTAGGGCCAAAGTGGCACAATCGATGATAAAGCCTTTGGGTGTTTGAAACGACCAATCAACAGAGTCAAGAGCTATACCTCCAGTCAACTGGTACTTCGATGGGCAGCACTTTTGCGCCTAGTGTGGCAGGACTTTATGTTTTTGATTTCGAACGTAAATTCATCCTAAGCCCACAGAATCCTTTTTCCTCCTATCTTTCCTTTTGGAAAAGATATATTGATGATATTTTCATCATCTGGCAGGGCCCTGAGAGTATCCTTCATGACTTTTTACTATAGATAAACACCTGTGACCCTCATCTGTTATTTACCAACTCTTTCCATAAGGATGAGATGATATTTTTGGACGTGGTTGTCACTAAAGTGGATGGGGCCTTGGTGACAAAAACTTACCATAAACCTACAGCCAAAAACAACCTTCTGGCTTTCTCCAGCTTTCACCCTCGACCACTCCGGGAAAATCTCCCTTATGGCCAGTATTTACGCATCAGGCGGAACTGTAGTAAGGTGGAGGACTTTCGCAAACAGGCCAATGAACTGACATATAAACTTAAACAGAGGGGCTATCCTGATACAATTCTAACGAAAAGCTACAAACGAGCCAGAAACCAACCTAGAGAGGTCCTGTTGCAAACCTTTCCCAAAGAGTCCACGGACCCACCATTGACGTGTGTAACCACTTACAACGTTGCATCCAATGCTGTTGCAAAATCAGTTAACAGACATTGGAGGATTCTGACGAACAACAACAAGAATTGGGAAAGACCCCTTTTTGCATACAAGAAAGCCACAAGTATTAAAGACTCCCTTGTTCATACAAGACCGAGGATTCTAAGGAAACCCACTGTACCCTCTGTTCTCGACACTTGGGGCTTACCACCTATATATGGCCACTATCCCTGTGGGTCATGCAGCGTGTGCCATCTCACGTCCCCTACAAAAAGTCTATCTCTGGAAATGGGCAAAATCTGGACTCAACGTAGTCACACCAATTGTAACACGACCGATGTGGTCTATTTAATCACATGCCCTTGTGATTTGAAATATGTAGGCATGACCACACGTAAGGTCAAGTTACGCATTGGGGAACATCGAAGTAACATCCGATGTAAAAAAAGCATGACAAAACTAACGGAACATTTCCTACGATTTCAACACACTGCGGGTGATCTACACTGGACCATCATAGAGCAATCGAAACCCTCCCTACTGTTTGAAAAGGAACAGCGGTGGGTCTATCGCCTATTGACACACCTACGGGGTCTCAATGATAATATCCCGTGGGGATCTGTGTTGAGACGAACGAACTAATGTTCTCTGGACAACTGAACCCCTCTGTCCTGGTATTATGTTCCTGAAAAAATATAGGTCCCTGGCCACTTAATCTTTCCACCTGATTGTCCCCCCATTTTACACCCACACCCGTGTTACCATGGGGGCATTTTACATCTATTTGAGTAAGGATGATATTTGTTATTTACGGGGCATAAGGATATTTTTATATCATATGTCACCCGTTTCTGAAAATTGTTTGCGCTTAATCGAGTATGTCGATAAAGTTTTGAGAGAAGGAAAACTGACACACAGTCCTTTTTCTCAATCAAGGACTAGCGGCATAGTCTTTTTTCCATATCTATACTACTGGTGCGTGCGCATACTGGCAGAGGAAGACTCTTCCTGGTTTCCCGCCACGGTTGTCAGTATTTAAACGCCAATACTTACTTTTACTTTGACTCCGGGCTCGGCGGTCACTCGTAGGTGAAATCGCCTGGCTGAGGACTTGGACGATGTAAGTACCGCTGTTAGAAAATCTTTGTTCATTTTTGAAGCGGAACTTTCTGATACAATGGGATAACGGATTACAGGTGTTTGACATTCTTCCGTTTGTCCTTTTTACCACAGTTGTTCTGTAGTCCCGCCACCCGCCTTCTTGCCCAAGGAGCATTTCCTCGTCTTCATTTACGTAAGCCTCATTTTTACTTAATTTTACTTTTCCGTCCTTCCAAATTATGTCGTGGAATCGGGAATCATGCATTGCCCCTCCTATTTGACATATATTTGTGTGTGCCAATTTTAAAAGAGATCAACACAGAGTCAATAAGCCATCCTTTATACCCAGACTCTTGAGCGAATCGGCCCAACTGTTTGTTTGTTCCTAATTGGCTTCAGACATGTCTGGAAGATCTAAAAGAAATAGAGTTTTTTGTCCTCACGGATTTTACCGTGGTCTATTATGAGCCATGTTAAACTACAGGGACAATGTGAATGAGTGTTTGTTTGACATCTGATCTGTTTTCTGATATACACAGTATATTCAAAGTCTGTATGTTGATTCTAATATACATACATCTCTTGCAGATGCACGAGGTTTCCCTTGAATCAGTGGAAGACCCCTGATGTAACCGTGAGTGTATCGGTTCGTTACACCTGAGGTTTGGATAAGCCTTAGCGTGCTTATACCGCCAAGGTGTTTTTCTCATGATTAGGTCCTGACGAAAGCTTGGTGAAACACATAGATAAGCTGAAACATGTTGACCACTTGATCATAAGCAGGATTGGCCTGACCAATTTAAAGTCAGGAATCGATATCCACCACCATTTTTTAATTTGTTCATGTGACGTCATCATTAAAAAATTTTTGGCAGACGACATATGACTTTTAACTCACCTATGATTCACTGCACACTTCACTTTCTAATCTGACTACAGTTGCTCCGCCATACTAAAAGCGTCGAATCACACCAGAGGTGCACAAGGCACCACTGGCAAAACCCCATGATGAAGCATGTCACCAACTATGTTGGTGAGTGAGGGTTTTATTTTAATATCGGATTGATTTTGTCTCACTGGCACTCAGTACATTATCTAAGAGATCAACCAGCTGGTTGTACCTCTTTCTATATACACTCTAAAAAAAAATATGCCATGGTGTTTTCATAATTTTTTTAACTTTTGTACACCGGGTATTAAAAATAGTGATAAACCTCATTGTCTCATAAGGTTTCATCAAAATGCAGGGCAGTGTATGTATTTATGTAGAGTGCCCAGACCAAATTGACATAACTGGGGCCACCCTTAGTTGTCCCCTAAGTTTGCAGATAAGATGTTATTATCAAAGAGAAAGAAATTATGGTTGAGGCAAAAAGGAATCATTTTGATGAGCATTTCTGTATGTAACAAACAAGCAATGGGTCTCACTTTGTTTGCGTGCATCAAAAATATATGTGTGTGTGCGTTTTCAAAAATAGTCCTCTTTTATTTCATCAAACATTCTGACATGCAGACTGGAACATGTACTTCAACACCAGCAGTAGACTCCCAGTTAACTCCCTGGTGATCAGCAGCTTTACTACAGTCTTCAAATGAGCAACTATAGTGATAACATTCAGAATTTATGCCACAAGTCTGGCACATCTGAACACCAACTTGATGGACTCGAAGCTGAAAACTGAAAGCATTTCTTACTATGGATACTGGAGTAAATGAGGAAATTAGGGAGCTTCATAACAAGTAAGTCTCCCAAGATGGCCACCAGAGAAACAAGAGCCCAAATATAGCACAAATATCACCCAAATGTAGCTAAAATATAGCCCAGTGACAGAAGTTTTCAAAACACTGTTCTGTTTTTTTGCAGTTTTATATAGGACTGGCTTGACCCAAAGGTATTAGGGTGCTATACATGACCATCAGTTACATTACACAAGGACACATTCATTTTGGTTTCAGGCATGTGGAGATTAAGTGATTTGCCCAGAAACACAGGATTTTGATCTTACGTCGCAACTCAAACGTGGCTCCCCAGTTGCCAAGTCTGTATCTCTGGCCGTAACGTCACATCCTCTCCCTCAAGTATAACGTATAATCAAGTGATCAACTGGATTACAAAAACATAAATATAGCAAATTATTTAAAAGGGCTTTGTCGCTATTTGAGAACTCAGCAAATATGTCCATATTTTAGTTGTTTAGAGCACTAACTATAATTTTATTAGGAATAAGACCCTCACATGGAGGAAGGTGCAGAGGCAACAAGTTGACCACGCTGGGCAGGTGGGAAGGGCAGTGGCAGCACAATGGGCCATGGAGGGCAGCGGGAAGAGGAGACAGGAACAACCAACCAACCATGCAGTACAGGCAAGAGCGGCTGTGGCAATGTAAAGACCATTGAGGGCAGAAGGAAGAGACAGTGTCAGTACAACCATGCTTCTCACATATGCAGGAGGAATTGGGTAGAGACATGGACTCGGATAACCGAGAGGGAGATGGGCAGGGTCACCAAACTGTTCCTACGGGGCAGTCATCAGGTGTTACAGCAGCACAATACAGCACACAGGGCAAGTGTGGTGGCAGTGCAGCACAACAGACCATGGAAAGCAATAGGGAGGGGAAAGTGCCATGCACATGGACCGCCGAGAGCAGAGGAGGAAAGAGGCAAGGGCAGCAGGTGGACCATACCAGAAAGACAGGAGGGATGGTTGCAGCATAATATACCATGAAAGGTTGGAGTGAGGGGGCAGCGGCACAATACCAGACCAAACAAGGCAGGAGGGGGGGATAGTGTTCTGCAGATGGAAAACAGAGGGCTGAGGGTAAAGGGGCAGGAGCATCAAGCTGACCATGGAGGGTAGGAGGGATGGGCACTGAAAGCACAACACACCAAGGAGGACAACAGTGAGACTATAATAGCATACACACAGAAAAGGTAGAGAAGGGGGTCAGGGGCAGCAAACTGGCCCCACAGGGCAGGTATGAGGGACTGTGGCAGCACAAAAGACCATGCATGGCAAGCAGGAGGATTAGAGACAGCACAACGGCCATGGTGGGCAAGAGGGAGGGGACAGGGGCATGCACAAAGGACCATGGAGGGCAGAAGGTATCGGTAGGGGCTTGACACAGATAAAGGTTTGTAGAGGAAGGGCATCACAACAGACCATGCCAGGCAGGCTGGTGGAGTATTTGCAGCATAATAGAGCATGGAGGGCAGAAGGGAGAGGCAGCAAAATGGACCCTGGAGAACAGGAGGGAGGAGATAGGGGCATGGAACTTGGACAGGCAGAGTGGAGGTGGCAGGGACAGGTGACAGCCATCTGACCATGCTAGCAAGTGGAAGGGGCAGTGGCAGCTCAAAAGAACACTCAGAGTAGATGGGGGGGTCGCATGTCCATAGAATATAGCAGGCAAAAAGGAGGGAGCAGGGGCATGCATCGGAAGGAGGGGGGGAAGGAGAGTAGGCACAGCAAGCTAACTATGGAGGCTAAGCAGGAGGGCAATAGTGGGGCATAGAATTGGGCAACAGAGGGCAGGAGGAGTGGGCAGGGACAGTAAGCTAAATGGAGGGCTGTGGCAGCACATCTGGCCATGCAGGGCAAGAGTGAGGGGGTGATACATGAGCTCCGACAGCAGACGTAGGGGCAGCAAGGCAAATGTTTAGGGCAGTGGCAGTAAAACAGCTACACATGTTGATACAGCGACTTTTTTTAAATCGCCTTTCTTACAAGTTGCCCCTAACCTCAGTTAGCAGCAGTTTTCTGGCGAAAACATGAATTTTTAGGATTGCCACTTCTGTTAGTGGGAGTTAACAAAAATGAGATGCAATGTAGGAGTTCCCGTGCAAAAACTGCAGCTAATCCTACTTTGCGATATTTACAATGAATTCCTTGTATGGTGCAAAACCAAAACAACTGCCTCTAACTGCAGTTAGAGGCAGGTTTTTAAGACCAGGAAATAGCTGGGTGCAAACACTTGGGGCCTCATTTCAGAAGGTTTTGATGCTGGACAGCGTTGCAAGGAATGTTGCTGCGCTACCCTGCAACAAAACTACTGGGCAGGAATGCGCACCATCAATAAGATAGGGCGCATTCCTGGGCCTCATTCATGAAAAGTGTTGCATCACCGTGACAAAACAGCGTTGCAACACTTTTCACAGCACCCTTCTTGCGACACCATGGATGCTCTGTATTCACTGTACGGCGCTCCATGTCGCAAATGACAGATATGTCTGGAATCCTGACGTATCTGTCAGCGCTAAAGTCATGAATTGCTGCAGTTGTGACACAAGCATGACACAACTCCAGCAATGCATTTGGCCAGCCTATCACTGTGGCACTGCGTCACCCTTACGCCTGCCATGAGGCAGGCGTAAGGTACTGATGCAGTGGCATCCTACAATTGTTGCAGTGAAATCTGATGGATTTTACTGCGCCACTCCTATGAGGTTTGTTGTGTGGGAATGCCAACCTGCATACATCATACCTGATGCAGGTATAATGTGGCACAGGCCGACTAAAGGTCAGGCATATGCCTAGATGCATCACAATGCAAGTACGTCAAGGAAATGATGCACTGGCAGGGTGAAACTGTCAGAAGGAGCTCATAAATAAACCCCCTGTCTTTTTCCCCTACGTGGGCGCACAATGGCTGTCATGCCCCAACGCAGGCACCCTTGCGCTATGGTTCAAGGGTGACTGTGTTGCGGAGTTGATTGATGTTGTCGCTCCATCACTTCTCGAGATGTCTGCAGGTGCATCTGGATTAGTGGAGGGTGGAAGTGAACCAGTTGGTCTTCTTGGAGTGTTGTTTGCCTGGCCTTTTCTTGAGTGGTGCCAGGGTGCTGGCGCAGTTGGATATC
The DNA here is from genome assembly GCF_964204655.1 of Triturus cristatus. Classification (NCBI taxonomy): domain Eukaryota; kingdom Metazoa; phylum Chordata; class Amphibia; order Caudata; family Salamandridae; genus Triturus; species Triturus cristatus. Next base: position 483,219,990 of record NC_140580.1, on the reverse strand, counting down.
CATCGGTGGAGGCTGAGCGCTGCGGTGTTGTTGTCTGTAAGCGTTGGCGGAGTGGTGGTGCTGAGGGAGTTAACGAGAAGTTCTTCGGTGGCCTTGATCTAGCTGCAAGGGGACGATGATGGTGGTGGTGTACGGTGGGCATGGCGAAGACTTTTATGTATACATTAATGGTCGGAGCAGGAGAGTCTGGTGGTGCGGCTGTAGTTTAAGTTCCAAATGGTGGAAAAGACGTGCTCGAACTTGTGTCCAGCTATGTGGGTTGGTGCGGTGACTAGCTGCTTAAGTCTGAGGTTGGCGAGGTTCCCCAGGAGGGGGGGGGGGGGTGTTCTGGTCCCTGGGGTAGTCCAGGTGGAACTTGAGGTCTCTGGGTAGGATGTAGTTGGTGGATGGGAGAGCCTGTGGTGCGATGTGGTCTACAATGGAATCGGTGAATCTGGGTTCATGGCCTGGGGGTCCTGTAGGTGAGGGTGCCACAGAGGGTACTGTTGGGGTTGGTCCAGATCTGGAAGTGGAGGTGTTACATGGTTACCGTCAGGTCATTAGAGAGCGTGGGCAGTTGGAGTGTGCTTTTTTTAGATGATGGCAATGCCTCCTCCTAGGCGCTCAGGGTGCTCCGTGTGGGTGAATTTGTAGCCGTTGTGGATGATGATGGGAATGTCCGGTCCGGAATAGAGGTTGGTCCAGATTTCCGTGAAGAAGGCAATGTCTGAAAAGGTGGCGTCGAGGAGATCCCAGATTTCTGTTGCGTGTTTGTGGAGGGGCCGTGCGTTGAGGAAGATGCAGTTGAGCCGGTCGGCTGTACTGTTGGTCGGCTGGGCGGCAGGAGGCGCTGGTGTGCTGATATGGCAAAAGGTGCCTTTGATGCCTTGACACGTGCAGGGTGCAAGATAATTCTACAGTGTGGTGCCCAGGGTTGATGGCAAGGAAGGTGCTGGTGTTGTAGAGGTGGAGTGTCCAAGAGAAATGGCCCTTGATGCTGGGCACGGTCCAGGGGAGGAGGGACACAGACGTGCTTGCCTTTGGCACACCAGTGGTACGCCCGCTGTGCATGGCTACACAGCAAACGCTATTAAGTAGTGCTACGGGGGGAATGGACAGCTGGGAGGCGGGAAATGCGGGAAAGAGCACCGGAGAGGACTGGGTCATGGGTAGTCAGGGTTGTAAATATATTTTCCAGGGGCTGGAAGGGTCTGCATGTATTCCATGCAGTCAGTAATGCAGCCTGCATTGCAAACAGGGAAGTGTACATGACTACTTTAGGTGGCCTGAATGGGCCTACCAAACAGTCACTGCGCACTTGAGTGGGCATATCGCTCTGTGAGCAGAGCAGCCCCACCCGCCCTCACGCCCACAAAGGAAACATAACATGATTACATAAGAAAGTTATCATCGTGTTATGCTTCTTTTTCTTGCACTGTTTGGAAGCAGTGTTGCGACCCTCTTCCACCATAGCGGATGAGCTGCCACTGGGGGTGTGTTACCCACTGGTGCTAGGCCTAGGCCTGACTCGACCTCGGGCCTCCTCCTCTACGCATCCCACCCTCTGCTCACCTGGACATTCACGCTGTGGTGCATTCCGCTGCACTCTCCCCAGATCTGTAACTCAGCCAGCAGGGGCCTCAGCCAGGCAAGATTTCACAAGCCTGGGTTCAGCAATCGCGCCAAGTCCACTGGGGAACTTCTCGATGCAGTTGATGCAACAGGGCCCCCTAAGGCGTGAAGTTGCAGCGCTCCTGCCACACAAGTTTGGCACAGCTCAAGGGCCTCAGCCTCCACAGCATCTGGCCAGCGCAACATTCTCTGGCCTGTGATGCAGAGAGGCACGGCCCACCATTGGTAATCTCTTCCATGCACCCCAGTGTAGTGGTGGCGCTATGTATGCAATGCAGACCTCCTTACGTTGGTGCGCTGGAGCACCTCTACCATTCACAGCTCCAAGGGGCACCAGGTGGTCTTTTCCCACAGGTCAGCAATGTATCTCCATGCGACCTGTCAGACTTCACCACCAGGCAAGGGCCATCGCCAACACCTCAATGTCTACCACCATAGCCTAGCAACTCCACAGCACCTCCACATCCCACTCTGGGTCCCAGACGCAGGTCCAGCGGGACCACAGGGCTCTGAGGACTGTCTGCGCTTTCAAGGGTTTGGATGCCATGGTGTTGCAAGTAGTGCGCAAAGATAAGTGATGCATCACTGGTTGTGCCCTGTAATGCACCTCTTTTCATGAAGGTAGCCCTGAATTGCATCTTCCCCTGAGACTCTGGCTGGTCATCCTGGCTGTTGGGGTGCTTGGTGAGGTTGTTGATCTGTGCTGCACTTGGCTATGACTGCTCCATTCTCCATTCCATTGGTTGTGCTTTCTATTTTCATTGGAAGTGGACTTATAGGCTATTTTTCCCTCTAGAGGCAAAGAAAGTCACATTGGGCTGACTAACGTCAGTTTTTTTGGTCCTTTCGTCAGTTTTCGTCCGCTAACTTCAGAATTTGTATTTACTTCACAATGGTGTTACCAGTAGTTTTCACCGCGGCTACCTGAAACTATCACCATGTAGCGATGTATTGTAAATACATCACTTTTGGTGATAGGCCGCATTACAAAAACTGTTGCTAACTAGCGTTAGCGTTAGTTAGCAGCAGTTCTTGTATATATGCCCCAAAGTCTTTGGCCATTTCTACAGCAAAGTTTTTAAACATAGGATTAGCACAGTCCCATCCACGCTGAGCTGTAAAATGACAAAACCCTTTCACCCCTCGAGGCACAATATTACTGCTCTGGATTGTCAAACATAGGGGTGGGTGAAGAATTCGGCTCTGCCTGTGGAGTACACAGAGTTTTGCCCACTTCCTGCAGACTGCAGAATCCTGCTAAACACCACGTAGTGACATGGAGCAGAGGTGTTTCTCTGGCGCAGCTTGCCAATGTTAAGTTGGTGAGCGCTCACAAGACAAAATTGTGTGTTCAATATCCTCGCAGCGAGATTTCTCAAAGCAGGCAGTTGCAGCAGCTCATAGCCGTTCATGCTGAGAAACCTGACGCTCACATTGAGGAAGCTGCAGCTCGAGTAAATGTCTACTTGAGTGGCAGAAAGCCGCAGCCCCCTCTGGAGTGATGCAGAGTGCCGATCTTACAGCACAAGACAAACTCCTAGCACCTAAAATCCATGCGAGCAGCGTGAATTAATAGAATCCAACCTGCAATGAATAAAAGCAACTTGTGACACATATTTCACTATCATTATAGCTCTTCAGAGAGGTTTAACTTTGTTCAGACACAAGGGAGCACCCAGAATAAGTCAAAACAATACCCTTTCAGGTGGTCGCCAGTAGGTAGTTATAGTTAGGACCTAGTTTCCATGCCAAAAGCATTTTTTGACTTGGCTATAATTTTGGTGTTGTTTCACCAATTTGCATGAAATTTTGCCAAAAAAGTGTCACTGTGGGTACTATTAATTGGGAAACTTAGGGGATTATCCGTGCAGTGGGGACTGAGAATTTGGGGCAAGAAATAAGGTTGCATTTGTAATGTTAATTCTCATAGGAACCTTTATCCACCTCTACAGCCCGAACCGCTGCACGGACTTACATGCAAATTTGTCAGGGAGATAGATGTTGGTTCAAGGAAGTGCCTTTTGCTTATATGGTGTAAATATGTTTAGTAGTTTTTGAGAAATATAAGTTTAAAATTATAGTCATATCTCTGGTTGTGAAGTCTTCACAAACAATGAGCTTGTGCAGGGAAATACACTGCTCTGATTGGCTGCCAACACTCCAACCAGGAGCTTCAAGCCGAGTCCCCCCTCCACAAAAAAGTGAAAATAAAGAGGACAGGGCAGGGTAGGAATACCCTGACCCCCAAGCCATGGTCTTATGGCCTATAGGTTTCTTTACTTGTATAATCTAGCCCCAAAAAAGGCACTGACACACTCATTGAGGTCTCTACAAAGATGCTGACAGTCAGAAGAGTGGAGCAACGGTAGTCAGCCTGTCATTGTGGTTTAGGTCTGGCATTGAGAGCTGTGCTTCTCTAATTAAAATAGTAGAGAAAAGTGAGGTTTGAAACATGTTGGCAGATGTACCTCTATCTGATTCGATATTAGTATCTGAAAAGATACACTGCAAGATGGCTGTAGAAAGTGAGGCGTGTGCTTTAAACTGAAAACGTACTCCGTCAAGTTTTAATATCTGACTGCCACCATGTCTCGGGTATATCTCTACATGTACATGTAGTCTGACACATGTGGTGTAGCTGCCAACCCTAACTTAAAAGCTAAACAGCATATCAACCCCGGCACCAAATTTTGTCACAGCTATGTCAGCATTCAGTCCCAAAAGCACTGATTTGTTAGTTAGGCAGACGTCACAGAAGCCCTTGAACACACAGGTACATACCCAGCTGCCTGTAGAATGAGCAGAAACTGATTCATGCAGCTTCTAGCAATCACATTTAGAGTGCATGTGGTATCGATGAAAAGGCCCTTTCATTGTTGGCACTTGAGATGGGCTACGCCAAAACAGCCAACACAATTTGCTGACTCTGGCAACTGACATAGCTTTCCATGCCAATACTGGTGCACCTGAAGATTGTGATTCTCTGGGACAGGTTCTGTAACATATGCATTGAACTGGGCATATATGCCCTCAGTTATTGAAGTGGTCAAATATTAAGCAGTACTTTTCAAAGTCCAGAGAAAATTCCCCTTTACGGAAGGGATCTAGAACTTGTGCAGAGTACTTCAGTGAGGCTTCCTTGACTTCAAATGCCATGGTTGGTGAAAGGACATTTCTATACATCATTGCAAGCCATTTCTAATTTACTGTAAAATAAAATGTCCTGAATTGCACCTCAAAGTTTCTTTTACTATTAAGTGGCAAGAATTCTAACATGGAACATGTTGCAGTGCCAAAGTCACTAAAAGTGTTGCCCAGCCTACTCTCAAGGAGATGTTTCACATCTTTACCAATTAAGCTAAACACTATGTAGACGAGGATATTTTCAGCTTCTAGTTTTTTGATTATGTCCAAAACAGCATTCATGTTATCCTACAAAAATCTAAGAATGCAATAGTGTACTTTTTTTCACATAACTATCAATATGCGACCAAAGATCCTCACATTTCTTGCCTTTGGCGTCATCACCAAGCAAACATTCTGTAAACGGATAATATAACATTCACGGCCTTAAGGACTGAGAACCACCGGCTGACCTACACAGTTGGGACGACTCTTTCTTTGATGCCACACAAAGCACAAAATTAGAAACATTTGCATTTTAGTTCCCACGCATAATGAAACAGTGCACCAGAAAGGACTACAAAGTCAATAGCATTTTTCATTAACTCTGAATATTGTAAAGATGCTTCCAGTATGACATCTGGCAAGTGCCAAGGATAGCTTACAGGGAAGCACCTCAGCTCAGGTATCTATTTTGACAGGTCATCACACAACTTTTTCATATACGTAGCTTAATTATTGCAAATACAAATCACATGAATCCAATCTTTCTTGAACTTGATAAGAACGTTTTGCAGCAGCATTCCAAGTGACACTGTGTTCCATGTTTTCCAAACATCTGGTGTCTTGTTTTCACCACTATTCCAGATGCTTGGTGACAGCACTCTTTTCATTTACATATGTCACTACACCTTGCATTGAATGTTTAAACCCTGGGGTGTTTGGCAATTCACCTACTATCAATACTGAACCGCTAGAAAAGGGAGCTGATGTATCAAAGTGTATCTCCCATTCTTATGAAACCAGCCATTTTACCTATCAGTAAAAGACTCAAACGTAGCCAAAATATCAAAGATCATTTTGATATTTTCTGATTCTCTCCAGTTCACAAAATAATTAAATAAGACCTAAAACATCTTCTAAACCCTGCATCTTTAAACCAAGGACCACAAAACTTAAAAAAGCAAAAGGAATAATTAATCATATTTTAGTGACATCCCTAAACAACTAATCTCAAGCAGAATAATGTTCTCCCAGTCTTTCTTGCTTCTGCCTTGTATAACAGTTACATTGTATTGGCCCCTTCCAGAAGAAATAAAAATTACTCTTTCACTCACCTTTTCCTTTCTTTAAATGTCATTTAGTTTGTGGTTGCAAAGGTGTTTTTTCATTGTTTAAATGTTTACACTGGCGAGGGCTATTTTCCTTACAGTGGGGTTTTATCAGTTATGATAGGTTTAAACCTAAAACAGGATAGCCTACATACAGTCTATCATTCCCCTGAACAAATATTGTCAGAGCTACTTCACCTTTCAGTCACAGAAGCACAGATCTGATTGCAAGCTAGACCGAATGGAAGCACTTGCACATACAGCTTCATACCCGGCTGCCCTGTATAATGAGCAGAAAGTGACCCATGCAGCTACTTCTACACAAATTTAGAGAGCATGCGGCATGAAATAGAGGTAGTCTAGTACCTATAGGATTCTTAACGTGTCATCTTATGCCCAAAAAGGCACTGACACTTTCATTGCGGTCTCTAGAAAGATGATAACACTCAGAAGAGTGGCATGACGGGAGTCGGCCTTTCATTTTGGATTAGGACTAGCATTGAGAGCTCTGTCTCTCTAATTAAAATGTTAGAGAAAAGTGAGGTTTAAAACATGTTGCCAGATGTATTAACCTCTATCCGAGTTCATATAAGTTTCTGCAAAGGTACACTGTAAGAAGGCCGTAGATAGTGAGGTGTGTGCTTTAAATTGAAAGCGTACTCTGTCACTTTTGACTGTTTGACTGCTACTATGTCTTGGGTATGTCTCTACTTGTATGTGTAGCCTGACATGGGTGGTGCAGCTGATGAGCCTAACTTAAAATCTATACAATCTATCATTCCCTGCACAAATGTTGTCAAAGATAAATCAGGATTCCTAAAGCACTGATCTATTAGTTGGACAGGCATCATGGAAGCACTTGAACACACAGATTCATACCTGGCTGCCCTGTATAATGAGGAGAAAGAGATCCATGCAGCTCCTACTACACACATTTAGAGAGCATGTGGCGTGAAACAGAGGTAATCTAGTACGTAAAGGCTATTTTATATTTGTCATGTCACCCCTAAAAGGCACTGACTTACTCATTGAGGTCTCTAAAAACATGCTGAGACTCACTAGAGTACATATTGAAAATCAAACAACATGTACCACAGACCTCTTTTTCCGTCTGAGTAAATCAAAAGTTTCTTTCGTTTAAATTATTTCACACAATACATCACAAAAAATTCTTAAAACACTTCACACTACTATCACCTCCTAGTTCAGATACATTTGGCTGCCACTCTTCCCCTTTTAACACCCATTCCACACATCTACACTGCAAGTAGTCTGTCAATAGTGATGTGTGCGGTTTAAACTGAAAGCATACTCTATCAAGTTTGAATGTCTGACTGCTACAGTGCCTCAGATATGTCTAGACTTCTACATGTAGTCTGACATGTGTGGTGCAGCTGATGACCCTAATTTAAAAACTATAAATTCTATTATGCTCCTGCACAAATTGTGTCAGAGCTACTTCAGCATTCAGTCCCAGAAGCACAGATGACTTAGCTAGGCAGGCATCACAGAACCACTTCAACACATAGCTTCATACCCGGCTACCCTGTGTAATAAGGAGAAAGTGATCCTTGCAATTTCTACTACTCACATTTTCAGAGCATGCAGAGGTGATCTAGTATTTAAAGGCTATTTTTTTTATTTCTCATGTCACCCCTAAAAGGCACTGACCTACTCATTGAAGTCTTAAGGAAGATGCTGAGACTCACAAGAGTGGCATGACAGAAGTTGGTCTTTGATTTTGGGGTAGGCCTGGCATTGCAAGCTCTGCTTATATAATGAAACTGGTAGTGAACTTTAAAACAAGATTAAGATGTATTAACTTTTATCCAAGTCCATATAAGTCTCGGCAACGGTCACTGCAAGTAGTATACGTGGTTGCCCTGTATAATAAACAGCAAGTGTTGCACGCAGCTTCTACTATGCCAATTTGGAGAGTATGCAGTGTGAAACAGATGTAGTCTACTACCAATAGCCTTCTTTACATGTGTCATCTTGTTCCCTAAAAGGCATTGACACACTCATTGAGGCATTACAAGCTCTACCTCTCTAAGGAAACTGATAGAGGAAGGTGAGGTTTATAACATGTTCAAGATGTATTAACCTTAATCCTAGTCCATGTAAGTCTCTGCAACTGTGTGGGTCTTACCGGAGGTAACAGGTGAGCTAGTTGGCCACCAAGGATCCTCAATAGCCAAGGGGATTTCATCCATCTACTAGTAGAGCATCAGGAGGCCCCTTTGCAGAGTGGTGGAGAAAAGGGGTTTGGCCTCCTACGAGGTCTGAGCTGTCCTGCTTTGTGAGACGTAGTGGAGGTAACAGGAGGGGTGGTTGGCCCCAATTACCGCCCCTGTTATCTCTAGTAAGTCCCACACAATAGGATTGCTAAGAGGTCTTCGGAGACCACACCCCCTCTCTCCACCACTATGCAAATGGGGCTAGTGGTATTCTGCTGGTTCCACTTTACTCCTAAGGACCTTGGGGGCCAAGAAGCCCTCCTTTTACCTCCTGTAAGTCCTACAAAGTGGGATTCCTGAGAACTGGTTGGAGTCTTATCCCCCTTTCTTCACCACTGTGCAAACACAGCTGCTAGTTATAAAAACTTAGAAATTCACTGAAAAAAATCAAAGGTTACAGAGATGTTATAGTTTGGAAATAGAATTTTAAAAAACTTATAAATTCACAAAAAAAACAAAGAGAAATTCAGCAGTTAGTTAACTATAAAGATCGCCCCGAAATGCAATGCTTATGACCTCACATATTACATCACTCATGACAAGGTCTGTGAAATCACTGATGACATCATACAGTGACTGTGAGTGTTTTTATGGAACCATTCTTTTTATTGTGAGGTCCGATAGATAACACAGCATTACGCCTACAACCCTGGGGCCGGCTGCATGTCAATCTTTAAACTGGAGTACACAGCTTTAGTGCCAACAACCCAGGGGGCAGGCAGCGATGAGGAGTCTCGTAGGACCAATATAACAAGTAAGAAAAGCGAACAAAAAACCCCCGAAGTCAGGTTGGGAAGAAGAACAGAGAAAAAAATGGAAAGGGGGAATAATTCTCTCCCTCCACTCCCCCTATCTCTTCCCCCTCACCCTCCCTCTGTACAGCAGCGAAGCATTAACCCTTGGATAGGTCTACCCTTACCCACAGCCTGTGGAGGCCTGCAGTCTTTGCAATTTGCTGGTTAGCGAAACAGGAGACCCAGTTAGATTGGGATAAGTCACAAGATCTTTAGATATTGAGAGCAAGTGACCTCCCACAGTTCAACTGTAAGGATCTGAATGAATGGGGCCCATAGGTCGCTATAGAATTCCTCCTTGTGGTCTGCCACCAGAGACAGGCGCTCTATCGCTAAGGTTAGCTATAGTTTATGTAGCCAGTGTGTATGGTCTGGGACATTCGCTGTTCCCCATCTAGCCAAGAGTTCCTGACGTGCAGCTAGTAGAGCAAAGGCGATTTGGCGTCCTCTCAAGGAGTGCAGAGGGAATGTTAGTGGATTCAGCAACCCCAAGAGTGTGTAAGCTGGGAAGCGCAGGATGATAGTACTGAAGGCTCTATTGATATCATCCAGAACTGTCACCCAGAAGCATTCCAGCTTAGGGCAATGCCAAAGCAAGTGGATGAGTGAGCCTGTCTGGCCGCATCCTCGCCACCATTTCTTAGACCTGCTCTTATCCTAACTGTGAAAGTGTGCTGGGGTGAGATACCAATATGAGAGTACTTTGTACGTGGACTCTGCTCCTGCGGTGCTATGTGCTGTATGTGTGGCAATGTAGTGGATATCCTCCCATTCTTTGTCCGTGAGAGCCCACCCCAGTTCTTCTTCCCACTGCCGCTGGCCTTTAGTATAACTCCCTCCCACATGGTTTGTTAACATTGAGTAGAGTCCTGATATAAGGTGTTTATCATCTGATTTGCGTACTAGACATGTTTCAAACATGGTCAACCTTTGCGATGCTGCCTCCCTATAAGCGGGCCCTGTAACCCAGTGATGTAGCTGTCAGTATTGGAAGGCATCTGCCTGAGAGAGTCCATAGTCCTGTTTCAATCGGTCAAAGGGAATTATACAGTCCGGGTCAAGGAGCGAATCGATCCTAAACAGCCCTGCTCTCGCCACCAATCAAAAATTGTAGAGTTGCGTCCTGGCAGAAAATCAGGGTTCCCGGTGATTGGTGTCATTGGTGAGGGAAATGTGGTCAGGGATTTGGCACACGAAACACTGTCCCGAATTTTCATCATGTGAGCCGTCACTGGGGAGGAATAAAGCCCCCAGGCTCTATGCTTACGAGGATGCCAAATTTCCATCCAAATGTTGACCCGTGCTACTGTCTGGTCCATGAATGACCAATACTTTTCGGATAGGGGCCGATTCCATTCGAGTATGTACTTGAGGTGTGATGCTTGTAGGTGTCTGTGGATCAGGGGAAGGGCAACTCCGCCTTCCCGTTTGTGTTGTGTCAACTGGGTACTGGCTAATCGTGCTTTCTTACCGCCTCATAAGAAATTGTTGATGGCTAGCTGTAGCGAGCAGATAACATTAGTGGGGGCGGCCGGGATGGTCTGAAAAATGTACAGGATGAGCAGTAAGACCGTCATCTTAACCGCGGCCACTCTACCAAACCAGGAGAGGTCCATCAGGCTCCATTTGTTCAGAGCCTGCAACGTTTGTGCCGTAAGAGCTATGCAGTTCATTGTTGAGGTCTTAGGAACAGTGTTGGCAAGTGAGAAACCCAGGTATGTAATAAACTCTTCTACCCAGGAAAGAGGGAATGTTCTCTCGAGTAGGTTCCTCTGGTCGGGGGCCACTGAGAGGTTTAAGATCTGGGATTTACATAGGTTAACTTTTAATCCGGATACCAAAGTGAAGTGGTCCATTTCCGATAGCAGGGCCGGTAATGAGGATTGTAGCTGTGTCAACGAAAGGATCACATCGTCGGCATGTAGGCTGATGGTGTGTGTGTCTGCACCGAATTTAATACCACTAATCTGAGGGTTGTCCCATACCTTCTGCACGAAAGGTTCCATATCGAGCGCAAAAAGAAGTGGGAACAAGGGACATCCCTGTTGTGTGCCTCTAGCTATGGGGAACCGAGTTGAAGACTCTCCATTCACCCTCACAAAAGCTCTAGGGGCACTATATATACAGGAAACACATTTGATGAAACTCTCCCCGAAGCCGAAGTGTCGTAGAATATCGAACAGATAGGACCACCTTACCTGATCGAATGCCTTTTCAGCATCAATGACAAGGTGTGCCACTTCCCTGCCCGATCTGTGAATAACATCTGTAAGGTGGAGCAGTCTTTTCATATTGTCCCCGCTCTGTCGGTGGGTATATATCCCGACTGGTCCAGTTCGATCAACACTACCATCAATGGGTTGAGTCGGGCCGCTAGTATACCAGCGAATATTTTCACATCAATGTTTAATAATGAGATCGGGTGATATGAGACGCATTCAGCTGGGTTTTTTATTGGTTTTATGATAACAGATATCGAAACTTCCAGCATTGAATATGTCAGAGATCCGGTTTCTCGAAAAGAGTTAAAGACTCGCATCCGAAGAGGAGCCAGTTTTGGACAGAATAATTTATAAAATGGGGCCGTGAACCCGTTCAGACCCAGCGTTTTATGTCTCTGCAGATGTGCAATGGCCGCAATCACCTCATCTGCATGAATAGGTTGGTCTAACTGTTCTGCGATAGTGTCTGTCAGTCTAGTGACATTTACGTCCCGCAAAAACAAGCGAGGGGACACTCGGGGCGTGTCTTCCTCCACGTACAGTGCTTGATAAAAAATGTGAAATTCTCTTGCTATGTCTCTATCTATATGCACCGAGTCCCCGGACGCAGTTCTAATGGAGCAGATCGTAGTCGTTAAGGTCTTTGCTCTGAGTTTTTGCGGTAGCATTTTGCCGCACTTGTCGCTGCTGATAAAAAAATTGTGTTGAAGACATAAGAGTGCATATTCTGCTCTGTCAAGGTCTAGTCGGGATAAGGGGAGACTCTTGGTGCTCTGGTCCTTTTATGTATCGCTTCCAGCTCTCCCACTTCATGCTCTATGCTCTTCCTTTTCTGCCAGCGCGCTCTGGTCTCTCCAGCCGAGATGGCTATACACACCACCAGTTTCAGTGCTTCCCACACCGCCTCTAGGGAGGTAGTCCCTGTATCGTTGATCTGCAAATAGTCTGTGATACAGGCACGGGCCGCCTCTACCACCAATTTGGATTGCACTAGGGTGTCCCTCAGTCTCCAACCCCTCAGGAGTGAGGTATGTGTTTTCCTCTGCAGGGTAACCGTGATCATAGCATGGTCTGAC